>NC_047094.1:3750000-5000000 GCF_902459505.1 Geotrypetes seraphini | reverse complement strand
GGGGGAGGGGGTGAGTGCTGTCCATTACTACTGACCGATCCCAGGCTCCCAGTCCTTAGGGCACACCTAGCCGGGTTTTCAAGACATTGGCAGGAGCTAAATTTGCATGCACTGCCTCCCCTGTATGCAAATCACTCTCATGCATATTCATGGTGGGCATCCTGAAAACCTGAGTTCTGGGTGGGAAACCCAGCCTGGAATGATAGACCCAGTGGCTTAGTGAGGATGAGAGGAGCCCCCAGGCTCCACCTGGGCAAATGCCTTCATGGCAAGTCACATGGGCTTATTTTTCTTTCCAAATGCTAGGGGCATGAATTTCCCAGCCCCAGCTTCACAGAGGAGGACTAGGGGGGAAGCTTGGCTTAATACAATCCAATTTGCCTCCCAGGCTCAGGCTTTTTCCTGTTCCTCATAACAATCTAAGCAAGGAGCACTTGAACATTTGAAGGTAATGATTATACAGAAACTTACCCGACCCCTCCCTATTAGTGGGATGGCAATCTGTGCATAGCTGTTCTGTTAAGTATTTTGGGGACATATTGTTGCAGTTTGGGTCATTGAGGCATTAATTTTGCACTGGAGGATGAAAAATGGTTGCCCTGTTGAGATCACATGACCTTGATGGCACAAAGGTCCAAGCTGGGCCAAGGCAGAGTCCTGAAGAGTAATGCAGGATTACTGGGACTCTCAAAGGTGTTTCGTGGCTAGCAGGGGGGAGGGGGGCTCATTCCTTAATGTATTGTTCCTTTTCTACCTCAGCTAGAGCAGTTTGTTATGATTTTAATACAGTAAAGGAAGCTGCAGCCTGTTATTCCCATCAATGACTTGACTCATTCTTAATTTTTTGCAATTAATGATACAAAACCATGAGTGTCAGTTCTTGGCTCAGAAGGTGAAGGAGGGAAGAGGATGGCAGAGGGCTTTGGGAAGGGGTTAAGTGGGAGACAGGGGAACCCAAACTATAGCTATGTGATGCTGGGTTCTGTGTTAGGAGTCACTGCCCAGGAAAAGGTATCAGTGTTGAGAGGTTAAAAAAGGCTAATTTCCTAAAAGAGAAGTCCATAGGCCACTATTGAGATGGCTTGGGGAAATCCACTGCTTGGGACCTGGGTTGGCCACTATGGAAACAGGATACTGGGCTTGATGGACCTTTGGTCTGTCCCAGTACGGCAGCTCTTATGGTCTTATGTGAGCCAAGTCTAGGACAATCGAGCCATTGTGACATCACTGATGGTGGAATGAGGCATTATGACATCACAATCTCAGCTCTGGAATGTTGCTACTGTTTGGGTTTCTGCCATTGTGACATCACTGCTGAGGTTGGCTCTTAGGCATTGGTGGAATGAGGCATTATGACATCACAATCTCAGCTCTGGAATGCTGCTACTCTTTGGGTTTCTGCCATTGTGACATCACTGATGAGGTTGGCTCTTAGGCATTGGTGGAATGAGGCATTATGACATCACAATCTCAGCTCTGGAATGCTGCTACTCTTTGGGTTTCTGCCAGGTACTTGGGACCTGGGTTGGGATACTGGGCTTGATGGACCTTCGGTCAGTCCCAGTAGGGCGATTCTTATGTTCTTGGGAGGGGGAAGGAGTGTGTACAGAGGTTTAGATGGGGGATGAGATTAAGGAAAAGTGATATGCCTGTTGAAGTGTTTAGGCAAGGGATGGGCATGTGGTATGCCAAGGAAGTGAAGCCTTCTTAGATCCCTGTGTTAACCCTCAAGACTCCATTTCAGTGTCTTTTTAGATCCCCATCATATCCACTTCTCTCCCAAGGGTTTAGGTTCATCATTCTTTAGTCATATTTGGCCTTGCCACATCTCTACTTCACTAACAGATTCTGTGCTGACTGATTGATCCTCTGCCCAAGTCCTGGCATTCAGTTATTGCTGGAATATATACCCTGCTGTAAAGGGAAAAGAGAGACACCTGCATGTGAACAGGGCTACCAGTTCCTCTTCCATAGGTTCTTCACCTAACCCCAAACACCCACTGAATGAGGGTGAAAAGGCCAACTTTGAAGAAACATCTTTTCAAGATGCCACATTTCGAGGTTTCTTAAAAACTTACAAGAGATTTAAGACTGTCACATTCCTGAGCGCCAGATCTGCTGTTCAGAGTTTTGGTGCAAGTCTGACAGCAGGATGGTGACGACAGGAGACCTGGAGTCTGAGAGTCTTAAACTCAATCTGCCTCCATTCTTCTCCCATTAATAACGGAGACGTTTCCGTGCTTGTGTGAGCACCAAACATCTCAAGACATTCCTATAAGTTTGAGAGATCTTCCAAGTTTTAGCCTACGACGCCATCATCCCCCTTCATGCCCCCAGAAAGTGCTGTAATTCAGGCCTTAGGCGTTACGTGATGCAGGAGACTCTTCTGGCCCTTCAAAGGCGCCACTGGCGCTTCTCCTTTGACAGGGTGGGCATTAGGTTACAGAAAACTACAATGAAAATGGCTCTGGGACTCTGCAGAAAATTATTTCAGTTTGTGTCTTGAACTGTTGTCAGACCCCCCGAGGGTCCAGGCCTGTCCCTCTGAGCAGACGGTCACCAGAAGAGTCAGCCCTTGTTTTGTCTAAGTGAAAGTGATACACAAAGCAGCTTCTCATTTTCTCCTGAATAAAATACTATTCCGGAGCTTTCCCACTAAAGTTGTCAGCATTCAGCTGTGCCTTTTGAGTTGAAAGACGTTAATAAGGTGAATAGGTCTCTCTTGTGCTGCTTAAGAAGTGGGTTTTTGCTTCATGACTCGCCTGAAGTCGTGGTCACAGAAAAAGTGGGGATGGGCCTGTACATATCAACCAGAGATGATAATCTAAAAAATGTATTATAATAAGTAGAAACTGCGATAGTGCTTGGATTACAATAAGCGTCTACAAGGATGTTACATAGTTGGTCATAAGAATAGCCTTAATGGGTCAGACCAAGGGTCCATCAATCCAGGTCACTAGTACCTGGCCAAAACCCAAGAAGTAGGAACATTCCATACAGAATCCCCCGAGTAGCAACATTCCATGCTACCGATCCAGGCAAGCAGTGGCTTCCCTCATGTCTTTCTCAATAACAGACTGTGGACTTTTCTTCTAGGAAATTGTCCAAACCTTTCTTAAACCAGCTACGCTATCCGCTCTTAATTATTCTCTGAGTGAAAAAATATTTCCTCCTATTGGTTTTAAAAGTATTTCCCTGTAACTTCATCGAGTGTCCCCTAGTCTTTGTCATTTTTGACAGAATGAAAAATCGATCCACTTGTACCCGTTCTACTCCACTCAGGATTTTGTAGACTTCAATCCTATCTCCCCTCAGCCGTCTCTTTTCCAAGCTGAAGAGCCCCAACCATTGTAGTCTTTCCTCATACTAGAGGAGTTCCATCCCCTTTACCATCTTGGTCGCTCTTCTTTGAACCTTTTCTAGCACCACTATCTCTTTCTTGAGATATGGAGACCAAAATTGGATGCAATACTCCAGATGAGGTCGCACCATGGACCGATACAGGGGCATTATAACGTTCTTACTCTTGTTAACCATCCCTTTTTTTTAATAATTCCTAGCATCCTGTTTGTTTTCTTGGCCGCTGCCACACATTGGGTGGAAGGTTTCATCGTATTCTCTATGATCCTTTTCTTGGGTGCTAACCCCTAAGGTAGACCCTAGCATCCGGACTGGCAGAGAACGCAGCTTCTGCTCTCTTGCAACAATAGTTTTCATTATTAATTGATGCCCCAAGATTATCATCTACTGGATGATAAATGTTACCCTGAAGCAGGCTTTTGAGCCGAAAAACAGACCATGTTGGGTCTGATGCAACATTGCAATATACAGTTGTTCCAATGAGCCTGATCAAACACTGCAGTATAGACTGTTTCTATTTCCGTGTCTCAAGCTAAGCGTCTCTCAAGAGCTGGCTCAGTCGAAGAATGGCTTTAAGATGGTGATGCCCATAAGAAGGGTTGGACAGAAGTGAAAAGAGGAGATTTCTCCCCCATATATCAAAAGCAAATGGAATCCAGATCCTGTTTAGCTCAGCTATTTGCAGACATGGCAAGTTACCCAACTCCATGCTAGATATTTTGGGACCCTCCTAGTTTTGAACTTACATCCCAAAGCAGTGCCTGATCCTGCTCATTGAGATCAGTGCTGCAAATCCCATAATGCACCAGGAACCCATAATGCACCAGGAACCCAGGGTTGAACAAAAATCTCCAGCATGGAACTGGCTAACTTGCAGTGTTGTATTAGTTACTTTTCTTTGTACAGAAGTACAAGATAACATTTGTTACTTTTACTGAAGTAATAATGTCATCCATTTTTACTCAGTTACATCTCATGTTTGCAATTAAGAGAAAAGAGTAAAAGCGGACGAGAGATGGAAAGGACAATTCCCCAGTAGACCAAATGAAAGAGCAAAACTGGGAACAGGATTTTACTCCTGCAAACCTTGTCACACGAACACCTTAAATGTTGCTCTTCAGTGAATACAGCCTTTCAGAACAGTGGCGTTGCCTGTGCAGGAACTGGTTTCCAGCCAAACAGAACAGTGATTTGTTTTATTCCATTTATTTTCTGCACTATCTATATAGAAACATAGAATATGACGGCAGAAAAGGGCCACTGACCCAACAAGTCTGCCCACTCTAAGGACCCTCCCCCCTATATAATTCTAGATGGATTACATACACTTCTCCCTCCGTATTCGCAGTTTCAGCACTCATTTGACCCGGGGTATATAAACTGGGCAAGTTAGAACCCAAAGTCAGTGCAAGCAATTGATGCCGAGAGGAGAGAAATGGGATCCTTGGCAAAAAGACATCTATAGATATTTTGACAGCAGGTACTGCCAAGAAAAGTTCTGGTACAGCAGCAATAAAGTCTTGCCAGTAGGAGACAGGAAGGAAGTGGCAGCCAGGAGATCAGGAAGGATCATTCAGAAAGGAAAGAGGTGCAGGATGAAGATCAGATTAAGCTCTCCCCCTTGCAAAAGATCAGAAACCCCCTTAGAAGATACCAAAAAGCTCTAAATGGGCTGCTCCTCCTTGCCCACCCCCGGGACTGGAAAGGGCCTAGGCAACACAGAAAATTGTCTCTTTTGTGTCCGTGGTCAACTTTACCTAAGGATTTTCCAGCATTGCATGTAGTTCTCTGATTTGAACCCCCATAAAGTATTTTACAACATCGGTTGGAAGAAAGTCCACCCTCATTTTGGCATCGGAGGGCAGCTTTTCATGCTCTTATGATTATGGAAGCTAGAGCGACCTTCCCAGCTTATAAAAAAAACAGTAAATTTTGAACGACCTGGGAATCTTATATACAGCAATTATCAGTCAGAGCAGGCAGTTTGGGAGTGAAGTCATTACATTTGTAATCAGAAGGTGAAGCGCTATTTATTAGTAATATTTGGTAATGGGATGGGTGGACGGGGGAAGGGGGAGGGAGTGTTGGGAGGTACTTTATCGTGTTTGTATTGTGATGATTGAAGACAAAGTTTTATTTTATTTTTCTTTCCAGCTTATGAATTATCTTTAATCTTATCTATTGTTTTGCCTTTTGTCTTTGTTTTGTTCTATTTCTATCATTTAAATTTCTCCAGAATTCTACTGTTCAACGGCTCCCCCTTCTGCTTCTATTCCTTTCTCTCCTCTCTTCTACCTTCCAAAGTATTTAGATCAATGCTGTCTTGTTAAAATGTTTATTTTATTTTTATTTTTCCTCTAACTCTACTTTTCACTTCTCTATTACCCTCCAGGTACTTTAGTTAGATTGTGAGTCTTCGGGACAGTAAGGGAATTTTTCAAGTACCTTTCTTATTTCTAATCTTAATGTATATTTTCTGTAAACCGCTTAGAATCTAACGGATGTAGCGGTATATAAGAAATAAATTACATTACATTATGATAATTGATTGTTGATTTTTTTTTTGATTTTATAGATCTACAATGTATTAACTGAGTTGAGATGATATTCTTTGTAAGATTTTTGTTATGTATATTTTAGGGTTCATAGACAACCCTGCGAAAGACAAAGGCGCGCGCCGAAGAAAATTACAGTTTTTAGGGGCTTCGACGGAGGGTTTTGTTGGGGAGCCCCCCCAGTTTACTTAATAGAGATCACGCCGGTGTTGTGGGGGGTTTGGGGGGTTGTAACCCTCCACATTTTACTGTAAACTTAACTTTTTCCCTAAAAACACCCCCCCACAACACCCCCACAACGCGGCGCGATCTCTATTAAGTAAAGTGGGGGGGTTCCCCCCCACGCCCCCCCCGTCGGAGCCCCGTCGGAGCCTCCGCGCTGTGCTCAATTGTCTGCGCGCGCCTTTGTCCCGGCGTGCTTTTGACCTGACACCATATTTTAGTTTTAAAACTCAATAAAAATGATTGAACATTAAAACCCCCTAATGAGGCCGAAGGTGGCACAATATCAATTCGACTCTGACGTCACAAAGGCCCTAACCATAGTCGTTTTCACAGTATTGATGACGTCACAAAAGACCCTCCGACAGCCACCTCCGAAGCCGAAATAAGCCCATTAAACATTCACTGAACTTTTCACACAAGATCTCATTAGTGTTTCCATCACCTGAGGCACCAGCGCATTGTTAATTAAACATTCTTTTCTATTGTTTACGAGTTTGAAAACGGCGTTTTTCTTGGTAGCAGTCGGTCGCCTCCGGCAGTCTTGCAAACATGAGCGAGCGTGTAACACCAGGATCGGCTGAACTGGAGCTATTGATCAGCCAAATCCTGATTCTGCAGCTAGCAATGAAATGAATTTTAATGGCATTAAAAGAAGTCCTATGATTTTCTCCCCTTCCTGAGCAGGCTCGGCTGGGGCGACCGATGCACAGCGGACGGGTTTCCATCCAACTGTGCTGTTTAGCAGGCGTTGCGGAATCAGACACGTTACAAATGAGCTTCTCATAACCAACACGGCCCTGAAAGCTACAAATCAGCGGATATTGGAAAAGGTCCCTAAGAACAATGATTTGCTGCTGCAATAAGGTCCGATCATTTAACGCCATTAGACCGGGGAGGCTAAACTTTGCGTGACCTCTGTGCATTGTAGTAATACATAAAAGCTGACAATGGTCTAAACGCCTGTTTTGTGTGTTGCAGAAACATTAATTCTCCCATTGTGGTAAAACACCTACAGAGGAGGAGAATCAAGTCGTCGGTTTCCAAACAGCCTTCAAAAGTACGTCACAGAAAGAGCTAAGAAGGAAAATTTAAAGAGAGGGTAAGGTTGGGCAGACTGGATGGACCATGCCGTCATCTACTATGTTACTATGACAAGCAGTAAGAGACAGAAATATTCCAGCTCTGTTTAAATCCAGTCAATAGGTTCATCGTCCCTGCCGGTGGCATAGTGAGGATGAGAGGCGCCCCTCCCCACCCCGCTCCTGCCAGCGTCGGCTCTTCCTCTCATGTCACTTCCTAGGGTTCAGGAAGAGCCGACACTGGCACCAGCAGCAGGTTGGGGTTGCTCTTGCATGGTACGGGGGAAGGGAAGCGGCACACACACGCAGTCGTGGGAGGGCAGGGAAGGAGCAAGGAAGGCGGGTGCTGGTTCCTCCACCAAGACTGTTCAAAGACCACGCCTGACTTCAGGATGTCATTTGGAGAATTTGGCCTCCTTAGTATGCAAATCTATCTTATGCATATTCATTGTGGATATCCTGAAACCCGAACTTGGATGATTTGGGAATCACTAGCTTAGGAGATGCAGCCTGCTGGTGGGCCTCAGGGCCCCCTCCCAGAAGTCTGCCTGGGGCCCAGCATACCACCGGCCCTTGTGCATCTATACTAGGGTTACTGGAAGTCCGGATGACTTTGTCCGGGTTTTGAAAAGCTGGTGAGGCCGGGGCTGGAGTGCATCTGTGCATGTGTGAATGCGATGTAATGACATCACACACATGCACGCACACGCAAATGTACTCCAGCCCCAGCCTGAAGAGACGAGGTTTGGGGGATGAAATGAGGCGGTCCCGGGGCAGAACAGGTGGGATCATGCATCTTCTTTTACCAGACGGAAAATCTGGTACCCCTAATCTGCCCTGTCCACCTGATGTGCGCTAATCACGGCTTTGGAGCAGGAGATGGGTGCGATGACACCGCAGAGGCCAGAGACCTGGATCCTTTTGGACTGTCTATGATGTTGGTGGCATTTCTTAATGACAAGAATCCCAAAGCTTTCTTTCTAATTACGGAGCCCCCAGCGAAATGTCAGTGCGCACGTGACAGGCGTTTTAATCTGTTCCCAAACAATTTGCTTTTCATCGCACACCTGCCCCGTCGCCTGAGCTGGAAAGGTAAACCAGCTGCTCTTCCCTTCAAGCTTTGCGTACAATTTTTTTTGGGGGGGAGGGAGGGGGAACAATTAATCTATTCTCCACCAACCGGAAGGAGAGACTAGAAGCAACTTTTAAAAAATTCTGAATGTAACGCTGAAAACTCAGTTTACATCAAACACTGAAAAAGTCGCAGGATGTTACTGGGGGACACGTGATCCCCTCTAAAAAAGTGTGGCTTTATCAAGCTCAGTTCTATTTCATCTCTTTAGCTAGTATGGTAGAAGCAACTTCCCAGGGTGCATCATGAGAGATATCTTCCGACCAGCTAAAGCACCTGAGGCTTGGTCCTTGTGAAGTAGATGAAACTCAAGTGTCCAGCAGTGCTGGTGGAGCCTCTGCCCAGGCCATTTTCTGCCAGATACAGAAGGATGCCGAGAACAGCTTTCACCGGTGCCCATGCAAAGCCTTTTTGTCACCGTCCTCCCCGGGTTAATCAAAGTTTCCTTTCAGTTCAGCCTGCTCTGTCTCCAGCCCCCGTGGAGTCCTTGAAATTGGCCAGTTCTCTCCTTTCTGCTTTTATTTAAATCACACAACACAGTAATAAAACAGTCCAAAGCCGTTTAAGAAAAGCTCTGTATGATCTGTAAGCTTTATTAAACCTGGCAGTGCTGTTTGAAGTCATAAGGAGTGTTGGCGTGACGCGCGGATTCCTCTGTCATCAGAAGGGTTGTAGTGACAGCCAAGGACCACGTGTGCCACCCAAAGGCAGGCAGAAAACCTCATAAGTCTATAACCTCGTAAACCAAGAGCCAGGGTAGTAGAGAGCAGATCGCCACCTGCTGGCCAGGTAGCAAAAGCTCAGGTGGTTTTCATCTGCTGCCTCATTCCCCTCATCATTCGAGAGAGTGACAGATTAAGGGGATAGGAAAAAGGGGCCCAAACAGGATTGCAATTATGTATTTTAAAATTTATATACAGTAGAACCTTGGTTTACGAGCATAATTTGTTCCAGAAGCATGCTCGTAAACCAAATTACTCGTATATCAAAGCAAGTTTCCCCATAGGAAGTAAGGGAAACTCGCTTGATTGGGTCTACCTCCCCCCCAGCCACCGCCGCTGCTCCACCCCACCCCACCACATCCCCAAAAGACCCCCCACCCCTGAGGCCACTGATGTGCTTCCACATCCCCCCTCAAACCGGCATCTTCCGCCCGCCCAAACTGAAGGCTTACCCCCAATCTGGCACCGGCACACAGCACAACCCACAGGAGGTGCCGGTGCCCGAAGATCCTGCCTCTTGCGCGTGCTCAAGGCCTTCTGGCTCCCGCCTCTCTCCGCTCTTACCACAACCTCTGGCAATGCGTTCCAGAGCTTAACTATTCTCTGGTGAAACGCAGTTAGGCGTGAGTTCCACTGTAAAATTTAGGTGCGCATTTGTAGGATAAAATGCCGGTGACGGGACAAAAGCACGCGAGGACAAAGGCGCACCGACAATTGAGCACAAGACTTCATCGCGCCACAGGAAAACCTTCTTTTAAAGGGCTCCAATGGGGATCGCGCTGCCTCACGCTGCCATCTTGGGGGGGGGGTGTAACCCCCCACATTATACTGAAAACTTAACTTTTTCCCTAAAAAATAGGGAAAAGTTCAGTTTCCAGTATAATGTGGGGTTACAACCCCCCAAAACCTCCCCAACGCCAGCGCGATCACTATTAAGTAAAGTGGGGGGTTCCCCACCAACACCCCCCTTTTGGAGCCCTTTAAAAGAAGGTTTTCCTGCGGCGCGATGAAGTCTTGCGCTCAATTGTCGGCACTCGCTTGTCGTCACGCCTTTGTCTCACGCGCTTGGGCAGATCTGCATTTAAGCCCTAATTACTGCCAATTAAATGCTGTTTAACTCCAATTTATTGAGTGTTAGCAGTTAATTGGCTGATAGATTTGCACACACAGCTTCGGGTGACCGACAGAGTCCGGGAGAAAGTGTCTGGCCAGGTGCTGGTGCTAATCCTGGTTCTGGTGAAAAGTAAATCAAGATGCGAGAGTGGCCGGCCTGTTCGGGATCACTCTGCCACCAGTCCCAGGGCTTAGGTAAGGAGCAGAGATTGTGTGAGTGGTGCAGTCACGAGAGGCACAAGTGAAGAGGGGGTGAAAAGTGCTCCCAGCCCACTGTCTCCTGCCGTGGGCAGTGGGGGAGAGTCCCTAGCCACAAAAACTCTTGGGTTCAAGGCTCGGCTCTGCCTCTCTGTGAGATCCTATTCAGGTCGCAATTCAGTAAGGCAATAATTAACTATCAATATTAATAATCATACCATTCCTCTCCCCTTGAGAAGCTGCCAGGTGATTTGTGAATGAGTCTCAGGGGTGGATGCAATGATACAGAGAAAACAAACAGTTCTAATTATTACATGGGTGACCATTTTCTATTCATCAGTTATTTACTGGCTTCTGCTTTTCAAGCTGTTTACCTTATGGATTTAATTTTACAAGCCTGAGCAGCTCCGTGTGATAATGCAATTGGTCTGTCCTCGATGCGGTTGATCACGGGGGACAGCGCAAAGGAGGAACATCACTCAGGGGCAGCCCGTGCTTTATGAGTCCTTCAATTGTCTCTCGGATTGTCCGTCCTTCTGTTCATTATTTCATGACAGAAAAGCATTGACGTAAATGAAAACTTGGAAAGGCAGAGGAGCACAGGGTAGTGAGTGAATCAAAGAAAGATCTAGAAGCAGCCAGCAATGTGATGGAATCCCAAGGAGGAGAAGATGGGCCGCTTAAATCCCACATATCGTGGTTAAGTTCCTAATGGTCAGAACCCACGATGTCTCTGCAGTCTGCACTTAATCTCTGCCTTTCTTCTTATTTTGCAAAAATTTCCTGTTTTATTCCATACAGAATGCTGCTTCACTCATTTGACAAATTTGGCACATTCCTCATGAATCCCTAAATCTTCCCCGTTCAGCCTCTTGCCTTGACCCTCGCTCCAGAAAGTCCTTGTGTATCATTGGTATGTTTGACACTCTTGCTTGTCTCCATTATATCACCCCTCCACTTCTTCTCCTGTAGAATAGAAAACATGCAACCTGACATATCTTTCTCATGGTTACCAGGAAATGAAGAGCCTATCATTACACCAAGAGCAGAAAGATCATATTTTTACGCAGGTGTAATGAGAGTCGCTCCTTCCTGGGAATCAGAGGGGAGCTCCATCACTGGATCAAAGGGAGCCAAGACAGTGCAGATGAAAGCAACTTATGGAATCAGAAATGTTCAAGTAAATACCAATGCCAGGGCTGTGAGTGATAATCCAAGGAATGAATACTGGTCCCAGACAAAAAGAAGGCATATTCTAAAAAAATAACTCAACATCAATAAGTTATGCTAGCAGGGGTTATTTATTTAAGCACATAGTCATTGATCAGAAAGACCTTTCTTATACTGCGTAACTCACCTATAATGCTATCTTTATTTTTTACGAAAAACTACTTATAGGTTTGCAGAACCACAACTTTCGTACTTTTTAGAAAGCTCTGATTTAGGTCAATATATGACCATCAGGGCTTTCTGCAGGTCATGGCAACTCAACTTCAATGCCAAAAAATGCAAAGTTATGCACCTGGGCAGCCAGAATCCATGCAAGTCTTATACCCTTAATGGCGAGATCCTAGCAAAAACGGTAGCAGAACGAGACTTGGGGGTAATCGTCAGTGAGGACATGAAGTCTGCCAATCAAGTGGAGCAGGCTTCGTCCAAGGCAAGACAAATCATGGGCTGCATACGAAGGGGTTTCGTCAGTCGTAAGGCGGAAGTCCTTATGCCATTGTATAGATCCATGGTGAGGCCCCACCTGGAATACTGTGTGCAATTCTGGAGGCCGCATTATCGCAAGGATGTGCTGAGACTGGAGTCGGTGCAAAGAATGGCCACCCGGATGGTCTCGGGACTCAAGGATCTACCATACGAAAAACGGCTTGACAAATTACAGCTATACTCGCTCGAGGAGCGCAGAGAGAGGAGGGAGATGTTCAAGTATCTTACGGGCCGCATCGAGGCGGAGGAAGATATCTTCTTTTTCAAGGGTCCCACGACAACAAGAGGGCATCCGTTGAAAATCAGGGGCGGGAAACTACGAGGTGACACCAGGAAATTCTTTTTCACCGAAAGAGTGGTTGATCGCTGGAATAGTCTTCCACTACAGGTGATTGAGGCCAGCAGCGTGCCTGATTTTAAGGCCAAATGGGATCGGCACATGGGATCTCTTCACAGGGCAAAGGTAGGGGAGGGACATTAGGGTGGGCAGACTAGATGGGCCATGGGCCCTTATCTGCCGTCTATTTCTATGTTTCTATGTATCTATGTTTATGTTTCTATTTGGCATATGGGATCTCTTCATGGAGGTAGTTAGGGGGGGTGGGCCATTAGGGTGGGCAGACTGGATGGGCCGTGGCCCTTTTCTGCCATCATGTTCTTTGTTTCTATTTGGCATGTGGGATCTCTTTATGGAGGTAGTTAGGGGGGGTGGGCCATTAGGGTGGGCAGACTGGATGGGCCGTGGGCCCTTATCTGCCGTCTATTTCTATGTTTCTATGTATCTATGTTTATGTTTCTATTTGGCATATGGGATCTCTTCATGGAGGTAGTTAGGGGGGGTGGGCCATTAGGGTGGGCAGACTGGATGGGCCGTGGCCCTTTTCTGCCATCATGTTCTTTGTTTCTATTTGGCATGTGGGATCTCTTTATGGAGGTAGTTAGGGGGGGTGGGCCATTAGGGTGGGCAGACTGGATGGGCCGTGGGCCCTTATCTGCCGTCTATTTCTATGTTTCTATGTCAAGCTTTCTTTCATCGCTAACTCCTCTGTGTGAACTAACATGTGCTCTGGTGTCTAAATCACGAAATCATAAGTGAAACGAAAATAAATAAACAGAACGGTGCAATTAAACACCCTCACTTATCTTAGAATTGTAATGTAGCTCAGGCCAACGGGGACCCGCTTTGCCAAACCTTTGGCTTCTTCAGGGGTCTCTTATGCTACAAGAAAATATCTGAATTAAAAACTATCATTGCTGCGGTAAACTTCACAAGTGCTGAAAGTTACTGGGAGCAGCTTACTGTCATACATCAATTCATTTCAAAATGGCACGGAGCATGTATATTTGAGCTCTCTTCATTTTATGACATGAGTGGTTTCCAATAAAATTTAAAGGGCCCGATTTAAAAAAAAAAACAACCCCCAAAAAACCCAGTGCTGGCAAGGTTCAAGGTTTATTAATATTTGATTTATCGCTGAATATGTTTACAAAGCGATGTACATAAGTAAAAAAGCATAAAATATAGAGATACAAATTAAAACTCAAATTTAAGACAAGACAAACTTGAAATGGGAGGGAAAGAGGGGCAAAGATTACATCTATTATATATAGAAAAACAAATACGGAAAAAAACATAAGGGAACAGGGGTAGGTAAAAGATTAAAAAACTAAAAAATTATTTAATATTGAGCATTAAAAGCATCTTTAAAAAGGTGAGTTTCCAAAGATTTTTTAAAAGAAAGAAGATCTCTTTCATTTGTAATATGTTGTGGTAGAGAATTCCACCATTGTGGGCCCATAACAGAAAACATGTCAGCTCTTCTTGTTCCTAACCAACTCCAAGCATGGATATTAGAGACTGTTGTTTCTCTGGTGGCAGAGCTGGAACAGTTCAAATTTTGTTCTATCTAGCACAAAAAATGGAGAAAAAGTGAAAATATTCAGTAGCTTGATATTGCATGCTGTCCTTTTAAACTCCGTGGCCATTTTGACTTAGCTTTATGGCAGAATACAATAAAACAGCACTGCAAAAGTAAGTCGGTGACAACATTATGAAAAAAACTGTACGAGGGGGGCCACAGGAGGAAATTTGGTTTCACTCAGAGAATAGTTAAGATCTGGAACATGTTGCTAGAGGTTGTGGTAAAAGCGGATAGCGTAGCTGGTTTTAAGAAAGGTTTGGACAAATTCCTGGAGGAAAAGTCCATAGTCTGTTATTAAGACATGGGGGAAGCCTCTACTTGCTCTAGATCGGGAGCATGGAATGTTGCTACTCCTTGGGTTTTGGCCAGGTACTAGTGACCTGGATTGGCCACTGTGAGAATGGGCTAATGGGCTTGATGGACCATTGGTCTGACCCATGTCTTATGTTCTTAGCTCAACCAACAAAGCTGGAGCAGTCTCCACTGAGGGCTATACACTTAGCCCAGGGATTTTCCACTTTTTTCATTCCGTATTTTTCTGATGGAACGAAAGAAGTGGAAAATCGCTGGACTAAGTGTATAGCCTTTGATGCAGCCCCAAGAAGAGAATGACGGAGATTTCGGCAGTTGGAACCCAAGCACAGTACCGGGTAGAGCTTTAGATTCTTGCCCACAAATAGCTAAGAGGAAAAAATTTAAAGGATTTGAATTGAATCGGGTTGGGCAGATTGGATGGACCATTCGGGTCTTTATCTGCCGTCATCTACTATGTTACTATGTTATATGGTTCAATTGATGATCTGAAACATGTCAAAACATAGAATTTCATTTCTGCAAATTGGCACGTAACGAGATAAGATAACACTTCTCAGCTCCAGTGGCAAAATAATGCTCAGAACTTAGGAAGTTGGTTGGTTGGGCTGAGAACTTTTCAGCACCCCCTTGTATGTAATAAAAGTGAGCTAAGTAGAGAACAATGAAGCCATTGTGACATCACTGATGAGGTTGGCTCTTATTGGTGGAATGAGGCATTATGACATCACAATCTCAGCTCTCCTTCCCAAAGACTGAAACTCTTCACACTACCATTTTGAATGATAAGTGTCTGATAATTAGTAACAGGTTTGCAACATCTGGCTCATCTGTCACAGCGACAGAGATGTTTAGAGGAAGTCACCCGAGAGGCCACACTTCATGCTGGTCCTACTTTAAATTGCGAACAGTCACAAAGGTCATTCAAGTGACCTCTTTCAATCTGATTTCAGTTAAGAACAAAAAAGATCAGCTAACCTCAAGCTGTGGCAGCAGAAAAGTAAGGGGAAAGAGTGCCGTTGGGTGGTTTCTCAAGCCAAAGCTCTGCAGAGAGATCAGGGTCTCGTTATAACCACAACAAGGGAAGGGCGAACCTGAGACCGGCTGGGCTTCATGTTTGCATCTGGCATTTCAGAATCTCCTTTCTCTTCCCTGCTGAACGAACATGGGGCACATCTGGATGCTGTTTCACGATATGTGGCGTATGGAATTGCTTATGAGGAAGTAAAGATGTTCCATGCTGGTTTTCCTCCTCAGGATTACAAGGGACGCTTAGGTTGGGTAACCATCAAAGCCTGTTTACCTGGGATACAAAGGGTTTTACCTGTGAAAACTGGAAATTCCCCCCCTACATGTGACGGCGGAGGGGGGGAATGCAGGGTAGAAGTGGGTGACGTTATTTTAATATGAAACTTCCCACAGTAGAAGTAAGTATAGATGTCCACAGGTATTTTGTACCCAGCAGATTGATGCCGTAGTCCAAAAGGGTTATTATACCTTATGGAAGCTGCGTACTGTCAGATCTTATTTTGGAATTCGCAGCTTTCAAAATTCTAGTCCAGTCATTGTTGCCGAGTCTCCTGGACTATTGTAACGTTGTTTACTTGACGAGCACTAAGAAAAACACAGCCAGACTGAGATTGATTCGGAACACGGCGGTGAGACTGATTTATGGGCTGAAGAAATAGGATCACGTGACACCCTATTACCGTGAGTTGCATTGGCTTCCCATTGAGGCTCGGGTGATCATTAATCTGGGTTGCGGAAGTTCTTCTTCACCCAGAGAGTGGTGGAAAACTGGAACGCTCTTCTGGAGTCTGTCATAAGGGAAAACACCCTCCAGGGATTCAAGACATAGTTGGACAAGTTCCTGCTCAACTGGAACGTATGCAGGTGAGGCTGGACTCATTTAGAGCACTGGTCTTTGCTGGGGGCCACCATGTGAGCGGACTGCTGGGCAAGATGGACCACTGGTCTGACCCATCAGCTGCAATTCTTATGTTCTTATGTTCAAAAGTGGTGTGACATGGTCAAACTTTGCATCGAAGATCATTTTTACGGCAGTATTTTGAATACTTTGCAATCTCCTTGACTCTTTTGGGGGGATTCCATAGTAAACGGAATTACAGTAGTCTAGGGTAGAGATGACCAAGGAATGAATGAGGATATTAAGAGATTTTGCTTCTAGAATTGACGCAAGGGACCGTATCATCTTTAGGTTAAAGAAAAATGAATGCCATGTCAGCACAGACTTTGTCCCAAATGAGGACAGTTTGGAAATTGTTCCCATAAGCATAATATGCAAAGTTTTTGACCAAGAATAATTGATATTTCTGAAAATGCCCTTCTAATTTCTGTCCTCCCCGGCAACTGATTGCGGGGAGGATAGAGAAATCAGGTGAGTCATTTCACTTACAAACCCACCTACTGTATGTCGTTTCCCAAGAAATTGTTGCTCACTGGAAAAGCAGATATAAAATTTCTAGGCCCTTTACACCCGATAGTGACTAGTCAAGGGGAAACTAACAAAGCTTCCTTTTGAATACCACCTAGTGGTGTCCAGCACTTGTAGGCTTTGCAGCTATATGGACACTGATGATTCTTGTCAGTGGAGGAGACCCAAACCGGCTCCCCAAAAGGTGTGGTCTCCGGGTACAGGGGAACACAACTTTTGGTTGAGCTAGAGGCCATCAGATCTGCACTGCCAGAACCCTGATTTTGAGGAGAGAATCAGAAAGCAGATCACAAACGCATTGGAACAAGATCAAGAAAATTCTGTGGAGCGGGGGTATGTTTGATTTGTTTTGGCTTTAACCGTTTATCTTATTTGGTTGGGGAAACCTTTTAAAGAAATGAAGTTCTCTTTCAGTTTTTTTGCTATTTTAATTTTATGATTGTAATCTGCTATGTTTACTCTAGTAGTCTGGCTTTACATTAAGCCTAAGAAAACTGTAAACTGTAACTGCAAGAGGAACAAGATGGAAAGGATTCAGTGAGAAACAGCCAAAGAACGTAAGAATGCCACTGCTGGGTCAGACCAGTGGTCCATCGGCGGCCCCTAGGTCAAAGACCAGTGCTCTAAATGAGTCCAGCCTCTCCTGCATACGTCCCAGTTGAGCAGGAACTTGTCCAACTTTGTCTTGAATCCCTGGAGGGTGTTTCCCCCTATAAAAGTACAAGACAAGTCCATAGTGTAGCCCAGTGTCTCTCAAACTGTGTGCCACGAAGAGATTCCAGAATTTTACTTTATTTTTAAAAATTCCCTTCATAAGTCTACACTAGAATAGATGACATGTACGTCGCGTACGCAAAAGTCTGCCAATGTTATGAGCATCTGTGTGCCCAGAGAAGTCTCATTCTTTGACGTGATTGATCCTTGAAAACTATTGGCAAGTAATTTTATTTTTATTTTTTATGCAGTAGTTATCCTAACTTGAGCCACAAATGCATGTTTGCTTGTCGACTGTCGAGCCACATTTTGAGTTAATTTGCACTCAAAAACAAGCATATCTATCACATTTATAAGCAGTTCTATTCTATCTACTTTTCACCATTGTTACAATTACCCATATATAACTTAAAGAATCCGCTATATAGTAAAACCCTTAGTACACATGCGCACTTCAGTCTCCATGTTCCGTGCCACCATGCCATTGCATGCGCAGTACAGTAGAACTCTGCCTGTGGCGGTTTCACCATTGCCCTCCCTCGGCGACACTGCGAAGCCGGATCCAGTGACGACCAGGCCTACCAAGGGGGGGGGGGGGGAAGAGGACGGACCGCCCCGGGTGGAAGCTTGAGAGGGGTGTTGTGATCCCAGGGCAGGCAGGAAGTTTAATCGTGGTTCTGCAGCGATCCCTCAGGGGCTCCTGGCAGCGCTGAAGATGAGGCAGCAATCCAGGAAGAGCAGAAGAGGGAACGAGTTAGAAGACAGCGGGAATGTGAGCGGACCCCAGCTAGATAGGCAGCGAGAGAGTACACAGATGGGGTGGGCCATCACCACCTCGGTGAGCGAGGACTAAAGGAGCCTTCCCCCTACCCCGAAGAAAGTGAAAGCGCGGAGGAGTGCAGAAATGCATGCTGGGGCTCGGTTCGGCTCGCCATGGCCCAGCAGTTCGCAAGCTTCCTGCAGAGCAGCATCAGGCAGCGATCCAGCACCAAGGGTGAGCAAACGGGGTCCAGAGGGGAGATGGGACGCATTTGTCTGTTGTGTAGCTGGGCAGGTGTGTGCGGGCAGCTGGCCACAGCTGGATTGAGGAAAGGGTAAGGGATCCCTTAGCTGGCACAGGTGAAAGGTAGCTTTAGTGAGGGTCTGGGCAGGGAGAGAGACAGAAAGAAAGAAAGATAGACAGCGGGAGGGAGAGAGACAGAAAGAAAGACAGACATCTATTCTAGCACCCATTAATGTAATGGGCTTAAAGACTAGCATTAAATAAATAACATGTCCAGCCTGCCTGGTGAAGTGACAATGACCCCATCTGGTAGGAGGTCAGAAATTCACTCCAGAAAAAAACCCAGGAGCGGCTCCCCTAACAGGCTGGTGGCTGCACCTCACAGGCTTTCAAAGAAGCCTCTCTCCCCACAGGAGCACAGTGGTGGAATTATCTTGAATTTCTTACAGGTGGTCACCAGGACTGAGGTACTGCTGGATGTCTCTGAACTGTGAAAATGTTTTAACATTTGGAAGCCCCAGTCTAGAAGTATCTTAACAGATAACAGCAATTCAGGGATTTTCCAAGAGAAATAGCATAGTTTACCTGGATTACAGCTAAGTAAATGAGTTTACCTGACATAAACAGGGAATTTCTTGGGCAATGGAAAGATTACAGAGAAGAATCTGCCAGTGTCAGAAAGCTATTTTTTTTAAAAACACAAAACAGGTGGGCGTAATTTTATCAAAAGGAACCTTTGTCAAATTAGCAAAAAGGTGCCTGTGTGCCTTCATACAGTAAATGCCCAGAAGCAGATGCAAGAAACTCAAGGCTGCTCTGAAGAGAGTACAAATCTTCATTTACACTTTTTGCACAAACCCACATATATTGCAAATATGCACATGCTCTACCCAAATTACTGTGCATTCATGTGGTTCCATACTGTACAATCTTTCCCTCTAAGCCCACTGCTGCCACCACACAGACAAGCTTTTCCTGGAACAGCTTCAATCGTAGATCGTATGGGAGTGCCTTCCTCCATCTGGATCCTAAAATTGTGCAAGCTTTCTGGGGCCACTTCTGGCAAATTTTAAAGATGGGCTTTCCAATCTCCTAGGTTGACAAAAAGACAGCGGAACGTGCCAAAAAGCAGCACTTTCAAAGCCACTTTGAACTCGAACCCTTCCTGCACTGGTAATCAGTGCCAAGGACCTTAGGAATATGTACCCAGAGGCAATCAGGGTTCTGCTCCGATTGAAGCTGACAAACCCACCACAACTGAACTGCTATAATCACAGGGAGCAAATCATCCGCCATCAAGGCGACTTTTAATTTCTGTAACACACAAAACATGACAAAAAAACCCACTTTAACCATCAGAATAAAGTGGCTTCTCAAAGATACAAGATCACAGCCAAATAGTTACCTGATCACTTCCTCTCTCAATCCAGAGCAAATTGTCGCTATGGAATTTCAAAATAGCCCTGAAACCCAAGCGTTTTTGCACTGAATCCCCTCTCGCTAAGGCCTCTGCTCTAACAGGATGTGAGGTCTGTATGAATGATGCTAGGTATTATCAAGAAAGGTATTACAGCCAGAACGAAAGAAGTTATCCTGCCGTTGTATTGGGCAATGGTGCGCCCGCATCTGGAGTACTGCATCCAATATTGGTCGCCGTACCTTAAGAAGGATATGGCGATACTCAAGAGGGTTCAGAAAAGAGCGACGAGATTGATAAAAGGTATGGAAAACCTTTCATATGCTGAAAGATTGGAGAAACTGGGGCTCTTTTCCCTGGAAAAGCGGAGGGTTAGAGGGGACATGATAGAGACTTACAAGATCATGAAGGGCATAGAGAAAGTGGAGAGGGACAGATTCTTCAAACTTTTGAAGACTACAAGAACGAGAGAGCATTCGGATAAATTAAGAGAAGACAGATTCAGAACCAATCCTAGGAAGTTCTTCTTCACCCAGAGGGTGTTGGACACCTGGAATGCGCTTCCAGAGAGTGTGGTAGAACAGAGTACGGTATTGGGTTTCAAGAAAGGATTAGATGTTTTCCTGAAGGAAAAGGGGATTGAACGGTATAGATAGAGGATTAATATGCAGGTCCTGGACTGATGGGCCGCCGCGTGAGCGGACTGCTGGACATGATGGATCTCTGGTCTGACCCAACAGAGGTACTGCTTAAGTTCTTATGCTCTTAAGTTCATTAGAGTAGCGAGAGTAGTAGGCGCCCCCGCGCCCTCCTCTCTGTCCCCCTGCTCCTTCCCCGCCCCCACGCCACACTCAGGCCCTTCCATCCCCCATACCTCATTGAATCTTCACTAGTGAGAGCAGCTTCTCCAACCTGCTGCTTGGGCCGGCCTTGGCTTTCCCTCTGACGTCACTTCCTGTCCCTGCGACCAGGAAGTGATTTCAAAGGGGGGAGCCAGGCCAGAGAAGTTGATCGCGCTGGCAATGATTTAACGAGGTATGGGGGAAGGGAGGGTGCAAGTGTGGCATGGGGTGATGGAGAGGTGCCAGTGCCCCCTCAAGATAGCATCTGGGGCCTTCCGCCCCTCACCCTTCACTATACCACTGATTCCTTTCTGATATTAGACTTTTTTTTCAGATTGTACACCACCTTGCTCTGTGTATGCAGTTAAAGGCTGTATCATAAATATATAATAAATTTTAAAAATAAATAAATGTGGGTCAGTGGAGGGCCATTTTTGAAAAGGGCGTCTAAGTTCATTTTGGATGTTTCCCGCAAGACATCCAAATTCAGAGGCACAGAAAAGTCGGCTTCAAAAATCAGCACTCGGACGTCTTGACAATTAGGACATCCAAGTGCTGACTTATGACAGTTCTCAAACGTCTTTATTTTTTTATTCTGAGTTCCTTAACCTCTACCTTGGAAACACTGGGAGCTCTCGTATCATTCATTCGTATGACAGAAAAGTAGAATTAAGACTTACGAAAGAGAAATCAGAAACATGACAAAGAAGATGGGAAAATGACATCATTATTGAAAATCTATAGATAAACCATTACACAATGGACGGCTTTATTGGTTGTCAAAGTTAGATCTTACCTCCCCTCTTCGGAACTTGAGCTCTCTCCAAGTTTTCCGCAAACATCTGAAAACCTGGCTTTTGTCAAAAAATGTAAGTCTCCCTCCAACTTAGGAATCAAGGAAACTCTTATATCTTGGCATCCCAAGTCCTCTAAATTTTCTTCACACTTCTACCTCTAACCCTCTGTTGTAGTTCCTTCCTATTTCTCCTACTGTAAACCGCGTCGAGCTCTACGAACGTGGAGATGATGCGGTATACAAACCTAAGGATTAGATTAGATTAGATCTCCTTTTGTAGCCTGAGATGTTTTTCTCATTTTTTGATGGTTTAATTTACTACTAATTACAAAATTACTCAAGGGCTCAGGAACTGTAGAGAGAACCTCTAAATAAATGCAGTTTCAAGTAAAGTTGCCTTTTGCGACCCTTTGATCCTAAGTGATATTTGCTATTGCTTCTAAGACTCTTTTTCTAATTAGTACAGCGTTTCTCTTTCTCTTCCCTAGTCTTTCAGTTCCATTTTCTAGATTCCTGTATTTTGTTCTCTTGCGTTTGACGGTCTCTTGGTGTAAACACCTCCATGAACCATACAAACCTTTCCTCTATTATTGCATCTGGTATATTATATTCCAAATTATAGCCTGTCTAGATTTTAAAGTCCCACAAAATCTTCACTGTCACATTTTCTATGACTTTTTTCTTAATTGCTTATTCCCAGTAATTCTGACGCATTTGGAGGCTATATTTTTTGCTTATGTGCCAGTATATTAATCAAGTGAAGCGAAAGAGGCTAGTTGAGCCAAAAAGAATGGAAAAAGGATCAGAATGAAGAAAATAAGAAGAGACACAAGCACTGGCACGAGGAGGATGAACTAAACGAAGGACAAGAACCATCTGACACCAAGGCAGAAGGATCCCATGGAGGAAACTTGCAAGAAGAAGAGGCAAGATCCTACCAGCGCTTTGAGGGAGAAGTAACGAAAAGCACGATGGACACTGATCTGCGACCACAGCGGAGGCTGAAAAAGATGGAATCTGCAATCCTGGTGGGAGACTCGATCCTAAGACAAGTGGACAGTCACATAGGAGGAGGAAGATAGGATAGGCTGGTGACCTGTCTCCCAGGAGCAAGGACTAAGGACATCGCCGACAGAATTGATAGGATCCTGGAAGGAGCAGAAATGGAGGAGATGGCAGTGATAGTCCACGTCGGGACAAATGATGTCACCAGGAGAGACTACAACAGGAATGCACTCACCGAACAGTTCAAGATCTTGGGAAGGAAGCTGAAGATGAGGACACAGAGGATAGCGTTCTCGGAGATCCTACCAGTACCGAGGGCTGATGTGAAGAGGCAGACGGAACTACAATCAATTAATGCGTGGATGAGGAGATGGTGCGAAGAGGAGGGTTTCCACTTCGTGAGGAACTGGACATCGTTTTGGGGCAAGAACAAGCTATTCAGGAGAGATGGACTACACCTGAGCACAGCGGGAACTAGATTACTAGCAAACAACATCGGGAAAGGAATAGAACAAGCTTTAAACTAAGAAGAAGGGGAAAGCCGACAGTCGACCAGGCGTCGATGATTCGGAAGACAGTATCCCGAAAGGATACTGGGTGGGGAATGTGCTGGGAAGACACCAAAGACACACAACAGGCGATGAAAGACCGACAGAGCCAGACGAATCAAGAGGAGGTTAGGAAGAGTCTACTACAAGGGGAAGACGAAAAGAAACAGGAGGAAGGGAAGGAGCATAAGGAGGAAAATAAGAACGTATCACAAGGGGAAAACATAAGAGACATTAAACAGGAATCTGCAGGACAGGAAGGGGATGGTGCGGACAACAAATCACAAGGGAAAGTAACAAAAAAACAAAAATATCAAGACTTAAATTGTATGTACACTAACGCAAGAAGCCTGAAGATCAAAATGGGTGAACTAGAAATCATGGCCAAAGATGAGAACCTGAACGTCATAGCAATCACGGAAACATGGTGGAACGAAGAAAACAAATGGGACATAGTACTACCAGGATACAAGCTCTACCGAAGAGACAGGACGCATCAAAAAGGGGGAGGAGTAGAACTTTATATAAAGGATACCATTCACTCAACCGGAGTGGATGCAGCAGTGACAAAGGACCAGCCGGAATCAATATGGGTTAAAATACCAGGAAGAAAGGGAACCGAGATAAAGATGGGACTGTACTATTGCCCACCTGGACAAACAGAAGCAATGGATGAAGAACTGAGGGCTGAATTGAGACGAGAATGTAAAAACGCAAACACCATAATTATGGGAGATTTCAACTATCCCGGGATAGACTGGAGCCATGGAGACTCAAGATGTTCAAGGGAAATGGAGTTCCTGGCGGCAGTATGGGACTGTTTCTTGGAGCAGCTTGTCAAGGAACCAACAAGAGGGACAGCTATACTGGATTTAATCCTCAGCGGGTTGAAAGGACCTACCCAAGAAGTGGAAGTAGTAGGACCATTAGGAAACAGTGATCACAACAAGATCCGATTCAAAGTGGAAATAGAAATGCCAAAGGGGAAAAGAACCATTGCAACAGCGTTTAACTTCAAGAAAGGGAACTATGACGCTATGAGGCAAATGGTAAGGAGAAAACTCAAGAACAGCTCCAGGAAAACACAGACGGTGGAGCAAGCCTGGACCTTATTCAAGGACATGGTACACGAGGCGCAAAACCTATATATACCCAGATTTAGAAAAGGGAGCAAAAAGAATCAAACAAAAGACCCAGCATGGATAACCAATGAAGTTAAGAAGGTGATAGGAAACAAGAAAAAATCATTCTAGAAGTGGAAAAAGGATAAAACTGAGGAAAACTGGAAAGAGCACTGGAAACATCAAAAAGAATGTCACTGTGTGGTCAGAACAGCGAAAAGAGAGTACGAGGAGAGACTTGCCAAGGAGGCACGAAATTTTAAACCATTCTTTCGATATGTGAAAGGAAAACAACCGGCAAGGGAGGAAGTGGGACCCCTGGATGAGGGAGGCAGAAAAGGAGTGGTAAAGGAGGAAAAGGAGGTAGCAGACAGATTAAACACGTTCTTCTCGTCAGTCTTCACAAAAGAGGACAGAACCAGAACCAACGTGCCAGAACCGGAAAAAACCTTCAAGGGGGATCAAAAGGAAAAATTATTATCAATAGAGGTGAGCCTCGAGGATGTACTCAAACAGATAGATAGACTAAAAACTGACAAATCGCCGGGACCTGATGGAATCCACCCGAGAATATTGAAGGAGCTCAAAGACGAAATAGCGGAGTTATTACAGAAGATTTGCAACCTATCCTTGAAAACAGGGGTAGTACTGAAGGACTGGAGGATAGCGAATGTTACACCTATCTTCAAAAAGTGATCCAGAGGTGACCCGGGGAACTACAGACCGGTGAGCTTGACCTCAGTCCCGGGGAAGATGGCCGAATCATTAATCAAAGACAGCATAAATGAGCATATAGAAAGAAATAATCTGATGAGAACCAGCCAGCATGGTTTCTGTAAAGGGAGATCCTGCCAAACGAACCTACTGCACTTCTTCGAGGGGATTAACGAACAATTGGACAAAGGTGACCCCCATAGACATCATATATCTGGACTTTCAAAAAGCCTTCGACAAGGTACCCCATGAGTGCCTACTAAGGAAACCGTGGAACCATGGGGTGGAAGGGGAAGTGCACAGATGGATCTGTAATTGGTTGGCGGACAGGAAGCAGAGGGTAGGAGTAAAAGGACACTACTCTGACCGGGAAGCAGTCACAAGCGGTGTCCCGCAGGGGTCAGTGCTGGGACCACTGCTGTTCAATATATTCATTAATGACCTGGAAGTGGGGACGAAGTGCGAAGTTATAAAATTTGCGGACGACACAAAACTCTCCAGTAGGGTTAGAACTGTTGAAGAATGTACAGAACTACAAAGGGACTTGAACAAACTGAGTGAATGGGCAATAAATGGCAAATGTGCTTCAATGTAGAGAAATGCAAAGTCTTGCACATAGGGAAAGGAAACCCGATGTTCAGCTACAAGATGGGGGGGGGATGGTATTGGGGAAGAGCAACCTAGAAAGGGACTTGGGGGTCTTAGTGGACCAATCAATGAAGTCGGGAGCACAATGCGCAGCGGCCTCCAAGAAGGCGAACAGAATGTTGGGAATTATTAAAAAAGGAATCACTACCAGAACCAAAGAAGTTATCCTGCCGCTATATCGGGCGATGGTACGCCCGCATCTGGAATACTGCATTCAATACTGGTCGCCATACCTTAAGAAGGATATAGCGACACTCGAGAGGGTCCAGAGAAGAGCAACAAAGATGATAAGGGGCATGGAAGGCCTCTCATATGCTGAGAGGCTGGAGAAACTGGGGCTCTTTTCCCTGGAAAAACGGAGACTTAGAGGGGACATGATAGAAACTTACAAGATCATAAAGGGTATAGAGAAGGTAGAGAGGAGCAGATTCTTCAGACTGGTGGGGGAAACAAAAACAAGAGGGCACGCAAGAAAATTGAAGGAGACAGATTCAGAACAAATGCTAGGAAGTTCTTCTTCAGCCAGAGGGTGGTGGATACCTGGAATGCGCTTCCGGAGGAGGTGGTAGAGCAGAGTACAATTTTGGGTTTCAAAAAGGGGTTGGACATGTTCCTGAAGGAAAAGGGGATTGAGGAGTATAGTTAGAGGGTACTATAAAGGATAAAATGTCTTAAGTAAAGGATCACTACAGGTCACGGACCTGGGGGGGCCGCCGCAAGAGCGGACTGCTGAGCACGATGGACCTATAGTCTGACTCGGCAGAGGCGATGCTTATGTTCTTATGTTCATTGATAAAGACAGCTAAGAAAGAATATGAAGAGAAACTTGCAAAAGAGGCAAAAACTCATAACATTTATTTAAGGTACATCAGAAGCAGAAAACCTGTGAGGGAATCTGTGGGACCATTGGATGATCAAGGAGCAAAAGGGGCACTCAGGGAGGATAAAGCCATAGTGGAAAGACTGAATGAATTTTTTGCTTCGGACTTTACGGAAGAAGATGTAAGAGATCTACCTGAACTGGAAATGGTTTTCAAGGGTGATGATGTGAAGGAGCTGAAAGACATCTTGGTGAATCTGGAAGATGTACTAAGACAAATCAACAAGTTAAAAAGTGATAAATTGCCTGGACCGGATGGTATACATCCCAGGGTACTAAAAACAACTCAAACATGAAATTTCTCACCTGCTGTTAGTGATCTGTAACTGTTGCTAAAATCGTCTGTAATAGCTGAAGATTGAAGAATGGGCAATGTTACGCCAATTTTTAAAAAGGGTTCCAGGGGAGATACAGGAGATACGTTAAGCCTGACTTCAGTGCTGAGCAAAATGGTGAAAACAATTAAAAAAATAAAATTGTGCAATATATAGACAAACATGATTTAATGAGACAGCATGGGTTCAGCCGAGAGAGATCTTGCCTCACCAATCTGCTTGACTTCTTTGAAGGTGTAAATAAACATGTGGATAAAGGTGAACTGTTTGATGTAGTGTATCTAGATTTTCAGAAAGCTTTTGACAAAGTTCCTCATGAGAGACTCCTGAGAAAATTAAAGAGTCATGGGATAGGAGGCAAAGTTCAATTGTGGATTAGGAATTGGTTATCGGATAGAAAACAGAGGGTAGGGTTAAATGGCCATTTTTCTCAATGGAGGAGAGTAAACAGTGGAGTGCCACAGGGGTCTGTACTGGGACAGGTGCTATTTAACTTATTTATAAATGATCTGGAAATTGGAATGACGAGTGAGGTGATTAAATTTGCAGATGACACTAAACTGTTCAAAGTTGTTAAAACGCATGTGGACTGTGAAACATTGCAGGCGGACCTCAGGAAATTGGAAGACTGGGCGTCACAATGGCAGATGAAATTTAATGTGCCCAAGAAAAGGATATGGGTGTCATCGTAGACAATATGATGAAACCTTCCGCCCAATTTGCAGCGGTGGCCAAGAAGGCAAACAGGATGCTAGGAATTATTAAAAAAGGGATGGTTAACAAGACTAAGAATGTTATAATGCGACCGTATCGCTCCATGGTGCGACCTCATCTGGAGTATTGCGTTCAATTCTGGTCTCCTTATCTCAAGAAAGATATAGTGGCGCTAGAAAAGGTTCAAAGATGATAAAGGGGATGGAACTCCTCTAGTATAAGGAAAGACTAAAAAGGTTAGGGCTCTTCAGCTTGGAAAAGAGATGGCTGAGAGGAGATATGATTGAAGTCTGCAAAATCCTGAGTGGAGTAGAATGGGTACAAGTGGATTGATTTTTCACTCCGTGAATAATTACAAAGACTAGGGGACACTCGATGAAGTTACAGGGAAATACTTTTAAAAGCAATAGGAGGAAGTTTTTTTTCACTCAGAGAATAGTTAAGCTTCGGAACGCTTTGTCCAGAGGTTGTAGTAAGAGCAGATAGCGTAGCTGGTTTTAAGAAAGGTTTGGGCAATTTCCTGGAGGAAAAGTCCATAGTCTGTTATTGAGAAAGACATGGGAGAAGCCGCTGCTTGCCCTGGTTTTGGCCAGGTACTAGTGATCTGGACTGGTCACCATGAAGACAAGCTACTGGGCTTGATGGACCATTGGTCTGACCCAGTAAGGCTGACCACTTAAATGCACTCGAATATTCATCCCACTGATATCTGATTAGAAGAAAAAAATAACAACTGAAAGAAACATATCCAAAATCTCTGCCTAGGCCAGTTACAAGTGATTTTTCTGTTGTTAAAACACAGAGAATGATCATTTTTTGAAGAAAATTGTTTTCTGTCTTGCTTGTGGGTGGGAAACATGGATTTTTCATCAAAGATCCGCGATATGTTCTTTTCGGTAGGAGCAGCTGTGGGTGAGACCTTTTCACTGGACTAACTCAATATCTCTGTGACTAGCTTTCCAGATAAGATGAAAGATATGATTGATATCACAACTCACAAGATTAAATCATTCCATCACATACAGGTACAGTTTGACCTTCCAGATCAAAGCCAGACCTGACATAGAAACATTGGTAATAGCGGATCGAAGAAAAACAGAAGGGAATCCATTAGAAAAGTAGGCCAACAGATTGGGTGGAAAACTAATTCAGCTCTAGCTTGGTACATATTTCTTAATAACAATAAATCCAGTTCAAATATTAATACATAGTACATTTAATGCAAATAAGCCTGGTGCTTCAATTATGCAAGATGATATTAGAGACCTTTTGAGGCAGTCAAATAAAATCTATCTGTGGATTGGAGACTCCGAGAAATGGTATGCAAAATTATTTATGAAGCACTTATTGATCAAACACAAGCCTATAAACGGGGTAATTTTATCATGTGTTAAGAATGTATTACAAGTGGGAAGGATAAAAGCGCTCTGGGTCCGCATTTGTGTAATGGCAGAAACAGTGCGAGGCAGCACCTTGGAGCTGAGCGGGGCTCGTGGCTGGCTGCAGACAAGGGAGGGGGGAGATGTTTTCCGAACCCGGATCTTTATTGTAAACAAGCTCCCAACACAGGTAAATGGCTCTGACTCAACATGGCGTGCGTTTCGGTACAATAGCAGTCTAAAAGAAAACATGCACAAAGATCTCATGCATGGTCATTGGAGAGGTCCTGGGGGCCCGGCTGGATTGCGGCCCTCAGGGAGGGACTTTGAGACCCCTGAGATAGAGGATTACTGCACAGGTCCTGGACCTGTTGGGCCGCCGCGTGAGTGGACTGCTGGGCGCGATGGACCTCGGGTCTGACCCAGCGGAGGCATTGCTTATGTTCTTATGGGAGAGGAGGAGATAGTGGATGCTGCGGATGGACCATTTGGCCTTTATCTGCCATCATGTTTCTAGGTTTCTATAACCATAAAGCTCTATGACATCACAATGCAGGTGCAAACAGCCTTAGCCTATAGGAAGAGGAGATGCAAATGTTAAGAGCCTTAGCCAATAGGGAGAGGAGGAGATAGTGGATGCTGCGGATGGACCATTTGGCCTTTACCTACCATCATGTTTCTAGGTTTCTATAGCCATAAAGCTCTATGACATCACAATGCAGGTGCAAAGAGCCTTAGCCTATAGGAAGAGGAGATGCAAATGTTAAGAGCCTTGCCCAATAGGGAGAGGAGGAGATAGTGGATGCTCTGGATGGGCCATTTGGCCTTTACCTGCCATCATGTTTCTAGGTTTCTATAATCATAAAGCTCCATGACATCACAATGCAGGTGCAAAGAGCCTTAGCCAATGGGAAGAGGAGATGCAAATGTTAAGAGCCTTAGCCTATAGGAAGAGGAGATGCAAATGTTAAGAGCCTTAGCCAATGCGCTTCCAGAGAGCGTAATAGGACAGAGTACAGTACTGGGGTTCAAGAAAGGATTGGACAATTTCCTGCTAGAAAAGGGGATAGAGGGGTATAGATAGAGGATTACTGCACAGGTCCTGGACCTGTTGGGCCGCTGCATGAGCGGATCGCTGGGCGTGATGGACCACTGGTCTGACCCAGCAGCGGCAATTCGTATGTTCTTATGAGCATCGGAGCTGTTACCGTGGCAGCTAGCGCTAAAAACACTAGTGCAGCTTTGTAAAGGGGGGGGGGGGGGGGAATGCTTTATAGTCATATTCACTAAAATAATTATTACCTGTCAACAGGGCCGGATTTTCCTATAGGCTAACTAGGCTTCAGCCTAGGGCCTCAAGATCAAGAGGGGCCTACATTCAAATTGTTAGCAAAATTAAAATGACACTATTCTAAAAACACTGAACCGAAAATAAGGAGAAATTCTACACATATGACTAATAAACAAACATAAAAATGTATTGGTTAAGATCAACGCTTTCGGCTCATTGGGTCTGTTCGTTTGTATATACTAGATTGCACCAAAGTATAGTTCATACGTTCACTGATTGCTATGGCCTTATGCTACTAAACTCTGGTTTGTTCTTGCATAAATAAAGATTGGAACAGACAAACGAACAGACCTATTGATATCCCGACGTTCAGTTATATTCGTGTTACTTCGATAATATCAAGTTTCAAGTTTATTAGGTGACTTGATTAATCGCTTAATCAAACTTCTAAGCGATGCACATAATAAAATTTACATTTGTTAGGGGACAATACAATACATACAAATACTTGAATAAGACTAAGTTGCACTCAGTTTAACTTATTCTAAACATTAGGTAAGGAGGGATGAAATACAATTCATTAAAGTAAAGAAGAAACATTAAGGGAAAATACAAGAGGGTAATAAATAAAAAAGGTATAATAAAGTAAAGTGGAGTAATAGGATAATAAAATTAGGTTGCAAAAGCATCTTTAAAAAGGAAAGTTTTTAAGTTACTTTTAAATTTCCCAAATTCCTTCTCCTCCCTTAAAGAAATAGGGAAGGCATTCCGAGTCTGAGGCGCAGTACATGAAAAAATAAATTGTCGTCTCGTGTTAATAATTTTCAGCGAGGGAATAGACAGTAAGTTTTGTTCGTTAGATCTTAAAATTCTCCTTGCAGAATATGGAATTAGTAACTTAAATAAAAATGCGGGGGTCATATTATAGAGGGTTTTAAAGATGATTATACACAGTTTATAAGTCATTCTGTGAAACACGTGTTAATGTTATTAGAAAAGATTCTTATTTTAGGATTGCGTACATGATCATTTGATTCTCGCCTTTTGAGTTCAGTAGGTTCAATACTTTAGTGAAGTGTTTATAGACTATTGAAAAATTTTTTTGTGACAATATCTTCATTTCGCGGAATTCTAAGTAAATTCTTAACATGTTTTAATTTGCATATTTTAAAATGTATATTACGTGCTTTATTTTATATTTTCATGATTATATCATAAATAATAAAATCCTAGAGCGCGCATGCGCTGTTGAAATATCGTGAGTCCTGGTGGCGTGAGGTGTGCTTCTGTGTTACTCTTCACGGCGCCTGCGCCAGCGACTCATCAAAATTCAGCCGGGGGTGGGGAATCCGAATTGCACATGTGCTCCAGCTCCAGATTGGATCCCGCTGATCCTCTCCCTCCCCACCCCTTTCCCGGCTCCGGAAGGGAATCGGTCTCAGCCCCGGATGGGAGCGCGTGCCGGTCCCCGGTCCAATCCTGCCTCCGGTTCAGGTTTTAGCTGCTCCCCGGTTACCTCGGTTCCGCTTCAGGATCGGAACCGGCTCCGGCTGCAACGGGGCGCCGACTCGGCTTCTCCCTTTCTTTTTCTCGCCCTGGGAGGAGGATAAGGGAGGGAAAGACATCAATCCGGAAACAGCTGGGCAAAGCCCAGCCCCGCAGGGAGAGAGGCAAAACGTGGATCCGTCAGGACAGGGCGGCCCAGACTGGCGTCGGGGGTGGGGGTTTCAGTGGAAGGGGAATGGGAGGCAGGCAGGCTGGCATTGGAGGGGGGTGGGGGTGGGTTCAATGGAAGGCAGGCAGGCAGAATGGCATCGGGGGGGAGGTGAAAGGGCCTCATAAGTGGAATAGCCTAGGGCCTCTTTTCATCTAAATCCGGCCCTGCATGTCAATAAGTAGAGGATAAAGACACCTTGGAGACTTTCTCCTAGTGGCATAGTAAGGGGAGGGGGGTCTGCCGGCACCCCTCCTCCTGTCCACCCCTTCCCACTCCTCTCCCTGCCGCACGTGCCCCTTCCCCATACCTTTTTATTTTTGGCACTTTCTCTGACATCACTTCCGGGAGGAAGTGACATCAGAGAGAGCTCTAATGCCAATGCGGGCAGCAAGTTCTTTGCTGCTCGCACTAAAGTTAAAAGAGACGCAGGCACACACACGCAGTAGAGGGGGCGGGGAAGAGGGAGAGAGAGGGGTGCCATCGCCCCAGGCGCCAGTCACCTTCGCTACGCCATTGCTTTCTCCCTCCCTTTTTATTTTCAGTATACATTTTTTCCAAAACACGTTGTTGGATTCCAATTGCTGGATTTTTTGATGTCTTTATCCTCATATTCTTCTTCATTTATTTGTGTCCAAAAACAAGAGCACTCATAAATAACAATTCTTTTAACAATTGCTTTTCACATGTTTGGCACAAGTTCTCTGTAAGGTTCGTTAGAGCACCCCCCCCCCCCCCCCTATCGGTCTCTGAGTATTTGAGGTGAAGCAGGAACCTACAAGCCTTCCTCCCAGAGAGAGCCTGTGATCTTGAAGAACTAAACTAAACTAAACCTTAGGTTTGTATACCGCGTCCTCTCCACAATCGTAGAGCTCGGCACGGTTTACAAGAGTTGGGACAGAAAGGAACTCCAATGAAGGTTAAAGGATATAGTGAGAAGAATATTTGGAGGGCTTAGGATGCCAGAGAAGGAGTAAGTATTACATTTTTGGGAATAGCCATGTTTTCAGATGTTTGCGGAAGAGTTGGAGAGAGCTCAGGATCCGGAGGGGGGAGGTAAGGTGAATCTGAAGGGGAGGGAGGTCCCTAGTTTTCCTGCACGGGAAATGCCTTTTAATGAAGGAAAGGATGCAGGAGACCCCCCCAGGCACAAGGTCACCCCTTTTAGCACATAATTCAATCCCTCTCCCCCCCTTTTACAAAACCGTAGCACGGTTTTTAGTGCCGGCTGTGGCAGTAACGGCTTTGACGCACATAGAGAGGTACATAGAGAGGCCAGTACTGGGCAGACTTGCACGGTCTGTGTCTGTATATGGCCGTTTGGTGGGGGATGGGCTGGGGAGGGCTTCAATGGCTGGGAGGGTGTAGATGGGCTGGAGTAAGTCTTAACAGAGATTTCGGCAGTTGGAACCCAAGCACAGTACCGGGTAAAGCTTTGGATTCTTGCCCAGAAATAGATAAGAAGAAAAAATTAAAAAATTTTAATTGAATCAGGTTGGGCAGACTGGATGGACCATTCGGGTCTTTATCTGCCGTCATCTACTATGTTACTATGTTACATTTACTAAGGCATGCTAACAATTAGCGAATGCTAAATGCTAACACGTCCATAGAATAAAATGGGCGCGTTAGCATTTATCCTGCGCTTACTCGGCTGGCGTGCCTTAGTAATAGAGGGGGGAAATTCCTTTGAGCGCAGGCGTTGTTATTGCTGCGGCTGGCGCTTTAAACCACGTTAGGCTTTTGTAAAAGGGGGGAGGGGAATATTTGGAGTGACAAGAAGGGTCAAGACAATATCTTAAGTATTACGGACAGTTCAATGACAGAATCCGACAAGCATTAGCGCCTGAATTAATAAATGCAGGAAGGTGTTGAACTATTGATTTCTACATTTAAATCAAAAATTAAGGTTCCTGATAGTGAGTGATTAAAGCCTGGCCTCTAACCCCATGAAGAATATGATGATCTGACTGGACACTTCTCTCCTGCACCACTGACTGTCCGGCTAGATCAGAAGCCAAAGCACCATCAGCCTCCTTTCTCTGTTTAGTTACTCATGTCTTCAACTTTCTATACTGTTCTCTCAGGGGAGCCCAGAATAGTTGACATGAATTTATTCACTCAAGCATTTTCCCCCGTCTGTCCTGGACAGCTCACAATCTATCTAATGTACCTGGGGTAGTGATTTTCTCAGGGTCACAAGGAGCAGTGTGGGTTTGAACCCACAACCTCAAGGTGCTGAGGCTGTAGCTCTAACCACTGTGCCACCCTCTCCTCCGATGCAATATCATAAGTGAGCCAAGTATAGAACAATGAAGCCATTGTGACATCACTGCTGAGTTTGGCTCTTAGGCATTGGTGGAATGAGGCATTATGACATCACAATCTCTGTTCTGGAATGTTGCTACTCTTTGGGTTTCTGCCAGGTACTTGGGACTTGGGTTGGCCACTGTTGGAAACAGGATGCTGGGTTTGATGGACCTTCAGTGTGTCCCAGTACGGCAACTCTTATGTGAGCCAAGTATAGGACAATTGAGCCATTGTGACATCACTGATGAGGTTGGCTCTTAGGCACTGATGGAATGAGGCATTATGACATCACAATCTCAGCTCTGGAATGTTGCTACTCTTTGGGTTTCTGCCAGGTTCTTGGGACCTGGGTTGGTCACTGTTCTTGTGTTGTATAAGTGCCATCTTTATTTTAACATTTGTAGCTCACATATCTTGAGCCCAAATGCTGACAAATATCTGACAATAACAAAAAATTTCAAGTTTCTTTATTTTTGATATACCACCTATCAAAACAAATGTCTATAAAAAGATTGCAAGGAACAATTAAAACAGGTAAATAAAAGCAATATTTTATCAAATATTAAAAATACTAGGGGAGGGAAAGTTTGTTTAAAATACATTGAAGTAAAATTAATAAAAAAAGGATGGTAAATGGGGGGTGGTACAAACATTAGGAGGGGAATCATTTCAAAAGAAGTATCAGATCTTTCAAAGCTTCACATGAATCAAGGAATTAAGAGGCTGAAGCTAATACTAAAGAATAAAGGCATCTTTAAAGAGGAAGGTTTTAAGTTTGGCTTTAAATTTTTCCAGAGAGTTCTCTAATCGAACATCTAACGGGAGGGCATGCCACAGAGAGGGGGCGGTCACTGGAAAGATGGATTTGCGAGTAGTATCGTAAAATAGTTCCCGTATTGATGGTGTGGAGAGTAGATTTTGATTATTTGATCGGAGGGTCCTGGACGATGAATAAGGGATCAAGAGTTTATCTGTGAACGCCGGTTGGTTAGAGGAGTATTTGATAGGAGAGACGATGTGCTTTGCGGAGGAGAGGAATAATAGGGTCAAATTGTTTTGCATGATAGATGAATTTAACAGCAGTGTTTTGTAATAGTTGTAGACGGCGGATTTCTTTCTGGGTTATACCTTGATAAAGGGCATTACAGTAATCTATATTTGAAATTACTAGGGAGTGAATCAGGATATTAATTGAAGAGGGATCAAGAAAAGAAGAAATAGAACGGATGAGCCGCACTAACTCGTTGATGAAAGGTGAAGAAGCCCCGGTCAGTGGCGAAATGGGACCCATCAGTTTGTGCCAGCATGAGTTATCAAGCGAATGGTGAGATAAGTAAAAGTTCTCTGGGCCTCAAAATTGAATAATATGATTATGGCACTCTCTGACGTTAAATAGGTGTTAGTGTCCCGGCAGAAAATTGATGTTGGTATTTTTTTATTTAAAAAAAAAAAGAAAAAAAGAAAAAGTTTTTAGAAAAAGAAAATATTTTAAAATTAAATGATATATATCAGTTTGATTTTGAAAAGTTCAAAAAGGAAGTAAGATAGAATATGACTAAATTCTTAAATTAATTCTGGAAGAGTAGATATTAAATGAAGCTTTGGTCAATAAAAGATAACCATTACCACTGAAAATCGGGGAGAAAGCTCATGTGATCCTTGAGTGGTCTGAGACACATTCCTTCATGTGGTTAGACATCTTTATTAATTTGCATTGTGTGAACCCTATTCCAGCCCCGTATTATTGACACTCAAGGCGAGCTCTCAGGTGATTTTCTATGTCACATCATGAGAATGGGCTACTGGGCTTGATGGACCAGTAAGGCTATTCTTATGTACCCTTAGATCCGCCTCCAGGCCCATCCAGTTCCACCCATCCCCGATGAGCTAGGACCTAAGAGAGAGAGGAAAAGTCTTTTTTCTGTATTTTGTTTACACCACAGCCCCGATGTGGGGTTGGAGAGGTTCTAACCCTATGTAATGTTATATTGTACCACTGTGAATGTTAAACTGTAACCCCTTCTGAGTTCTCTGGGGAAGATGGGATTTATTTATAAAAATAAATAAAATGACTAAAAATAATTTTTATATGATCAGTTCTTCTATTCAATTATGCCATTTGCCTCAACCCCATAACAAGCATATCCACAACCTGAAGTGGATGCAAGTAAGATTTAAGATTACAATTCACAAGTGGATCAGGAAGCCTTTAATTTGGAGAATTGCAAGATTAATATAATGGGTAAGGACAAAGTCCGAGACATACTGATGATACGAGTTGTGTTGTGATTTATATTTGTTACGGTAGTTTTGTGAATGTTTTAATGGTGCATCGCCTAGAATGCAAGATAACACAGTATAAATATAGAAAGAAAGAAATATAACCATTTCATTGGACTAGGTTAATACATTTTTGTACCAGCTTTCCAGCACAAGTTCATTGCAGTTGTTTTTATAATTTGGAAAAGAAAGTTCCTGGCCTAAAACTGTTTCAAAGCAGCAACAGAGGAGAGCCGGTTTCCCTGTATACCGAGACCCAGATTTTGCTCCTTCTTTGCCAGTGAAGTTTTGGTAGGTGGCAAGATGCTACCGAAGGAGCATGACCAGGAGAGTTGCTTGAGATGGTGGTCTTCAAATCCAAGCTAAAAGCCCACTTTTTTGAATCTGTTTTCAACTCTTAACTGCCATTCACTGCTGTCAGATACCTAGACACACTGTATCATTTCCTCTACCATAATCTCCCAACCATGAAATGTCCTGTCTAAATTAGATTGTAAGCTCTTCTGAGCAGGAACTGTCTATTGTATGTTAAAATGTCAGACACCTACACCCACTGTATCATTTCATCTACCATAATCTCCCCAACCCCACAATGTCCTGTCTAAATTAGATTGTAAGCTCTTCTGAGCAGGAACCATGTTAAAATGTACAGCGCTTTAGAAATAATAGTAGTAATTTGAAATTGGATGGGGTCAGTGGGTCCAGTTTTCTTATAAAAGGGATGGGTTTAGAAAGGTAACATGATGTAATATTGGAAATTCATTCCACAGAGTGTTAGAAAAACAAGTAATGGTGATGTGCTCTGGGATCTGGTGATTTTACTACAGAATTTACCCTTTTGAATATAGCCAGGCATAAGGACACCTGATTTTAGTAGCTTCTCTGCAGTAAAAAGAAAGAAGTGTCAACCCTCTTTCCCAGTGGCTGTCCACTGCATGTGACAATTCTTCTGCAAAAGCTCCTGACAGAAAGATTCAGATCTTTGCTGAAAATCTTGAAACCTGAGTTCTTTATCTGCAAACACAAAGTACAGGTTGATATCCTCACTTACAGAATCTGAATAAAGGAAAGAAAGTGCATTTTCCTTTTTCATGCACAAGATTGTAAAATAATATAGACCCATATGGCACACTGGAGACATAAGCCATTGCTTCATAAGCAAGTTAGAATGTCAACATCCTGTTTTTAATGAACTGACACTTATTAAACTCTGACTTAAAAAATAAAATAAAATCCTGGGCAGGCCCTGCAGCAGTACCCTACAGAAAGTCCTCTGTTCAATCTTTAGGTAGGGTTTCCCCTTGCCTGGGTCAGTAGGAGATACCGCAATGGTGGCTGCACTTCCCCAGACAGGCTGGACAGGGACGTCATAGACGTTGTATAATGGTGACATCTAGTGGTCAGATTTAAGACTCACGATAGCTGCTAAGGAAGCACAGCTGATCCCCATCACTTCAGTAACTTTTATGGGGAATATAAATGGGGGAAAATGAGTTGTGAATGAAGACCCACTGTACCAGATCCCTGCCTGGAAGTCCAAAGCAGGAGGGGAAAAAGCTGGGTCTGAAAGAAAATTCAATTAAAAAATGATTGTCAGTTGATGTTTCCCTTGCCAGGTGGCACCTTTCAGAATATATGAATGGCACAGTAAGAGATACCTCCTCTCTGCTTATTAGATCCGCTGTATGCATGTCAGGTAGAACCAGTGAAAAAACAAATCCCCTTTTCATCTGTGTTAAGAGAACAGAAGCAATGAAAAGCACAAATGAAAAATGCAAATCAGTCCATTGAAATGGATAAATCAGACCTAGCCCAGGAACAGACGACCAGTGAAGTGAGGCACTTCTTGGCCTCTGTGCAGGATTAAACACATGCATGCAGCCCACTCAATCTCCCCCCACATACAGAATCAGCCCCTCCAGCTATCCCACTCACACACACATGCATCTCACTCCATCTATACCATGTGTGTGTACACGCACCCACCCTGCTCCATCCCTCTCCCCTCCCCACACACATGCAGCCCACTCTCTCAGTTCAGAAAATTGGAAGATAACACACTGGCACCAGGATACATTTGAGTCACTAATAACTGCCCTTTACGGTACCTACTGTATTTTGAGCAATTCCTCACATATTGCATCTCTCGGTTATAATATGCAGCTTGCAGGGTTGATTATAATCTTGGCCTTGAGGGCTGCATTCAGTTTTCCTTTCTCTTAGGAGCACATGATAAAGCTGGAGAGGGGATGGATCCAGGGTTGCATTTTTTTTTCTCCCAAGCAGAAGTACAGCTGCTTTTTCAAACAGGGGCGTGTCAGATAGTGAGGTCAAGTCAGTGGGGAAACTGCCTGCATTCACCCATCCCCTTCAGGAATCATTACCCTTTTAACATGAGAGAGCTGGACAAGGTCAGAGCTGTTAAACGAACTTACAATCATCAGTTGTTTTAGGAGTCTGACACTATTTCAGTTTAGTAGGCTGGAATACTTCTAACATCTTTCATTTGCATTATTGTGCATTTAAAGGGTTTGTTTGTTTCTTTCATACATTTTCACCCTGGCTATTGCTTTGCTCCTAAGCAAGCCACATAATTTAATTTAAATCAAATACAACATTATTAAAACAATATATTTTGAGGTCAGGGGTGCCACCATTGGAGCGGTTGTTTTTTTTCATGCAATTTCCTTGTACTTGTGTTCAAGGGCTTCCGCCTCGTTAATCACCACTTATCACGGAAGACCAGATGCAATCATATTTCCTCAATCATGTCTGCGTAAACATATCTGTTTGTGAAAAGAGCTGCGTGTGTGCAGAAACTGGACACATGGTATGACACAAAAGGTTTGTGAAAGCTATAGTTCAAATGTTATTGATCAATACTTCTTGCTTACAAATGAGAACTATACTAATTCAGCGGTTGTGGAGACATCTAAAGCAATTGTGCCACCCAGTGGTTATTTATAATTTTGCAAGTGAATTAGCACTATGCCTTTTGTTGCTGAAATCCAACTTTTAACAAGTGGGAAAATTAGTTGAAAAAAAAAAAAATCCTAGAGCCACAGGAAAACAATCTGTAGCTTTACTTTAAGTTGGAAATTTAAAACCGGCTAATGGGATCTCTCCAGCAGCTCCTTCTCATACCCACATGGTCTTATATCATTTCTCCCCTTTAGGGAAACTAGGATTGACCACAAGGGCAATTGCCAAATATATTTTAAATTATTTTGTTTGCACAGGCACAGAACAGATGTGACCACGTTGCCTCAGTCACCTAACAACTACATACAGTCGTAACAATCCTTTATACTAAATAATGCATGGTCAAAGCTCCATATAGTGGTTATTCAAAAAACGTGCCAAACTGGTGAATCATCCAGCCTGGCCGAGATCTAGTTGTCTGTGGAAGGGTGAAGTCTATAAAGACTCCCAGGCTTTTCCCATACCCTATAAAACATATGCCCAAGTATTCCTGTCTGGAGTGTACAGATGCATCCTTGCTGCCCATCACACACCACAACCACTGGTAGGATAGAGCTCCGAATTGGGTTTTCTGCCTCTTCAGGGCCTTAGGACACTCCCCCCCCCCCCCCCCCCCCGTGCATCTCAAGATGTACCGGGCAGGGGAAGGCCCATCATTTTAAAGTGGCAGGCTTGAGGAACAGGAGGGACTGGTATTTTAAGATATGGGGGGGGTGCAGGAGTGAGCATCCCTCCTGCCAATTTTTAGGAAGGGAAATGGGGGAGGAATCAGTTCATGGGGGGCCTTGCCGGGGGGGGCGTCAGTGGGGGGGGGGGTGCAATGGGCATAAAGGACTGGGCATCCCTCTTGCAGATTTTGGCTGGCACAGAGGGGGGGTTTCCGCAGTGGCAGCAGGGAGTGGGAATCCCTCCTGCTGATTTTGGCTGGCGCCATCGGGAATGGTTGGCACGGCATTTATTTTTCAATGTGACAGATATTGTGCATGTGTATATGAGGTCCATTGCTGTGTGTATAATCATGCAGCCCTTCCGTAACCTACATATATTCAGAGGACATACTGGCATCTATGCCTGAAGAAGGAACAGTGTACAGTAAGACTTTGGAATGCCTCCTGACAGTTGAAATGGGGAGACAGCAGAGACCACCATACATAGTCTTCTGTTAAGCTGCAAACGGAATGTGTAGAGACCAATGCAATGAATAAGTATTCCCCTGTGTCACACAGCTGGGGAGAGGGTATCTACCTTCCGTGAAAATAAACCATCAACTAAGCATCAGAGATAGGTGCAAAAAAAAAAAAAAAAAAAATAAAGCCCCAACAGTTGAGTAGCTGAGTCCCTCTCATGCACAACTTTGTCTTCTCAGCTTAGGAACCGAGTCCCACTAGGCTTCTCCAATCATGCAGTGTTCCATCATATCAACTGGCAGAAACATGGAAGAAGTCTTTTACCCTAGCTGGGCCTTTTGAATGGAACAAGATTTAGCAGGTGAACTCAGAAGATTACTGGACCTTAGGGCTGTTTTCTAAAAGTCTATTCTTTAGCCAGGCTTTTGGAGCTCAAGAACCAGACCTTGATGAAGAATAATTTGAATCTGGTACTGGTGCAATCCTGTGTGATAGAGGATTGTGTTCATTGCATTATGCCTGTTTTCATTGCAGACCATCTAGAAGTGTGGGCCGATGGAAGGATGAATTGCAGGAGAAAACAAGGTTAGGATCATAAGAAAAACCCCTTCCTAGGGCCCAAGGACCCATTTATAACAGTGCACGCAAAGGAAGGCCACACGATTTAAAAGCCGCTCCCTTTTATTATTACAACTCAATGTGTCTTCATCTGTTTGAAAGCAGCACAGTGCCCTTCAAATACATTTATTTATCCTAAAGTTATCTTCTCCCTAATAATGAGGTACAAATTGTATTCCATAAAAACTGTTAAAAGCCCTGACAATCACCCAGCTCCTTTCCAAAAAGTACGCCCACCCCTATCTAACTGCATTAACAATCCCTTTTACCCTACATATGTTAAAATTCAGAACCATCCCAGTTCCTCCCAAACTACAAACGGCAAGCTTGACAACCCTTCAGCTGATGTGGGAGTTTGCTTCCACGTGAGCTCACAATGGTCAGAAGAGGGTAAGTTCATGGTAAACGCCACATACCTTCATCCTACTGGGCCAGAGGTCTCCAAAGGGACTTAAAAGCACCAGTAAAATCTTGAGGTGGATGCGATAATATTGAATCATACATGTCTTTGTCTGATACTTCACACCATAGCACCTGCGGTGGATTATACACTTCGAGCAATTTGGGTAGTCTAATTTGAAGGAAAGATGGGCACTGCCTGTAATCATCAAAGCCGTGCAAAGCAACAACACAAAAACAGGTGATTCTGGGGCCACATAGATAACTGTTCATCCACGAGCCTCCCAGTAAAATATTCCACGTTTAGCATGTGGCAGAGGTAGGCTTCTAGTACCCAAAGATTATCACCTCATTCCTGTTCTGAATCTTAGTCATCCAGTGTTCCAATGATGCCAGACTGGACAACAGGCACATCAAGAGCCTGACCTCAGCATACAACAGATACCAGATTTCAAATCCTATCACCCCGGAGTCCCTCACTGCTCTTGGGAAATCCTCAACCAAGGCACGGGTGCAGATACAGAAAAGCAAATGCCTTAAACTCTATCTAGGGGTATAAATGGAACATAACAGGTAGCAAGGATTAGCCTACAGGTCAAAAAAACCACAGAATAAGGAACCGGATCAGCAGCAGGTCACTCATGCCGAACATTCCTCTTGTCTGCGCAGCGTTCGAGTCAGAAGCAATGTTCAATGTTACAGGAGATCTTAGGAAACACTCCATAACAGTAAAGGAGAATGACAAGAACAGGCTTGACATTTTCTGAAAAAGGGGTCGGAGCACCCCCTGACAGCAAGGCAGATCGCAGCCCAGCAAGTGTCAGGCACGGAGCACATTTTCACCACAAGATCTCATAACTTTCACTCTTTTGCTTAATAGAATAGTGTCCACTACATTGCGTTAGGTTTACAGTGAAGAACAAGAAGCCTGTATGCGTGAACAAAACACTGGGGTATCACTAGAATACTCCTATCATAAGGCATCCTCTATAATAAAACCCTTACCTGAGGTGCTGCGAGGCATCCAGCTGCTACTGCTGCACAGGGAAGTGGAGAGGGAGCGGGAAAAGGGGCTGCTTTGGGGGGGGGGAGGGGTGTGCTGGGGGCAGGCAGCAATCTTGTTTTGCTCAGGGGGGGGGGTCAGAGAGAGATAGGCAGGGGGCCAGAGAGACAGACGGACAGCCAGCAGCTAAGGAGACAGACAGACAAGGGGCCAGGGAGAGACAGACAGAAAAAATGACAAACAGACAGGGGGCCAGACAGACAGACACCAGCCAAAGAGCGAGAAAGAAAGAAAGACAGACAAACAGCAGCTAAGGAGACAGAGAGACAGAAAGAAAGATAGACAGACACTTCTATTCTAGCACCCATTAATATAACTGACTTAAAGACTAGTAGCTTATAAAAGAACATGATTTTTAGCTTTAAAGAGGTGAGAAAATCCACTTTGGTAGGTCTGTGCTTGAAAGCTTCAGCTAACAGTAAGCATTTCATTTTGTAAAAGTCAATACAAAACATTGAAATCCACTCTTAAAAATCATACAAAATGCAAGCAAAAACCACTGAATAGCTCCCAGTGAGACCACAAGCATCGCTGCCCAAGGCATCCAGAAAGGGTTTTCCCTGGGCAGGTCATAAGGTGATCAACTGCCAGACAGTGTCCAGGCGTCTCAGAATTCACGGCCTTGGCTCCGAGCAAGTCCGCAGAGCTTAGGCTGCTGCTGTGCGATGCATTACTTTCCGTTTACGTTGCCATCAACTTTGTCTGAAAAGACCAAAAAAAAAGATCATTTTGAGCTTTTCCAATGTTTATTAGCAGAACAGCCTCAGTGGTAAAGAGATGCTGAACGGAGGTAACATGAGGTTATTGGCTGCTTAAATAGCTGGTAATTACGTAGCAGTTTATCAGAAAAAGGGTCAACCAACATTTTCACATGGGCACAGAAGTGCAGGCAACCCTTAAGCCAAAGAGGGATCCTAAAAAAATCAACACCAGGGGAATCTTGCCAGCTATTTTTTTAAGACGTATGAGCAAACAGAAAATATTTGTCCAGGACTTTCCCTGTAGAAGAGATGAGCAGTAGATTTCCCCAAGCCATCTCTATGGACGTCTCTTTTAGGAAAAGTATCCAAACCTTTTTTAAACCCCGCTAAGCTAACCAATTTCACCAGAGACTGTGCTGAAATCAGTTAGCTTAGCAGAGAAATCCATTGCTTATTCCTGTTTCACTACTTGGGATCTAGCTAGGTAGGATGCTGGACTTGATGGACCTTTCTGTCTGTCCCTGTATGGCAATTCTTATGTTCTTATGATAAAGCAGGGAAGGAGGCACCATGTGTTGTATAAGCTACTATCCCTCAACCGCTGCCCCCTCTGTGGCCTTCACATATCCATTTCTGTTAAAGGCCAAGCAGAAGCCAGCGTCACTGCCAATTAACAGCAAGGAAGCAGAGCACTGGCCAGCTGGTCGTGTGGGGGTAATCAGGGAGCAATTCACAGGCACAGGTCATGTCTCTCGTGAAGGGAAGCGATGGGTCCACATGCATTTATACCAGGGGTTCTTAATCCAGTCTCGTTCCCAGGCTACCCACACTGAATATGCAGGAGCAGGATGTGCAGAAAATGAAGACTGTGCATCTTAGGGAGAGCCTGAAAACCCGACTGGCTAGGTGTGTTCCAAGTTGAGAACTGCTGCTTTATACAATAAAATGACCCTACAAGAAATCAGGCACACGAGTCTAGATTTTAGATCTGCACACAAGTGCCAATCCCACCTCTGGGAATACTCATGTGTATGTTACACACGCATGTTCAATAAGAGCTTGTAAAAAAACCTGTTCTCTACACTCGGGTCCCTAATAAAATTTCTTAAACTCAACTTACTGTCTTTAAGTCAGATTCTTTATTCTTTGGCCAAGATGAACTTGTTTACCTCCACGAGGCTCATAACTAAAGGTGTGAATCATTAATTTCTCAGGGTAAAGGTCTGGGAGGCAATTTTAAGAGAAGCTACAAGGGGAAAATGATGGAGTCGCTTTGAAATCTACAGAAGATTGTAGACGAACAGTGGGTAGATTTACACACAGAACCCATCGTCCCATTTGCCTCCCCCTATGTCCCTCCCTCAAAGTACAAATTATTAGCCAATGCATCCTGCCCAGAGCAAGCCCTCCGACTTTCAGTCATTAACGACTCATTCATTTACTCGATAATAACTCTTTTGGACTCCTGAACCTGATCCGAGCAAGGGAGAACAGCCACAGCACAGACAGGGTCGGCAGATTTTGGTTCTCACCTTTTGGGACAAATTTCAGTGCGCCGCTGAAGATTCAGAAGCGTGACTGACCCTTCTTCGGCCCATCGTTGAAGAATTCATGGCCCAGCCCGTTGCCACACTTTCCGCAAGACACCTTCAGAACAGAAAACAAGAGGGTTTAATTAGAGCCATCATGGCTTGGTATCCAAAATGATTCCACAGTATCTTCATGTTTTTAAGTTCTTGATATCCCACTTTTCTGGAGTTCAATCAAGGTGGTTTACATTACAGAACCAAGAGGGAAGGGAGGCGGGGGACTAGTTTTCAGCCTTTCTACATGTTGTTAAGTCCAACAATTCTCCTCTATCTCCCCATGTACACCATCTCTCTTTCCCTTTTTCAGACATCCAATTCTCCTTTTCTATTCCCTCCCTCACCTCAGCATCTCTTTCCCTCACTCCCTCCATTCTTCCATCCTATGGTTCATGCCCCTTTCCCTCCTTCCCTTCATTCTGTGTCCCAAGTTCATGCCCCCTCCCTCCTTCCATCATTTGTCTGAAGTTTGTGCTCCCTCCCTCTATTCTGTGCCTCCCTCTGGAGGGTGTTTACCTTCTGGCCGGCTCCTTCCTTCCCGCCACAGTTGTTTCTCTGTACAAAGCCGCAGGCAGTAGCTGAGCCAGAAGCCTTCCCTCTTAACGATGGAGGAGCTTCCTTCTTCAACAGAGGGAAGGCTTCCGGCTCAGCTGCGGAACGCACATAGGAGCCACTGTCCGCGGCTTTGTGCAGTGAAACAATTGTGGCCGGAAGGAGGCACATATTTGAGGCACAGGATGGAGGGAGGGAGAGGGGTGCGTTGGGACTCAGAAGGGAGGGAAGAAAAGGAGGGAGAGGGCAGTGTTGGGACACCGAAGGTAGAACATGACCCCCGCTCATAAGTACAAACCTGACGTAAATCGGATGTTTGTAAAATGGAGACTCTTTTGCTTGCATGGGAAAACAAAAGACCCCTGAAGGATTGTATATTTAGGGTTTTAACTAGTCACTCCCTAAGCTTGACTAGAGAGGTATCAGGGGCTGAGGACCCTGCCTGGGTCTGAGACGTCAACGTAAATTAAGCCCAGATTGTTAGCACCACCTGGGCAAAACTACTTTGTATCAAGATCTTAGGTGAAGGTTACCCCAAGCCTAGTCCAACCCCTCAGTCAAGCCTTACCTTTAAGGCTTCTTTCTGGCTGTGATCCTCACACTTTGAAACGCTGTCAGAATGAATGGTCTCGGTGAACGCTGGCCAAGGAGAGGAGTGCTGATACTTAGAGCGACTAGAAAACAACTCATAGCCACATTTACAGCAGACGTAAATACCTGAGAGAGACAAAGAGACAGATTGAACATTGTATTCTACGGATATAACGGAAAGTCTCAGAATCTTCCACTGAACACCAGAGACACTCATTGTCTAAACAAAATAAAATAGATGGAATTGAAGAATTAGCAATTGGGGAAGATACGGGGCTCTCTGGAAGTAACACATACTGGAAGGCAAAAGCAGGAACTGGATCTGTAGCTTCTAGTCTCGAAGGAATACAGGCCCCACAGCGTTCCCTAGTTCCTGTGGCGAGGACTGGTTCTCTACTTAAGGCAAAACTGAGGTCTGCTACAGGATGCAAAGATGAATTACTTCAACACATATGCTAGATGTCATTTACTTAGATTTCAGCAAAGCCTTTGACACGGTTCCTCAAAGGAGGCTATTGAACAAACTTGAAGGGCTGAAGGTAGGACCCAAAGTGGAGAATTGGATTAGAAACTGGTTGATGGACAGACGCTCGGAGGAAGGAAAGGTGAGTAGTGGAGTTCCTCAGGGTTCGGTGCTGGGGCCGATCCTGTTCAATATGTTTGTGAGTGACAATGCAAAACAAGGGTTAGAAGGAAAAGTTTGCCTTTTTGCGGATGATACCAAGATTTGTAACAGAGTAGACACCGAGGAGGGAGTGGAAAATATGAAAAAGGATCTGCAAAAGTTAATGCCTGGCAACTAAATTTCAATGCAAAGAAATGCAGAGTAATGCATTTGGGGATTAATAATTGGAAGGAACCGTATATGCTGGGAGGTGAGAAGCTGATATGCATGGACGGGGAGAGGGACCTTGGGGTGCTAGTGTCCGAAGATCTAAAGGCGAAAAAACAGCGCATCAAGGCAGTGGCTGCTGCCAGAAGGATGCTGGGCTGTATAAAGAAAGGCGTAGCCAGTAGAAGGAAGAAGGTGTTGATGCCCCTGTACAGGTCATTGGTGAGGCCCCACTTTATTGTGTTATTGTGTTCAATTTTGGAGACCATATCTGGCGAAGGACACGAAAAGGCTTGAAGAGGTCCAGAGGAGGGCAATGAAAATGATAGGGGGTTTGTGCCAAAAGACGTACGAGGAAAGACTGGTAGCCCTGAATATGTATACCTTAGAGGAAAGGAGGGACAGGGAAGATATGATTCAGACGTTCAAATACTTGAAAGGTATTAACATAGAACAAAATATTTTCCAGAGAAAGGAAAATGGTAAAATCAGAGGACATAATTTGAGGTTGAGGGGTGGTAAATTCAATAGCAATGTTAGAAAATTCTTTATGGAGAGGGTGGTGGATGCCTGGAATTTACTCCCGAGAGAGGTGGTGGAGAGTAAAACTGTGACTGAGTTCAAAGAAGCGTGGGATGAACACAGAGGATCTAGAATCAGAAAATAATAATAAATATTGAACTAAGGCCAGTACTGGACAGACTTGCACGGTCTGTGTCTATATATGGCCGTTTGGGGGAGGATGGGCTGGGGAGGGCTTCAATGGCTGGGAGGGTGTAGATGGGCTGGAGGGAGCTTTGATGGAGACTCCAGTAGTCGGAACCTAAGAACAGTACCGGGCAGAGTTTTGGACTCTTGCCTAGAAATAGCTAAGGAGAAGAAGAAAAAAAACAACAACAAATTTTTAAGATTGAATCAGGTTTGGGCAGACTAGATGGGCCATTCGGGTCGTTATCTGCCGTCATCTACTATGTTACTATATTTTTTTTTTCAGAATACAGTACACAGCAATGACAGGCTACGGCAGCACCACCACCGTTTGCTTGATTGAAGTGTGTTAGGGTAAATGTGAGAAAATAAAGTACCAGAATATTGCTTCAAAGGCAGAATTGAGCAAGCTGGTGGAATGTAAGATCAAGCCCCTGGTTGTGCAAGAAAAACATTCGAAGAAAGCAGAAGTCGGCCTTCCATCAATCTTTCTTCTCCACTCTGCACGACTGCAGCAACTGCAGCTTCTCCCTCTTAAGAGCCCACGGGCCGACCATTCTAGACTTTTAAACATTGCATGTTTCTGCATGTATGTATCAGGAGGAGAAACATCTCACAAGAACGGTATTAATTCACACAAAAATAATTGAAAAATGTTGCTTCCCCCTCCCAATAAAGTTGAGAACATTTGATTAGCAGGATGTTTAGCTCAAGAACATGTGAACATCTAAGAGAGAGGTTTTCAAAAGCCATTTATCCAAGTACAAGAGCTTCAATTGCCCAGCTGAAAATACTGTAGATGCATTCACTTGCACTGCATTTTCATAGAGACATTAGGCTGGGGAGTTCTGGTGAAAACATCTGTGGCTACTTTTTTTATTGGCAATTTTTTTTAAAGGCAAATTTCTTTTGAGAAGAGGTAGAAAAGCCAGAGGCTTTGCACATGAGAGTTTTGAGGCTCATCTCTTTAATATTCAATTGGGAGCAGAGTAAACTTATCCAACCCTCCTATTAGGAGAGAGGAGAAGAGAGGAGGGAGCAGAAACAGGATCTTCATACCACAATCGGTTCCTGGCAGCATGAGACACTGCAATATTTCAAGTCCTGGGGGAGGGCACCGAAAACATATCCATTCGCCCACCCCCATCCCCCCACACCACACTCCCCACCCACCCCACCACCCCCATCCCCCCACACTCCCCACCCACCCCACCACCCCCATCCCCCCACACTCCCCACCCACCCCACCCCCCCACTATCCTCCACCCATCCCCCCCACCCCCACACTCCCCCACCCATCTCCCCACCACCCCCCACCCATCCCACACTCCTCAACACCCCCATCCCCCCACACTCCCCAACACCCCATCCCACACTCCTCATGCAGTCCAGACTCCCCAACATTTCCCACCAACCCCACCCCCCACACTCCCCACTACCCCATCCCCCACTCCCCATGCAGTCCAGACTCCCCAACACTTCCCACCAACCCCACCCCCCACACTCCCCAACACCCCACTACCCCATCCCCCCACCCCACAATCCCCACCACCCCCCATCCCCCCATACTCCCCACCACCCCCCATACTCCCCAACACCCCATCCCTCCACACTCCCCACCCACCCCACACTCCTCACCCATCCCACACTCCTCAACACCCCCATCCCCCCCACACTCCCCAACACCCCCATCCCACACTCCCCATGCAGTCCCACACTCCCCACCACCCCCCATCCCCCCATACTCCCCAACACCCCATCCCTCCACACTCCCCACCCATCCCACACTCCTCACCCATCCCACACTCCTCAACACCCCCATCCCCCCACACTCCCCAACACCCCCATCCCACACTCCCCATGCAGTCCCACACTCCCCACCACCCCCCATCCCCCCATACTCCCCAACACCCCATCCCTCCACACTCCCCACCCACCCCACACTCCTCACCCATCCCACACTCCTCAACACCCCCATCCCACACTCCCCATGCAGTCCCACACTCCCCACCACCCCCCATCCCCCCATACTCCCCACCACCCCCCATCCCCCCATACTCCCCACCACCCCCCATACTCCCCACCACCCCCCATCCCCCCATACTCCCCAACACCCCCATCCCTCCACACTCCCCCCTCTCCAACACCCCACCACCCCCCCATCAGCCTACCAGGCTCAAAGTGGTTCTGGAAAACTTCTCCACCGAAGAAGGAGCAGAAAGACATGTCGGAGCTGGAGAAGAAGCCGAGACTGCGGGATGGTCATGGAAGCTCCGACTGTCACCCTGGCCATCGCCCCGCCCCACAGCAGTCACGCGCCGCTGCCAATGTAGGCACTCCGGGAAGTGCCTGGCCAATGGGGAGGGTGAGCAGGCTCCGCCCCCCGGAAGGGCTCAGCGGATTGGCTGCACTTCTTTGGAAGGCGGCCGCGAGAGACGTGGCCATTGGCCGCGCGAGGCTTGGATTCCGGGGCGAACGCTCCCTCCTTTCTGGCGCGCGCAACTTGGACAAGTTCGTGTGAGAGCTGAAGGGCTGCTGCTTCTCTGTAGTGACGGAAGCGGGAGAAGCCCTGGAGCTGTTCTCCTTGTGTCCGCCAACCACTTGCACGTGCAACACAATTATGCCATTAACATAATAGGGAGCATGAGAGGCGCTCCCCCCCCCCTCTTCCCTCCAGTTCTCCGCCGCAGCAACTTCAACGTGCTCCTCACGACCAGGTCGGATCTCCCTCTGACGTCACACCCAGAAGTGATGTCAGCGAGGCACATGTTGACGTTGCTCGCAGCGGTGAGCCATTAGAGCTACAGGGAAGAGAAGGGCACGCACAACTTGGGGGGGGGGAAGAGCAGGAAGAGGAGGTGCGCTCCTCGCAACCGCGTTGGCTCTCCCTCTGACATCACTTCCTATGCACCCGGAAGTGACGTCAGTAGGAGCACGTTGACGTTGTTTGTGGCAATGAACAACCAGAGGCATGAGGGAAGGGAAGGGGTGCCAACACCTCCACCATGAGAGTGCCCAGGGCAGACCCCCCCCCCCCCCGGGCACCCACACATTACACTTTCAGGAATCATCGGAGCCCGTTAACAATGTCTAAGCCAGGGGTGTCCAATGCGGCCCCATGGAGTATTTTGTGTGGCCCCGGTCGAGGGCGATGCAGTGTTTTCCTTTGCTGCCCCTGGGTGTTTACCGTCTTGCCGACTCCCTCCCGTGTCTGCGGCCCAGTGAAGCCAAAAGGTTGGACACCCCTGGTCTAAGCCGAAAGAAAAAGCTGTGAGGAACAGATGTCGATCACTCAGCAGTGGCTTGTCCAAAAAGCACTTTATTGATTTAAAACATCTGGTTAGATTTGGACGACCTGTCTTTTAGGTCATCCAGGTGCTGACGTGGGCGGATTTTAACTTTTGATAATGAGCCCCTTATTGTTATTTTTATTTCTAGCTATCAATTGTTGCATTTGCAGTTAGCATTTGGAGGTCTTGCTTTTACTTAACTGTGCTATATTTCAATACAGTGTTGCTTTTATCTGATTCTAATTTATGCTGTGTAGGGCCTCGTCTATCAAACTGCGCCAGCAGTTTTTAGCGCAGAGAGCTGCACTGAATGGCCCGCGCTGCTCCCAACGCTCATAGGAACTCTATCGGGAGCAGCGTGGGCCATTCAGCACGGCTCACTGTGCTACAAACTGCTAGCGGTTTGATAGAAGAGGCCCTGAGTTTTTAATATCTATGTAAGTGCTTTTTTAATTTTATCTCTGTCAGTCTCTTGATGCATGTAACTTAATTTTGATGTTTTAAGGTCATTTTGGTATTAGCTCAATTTATAAAACTACGGTTCTTAAAAAAGTTGTATTCTGCTATTATGTCCTCGATATGTATATATTCATGTGTATATTTTTTTGTTGTTGTTATTTAAATGTCGTTATTGAATTTCATAAAATACAATAATTCAACACAACAATTAATCTAATGACATTTAAGCCCTTCCCCCTCAAAAAAAATTGTAAAAGTAGATGAATTGAGAGTACAAACCAGAAAGACAAGTCAATTAGCTTGCATTCTACAATCGACATCTAAAAGAGCCCAAACCCTCTTAAAATATCAAACTGAACATGGCTAACAGCAGCTACTTCTTCATATTTACGCGTAAGACAGACTCCCGCCCACCCTGCAAGAAAAGAAAGAACTGTACTATTCAATTCTGATAAAATATGCTGAATTGCTAGGCCCATAAGAACATCAAATAATTTGACATGATATTTTTTAACTAAATGCGATAGCAGAACGCGAAATGGCAATTTCATAAGACAGCTCTGTACAGAATCCAAAGATTTCTTGCACTTGTTGCCAGACTTCATCCCAAAACATTTAAAAAACTGTCCATATAACATCATCAATTTCCATTCGGAAATCATATTCCCACAACTGCTGCAGAGTAATGCATGCATTTAATCTCTTAAATTTAACTTTTTGGGGGAGCTGCTAACCTGCTTTCACCCTGGGACACCTGGAGGAGACTTTCCTTTGCTGCCCCGAGTCTCCAGCAGCAGCGGCAGGCGCTCGTTGGTTCGGGCAGGCACTAGGAGAGACGAACCCCCTGATGTCATTGGGTCCATCTCCATAGAATTACTTTAAATTTCACACCACTGCTGCGGTTCTCTGGAGCTGCTAACCTGCTTTCACCCTGGGACACCTAGAGGAGACTTTCCTTTGCTGCCCCGAGTCTCCAGCAGCAGCGGCAGGCGCTCGTTGGTTCGGACAGGCACTAGGAGAGACGGACCCCCTGACGTCATCGGGTCAGTCTCCGTAGAATTACTTTAAAATTCACACCGCTGCCGCGGTTGCGGCCACAGCCGCACGGCCGAAGGGGCGCACCAAAGGGGCAGATTCCGCCCCTTGGAGCAACGAGGAGCTGAGGAGCAGGAATTCAGGTTGTACTAAATATTAATCAGCCAGGTCATGGGGAAAAGAAAGATTAAACCTAAGAGTTCAACACCTGCTTTATCTGGTCCCATGGACAGGCATTTCACATTTTCTAATTTAATAATCCTCCACAAACTTTATCGGATACCCATGTATACCCTAGAGGAAAGGAGAGACAGGGGAGATATGATTCAAACGTTCAAATACTTGAAGGGTATTAACGTAGAACAAAATATTTTCCAGAGAAAGGAAAATGGTAAAACCAGAGGACATAATTTGAGGTTGAGGGGTGGTAGATTCAAGGGCAATGTTAGGAAATTCTACTTTACGGAGAGGGTGGTGGATGCCTGGAATGCGCTCCCGAGAGAGGTGGCGGAGAGTAAAACTGTGACTGAATTCAAAGAAGCGTGGGATGAACACAGAAGATTTAGAATCAGAAAATAATATTAAATATTGAACAAGACCAGTTACTGGGCAGACTTGCACGGTCTGTGTCTGTGTATGGCTGTTTGGTGGAGGATGGGCAGGGGAGGGCTTCAATGGCTGGGAGGGTGTAGATGGGCTGGAGTAAGTCTTAACAGAGATTTCGGTAGTTGGAACCCAAGCATAGTACTGGGTAAGGCTTTGGATTCTTGCCCATAAGAACATAAGAAGTTGCCTCCGCTGGGGCAGACCAGAGGTCCATCCTGCCCAGCGGTCCGCTCCCGCGGCGGCCCATCAGGCCACTGCCTGAACAGTGGTCTCTGACTAATTTTGTAATTTACCTCTAATCCTGTCCCTATAACCTTACCTCTATTCCTATCTGTACCCCTCAATCCCTTTGTCCTCCAGGTACCTGTCCAGACCCTCTTTGAAGCCCTGTAGCGTACTTCTGCCTATCACATCCTCCGGCAGCGCTTTCCATGTATCCACCACCCTCTGGGTGAAAAAGAACTAACTGGCGTTTGTTCTAAACCTTTCCCCTTTCAATTTCTCCGAGTGCCCCCTTGTACCTGTGGTTCCCCTTAGTTTGAAAAATCTGTCCCTATCCACTTTTTCTATGCCCTTCATGATCTTGAAGGTTTCTATCATGTCTCCCCTGAGTCGTCACTTTTCCAGGGAGAAAAGCCCCAGCTTTTTCAATCTGTCAGTATATGAGAGGTCCCCCATACCTTTTATTAGCTTAGTTGCTCTTCTCTGGACTCTCTCAAGTACCGCCATGTCTTTCTTGAGGTACGGCGACCAGTACTGGACACAGTACTCCAGGTGCGGGCGCACCATTGCACGATACAGTGGCAGGATGACTTCCTTCGTCCTGGTTGTGATACCTTTCTTAATGATACCCAACATTTTGTTCGCTTTCCTTGAGGCTGCGGCGCACTGCGCCGACGCCTTCAATGTTCCGTCCACCATCACTCCCAGGTCTCTTTCAAGGTTGCTCACCCCTAGCGGTGATCCCCCCATCTTGTAAGTGAACATCGGGTTCTTTTTCCCAATATGCATGACCTTGCATTTCCCTATGTTGAAGCTCATTTGCCACTTTTTGGCCCATTCTTCCAGTGTTGTCAGATCTTTTTGGAGGTCTTCGCAGTCCTCCATGGTTATGACCCTGCTGTATAATTTAGTGTCATCTGCAAATTTAATAACCTCACATTTTATTCCCGCCTCCAGGTCGTTAATAAATATATTGAACAGGAGCGGTCCCAGCACTGACCCCTGTGGAACTCCGCTCGTGACCCTTTGCCAATCTGAGTAATGGCCCTTTACTCCAACCCTCTGTTTCCTGTCCGCCAGCCAGTTTTTGATCCATCGGTGGACCTCCCCTTGCACCCCGTGGTTCCATAGCTTCCTTAGCAGTCTTTCGTGTGCTAAGGGGGATGGGGGTGTTGAGGAGTGTGGGATGGGTGGGGGGGGGTGGGGAGATGGGTGGGGGAGTGTGGGGGTGGGGGGGATGGGTGGAGGATAGTGGGGGGATGGGGTGGTGGGGTGGGTGGGGAGTGTTGGGGAGTGTGGGGGGATGGGGGTGGTGGGGAGTGTGGTGTGGGGGGATGGGGGTGGGCGAATGGATATGTTTTTGGTGCCCTCCCCCAGGACTTGAAATATTGCAGTGTCTCATGCTGCCAGGAACCGATTGTGGTATGAAGATCCTGTTTCTGCTCCCTCCTCTCTTCTCCTCTCTCCTAATAGGAGGGTTGGATAAGTTTACTCTGCTCCCAATTGAATATTAAAGAGATGAGCCTCAAAACTCTCATGTGCAAAGCCTCTGGCTTTTCTACCTCTTCTCAAAAGAAATTTGCCTTTAAAAAAAATTGCCAATAAAAAAAGTAGCCACAGATGTTTTCACCAGAACTCCCCAGCCTAATGTCTCTATGAAAATGCAGTGCAAGTGAATGCATCTACAGTATTTTCAGCTGGGCAATTGAAGCTCTTGTACTTGGATAAATGGCTTTTGAAAACCTCTCTCTTAGATGTTCACATGTTCTTGAGCTAAACATCCTGCTAATCAAATGTTCTCAACTTTATTGGGAGGGGGAAGCAACATTTTTCAATTATTTTTGTGTGAATTAATACCGTTCCTTGTGAGATGTTTCTCCTCCTGATACATACATGCAGAAACATGCAATGTTTAAAAGTCTAGAATGGTCGGCCCGTGGGCTCTTATGAGGGAGAAGCTGCGGTTGCTGCAGTCGTGCAGAGTGGAGAAGAAAGATTGTCAACTGCTAAGGAAGCTATGGAACCACGGGGTGCAAGGGAAGGTCCACCGATGGATCAAAAACTGGCTGTATTACTAAGAAGAAAAATTAAAAATAAAATAAAATAAATTTAAATTGAATCAGGTTGGGCAGACTGGATGGACCATTCGGGTCTTTATCTGCCGTCATCTACTATGTTACTATGTAACTATGTTACTATGGATATGACATCTCCCATATCGGGTGCATCAATGAATCCCCTCGAAAGAACTCCCCCCCTTCATCCAGTATCAGATGATAGCGGGAAAGACATTCCCGCTATTTCCACTGAATATGTGGGATCCTCTGCTCAGACAAGTAAATTAGTTTTTTTCTGAAATACCTAAACCACTTGAATTTTCAAGTGTAGCAGAGGATCAACCACCTACAGTGGAAACACAGGATATTACCCTTTGTGGTTAGGTATATCTAGAGTTGAAGAGATTCTCAGAGAAACGGTGAAACAAACACTGGACTTTTCACAGTCTGTGTCTCAAAAATTTGAAAATGTGGATTCCAATTTGAGTTGTTTGGATAAAAGATTAAGTGTGGTTGAAACTCAAAGTAATACACTTCAAGCTATCTCAGTATCTGCTGTTAAGGATTCTACGGTGATACATTTAAAAATGGAAATGATGGAAAATGTTTATAGAGCGAGAAATCTCCGCTTGGTTAATTTCCCAGTAACTCATTTATTGTCTTCTGAAATTCTGTTAAGGAAATATTTTAAAGAAATACTGGGATTACCCAATGCGGAAAATTTCCCAATAAATAATTATTATTATGTTCCTCAAAGGAAAATACAATCTGCCCAGGAGGTGGAACATCTGGTTACTAATGAAATAAATTTGACAGTTTTTGGAAGATAGTCAGGATGTGATCCAAGTAGGTCCATTCTGGTAATAACATGCATGAGTGAGATAGATAAAATGTTAATAATGAAAACTTACTTTAAAAATAGGTTGACAAAATTTTGTGGAGACTTGGTTAGAATTTTTCCTGATGTTTCAAGAACTACGCAATTAAGAAGGAAAGAATTTTTAAAATTAAAAACAAGAGTGTTAGCTTTGAGGCATCATTCTATCTAAAATTTCCATGCAAATGTCTTGTTAAATTACAAGACATTGAATATGTATTTTGGGATCCCATTCAATTGCAACAATTCTTATTAGTTAGAGAACAGAAATGAGTTTTATTCTTTAATGTGTTTCACAACTGAGAAATTGGAGGATGTAAGAGTCCCAAATGGTAGGGAAGGGTTTAAGATTCATAAGGATGAATCAAGAACCAATTCTTAGTTTTTTTCTTATTTTTTGTGTAAAAAAATTGGTAGCATGTCTTCCCATTATTGTGGGCTTGGAAAGGAATTTTGTTTGTATGTATAAATATTGTTTAAATTTTGTGTAAGAATCCTTTTTTTCCTCTGATATTCTAATCATTAAATTTATATAAATTTTTTTAAAAAAAGTAACTTTTTCATAAACTCCTTTGATTGCCTAATGAGACCTACACAAAAATTCTGTAAGCCTACATCTCTGGTATTTATCAGATCTTTGCAATATGACTTTGCCAAACAATGTTTTAAATGCAACCGTTTATTTTTATTAATATATATATCACCCAGAGCTGAAAGAGGCATATCTGGAGGAGTGGTTAGGGTGGTATTTGGGTGGGTTGTGGGTCGACCTACACTGAGTCATCCTGCAGGGATAAACAAATGTTTTACAAGACTTCCTGGACGAAACTTATACATTGTGAGTTAGTTAGATGATGTGAAAACAGGTATAAGTGCCAAAAATGTATCCAAAGTGACCAGATAACCACTACAGAGATAAAGTACAAACACTCCCCCAGTGATCACTGACCCCCTCATACCCCCACAAAGATCACAATAAAAAAGTGCATACCTGTCTCCAGAACATCAGCACCCGCTATAGGAAAGCCTAGTAGAGCTGCATACAAGTGTTTTAGGTAGCCTGGGGGGTGGGCTAGTGAACCATAGAGAGGAGGACCCAGGCCCATAAGCCACTCTAACCACTACATTCATGGTGGAAAATGTGAGCCCACCAGAACTTCCAAAACCCTGCTCTACTGCCATATAGGTGCCCCCTGCAGCCACAGTTAGTTCAAGGTGGTTTACAGTAAGAAAAGCTGGACAAACAGCGAACTACAATGCAAATATCAAATGCTTCTCAAAAAGAAAACCAACAAATTGTAAATAGATCAGATAGTTCTCAAAGATGGCTCACAGTAAGAAGAGGCCAGACAAGCAATAGATAGCAATCAAGCATAAGGGCTATTGAGGTTATAGACAAGTGGGTATGTTTAGGGGGCTCATCATAACTTATAAGGGAGTTGTGGTGAGATGTTTATGTGGCACCCTTTTTGTGCAGTTCACAGCAGTGCCCTGTAAGGTGCCCCACTGCTCTGTTGCCATGTCTGGGTGGCCAGTACATCACAATGCTGGCACCTCCCATGTACAAATGGTCTTGTTCTGGGCGTTTAGGACTTGGACAAAATTTTGGTCGAAAATAGATGTACTGGCGGTCTGGAAGATCAACCGCCTGGATATCCAGTTGGACAATTAAAAAAAAAAAAAAAATATATATATATATATATATTGGACGTATAATGATTTGCCTTTCGAGAATGGACATTTTCTCACTGCCGACTTTGGGCGTGTAGCACCATACATCAGAATCGGGCTTAGTCATATGTTTTGATTATGCTCATCTAAATACCTAAATTACCAAAGGGTCTGTTTGTCTAAGTAAGATGCAGCAAGCATAAAGAGGTCAAAATATTAAAAAGAAACGCCAAGAAAGAAATAGAAACATGATGGCAGATAAAGACCAAATGGCCCATCCGCAGCATCCACTCTCTCCTCCTCTCCCTATTGGCTAAGACTCTTAACATTTGCATCTCCTCTCCCTATAGGCTAAGGCTCTTAACATTTGCATCTCCTCTTCCTATAGGCTAAGGCTCTTTACACCTGCATTGTGATGTCATAGACACATGATGGCAGATAAAGGCCAAATGGCCCATCCAGTCTGCCCATCCGCCGTAACCATTATCTCTTTCTCTTTCAGAGAGATCCCACGTGCCTATCCTAGGCTTTCTTGAATTCAGACAGTCTCTTGTCTCCACCACCTCTCCCTGGAGACTGTTCCACACATCTACCACCCTTTCTGTAAAAAAGTATTTCCTTAGATTACTCTGGAGCCTCTCACCTCTTAACTTCATCCTATGCCCTCTCATTCCAGAGCTCCTTTCAAATGAAAGAGACTCGACTCTTGGGTGGATATTCATTGCAGGGTCATGTGCTAGGCTCCGCATTGAATATCCGGTTAAGTCCAGAAAGTAGGCGTGGTTAGGGGGGGGTGGATTTGGGGCGTGGTTTTACATAGGTGCCACTAGACGGCTAACTTAGGCGACTCATTTAGGCCAAGAAACCCTGGCATAAATGGCAGCATGCCTAAAGTTTCAATGTCTATGGCGCCAAAGACTGCTTAGGCATCACTAAGTCCAATTCTAGGCAGATGATGGAGAGTCTCGCTCAGTGACGCTTATGAGCAAGGCGCCATCTGTAGAACGAGGGCCTCAGTATGGTTTTCTAGTGAAGGGGATTTTCAGTCCAGATTTATTGTGTACCCGTCTCAGCCCTTTACAGAGGTCAGGAGTCAAATAGGGTTTATCCATGGAAAAAGCCTCCTCTAAAATTGCTCAGGCCTTTTGCCAGGAAAAGAAGCTCCCTGTCAACATTATAATTTGGGAAAGGGGATGGCCAGAGCAAGATTTGTTCTGTCTTAGCTGACACTATCAAAAGTGAAATACTGTACATTGACACATTTTCATATGTAGGTTCTCACCATTTCTGGAAGTCCATCACTAAAGGAAGAAGCTTATTTCAGAATTAGTTGAGTCTTAGAAGAGCCTGTAAAAGCTGGTTGTTTACCTCTGCTTTTAATAAAAGATATACTTTATACTAGGATGCATTAGGTCTATATGGAGCTTACCCATTTCTGTTATGGTTGAGGTTTTTGTTTGGTTTTTTTTAAGCTCTGTACAGAGCACAGAGGACAAAAGAACGTAAGACTAGCCTTCCTGGGTCAGACCAATGGCCATCAAGCCCAGTAGCCCGTTCTCACGGTGACCACTCAGGACTTCAACCCTATCTCCCCTCAGCCGTCTCTTTTCCAAGCTGAGGAGCCCTAACCATTTTAGTCTTTCCTCATCCCCTTTACCATCTTGGTCGCTGAATGTTACTGCTTAGTGACTAGCCAGTTATGTCATGAAAAATTTAAAGCTTGCTATGCTTAACAGCCAAATCAGGCTGTTTAAATAGTTGGTCTATCATTGGCCGCTATAAACTTAGCCAGCCAGCATCGAATATCAGCTTAACCAGCTAAGTTTATAGCAGCCAAAAATAAACAGAAACAGTTCAGCATTAAGAACATAAGACCTGCCATCTCCGGATCAGACCTTCAGTCCATCAAGTCTGGCGATCCGCACACGCAGAGGCCCAGCCAGGTGTACACCTGGCGTAATTTTAGTCATCCATATCCCTCTATGCCTCTCGTAATGAGATGTGCATCTAGTTTGCTTTTAAATCCTAGAACGGTGGATTCCGCAATAACCTCCTCTGGGAGAGCATTCCAGGTGTCCACCACTCATTGCGTGAAGCAGAACTTCCTGATATTTGTCCTGGACTTGTCCACCCTTAGCTTCAGTCCATGTCCTCTTGTCCGTGTCACAAAGGACATTGTAAATAATTTTTTTTCCTGCTCTATTTTGTTGATTCCTTTCAGTATTTTGAAAGTCTCGATCATATCCCCTCGCAGTCTCCTTTTCTCAAGGGAGAACAAACCCAGTCTCTTAAGTTGTTCCTCATTGAGGATAGAGGCTCAGCAATGATCGCAGAAAACAACCCAGCTAACTCTCACAGTCTGAATATTTGGGATCTAACCAGGTACTTGGGACCTGGGTTGGCCACTGTTGGAAACAAGATCCTGGGCTTGATGGACCTTCAGTCTGTCCCAGTATGGCAACTCCTATATTCTTATGTAAGCCAAGTCTAGGACAATTGAGCCATTGTGACATCACTGCTGAGGTTGGCTCTTAGGCATTGGTGGAATGAGACATTATGACATCACAATCTCAGCTCTGGAATGTTGCTACTGTTTGGGTTTCTGTCAGGCACTTGGGACCTGGTTTGGCCACTGTTGGAAACAGGACACTGGGCTTGATGGACCTTTGGTCTGTCCCAGTATAGCAACTCTTATGTTCTTATTGTCAATCAAATTTGCAATACAGTAATGATCAATAAATACATAAAATTTCTCTTTCAAATTCAAAGCAGTTGCTGAGCAAACTGCAAAAAAATCTGTAGGGTTGTTTTATCTTTTTTGGCCTCACCCTGATCGCAGCCAGCTCAATACTGACCCGAACAGATTTTCTCTCAAACTGCCTAGTACAAGAAGCACCGAAAGGCACAGAGACTTGGATTCACATTGAAATCATTTTATTACGCTCTTTGATGGGGAATCTGAATTTAAACCGTCTGTGTATCTTCTTTCAGTTCTTTTTTCTCCTTCACCAGATGCTTCTTCTGAGGGCCCTAAATGCAGACCAAGAAGAGACCTGTCAGAGCAGTTATAGTTCCACCATAATTATCCAAGCAAGCGCACACCTAGTACATGAAATTACAGCCAAGCCCTGTGTGAACAGGAATATGACAAAGAACTAGAAGGACCTTGTCCCTAATTCTGCAAACTAATGCACCCTAATTAAGGCTTCACATGCAAATTTATGTGCACAATCTATAGAGTAAGGTCTGTTGCACGAATAACAATGCCAATTAACAGCCGATTACTGGCTTTAATCTATGTTAATTGGTGCTGCAATTGCATACAATTTCTAAGGGTGTGTGGATATGGGTAGGTCTGGGGCATGCCTAGAAGTTAGGTGCACAGGTTATTGAATAGTGGGAGGGAGTGGCCTAGTGATCAGAGCTGCTGCCTCAGCACCGTGAGGTTGCGAGTTCAATCCAGATTCTACATTGTAGGCACCACTCAGCGCGGCTGTCAGTCAAAAAATCATTGCCATTTACAGAATCACGCCTCCATTAGGCCAGCTTTTTACTCGCCTAATTTGGCAACGCCTAACTCAACCGCACGTGGAGGGGAATTTTGGGAAAAAAAACCCATCTAAGTCCAACATAGACGTTTCCAGTTCAGCATGCAAAGTTGGAGAAACAAAAATGGCCGTTTTCAAATGGTAAACGGCTGGACATCCAAATTTTTTTTAATCGTCTACTTAGACATCTTGGTCACTAGGACATCTAAATTTATATCCCATTTTTGATCAGAAAAACATCCTAATCCCGACCATTTGGAACTGGGTGGGGCCATCATAGTAATGGACTGGCCACATAGACATCTCGAAAGAGCAATGGGCCACCTTCGAGGGCACTGCTGTATATCTCACCATAACCCCCTTATAATTTAGGGTGAGCCCTCCCAAACCTACTATACCCTCCAATAGCACTTATGGCTGCAGGTGGCACCTATATGGCAGTATAGTAGGGTTTGGGTGGGCTCACTCGTCCTCCTGGGCCTGGGTCCTTCTCTCTAGGGGGTCACTAGCCCACCCACCAGCTTTACTAGGCTTCCCCATACCAGACGCTGCTGTTTTACCTTTTTGTTCTCATTTTTGTGTGGTGGAAGAGGATCAGTGAATACTGGGGGAGTGTGGGGGTGTCTTATCTTGATGCGTGCAGTCGTCATCTGGTCAGTTTGGGCACCTTTGTGGCACTTAGACCCTTCTAAAACAGGTCTAGTTCCAAACGTATAAGTTCTGTCCAGGATGTCTTGCAAAATGTTTGATTATCGCTGCAAGACATCCATGTCTAATCCGCCCTTGAGACCACCCAAGGCCCGCCCATAACACGCCTCCAACATGCCCATCTCATGCTCTGAACATACAGAGGCTGGAACAACTCACTAGATGTACAAAAAGGCGGTTTTGATTATCGGCACTTGGACGTCCTGGCGATTAGGATGCTTTTTGGACATCTGTGTTTTTTGATTATGAGCCTGCTGTTCTCTGCCCATTACCACAGGCATCCTTAGGCATCCCTAGGCATTGGATGGCACCTCAACTTAAACCATCGCTAGGTGTCCTATGAGTTTGGTGTCGAACTCTTAAATTGCTTAATTTTTTTTTGACTGGATGAAAAGCCCCTATATGCCTGTATGTGTATAAACGGGGAAAGGGATTGGGACTTACAGACCGCCTTTTTGTAGTTTTACAAACCATGGTTTTACATACAGATACTTCAAGCCTTTTCGAAAACTGGGATAAAACAGGTGTAAATGAGAACTTACCATGAAAGCTCTTTTCTCCTCGTCAGTCTGGAAGCGTCCGTGGCCAAACTTGGAGGTAGTGTCGATAAACTTGAGTTCAATGGGCTCCAAGGCTTTGCGACTAGTGTGTACGAGAAGGGACTAGAAAGGGAATACAGCAATCAGCAGGGTTTGTATCTCATTAGAGGCACTGATTCACCCTCAGAAGGGCTTATGCTGCACCCAGCTACACAATATCAGTCAGAAAGCTCAGAGGGACACGTCCTGGCCAGCTGTGGACAGAAGCTGCTGTGCAAACAAACACCTCAAGCAGCCAGAGTGGCAGAAATAGGATCCACAGTATAGGACACAGGATCAGCGAGAGAATCAGGATTTGATCTTGGCCTCCCTTGTTCTTAACCTGTTCCTCTTACTGCCGGGCCCCTCATACAATCACTTAACACCTTGTAAATAGCAAAATCAGTCCAGAAACATGGCCAAGAGGGAATGTGAAGACTAATTTCACAGGGACTACATGGGCATGATGGGCTTTAACTTATGCCCACAGTTGTCCAATTATTAAGCTTCAATTTTATTTATTTATATTTGGTCCCTATGAGGAAAGGCTAAAGTGACTAGGGCTCTTCAGCTTGAAGAAGAGATGGCTCAGGGGTGATATGAAAGGGTAGATGTGAACCACTTGTTCATTCTTTCCAAAAATACTAGGACTAGGGGACATGCGATGAAGCTACCAAGTACTAGATTTAAAACAAACCGGAGAAAATATTTCTTCATACAACGTGTAATTAAACTCTGGAATTCATTGCTGGAGAATGTGGTGAAATAAGTTAGCTTAGCGGGGTTTAAAAAAGGTTTGGATAATTTCCTAATAGAGATGGCTTGGGGGAAATCCAGTGCTTATTCCTAGGCTAAGCAGCATAAAATCTTTTTTACTACTTGGGATCTAGCTAGTTACTTGGGACCTGGATTGGTCACTGTTGGAAACGGGATACTGGGCTTGATGGACCTTCGGTCTGTCCTAGTATGACAGCTCTTATGTCTTATGTCTTTTTGCAACTGTAATGCTGTTAACAAAATTCAAAGTTTCATGCTGAATTGTACAGCTTAGGTGAATTTCTTCATAAGGGTGGTTAATATATCCAAACCAATAAATATCTTGCCTGAGGTTCCCTTACCTTTCTCAGAGTGAGGACACGTTTCTTAGTTCCCATGACACATCCCTTCAGCATGATGAAATCATTGTTGACGGTGCCATAATGGGGGAATCCACCCTGTCACACACAAAGAGCACAAGAAACTTACTTCAAAAGCCAGACAGTTGGGGGACATATTCAAAACTTTAAAACGTCCAAAAACCTGCCTAAGTCGGCACTTGGAAAGCAAACTTTCTGGACGTGTAGCAGCACTTCTAAACTGCTGTGTGTTCATAGAGCAAAGGGGTGTGTTATGGGTGGGAATCGAGCGGGCTTCAACCTGGACATACCCCAGCCATAATCAAAGCTTTCCTAGAGGGAACTGAAGACGCCGGCAGTTAGACCTGTTTTAGTTGCGTCTAAGTGCCCCAAAGCTGCCCAGATGGATGGATGGATTCTGGAGCCTCCCTACAAATTGAGTTCTCTTCTAAGATTTTGGGAATACTTTTTGATTCTTCTCTTACTTTTAAGGATCAAATAAACTCTCTGGTTCAGAAATGTTTTTTTCAGCTTACGAATGTTGAGGAAGGTCAGATCTCTTTTCCATCAACATCATTTTTCTGTTTTGGTCCAATCTATTATATTATCCCGGTTAGATTATTGTAACGCCATTTATCTTGGCATCACTAAGAACTGCCTTCAAAGACTACAATTGATTCAGAATACTGCCGCAAAGTTGATCTATGGAAAGAGCAAATTCGACCATGTGACTGACTCCTTTGCTTTTCTCTCTCCATTGGCTCTCGGTTTATTTTAGAATTCAGTTTAAGTGCTTATGTATTGTTTTTAAGATTTTACATGGTATCTTTGCTCTTCTTGTTCCTCTGCTATGGAATGTTTATAAATTTTCATATGTGAGAGGCATTCATCGATTTAAACTTTCTCTTCCTTCTAGGAAAGGAATTCAAGGAGTTAAGAATTTTAGCAACTCTCTGGTGTTTAAATTTCCCCATTTATGGAATGAACTTTCCCTAATTTTGAGGTGTCCCAGTTCCTTCCAACTCTTCCGTAAACTTCTAAAAAGCTTTTTTATTCGCTAAACTAACTCTTGTATTTCAGTTCACTTTATTTTTTTAATTTCTTGTTAACCGTGTCAAGCTTCCTTTGGTTGAAGGTTAAGTTTAGATGACCACCAGAGGGATTAAGGCATGATCCCCCATTACTCCCTCAGTGGTCACTGACCCCCTCCCACCATCCAGAGATGGGGGGGGGGGAAACAGCACATTGAGGGCCTGCCCTCAGCTGATCATGGCAGAGGAATTGCCATCAGATGAGCCAGTTTTGGGGATTCCTGCTGGCTCAGCTGAAGGGTATTTCCTCTGCCAGGATCAGCTGGAGCCCTACACCCCTCCCACCGACCCCCCCCCCCCGCCCAATATTCCCCCATCCCCCAACATTCCTGCTCCCCATCACCCTCTAAAAAGAGGACATGTTCGGGTCAATCCGCACATCTGGTACCCCTAGACCATGAGAACTTGCTGTAGACGTCCAGTGGACAGCCCATGCAGGTTCTCACAGAGAACTAACCAGCCCTCTCATTTTGATCAGCCGTTTCTTTTACCAGAGGAGTGATGGACTTGTTGGACAGGTCATAGCTGGTGGATGCATTGTTCTTCACTATCTTCCCGTCTTCTGTGTGGATTCCACGGCCAATGCGGTAAATCTGCAGGGAAACAAACCCTGTTAATGAGTTACGGGCAGTGAGATTTTAACTTTGGTTTTATATTTGCGGTATATTAAATAAATTGAACTTGAACTTGAAAATATTTGGGAGTCTGTTCTCCTGGATGGGCAATACACCCCCTGAAATCAGATCAGGACAGAGTCCATTAAGCATTCCCAAGGGAATGGGAAACAAAGTTAAAATGTGTACAAGTATTTTCAGAAAATCGGACCTGGTTCTGAGAGCTTTGTATAGAAGCATATATGCAGACGTCTGTTACTTTTATAACACAGACAACCTTTGGACTATTCACATACGCACCCTGTTCTAGCAGGAATCTGATGAAGGGGGTGAGCGTCTACACCCCCACAAGCAAGAACCTCAGTCTACGGAGTTCCAAAGCAGCATTAAAGTGACCCAGATAGAGTCTTCTGTTTATAAAACACCTTTAGAAGAACAGAAGAGCAAGTTACCCAGTTACTGGCTGGAAATTTTGGGACAATATGAGATTTCTAACCACCCCACCCTGGGGCATTATGGGACTTGCAGCACTCATTTCAATGGGCAGGACCAGGCATTATAAATCCCACCTTGGCATGGGGTGCATGTTAAAACCAGGAATGACTAAAAAGTCTTCGGCCTGGAAAATGGGTCACTTGGAATCTCTGGAAGAGTGGAATGCAAAGAATTATATGATTGGCTGGAAGGAATCATATGACTAACCCCCCCCCCCCACCCCCGAAGGTGGAAGTGACCCCTGCAACTCTTCCTCTTCAAGTAATTATAAAGAACAATCCAGAGCTGCTTGAAGCATTCATTCAGTGTGACCTGCAGTCTTCAAGATATAAAACGAAGAGCTTGCTTTGCAGAATACCTTCTTGTTGATCTCAGTGCGATGGTGGTAGCCCTTCTGGCCAGCACGGGCTATAGAGTAGGCAACCCGGGCCGGATGCCAGGCTCCAATACACGCAACTTTACGCAGCCCCTTGTGCGTCTTTCTAGGAAGCTTCTTGGTGTGCCAGCGAGAAGTAACTCCTAGAAAGGGGAGGAAAAAAAGAAGAAAAGAGACAGTAAAATATAAATAAACCTAACTCAGGAATTATGCACTTCTACTCCCAGCATTCTAGCTCCCTCTGCTGTCAGATTAAAGTATTACCAGGATGGACAATGGTTTTAAAGGGCCAGTGCAGAAAAGTACACAAAGCTTTTGCACAGGGAGAGTGAGCGTGGTTTTAGGACACAGTTTTGTGGGCACACTGAATTGGGAAAAAAAAGTTTCTGCCCAGAAATTAACCCTGTGCAAAGGCCTGCATTATACACCAGTGCACAGTGTATTGAAATCAATGGTAATGAGCCTGAAAGGTCACTTTGGGCAGCCACAAAACTTAGAGACTTGAAGAAAGCACAGATGTTTATTCAGCATATTCGGACCCCTGAGCCCCAAAGCTGGCTTCAGAAGTCCCGAAACCAGGAATTTACAGAAATATTTATACATTCTTCTGGCTATACAATTGAATTCTAGAAAAAACTTTTCACGTGTTACTTTTCTTAACAATCATTGGTGCTAAGCTCACACTAGCAGGTCACTTATCTAAGCCCTGCAGTCTTTCTGTTACATGTCGTTTATGCTGAGATAGCCATAAGAAGTTAGAATGTCCAAGGCAGGCTAGAACATGAGATAAGTTAGGTCTGCAGCTAAACATAATTCAGCATTTTATTAAAGAGAAAACTTAGTTCCACACTTAGGAAAACCAGTCCCAGACTCCTTCAAGCCTATCAGCCTTTTTTGCACGAATGCAAAGAAGAGCACAGAAGGCTTAAAGGTCGAGCACACCATCAGCAAGTCTGAGAGGTGAAGACGTTTAGAGCCGTCTTCTGCAGTGCCTGTGAGAACTTTGCTGTGAACACATAAGACCAGCGGCTTAGTAAGGAGGGGGGCGGTCTTGGCACCCGAACTCCTCTCCACCCCCCCACTCCTTTCTGATACCCCCTGCACATCCCTTCCCTTCCCTTCCCTCAAATCTCTTTAATTTTCCCTGTGCAAGCAGCATTACAAACTTGCTGCCCTCATCGGTGTCGCTTCTCTCTGACGTCACTTCCGGACCCCGCACCTAGGAAGTGATGACAGAGGGATAGCCGGCACGACGTGGGAAAATTAAAAAGGTATGGGGAAGGGAAGGGGGAGGTGCCACTCACCCTCATTACGTCACTGTACAGGGCCCATAACTTTTTCATGGCTTCTATGAAGAGTATCATTTATTTATTTATTTTATTTAAAAGTATTTATACCCCACCTCTCCACACATCTAGGCGAGGGACAAAGGGAACATACGTACATAATAACAACAAAAAATACATACGAAAAAAGGGCAACAAAACTAAGAAACATCATTAAAATCCCACAAAGCTAACCAACCCCTGAAAAAAAAAGCAAAAAAAAAATTATGTAGATTTTTATTTTTATTCCCCCTCCCTTTCTTTATTTTCATTGTCCCTGTCTTATTTTCTCGAATGGGCGAGCACGCTCTGGGACAGTCTCTTTCATGCTAATGTCCCCATGTGGTGATACCGTCCAGTCCAAGGGCGCTTGTATGGGGCCAAACATTGCCCACCAGCTACCTTTCATTCCTTTGCCCTTGGTAACTCCAATCACGTCGATCATTTCATCCTGGGCGAAGACCGTGTGAACTGGGACCTGCTTCTCCAGCTTTTCGTGAGCCCAGTCGATCTTCTCAGCCACAGTCCCCCCATTCAGCTGGATCTCCATAATGTGTGCTTTCTTCTGATGGAGAGGCAGGAGCTTCATCTGCACAAGCAGAAAAGAGAAACAGTACCAGGTCACAAGGGACACTTTAAACCAGGCTTCGTATTTTCCCTAATGTTTGGGCTCTAGAAACACTTAGAAATACAAATAGCAGACTAGAACCTATCCAGCCTGCCCATCCATACCAACCACTATCCTTTCCTTTCCCTCAGAGATCCTCTGTGCTTATCCCATGCTTTCTTGAATTCCCATGTACTCTTGGTCTCTACCACGTCCACCAACAGGACACTCCACAAATCCATCACCCTGTCCTCACAGAACTAAACCAAACATGATCTTATAGCAAACACATCCCAATTTGAATAATTCCCTAGCCTGTATTGAGAGTCAATGTACAAGGGGCCACTGAAAAGTTCTCAGCCCAACAAGAAGAGAACGATGTGGAGCCATGAAACTTACAAGTTATTCCACGCTTTTCTTGACACTTTCCCTTTCAATGAGGCAAATGCATCTAGCAAACGGGCACAAGTGTACTGAAACCGAGCCATTGTGACATCACCAATGAGGTTGGCGCTTAGGGATTATGACATCACAATCCAAGGGGCCACTGAAAAGTTCTCAGCCCAACCAAGAAGAGAATGATGTGGAGCCAGGAAACTTACAAGTTATTCCATGCTTTTCTTGACACTTTGTTTCAATGAGGCAAATGCATCTAGCAAACGGGCACAAGTACAGTGAACCCTCAATTTAACAGACTGCTCGGAGGGGTGTCCGCTAAACCCGATTGTCTGGAAAATCCGAATATCCCTACCTCCCATGAATAACTTCCTCCCCAGAAGCTTTTCCTCTGGGAAGTGGCTGCTCAGCCCCCGAATGTTGCACTGGCGTCACTCAAAGAGTGTCGCTGAAGAGGGTGATGCATTGCAAACTGGGAGTCGTAGTCACCGGGGCGCTAAGTGCGTTAAATCCAAAGTCCGGATAAACGAGGTCCAGATAGTCGAGGGTTCAGTGTATAGGGAAATCAAACCACTGTGACATCACTGATGAGGTTGGCTCTTAGGCATTGGTGGAATGAGGCATTATGACATCACAATACGAGGGGCTGTTGAAAAGTTCTGAGCCCAGCCGAGAAGAAAAAGATGTGGAGCCATGAAACGTACAAGTTACTCCACACTTTTCTTGACACTTCTAATTTCAATCTATAAGGACAGAGACAAACTACCTCACTTCAGGAAAAGGCTGAAAACATACTTGTTTGATAAATTCCTTAGTAACTCAGCCAACCTGTGAACATCCTTGACTCCATTTGACTTTACGCTCTCCTTATTCCAATTGTGACTCTGCATTTGCCACTCGCCTGGTGAGACCTCATCTGGAGTACTGTGTGCAATTCTGGAGGCCACATTACAGTAAAGATGTGCGCAGAATTGAATCGGTTCAACGGACGGCCACCGGGATGATCTCGGGGCTCAAGGGTCTCTCGTACGAAGAGAGACTGAATAAATTGCAGCTCTACACTCTTGAGGAACGTAGGGAGAGGGGAGACATGATCGAAACATTTAAGTACCTCACGGAACGTGTCGAAGTGGAAGATGACATTTTCTTTCTCAAGGGACCCTCGGCTACAAGAGGGCACCCACTCAAACTCAGGGGCGGAAAATTTCATGGCGACACCAGAAAGTATTTCTTCACAGAGAGAGTGGTTGATCATTGGAACAAGCTTCCAGTGCAGGTGATCGAGGCAGACAGCGTGCCAGACTTTAAGAATAAATGGGATACCCATGTGGGATCCCTACAAGGGTCAAGATAAGAAAATTGGGTCATTAGGGCAAAGACAGGGGGTGGGTAAGCAGAGTGGGCAGACTTGATGGGCTGTAGCCCTTTTCTGCCGTCATCTTCTATGTTTCTATCCTAGGTGCTAATGTGACCTTTTGCTCCCATCACCCTATCTATCTGTAACAAAGTATCTTACACTCATTGATGTGATGTAACTACTATTCCCCAAACGTCCTTATGGGCCTCTTAACTTGTAAATCACCTTGAACCTGTAATGGATAAGTGAGCTAGACTGGTTCACAGACTTTCTACAAAATAGATAGTACACAGTTAAAAAGGAAGGAGAATTCTCCAACCCCTGGAAAGCATTTGGCGGAGTTCCGCAAGGCTCCCCGTTATCCCCCATCCTTTTCATGCGCTCACTTGGAAACATTAAATTAGAAGACGAAACCTTACTATCCTACACAGATGACATACTTCTCCTCATCCCTATTACAAACAACCAAACATAGAAGAGAAAATTTCAAACAACATTGAAAAAATCCACACCTAGGCAACCACAAAGAAGCTTAAACTAAATGCCACCAAAACCAAAGCCATCTGCTTCCACACTGCTCAGCAGAATGCCCCGACAAGCATTAATCTTCAATCCGGTACCACCCTCACAGTGGAGAAATCTCAAAAGTACTTGGCATCATTCTGGATGACACACTCACAATGGATCCTCAAATCTCCACCATCTTCACTATGCGCCAACTAAGACTTATTAAGCTATACTTCCATCAACATCATTTTGCTCTGATTGTCCAGCTGATGGTACTACTCCAGCTGGACTACTGCAACTCAGCATACTTGGGGACCAACTCCACTCTAGTTTACAAACTGCAGCTCATTCAGAACACAGCTGTCAGACTTATCTTCAAACGATTTGATCTCAGCCTTCCTCAAACAATTACACTGGCTACCAATTTCATCGCAAATATTCTTCAAAACATCATGCATCCTACACCACATAATCCATGGAAACTCAGCCACTCCTCTCACCCAACTATTCTCAACGGTCTGGTCTACCTCCAGGAGACTCATAAACAGAATACAGTTGAATCTACCTTCCACAAAATAATCTCCATTACAGGCACTTGTTCCACTCCATGCTTACCTTCATAGGAGTAAAAACCTGGAATAGAGACCCATTTACAAAGTATGTATTCTTCCCAATCAATATTTCTAAATGAATATAGTGCCTTTGCTTATTTGGAAATGTTAATTGGGAAGAATACATACCTTGTAAATGGGTCTTTGCCAGAACCTGTAATGCACTTCAATAGTATAATTAAATGAAATAACTCCTTCTGAAGGTTATGGGTACAGGCAGAGATGGAAGAGATTACTTCAAGTTTCAAGTTTATTTAAAATTTCTTATAACGCTCAATCAAGCCAGCATGGTTTCTGTACTGGAAGATCTTGCCAAACAAACCTGCTGCACTTCTTCGAGGGGATAAGCGAACATTTGGACAAAGGTGACCCCCATAGATATAGTATACCTAGACTTCCAGAAAGCCTTTGACAAGGTACCTCATGAGCGCCTTCTGAGGAAACTGTGGAACCACGGGGTGGAAGGGGACATACACAGTTGGATCAAAAACTGGCTGGCAAACAGGAAACAGAGGGTAGGAGTAAAGGGACACTATTCTGACTGGAAAGGGGTCACAAGTGGCGTCCCACAAGGGTCAGTGCTGGGACCACTGCTATTCAATATATTTATTAATGACTTGGAAACACGGACAAAGTGTGAAGTTATAAAATTTGCGGATGACACAAAACTCTCCGGTAAGGTTAGATCTGTAGAGGAATGTAAAGAACTCCAAAGGGACCTGGACAAACTGAGTGAGTGGACAAATAAATGGCAGATGAGTTTTAATGTGGAGAAATGTAAAGTTATGCACATAGGGAAAGGGAACCTGATGTACAACTACACGATGGGGGGATGACATTGGGAAAAGGCAACCTAGAAAAGGACTTGGGGGTTTTGGTGGATAAAACAATGAAACCGGCAGCACAATGCGCAGCGGCCTCAAAAAAGGCGAACAGAATGTTGGGCATTATCAAAAAAGGTATCACTACCAGAGCCAAGGAAGTTATCCTCCCGCTGTACAGGGCAATGGTGCGACCGCATCTGGAGTACTGCGTCCAGTACTGGTCGCCGTACCTAAAGAAAGATATGGCGATACTCGAGAGGGTCCAGAGAAGAGCAACAAAAATGATAAAGGGCATGGAAAACCTCTCGTATGCTGAGAGGCTGGAGAAGTTGGGGCTCTTTTCCCTGGAAAAGCAGAGACTTAGAGGGGATATGATAGAAACTTATAAGATCATGAAGGGTATGGTGAAGGTAGAGAGAGACAGATTCTTCAGACTGGCGGGGGCAGCAAAAACTAGAGGGCACTCAAAAAAATTGAGGGGAGATAGATTTAGAACAAATGCTAGGAAGTTCTTCTTCACCCAGAGGGTGGTGGACACCTGGAATGCGCTTCCAGAGGGGGTGGTTGAGCAGAGTACGATTTTGGGTTTCAAAAAGGGGTTGGACGAGTTCCTGAAGGGAAAGGGGATCCAGGGGTATAATTAGAGGGTTACTATACAAGACAAAATGCTCTTGAGTAATAGATCACTACAGGTCATTGACCTTGGGGGCCGCCGCAGGAGCAGACTGCTGGGCATGTTGGACCTATGGTCTGACTCGGCAGAGGCCATGCTTATGTGCAAACTTCTGAGCAATGTACAATAAAAATACAGCTTTCATCATATAAAATAGGGGTAAGCATTTAACTAATAGACTATAAGAATTGCCGCTGCTGGGTCAGATCAGTGGTCCATCGTGTCTAGTAGTCCGCTCACACGGCGGCCCCCAGGTCAAAGACCAGTGCTCTAAATGAGTCCAGCCTCATCTGCGTATGTTCCAGTTCAGCAGGAACTTGTCTAACTTTGTCTTGAATCCCTGGAGGGTGTTTTCCCCTACAACAGCCTCCAGAAGGAGTGTTTCAGTTTTCCACCACCCTCTGGGTGAAGAAGAACTTCCTTACGTTTGTACGGAATCTATCCCCTTTCAACTTTAGAGAGTGCCCTCTCGTTCTCCCTACCTTGGAGAGAGTGAACTATCTGTCTTTAAATGCTAAGTCTATTGCTTCAGTACATAATAAGTTCACATAATGACAAACAGAAACAAATGGGAAAAGGGGAAGAGCTACAATATTTTAAAAAGAGAACAATTAGGGAAAAAATGAGAGGGAGGGGGAAGGAAAAAGCCTTCTGCAGTCGCATGTGTTTAGCGTTTACAAGGGCAATTAGGTATCAAATGCGTCTTGAAACATAAATGTTTTTAACTTTGTTTTAATATGAATCAGAGATACTGGAATAGAATCCAGAGTGATGGCGCAGTCACTGCAAAGTTATTTGATCTTATTGTGTTAATTTGCTTTAGGGATGGGATTGTGAGAAGGTTTTGTGTCATAGAACGAAGTGTTTTAGATGGACAGTGGGGAATTAATAGACTATTGATAAAATCTGGTTGTCCTAAATGTAAGTAATCCTGTGTTCTATAGGCAACCAGTGTGCTTTACGCAGGAGGGGGGAAATGTGGTCGTAGTTTTTGGCGTTAAATGTAATTTTTATTGCAGTGTTTTGTACAATTTGGAGGCGCCTTAGTTCTTTTTTTTGTTATGCCTTTATAGAGGGCATTGCGGGGAAAGGGTTTGATTTCTACCCCCCCCCCCCCCCGAAGCAACTCTCGGTGCGCAGCCTCTACCACAAGGCTGTCTGTCTGAATTATACATCGAAATCTGGCTCAGAAGCACCAGTGGGGTTATGCTGTAGTGGGCCCACGTGTCTTCCATGTGGCTTGCAGTGGAAACCAGCAGTGAGACACTCAGGAGTAGAGCCTATGTACTAAATGGCGAGACCTTGGTTAGGACCACGGAGGAACGCGATCTAGGAGTGATCATTAGTGAAGACATGAAAGTTGCCAATCAAGTGGAGAAGGCTTCCTCCAGGGCAAGACAAATGATGGGGTGTATCCGCAGAGGTTTCGTCAGCAGGAGACCTGAAGTTATGATGCCGTTGTACAAAGCCATGGTGAGGCCGCACTTGGAGTACTGTGTTCAGTTTTGGAGACCACACTACCGAAAGGACGTGCTAAGGATCGAGTCGGTTCAGAGAACGGCCACCAGGATGGTCGTGGGGCTCAAGGATCTCCCGTATGGTGAAAGACTACAGAAGTTGCGACTGTACTCACTCGAGGAAAGAAGAGAACGGGGAGATATGATCGAAACATCACGGGACGCATCGAGTCAGAAGATGATATCTTCTGGCCCATGGGTCCCTCGACCACCAGAGGACATCCGCTGAAAGTCAGGGGAGGGAAGTTTCACGGCGACTCCAGGAAGTACTTCTTCACCGAAAGAGTGGTGGATCATTGGAACAGACTCCCACTCCAGGTGGTAAAGGCCAGCAGCGTGACGGATTTTAAGAATAAATGGGATACTCTTGTGGGATCTTTAAGGAAGTAAATTCAGGGGGGGGATACTTGGAATGGGCAGACTTGGTGGGCTGTAGCCCTTTTCTGCCGCTTTTTCTATGTTTCTATGAGTTTGAAGTTAGGCAGTGTGGGGCATGCAGAAGTGTATCTTGTTATTTTCGATCTGTCATTTGAAACTGTTTGCTAAATTAAGGTGAACCATTTCCCAAGGCTGTCGCCCACTGCAGAATGTCAATGCTCTGCTACTATAGTGCTACTAGACATACGCAGAAGAGACAGTCCCTGCTCAGAAGAGCTTACAATGTAGTCAAGACAAACTGCACAAGAAGGTGCATCGATACACGATGCTCAGGTGGGGGGATTAGAGAGGGAACGATAAGACAGACATTGGTGTTTAGCAGGTGGGTGGGAGCTTCAAAGAAGGGGGGCTTTGAGTCTGGATGGAAGACTGTCAGAGACAAAGCCTGACTCCTGGGCATTTCCTAGCCCATGTTGGGCCCAGCCTCATTACCTACACCCAGGGCTTGGCTCCGCTTTGAGTCCGATAAATATCTTAAGAGCAATAACACGACAGCACTCATGGCAGACTGAGACTGAAAACTCAACGAAGGATTATCGTTTTTGCATCCCGCAGCCTCTCTTGTTTCTAATTTGCCATATTCACCAGCACTAACTTAAGCCAAATTAAGCTATGTTTTTATGCAAAGTTATGTTAGTATCTTTTAAATGGAAACAAACTAGCATACCACTATTGGTTATAGTGGTATGCTAGTTTGTTTCTATTTATAATTTACTACCACTTGGGATACTTGTTTATAGTTAGTATCTTTTAGCCATGTATTTTAGGGTTTGTTTTTAAAATTATGTGTGTACATTTTGTTAACTGTTTAGCTGTAAACGGTATAGAAATTTTTAAGCCTATCATATCTTGAATATGCAGCAGTTTCATTGAGAGCTTCATATACTGCTACTAATGACTGGGGAGTCAATTCAGAGCCTCTACAAAGGCGCTCCACCGCATGAGCTTCTGTAGTGTAGAGATGTTATCATAAGGAGTTGTGAGGTCTTACAATGCATGGCCTCTATACGTCAGTGATTTCCAACCCTGTCCTGGAGGAACACCAGGCCAATCGGGTTTTCAGGCTAGCCCTAATGAATATGCATGAGAGAGATTTGCATATGATGGAAGTGATAGGCATGCAAATTTGCTTCATGCATATTCATTAGGGCTAGCCTGAAAACCCAATTGGCCTGGTGGTCCTCCAGGACAGGGTTGGGAACCACTGCTATACGTGATGATTGAGTGGCGAGGCTTCATTTGGGCTTATTTTCTAGTTGGTCTCCAGCTCTCAGAGCATATATACCTTTTACAAAACTCTGACCCCCTCTTCTATTAAACTACGCTAGCGGTTTTTAGCACAGAGAGCTGTGCTGAATGGCCCGCCAGGCTCCCGACGCTCATAGGAACTCTGTGAGCATCGGGAGCAGCGTGGGCCGTTCAGCGCGGCTCCCCACGCTAGAAACTGCTAGCGCAGTTTAATAGAAGAGGCCCTGAGTATATAAATTCAAATAAATATACTTTTCACCCCCCCTTCCCCCCCCCAATTACAAAACCATAGCATGGATTTTCGTGCCAGCGTTGGTGGTAAGAGCTTTGATGCTCATAGAATTCTAGTGAGCGTCGGAGCTGTTTCCACCGTGACCGGTGCTAAAACCCACGCTACGGTTTTGTGAAGAGTATATTCATTTGAATTTATGTACTTATTCGGAGTGAAAGGGAGTGCGGCTGGTGATTTTCTATGTGGTTTTTTTCCTGCTTCTTTTCCCGGTAAGCTGTTTCGTGCTCACCTGCGTGTGAACAATGACACGAATAATTTTGCAGTACTTTTTCATTGCTTGAAAATCTTTTTCCAGCTGTTTCTTCCCCTCCTGGTCCTGCCACTTCTTGCAATATTTGGTGAAGGCTTTCTTCTTGCTCTTATGCCTAACAAAACAACAGAATAATAATGACATTTAGAGATTCCAATTGAATCAGCATTAAAGATAAGATCTCTGCGGTTTACAAAAGATTATATTCACTTACAACCGAGCAATCTTCACGGAATTTAATTACCCCAAAATCTGGAGAATTAGTAAGTTTTGAGACGCCTTCTAAATTCCAAATATGAGAAAGACCTAAGAGATAATTTGTTGTCCCAAGTGGCAGCCTGATATGAAAGCATGCGTTCGTGGAATCTTTTGAACTTACAACCCTTCAGTGATGGATAAACGAAAAATAAATAAAGTAGTACAAACATACCCTCTCTTTTACTAACGTGTAGCGTGGTTTTTTTTCTGTAATTGCGGTTCTGTTAATCCCCTATCACAGCGAATATGGAAGGAGAAGTGTATTCTCCTAATTTACAGTGTTATTTACAGACTATGGGCCAGAGAAGCCAGAGGCACTTTTTAATTAATGGTGCTGATTAAGCCACACATAAAGCTCTCACCAGTTCTTGTAAAAGCGACGTTTGCATTCCTCGCTCATGTGCTCTGCATAGATGGTCTTCAGAGCTCGAAACCCTCGAAGAGTCTCCACATAGCCCACAATCCCAACCACCACCAGCGGTGGGGTTTCAATAATGGTCACCGCCTCCACCTCTTCCCTTTTGGAAATCTCTAGTACCCACAAAATCAGAGAGAGAAATATGCTGAATACATTTTTTGGAAATGAAGCTGCATTAGTTATAGCTGATCAAGGGCAAGTACTTAGGATTAACAGAAAATCAAATTACTAATCTAAAAAAAACAATTTAAAAATTTTAAAAACCAGTACAGTATAATCTCGTTAAAATGGACTCGCTTATAACGGAACCTCGCCTATAGCAGACGAGGTCCACTGGTCCCAGCCGTGCGCCTTTATAAACATACAGGAAATTATCGCATATAGCGGACTCGCATATAATAGACTATAACGTACAACCAATTTGGTCCCCAGAGACGCTTTTAGCTGCAATTTTGTTCGGCTATAACGGACATGCAGGGTCCGCCTACAAGGCGCGTGGCATGCTGGTGATATAATATCAAAATGCAGCCCGGAAGAAAATGACAAGAGTATTTTTCTTTCCAGTACAATACGACACAATGCTTTAGAAGATCTTTAAGTGTTCTGGTTTTGCAATCATTTCGTACCATACCAATGCTTTGCTGAGTTTTGTTCTTGATGTGCAGTGACTGTTGTTCATTGACTGAACGTTGTTTCAAGTTAGAAACATAGAAACATAGAGTATGATGGCAGAAAAGGGCCGTCGGCCCAACAAGTCTGCCCACTCGAAAAAACCCACCCCCCCTAAGCACTTCCTCGAAGTGAACCCACATGTTTATCCCATTTATTCTTAAAATCGAGCACGCTGTTGGCCTCTACTACCTGAAGTGGAAGATCATTCCAACGATCAACCACCCTTTCGGTGAAGAAATACTTCCTAATGTCACCATGAAATCTCCCACCCCTGATTTTTAGCGGATGCCCTCTTGTCGCCGTAGGTCCTGTAAGGAAAAAGATGTCTTCTTCCACCTCCATATGGCCAGTTGACTTAAATAAAGTTTTTTAAAAATGCAACTCTGAATATAACGGACTGTTTTTCCAGGTCTCTTGAAGTCTGTTATAACGAGATTATACTGTATAAATAAGTATTTTATTTCATGCCAAGAGTGTACAGTGTATTTAACCTTTATAATTCATATTAACAATGCCCAATTTGCACTTGTTATTTTACGAAGCTGCAGCAAAAAGTGGCCTTAGTGAGTTTCCAAGTTTATTTAAAATCGCTTTTTCAGACTTTCAAAGCGATGTACATTTAAAAATGGGAGGGGGTAGTGGGGACAAACAATTTGTTGGGGGGAGACTGACTTACTTCAAACAAAAGGAAAAATGGGGAGGAACTACAATCAGTTTAGAATAGAAATGGAGAAAGGGAAAAGCAAACGGGAGCCCTTATGTCTTTCCCACACACTAAGGCCACATTTTGCTGTGGCCAATTTTCCTTTTTCAGATGTAATAGTCATGCACTAATGTGGCCACCAGTGCACAGCCAGTGGCGTACGTAGTAAGGATGAGCGGACCACCACGGGCTCCATTTTCACAGGGGCGCCAGCACCTCTCCACCCCTCTTTAAGTGTTCACTGGTGTTCCATTTGCTGCTTGTGCCGGCCTTGGCTCCCTTCTGATGTCACTTCCTGCTCACGGGACCAGGATGTGATGTCAGAAGGGAACCTAGGTCGGCAAGAGCCAAAGGTGGAAGATGCTGCTTGTACCGGTGAACAATTCAAGAGGTACTGTGGGGAGAAGGAGGCTCAAGCGGTGGGGAAGAGTTGGGAGGGTGCACAATTTAGCAATGCTGGGTGCTTCTGCCCCTCACTATGCCACTGTGCACAGCCATTAACAAAACTAAGTGTTCAGCCCTTACTGCCACCTCTTTTGTAGGTGAGGGAGGTTAGCGCCCAAGGCGGTGGCATCTGGCATCACCATGCCATACCTCCCCAGTCTTCCCTGCTGCTTCAATGCCCCTCCCCCACCCTCTTTGTACCTCTCGAAATGTTCACGGGAACAAATATCATCTTCCATACAAACTTATTTGTCTCAAAATCAAAATATGATTATTTAAGCAACAAATCTACTGAATTTTTGTCTTTGTAGAACAAATGTCTAGAACAGAGCTGTCCAAGGTCTGTCCTCGAGGGCCGCAATCCAGTTGGGTTTTCAGGATTTCCCCAATTAATTTGCACGCACTGCTTCCATTGTATGCAAATAGATCTCATGCATATTCATTGGGAAATCCTGAAAACCCGACCTGGCAAGGGCTGAGGTTGGACACCCCTGGTCTAGAATATCTCCAAATAGATAAGCATGCTTGCAGACTGTCTTGTGACGATAATAATAATAATAATGGGTCCTTCTAGGATCAGAGCGGGTTAACAATAAGAATATACTGAAACGTTAATAATAATAATAATAATAACAGTTTATATACTGCAATACCGTTAAGTTCTATGCGGTTTACAATAGATTAAGCGAGGTACATATTGATTGAATTTAAGAGGGGAGAAGAGGAGAGTTAATAGGACCGGAAATACGTTGTTGAGGAGAAAGAGATTAACAGGACAGAAGAAACACTATGGAGGAGAAAGAAGATGAGTGAGTCAGTTGTCTAGATATTTGAGGAACAGTTGAGTTTTTAGACGTTTTCTGAATTCCTCATAAGTAGTGGGCGAAAGCAGTTGATCTAGGTCTTTACCCCACAATGCTGCTTGATGTGAAAGAAGGTGTTCATGGTGTTTTTTCAGTTTACAACCTCTAACTGGGGGGGAAACGAAGTAGGAATGAGAGCTTCTCTTGTGTCTGTTGGCAGAGAAGGAGAAAAGGTCAGTTATGTATTTAGGGGCAAGTCCGTTTAGCGCTTTAAAGCAGAATCAGGTGAATTTAAACTTTATGCGTGCTTCCATCGGTAGCCAATGTAACTGCCAGTAGTAGGGTGATACATGATTGAATTTCTTTAGTCCGAAGATTAGTCTGACCGCTGCATTTTGCATTAGTTATAAATGTCGCATATTTTGGGGGGAAATGGCTAAGTAAGCGATGTTACAGTAATCAAGTTGACTTAGTACGAGGGATTGGACCAGGGTTCTGAATGCCGACGTATCAAAATAAGCCTTAATGGATCTGAGTTTCCAGAGAGTGAAGAAACCCTTTCTGATTAAGGAGTCCACCTGGTCTTTCATGGTTAGGCATTGGTCTAGAGTTAATCAGAAAGTTATATCAATAATTCATCTAAACTCACAATAAAAATGAACACACATGTGTAGACCTTTAGGGGTAGAATCTACAAAGGACTCCAGAAATTAGGTGCCATAAATATGGGCAACTAAGGCCCTGATTCTATAAATGGTGCCTAACTTCGATGTGCTGTGTAGCGCAATTATCAATCATCCGCTAGGCGCCATTTATCGAATTCCTCTTAGGTAGAGTTACCAGATTTTCCTGAAGGAAAATCTGGACCCATGACCACACCCCCAGGCCCACCTGTGTCACACCCCTTTCCGTCCCCAGATGGCATCTGATTGTGCACGGATGCCCCTTCCCGGCGCAATTTTGACGAGAAGCTTTTCAAAATCCGGACAAAGTGGCAGGTTTTGAAAAGCTGTCCGGACCCCCAGACATGTCCTCGAAAAGGAAGACATGTCCGTGGAAATCCGGACATCTGGTATCAGTAGGCATTGAAACCTTAGCTGCACTCCTATCTATGCCAGTGTTTTCTTGGCCTAAATGAGGGCATCTAAGTTTGGCACCTAAGCCAAAGCATGCCCCAAATCTGTCCAGAATTCTCCTCAACCACACTTACTTTCTGGTAGGCCTCAAAGTAGTACATACCCATGAGTTAGGCGCCTACCAGCTAATTATTTTTTAATGGTGCTTTTCAATGAATGGCACTGATTAAGCCAAATTGAATAATTAAATTAGTTTGCCTATGTAACCCCTTGTTTACCCAGATGTTGGCAGAAGGGTCACACAAATGTATTTATTTGATTAGGACCAGAGCCGAGATCTAACTTGCTAGCTGGAGTCCTGTAGCAGGCAAGCACCAGCCACTCCTCTCACTTCCCCAAATCAAATAGATCACACCAGGATGTAAAAGTCAAAACTTCCATTGGCCTAATACCATACAATTGAACAATGGTATATACTGAGAAGGGCCTAATGCCATTTGCCTAATACCAAAGAGTTTGGGAGGGGCCTATGGTATTAGGCCTCTACCAGTGCATCCAAGGATGCACCGAGCAGGGGCGAGCCACCTTGTGGAAAAGGCGGGCCCTTGGCAGTAGAGATTTGGCATCCCTCCTGCTGAACCTTTCTACGAACAGGTACTGGGTGTCAGGGGGGTGTCCTGGAGAGGTCCTGTTTAACCACCAGGTGTTTCTTTGGTGTTGGGGAGACAAGGGGCATTGAATGGCTTTGGGAGAATCATAGAATGGAGGGTGGAATCAGAGGTCTTGTTTTTTTAAATTTGCGGGCAACAGGGGATTTTTTGCGGAAGCCTTTTTCCTGTCCATGCCTGAGCCAATCAGCATTCAGGCACTAACAGGAAAGTAAGGCTACGGCAGCTTAGACCCTAATAGAAAAGTTTGCCTGTAATAAGTGGGCAAAAAGTTTAGAGCATTACACGGAGTGCTCATTATAACACTAATGAGCTCCTTGTAATGCATTAGCCTAAGATTCTCAGTGGCTGCTACGACAATCGGTAGCAGCCACGGAGAAAGCTTTCATGATCGGCAGGACAGCTTCCCCTGCCAGTAAGAGTGCTTTAACGACTCTTACTGCCACACAAAGCTTTTGAGCATCCTGGTCCCAGTGTTTTGCTAATCCACGGATATGGTCAGTGCTGCTCCCCCATTTATTGTACTGAATGCAAATGCTCATACTCGCTGCAGTCCTGTGAACTTCACGCAGGGTATGTGTCATGCCGGCCTTGTAGCCCATGAATGCTGTCAGGTGCACGGGCTTGCTGGGATCATCCTTGGGCCAGCTCCTCACCTTCCCTCTGTGGTGCCGGCTCCTCTTGTGGGGGAGGAAGCCCAGGTGGCCGTGCCTGGGGGCTGAAAACTTGCGATGAGACTGTGAGGAAAAAAATGTTGCAATGCATCAAACTCCCAAAGGCTAGTCAAGAAATGCAGCAAAATTAGTTGAATAAAAAGGTTTCACCTCAGAGGTATTTTCTTTCTTTTTATTTGCTAAAATGCATTTTTAGGCAGAAAAGTAAGATATGAAGGAAACAGGGAAATGAAATCTGTGGAGTTAAATCTCCCCTAAAGAGACCAAGAGCCAGCCTGATGTCCCCCACTACTATTTGGGTTTCTGCCAGGTACTTGGGGCCTGGATTGGCCACTGTTGGAAACAGGATACTGGGCTTGATGGACCTTCGGTCTGTCCCAGGACGGCAACACTTATGTTCTTATGTGAGCCAAGTCTAGGACAATCAAGCCATTATGACATCACTGCTGAGGTTGGCTCTTAGGCATTGGTGGAATGAGGCATTATGACATCACAATCTCAGCTCTGGAGTGTTGCTACTCTTTGGTTTTCTACCAGGTACTTGGGACCTGGGTTGGCCACTGTTGGAAACAAGATACTGGGCTTGATGGACCTTCAGTCTGTCCCAGGACGGCAACACTAATGTTCTTATGTGAGCCAAGTCTAGGACAATCAAGCCATTATGACATCACTGCTGAGGTCGGCTCTTAGGCATTGGTGGAATGAGGCATTATGACATCACAATCTCAGCTCTGGAATGTTGCTACTCTTTGGTTTTCTACCAGGTACTTGGGACCTGGGTCGGCCACTGTTGGAAACAAGATTGTGGGCTAGACGGACCATTGGTCTGACCCAGTGTGGCTGTTCTTATGTTTTTATGGCTTAGTGCCATATACGAGTGCAGCTTAGTGAAAGGGCTCCTATATGAGCTGCACATGTTTACAAAGAGCAGGCTGTAAGAGTGCCATGCATGCCGAATTCCTCAGCAGGGGCACAGCAATGCCCATGACTCATCAAATACTCCTGTTCCCTAATTATAGGGCTACGTCTGATGTTTCAAGGGAGCAAAATGAACACCAGGCATTTACTTTAATAGTCCCTACTCAGACCCGAATCAAAGAAAAGTCTGCAAATAGCCACATTTCAATCAACTGAAAAGTAAGGCTTCTTAAAATTGTTTCCATAAATTTGTAGGTCATAGACAACTGCCTTGAGTGAATTCTTATGAGTGGTTAATAAATCCCTATAAATAAATAAAATGAATTAAAAGATGCAGATTTCGGCATTCAAATTAGGGAGGGGAAGGAAACATCCTTTTGGCTGCTCTGAAATGTTTTGTCATCCACGAAGAAATGATGGAGAAAGTTACACTGAACAAACCTTTGCAATGGTCCAACACATCAGAAAGCAAAGGAAATGAAAGTAGAAGCTTTTGGCCCCCTTCTTTCAGAGAGAATTAATTAAACCCCTGTATCGGGGGGGAGGGGGGGGAGAGAGAAAGCAAGCCAATGTTCTTTCTACAAAGTTCAAGATACGTGTGCTGAGAGACTGCCCCGGTTTCGATGGTTTTTCTGCTGATACAATCTCTGAAATGAGAGCCACATGGCTGCTGATCCCTCTCTGGCTCTGAAAGCTAAGGCTAGCTGAATCGCATGTGTTCACTAACAATCATATTACTGTTTAATGCCACAAAAGAAGAAAAGACAGAATACAGACCATGGCACTTCGCTGGCTCTTGGCTGGCAGCGAGGAAGCCCCCACTAAGTGCTGATCCAATCTGATACTTTAAAATGCTGTCCAGGCTGGACTCGCTGTTGGCATAAATATAGCTTCAGTGCTGTATTAATTTCATCCTCAGGGAAGCTGGCAGGGCTACCAATGATGACAGTCACACGTGATAAAGGACAGGTTATCAGTCAGTGCACTAATGAAATGGCCTGAACATGAATGAACTTAGTGGAAATAGGATTATAACAGCAACTACTCTTTACAACTGGGCAGAGGTGAAGGGGGAGGTCAGGAGGCTCCCAGCAACTACGCAACTGATTGATTTATGAGGCAAAACTTTAAGCGGGAGAATGGAGGGTTCTGACAGCCCTACCTGGCACTTCAGTGATATTGCAACACGCAACAAGTGACAGAACAACCACAGCATTTCCAAAAGAGGAAGGCATAGCAAGGGTGAGAGGCACCCAGAGCAGTGGTGCCCCCCACCTCCACACGGTCCTCCTGCCGCACATGCCACCGTTTCCCTTCCCCCTACCTCTGTAACATTCCTGGTGCGAGCAGTGTCAACTCTTCCTCTGATGTCACTCCTAGGCACGGTCCAGGAAGTGACATCAGAGGAAGAGACAACGCTGGCGCAACAGGAAGTTGGGGGTTGCTGCTCGTGCCAGGAACGTTATAAAGGTGCGGGAAAAGGAAGCGGCATGTATGCATGGAAGAGGGGGGAGGTGGGGAAGGCGCGGGAGGGCGGAGAGGAGGATGGATGCCTGCACCATCACCAAGATGGCACTTGGGGCAGGCCGCCACCTCACTATGCTACTGACTGGGCTTCAACAACCAACCAGTCTAGACTAGGCTGTCTCAAGGTCAATGGGTGGTGTAAGTGGGCTTTCCTAGCAAAAATGAAGCTAGGCTTTTTGATGTCAGGGGGAAAATAGGCACTGACGTGATGCACCATTTCATTCAAAATCCATGTGGAGGAGCAAGTGCTCCCCTTGAACCTCACCTAGCTATGCTTTTGGTGCCTAGGTGAACCAATCAACACAATTGGTACTATTCTACAAATTGTTTTGCAATAACATAACATAAGAACATAAGAAGTGCCTCTACTGGGTCAGACCAGAGGTCCATCGTGCCCAGCAGTCCGCTCGCATAGTTGCCCAATAGGTCCAGGACCTGTGTAGTAGTCCTCTATCTATACCCCTCTATCCCCTTTTCCTTCAGAAAATTATCCAATTCCTTTTTAAAACCCTGTACTCTGTCGTGTCATGCCCTCTGGAAGCTCATTCCAGGTGTCCACCACCCGCTGGGTGAAGAAAAACTTTCTAGTATTGGTTTTGAATCTGTCCCCTTTCAGCTTTTCCAAATGCCCTCTCGTTCCTGTAGTTTTCGAAAGTTTGAAGAACCTGTCCCTCTCCACTTTCTCTATGCCCTTCATGATCTTGTAAGTCTCTATCATATCCCCTCTAATTCTCCTCTTCTCCAAGTTCTGCCCACATGGATGATCCCCTTAATACCTTAAGAGAATAGCGCTCAGTGCAAATACCCAGGTCAATGCTAATTATTGACATCAATGACGCGCTCATGTGACACGTACTTCTAGGTGCTCATTTATAGAATCACCCCCAGTTATTTGATCTTACAGAATTTTATATTGAAGTGGGTTGATTAGGGTTGGCTGTCATTATTATTTCATTTCTGGAATATTTATCTTTGTGTTCTGTACTGTTATTATTTTATTTGAATTATCTATTTTGATCAGAAAAATGGTACATAAATGTGAGTAAATAAATAAATGTCACTCAAAGGTAGGGGTGGACCATGAACTCTCCTGCATGCAAGTGTAGAATATAAAACACTCTTTTATTGGCAAAGCACAGACAGGTAAAAAGACCCAACATGGGGCCGTGTTTCAGCAGATAACCTCCTTCTTCAGCGGTCATAAATACTCCATCAGATGTGCTATAGGGCTCATAATCGAAATGGAAATACGTCTGAAAACCGGCCTACATCGGCACTTAGATGATCAGTGAGACAGGTCGTCCAAGTAACAATAATTGAACCAGGTTTTAGACGTATTTAAAAACGACTAGGCCTTCACAGTGATGCTGAATGACCAGAGCTAAAAGGGGCATGTCAGGAAGAGTGTCGAGGGCAGGACGTGGGCCGTCTTAGACTTATTCATACTGCATGTTTAACTGAAAGTTTTACAACACTGCCTAGATGGAACCTAGACGTTGTGACTTAGGCCATCTAAAACTAGCTCTAAGTCACAGGAAGGTATCCAAAGTGACCAGATAAGCACAGCAGACACAAAGTACAGACCCACACACACTGTCCAGTCATCACTGCCCCCCACCCCCATAAAAATCATAATACCAACTTTACATATCTGCCTCCAGAACATCAGCACTTGGCAGCCTGGCATAGGAAAGCCTAGTAGAGCTGAAGAGAGGTGGCTTAAGTGGTCTTGGGGGTGGGTTAGTGAACCATGGAGAGGAGGACCCAGGCCCATAAGCCACTCTAATCACTGCATACATGGTGAAAAATGTGCACTCCCCCCAAAAAAACCCTAACCCTTTTGTACTGCCATATAAGTGGCTCATGCAGCCATAAGGGCTATTGGGGTGGTAGATAGGTAGGTCTAGTAGATTCTGGGGGTGTTTGGGGGGCTCACCAGGACCTGTAAGGGAGCTGTAGTGAGATGTTTAGGCGGGACCCTTTTTGTGAAGTTTACAGCCATGTAAGGTACCCCACTATTCTGGTGCCATGTCTGGGTGTCCAGTCCTTCACTTTTCTGGCCCCTCCCATGCCCAAAAGGTCTTTTTCTAGGCATTTGTGACTTGGATGAATTTTTGGACAAAAATGGGGTATAAAGATGGATGACTTAGCGGTCTGGGCAATCAGACGACTGGACGTACAGTTGGATGATTTTGGGGAAAAAAATATATGTTGGACGTATTTTTCGAAAATGGACCCATGTTGGTTTCAAATTACAGGCCTATTTCTTTAATTAATGTAGATGGAAAACTTCTGGCTAAGTTATTGGCTTTACGCTTGGCAAAGGCTCTCCCTTATATTATTGGTATGCACCAAACGGGGTTCATTGCTCAGAGACATTCTTCAAACAACACCAGATTGGCTTTTCATATGTTGAATTTATCAAAAGATATGGAAGATCCGGCCTTCTCTGCAGATGATCGTGTGGAATGGACCTTCATGTTTCAAGCAATGGATTGGTTTGGTATTGGTTCAGGTTTTATACAAATGATTCAAACTTTGTATAGCTCCCCTGCTGCTAGATTGTATATTAATAATAATTTCTCAGAGCGTTTCTGTTTGCAGCGGGGTGTTAGACAAGGATGTCCTTTATCTCCTTTGCTTTTTGACATCGTACTGGAACCCTTGTTATTAGCCATTCAACAGGCAGAGGAGATCCAGGATATTTTTTACATAGGTCGGAAATACAAGGTATCTGCTTATGCGGATGACATTTTGCTTCATTTGAGGAATCCTGAAACAACCATTCCACATTTGCTGGATTTGATAGAGAAATTTGGGAAATTTTCAGGATACAAAATAAATTGGAGTAAATCAGAGATTCTTCCACTAAATGTACATTGTACAAAAGGATTATTTGATTCATTTCCATTTCTTTGTAAGGAAGAAGGTATAAAATATCTAGGTATTTGGATAAAAAATACGCTGGAAGAGACAATGAAAGTAAATGAAAAATCTTTATTGCAGAAGATCACAGAAATGTGTGAGTGTTGGAATCCATTACATCTGTCTTGGTGGAGAAGAGTTCAAACTATTAAAATGATGGTTTTGCCTGTGGTTTGTTACCAAATGGGTATGTTGCCAGTTTTTTATTTGGGGCCCTTTTATAAAAAATTAAATACTGTAGTATTCTTACAAAATTTATTTGGCTGGGTAAAATTGCAAGAATTGCAATTACAAAAGCCAATCACGGAGGGGTAAATTTTCTTAATTTTTATAGGTATCATCAATTCTATATTATGTGTCAAGGTATGTATTGGATCCTCCCAGAGCTCATGGAAAAGTTCCCAGATTGGTTGACGTTGGAATGGCAACTCATGTTTCCTCTGAGATTAAGCCATGTTCTCAGTATCAAAATGCCTAGGTTATATAAAGAAAATGGAATATTAGTATATACATGGAAAACCTTAAGATATGTTAATAATGTAACACCTATTTTAATACTTAAATCAACGTATCAGACCCTATGGCTAAACTCCAAGATTCATATTGACGGATTTAAGGTCATCTGGAAATATTGGATGAAGGCAGGTATACGCACTTTAGATGATGTTATTTCTAATGGTAAGCTGCTTGACTTTTCACAATTGCAACACAAATATGGTCTTAATAAATCACAAAATTATAAGTGGTTGCAATTGAAGCAGGCCATTCAGGTAGGGTTCCCTGAATGGAAAAATCTTAATAATCAGTATAGTTTGCCATTCTTGTGTTTTCAGGTGGATTTTCTGGGACACCAGGCTGCTCAGTGGTACAAATTAATATCTGGATTTATGAATAAGAAACCAAAGACTGGTCTTTGGGACATTTGGAGCATTGAGATTAAGCATCAAATTACTGCGTCTCAATGGCCACGAATTTGGGCTTGGAGGATGAGATATACAGTGTCTGCGTCTATGGGACAAATTTGTTTTTTTCTGTTGCACAGAGCTTTTTGGACCCCAGTTCGTTTACAGAAGTTAGATAGCTCTAAGTCAGTGGTCTCAAATTCAAACCCTTTGCAGGGCCACATTTTAGATTTGTAGGTACTTGGAGGGCCCTTAGGAAAAAAATAGTTAATGTCTTATTAAAGAAATGAGAGTTTTGCATGAGGTAAAACTCTTTATAGTTTATAAATCTTTCCTTTTGGCTAAGTCTTAATAATATTGTCATTTATAGCTAAAGAGACATATGATCAAGAAACTGTTTTATTTTACTTTTTTGATTTTGATAAATATACTGAGGGCCTCAAAATAGTACCTGGCGGGCCGCATATGGCTCCCGGGCCACGAGTTTGAGACCACTGCTCTAAGTCTAATAGATGCTGGCACTGTCATCTTGAAGCTGGGACATTAGATCATTTGCTATTCTATTGCCCTCTGATACTTCCTTTTTGGGGCAAATAAATAATTTGATGGAAAATCTGGTTGCATTAACTTATGATACTGTGTTATTTGGCACATCAATGAGGGCCAAGAGCCAATTATCTTCGAATAATAACAAGCTATTACTCATTATGACAGGGGTTGCCATACAACAGATTATGAGAAATTGGAAAAATTGGGATCGATTGAATTATAGCTTTTGGTGGAACTCCCTATGTCATATACCGTATTTGCCGGCGTATAAGACGACTTTTCAGTACCTTAAAATCCTCCCCAAAGTCGGGGGTCGTCTTATACGCCGGGTACTGTTTACATGCCCTTACTTTACATGCCCTAACATCTCCTTCCTTACCTCCTTCCGGTGCTTACGGTACTAGTAAACCTGCCGGGACATCAGCGGGGCCATGGCGGGACATCAGTGTGACAAGGGTGCCAGCTCCTTCATCCTGCGCAGCGGGAAGCAGCGGCGCTCTGGCCCCACCCCTTTTCTCTTTACTACGTCTCTCGCACATGCGGCCGTGTGTGGAGTCTAGCCCTTAAGGAAGTTGCGGGGGCGAACAGGAGGCTTTTGAAGGCTTTTAAAGGGAAACTGTCATGCCAGCAAACTTGCTAGGGACTTGCCCGGCACTTGCTCTCTCCCTCTATGTGTTATCTTCCTTCTATCATTGACCGTTTCAGTTTGGTTAACAGTTTAGAAAACAAATAGCATGGCAGCTCCCATGGGTTTATTGTTCTATTCAGCTTTAGTGAATTAATTAAAATTGTTGAAATAAATTCTGATGTTAAGTTTTATTTGTTGTGCAGAAGGTGTGCGGAAGAAGGGGTAGTCTTATATGGCGAGTATATAACAAACTCTATATTTTAACTGTAAAAGTTGGGGGGTCGTCTTATACGCCCAGTCGTCTTATACGCCGGCAAATACGGTATTTAAAATGGAAATAGCAATTGCCATGCAGCAGGGGAATTTTAGGAAATTTCAGGATATTTGGGAACCATTAACAAAATACTGTAATGAATATCATTTTTCCCCTTAAATATGGGGAAGAAGGGTGAGGGGTATTTTGGTTTTCTTAGGAGTGCAAATAGTGTGTGTGTGTGTGAGGGGGATTATTATATGTCTTCTTATGTTTGATGAAAGACGAGGGTTATGGGATCTGAATTCGATTTTAACAGGATATTAAGTGATGTATTTCAATATAAATTGTTGCACTTATTGTAAGTTTTAAGAGCGCTTTCACGGATGTCGGTCTTGCAGGTGGGGGAGGGGGGGGGAGTCGGGGCTCAAACTCCCTTTTCCCGCCTCGATTGAGACCGGCCCCTCCCCTTCCGGCCGCTCGTGCGCCCACGCTGACGCTCCCAGGGCGTCCCGCGACGTCGCTTCCGGCTCCGGCGCAGTGACCTTCGGGCCGCCGTCATGTCGCGGGACTCGGACCGCTCGGTGTACCCGGAGCCTCCGCTGCGCACCCCCGACGTGCAGAAGGAGACCAGCCTCCCCAACCCGGCCGTCATCGCCACCACCCTCCTGCGCTACTCGGTCGACCTGCCCGTCACCCTCCTCCACGGTGAGGGGGGAGGGGGGAGCCTCTGAGCATGCGCAATGAATCGAGGCTTGCCCTTGGTTTGCCTGTTTGGCCTCTACCTTTTATTCTATTCAAGCAGCAGCCTTAAGAGCTTCATAGCTTTCCACTTCTTCCATTCTGTGATTGTCCAGCGCTTCTTCTTGTAAACCGGCTTTGGCGGTATATAAGAATCAAATTATTATTAAACTTAACTAAACCTTAAGTTTATATACCGCATCCTCTCCATAATGATGGAGCTTAAAATAAGAAGGAAAAGAATGGTGGGGTCAGGGGTTGAGTGCAGGGGAAAAAGAGCAGTGCAATTTTGTGAAAAGCCAAGTTTTCAGGTACTTTACATTACATTACATTACATTAGGGATTTCTATTCCGCCATTACCTTGCGGTTCAAGGCGGATTACAAAAGGTTAATTTAAAAACAGAGTTACAATGATTAGCTAGAGAGGTAGGTTGTAGATCTTATAGACATTTAGCGGGTTGTTGAGGGTGAGGTGGTTTGTAGTAGAGTTGATAGGTGGTCAAAGTGGAGGTTCTTTTGTTATTATTAGTGAGTAATGGTTAGATCGATCGTCAGTTTTGGTGTTACTAAGAGGTCGTGATGTTATTGCTGCTTCAGGAATTTCTAGACTGTGAACCTTCGGGACCGATAGGGAAATTCTAAGTACCTCGATTTTATTGTAAACCGCTTAGATCTGTAATATGCTTAAGCGGTATATCAAATATTAATAAAACATAAACAACACGATGATGTCACGCGCATGCATGCGTGGAGGCTTTCCAAAGGCCAGACAGGCATCTGGACATTTATAAAAGGAGGGCGTGTCCGAGTTTTCCCAGACATCTGGTAACCCTGTCCCTTCCCTCCTTCCTCAGATGCTGCCCTTTCCTCCCAACTCCCCCCACCTACCTGTTCCTCAGGCCGGCCTCTGTAATTGAATCCGGGCAGCAATGAGCTAAGCCTGCTGCTGCCAGCCTGCCCCGGAGCTGCCTCTCTGCAACTGTCGCAGACATGGGAACCAAAGTTGCTGCAGCGAGGCAGCTTTTGGGGCAGGCTGGCAGCAGCAGGCTTACCTCGCTGCTGGCGGCTGTCCGAAGATTCAATTACAGTGGCCGACCCAGGGAACAGATAGGTGGGGGAGTCGGGAGAGCCAGCTAAACCCAGACAGACTCCCCCATTTTTGAAAAACATCCAGGCATCCAGACACGCCTTGAAAAATAGGACACGTCCATGTTTTCCCAGATGTCTGCTAACCCTCCCCCCCCCTAATCCCTACTGCCCACTTTCAGATTACATTAGGAAGTATTCTCAAGGTTGTGACCATCCATTTTCTTGTCTATTGAGACATGTCTTATCTTTCAAGCATGTGCTCTACACAAAAGGCGAAAGGGGGCAATGTCTGGAAAATGTATTTACATTGGTGTGATATACGAGTCTCCTTCACAGACAGAAGTGGACAGAGATTTAATAGTAGACATTCAGAATATATTTATTTATTGATTAAATTTTCTATACCGTTCTCCCAGGGGAGCTCAGAATAGTTTACATGCATTTAGCTATAAAAGGGAAAGTATTACTAATAGGTGATTTTAACCTGCCAGATGTTGATTGGGGTATCCCTAAAGCAGGATCTTCTAGAAGCAGGGAGATCGTGGATTCTCTACAAAGAGAACTGTTCCAGCAGTTGGTAACGGAACCCATGCAGGATAGGGTCATACTGGATTTAGTGCTTACAAATGGGGAACGTGTTTCTGATGTTACAGTGGATGATCATCTGGTATCCGGTGATCACCGCATGTTGTTTTTATTTTTAAAATAGTGTTATGTCAGTTTGGTTTTATGCTTAACATTTGTAATTTTAAGTTTGATGTGCTTTTTCTTGCCCTATTCCCATATGTGTACACGTATCGTTATTTTTTCCACTATGTTTTCTGCCTTTGTATAACATCCCTTGACCATGGTTTGATTTTCTCGCTCCTTGCCCCATGTAGTGTTTCATCTGTTACTCTGTTTTCCTTGTCAGCTCCTATATTCATTGTCTCTTGTTGCATTCATTTTATATTTTATTCTTATACATGTTTTATTTCTGTTAGCTTACTGTTTCTTAGTTTTGTTTATTGTTCCATGATTATTTTAATTTGATTGATAGTAAGAACATAAGAATTGCCTCTGCTGAGTCAGACCAGTGTTCCATCGTGCCCAACGGTCCGCTTATGTGGTAGCCCCCAGGTGGATGATTTGTACATCGCTTAGAACTTTGAATAAGCGATCAATCAAATTTATATTAAACTTGAAACTTTTAGAAAGTAAACACTTGTCTCTCCTAATGAATTTAATTGTAGCTACAGTGCAGTAACTGTTTGCCATTTATTTTCAATGACCTGAGCAAAATCTTCCACATTAACATATATAGTAAATGAAGACAGATAAAGACCTGAACGGTCCATCCAGTCTGACCATTGGTTAAACCCATTAAAAATACATGGGCTGTAGACTGTAAAGTCTGGTATTGTCCTGGGTTCCAAATGCTGAAGTTGTCGTCCAAGCTCTCTCTAGCCTATCCAACCATCCTGTCTGCAGGATATCTACCATAAAGTCTGGCCAGTAACATCCTCATGTTCCGAGTTAGTGGAGTTCCCATTGATGCCCTCCCCAGCCCAATCCTACACCAAATTATCACATATGGGAACTCTGGAATCTGATTTCTATATACATTTCATCATCTGGTGCTGATGAAGGAAATGTGCTGAGAAGGAGGATATGAAAGATCTGAGGAATAGGCCTGCAAATTGTAGCTGATGACATGCTCTGAAAAACTCACGTATTCTAGGCTGCAAATTTCTTTTTGCTAAAAAAAAGTGAATCTGCAGTATCTCTGACAAATTCCTATGTTCTAACGCTCTGAAGATTGACTCAACCTTATGCTTACAACCTTTCTTGTGCAGTACAATTACATTTTCATATTTGATCCGCATTTACTTCCCATTTGCAGAGTGGATTGAGCGCCAGCGTTCAGGGCACAAGTTTTATTACTATCATCGGAGATTTCGTCGTGTGCCAGATCTGACAGAATGTGAGGTAGACGACAACTTGTGCCAGTATGAAGCTGAGATGCAGTGGCGGAGGGACTTGTATGTAACTCTCACTTTTTGCTTTTCTTATCTGTACAGGCAGCACTTATCAGCTCTTCTAGCTTTTGGAAAGGCACATTTTCTGCATTTTACTGTGATTCTTGCAGTCTCCAGACTGCATTAAACACTAGCTAGAAAGCAGCTAATTCAAGTGTTTGCCTTTGAAACTATATCATATGAGTAATTTTTCTTCCTAATTCTCTCCCCCTTTTACAAAACCGCAAAATCATTTTTTAGCGCCAGCAGGCGCACTTTTCTGAGCTCTATGAGCGTTGGAGCAGTGCACAGCATTCAGAGCACCAGCTGGCGCTAAAAACTGCTTTCACGGTTTTGTAAAGTGAGGGGGGGTGGAAATCTATGATCTGGGCTATGATCTTAGCATTAATAATATCAATAGACCATCGAGCAAAAACTAATTAAACATTTGTTAATAAACAAACCCGGATTTTACTTTTTAGTTTTTTGGGTGGAGGTGTTTTGTTCTTTGTGATAGTTCTGAGTTTTGTGGGTTTTATCAGAGTGGTTTGGGATGATTGCATTGTGTCATGGCTTGTTTATAGCGCACGCTTTGTTCAGCTCAGGACAGTAGACTTGAGTTGCTGTGTCGTTAACTTTTTAAATATTCTGTGTTATTCCATATCATATGCTTTAACATGATAGGCTGCTTTGGGTGATTCCCTTCACAAAGCTAGGAAGGCCATATGTAAGTTGCAAAAAAAAAAAAAAAAGTCCTAATGCATTAAAGTTTCCTTATCGGCCCGCTAGACCAGTTCACACCAGTGGGTTCTGTCCCTTCCTGACCAGCAGTTTTGCAGGGGTCTAAGGGGTAAAAAGAAAAAAAAAAACCCACTCCAAAACCTTTTTTGCCAGATTTGTCACTTAGCTAATTAGACAGACATTAGGGGTTAAATTTCAGCAAGTGGTGATCAGGTTTTTGTTTTTTATGGCCAAGGCTGGTTTTACCCTGGCATTGAATATTTAGGCATTTGCTTCCAGCTAACAAGTGCCCTCAGCCACATAAAGACTGGCCTGTGCCTGCATCAGAAGTCATCTATTGCTTTTGAGACTTGATATACCACCTTTCTGTGGTTGCAGGTCCTTATTTTGTCCCGGAGGCAAAGGACTTGCCTGGAGTCGCAAGGAGCTGCCGTGTGAATCAAACCCAGGTTCTTAAGTTGCAGCTTTATTACCCTACTCCTAGACTTCAGTAAATTGAAGGAACTCTACACTTGTAACAAGAGTGCTCTGTCGTGGGGTTTTGTTGTACTCTGCCACTAATGAGTTGATAATGATTTTAAATTTGTTAACTGCTTTGATCTTCCGATCTGTAAAGACGGTATAAAAAACGTAAAATTATAAACTTGATACATGCTCCTTAAAGGAGACCACATGATGACATGTGTGATTTTTACATGTTTCAGAATTGAGATTTGACCCATAATCTCAGAAGGTTCTGGGGATATCTCAGAATTTCCAAAACTGGCTGGTTCTTTTCCTTTTAACAGAAAGCTATTTGAAAAAGTCTGGCTGGCAAATAACTTTTTGACCTCAAGAATGTCACCAAACTATACTCTCTCGGGTGCAAATCTAAAGTCCAGCGAACCTCGCCTTGCACTGCTATTAACTGAGAAAGTAAGATTTGTGCAGCTGGAAAATAGCCAGCAGTAAGAATTGGAAGACTGCAAAGTGTGGAAGCCTGATAACATGCACTTGACCGATATTTCTAGAGAAAGTGACCCAGAGGGAGTTAGATCCATATTACCCACCTATGTTGACATTCACCGCACCTTCTGTTTGAGGTTTTTTTGCACCTTGTTCTCCATTGGTGCAACAAAGCAGCAGAAAGCTTATTTCAGTAGCTTGCATGGAGGACTGGCTGGTCGTGTCAGAGAACCCTACTACTGCCCCCTCTAGAAGACGAAGTGGCACTCAAGATGGGGGAAAGAGCTGTGCCCATTTCATTAAGAGTAACACCCAATAACTAGGCTTGTGTCAGCAAGAACTGTGTTGCATGAATGATTTAATTTTAAGCAGATTTTAGGATTGTCTCACGCTATAAACTTTATTTTATTTATTTTTTGCAGCAAAGTGGATCAGGAGATTGTAAAGATTGTTCAGGAACGAATGAGAGCTTGTCAACAAAGAGAAGGATACAGCTATGTCCAGAACTGTGCTAATGAACTGGAGCAGTTTAAACAGATTTGTAAGGCCTACCAGTCCAGATGTAAGTAGTAGTATGTTGGGGGTTTTTTTATTATTTGGAAATTTACTGTGCCTCCTTCTATAATAAAATAACGAAGTTAACTAAAACAGAGAGAAAGGAATGGAACTCCAAAAATTATTTCTAGTGCAATAGGTGGGTCATTCTGGACAGACGGGTAATCTCCCCATGCTCGCAAGCTGTGCAGAAGAAATTCATACCAGCTTTTCAACATCTCCTCCTTCACTAGAGGGCTCTGCTGCCCCATTCAGTTTTTCCTTCTGCACGGAAGCTGGAAGGAGTCTTTCTGACTTTCTCTGAATATTTCTTTGTTTTTTCATTCTTTTTTTGTGGTTTTTGGCAGCTTTCGGTGCACAGAACTCCCCACTTCAAGGGTCTAGCTCTGCTTGCATGGAGGAGAAGCAGACTGAGGTCCGCAGCTGACAGGCTAATCCCTCTGTGGTACCTGTTAGCAGAAACTTTTGTGGAGCTTGGGGTCACAGGAGCTTGAGCGCAGGCTGTCAGCCATCCATAGGGGGCTCAGCAGGGCTCTTCATGGTGCCGACTGCATGTCACCTTCCCCCTTTTGTGTGTGGGGCTTAGATGATCAGTCAGACTTCGGTCCAACTGGCAGCCGGAAGATTTCAGCTTTGGAGAAACAGTCACATTGAGGCAGTGATTTTCTTCTTCCAGATCCTGCTATTTTTAAGAGCTGAGGCAGACAGACTGTAGCACATTTCCAGCACAGGTCACAGTGAGTAAGGCTGTTGCAGCCCATGAGAAAAATCCAGGAGGTCCTTTCATGGCTCTTTTTTCAAGTTTCTTCCCCTTCCTTTAGGGTTCTCCACCTCCAAAATCACGTTTTTGCAGTTTTAGTTAAGGTGTTTTGGAGCCATTCTTTGATGCCAAAACTCTGCCACCGCAGCCATCTTGGATTTACTGACTTTTTTTTTTTTAGTTCTCTAGAACCTTCAAATCAACTCATTTTGCCTCAAAACTGGCAGGGAAGGAGTCATTAGGCTTCTTTACCCTTAGTTCATGCCATGTTTGCGCTGGATGGATGCCCAAAGAGTGTTCATATGCTGCACAGCATATGAAGGGAGGCAGGAGTGGCTGGCTTTGCCTCCCCTTTGCTCTCTAGGGCTGAGGAATGGTTGGGAGGTTCTATCAGTTAGAGTAAATACATTCCAGAGGCCCAGAATAGTGATCTACCTAAGCGCAGGAACATGGAAGCAGCAGAGCCTAAGAAATGCAAGCTGGAGACATCTAAAGGAAACTCCACACTGCCTATTACAGCATTCTTTCCGGAAGTTGTTAATCTGTTGTGGAGAGCTTATCTGAATGGACGAGATCCCAGGTGAAGTCTAGCAGCGCACCAGGAGGCACACAAGGTGGCTTGGGCTCCCAGGGCACGTCTAACTCAGTATCAGAGGCTGGTTAGGATCTGGTGGGCCTTTGTGACAGAGACTCGGAGGACGAGGGGTTTATTTGTATGCTTTTAGTATCACAGAGAAGCCCTCCTTGCTGGAAGATGCAGGGTCTCAAGCAGATGCAAGTACGCAAGAGACAGTGGTGGCCCTCGATCAGGGCAATGACCCCACAGTTTACCGACTGTTCAAACCCTCAGCTCTGTTAGAACTTATTGCTGACTCCCTCAGAGAGTTAAACTTGAACTCCCAACAGGTCCCCTCTGTATATTGAACAGAGCAAGAGCCTGTTCCTCTTCTTTTCCCTGAAATCCTGATATGAGCATTTTAGTCACAGCAATGGGATGTTCCTGAAGGGTCACTAGAGATAGCCAAAACAATGACTCGGCTGTTTCCAATGGCTCAGGACTGTCAGCAGATGTTCATTCATCCTAAAGTAGATTCCTTAGTAGTGCAGGTAACCAAAGGCACATCCCTGCCAAGTGAGAGAGGCATGGTATTAAAGGATATACAGGATTGCAGAGTGGATGTGATCCTTAAAAGACAATTTGAAGCGCTAGCTTTGGGAATCAAAGCAGCTGTAGCAGTTTCTTTTGTGCTGTCATACCAGGATGTGGGGGACTTGCTCCTAATAGCGGGAGTGGAGTACGTGGTCAATGCGCTCTATGACATCATCGGTCATGAGCAAAGTCTCTGCTTATTCTGCCTGAGCTTGCAGAATATTCTGAATCATGCAATGGGCAGATTTCCCACTTCCAAGGCTACCCTCAGCAGACATTTGGTAAGGGGCTGGACAATCTCATGGCCAGTGTAGCAGATCGGATAACAGGCGTATGCAATTGTAAAGAGAGGCTTTTTTTTTTTTACAGCATGATTTATGTTATGTTGTATTGGTCATTGGATGCGATTTTTTGACTCATATACCTGCGAAAATCCTGAGGCAGGCCTTTCAGGCCGAAACATGTACATGTCGAGTCGATTTATGATGTATTGAAGAAATAAAGGATTATGTGCAATATCTTGAGCTCACCAGTTTCTCTTGGACTTTTCCACTCCTTTGTGCCTCAGTGTAGCAGATCGTCAGCCAAAATCTCTACCTGACGGCAGACAGTGAACTTTCAAGAAGCCCTGGGCAGTTTTAATTTTCATGGCTCCAGACACTTTCAGCAGTACTCAGGAGGAGCCTTTGCTCAAAGATCCTACCAGGGTTCAAGACAGAGATTCTCAGGAGGAGGAACCAAGCCCCCAGTTCTCATCTCCAGTTCTTCAGTCTCCAAGAAAGCCCAGTGATGTCAGGTGAGATGGTTCTCAGAGTATGTGGAGGCCTGGGTGCAGATCTCGTCAGATTGTTGGGTGCTGGAAATCATTTGGAGCCGGTTACAAACTCAAATTCACCCAGCCCTTAAAAGACTGGCTTGTGGACTCCATGGTGGAGCGACCAGAGAAAGCAAGGAAGGTCACAGCTACAGTTCAGAGGTTGTTAGATATTCAGGCCATAGAGACCAGAGGATTTGGTCTCTGGCAGATACTCCATATACTTCATAGTGCCCAAGAAAGACTCGATTGGAGATCCATTCTGGATCTCACATTTGTCAATGCAGTGCTGAAAGTTCTGTGCTTTCTCATAGAGACAGTGCAGTCAGTCAGTGGCGGTGGCACCGGGTGAATTTCTGGCCTCTGGATTTGACGGAGGCCTACCTGCATATTCCTGTCTTTCTGGAACACAGAAAATTCCTGAGATTTCATGTCGTGGAGAACCATTACTAGTTCTTGGTTCTTCCCTTTGGGCTGGTGACAGCATCTCGCATGTTCACCAAGGTGGTGATGGTGGTGGTATCTGCACATCTACACAGGACAGGATTGCAGGTGCATCCATACCTGGATGACTGGCTGATCCAGAACCTTATTCTCTGAAGAACAAGCAGTTGCTCAAGTGATCCGGGTCTTGCAGAGCCTAGGTTGGATAGTGAATTTCTGAAAGAGCCAACTAGTTCTGTCCCAATACCTGGGAGTTGTCTTCAATACGCCAGAGGGCCGTGTCTGTTTTCCAGAGGCATGCAGACAGAAGCTGTGTACCTAGATAACAAATTTTTTTTGACCAAGCCAATTCCATCCGTGTAGCACTACCTTCAATTGCTGGGCTCCATGGCAGCCATGATAGGTGTGGTCCCATGGGCAAAGGTTCACATATGTCCTCTCCAGAGTGCTCAGCTATCGCTTTGGTCGCCACAGTTGGACCTCCTGCAGATGTGTCTGCCTACAGGCGTTAGTAAGGGGCATGCCTCTCAGAATAGCTTTGTAGATAATTGGTTTAACAGATGCTAGCCTGTTAGGCTGGGGTGCTTGCTGCAGTGGGCGCCCAATTCAGTGGCATTGGTCAGCCTCCCAAAGGAAGTGGTCAATCAACAGAATGGTGCTTCAAGTCATTCGGCTGGCATTGCAGAAGCTGCAGAAGAGTTTTGAGGGACAAGCGGTCCGAGTCTTTTCGAACAGTGCCACTGTGGTGGCATATGTCAATCGCCAGGGAGGCACCCAGAATGCACAGCTGAGCCTGGAGGCCTGCTCTCAATTCCAGTGGGTAGAGTGTCATCTTCAGGCTCTTTCAATGGCATATGTAGCAAGAGTGAACAAAGTCCAGGCAGATTTTCTCAGCAGACACTGGATCCGGGAGACTGGATGCTGTCTGCCATAGCCTTCCAAGGCATTGTTCATCGCTGGGGTGCAGGGGCCAGTGGTTATAGAAGATCTGGATTGCTTTGCTGTTATGGCATGGCTCTGGAGCATTAGTACACAAAGCATACTCAGGAGGTGATGATTGCTACTCTTTTCAGAGCCAAAAAGCCTACAACGGTCTCTACTTATGCAAATATTCAGAACCTCTGGCTGGAAGGAAGGGATTGCAGGTCACTGCCCCCCTGAAGGCCTAAGATGCACTCCAGGGAAGACAGAGACTGAGATAAAATAGACCGACTCTAAAGGGGATGGTACAGCCTATTATTAACTATCTTAAAAGTCAAGAATTCTGTCTCCATCTGCTGGTAGAGGTGCATAACACGTTATTCATAGGACACTAGAGGATAGGGATCACACTGTTTCAGTAAACTGTCAGCAGCATACATAGGGGCCATTTTTCTAAGCTGTGCTATTAGCTTGGCTGTAAAATGTCCATGTGCTAATTTCCCAATTAATATACGGCAGTTACTGCACGAGCCCTTAGTGCCAGCTATTTACTGAGCAGTGAGAACTTGCATGCAAACAGATTTGCACAAGGCATGCCTACTCTTCATCTGCAAATACACCTGAGCTAAAAAATAAAATCTTTTTTTAGCAAGTGTATAGCACACACTGATTCCAAAGCTACCACGGAACACCTGAGTGCAGCGTAAGCACACATTTCTACAACTTAGTAAAAGGGCCACAATTTTAAAATTGCACAGCATAAACATGGGGCATTTTTAAATCAAGCTTAAAATGATACAAGTGAAGGACAGTTTGAATGTTTTTAATGTACTTTACAGATGGAGATCTTGGTGCGTATGGAGATGCCAGGAAATGTCTCATGAAGCAGAAACACAGGATGATTGAGGAAAGAAAGAAGGCTGATACTCAAGACTTCAACTGATATGTGTTGCTACAAAAATCTGGGCTAATGTATTGCTCCCAAATGGTGGTGAATTTGTGTGAATCAAACTATATAATAAAATGTAAAAGTCCTGCTGTGCAAAGTTGTTGGTTTTTTTACTCTGTTAACGTCTGTCAGCAGAGCAAAGTGATTGCCATGTGCAGTCATTCCTCTCTCCCCCCCCCCCCCCCCAAGAAAGTTCCATCTATCAAATAGAGAATTGTATGAGGACAGAAATTTCACCCATCTCCATCTGAACCTGCAGGAATTGACACTATTATAATCTACTTGCTCATAGCCCTCTGTGATTAGATATACCGCTCCTGCCTATCACTGACCTAAGCAGTTTACAGTGCAACAATTGATTAACGAAAGGAATTCCATTAAAGATAGAGATAAGATAGCATACGACACAATTTTATTTGGCATGCTGATGAGAGCTAAGCCTCAAATATCTGCTAATAATAAGCTTTTGATGATATTGACAGGAGTTGCCATTCAACAAATAACGTATAACTGAAAAGATTGTACAAGGTTGAATTGTTTCTGGTGGAATTCAGTATGTCATGTGTTTAAAATGGAAAGAGCGTTGGCAGTTCATAAAGGTTACTATAATAAATTTAAGGATGTGTGGGGGCCATTTTTAAATTATTTTGTTTTATAAATCTTTATTCATTTTCTTATGTTACAACAAGTGTTTTAAATAAATTCATTATAAACTTGATATTACATTTTTAAATTATAATGAATAATTTACACTTTTCCCAATTTTAATTCTTACATGTGGATCGGGGGGGGGATTGGATTTCTATTAATATATATGAATGATAAGATATTATATTCATGTGGTATATTTTTTGTTGTATAGGGGGGTGGGGGTTATATCTTTTTGTTGTATGATATGGTAGATTTTCAAGTGATATTGTATTCTAATTGTTTATTTACTGTACACTTGTGAATTATAAAATTAATAAAGAATAAAAAAAAAGATAAGATACGTATATCCTAACAAGCATAAAGATTACATTAAAAATACTAGTTAATTATAAATTTAAAAGATTAAGAAACTAAAATAAATTCCAGTCAGATACTCCAGTCCAGTGGAGACAAAGAGGCCCCTCAATGCTGCCTTTAGCAGCCAAGAAAAAAAAATAACAAAGTCTTTAAAAAAATGCTTTCCTAATAGCGGTTCATTGGACTCTTTCACTCCGGTCGCTACAGCCTTTTAGGGCTCCTCTTCACACCCTCCAGCCGCTTCCTGTTCAGTTTGAAAGAGCCTGAAGTTCTGCTGCCCTTAGCCTGCATCAGGCTTCCTCCACTCACCAGACTCCTGGCTAGCCCCAGGCAACTGCTGCTCTCACTGGCCTCACAACTTTCATCCCGGCTGTGCCCCATCAAGCAATAATCCCCCAATGTCATCAGTGGGCCCCCAGCACCAACAGTGCAAGCAGATAAGTGAGTTTTAGGACCAAAATACAAGTCCGATCAAAAAAACAAAAGAAAAAAATGAAAGAATGCTAAAATAAGCAGGGAAAATTTAGAAAGAAAAGCAAAGAAAATAAGGGCTGCCATCATTTTTGGGGGGGTGAAATTCAGTGAGGGGTCCTTTTATTTAGGCATCCATTATATCCTAAGCACCTTAATAAAAGTGTTTAAAGTCTGTCTCCAGCGGCCTCTTTGGCATTCCAAGCTTTATTCTAGTCACTCCTGTGGCAACTTCTTTTGTCCCCACAGGAATCCTACAATCTATTCCCATGCATTTCTCTGCTATCAAATCCTCATCTCTCCATCGGCCTGTCTGAAGAGCCACTTGGTCAGTTGCCTCCTAAAACTCAAAAGTACAATCTTCATTCGAGAGTTGCCTATAAGACATCTACTTTGTCCTTACTGTACTTTTTGCTGTAGATGAGGTGGGTGAATTACCTATAAGTACACACAAGGCAACATCAAAGTTTGATGCAAGGTTTCTCTTAAACTGACAGATCTGAGTAGAATATAGAAACATAGAAACAAACGGCAGATAAGGGCCATGGCCCATCTAGTCTGCCCACCCCAATGACCCTCCCCTACCTTTCTCTGTGAATAGATCCCACTGTCTATCCCATTTGGCCTTAAAATCAGGCACGCTGCTGGCCTCAATAACCTGAAGTGGAAGACTATTCTAGCGATCAACCACCCTTTCAGTGAAAAAGAATTTCCTGGTGTCCCCGTGCAGTTTCCCGCCCCTGATTTTCCACAGATGCCCCCTTTTTGCCGCAGGACCCTTGAAAAAGAAGATATCTTCTTCCACCTCGATGCAGCCCGTGAGATACTTGAATGTCTCGATCATGTCACCCCTCTCTCTGCGTTCCTCGAGTGGGAGATCCTTGAGTCCCGAGACCATCCGGGTGGCCATTCTCTGGACCGACTCCAGTCTCAGCACATCCTTATGGAAATGCGGCCTCCAGAATTGCACACAGTATTCCAGGTGGGGCCTCACCATGAATCTATACAATGGCATAATGACTTCAGGCTTACAGCTGACGAAACTCCTGCGTATGCAACCTATGATTTGCCTTGCCTTGGATGAAGCTTGCTCCACTTGATTGGCAGTCTTCATGTTCTCACTGACGATCACCCCTAAGTCTCGTTCTGCTTCAGTTCTTGTTAGGATCTCGCCATTAAGGGTGTAAGTCTTGCATGGATTATGGCTGCCCAGGTGCATGACTTTGCATTTTTTGGCATTGAAGCTGAGTTGCCAGGACCTAGACCAGCGCTCCAGTAGGAGTAGGTCATGCATCATGTTGTCGGACATCGAATTTATGTCTGTTGTGCTTTTGCCCACTACATTGCTTAGTTTGGCGTCATCGGCAAATAATGTTATTTTACCTCGCAGCCCTTCTGCCAAGTCTCTTATAAAGATGTTGAATAGGATCGGGCCCAGGACCGAGCCCTGCGGCACTCCACTGATTACCTCCGTCATTTCGGAAGGGGTGCCTTTCACCACTACCCTCTGAAGCCTACCTCCAAGCCAGTTCCCAACCCATTTCGTCAATGTGTCGCCCAATCCTATAGAACTCATCTTGCTCAGCAACCTGAAGTCCAGGTATACGATGTCCAGGGACTCCCCAATATCCAGCTTCCTCGTCACCCAGTCAAAGAAGCTGATCAGGTTGGATTGGCAGGATCTCCCCTTAGTAAATCCATGTTGACAGGGATCCCGTAGATTCTCCTCGTTCAGGATCGTATCCAATTGGCGTTTGATTAGAGTTTCCATTAGTTTGCACACTATTGATGTGAGACTCACCAGTCTGTAGTTTGCTGTCTCCATCTTGGAGCCTTTCTTGTGGAGTGGAATGACGTTAGCCGTACTAAGGGAGAGATTGAAGAGCGCGGATAGCGGTTCCGCCAAGACATCACACAACTCCCTGAGCACCCTGGGGTGTAGGTTGTCAGGCCCCATTGCCTTGTTAACCTTAAGCTTTGACAGCTCGCAGTAGACACCGCTGGGTGTAAACTCGAAATTACTAAACGGGTCATCTGCGTCAACCCTTGTCTGTAGCTGAGGGCCGAGTCCTGGCGCCTCGCGGGTTAAGACTGAGCAGAAGTATTCATTTAACAGTTGGGCTTTTTCCGAGTCTGCTTCTACATAGTCTCTGTCTGGTTTCCTAAGACGTACTATCCCGCCTGAGTTCTTATTTCTGTCACTGATATACCTGAAGAAGGATTTATCTCCTTTCTGGATGTTCTTCGCTAGAGACTCCTCTATGCGGAATTTGGCCTCCCTAACTGCTGTTTTCACGGCTTTTGACTTGGCCAGATAGACTTCCCTAGAGTCCTGTTTCCCTGATTGTTTGTAAGAGATGAATGCTTTTTTCTTCTCCTTGATGAGGTCCGAAATCTCCGCAGAGAACCACTGTGGCTTATTGTTCCTTCGCTGTTTACTTACTGATTTAACATAGTGGTTTGTTGCTTCTTGAATGGTGGCTTTCAAAGTCGACCACATTTCTTCCACGTTATCGGTTTCTGCTTGGCTTTGTAGCGCCTGGTGAACGAAGTCTCCCATTTCTTTGAAGTTTGTGTCCTTGAATTTGAGGACCTTGGTCAGTGTGGTAGATTTAGTGAAACCTTTCCTGAGATTGAACCATACCATGTTGTGGTCACTGGAGGCCAATGTGTTGTCGCCCACTGAGACCTCTGTGACACTTTCTCCATTGGTAAGTATCAGGTCCAGTATTGCCCGATTCCTTGTTGGTTCCAACACCAGTTGCCTGAGTCTTGCTCCCTTCATAGAGTTTAATAGCCTCCTGCTGCTGCCGGAAGCAGAGGAAAGCATGTCCCAATCCACATCAGGCATGTTGAAGTCACCTAACAATACTGTGTCCCCACGCAAGGTGATATTCTCTATATCTCTGATTAATTCCATATCTAGGTCATCCTGTTGTCTTGGGGGGGGTCTGTATATTACACCAAGATAGAGCTGGGAAGGCCTAGAACACATCTTGAAGTACTGGGTCCTATTTTTTCTTTGGCAGAGCTAGTGTTAACATCCATCAGGATGTCATAGGGCAAGCCTCATCTGTTTAGAGGGGCCTGATGCTATGCACTTACACCTGACAGATGAAGGACTATCAGAAAGCTTTTGACAAAGTACTGACTTAGTACATCAAGCTCAATCTTTGAAGCTGCTTTAATTCCAAACTCCAACCCATCTGCTTTCATTCCTTCTCTAATTCCCCCACCTGAACACAGTGTATCGATGCACCTTCTTGTCCAGTTTGTCTGGCTAGATTGTAAGCTCTTTTGAGCAGGTACTGGCTCTTCTGTTTTGATGTACAGCACTGCATATGTGTAGTGAAAGGGATTTTGCAGCTTTACAACCACACTCAAAGCAGTTTACATACAGGTACTTTTAAGCATTTTCCCTGTCTGTCCTGGTGGGCTCAATCTATCTAATGTACGTGGGGTAATGGCGATAGTAAGTGACTTGTCCAGGGTCAGAGGGAGCACCATGGTGTCTGAACCCACCTCAGGGTGCAGAGGCTATAGTTCTAACCATTACACCCATTCTCCTATCGAAATTAGTAAAGTTCCTCATGAGACACTCCTGAGAGATGATGGTAGGGAAAATGATCCATGGAGTGTTGCAAGGATTTGTCAGAGGACTGGAGGTTTTTAAACAAAAAAACATGTTTATCAATAGAGTGGAATGGGAGCAAATGAGATGGAATAGTTTGTCATCTATAAATTTAATCAAGTTGTTAAATTGGAAGGGAACTGATAAATTAGAAATCCAAATAGCAGATGACATCTCTCATGGACAAGTGCAAAATGATGCACAGTGGGAACATTTATCCAAATCATAAGTTACCCATGAAAAAGATCTAGGTGTCATCATGCAAAATCTTCTGGTCAGTGTGTGACTGTCCAGGCCTTGAGTCTGAAAGCAAATTTGGTGGACCAGGCTCATTGCTCCAACACCACCCCATAAGGAGAGAAGGCTGGCACACTTTCTGCTGCCCATCCCAAACCTGACTGCCTGGAGGTCCCTGCAGTGAGAACAGCCTCCAGTCCCTCAATGTCCTTCCTGTCAAAGGACTTACAGCATGCAGAGCACCAAGATGCAGAACCTGTAGACAGTCCAGCTGTACCAGACTAAGCCGCAGCTTAAAGCCACCAGCCCTTGGAGGCAGCCCCACCAGCAGTAGTTGGTGACAGAATTCTTCACAATTCCCACCCCTTGTCCTTTAGTGTCTATCTCAACCTCAGTCCTCCACCAGCATTCTTCAATGCAAGGCTTGAGGGTCAGTGGCTGGGCCCATTCAGACTCAATCACATGGGTTGGGTTTAGTACCAAGCCGAAACCCAAAAAGTAGCAACATTCCAGAGCTGAGGTTGTGATGTCATAATGCCTCATTCCACCAATGCTTAAGAGCCAATATCATCAGTGATGTCAATGGCTCGATTGTCCTATACTTGAGTCACATAAGAGTTGCCATGAAGCCCAGTATCTTGTTTCCAACAGTGGCTAACCTAGGTCAAGTAAAGAATGATACAGGGACAGCATTTGTCCTCAGCCCCATCCCCGTGGATAACAGCGGGAAACCATCCCGTGTCATATCTCAACCTCAGTCCTACACCAGCATTCTTCAATGCAAGGCTCGAGGGTTAGTGGCTGGGCCCATTCAGACTCCGATTTTTATGTGATCCATGTACAGTCAACTCTCAGTTTGTGAGTGTTTTGCAAGACAAGCAAAACATTCTCGCAACCAAGTGTTGACTCGATTTGCGAGCACCCTAGAGAACTGGCACCCCCCTCCCCCCGTGCAAACAACTTGAAACTTACCCCCCCCGTCTGGCACCGGCACGCAGCCCACAGGATGAGCTGGTGCCGCTTGAAGAACTTCCTGCCTCTACCGGGCCTTGTGCATGCTCAAGGCCTTCTAATTCTCCCTCTCGCCGAGATCTCAGAGAATCTCGGCGAGGAGAATTAGAAGGCCTTGAACCTTTTCCAGTGCCGCTATATCTTTCTTGAGATAAGACCAGAACTAAACGCAATACTCAAGTTTAAAATATTTTAGATGAACTAATTTTTCTTACAGAAGCTTGATCTGAAGGGGAATTATGGAAAAATACACAAGGTTATAGAAGATTTCTGAAAACAGGTCATCCTGGTTTTGACTCTGCCCTCCCAATCCAGAATAGTGATAGTATGGCCAAGTATGGTCTTTGGTTGTCAGTCTTTCCACTGGATAAGTATTTGTTCCATTAACTAATGCCAGAAGGAGTAACCTACACAGAGCAACAGTTAAAACCCAAACCTCTTCTGGATAAGCTATTTAAAGTCTACCATCTACTATGTTAACTGACAGAACATACCAAATTCTACTTAATTTCTTGTGCTGCCACATCTGTTTTCTGAAAGCTAGCTTGAAGAGAGCCAGGAAGACAGTCAACCTGCCAAGGCACCCGTTAATCAAGCTCTAAACACCCTTTACCTGAGGCAGAGAATGAACAACAGTGCTGCTGCCAAAACCTATCCAGACAAGCAGCACAATACAAAAGCAGAATGTTTCCTCAAATCAAGGAAAACTTTTCACACAAAGCCAGTTTTAGAATCATTTTAATTTCTGTCACAAGAAATATTTAGGAGGGTGCTGCGGTAGCGACAGCAGCTGCTTGGCTCCTCTGAACTGACACTCTTGTGTGGGTTTTGGCCAAATGATCAGTGTATTCCTAAATAAATGAAAAGAAAGGAGAAATTAGGTTCTTACCTGCTAATTTACTTTCTTTTAGCTTCTCCAGACCGGTAGAGGTTAAATCTTACAAGTGGGTATATATTTCATCTTTCTTCTTTCAGTCTCCATCTGCTGGTCATGATGAGATATATACCCACTTGTAGGATTTAACCTCTACCGGTTTGGAGAGTGCTAAAGAAAAAATTGTCTTCGGATTTCAAACAAAAATGGCAAGAGCTCACACCAGTCTTAACAGCAAAGTCATTAACTTAGCAAGAAGTGAGGGATACAACAACCTCAGGGAAATCAAGGGCAAGAATTGCAAGAGAATGTCCCAGCACTTCTTAGGCCAAGAAGTGCTCATTGTGAACCAAGAGGCAGATTCAATTCAGACGTCGGTTAGTTAGAAGGGAGAAAAATTAATGAAAAGCTTCCCTTCAGACCGGCACTGGCCCAAATAAAAATTGGGGAGGGACTCAGCCTCCCAACTGACACACACCTGAGGTTTATCAAGGCCCCCCGTGGGACCCAAGCAATAAAAGGCCAGATAAAGCCCCCAATCTATCCTCTCCAAAAGTCCCTAAGGCAAGGCCTAGAAATTTGAACAGAACTGCAGACTTACTACTTCCACCTGGTTGAAGACTGAGAACAGACTGATTTGTAAATGGGACTGCACAGCCCACTTGTACTGCTGATAGAGTTCAGTGTGTTCTCTGTCTCCACCTGCTGGTAGAGGAGCATAAACCCAGTCTGTGCTGGTTTAGAGGGTCACTAAAGAATACACATTTCCTTGAAATCTGTTTTTACTCAAACTGCCTACATCTAGAAAATGGAGACATTCAGAATTTTAAAAGCAAAGGGCCTATACTTATTTAACACTTTACAATGTTTATAAAACATTCAAACTGCCAACTCAAATCAGGATACAAATTATGCATCTCGAAAATATCAAATAACTGACTTTCAAACTTTGAACATATTATGCTGAGAGAAACCATTAGATAAAGACATGATTGCTTGACAAGGCTAAAGGTCAACACAGAAGAGGAAAACAGGCTATGAATACTGGTCAAGACCTTAATTCAGTGCAACTATGGAATTCATTGGTGGGATAGCTACAGGACTGGTTAAGATTTAAAACAATTACTGAAAATACAATTGTTTATTATAGCATTTTTATGAAGTGTCCAAGGTTTTTAGTGGCACAGTTGTCTTTAAAGGTTTTGCTTTGTAATGTTTATTCCTAAGATTTTGTAAACCGTCTAGTTGTAGACAGTATATAAATTTTTCAAATAAACAATCTACCTGCTTATCATGAGTCGTTCAGATATCTGCCTACTGCTATCCCAATTTATTCTACCTCCATGGACAACACTTCAGTACAATTCACTGCTCCAATATTACCCAAGTCATTTCAAACCTGCTCTCACCTGGTAAGGAGACTTGGTGAAGACAGTTTCCTTCCACAGATCAGGGGTCAAATAGCTGTAGGTCTTAGAGATTGCATCGAAGGTGGCTTTTGCTGTATAAACAAGATTGAGTTAAAAAGTGTACTATTTTCATTATAAACATACCGTATATTTTTATGCTGTAGAGTTTCAAAGGGAACAGGAAGACCACTTTAGGTCAATCTGTCGTGCAAACGAAACTCATTTCTCTTTCTCCCTGTAAACGACAACTACACTACCTAATCAAGTGCAGCTGAGCAGAGCTGAGAGAATTTATATCATGAATCCCATTATATAACAGATGCCAACTTCATGTTAAGCACTACAGTGTTCCCCCGGTCATTCGCGGTCCCGGTCATTCATGGATTTTCCGACTGTGAATGACCGGGCAGAAGAGGGCAGCCTAAGTGTCAGCGAGTGAAGGAAATCACTCGCAGTATGTTCCTGCACTAAAGTTGGGCCTTACCAATCAGGAGCTGCGTATCAAAGCAGCTCCCGATTGGTGAGGCCCGACTTTAGTGCAGGAAGAGGCGGTCGGAGCATACTGCGAGTGATTTTCCTTCACTCGCTGGTGCTCCGGCTGCCCTCTCCTATCTCCCCCGCTAAAAACCGTATTCATGGTTTTTCAGCATTTGCAGGGTTTCCTGGAACGGAACCAATGTTCCCGCTAAGCTGCGCTGGCCTGCGCTCGCGCACAAAATATTACATCGCAGCGCACAAGTTTCTCTTCACAGCGCACACACGCGTCGCAAAGGTAAGGGGAGGTAAGGTAAGGGGACGCATTGGGGGGATTGCACTTCCCCACAATTGCCATGCTTCGGTTCCTCTTCTTCCTTCCTTCCTCCCCCCCCGTGGGACCCTGCGGCACCATCAACTCTTACTCCCTCTAATGTCGGCCCTGCAGCTCCAGACTTCCTCGCACCTTCTCCCCTCCCCCTTTGGATCGCTATTATTTTAAATGTTATAGCCGCGGAGCTGTATCCATCAGTGGAGATGTCTAACCTCGGCCTGCCCCGGAACTCTTACTGCAACAGTGACTTCCTGTTCCTGCCTAGACGGGCGGCTGCTGCAGTAAGAGTTCCGGGGCAGGCCGAGGTTAGACATCTCCACTGATGGATACAGCTCCGCGGCTATAACAGCTCCTGCAGCTCTGCACTTCCCCACAATTGCCATGCTTCGGTTCCTCTTCTTCCTTCCTTCCTCCCCCCCCCCCCCCGCGGGACCCTGCGGCACCATCAACTCTTACTCCCTCTAATGTCGGCCCTGCAGCTCCAGACTTCCTCGCACCTTCTCCCCTCCCCCTTTGGATCGCTATTATTTTAAATGTTATAGCCGCGGAGCTGTATCCATCAGTGGAGATGTCTAACCTCGGCCTGCCCCGGAACTCTTACTGCAGCAGCCGCCCGTCTAGGCAGGAACAGGAAGTCACTGTTGCAGTAAGAGTTCCGGGGCAGGCCGAGGTTAGACATCTCCACTGATGGATACAGCTCCGCGGCTATAACATTTAAAATAATAGCGATCCAAAGGGGGAGGGGAGAAGGTGCGAGGAAGTCTGGAGCTGCAGGGCCGACATTAGAGGGAGTAAGAGTTGATGGTGCCGCAGGGTCCCGCGGGGGGGGGGGGGGGGGGGCGGAAGGAAGGAAGAAGAGGAACCGAAGCATGGCAATTGTGGGGAAGTGCAGAGCTGCAGGGAAGAGTGTTGCGGTACCCAGCTGGAGGGAGAAGGAAGATGAGGGAGGGAATTAAAGGAGATGCCAGGGCTTGGAGCGTAGGAGGAAGGTATGCCAGTCTAAGGGAAAAGGAAGGGGGAGATGTGAGAGCATGGAGGGGGAGCGAAAGATGGAAGAAAAGGAAAGGAGAGAGATGCCAGAGAATCAGGGAAGGGGAGATACCAGACTATGAGGAGAGGTGTGGGAGAGGGAAGGCGAGGAGAGAGATGCCAGACCAATGGGGTGAAAGGAGAGATGGAAGGGGGAGGCATACAGTTTCTGGAAGGGGCATAGAAGGAGAGAAGATGCCATATAGGGGAAGAGAGACGGCAGACAGTGGATGGAAGGAAGAGAGTTACAAGAAGATGAGGAAAGGAGAAACCACAGAAGACAAAGGTAGAAAAAAATTTCTATTTATTTATTGCTTTAGGAGACATGTGTCACTGTTTCTGTGAAGCATTGTATGCAGAGTCCAGCTTCTTGCTGGTTCAATTTAACCTTTGTCTATGTATTTTTATTTTATCCCCCCTTTTACAAAACTGTGAAGCGTTTTTAGCACCAGCCTTGGTGGTAGCAGCTCTGATGCTCAGAATTTTATGAGCATCAGAGCTGTTACCTCCGTAGCTAAAATCCACACTACAGTTTTGTAAAAGAGGGAGGGGTTAGTTTGTGATTACATATTCCTTACTAGGCGAAGGTGTTTTCTGTGTTCTGTGTGTTTTCTGTTAGGATTGACGGTGTAGGATTGATCTGTGCTGGTCTGGCTTGTTTAGTTTTACAATGGGTGTATTGATGTACTGCTCACTGCAATATGTAAGATGCTGCCTTTTCCTAGGTACTCATGTGTGACGTGTGGTTTGTTACTAAAAATCATGTTTTTCTTACAGATGGGGGGGGTGCCAAAAAATGATGGGCCCCGGATGTTACATATGCTAGGTACGCCACTGTATGTAAAGATACCAGAAAGCTGGCGTAGCAAAAACTTCTAAGTTTTGAGTATTTAACCCTCCCACAATCTCACGGGCACTCGTTTCAAGTTTATTGAGATTTTGATTTAAACGCAATATCAAATATTTTCAATGCGTATAACAAAAATAAATTTGGGGAAATAAATAAAACCATTTGAACCAGTGTTCCCGCTAAGCTGCGCTGGCGCACAAAATATTACATCGCAGCGCACACGTTTCTCGTCACAGCGCACAATCGGAAGAGGCGTACGGCAGATGGCAGGGCGGCGAGAGGAGAATCGGGCGAGTTGGCTCATAACTTGCTGGCGCCCGATATTTTTGGCTCACGGTGAAAAAAGTTTGCTCACAACACCCGCCCGCTTAGAGGGAACACTGAACGGAACCCCCGCGAATATCTGGGGAAGTACTGTATTCTGATAATATTCAGTTCTGACTAAAACATGCAGCACTTCAGGATCTCCGCTGTGCCTGTACATTACCAGGAACTTACCAAAGTTTCCCAGTGTGGCTGTGCAACCCCTGGCTGAGGTGTAGCAGTCATCGATACCTGCCATCATCAGTAACTTCTTTGGGACTGGGGCGGAGACTATGCCAGTACCGCGGGGTGCAGGAATCAACCGCACTAGAACTGAACCGCAACGACCAGTGACCTGAGAAAAGAGATTCAAATGAAATTCATGTCAGTTTTGTGAATTTGCACGTCATCTTCATTCACTGAACAAGATGGACTCGTAGCCCTGTTGAAGGTTGATTTTAAAAGGAAATCTGTCCCATAATTAACCCTTTTCCTGCAGGGTTTATTAAAGTATTTTTAACTACATGTGACAAGCCAAAAGTACTTAGGACTCACTGGAAATAAATGACTCAAAGAAATGTGTTTTGGAGACCGTATCTGGCAAAGGACGTTAAGGAGACTTGAAGCGGTCCAGAGAAAGGTGATAAAAATGGGAGGTTTGCACTATGAGGAGAGACTGGAAGCCCTAAATCTGTACATCCTAGAAGAAAGGAGGGACAGGGGAGATACAATTCAAACGTTCAAATATTTGAAAGGTATTAATGAAGAACAAAATCTTTTCCAGAGAAAGGAAAATGGTAAAACCAGAGGACATAATTTGAGGTTGAGGGGTGGTAGATTAAAGAGCAATGTTAGGAAATTCTACTTTACGGAAAGGGTGGTGGATGCCTGGAATGCGCTCCCGAGAGAGGTTGTGGAGAGGAAAACAGTGACGAGTTCAAAAAAGCAAGGGATGAACACAGAGGATCTAGAATCAGAAAATAATATTAAAAATTGAACTAAGGCCAGTACTGGGCAGACTTGCACGGTCTGTGTCCCATATATGGCCATTCAGATGAGGATGGGCTGGGGAGGGCTTCGATGGCTGGGATGGTTTAGATGGGCTGGAGTGAGCTTCGATGTGAGACTCCAGTAGATAGAACCTAAGCACACGACCGGGCAAGGCTCTGGGTTTCTGGCCCAGAAATATCTAAGAAAAAGGAACAATTAAATCATTAATTTATAAAGCATGTACGGTAACAGTTAGGCAGACTGGATGGACCGTTTGGATCTTTATCTGCTGTCATTTACTGATGCTATGTGTTTAGCAAAACATGAATACCCTCAAATATCTAGGATACGTTAAAAAAAAAACTTACTTTGCAAGGAACAGTGTGGGGCTTGCCAATCTTGTTACCCCAATAGCCACGTCGAACAGGCACAATGGAGAGTTTAGCGAGGATAATTGCACCACGGATAGCTGTAGCAACTTCCTTAGAGCACTTAACACCGAGTCCAACATGTCCGTTATAGTCACCAATGGCAACAAAAGCCTGCGAATATAAAATAAGCATTTAGGAACACCATCACAATCCCAGTTACTGTGCAAGTTAAGATTATTGTGGCTTCTTTCATAAGTTACTGCCTTCCACTAGCTGATTTCATCCAACGCACTGTTAGCCCTATCTTCTTTTCTATCATTTTGTATTTCTATCCCTCCCTTAAGCCTCAAGTAATGTTGATGTCAGTCATTCCATATTTTTTGTTTACCCCTAATTTTATTATGGAAATCGCTTAGAAATTTTTTATAATTAACTTGGAACCTGCAAATGAGTGTGGATCAGAGTTGTAAAGCATCTCCAAAAGACACCAAAAGCAAGTGTTCTGCAATTTCATATTTCTAAATCCGAACAATTACCTTGAACCTGGTCCGCTGACCTGCCCGCGTCTGTTTCTGGACTGGCATGATCTTCAGAACCTCATCCTTCAGCGAGGAACCCAGGAAGAAGTCAATGATTTCAGACTCCTGCAGCAAATGCCAAATGTTTCACTGTAACATACAGCACCGCAACCAGAGGACACGTGGGGGGGGGGGGGGGAGAGGTAGAAAACTACTCGGACTGCATTTCTAAAGTAGACTCTGAAAGCTAAGGCTTTTTATAGCTATTCTGCATGTTTTAAATCATTGTTTCTCAACTCGGTCCTGGAGTTGCCCTTGGGATATCTACATTGAATTTGCATACGCTGCCTCCATTATATGAACATTTCTTTCATGCATATTCATTGAGGATATCTTGAAAACCTGACTGGCAAGGGGCTACTCCAGGACCGAGTTGAGAAACTTTTAGATTCTCTCATTTGAATTTCTCACCTTTCATCACTTTTTTTAGGGCTGGATTTCTATTAAATTTTGTAATTGCGATTATTCACGCAATTAAAGGTTATGTATTTTTTCCTTGTGATTCTGGGCAAGTAGGAAACTCTTCATTGCCCAGACAAGGAGCTGCAGTGGGGAAAATATACATCTTTAGTTACATGATTAATTGCAATTAAAATACAGCCCTAAAAAGCAATACCATAGAACTTTTGCCTTCAAAATCCCAATCAGAACCTTCATGTTCCAAGCAAGCACACAGCAATCCTGGCTGGGAAACTCCATTAATAGTGCATTCCGAAAATCAATTAAAACCGTTCTATTTGACAAATTCATCTCCTAAACAGACGCCTTCACCCACTATATTTCCCCTTTGCCAACCTCGATGTAATTTCTTATGTATCCTTTCACCTCTTGCACTCTGTAATTCGCTGATTGTCCAGCCTTCTTTCAATGTAAACCGCCTAGAAATCTTTTGATTATGGCGGTATAGAAAAATAAAGTTATTATCAATAAACTAGTGTCATCATATCTATGGGAGTCAGTGCTTTAGCGTTCTTATCGTAGGCTTCACAGGGCAGAGTCTAGCTTTGCTTGTTCTACAGGACACAGCCAGTGCTATATGTGCCGCTGGCGTGGGAAAATTCTTCAATCATGGTGAGTTACAGTGTTCAAATTAAAGAGACGTGGTTTGGACGAGGTATGCAAGTGAGTCTGGGAAGTGATTGTTTAACATCTATAAATGCTCTGTCTGGGTGAAAGTTTGTTAAGAGAAGGTATGCCTGGGGATAGCTAAAAGCCATTTAATTGGCCAATAGCTCTGTTTTTTTTCAAAGAAGTTTAGCTGAGACGTGTGGAAAGACTGAAATTGATTTTTCTTTGTAAAAGGAGAAGTTATATGCTGAGAAATACTGATTCCCAAATAAAGTGTTCTCCCTGCATGAAAATACATTTTACTTTAGTAAATTTGCCACAGTTCAGAGTGACTTATCAGTGAGGGATAAATATATATATATATATTTTTTTTGGGGGGGGCATGCTAGATCTGTGTGGTGGGGTGTAAGGCAGGGAGGACATGCTGGCTGGGAAGGGGTATGAATGAGGCAGGGAGATGTGTGGTAAGGACAAAGACCTGTTGGCTGGGGAAGGAGGGGTCCAATTTGTCTGTGCACGGCCTCAACTTAATACATGGGTCACACCAGTTTTGGCCATTTCGTCCAAAACTGCCCTCTGCTTATGAAATTGATTTATAGTCGGGTATATACTGTAAAGCACAGTTACTTACCGTAACAGGTGTTATCCAGGGACAGCAGGCAGATATTCTTAACGTATGGGTGACGTCACCGACGGAGCCCCGGTATGGACACTTTTTACTAGAAAGTTCTAGTTGGCCGCACCGCGCATGCGCGAGTGCCTTCCCGCCCGATGGAGGTGTGCGTGGTCCCCAGTTAAGATAAGCCAGCTAAGAAGCCAACCCGGGGAGGAGGGTGGGACGTAAGACTATCTGCCTGCTGTCCCTGGATAACACCTGTTACGGTAAGTAACTGGTGCTTATCCCAGGACAAGCAGGCAGCATATTCTTTACGCATGGGTGACCTCCAAGCTAACAAAGAGGGAGGGGGGATGGTTGGCCATTAGGAAAATAAATTCTGTAGTACAGATTGGCCGAAGTGCCCATCCCGTCTGGAAAAGGTATCCAGACAGTAGTGAGTAGTGAACGTGTGAACTGAGGACCAAGTGGCAACCTTGCAGATTTCCTCGATGGGCGTGGAACGGAGGAAAGCCACAGAAGCAGCCATAGCTCTGACCCTGTGGGCCGTGACAGCACCTTCCAGTGAGAGACCGGCCCGAGCATAACAGAACGCAATGCAGGCAGCAAGCGTCCGTTTAGAGATAGGACGACCCAGACGGTTAGGGTCGAAGGACAAAAAGAGCTGAGGAGACGAGCGGTGAGCCCTGGTACGGTCAAGATAGTAAGCAAGGGCACGCTTACAGTCCAGCGTGTGCAATGCCTGTTCCCCAGGATGAGAATGGGGTTTAGGGAAAAAGAGAGGCAACACAATGGACTGGTTGAGATGAAAGTCCGAGACCACCTTGGGAAGGAATTTAGGATGGGTACGCAGAACCACCTTGTCATGGTGAAAAACAGTGAAAGGTGGGTCGGCAACCAGTGCATGCAGCTCACTAACCCTCCTGGCAGAGGTGATGGCAATGAGGAAAAGCACCTTCCATGTAAGAAATTTGAGTGAAGTTGTGGCAAGAGGCTCAAACGGAGGTTTCATGAGGGCTGATAAAACCACATTCAGGTCCCAGATGACTGGAGGAGGCTTCAGAGGTGGTTTGACATTGAAGAGGCCTCTCATGAACCGGGAAACCAGGGGATGAGCCGTAAGAGGTTTTCCGAGGATAGGCTCATGAAACACAGTGATGGCACTGAGGTGGACTCTGATTGAGGTCGACTTGAGGCCAGCGTCGGAGAGAGAGAGCAAATAGTCCAGTACAGTTTCCACCGCCAATGAGGTGGGATCGTGATGATGAAGTAGACACCAAGAGGAGAACCGGGTCCACTTCTGATGGTAACATTGGAGGGTGGCCGGTTTCCTGGAGGCATCCAAAATACGACGGACAGGCTGAGACAGATTCTCTGGAGAGGTCAGCCCGAGAGAAATCAAGCTGTCAGGTGGAGCGAGGACAGATTGGGATGTAGTAGACTGATGCTGCTGTGTAAGTAGAGTAGGAAACACAGGAAGAGGAATGGGCTCCCTGGAGCTGAGCTGGAGCAGGAGGGAGAACCAGTGTTGGCGAGGCCACCGAGGAGCGATGAGAATCATGGTGGCTCTGTCCCTGCGGAGTTTGGATAACGTCCGCAACATCAGAGGCAGTGGAGGAAAGGCATAGAGGAACCGATCCGTCCAGTCGAGCAGGAATGCATCCGGGGCCAGACGATGAGGAGAGAAGAGTCTGGAACAGAACTGGGGCAGCTGATGGTTGTGAGGAGCTGCAAAGAGGTCCACCTGAGGAGTGCCCCAGCGAGCAAAGATGGAGCGGAGCGTGGGAGGATCCAGAGTCCACTCGTGAGGTTGAAGGATGCGGCTGAGATTGTCGGCCAGGGAGTTCTGTTCGCCCTGGATATAGACAGCCTTGAGGAAGAGACTGTGGGCCGTGGCCCAGGTCCAGATGTGGATGGCCTCCTGACAGAGGAGGGGAGATCCGGTGCCGCCTTGCTTGTTTATGTAGTACATGGCGACTTGGTTGTCTGTGCACAGGAGAAGAACCTGAGGGTAGAGAACGTGCTGGAAGGCTTTGAGAGCATAGAACATGGCTCTGAGTTCCAGGAAATTGATGTGATGTTGACGCTCCTGAGGGGTCCAGAGTCCCTGGGTGCGAAGATCTCCCAGGTGAGCTCCCCACGCATAAGGGGAGGCATCTGTGGTTATGATCATGGAGTGAGGGGGTAGATGAAAGAGTAGACCCCTGGAAAGATTGGAGGAGTTCAACCACCATTGAAGAGATTGCTGAAGAGACGATGTCACAGAGATGGGATGAGAAAGAGGATCGGTGGTCTGTGACCATTGGTTGGCTAGAGTCCACTGAGGTGTCCTGAGGTGGAGTCGCGCCAGAGGAAGTACATGGACCGTCGAGGCCATGTGGCCCAGGAGGATCATCATCTGCCGAGCTGGAATGGAGTGATGAAGGAGCACCTGACGGCAGAGGTGGAGCAGGGTTCGATGGCGGTCGGAGGGGAGAAATGCCCTCATTAGAGTGGTGTCAAGAACTGCTCCAATGAACTGAAGTCGCTGTGTGGGAAGCAGATGTGACTTGGGGTAGTTGATCTCGAACCCCAGGTGATGGAGGAACGAGATGGTGTGTTGAGTGGCTTGTAGCACAAGCGGAGACGTAGGTGCTTTCACCAGCCAATCGTCCAAGTAGGGGAACACCTGAAGGTCGTGAGACCTGAGGAAGGCCGCCACCACAATAAGGCACTTGGTGAACACCCTGGGTGATGATGCGAGGCCAAAGGGTAGCACTTTGTATTGATAGTGATGGTGCCGGATCTGAAACCGTAGATAGCGACGTGAAGTCGGATTGATTGGGATGTGAGTGTAGGCCTCCTTGAGGTCTAGGGAGCATAGCCAGTCGTGGTGAGAGAGAAGAGGGTAAAGCGTGGCCAGGGAGAGCATTCTGAACTTCTCTTTGACCAGACACTTGTTAAGGTCCCGGAGATCGAGGATGGGACGAAGGTCTCCTGTTTTTTTGGGAACCAGGAAGTAGCGGGAGTAGAATCCCTGACCCCTTTGGTCCGGAGGCACCTCTTCGATGGCATTGAGAAGAAGGAGGGATTGGACCTCCCTCAGGAGGAGGGGGGTTTGGGAGGAGTGAGAAGCAGACTCTACAGGAGGATGGTCTGGTGGAAGAGTCTGGAAGTTGAGAGAGTAGCCGTGGCGAATGATGTTGAGGACCCACTGGTCTGAAGTGATGACCTCCCAACGGCTGAGGAAAAGTTGAAGACGTCCTCCGATAGGTTGAGGGAGAGGTAGCGACGGGGGGAGACTGGCTATGCTCTGGAGAAAGGAATCAAAAGGGTTGAGATGGTTTTGATGAAGGAAGAGGCTTGGCAGGCTGAGTCTGCGGGCGAGCCTGAGGCTGATGCTGGTGGCGAGGATGGCGAGACTGTTGTTGAGACGGGTTGAGAGGTCTGGCCGAGAACCTGCGTTGTTAAGAAGACTGTTGTCTGTAGGGGCGAGCAGGCGGAGTCTTCTTTTTAGGTTTGATCAGAGTGTCCCACCTGGTCTCATGTGCTGAGAGCTTCTGGGTTGTCGAGTCCAGGGACTCTCCGAAGAGTTTATCACCCAGACAAGGTGTGTTAGCCAGGCGGTCCTGGTGGTTAATGTCTAGGTCAGAGACTCTCAGCCATGCCAAACGGCGCATAGCCACCGCCATGGCAGATGCGCGAGAGGTCAGCTCAAACGAGTCGTAGATGGAGCGAACCATGAACTTCCTGAGTTGGAGGAGGCTGGAAATTTGTTGCTGGACAAGGGGGACCTTACGTTCAGGAAGATATTTCTGTAAGGAGGAGAGCTGTTGCACCAGATGCTTCATGTAGAAGGAGAAGTGGAAGGTGTAATTGTTTGCTCTATTGGCTAGCATGGCATTTTGGAAAAGGCGCTTACCAAATTTATCCATAGTTTTTCCCTCTCTGCCAGGAGGGGTGGAGGCATATACACTGGAACCCTGAGATTTTTTTAAAGTAGATTCCACCAGGAGGGATTCGTGGGGCAATTGAGGTTTGTCAAAACCTGGGATTGGAATAACCCGGTACAAGCTATCCAATTTGCGAGGGGCCCCGGGAACAGTGAGGGGAGTCTCCCAGTTTTTATAGAAAGTTTCCCGTAAGATGTCGTGGACGGGCAACTTTAGAAATTCCTTGAGGGGTTGCTCAAAGCCTAGGGCATCGAGAAAAGCCTGAGACTTTTTAGAGTCGGACTCTAAGGGGATGGAAAGAGCTGCTGACATCTCCCTAAGGAATTTAGAGAAAGAGGATTGCTCTGGTTTTGAGACGGTGTCGGTCATGGAGGGTTCTTCGTCGGTTGACGAAGCGTCCTCTTCGGTACCGTGCGGGGAGTCTTCCCACAAGTCTGGGTCTCTAACGTCGGGGTGTGCACGTTTGGACATTGGTGTAGAGGGCTCGGCATGGCAGGTCTTTGAGAGAGATTTGCCTGAGCGCACCGAGGCGGTACCGGGTGAGGAAGACCGATGTCGTTCCCGGGATCGGGCAGGGTCGGCAGCAGCACAGGTATGCGCTGTAGGTGTTTCAGCCAAGAGCACCGGTATGGAGGTATTAATCGGTACCGAGGGGGTCGACACCGATGGGACAGTGCGAGGCTCGGACCGGTCCTGTACCGGAAGGTGCGGCGCCAGCAACGCCGGCAAGTTGTTGGAGTTGTTGCTGCAGCTGCTCCTGTAACTGTGTTTGGAGTATGGCCGCGATGCGGTCATCCAGGGGAGGCACTGGTTACCGCTTTTTTCTTCTTCGGTACCAGAGGTGCCGCTCTACGCTACGGCGATGAGGAGGCCGATGATGAGGCACTCACCGATATCGGAGCGGAGCATTTGCGGGGTCGGTGCGGTGCCGGGAGGGCCGGTGTCGCAACCGTGGCAGGAGGGTGCTCGAGGGAAGTGGAAGGCTTCTTAGCCGGCTTACCTGGGCCCAACGACCCCGAGGAAGGGTCCGGTGGTGTCGACGTCGTCAGTGCCGACTTTTGGGGTGCCGTTGACGTCGCAGCAGGTTCCATGGCAGATCCGGTACCGAACAAAATATTTTGCTGGATCTGCCTATTTTTCAATGTGCGCTTTTTAAGCGTAGCACAGCGGGTGCAGGTGTCAGCCCGATGCTCTGGACCCAAGCACTGCAGGCACCAATTGTGCGGGTCGGTGAGAGAGATCGGGCGTGCACACCGCTGGCACTTCTTAAAGCCCGGTTGAGGGGGCATGAAGGGAAACACGGCCTCCGCAAAATCAAAGCTGGAGGCCTGTATGGTGACAACAGGCCCCGCCGGGGCCAGCTCGAAAAAATAAAGAAAACTCGACAAGTTTTTTTTTTGAAAAGAAAATTAAAGGAATCCAAGGGAAAAAATAGAAGAAAATTGAAAAAATATGCGAGCGGGAAGGCAAACTAAATAATTTCAACAGCCGTTGAAACACATGCGACTTCTTCGCTCCGCGGAAACGAAGAAACTGGGGACCAGGCACTCCTCCGTCGGGCGGGAAGGCACTTGCGCATGCGCGGTGCGGCCAACTAGAACTTTCTAGTAAAAAGTGTCCGTACCGGGGCTCCATCGGTGACGTCACCCATACGTTAAGAATATGCTGCCTGCTTGTCCTGGGATAATTCCTCTTACAGTCTTCAGCTTACACCAAGTTAACTAAAGCCCCACCACTTTCTCAGTACACAAAATGCTGCCACAAATGATCAACATACCCCAGACAATTCTATGAACACCAGTCTTTTTTTCCTAACTTTCCCTCCCCAAAACCACTGAAAACAAGCACAATGTAGCATTCACCCCCATCTTCAGGTACATTTCAGCATTACATGCATTGCCAAGCCTGATGTTCCAGCTTGTTTTATAAGTTCCTTGGTCGGTGTCGAGGTCGACGGTGCCGATTTTTGAGGTACCGCCGTGGAAGGTGAGGAGTCCATCGCCGACTCGGTGCCGAAGAGAAGAGTTTGTTGGATTCTTCGGTTTTTAAGTGTTCGTTTTTGCAGGGTGGCACAGCGGGTGCAGGAGTCCGCCCGATGCTCCGGACCCAGACACTGCAAACACCAATTGTGTGGGTCAGAAACGGAGATCGGGCGTGCACACCGCTGGCACTTCTTAAAACCGACCTGCGGGGGCATGAAGGGGAAGATGGCCTCCGCAAAATCGAAGTCCGAGGCCTGTATAATGGCAACAGGCCCCGCCGGGGCAAAAACGAAAGAAAAAGGAAAAAAATGAAAGTTTTTTTTTTTTTTTTTTTTTGCAAATCAAAGAAAAATAAACCCGAAGGTAAAGAGAGAAAAAATTAGGAAAAAAACGCGAGCGGGAAGGCGAAAAAGTGATTTCAACGGCCGTTGAAAAAATACACGCGTCTTCTTCGCTCCGCGGAAACGAAGAAACTGGGGACCACGCACTCCTCCGTCGGGCGGGAAGGCACTCGCGCACGCGCGGTGCGGCCAACTAGAAACTTCTAGTTAAAAAGGTCCGTACCGAGGGCTCCGTCGGTGACGTCACCCATGTGTTAAGAATATGCTGCCTGCTTGTCCTGGGATAAAAGTTTTAACCTTGTTTTAAACTATTCAACCTGATCAACTCTGCTAGAATGACTTTAGAGAACTAACTTTACTTTTCACATTTCCAACTACCAGATTAAGTCTATAAAAAAAATCTATTAAGAAAACAATACAGCTCAGCACACCATTTACCTTAATAGGGAGAGAAAAGAGATAAATCTCCTCCAGGGACTTGATCTTCATGTCTTTTACGAGGCGACCAAGCTTGGTGACAGGGATCCACTAGCAAAACAGAAAAGAGGAAGGGACAGATGATTGTTGTACATGAAAAAAATAAGACATCCCCTAAAAATAAGCCCTAATGCATTTTTTGGAGCAAAGAAGACCCTGTCTTATTTTCGGGGAAAATACACTAGTACCCTTAATTCCTTTGCCAATATAATTGTTGTTCTTTGTTACATCCCCTTCGCCAAACGAGACAAGCTAGACATATATAAACTCACATATTAAATACACACAAAATTAAGCTACTCATATCAGCAAGGCAATCTTTACCTCCTTTTCATCCGCCTTTCCACCACGGGCCCCACGGCCTCTGCCTCGACCGCGGCCCCTGCCTCGACCGCGGCCCCTGCCACCACTGCCGAAGCCTCCGCGGAAGCCCCCCCGATTACCACCGGCGTCATCCGCCATTTGCTATAAAGGGAAAACAGAAAGTGATCACACATTTAAGACTAAAAGTTGCACAACACAAACAGAAAAACATACCCCCCCCCCTCTCCAGAGAACACAAAGCCTAGCATAAAGCATCAGCTACCACCAAGCTGCTCCTTAAAAAGAGCAAACCGGGCACTGCACAAGGGGGAATCAAGTGCAAACACGGCCCCCACCCCCCAAGCTGTAAGCCGGGGAGCAGATACTTGCAGAAACCCCTCAAAGTATTAGTAGCCAGCTATGTGGGTGCCATGTGTGCTCGGGCACCCCGATAGAGAAAACTTCTTGACTGCATTCAGTGTTGGGGGGGGGGGGGGCATTTTCATTGGATTTAGCACCTGCAATCATTTTGAAAAGCTCCAGTTCCCAGCTTAGTGCTAGTGGTAAGAGAAAAGAGATCAGAGTGGCTTATAACTGATATACAGGTGCTTATTTTGTAGCTGGGGCAATGGAGGGTTGATTTGCCCAGGGCCACAATGAGCTGCAGTCCCTGGAGCAACCACTAGGCTGCTCCTGATGCACCAGAAGTCTGCTTCCGCCTGCAAGGGGTCCAGGCTAAGGCCACGGCCTAGCCGAGGACGAGCGTTAAAGCGGCCATCAGACACAAAATAGCGAGCAGGCAACCTCGGCCACACGCTAAAGGACATCGTCCGCTGCAAAACAGCGGCTCAGACAGGCGGATGGCAGCGATATACCGGCGATAGCTGCGACCCGTCCCCCACTTACGTGATTATATGGAACAAGGAAGAACGCGGGCCCGCGGCGCTCTATTTATAGCGCCGAGGATCTCGCGAGATCGGGCGCGTCACGCCCTGGAACGTTTGGGTTAGTTAGGAACGTAAGGACGTAGCGCGTCTGTTATACAGAGTGCGGGGCCCGTCAGCGGCTGCGTGTGAGAGAGGCCGGGCCCCGGAAGCAGGCTGAGCTAGACCGGAAGCTGATAAAGGGCTGCCCTCCGGAAGCGGCGCTGCTTTCAGGGCGCGCGTGGCCCGAGCGGGAGTCGCTTGCCGAGGTGAGGAGGGGGCGTTGGGCGCGGGATTTTACGCCTCGGCCTGGACTGAAAATCCCCCGCGGCCGGCCTGGTGCTGCTGGGGAGGTCTCTGGGCCTAGATGAAGCGGGGCGTTAGGCTAATCCCCCGCTCTCGCCGTGTGCGGGCGGATGAAACCCGCGCTCCTACACCGAGTCCTCGTGGCGGGCTGCTAGGCCGAGAAAGCGGGAGGGAGGAGGGGGGGCTCTGTTCTTTCATGTGCCCAGGTCAAAGCCTGATTTTTTTTGGGGGAGGTGAAAATCTCTCATGAATGTTCCTAAAGTCCTCTTGGTTTGGGGGTGGGACTGCTGCTGCAGGGGGGGGGGTGGGACTGCTGCTGCAGGGGGGGGGGGCTGCTGCTGCGGCGTTCAAAATCTATCTAGTGGATCTGGGGCAATGGGGGGATTAAGTGACTTGCCCAGGGTCACAAGGAGCAGCGAGGGATTTGAACCCACAGCCTATAACCCAGCACTAGTTCCTGACAACATTGTGTCGTTGAGGGGCATCCGTGGATGCAACACGGTGACATCACATGCACGCACGCGTGGATGCTGTCTGTAGCGGGCTGGGGAGCGGAACAGGATGGGACAGAGGTGGAACTGGGTGATCCTGGGGGCCTGGCCATGGGTCTGGATTTTCCCAAAGGAAAATCTGGTAACCCTGCGTGTAAGGTCTTTCAAGTAACATAAAAGCCATTGGGCCAGGAGGACTTATGCGCTGTTTTGCTTCTGACTGCATTCAGTGATTTAGAGATGGTGAGGCATGCCTCTCCTTGACCTCATCTCTGCTCCTTCCCTGAAACACCCTGTCACACACGTACCTTCCCTGCCCCATACCTCTAGTTGCTCACCACCACGAGCAGCAAGAACTTCAACATGCTCCTCACAACCCCATCGTCTCTCACACTGATGTCACTTCATATGTGCGGCATCTACAAGTGACATCAGCAGGAGAGATGACAGTCATGAAGAGCATGTTAAACTTGTTGCTCATGGCAGCGAACAACTAGAGATACAGGGGAAGGGGCATGCATGCATGGAGAGGAGGGGTGCTAGTGCCCAGGGCATACAGCACCCCCCCCCCCCCCCGGTACTACGCACTGACTGCATTTGCCTGTTTCCCATTTCCCTAGCTAGTGGCTCTTCTAGAGGCAGGAATTGAGAAAAGGCCTGTTAAGTCCAAGGGCTGTTGGGCCTAATGCGACCCAGGCTGGCTACTGTTAAGATACAGTATGTGTATCTGGTGGATTCACAAAAGTAGATCTTAACTCATTTTTAAAATGAGCAATGGCTTTCTATATCTTTTCGAATAAGGATTTTGTTTTGTTTCTAAGGGAGTTGTCCATTTCTAATCTTATTATCTCTTTTATTTTATTTTTATTTTTCCTCTAACTCTACTTTTCACTTCTCTATTACCCTCCAGGTACTTTAGTTAGATTGTGAGCCTTCGGGACAGTAAGGGAATTTTTCAAGTACCTTTCTTATTTCTAATCTTAATGTATATTTTCTGTAAACCGCTTAGAACCTAACGGATGTAGCGGTATATAAGAAATAAATTACATTACATTACATTTTAGGTTTGAAAATGTAATAAATTTCCTATTCAGTAAACAGTGTTTCAAATATCAGATAAGTACGAGGGCTGTTCAAAAAGTATCAGAACTTAGTTTTTCTTGTGTAAACAAAGCTAGGAAGGCTTGGTTTGGTGCATGTATGTAATCGGTCCTAATGTGCATGCTTGAAATTTTTTCCTGCCTACAGAAGCTGTCAGTTGTCAGCAGACCGCCGATGAGTGAGGAAGTGTAAGTGAGCGCCGTTGGATTTTTGTTTTTGACAAAATGACAGGAAAAAAGTTGAAAAACGCTATTGCATTAAATTTTGTGTAAAGCTTGGCAATTCCCAAGTGGAAATGATCTGCAAGGTTCAACAGGTCTTCAGAGACGAAGCAATGGGCACCACACAGATAAAGAAGAGATGGCTGCACATCAGTGGAGAGTGAAGCATGTTCTGGTAGGCCCTCAACATCCAGAAATGAAATTGTCATTGACCAAGTGAGGACCCTGGTGATTCCTCGTATAGCACTTTTTTCTCAGAACACAATATTCCTTCATTCTAGCAAAACTCAATTCTTTGTGGTAAATTGTATTTTTCTATTTCCTGTTTTAGGGTGAAGTTTAGAAGGGATGTCTGTACAGTAACTCAGATCTGTTTCTCGGTCCTGGCTGGCTAGAAGGTAAATGAGTATAGGATGTTGGATTAGAGCCCTTAAACTGGACATTCTTTTTTGGTGACTAGCTCAAGTCACAAGTGTCTGAAATTGTCCTAAGGAGTAGATTTGGTCTCAGTGCACCCAACAATAAGCAAACTATGTAGAAGCACCACATTCCCTGGCTTAGGAATGAGGTTTTTAGTCATATGTCCTGTATGCTTACGTATTATTTTCAATACATTAATATTGATGTTCAACGTCATCTACCATGGGATTCCTTGCAAACTATGGCAATCTATCGACCGCTTAGAACTTTGCTGTCTGAAGGTGCGATACGATTGTCATTGATGGACTTCTCAAAAGTGCATTATGAGAATACGAGAGCTTCTGCTATTTCCATCATAGGAGTAACGCTGTGAAACAAATTAACTGGACCGCAGAGACTGTCTGATATGCATAAGTTTAAGAAAATGCTCAAAACTACACTTTTGATAGAAACATTCCAATGAAAGATGTTTTCTGCCTAATTCTGGTTTCAGAATTAATGTATTGTGAAGAACTGTGAACCAGCTATTTACATTGAATGATCTGTAATCTTTGTTCAAGTCTTGTTTGCTTTATTTTATGTATGTTACGATTTGTAAAGCTGTCTAGGAATAGGCGGTTGAGAAATGTTTTTAAAATAAATATGTGCAAAATGAACCCATTTGGAACAAATTATCCCTCACACAGACAAAGCAAGTTTCAAATGCAGTCTGAGACCAAGAAAAACATAGCAGGATATAGAAATTTCTAATGCAGTATTCATATACTGCTAAATCATCACACTGGCTTTGAATCGGTTTACAAAAGCAAATAAAATTTGATTTATACAGTGGCAAAAAGTCTAATCAGGTACTTCTCATGCTTTAGGTAGCACCGATAAGAAAACACCCAAGAAATTACTGAGCCCTGAAATCCAAGTGAGGACAGCATATCAATGGTGATTATGACAGTGTCAAAAACAGCAGAGATCAAGAAGGATGAAACTGGAATAGAGGCCCTTGCATCTTGCCAGGAGCAAGTCGTTTGAGACTTCTGTAATGGTGGTTTTCACCCACCCCACCCCCCCTTTGCCCTCTCCAACTCCATGCTGGCACGGTGGTGTAAACAAAATAAGACTTTTCCTCTCTTAAGTCCTAGCTCACACTCGCTGTGTAACACCAGCTTTGGCAGGATACAAGTTTCAAATCTGATATATTGTATTGTAATCACAAAATATAAAATAAAATTATTTTTCCTACCATTTTGTTTGGTCATTTTATTATTGAAATCATGTTGGTCCCAGGCTCTGATTTCTGTTTGTCTTCTCTCTCCCTTCTCCATTCCATGTCCACCAGTTATTCCGTTCCATCCCTTCTGATAGACTCCCATGAGATCTGATGTACTTTCAGGTCTGCCTCCCAAAGCAATTCGAGGCTACTTCTGGCCTGTTCTCCTAAGGCTTCCCTCTGCTGCATCAGGGAGGTGGCAGAGGGCAGCCTGTTTAGAGTGCTGCATCTATTATTAGGATTTTATATACTGCCTATCAAGGTTATCTAAGCGTTTTTACAGTCAGGTACTCAAGAATTTTCCCTATCTGTCCCGGAGGGCTTACAATCTATCTAACGTACCTGGGGCTATGGAGGATTAAATGACTTGCCCAGAGTGACAAGGAGCAGCGCAGGGTTTGAACCCACAACCCCAAGGTGCTGAGGCTGTAGTGCTAGTGGCCAGCTACTGCTGTTTTAGGAGGCTTTGATGTACGTCAGGTCAGGCATGTCCACTCCCTCCTGCCTAACACCCTCAGTCCCCCCCAAATTGGCAGGAGGGATGCTCACTCCTTTCTGCTTGTGGGCCCATTCAATCCCCTGACACCCCTCCTTCCCCCAAAAATATATTTTCATGACCAGCAAGAGAGCTGCCCAGTCCCTCCTGCTGGCAGACCCACCTCTTCCAAAATGGTGGGCCTTCCCCTTCCTGGTGTAGCCTGGGATGCATGGGGTGGGGTTTAAGTCCCTGATTGGCTGCCCAGTCCCTCCCATAGGCAGAGCCTTGGACCTCCTACTGTGTTTAGCTATTAACAAAATATGTTAAATTTGTTATTTTACACTTAAAGTGCAGATATTGAAGGTTCATTTAGTAAAATACTGCTAATTTTTTTTGCATAAAATGTCGTATTGCCAAGTGTGAAAATATAAATTATAGCTATAAAACCAAGAATTTTGCTCCATTAAGTAAAAACAACAAATTTTGAGAAAAATGAAGCTTTATGTAATTGATGGCTTTGAGTAACCCTAGGATGGGCTTTAAAAATTTTCTGATTTTTTTCACAGCTGCAACAATCATTTGGCACTTTAAAGTCTCAACAATATAGATGGTTGCAGTTGAAGTGGGCTATTCAGAGTGGGTTCCCTTAATGGAAAAATTTTAAAACTTATTTCAGCTTGCAGATCCTCTGCTACCAGACAGATCTAGTAGGGCATCAGGCTGCCCAGTGGTACAAATTGTTTTCTGAATTTTTAAATAAGAAGCCAAAAAATAGTCTTAGAGATATTTGGAGTATCGAGATAAAACAGTATATTTCTGTATCTTGTTGGCCACGAATTTGGATTTGGAAGTGAAATGTACAGCGTCAGCATCTATGAGACAAACATGGTTATTTTTATTGCATAGGATTTTTTGGACCCCAGTTCGTTTACAAAAAATAGACAGTTCTAAATCTAATAGATGCTGGCATTGTCATTAATATAGGAACTTTGGATCATCTGTTATATTTTTGTCCATTGATACTTGGTTTCTGGAAGTCAATTTGGGGACAAATTAATCTCATTCTTGAATCATCTATCCCTTTGTCATATGTGGTACACAGCTTCATGATAAACCTACTTTAGATAAATATAGTCACCTTTTCATGATCTTGACAGGAATAGGGGTTCAACTGATTACTCATAATTGGAAAAACCATGATAGGATTAATTTTACTTTTTGGTGGGGGTAACTGTACTACATATAAGTATGAAAGGATGATGGCGGAACGTTTGGGGGCCAATAAGTCCTTTAATAATGTATGGAGTCCATTAACTAATTTTATTGCATTATAATTAGGATTATGTTTCTTTCTTTCTTTTTCCATTAGAGTCTTTGCACATCCAGGGAGGGTGGAGGGAAACATATTTTGAGGAGTTAAAATATTTCATTATAATATTGAAATCATATCATGTATTATTGCTTTAATAATTAAGATAAGGGGAGAAAATGGTTGTTTAATGTAATAATTGTATAGTTAATAGTGTGTTTTTATGCAGTTTGTATGATTTACCATTTGTATTACACTATCAAAGTTTAAAAATCAATAAAGATTTACAAAAAAAATAAATAATTTTCTGATCAAGCACAAATTTAATGGGGGGAAAATCTTTCAATTTGTACAGTTTTTTTTGGACAACCCTATTAGTGCAGTGGCCTGAAAATAATGTGAACTGTTTCTCACTGCAGTGCCTTCTGACTCTGGGCAAGTTACTTAACCCTCCATTGCACTAGGGCAGGGGTAGGCAATTCCGGTCCTCGAGAGCCGGAGCCAGGTCAGGTTTTCAGGATATCCGCAATGAATATGTATGAAATGGATTTGCATGCACTGCCTCCTTGAGATGCAAATCTATCTCATGCATATTTATTGTGGATATCCTGAAAACCTGACCTGGCTCCAGCTTTTGAGGACCAGAATTGTCTATCCCCTGACTAGGTACAAAGGTACCTGTATTACAATATGTAAACAGCTTTGATTGTAATCACAGAAAGGTGATATATTATACCAGTGATTCCCAACCCTGTCCTGGAGGAACACCAGGCCAATCGGGTTTTCAGGCTAGCCCTAATGAATATGCATGAGAGAGATTTGCATATGATGGAAGTGATAGGCATGCAAATTTGCTTCATGCATATTTATTAGGGCTAGCCTGAAAACCCAATTGGCCTGGTGTTCCTCCAGGACAGGGTTGGGAATCACTGTATTATACCTCCACCCTTTTCCCTTTCCTATCAGCAATCCTGTTTATCTTTGTGAGGCCACTGCCTTCATTTTTATCTATTGGCCTTCTCCCATAGAATATCATTGAATTGTAAAAGGCTAATGTGGGATATAAATGTATCATCCTCTACCACCATAACTAAGCCATCAGGAACAATTATCCTAGATGCTGCGTCTAGCTGACCTGTCCATGAAACTCTGCCATTTTGTCATCACACACCATTTCAGATTTAAAAAGGGTGTTTACTTGCAAGTCAGTTCTACTATCCAAGTCCCCCAACATTTTTAGCACTGATACACTTCCTTCAGCACCCAGGATACCTTAATATATTCAGCTGATGGACTTGAATTCCTGATCTCCCTCCCCGTATACCAATTTATCTAGTCTAGAATGGCTATTACAGCAGGTTCTGTTTGTAGATATATGGAGCAGTTAAGGAATACCATTATACCAGGAATTGGCTGACTGCATCACATATATATGCTTCCACTCATCACTGATTATGCTGTCCATTGTATATAGTCTCAGCACCCTAAGGCTGTGGGTTCAAACTCACACTGCTTCTTGTGACCTTGGACAAGTCACTTAATCCCCCCATTGCCTCAGGTACATTAGATAGATTGTGAGCCCATGGGACAGATGGAAAAATGCTTGAGTACCTGAAAAAATTAATACAAACCTTTCTGAGCTGCCTTAGAACAGTATAGAAAATTGAATAAATAAATAATACCCCACTGTATTTGTTCTTACCCCTAAGACTTCTATCTGGAGACACTAACATTACATTAGGGATTTCTATTCTGCCATTACCTTGCGGTTCAAGGCGGATTACAAATGGATTGCCGGAGATTAGAAGTACTTAGGGAATAGTTTATACATTTCTTTGAGTTGCTAAGGATTACATCTGAGTTGTCAAGATATTGGAGGTACACATATGTAGTAGTTGTAGGTGATGCTTGGGACATTCCTGATTGGGTTAGTTGGGTTTTATGTGAGGAACAAGCTGCCTGAATCCCTATGGTGGGCTCCATGTCTGGCAGTGTTCAAGGCCCAGTTAAAAGCCCACCTCCTTTGAGTGTGCTTTCGACTCCTAACGCCTTTCACCTTTGGTCCTGCACCCCCCCCCCCCCCCCCCCCCCCCCCCACACACACACACACTGTATATGTTGTGTCTATCCAAGTTAGATTGTAAGCTCTTCCGGAGATGGCAGTTCTTATACTAAAATTATGCCAGGTGTGCACCTGGCTGGGCCTCCGCGTGTGCGGATCGCTGGACTTGATGGACCAAAGGTCTGATCCGAAGATGGCAGTTCTTATGTTCTTCCAAGCAGGGACTATCTATAAATTGTGTATGCATTTTAGCGCTATATAAGTGATAAGTAGTAGGAGTAGAGCAGTAGGTCCAATCTGCTACAAGACCATAGTTGAAAACTCCTGCCATAGCAACAATCCCCTAAGCTCAGAATCACCCCAGTGACAGCCCCACTGGGGGCCTAGACCCTTTCTGAAAGTCATGTTGCAATTCTTACCTACGCTCACAGGTAACGCCATCATGGGGCGCTCATTTTCCTGTCATCTGTAGGAAACAGTAAAAGCTCCTGTATTAAACTTTAGGCAGATTAACACTACTACTAATTATATCTATAGTGGTACTAGCTTACAATCTAGTTGAGAAACTGGACAAGAAGGTGCATCAATAAACAACCTTTTTAAGGATCCCCCACTAGTGCTGGGTTATAAACCCTGTGTATTTAATGGCCAAAAGAGAGCTTTGTTTGTTTTTTTTGTAATTATTTAATCCATGTAGCTGCCATTTTTCTTTCTGTATAATTTGGGTTTATGTACTGCACAAATCATAAAACATTTAAATCGTGTCCATTTTCTGTATGTATTACATGGGACGTTCTTATAACAGGGGGGCGGGGCTCTTGGCCGCGCACGCGCACGACTCAACCGCCTAGCGAGATGAGCGTCTCGGAGGCGCGGTGACGTAGAACGAGTGCGCCGGAAGTGAACGAAGGGTTGGCCGCCGCGTGGGTGCTTGAAACATGGCAGAGAGCAGCAGAGTCCAGTTCAAAAGCAAGTAAGAGCTCGCCTCCCCTCTTGGAAAATCGCCCCAGAACAATGGCAACGCGCTGCTTATTAACTGTCTTATTTCTTTATTCCGTTCTACAGTATCCTAACAGATCTGTGTGTCTCACTGAGGAAGGTGATTGATTCCAAAGCCAAAAGTCCTGCATTTCTGTACAATAGAAACTAATGCTCGAGATCGTAACTGCATTGCTTCTAATTGTAATACAGAAAAAAGAAGAAGGAAGAAAGAAAGAGTAGCTCAAATCACAATCCCTGGTGGTTCAGTGGTACAGAAAACAACGAAGGAAGAACCAACAAGGTCTGTAGACGGGCGTACAGTGATATGGGCAAAATTTATTATGTCAATAAATGGAATGTGGTTAAAAACAAACAAACGGTCCATGTTTCAGAAAACACGCCGTCATCAGGGCGTGTTTTCAGGAAAAGAGACAAACTCCGGAGGTCAGTCTGACTGACCTCCGGAGTTTGTCTCTACACAGGCCATAGCTTGTTTGCGGTTTTAATGGATTCCTTTCTCAACTTGGGACCCCTGATGAAGGTGTGTTTTCCGAAACACAGACCGTGTCAGGTCCCCTGGTTTGTTTGTTTTTAAGTGTTTTTAACTGCATTCCATTTAGTGACATAATAAATTTTGCCTGTATCATTGTACACCCGTCTGCAGTTTTCTTTGTTTTGTTTTGGTTCAGTGGTATAGTCAGGACAGGAGCGAATGAGTAGGAGCAACTGAGGAACTTCTGTTCAATCTCACCACCAGGGATTGTTAAATAGGCCTGTAGGGGAGAGAGGGGAAACTCCAGTTCAGGAGGCAGGCAAACAAGACAAAGCACACATTTTTGACTTCCCCAAAAATATTTTGTCCAAAACAAAAACATGGCTGAAAATGAAAATTTGCTTTCAGCTGGTTTTGATGCTGTAACCAAAACTGAAATTCGGTCAACCTCTAGTCGCAAGTGGTTTCAGTGGGGAAATTGGGATTTAAAACCTAATTCTTAATTCATTGTTCTGATTAGGACACCAGTCCTTCCTCCATAAAAAGTGCAGCCCTTTAATTTAACGCACAGTCAGAATCGGAGAACAATGCTTTCCTCTGTTGTAAAGCCTTGGTACCTTCAAAAAGGTAGCTTTTTCTTCAGCTTTGCGGTGAATAAGTCCTGGAATTATACATAAGAGTTGTTCTGATAGCACAGCACTGAACAATTTGCCATCACTCTATAATATTCTGTGACCCCTGAGGCAGATGACGTTTGCCAAAACAAGGCTCTGTGTCTGGTGTTTCATCAATAAACCTCTTACTTTGCATGTCCCTTTTGGCTCTTTGTGAATTTGCCATTGTTCTACCCTACTTTCTTTTCAGCTCCTTAATTTAAACATTTTACCTTTCTCCTTTTGGTTTAGTAGTACAAGATGGTGATGTGCTCTTCGCTTAATTTCTGGGTTAGCATATATTTATCAGACAACTTTCAATGCCCCAGATCAAGGGATGGCTTTCGTTTCTCAAGACATTTGTATTTTATGTGGCACTAACCAAAAACAGAGCAGCACCATAGAGCTACACATAAGCTATGCTATACTGTATTACACTGGTTTCTGTTGGCTGTCGGGCAGACTGAATGGACTACACAGGTCCTTTATCTGCAGTCATTTACTTAGATAGGGGTATTGTTGAAAGCACTAGGTCAAAGTAGTTAAGTAAAAGTAAAAATAAATTCTTCAAAGGCAGGAGAACAAAGTTTGATGATTTTCAATATTTTTGTTTCCTCTCAGCTATGCAGTTTCCAAAAAAATTGAACCTTTCTACAAAGGAGGAAAAATTCAGGTAACTTTTACATTATTTTTCTTTTTGTATTTTTGAGCTTATGTCCTACAGTAGTGAAGAGGAAAACGGTGACGGAATTAAAAAAAAAAAAAAAAGCATGGGATACACACAGAGGATCTCTAATTAGAATATGAGTGGTATAAATTGAAGAACTAAGGCCGGTACCAGGAGGACTTGCACGATCTCAGTCGCATATATTACAAGCCAATTTAGGATGGGCTTGGGAGAGCTTCGATGGGAGCCCCAGCAATTTGGAACATGAGGACGGTGCTGGGCAGACTTTCATGGTTTGAATCCCGCAAACGATGAGATAGTTTGGATAGGCTGGAGTGAGCTTCAAAGGCAACTCCAATAGTTAGAACCTAAGAAGACTACTGGGCGGACTTCTAAGGTCTATGGCCCAGAAATAACAAAAAATTTAATCCTGAAATTGTCATTCATGTAATTATGGGGCAGACTGGATGGACCATCTGCTGTTATTTGCTATCCCCCCTCAACGCATAGCGCTGGCAGCAGCGGTAACTGCTCTGACTCTCAGGAATTCTATGAGCGTCAGAGCATTACCGCTGCTTCTGGCACTAAAACCCGCGCTATGCGTTAGTAAAGGAGGGGATATGTTACTATGCTACATCCATTGCTAGATTAGAGCGTGTTCAGAGAGTCACAAGAAACAAGATGTGATGACCTCATCACTGAACTTCAGACACTGGATCCATGTGCAAGTCCATGGTCACCTCTGAAGAGAGCATAAAACCTGCTGACTATTCTAGTACTTTCAAATTTACATTATTTTTTATTTTTATTAAATTTTGAGAATATAACGGGAAAAAAATCCTTTCAGAAATCACTCATGATAACACAGAAAGAGTACAGTGTTCAGCAAAGAAAAGAAAAATCTATTTTCCTCATGAAATATCTTAGTCCACAATATCGCATTTGCATTTCCACTTCTGGAGTGTGTATAGTTTGGCTGTCTGTGTTTATAAAATTCAGTGCTTTGGAATAAAAAAAAAACCTGTGGTCTTGATATTCATCTGCACTTGTCCAGGCAGGAGCTGCCTCTGCTCAGACAGATGCCTACCCAGATTTTCAATGTCTGTAAATGAATCTGTAGCCACTCTGCTCTATCCAGGGCAAAGCAAGGACAGGCCTGGAAGTTATCTGGGCACCAGCTGTGGCTCTGAATACTGATGGTCCCCAGATAATAACATTCTGGTCAGTATTCTAAAAGCAATGCCTACCTGTATACCTGGTTATACTCGTACTGAGGGTAAATATTGGGGGGTTAGATTTTTCATAAGCTAATAAGTCTTGCACAAAATGCTTCTTGTGATGTACAAGTGAGCCAGACATTCCATCACCTTCTTATTTGGGCTAACATTTTTATTTTGGAAGATATATTAACATTAAAAGCCTGTCTAGTGACTTTATTTACAGTAACAAAATTGCCAGAGTGGAATGGTTGAAACTCTGATCAATGGATAACAGTAGCCCGGATAGCGGAAGGCGAAAGCACAGGTCCCTCTGACCCCTACTCCCCACCCTGTTGTATAGTTGGCTTTCAAATAACTGAGTGCCATTTTCTTCTACCTTCCTTGTCTGCCCTGTCCTTTGTGGTAGAGATCTAGGGAATGCCCTAGGGAAGAGGAAAGGATAGCAGATGGCACTGATAAGCCATAAGGTCTTTATCTGCCTTCATTTTTCTGTTTCGGATCTTCCTGTTGCAATATGGTCATGCTTTCATTAGCTGAGTATCACTCTCTTGGTAGCCTTGGCATGGTAATCTGCAGAGCAAGGAGTTGAAATGATAGCCTGGCATATGCTCATACCTGTAGGTGCCAATTATTCTAGGATTGAACTCACTTAACCATGTACAATGTGGATGAAAAACTCTATCCCTGCATTCCTAATCTCAAACCAGGTGGGAGAAGGGAAGGCGACAGACATAAGATCTTAGCTGCTGGCCATTTTAATCTTATGTGGAAATAAAATATTATTAGAATTGATGTTTGATATACGTGGTGTGTTTGATTCCTAGATAAGCAGAGATGGAAGGAACATGTTTTGTACTTGCAGAACAAGGCTGAACATTTTAGACGTTGAAACGGGAGCAGTGACCCACAGCATTGAGCAGGTAGGATGGCCGAGGGGGTCAGTGAGAGGAAACCAGCAAGTTTAGGAAAAATACAGTTGTAATCATTCTGGCTCTGCTGTTTCTTAGGATGACCAGGAAGAGATAACGTCATTTGCGCTCAGTCCCAATGATGAGGTAAGAGGAAACGTCTCCTCCCCCAGTCCTTTCCAAAAGAAATCCTTAACTAGGTCTAAGAAGTCTGTTCTGGTCTGTACCTTGCCTGGTTTCTCATGTGGAGTTCACACCTCAGCAGCTCATCAGCAATTTACAACCTGTTGTTTTTTTTTCTTCTGCTAATTGTAGATCCTGGTCACTGGGAGCCGGGCCCTGCTGCTCAAACAGTGGGACTGGAGGGAAAATAAATGTTCCCGGACCTGGAAGGCCATCCACACAGCACCTGTGGCCAGCATGACCTTTGACCCAACCTCCACTTTGTTAGCGACAGGTATTGCTCAGTATCTACTACTTAGAGACATCTGGAATAGAGAATGACACAGGGGAAAAATCTGTTCCCGTCACCAGACCACTGTCCCCTTCACTGCCCCATCCCTGTAGCATCCACCCTTCTTCTCGCCACCTCACTGCCCTTCAGCACCCCTCACGCAGTCCGTGCCTCTCCCTCCCTCCTCCTTACCTTTGCGGCGCGTTTTAAGGTTTGAGTAGCTTGTTGAAAGCCACCGGAGTGTTCATGCAGTCGCATGCGTGTGTGGGCGGAAGCTTCCCCTCTGACGCAACATCCAAAAATCAAGCAGAGAAAATGTCCATTTTTGAACCCACAAGATCTGTAGTCTTTTTTTCCCCCGAAAATGGTCCAGTTAGATGTTTTGTCCAGCTAGATTTCTAATTTTCCCCTCCATTTATCAAAAAAACAAAGGTCCAAATTAAAAACATCCAAAACAAGCCATTTGAATGCAGGAGGGCCTAGCATTTGTAATGGACTGGCCACACAAAGCACCCTAGGGGGCACTGCTGTGAACTTCACTTTAAGGGTGCCAGGTACACATCTCACCATAACCCCTGTACATTAAATGATGAGCCCTCCCAAACTCCCCCAAAACCTACTGTGCCCACCTGTCTACCCCCCCAATAGCCCTTATGCCTGCAGGTGGCACCTATATGGCAGTTCATGGGGTTTTTGGTGGGCTCACTCTTTCCACTACGAGTGCACTAGTTAGGGTGACATTTGGGCCTAGGTCCACTGCACTGACCACCAGGCTACGCTAGAGACTTTCTTGCAGCTCTGCTAGGACTGTCATATACTGTTTCATGCAGATATTTGGGAGGGGGGAGTATGTGGGGGCCAGATTTCTATCCCTCCAGTTTTCATGTGGTCAGTTTGGGGACCTGTTTGGCCCTTATTCGTTTTAAAAACAGGTCTAGCCCAAAACATCCAAATTGTGCCTTGAACGTTTTGATTATCGTAAAACGTTCAAGTGCTAAACCTGCCTAAAACACGCCTCTAACATGCCTCCTTATGATTTAGACACACTAGGGGCAAAACAACCAGAAAGACGTCTAAAAAGTCAGTTTTGCAAATGCCCACTTGGATGTTTTGACTAGTAAGACATCCATCTTTTTGAAAATGAATCCCAGTGGATAGTTTTTTTTTTGGGGGGGGGGATTAGCGGCCTGCACAGCGGGGGAAGAAGAAGCACTGAGAAAGTAGAATCTTGGCAGTGCCACTGATCATCCACATTTTCTCTTCTTTCAGGTGGCTGTGACAGTACCATTAAGATCTGGGATGTAATCAGACAATACTGCACCCACAATCTGAAGGGCTCCTCTGGGGTTGTCCAGTAAGAAAAACTTCCTATTTACTGTTGGAAATAACAGCTGGAGCTGCTGAGATTTTGGTTGAGGTCCCAGTTTATCAAGAAGGATCCCGGAACATTGTGGAAAAAAAAAGGATTTCAAGAAAGAGGTGTCCCAAAGTTTAGTCTGGCTACAAGTGGTTTATGCCTCGGAGCCCTGCGTCAGAGAGACAGAGAAGGAGCAGGCATAGGATTGGGCTTGAATCACCAGCTCTGATGCTGTATCCGGGCATAACAAATGATTCTTTAGCTCCCCTCCAGATCTGCACAGATGAATGGGCTTACGCTCCCCTGGCAGCAGGGGGCGACTGAGAACATACTGAATAGAGAATGACACAGGGACAATTGTTTTGTCATTGTCCCTGTCCCTTTCCTGTAAGCTCAGCCTTAATCCGCATAAACCTCAAACACTTATGATTTTAAAGTATTTGAGGCTTGTGCAGATGAAGACAGAGCTTACAGGAATGGGGCTGGGACGGGGAAAATCTGTCCCCGTGTCATTCTCTTAGGATCAGTCTGTTCTCAGTCTCTAGCAGGTGGCGATGGTGAGCCTGTGCAGTCCTGTTTGGCCTTTTGTTAGAGACTGTTGGAGGGGGTAAACGGTGGCTTTTTCTGGCCCTGTCTTAGTCCCTGGGGTGGGAAAATAGACACAGAATCTTCATTTCTTGTTCCAACTTATGGGAACAAAATCCCAGTGGAACTTGGGTCCTTATGTCTGTGCCTTTTGACTTCTACCATCGCTATTATTTCATGAGTTACAGGTATAAAGTGAAATTGCCTTGAATTAATCTCCAGCCTTTTTTGTCTTGTCTTCCACTCCACTCATTATCATATCTCCTTCTGTGTCCTTTCCCAATATTTCTCAGTGGAAAGCACAGCCTATCAGGCCTGGGCACTTTTTCATGAGCTTGTGTCTGCAATTTTCTTCCTGCATTTCTGGTCTTTCAGCTGAAATGCCAGTTTCGTTATCGTCCCTCCAGACCGGCTCAAAAACTGATGGAATTTCTGACTTCTCTCGATTTGACGGAGGCCTCATCAGTTTCTGTGCCGGCCTGGAGGGTCTAAAAGAAAGAAAATCTACAGATAAGAACCTAATTTCTCCTTCTGGTGCTATGTTGCCATGAGCTTTTGTTCAAGATTACCCAGTTGTTTTCTCCATTTTTTTTTTTTGTTGTTTTCCAAAAGTTTATTGAGAAAATGCAGAGAAATACAGAACCATGAACAAAGCAAACAACCACCCTAACATTCACAGCCCCCCACCCCACCAAAAGTCATACTGGGATTCTTCAGTATGAGACAAGACATTCCAAAGCTGAACAACCCCCTCCCCACCTCCCTTCCCACCCCAACCCATATGTGTGCAGAAAACCAACAAGAAACCACCAAATTAGCTGGGTGAGACTACTAGGAGGCCAGTGTCCACTTGATGTATGGATCCCAAACCTTCAAAAACTGGGAGAGGCGATTTTGCATGAGAGCTGTCAATTTAGACATACGAATTGTTTTCCCCATTTTTAACCATTTCTTATCCCACCCAGCCATTGTATTGACAGCCAGGAGCCAAGCACCAAAGTTCTCTTCAGAATGTGATATGAATATATCCTTAGTGTGTCCGGTAATTAAACCTTGTTCTCCCATTTGGTGATCTGCTGCTTCAGAGCCACTAAGTCTCAGCTGCCACTCCAAAACGGTATTTCCTTATTTTGCAGTATTGTGGAATTCCATCCTGACATTTCCCGGTTACAACTCTTCTCCTCTTCCATGGACTACAAAATCCGGATCTGGGATCTGAGTTCCAGCCGCTGTCTGGTTGCACTGGAGACTCATTATAGTACGGTCACATCCCTGTCCTTCACGGCGGATGGTGCCACAATGCTCAGGTATGTGATTTCTGAGCATCGGAGCGCAAGCGTTCAGTACCTAGACAGGCCCAATCGATGTTACTCCTGAAATAATGCAAAGGTCCTGTCATAGGTCTTTTTACTGTTTTTATAGTGTATACCGTATTTTTACGCATATAACGCGCCCACGTGTATAGCACACAGGAACAAAGCATTTATGTAAAAAAAATTTCCTTATAGCGCGCCCACGCGTATACCGTGCTCCTCTCCCCTGTACCTTATTTTAGTTCCTCCAGCGCAGCTTGACAGGCCTTTTCCTCCATGTCCTGCCTGCTGCGGGGGCTGAGGCGAAGGGAGTCAGAGGAGCGGCGGTGGAGACAGCTGAAGCCCGAATGTGCCGCCCAGCGCTGCCATGGAGGAAGGGAGGGAGGAGAGCGGGAGGCTGGAACTAGCCGCTGCTGCCACTGTTGCCTTGCCGTAGCTGCTAACTCTCTTGTCAGGGCCGCCATGCCGGGACTCTCAGCGGCTTCCGGTTCCGAAGGCTGCTGCTTGTGTCCGGCCCGCGGGGAAGATGATGTTCGTGTGGGAAGCAGGACTCGCTGTCTCCAGCTGCCTCCGTAGCAGCAGAGCGGCGCGCAAGGCTGCCTGCCTGGTTGGCTGACGTGGCTGCCTCTTCCCTTCTCTAGCGACAGAGTGGCAATGTAAAAAAAAAAAGTATAACGCGCTCACGGATATAACACGCATGGTTATTCCGTGTTTGTAAAATCTTGTATAACGCGCATGTTATATGCGTAAAAATACGTTATTTTTTTTTGTAATCTGCTTTGGATAAAATTGGAATAAATGAAAAATGAAATACTCTCTGCCCTGTGTGATAGAAAAAATTGTCTGGCTGCATGCACATAGGAAGATATAATTGGAACAGAAAAAGATTAAAGACGTGGAAAATTTAGTGGCTGCTTTTTAGTGAAACCCGGGTTTCAATAGATTTTTTTTATGTCAGTAATACAATATGGATAAATAGAACATAAATCTATTTTCATGTCTTTGAGCCCATAACAGCCAGATATCAAGTTGGATCTGTTCCATTTGTACCAGGAAGGAAATTGGGTAGCTAGATGGGCCTTAGAGGTTTTATCTGCCAGTAGTCCGTGCTGGAGTAAGTGGAGGGAACTAGGGCACAATGATTGGTTTATAAAACTCTTTGATTGTTCCCTGTCTGTTCACCACAGTTCGGGTCGTGATAAAGTCTGCACAGTCTGGGATCTGAAGACACAGAAATCCAAAAGAACCATTCCGGTGTATGAGGTGAGAAGGGGAGAGAGGAACGGGGTTTGTGAGGGTGCAAGAACAGTGACCCAGACTGGGTATGTTTACGGAAATTGAAGTGTTTGTATTTTTTCACTAGAGTGTGGAAGCAGCTGTGGTGTTACCAAAGTCCAAAACGTCCCGTCCCCCAGAAGTCCAGAGAAAGGGTTTATACTTCATCACAGCCGGAAGCAAAGGTGGGTCAGGGTCACAATAACACACTGTGGACGGCAGCCACATGGCATTAAACTGTTTTGCTTCAACCGTCTTACAAATGGAAACCTTACCATCCCCTACCTTCTCATATTGTCTCTCTCGGGAATTCTTTGTTATCGCTGAGGTCTTGAGGTCTGTTGCGCTCAGGGGTTAGCATATGTATCTGTTTCCGAGTCGCTACTAAAGGGGTTAACGTGTACGTCTGTGATGCCATTGAGGGGTTAGGGTGTACATTTGTTTCTGTGCTGTTTGTCATTGTCCTCCCTTGTCTGCATCACCTTATAAAATAGGGAGGGGAATTCATGGGAGTCTGGGAGCGCTGTTCTTACTCTGAAAAAAAAAATGGTTTGCAACATATGAACTGATGTATATTAATTCAGAATAATATTTAATACTACCAAAAAATGCCATTAAAACCAAAATAACTACCTTTCTGATCCTGTTAGCACTGTGCTTTCATTTGTACTCATTATCAGTATTGTTTCTGTAAGATGCAACGGGTTTACTTTTGATTGTTGCGGTTGTCCAGGTCTCGCCACGTCTGCGTAGGTGGAACCGACGTTTCAGCCATCATGCGGTGGCTTTCTTCAGGGTATGCTGTGAGGTCTGCAGTTTGTCTTTATATATAGTGGGTCCTCTAACTTGATCGGCTGGGTTTGAGGTGATTGAGGCAGGAAAGCCCATTGGCTATGAATTTGAATTTTGGAGGGAAAGTCTGTTGGTCAAAGATTTGAATTTGGGGGGAAGCTTTCAGATTTGTGACTAACACACTTTGCTGCCAAAATTCAAATCCATGACCAACGGGCTTTCCTGCTTCAGTCACCTCAAACCCCATCCAATCAGGTTAGAGCAGTGGTCTCAAACTCAAACCCTATGCAAGGCCACATTTTGGATTTGTAGGTACTTGGAGGGCCTCAGAAAAAAAATAGTTCATGTCTTATTAAAGGAAAGACAATTTTGCATGGGGTAAAACTCTTTATAGTTTATAAATCTTTCCTTTTGGCTAAGTCTTAATAACAATATTGTCATTTATAGCTAAAGAGACATATGATCAAGAAACGGTTTTATTTTACTTTTGTGATTGATAAACATACCGAGGGCCTCAAAATAGTACCTGGCGGGCCACAGGTTTGAGACCACTGGGTTAGAGGAACTATGCTGACCTCACAGCATACCCTGAAGAAAGCCACAGCATGATGGCTGAAACGTCGGTTCCACCTACCCAAACGCAGCAAGATCTGGACAGCTGTGAAAGCCTAAGAGAACAAGGTTTACTTTTGTTTCTCCCTCACTAACATATTGTGTAACAGTTTTAGACTGTGGCTGCCTCTGCTGTGTCATATATTAACACCTGAGATCCTTATTGATACTGTGCTGCAGAGTCAGATCCCGCAGAGAACCAGAGCAATTGGAGACCAAGAAAATGCAGCAGAACGATTTTTCCTATTATTTTGGGTGCCACAGGCCCAATTTAAAATACATTTTCAAACCTACCTTTGATCAGTTGCCTCTGGAAGGAAGCTCTCCTTGACACGACACAAGTACTTGAAAGTGATGTTAATAAATTTGAGAGCTTAGACAACTCTGGCCTCTTTTGGTTTCTTGATAACCCTTCTGGCACATCGGGAGATACCAGCCTCATAACTGATGATTCTGTTTGCTGTACATTTAGGGATCCTGAGAATCTGGGATGCTGGGACAGCTGTCTGTGTGTACACCCAGACTCTTCCTTACCCTCTTCCAAAGAGCCCAGAGGAGGATGCCAGCGAGCATAGTCTGATGCACTGCCTTCTGGTGCCCACTCGCAACGAGATCGCGGCTGTGACGGTGGAACATAATATTCTCCTGTATGACCTGCAAACGATGCAGCTGAGGAAACAGGTAAGTGGTGTGATAGCACCGGGGTGGGAGAGAAAGGGAAGAATAATTAAATTCCTCAATCAGCTTTAAGACAGAGGCCATGCAGACAGTGAGGGGTGAAATGGGGAGAGATTCCTGGTGATCTCCCAACAATACTTGAGATCCTTGGCCCCAGCCATCGTCAACACTTGCTCCCTGAGTTTATGATTGGGAAGGAGGTTTCTCGGAGAGGTTTGTTACAGGGGAAAGTTGGATATTGTACTGAATGTTGGATTTGTAACTGTTGGTTTTGTTTTACATTTGTAGACCTTAATAAAATCTTAATAGATGGGAAAGGAGTGGGCTGGGTAATGGGTCAGAGAGGTTGGGGGTTGGTGAGTGAGGTTCTTCTCTGCTGTCATGTAATATGAAAGTTGGACATCCTTTTGTAATGCTGGAAAAATTCATTAAGAATTGTCTAAACATAAATACCTGCAACATTTGGTCCCCTGCTCCAAAAAGTTTCCAATAGAGCACAAATCTGCTAGAAACGTTTTGCAGATCCCTACAGGTGAATCTGAAAATGAGAAAAATAGCGTTTAACTGGAATGAGCCAAAAAAGTTCCTACATAAGTGCGTAAATGATTCAGAACCCGGCATACACGTGTGTACATAAGTGTCTGCTGTTCTGAAACATGTGTGTACACGTAGTCTGAGCAGACTCATGTAATTTGCACTTATCTCCAGCGCTTAGGTGGGAACACGCTTGCACCTAAGCCACCGTGAGATGGGCTGCTGGGCTTGATGGACCATTGACCTGACCCAGTAAAGCTATTCTTAAGTTTTTATTGGGAATAGAGATTCCATGGCTACTTCATTTGCATTATTTTTCCACCAGATTATCTGGTACTATATTACTACAATTTCCACAGATTAGAGGCGTACGGTGTAAGTGACAGCTCAGCTCCTCTTTTGCTTACGCTGCCATTACAATTTGGATTAATCTACCTGTTTACATTACGACTGATATCAATTTACTTAAAGTTTCGTGAAAACTTTTTTAGATGACTTTTTGCAATATTCACGTTATGATGATATTTTAATCATCGATTGTTTTTGTATTTTCCCGTAGATTTTACGGCTTCTTTGAATGTAAATTGCCTTGAACCTTTTTGGTATAGTGCGATTAATAAATTGTTTATTAGATTAGATCTGGTTACTGTCGATGTTCGGGATTTTTAATTCAGCAACTTCCCAACTTACTGCAGAGGCTCAGGTGGAGGTCGAGACGTTTGAATTAAGATCAGATGTTAATTAAGAGCACAGGGATTTTTGCAGAGTGGCCCAGGTGGCAGTGTTGAAATTTGGGCAAGGCTGGGGGGTCATATTAATCAATACAGTAAGAGTAACAGATGTTCATTGGCTGCCTGTGAAATTAAGGGGCAGATTTAACATTTTGTTTGAATTTTAAAGGATAAGTTTATAAGAAGGTTCCTACATAGCTGATGGTTGATAAAGAAAACACGTGTGGATCATCTTAATGCCCATCTTAGATTTCAAAGGAACGTCCATAAATTATAGGATTTTGTAATCTACAGCCCACCACAGATTCACGCTCATGGAAAAGAACCCATTTATGAGTCTGGTTCTAGTGCTCTCCAAAGCAACTTGCACGGGTTAAGGAAGAGTCCTGTATGACCTTTTGTGCTCACAAATCAGTAACAGTAAAGAGGGATGGATGAGGTTTCCCCAATGCAGTTTTTATTAGAAAAAAAGAAAGCAAGAGACAGGGAGTTGCTACTGAGATAGACATGGGGGAAGCTTGAACTAGGCCAGATACTGGGCAGACTTGTACGATCTGCGTCTGTGTATGGCCGTTTGGGGGAGGATGGGCTGGGGAGGGCTTCAATGGCTGGGAGGGTGTAGATGGGCTGGAGTAAGTCTTAACAGAGATTTCGGCAGTTGGAACCCAAGGACAGTACCGGGTAAAGCTTTGGATTCTCGCCCAGAAATAGCTAAGAAGAAAAAAAAATAATAATAATAATTTAAATTGAATCAGGTTGGGCAGACTGGATGGACCATTCGGGTCTTTATCTGCCGTCATCTACTATGTTACTATGTTACTATGTAAGCCTCTACTTGCTCTGGAATTGGGAGTAGAGAATGAGACAGGGACAAATATCTCCCCGTCCCGTCCCTGTGAGTTTTGTCACTGTCCCTGCCCCATTCCTGTAAACTCTGCCTTAAATGCACAAGCCTCGAACATTTATGATTTTAAAGTGTTTGAGGCTTGTGCAGATGAGGACGGAGCTTGCAGGAATGGGGCAGAGACAGGAAAAGAACTTGCAAGTACAGAATGGGAAAATGAGTTGCTGCGGGGATGGGGAAAAATTTGTCCGCAGGTCATTCTCTAATTGGGAGCTTGGAATGTTGCTACTATTTGGGTTTCTGCCAGGTACTTGTGACCTGGATTGACAGCACCAGGAGATTGGGTTAGATTAGCTGTTGGTCTGTCCCCGTGTGGCTATTTTTATGCCTACCTGCTGTGTGTATGTTTACCCATTTCACTTAAGAAGCTTGCACACAGGCCAGTAAAGTTTTTTGATTCTGAATCAGGTTTCTGTCTCCCCTTTGTCCCCAGTTTGCTGGTTACAGTGAGGAGGTTTTGGATGTGAAGTTCCTGGGCCCTGCAGACTCTTATATCGTGGTGGCTACAAACAGTCCCCAGCTGAAGGTCTTTGAGCTGGCGACGTCCAGTTGCCAGATCCTGCATGGTCACACAGGTGAGAAGATGGTGTCACACCCTGATACTGATGCTCCCTGTAAGAGAAAAAGAGATCGTTCTTAGAGTTCTGCCTGCTATTGGCATTTCTCGTGAAAGACGGCTTTTGGTGCCCTGCCCTCTCTCTGTGTTTCTCATATGTAAGAGAGAGCCGGCAGCGTCTTCTGCTTTCCTTCCATTGGACTAGAAAATATTTCAGCGAAGCTGCAGGCTAAGAAGTGCAGTTGCTTCACGCTTTCAGGCATCTTATTTTGTCATGTGCAAAATACCCAACTTCATTTCACGTTGCCTGTTGCTCGCGTGATGCTTTCATTGCTTGGGGTTAGCTGCTACTTTGAGCCAAGAAAATATGCAAAAAGGTGGAGTATTTTATGCAAAGAGATCCTGAAAATCAGTGGGAGTGTGTTACTTAAGTCCAGAATTAATACCAAGCAGAAGATTGCTACTTTAAAGCAAACGGTTCTTCCTGTACTGATGCAGTAAGGATGACCATTACCTTCTCTTAGATTGGAAATTCATGCTTTGCCTACCTGGAGCCATGGTGTGTTTACTCTTACAATGCCACTTTATTTAAGAGGGTAAGTGCTGGTTGTCTATAGACTCTTTAACAGCTGCCCTGATGCACCAGCAGGGAAGGAGATGAGGCGGGGGGGGGGGGGGTGTTTCCCTGAAAAAATAAGTGCAGCGATGTCCTTTCGAAACCCTGGCCTGCTAACTAGGGCTTTTATGTCTGAAGAAGGGCTCGAGGTTCATGCTGAAATTGTGGAGATATTTTTAATAGCCATTTCCACACATTTAACTAGAACAGAAATATTTTGTTTTCAAGTTCTCCAGACTATATGTGGATAGACCTATGCACAGGTAAGAAGCAAAAAAAAAAAAGAGAAAATCCTCTAGGATTATATACAAGTCTCAGGGAAAGGAGTAGGGGAAGGCCAATTAAATTCCAATGAACTATAGAGGTGAATAAACATACATAAAAGAGTGTTTATTAACAGACCAAAAATAATAATGATAAAAATAAAATTTCTAAAACCAAAAAATTACCAAAACAGATTGCCTGATTCAATTATATATGGAAAAAGTTTGCAATACTCGTGAAAATGTTGTCAGACTCAACCCAGATCGTGTTTTGGCGATAAACGTCTGCATCTGATTTCTGTAAAGCTTTACAAGCACACAGCTTGACTGTTAACCCTTGAAGCGATTACAGATCGTTCTGTCTCAACACAAGTCAGATCTTGGGACTCCAGAGGCAGATGCTTATTGACAAAACCCAGATCTGGGTTGAATCTGGCAACATTTTCACGTGTTTTTGTATTTGATTGGTTTAAGAAAATGTTTTAGCCTTACTTTTTTAGTCTATTAAAACAATGCTTTTTTATGTATGTTTTTTTACCATATTCATTTCTACTTTGTTGGAATTTAATTGGTCATGAGAACATAAGAATAATCATGCTGGGTCAAACCAATGGTCCATCTAGCCCAGTATCCTGTTTCCAATAGTGGCTAGCTCAGGTCAAAGTACCTGGCAAAACCCCAAATAGTAGCAACATTCCAGAATCTTAAAAAGTAAGCAAGATTCCAGAACCCCAAATAGTAGCAACATTCCAGAATCTCAAAAAGTAAGCAAGATTCCAGAACCCCAAATAGTAGCAACATTCCAGAATCTCAAAAATTAAGCAAGATTCCAGAATCCCCAAAGAGTAGCAAGATTCCATGCTACCAGTCCTGGGGCAAGCAGTGACTTCCCCCAAGTTTGTCTCAACTGCATAAGAACATAAGAATAGCCATCCTGCGTCAGACCAGTGGTCCATCTAGCCCAGTTTCTTGTTTCCACAGTGGCCAATCCAGGTCACGAGTACCTGACAGAAACCCAAATAGTAGCAAGATTCCACGCTACTGATCCCAGGAAAAGCAGTGGCTTCCCCTACTCCTTAATCTGAGCCTAGAGTTGTATGTTACGTTTATCCAAACTGAGCAGAGGTTTGGGGAAGAGCTAGCATTTCTCCCCCATGCATAAAATAAGTCTGTAAATTTGTGCATATTAAATAGGTGGGTACTTTTCAAAGGGAAGGTAACTTACGCGCACTCTTGCCCTACCTGTTAGGTGTCTATACATGGATTTTGTATATCCCACTGTGACCCGGGACAATTTGTGTGATATTATTCAAGTAATTGTTTTGGAAGCACCTGTAGTGCAACAGTGAGTGGAACAAAGACGAGATCATATTTTGGCGGCATTCCTCGCTGAAGTGACCTGTGCGTGTCTGCTCTCTCCCGCAGAAACCGTGCTTGCTGTCGATGTGTTCAGAAAAGGAATGAAATTTGCAAGTTGTGCTAAGGTAAGCTCAGTTCTTGAGGCAGAACGCAACTGCCTCCAGTTAACCCCTTAGACCTGTGCCAGGACCTTTCGGGCCCTCCTGCACCTGCGAATCAGCTTCTACGCTGTCTCTGGCTCTGAGTGGAGGGAAAACCAGGAGCTCCCTTTCCCTTCACACAGGGGGCTTTTTATATCTTAACCACACAACCGTTTGAATGGAAAGTCCCCAAATCTCATGTGTACAGAAGAAAGTCAGAAGTTCATTTTAACCAGCCAGTGATGAAGATTTGATCAACTGTTTTCCTGGTACTACCCCAGGTGGACTACTGCAACTCGCCAAACTTGGAGATCAACTCCTCTCTTGTCCACAAACTGCAGCTCATTCAGAACACAGCGGTCAGACTTATCTTCAACCTAAAGAAATAGGATTCGATTTCAGCCTACCTCAAACAATTACACTGGCTACCAATTTCATCGCGAATATTCTTCAAAACATCATAATCCACGGAAACTCAGCCACTCCTCTCACCCAACTATTCTCAACGGCCTGGTCTACCTCCAGGAGACTCATAAACAGAATACAGTTGAATCTACCTTCCACAAAATAATCTCCATTACAGGCGCTTGTTCCACTCCATGCTTACCTTCATAGGAGTAAAAATCTGGAATAACCTGCCAGAAATGATCAGAAAAGAAACCAAACATACAACATTCCGGAAAAAAACTGAAAACCTTCCTCTTTGACAGCTGAACCTACTTGACTTCTCAGGAATGAATCTTTCCACCTCTTTCGCTAGATGAGCTCCTAGATAACTATGATTTCTTGCCCTCCCCTCTTACCCTCCACCCCTTTCAAGGCCCCTTTTGGTCCCTCCTCCTGATCCCCTTTCAACCCCTCTCTGAATGTCACCTAGAGCCTGAAAAGGTATGTGCGACACACAAATAGAAGATTAGATGACAGAGATTCTTGGCTAGGTCTCTCTGAAGCTGGTACTGCAGAACCAACCCTCACCCAAGAGACCGGCTTTCTAGCCAAAACTAAAAAATGCTCACAGAGAACTGAGGGGACAGGGAGGAAATTTTGAGTGAAAGAGGCTCCTTTTAACTCTTTCAGCCCTCCAAGCTGCCTGGAATTGCAGCGATCAGGAGGTCACTTGTCAAGTATTAGGCCACATGGGCAGGGAATGCTCTCTGGGAAATACAAGTCTCAATGGATGGGCAGGGTCTGGGGGCCCCTTTCCATAATTGTGGCACCCATGGAAAGGCTGGTGGGGACGCCCAAATCATACCTGTCAAAGCAGTCCATTGCCCATGCCCCCTCCCGTGCAGCGAAGAAGTCAATGGCCTGCCTTAGCCATGCACTGAGCATGTGCAGAAGTGCTGGTGGGAGTGGCTGAAGTGAGCCGTTGACGTCTTCAATGCTTAGGCAGCACAGAAGGGGGCTCGTGCAGTGGACTGCTTTGGCTGGTGAGCCTGGGCGTCCCTCCCAGTAAAGGTAGGATTTAACCCCACCAGGGGTGGGGTGGGGTGGGGAGAAGAGATGAGAGAAAATGGGCCCTGGTCCTGATGCAAATTAAGAAGTCAGCAGGCACAAACATAACATAAGTTTCTATGTATATATCGCAAAAGCCTTTCGGTTCTATGCGGTTTTACAAAAGAGATGGGCTGGTCTTTGTCAGTGCGCTACAGTAGATAAAACATTGACATCAACACGTTAACAGTTTCACATCGACAGGCTTCTTTGGAGGGATTGTAAGAATTTTGAGAGATTACGAGAAGACCCCCTGCTTCACCCTGTCTCTGACTTTTGCTGATTCAGCAGAAAATGCTCCCGATGTTGCCACATCCGTTACTTATCTGTGACCTGAGCTGTTACCTCGTGTCGGTCGGTGTCATGTGACAGAGCCTTTGACGCCATATCATTTGATGTCACAGGACAACGGGACGGTTCAGTTTCCAAAGGATTTCTTTTTGCCGTTGCAGGACAGAAGTGTCAGAATTTGGCGGATGGATACCTCTGGTCAGGTGACCTGTGTGGCAGTGGGATCTGGTCATACACACGGTGTGGGCACAGTAGCGTGTTCCAGGTAAAAATGCCCATCTCTTAGTTGTCCACCTCTGCATGATGGTCTGATACAAGGGGAGAAGGAAGGAAGTTCACTTCCGCTGAATAATAAGTTAAGGCCCGGATTCTCAAACGGTACCAGTCACATGACACAAACTATGGCACTGTTTTGAGAATCATGGTCTGTGTCAAAGATAGGCGCCGGAAATGTAGGGATTTACAGGGAAGAGAGTGTGGCGCAGTGGTTAAAGCCACAGCCTCAACACCCTGAGGTCGTGGGTTTGAATCCTGTGCTGCTCCTTGTGACCCTGGGCAAGTCACTTAATCCCCCCATTGCCCCCATTAGATAGATTATGAGCCCACCGGGACAGACAGGGAAAAATGCTCAAGTACCTGAATACATTCATGTAAACGTTCTGAGTTCCCCTGGGAGAACGGGATGGAAAATTAAATAAATAAAATAAATAAATACAGGCCTATCTTCGATGTAGAGTCAAGTTTCAAGTTTATTTTAAAATTTGATCAAACACTTATAAAAATTTCTAAGCAATGCACATAATAAAATTATGGAGAAACAAGAAAGTTAAAAGTACGAACATAGACCAAGGGAAAGGGGGTAAAACGAAAGGAAGGGGGAGAGATAAGAGCTACAGATCCTCCGTAATGTATATAGGAGCTCATGGTTAAGTTTCGTTGGTGGTTGGATAAGCTGGGTCTAGTGGTCCGAAGTTTCAAACGCCTCTTTTGACGTTCGGCACCGGTAAGCGTCTGTGTAGACATGATTCGGGTGCCTCGCAACACCTACTTTTTATTTTTCTTAATTAGTTTTTACCATTGCCGTGGGGGGGGGGAGCTGGCCGGAGGAGGTGGACACCTGCGGAGAGCACGAATTTGTGACTTGGAATGGAATGGGACGATGAAGGACACATTTGTCCCTTATTGGTTCTCTTTTCTCTGAATATTGTAGTTCTTACCTTTTTCCTTCTGTTTTCATTGGTCCATGGTTTAAGTTTTTTGTTATTCTAACTTTCTTCAATGAAGTCATATATTGTTAAGTTTTAATTTTGTTTTACAGTTGATGTATGTTGTTTCAATTTTTATTATCGTACACCGCTTAGAAGTTTGATTAGGCAGTACATTGTTCCCCCGGTCATTCGCGGTTCGCGGTCCCGGTCATTCACGGTATTTTCTGACTGCAAACCGCCTACCAGGAGAGGACAGCTGGAGAGGCAGGAGAGAGCAGCCAGAGCACTGGCAAGTGAAGGAAATCACTCGCTGTATGCTCCAACTACCTCTTCCTGCACTAAAGTCGGGCCTTACCTGCATGTCAAAGCAGCTCCTGATTGGTGAGGCCCAACTTTAGTGCAGGAAGAGGCGGTCGGAGCATACAACAAGTGATTTCCTTCACTCGCCGGTGCTCCAGCTGCTCTCTCCTGTCTCCCCCACGAAAAACCGTAGTGCGATTTTTCAAGATTCGCGGGGGTTCCTCGAACAGAACCCCCGTGAATATCGGGGGAGTACTGTATAAGAAATTTTAAATAAACTTTAAACCACACCATTTATGGCCAGTTAAAACACTTAGATGCTGTTTGGGCACCTTCCAAATGTCGTCGTTTTAAGAATACGGGCCTAAGTGCCTATCTGTAATAAAGGCAGTAGATGCCATCATAATTGGGTATTAGGCTTCTGCCTAACCTTTTCAGGAGCAGAGGCAAAGGGCAGTAAGTTCATGGCAGAGAAATCAAGATTAGAACAACCAAGAAAACATGTTTTTATCCATTTTCCCACAAATCAGCCAGAACGTATATACTTCCTTCTTTCCACTGTTGTAGGGCAGCATTATAGGGATAGGATTTGGGACTTGTATACCACCTTTTTTGTAGATTCCATACAGGTACTTCGAGCATTTTCCCTGTCTGTCCTGGTGGGCTCACAATCTTGGGGCAGTGGAGGATTAAGTGACTTTCCCAGGGTTTGAACCCACAACCTCGGGGTGCTGAGGCTGTAGCTCTATCCACTGCACCACACTCTCCTCCTGTGTCTTCTGTTCAGGGCAGAAGAGTCTGTTTTCAGTCCGTACAGGGCTGTAGAGGCCCTCTCATAGTTTGGGAATGCTTGACCTAATGTCTGCCGGTGCCTCTCGCGTTATTAACCTCGTCCTCCCCTAGCCTTCAAAGCTCTCAGCAGCTTTCTCTCTTGCTTTTTTTTCCCCTTTGTTTAAAATATGTAAACCGCTTTATTTATACGAAATGTGCTACAGCAAATACATCGAGCTAAGGTACTTGTAAAGTTTTGCGTTTCCAGCCCAGAAACTGAGACGCTAAGGTTGGCGAGGTGAGACGGCATTCCTTACACACCATATCATTTAGACAGCTGCAGACCGTCACTGGCAGGACCCCGGGGCACTGCATTACAGGCTGTAGCTGAGCAGAGGTCAGAGACCAGGTCATCTTTTCTCCTCAGGTTGAAAGAAGCCTTTATAGTCAGCGGCAGCCAGGACTGCACCATGAAGATCTGGAAGCTGCCAAAGTCCCTTTTATCCAAGGACAGAGGAGACGTGAGCTCGGTGCCCGAAGCGTTACACGCCCACTTGACTGAGAAGGGCCATGACAAGGTAAGACTCCTCGAAGGTCTCTGATTCATTCAGGCAGTAATGGCATCAGTTCTCTTGAATTTTCTTCGTGAAGAAAAATCATTTATTACATTTAAAGCCAAATTAAAGGCATTTAACTTATCTCAAGCATTTACCTTATAGGTTTTTTTTTTAGGGGGGGGAGTTATGGGTTCCCTTTTTTTTCCTTTTCCCTAATATCCCAGTGCAAATTTTATCATAATTTATCCTTATTGTTCTTCCCTTTAAATGTACAGTGGTACCTTGGTTTACAAGTGCACCGGTTTGCGAGTGTTTTGCAAGACGAGCAAAACATTCGCAAAATCGGCGCCTCAGAAACTGAGCGCGCTTCGATTTGCGAGCGCGCCCCCCCCCCATGAACTGGCACCCTCCCCCGTGACCTGAGGTCCCCCCAACCCACCCGAACCCTCTTCTTACTTTGCTGTAGCCTCCGCAGTGGCACCGGCACCAGCATGTCCTATGCGTGGTGCTGGTGCCTGAAGACCTGCTTCCTGTGCTGGGCCTTGAGCATGTGCCCATGCTCAAGGCCTGAGAGTTCACGTCGAACGTGAGCTCTCGAGGCCCATCACAGGAAGCAGATCTTCAGGCACCGGCACCACGCACAGGACATGCTGGTGGAGCAGGTTCCAAAGCTATAGGGTTGGCACCAAGATTCCATTGAGCTCAGAGGAAAACATTTCTGTTTACTACGAGTCTTGTGAATCCATCACATTAGTGCTGCTACATTATAAGACCTCAAATCAGGTAAACTGGAGACCCTCCCCCCCACACACACACACCCGTTGCATCTTATCTAATACTCATTTTAGATATCCAATTTGTGCACTTTTGTTCCTCCAGATAAATTTCCTCTCAATGGATCTAAGCTCCTCCCTCTTCCTCAACCCTATGGGTGAAGCCTGAAGAGGGTAGAGGAGTTTGGAATCACTACCAAAATTTTGACCAATAAGGAAATAGGCAGGTTTGCCCATCGCTGACAGACCCCTAATTTTCTCCATAATATTAGAAATGTTACGCTAATACATCATTGAGGGAGAGGGGTTCAGATAAATACCTAAATACTTCAGGGTTTGAGTCACCGATTTAATGGAGTGCGTGGTGCCTGCCTTATCATACCTTTCGCTCTTCAGGGGTAAGACATCAGATTTGTCACAATTCACGCAGAGGTCAAGAAAAGATCCACAGTGGCTGTGAAACATGGTAACTCTGCTGATGCCTGCTTACTTTCCACTTCCTCTTCCCTCTCTCAGTGTAAAGGGTTTAACTTTGCCACCAGATGTGGCTTTAGCAGTTCAACATGCCCAGGAAGCTAAAAGATAAAGCCTAAGAAAAATTGGCACCGGCACTGACCTACTTTATTCCCTGGATCTTCCCTAGGACATAAACGGCATCACAGTGTCCCCCAACGATAAACTGGTTGCTACTGGCTCACAGGACAGGACAGCAAAGCTGTGGGCTACGGAGGACTGTTCACTGCTGGGTGTCTTCCGGGGGCACAAACGCGGCATCTGGTGTGTGCAGTTCTCCCCCATGGATCAGGTTTTGGCATCGTCGTCCGCAGATGGGACACTGAAGCTTTGGGGGCTGCAGGACTTCAGCTGTCTGAAGGTAAGGTGCCCCAGAGATGCCAGCCGTCACCTGGCCAGTTTCTTCATCGTCTTATGGGGTGGATCAGGTTTATAGACTGACTGACAGGCCTGTGGTCCTGCTATGTAGCTGTTTAGAGGCGACACTTAGAGTGGGGGGAGGGTAGCTCAGTGTTAACTGTTGTACCAAAGGTACCATTTCCATTCCCAGTTTTGGCCCCATGGTCTCAGCCATCAACTCACAGTCCGATGGCACTGCAGTGGCAGAGCAAGATGGGAGTGAGGAAGGAGTTGTAAATGCTTTCCTGAAATTTTGTGATACAGTGTGGGGAGGATGACGTTTAAGAACTTGTTAAAAATGTGTCTGACTATTTTGCTTTCCTGTGTTACACTTGTTTGTCTTTGTATGGATTGTAGGGAGCTCAAGGTAATGTGTATGTAATTTGTAAACCTCATAGGCAATATGTGGTATATACATTTTTAAATAAATAAAACTGTAGAAAATCCTTTGGGTTTCTGTACCACGGCCTGTTCTAAGTGAGCAGAAGCAGCTGGGGCCAAAAATGGAAAAAAGCAGAGACGGATTCAGACAAGACCCAGGATGACACTGAGGGGCCCGCGAATAATAATTTTAAAAGAAAGTTTAAGCAGAGCATCTGTCTCCGGCACTTTCCTGCCTCGTTCTTGGAGTGGCAAAAATGCTTCTTCACACTCTTTTCTCTCCATTCTCTTGCAGACCTTTGAGGGTCACGATGCCTCGGTGCTGAAGGTTATATTTGTGAGCCGAGGGACTCAGCTTCTCACAAGGTATGGTGATCGTCTTTCCAGTGTGTGCCACACCAATATTTGGGAAAAGGAGCTAGTCATCTTCCTGGCAGGGTCAGAGCAGTTTTTCGGGCATTCTCGTCCAATCAACTGCACTGACCTGAAGGGCTCATCAGTCGTAGCATGGATATCCTGTATCTTAATTGGATACTGTTTTGAGTGTGTTAATGTCCCGTCTCAACCTACGTGCCAGTGACAACAATGGAGGGGGAGGTGGGAGAGGTTATTGCTCACATCTGCTTGGTTGATAGGAGATTTTCCGCCTGTGATGATGTAAATGACACAGTTTCAGATCACACATAGCCTCTGACAGTAGATAAGGGCTGTAAGATGTACATATCCTGCCTGGTGATCAACCTCAGCACCCTGGGTTGTGGGTTCAATCCCACGCTTCTCCTTGTGACCATGGCAAAGTCACTTACTCCCTCCATTGCCCCAGGTACACTAGATAGAATTTGAGCCCACCAGGACAGACAGGGAAAACCGCTTTGAATATGGCAGTTTGCAGGTCCCAATCCCTCACGTCTTCCCAGCATGTTTCCATCTTTCTTCAAGTCAATTTTTCTTTTGGTCTTCACCACCTCCTATGTAGAAATATTTATCTCCACAAGGACTGTATTATGTTGGGGCTCTGACTGAGAACTAAACTCCAGGTGAGCTTTTAACTGTCCTGTGCAGTCCCCACAGAGTCAGTATTTCTCTGTCTCCGGCAGATAATGGATTTGCTAAACCTGTTCAGTCCAGTTAGACCTGGAGGGTCCTTTCTTTTCTCCCTATTCAGTTCCTACATTCCAAAACTCTCCACAATGACTGTTACAACTTGGGGTTTAGCTGTGCATTGCCCACTCTGCTCTGGTTCTTCCAGATTATTGGAATCGGGAACCAGCACGCTCTAAAGGTCTTTCTGGATTATTTCTTGCATTAGAGGATGCTGTTCAAACCTTGCTAAGTATATTTCTGTCTTATATTTGAGATCCAGACTTGTATAGTTCAAATTTTTTATCGACATTTAATGACGATAAATTACAAAAATATCCAAACTTTCCATACATGTTCTTGATGGGTTACTGAAGATTTGTTTATATAAAATGTAAAAGTCCTTAATGACCCACAAGCAGTAAAAGTTTCATTAGTGGAAAGGGAGGTCTTGAACAACAGAAGGGCGACTCGGGTTTTTGTCTTCATTATGGTCCTGGTCACAAAGGGAAAAACAAAAGGTTTTGAATGCAAAAACTAAGAATCTTTAAGACCAAAAAAAAAAAAAAAATCAATTGCATAATTATTGCCTGTAGGTTTCAGCACAAAATTAACTGAGAATTAAAACCGCTTTGCATTTCTTCTTTAAATGTACCAGAGCACCAGAAAAAGCAAGAGAATAAAAATCTGCAAACCAGAAACTTTTCTCTTACCAGGGGAGTCGGGGGGAGCGATAACATGCTCTGAAGACTGGAGGGTATTTCAGTCAAATGTCATCTATGCAAAATCAGGGGTGATAATACAGCTTCTATACAGATTCAGGTCCTTGAGTTTCAGCAGACCATGGGCTATTTTGGGAGTCCTTTTCTGGACCTCTTCTAGCCTTTTGATGATACCTGTACAGAAGCAGGATCACCTCCAGGGTGTGGAAGTCTCACGAACTCCATCTTTAGGGAATTCTTCATCTGGTCCTATAAGGATGTCACAAATATCCACTTCCTCCAGGACCCATGTGCTGGGTTTACTTTTGTATCATGGTGTTAATATCTAACGCGTCAGGCTTCTTGTATGATGGAAAGGGGCAGGAGGGGGGAGGTGTGCAAATCCATCTTTATGCTTCTGGGATATCCCCAAATGCCATTTCATCCCCTGGAAAGACAGGAAGCCTAACACGCAGGCTGTGGCCAAAGTCCTTCCTGAAAAGCCTTTTCTCTCTTTTCTTCATAACAGCGGATCTGATGGTCTCTTAAAGCTTTGGACCATTAAAACCAATGAGTGTGTGAAAACCTTAGATGTTCACGAGGATAAAGTCTGGGGCCTACACAGCAACAGACAAGATGACACAGTAGTGACCGGCTCCAGCGATTCCAGCATCGTCTTATGGAAGGTAACATCTGAACCCTGGGTATAAATATCTGTGCCAATCCCCCGATTGTACAATGCCTCTCTACTGGCTGCTCTGCTATCTCAGATGTGAGGTGCTTTGGGAGAGGGAGTCAGGGGTCAATATAGACACCCGATGGCCGGAAATTCTGGATTTCTACCTGAGAATCTAAATTTGACTTATAGATCCTCCCTCCCACATTTTTCTTATGATGTTGGTACTCAAATATACCAAGACATCAGCTCCTTCCCCGCACCATCTAAAATCTTTTCGAGGTGATGCATGAGGTCTGCCACTTTCTCACCAGGCAAGTGCTTCTCTTGCCCACTAGCCACTCTGCTATCTACATACCTAATAATAAAATTTTCAACTAAAATGGCCTTTTGTCCTGGGCAGAAGCCCTAAAGACACATTCTCTGTATATTGTATCCCCCTGGAGATTGGGTGTTGGCTGCAGGATTGCTTCTTGCCCTTCCAAGGTAACGCTGGTTTGACTTCAAGGAAGTAGACTGGAGACAGAACTGTCCTCTTTGTCTGTCTCCTTCAAGTCTGTTCTAGCCATGAAAATTTGGACTCATTCTTTGTGAGCCAGGAACTTTTTGCAGCAAAGACACACACGTGATCTCCTACATGTGGCACTCGATGCAAAAGATTGGATAACATCCATCTTGATGCTGTCTGCATCTTAGTTTGGGTGAATTGTTTATTTATACCTATGTTAAAATGTTAATACCAATGTTGATGTACTTGATGTAAGTTATAAAATGAATAAAGAATTTAAAAAAAAAAAATGTTGCTAAGAATAGGGGCACTAAACTAATATAAAGGGTTATTTGGTCTATTTTATACAGTGGTACCTTGGATTCCGAGCATAGTCCGTTCCAGGAGCATGCTCGTAATCCAAAATGCTCGTTTATCAAAGTAAAGTTCCCCATAGAAAATAGTGGCAACACCAAAGATTCTTTCCAGAACCCGGGGTCTGTACCTGTCGGGTGCCGGGTGCTGCAGCGCCGTCTCCTCAGTCCGCCTCCTCCGTCTGTCATCCGAAGAAGAACCCCACAGTGCCGCTTCAGAGAGATGCCTCCTCCATCCACCGGCCAGCCGTCCACGTCAAATGCCCCCCGCATGCTGGAGAGCCCCCAGCCGAGCGCCGCCCCACCCGCACGACACGCACAACGCCGATGATTGACGCAACGCACAGGCGGGACGGCACCTGGCCGCGCAGGCCCAGACAGAGCTTCTCCAACCTGCGGAAGGCACCCGACGTGAAAGGCTGGCCGGAAGACAGAAGAAGAATTCCCCGAAGCGGCGCTTCCTGGACTGTAAGTGCTCTTTTGTCGGGGCAGTGCTCGGTTTGTGAGTCAAAAGTTTGCTGAGTGTTTTGCTCGTCTTGCAAAACACTCGCAAACCGAGGTTCCACTGTACTTTTATTTTTGGGTTTGCTTCTCACTAAACTGCAAATAAATAGTTGTTTGGGGTGAATAACTTGCTGATGAAAATGCTCTATGGTGAGCAAATGTTTAAACTATATATCCAAACCTAGAAATCTACAAATTCTTTTCTGCCCAGGCTTTAAGTCACCAAATCTCTCACTTTCCCAGAGAAGCTTTCTCCTTTCTCAGCGCTCCTTCAGAGGTAAAAGGGTTTGTGTGAAGGGAGAAAGGTGTAGAGAAGGGAAAGGAGAATGGGGTGAAGAGAAGAGGCGTTGCTGGTTATGGGGAGGGCACAGGTTAATGTTGACCTAGGACATTAGATATTCTGGGTCCATAAGCTGCCATTCTTCTGTTCCAGGATGTCACGGAAACTGAACTGGCGGACGCGCAGGCGAAGGAAGAGGAGCTGATTGAAAAGTGAGTAACTGAGTAAAGAAGAGGCAGGTGATGTTTAAGGGGCAGCCCTCAGCACATTGTGATTTTCCTAAGATTCGTGATAAAGAGAAACATGCGTGAACCTCAGTGGACAGCGCCGCAGGTTGATACAAAGTAATTGGCCAATCGAGTCTGCCCAGCTACGCCTGTAGGTTTTTTTGGTCTGTTTTAGGTTACCTTAATCTCTGTTTATTAAAATTTTTAAAAAATTAAGAGATAAAGAGGAACCCTTCTGTACTTATATGCTAATAAATAAAATACTATAAAAGCAGACTACAATAGATGAAAAAAGGAACTCCATAACATTGATAGAAAAGGCCGAACATCAAATGTCTTGTTAGAATAAGAAATGCAGCATACGGAGGGAGGTGGATTAACAATCTGTTTGGAAAGTGTTTTCTGGTACACTGCAGAACCCACGGTGTACTGGGTCTATGTTTGTAAGCTTTGGATTGTTTATATTTCAATAAAATGTGAGTTAAAAAAAAGAAATTCCACACACCCCATTGCTCGGATTTCCAGAGGGTCAAACGGCGCTACCGACCTGCTACTTAGAGCGCCTTTTGGTAGTACATTTGGCTGATACCATCTGTCTGTTATTCAACAGATTGCTTAAAGGTAGAGAGATTTGTTTCTTTGGAAATTCTTATATCTCCAACAACTAAACAGGCATAAAAACATCACCCAACAATACAGTCATAGAAATGAACAGACTCCATCTGTAATTGCATCAAAACAGGGAAAATAGGACGGACAGTGCAATAATAATTTGTCCATAATAAGTTTGTTGAAAAAGATGTGCTTTAAGCCGTTTTCTAAAAAGAAGCATGTCAGGGAGAGCGTGCCAGAAAAATGGGCCTGTAATTAGGTGGTTTACCTGGATCCAATTTACTGTTCTTGTTTCAGAGAGGGTGGTGATAACGCCTTCACAAGACGACTTGGTAGTAATAATAGCAATTCGCCGACTTGCTCACATTTGGTGTTTCTGCTCTTGGTTGATAATTAGTAGATTCTATTGATCGGTAGATTCTCAGTGATATGATTTTAGAGTAGGGTATGGTTTGATATGCATTGGAATGGGGTTAGATACTTTGGGGACCGAGATTTTGTTCTTCGGCCTTTCATTGTATCGATCATAAAATCCTATTCTGGTGTCTTCAGCAACTGGGAATAGTTTCCAAGTTTATTTCTCATTCGATATATTGAATTAGCTAAACGGTTTACAAAAGTAAAAAGAAAAGAAAAATAAGGTAAAACCAAGAGAAAATGTAAAAATAAAACCAATATCGTATATGATCAAATAAAATAAGGGTAAAGTACAGACGGAATCAATGGGAAAAAACATTAGGGAGTACACTTCCCCCTCCGTATTCGCGGTGGTTAGGAGCAGAGCCAGCCCGTGAATATTTAAAAAACGCAAATAATATTTGGGCCGGTTCTGCCCCTAACCCCCGCTTCCCCCGGCTATTTTAAGCCCTGTAAGCCTTACCTGGTGGTCTAGTGGGTTTTCGGGCAGGAGCGATCTGTCCACGTTCCTGCCCCGTGCAGATCGCTCACAGGAAATAGCTGCCTTGAGCTCCCATCATCTCTCGAGACCACTACTGGAGCTCAAGGCAGCCATTTCCTGTGAGCGATCTGCAAGGGGCAGGAGCGTGGACAGATCGCTCCTGCCCGAAAACCCGCTAGACCACCAGGTAAGGATTAAGGGGAGGCTCACAGGACTTAAAATAGCCCGAAAATTGAAAATGATTTTTTTGGTAGAAAATCACAAATAATCAAAACCGTAGATACGGAAACCGTGAATACAGAGGGGGAAGTGTAGAATTCCATTGAGATTCAACTAAAACAAAAGTGAGATGGGTACGGGGAAGTGGAATGATTCAAAAGGGATGGGGTCGCTTGTTAGGAAGGGTGTGTTGTTCCCTGCTAGAGTGTGGGTCATAAGAACATAAGAATTGCCACTGCTGGGTCAGACCCATGGTCCATCGTGCCCAGCAGTCCACTCACGCGGCGTCGCTCTGGTCAAAGACCAGTGCCCTCACTGAGACTAGCCCTACCAGCGAAGGAACTTGTCCAACTTTGTCTTGAATCCCTGGAGGGTGTTTTCCCCTATTTGAATCCCTGGAGGGTGTTTTCCCCTATAACAGCCTCCGGAAGAGTGTTCCAGCTTTCTACCACTCTCTGGGTGAAGAAGAACTTCCTTACGTTTGTACGGAATCTATCCCCTTTCAACTTTAGAGAGTGCCCGCTCGTTCTCCCTACCTTGGAGAGGGTGAACAACCTGTCCTTATCTACCAAGTCTATTCCTTTCAGTACCTTGAATGTTTCAATCATGTCCCCACTCAGTCTCCTCTTTTCAAGGGAGAAGAGGCTCAGTTTATCTATGTTTGAAGAGGAAGTGGGATCTCCCTGAAGAGAAATGTTTTCACTTTGGAGCGGAATTTTTCCAGCGAGAGTTCCAGCTCAATATCTAGTGGGAGAGCGTTCCAAAGCGATGGTACGGTAACTGAGAAAATGGCCTTTCGGGTGGTGTCATAAAATAGTTTGCAGACAGAGGGAATTACTAATAAGTTCTGATTATTAGATCGTAAAGTTCTGCTGGAAGAGTGTAAGACTTGAAATGTTTACCCATGAATGCGGGAAAGTGGCACGAAGTTGGCGCTGACCATTTGTAAAGATTTTTTTTCTCTTGATACTGGGGTTGGTCCTGGCACCCTCAGAAAGATTTGCCACCGATATACGTGAAGTTACCGATCTTGTGTCTTTCAGGACAGAGATTAAGATAATTTAACTTTTATTCATCGTTTGTGCGTTTTTCTATTTCCTTGTAATTGTTTTACGTGGATTATAAATCAAATAACCTAGAGGCAAAAACAGCTGCTACCGAAACATTTGTCTCCACATTTCAAGTTTATTAAAATTTCTGTTTAATCGCCTATCATGATTTCTAGGCGATGTACTGTAAAAAGGGACTATTTTTCATCATTATAAAAAACAGATTAACAATTGACAAAAATAATAACAGACTCAGTGTTGCAGAAAAGGGAGAAGGTAGAATGAAAGTGAATTCAGAAAAGGTTCAAACAAAAGGAAGGGGGAGATTGAGCTCAAATGCAGGAGAGAGATCATGGCCCAAATACGTCTTTGAAAAGGTAACTTTTTAATGCTCCTTTAAATTTGTCCAAGCTTTTTTCCTCCCTAAGGTGAGCGGGTAAAGAATCTCATACGAGAAGTGCCATTACCGAAAATATAGTTGTACGAAAAGTGTTGATGATCTTTAGAGAGGGGAACGTACAGTAAATGTTGAATAGTTGACCTAATTCAGTGGTCTCAACCGCAAACCCTTTGCAGGGCCACATTTTGGATTTGTCAGGCCTCAGAAAAAAGAGTTAATGTCTTATTAAAGAAATGACAATTTTGCATGAGGTAAAACACTTTATAAATCTTTCCTTTTGGCTAAGGCTTAATAATAATATTGTCATTTATAGCTAAAGAGACACACGATCAAGAAACTGTTTTATTTTACTTTTGTGATTATGATAAACAAATCGAGGGCCTCAAAATCGGACCTGGTGGGCCGCATGTGACTCCCGGGCTGTGAGTTTGAGTGATCTGGATGGCACATGGGGGATAAGAAGCGCGTCAATAAAGCTATGGACGTTTGTTTGAGTTTTGAATGTTAACAAAGCAATTTTATAAATTATTCTGTGGGAAAAGTAGCCAATGGGCTTTTTTCAAAAGTGGGGTGACCTTGTGCTACACTCTTTACAGATTCCCATTCTTTGAACGTTAAAACTGCCAACCAACACAGCAACTAAAGCGTAGGAGAAGTCTACCATTTCCAGCAGCCAGGCACCACTGCGCAGTTAACGTTAGATGCGGAAAGCCTGAAAGACGCTTCTCACATCAGAATATGTGGCCGAAAACGACATAGCATTCCGGTTTATGAAAGGAGGTGTGTGTCGGACAATATCGCGCCTTCTGATGATGTTCTGCTCTGTTTTGTTTTTCTTTCCCAGGAAGCAAGAACTCTCCAATCTGCTGCACAAGAAGAAGTATGTCCGTGCTTTGGGCCTGGCTTTGTTCCTGGACCAGCCTCATACAACGCTGATGGTGATAAAAGGTAAGCCTTGGGCTCCAAGCCACAGGCAGACGGAGCAGCGTGTACCGAGAGAACTTCTTGGTTTGTGTAGGAGCTTGAGTGAGTCTTGTTGACGTTTGTAGGGTGTTAAGATCACTCATGGCTGCTTTCAAAGCAATAGATTGCATCCTCATGCCAGCCTAATAGTGATGTGGGTATGAAGAACACGTCATAATCTTTCTGCACTAACTTTGAAAGCATGTTTCTGGGTCAATAAATCTATCAACTTGGCTTGTTAGTGAGGGCACCTTATTCTAGAGCTCTGAATTTGAAAACAATCTTGTGGTGCTTAGAAAAAAAAAAAAACAACTAAGTTTTCTTTGCCCCTTTTTACAGCCTAGAACAGCTTCTGAAAGTTCAGGCCACTGGTTTTCTGCTTCACACGAACCGCTGAGGTGTGACGGGCTCCTCTTTAGGTCTGACTTGGTTCTGTTTCTGAAGCCAGGGGTTATCGTTCATTTACAGAGCTGCTTTGAGATCTCAGATGGCTGGCCCCAGATCCAAGGCTTTGCCAGTCTGATTGTGACCTTGAAGCAAAGTGTCTTGGGGAGTTAAATTAGGTAGCAATACAGGGCTAGTTTCAGAGACCTGTATATTATTAGCCAGGCAAGTTTAATAACAGCTGAGGTGATTAGAGTAATTTAGTTAATAGGTTTCTTCTGGAATTCTGGTTGGGGGTGGGGGGGGGGGCTGTTAAGGTGTGTTGCAAACCTGGGGCTGTCCTATAGAGAAACTTTACTGCCTCTGAGGGTCTCCATCCCCCTCCCCCAACCTGCCTCAGGCTCTCATTCCCCAGGAAGTGCAGCAGCTCTGATGTAGGAAGGCTGTTCTTCAGGAAACTAAGACCTGCCTTTTCGGGCTCTGTGTTCACCTGTTCATTTTATTTTCCCTCTATAGCTATACTGCAAGAAACTCACGGGGGAGAGAAGTTAGAGGAGACCTTATCGAAACTGCGCCAGGATCAGAAAGGTTGGTTGGATGGGTGGTCTGAGATTTAGGAGACTTCTGGGATCTTTGAGTTGTAGTCCTGCTTTAAAGCGTTCTGCGTCTGAATTGGGGAACCTCTTCTCTTGATGGGATTCAGTGCGCAGAGTGTGAAAGTGAGGCGGTAAGAGCTGGAATGCTTTCTACTTCAGTCTGAGCCTGTCACCCATGTCTTTACTTCCTCAGAGTCTCTGCTGAAATATTCCAGCACCTGGAACACAAACTCTCGGAATTGCCACGAGGCTCAGGCCATCATCGGGATCCTTCTGAGGCACGAGACCCCCGAGATGCTTCTGCAGTATGGTGGGATCAAGACAGCTGTGGAAACACTCATCCCATATACCGGTGAGTCGGAACTTCTTAGAGGTCCTACACCCCATTGGGAACCTGGTGTTCGCCCCCACCCCCTTCCCCGCCAAAATTCATGGACTGAGAATCGCTATGAATGGAGACGCTCATTCACTTTCCCTTGAAGTGTGTCCAGAGGTAATTTCAGGTCCCCTGATTTGCAGGAAAGCTGCAGTGGTGTACCCCCGAACCAGGTGACTCCCCTCAGACCAGTGGCTGTTAAATTTTGCCTGTGTATTAGCTTCATTCTCCGACTCGTAGATTTGGTGATGATTCTCTTGATGCACTGAAGGGGGCTGCAGATCTGTGATATGACAACGAGTGGTGTATTTCTGGCAGATTCCTTGAGGATCTGTCTTGGGGGTTGCAGTGTATCTGACCTCTTTACAACAGCTTATCATGCCTTTACAGGGTCACACAAGAGAGAGTCCTTGCTCCGTGGAGCTTAGAATGTACACAAGACAGATAAGATCATTTTGATACCGGGGAGGTCATTAAAATCTAGACATCTGTGATCTGGAAGGGCCAAGGTTTCAGATGGGGAAATCAGCCTCAAAAGACAGGTGTTGATTGGTCAGGGAAGGGTGAGCTTGTTCAGGATTAAGGCATAACAAAGTAGAAATCCCATGTCAGGCATTGGCTTAAGGGAAGGCTTATGAGAGGAGAAATGAGCTGGGGAGCCTTCAGCTGTCTGCAGTAGGGGTTGGAGAGCTAATGCAGTGCCTTAAGAAAGAGACTTCCATGGTCGAATCTCCTCGTGCAGCTGAATGTTGGGGACAAAGAGTTCAGTAGAAGGCCTAGGACAAAGATTGGATAAGGGTTTGATGTATTCATTCAGAAAGGGACAGATTTTGAGGATATTAAAGAGAAAAAAAATGACCCTTTACAGCAGTGTTCTGGACATTTGTGGGTAAAGGGAGAGGCCTCAAGGCTGTAGACTCACAAACTGTGATAACTATAATATGGTTGTCTAGTTTTTTTAAATGTATAACTTGCTTGTAGAAATGAGCTCCAAGTAGCATTTACCATAGATTTCAAAGTTTGCCTAACTTGGTCACTTTTTTCAGAAAATGGTGCAAATATTTCACATTATCCTGCAGGAGCTTTGGCTGAATTAGCAATGTTTCCTGACAGTGACAAAAGCTGTCGGCCCTTATTCAGATTGTTCTGGTTACCTTTCTTGCTTGCTTGCTTTTTTTTAAAAGATTGAAGGGGTCGCTGGGGGCTTTCCTCCTGGCTTGACCTCGCTCTCTCTCAGCGGGTCTTTTAGCTTTCAATCCTTCTAAATCTTTGGCCTTCGTAGAGTTAGATTTTTTTCTTAGATATTTTGGGCTCTGAATGTTGTCCCTCTTCCTGCTGCCTGGTATCGGCTTGTACTTTTGACTTTGCTAAGACCATGCGTTCTCCTTTCCTCACAGAGCGTCACCTGCAGAGAATGGGGCGGCTGTTGCAGGCCTCCATGTTTCTGGACTTCATGTGGCAGAATATGAAACTGAGCGATGCCTCCTCTTCCTGGGATGGACAGAAGCTTCCGGAGCCAATCACGGCCTCCTTACAACTAGAAATGGAAACTGACTGAAGAGTTGGCCATGAAGGGGGGGCCAGGAGCCGAACACCAGCAAAATCCTAACAGGAATGCGCTGAAAGGAAACCTGAGCCTCAACGCTGCTCTCCTTTATTGATAAAGCTCCTCTGGGGCCCCTTGGAAGGAGGAGAGGCAGGACCAGGGGCCAGAGGTCATGGTGCAGAGCTGAGTTATGTCCCGTAAGAACCCGGGACACTGGACAGCATCTGTTAATCAAATTCCCTCAGAGCTTAACCTTAAAGACCTGCTCAGCTTCCACAACCCCCCTGCATCCCAGAGCATGTGCAGTATCTATACTGGAAGGGGGTTGTATTAGAATCCAGAAGGGTGTCTTAGCGAGAGCAGCTTGTCAGGAGGCCCAAGACTCAAAGCAACAGGTCAGGAGGCTGCCTATCACCCATGAAAGACCTCTGACAGAGTCGCTTTTCACTTTATAGTTTGGAAGAAAGCAGAGTGAGTCTCTTTGTTGCTACCAGCGTATAAATTTTATTTGTTTTGATAAAAAAAATATTAACATCAGCTGGCTGTAGATGTAAAGTGTTGGAAATATACATTAAGAAACACTGAGTTGAGGGAGGGGAAGAGGTTGCACAGAAGTTAAATTTGGCAGAGTGGAAATATCCAGCGCCTCCATGAATATTTTGGGGTGGGGTGATTAAGATCCTTAATTCAGCCAGCAAACTGCAGTCAGAACAGCGATTCCTAACACAAAAATCTCTATATATTATAAATTAAATATATAAATATGTATAAATAGGGGATCCAGGTCTCGGTCAAAGTGGCTGGATGACCTGCTGGCATCTGCAGATCAGTTTAATGTATTTTGGCAACCAATAAAGAGTCGGACTTTACCCCCATTGTGGGTCATGGTATAACATCACAAGATGACAGAATCCTGCCCTATTTAGCTGCAGGAAATGCAGGTAATACATTCATGTTACATACAAATAAGAATACATATTAAAACATCAGAATATTCCAGGCCAAATGCACACGGTCCCTCTGAAATATAGACATCAGGGGATGGGAAGAACATGATCCTCAATGTGGGGGTGGAGAAAGCTGGGACAGAGAAGGGAGGAGCTCTGCTGGCAAGATTGACTGTTGTGTTCCTTGTAGAAACTGGTTCATCCTATGTGTTAAAAGCCAGAGTCCTTCATACCCAGAGGTGGGTGCATCAAATGAGATGCTTTCAATAGGGCCGACCTTCTTCCTCCCAGCTTTGATTCCCAGTTCAGCTCTCCCTTTCCCTGGGTTGGCTGGAAGCAACGCAGTATTCAGACATGCAGACGTAGATTTGAAATGTTTCTGTATCGAGCTGGGAATAAAGACAGCTCCATTAACGACCCTTCAGGAGAACAAGGAAAGTAGATCCTGATGGAAGTTAGTGCCTTGAAATTACACCAGGATTTAGACTGTCTCTCTTCTGGGAGGATGGTCTGGTTCTTCTTCTGGTCTACCTGGCAGTACTCTCTCCATGTGGGCTCAGACTGCAAGAAGGGAATCTTAACCTGATGGGAGAGAGTTAGATGATACTTAGCCATCCAGTTTAGTAAAAAGAGACAGATCTTGATGGACCTTATGTCTCAGTCTGACAGTTCTTCTGTTCTTATCTTGAAATCTGATTCAAGTGGCATCGGCTTCTCTTTACTCCGTGTTTAAAGGGAGACACATGTCGCCAAGCGTTTCTGTTGACATGATATAATCTTTCCATTTTGATTTGAAATTGACTCTCTTATGTCTTTCAGTCTCTAGTGCCACTGGTTTGGGCCAGAGCTGCTTTGCCTTGTTCATGCAAGGGGCTCAGCTGGGCTTTGCTTTGGTCCTCTGCATCGCTCTCTTTGTTACCGAGCTGCAATTTTTAAGTATTTCCTGGGTTGTTGGCCTGGAAGGCACCTTGGGTGCGTGAGAAATAGAATTCAAATCTGAGGAGCTAAGGGATGGATCAGAACCACTCATTGACAAATTTTCATCATAGCCAGAATCTTTTCTCTGTTTTTCTAGGGCAGGGGAATGATATAGCTCTTTCTGAGTTGCAAAACCAGGATTTGCAGAACTCAAATTCAGTTCCATCCTTTCCACTTTAGGCAGATTCGGCACCAGGGGAGAATGGATTTTGGCCATAGTCATGTTTTGATTGCTTCCTTCAGCATTCACTGATAAACCACTCAGTTCCACCGGCAGCAGCGACCTGCCCTCGTTTTCCACCAGGGTTGGTAAACCAGTCACGGACCTTGATCTGGTTCGGTCCAGTAATTTCTTTCGGTTTGCATTGCTGCTGTGTAATGTGTTGCCTTCAGATATCCTCCGCTGGGCCAACGCATTCATGTCTGAGCTGTTGATTGTGTCCAGGCTGGAGACGGATCCATATGCCTCCTTTAACACAAGCTGGAATTTCTGGTATGGGTTTTTGTATGGCCGGAGGTACATGGAGGGGACATAACCAGCTTTGCCATTGTACCTGGAGAAAAATAAAGCACAAGACTAAGGCAACTTTCAAACCAATCGGCCTACATGAAAATAAAACGCTGCATAATCTGTAATATGTAGAAATGAAACAAAAACATAAAGGAAAGAGAGAATACATTTTTTATTGGACTAACTTAATGTAGCTCCTTCTTCCTCAGATCACCACACCTTCAAAGCATAAATTCTACCTCAGGAGTTGTTTTTATATAAAGAGAAAAAAAAAAGACCAACCCAAAACTTTACTTAACAAAGGAGCAGACCCCGAAGCTGTAGTTTTTGCCTGACTCTGGACAGGCGTACAGCTGGAAAAAAATTGTGGAAGTGGGGGGAGGGACTCAGCCACCCGAGTGACATCCCTGAGGTTAGACGGACCCCTAAACTCTGTCCGGGCCAAACAAAAGGGGCACTAATCGCATCCTACAGGCCCTAACCAAAGGAAAGACTGCTCAGGCTGGAGACGGAGAACAGACTGATTGTGCTTGGAGTGCACAGCCAAAAGTCAATGTGTTCTCAGTCTCTGCTGGCAGAGGATTGTAAACCCATTTGTTCTGTACCGGTCTGGAGGGTAGATAAAGAAATGTGGAGGTCTTTAATGCAAATGTTTCCCAGCTGCATAAAATATTCAAGAATTGCAAAGGCGTATGTGGCATTCTGGTAACATTCCCAAGCTCTAAGGCACGGTTATCGGAGAGCAGAGCTCAGATGTTCTGCCAAATACTCTCAACAAAATTTAGGATATTGTCAGTTTGGCTGGCCATCTTACACCCCAGCTAGTTATATGTTGTGAACTCACCAGACCAGCCACCAGCCATTCTCCGATTTCTCAAGGACTTCAATGATCACTCCGTTCGCCACAGACAACTCGTCAGCGCTCTGTGCTTCATAACCTTTTGCGGCAAAGTAAAATACCCCTGCAGAAACAGAGAAATCCATCCAGTAACAGTTTCCACACACACTACACAAATTAATATGTTCAGGGAGCAGATCAAAGGCCAAGGGGTGGCCTAGCAGTTAAAGCAACGGGGGGCAAATGTGTTCTCTTTATATTTCATGATTCTTCTACACCATTTTCCTGATACAATGTCATTCAAAACGGTTTACATTTATATTTTTTTTAAAAACCCAAAACAAAGGTGGAAACAGAAATTAAAGAATCAAATGACAAAAACAGAATTTGATTAAAATCCTAAGATTTACAATCAGTGTAGCATTTTCAGTTTCTTCGTAAATACGAGAAGCCTGGGTTCTAATCTCAAATCAACAGGCAGCATAATAACTGTGGATCAAAAATATTCAAAACTTTGCATCTCCATCCTACTTTTCTTCTGTTGTCAACTTCCAACTCGTGATTTTTTGCAAATGGGGATTTGTTGTAGCCAAATCTTAAGCATCATTCAAAAAGGAAAGCTGCAAAATCCAACCTGACCCCCTTCCCCCCCCCCCCAAATTTTTGTAAGGGCCAACTTAAAAATCTGGTGCCTGTTTTCTTTTCTTGCAGCTCAGCAGGGTTAGACTCTAAGCATGTCCAGACACTATAATTTTGGTATCAAGTTTTCCTGCAGTGAGAAATGTTAAGCTTAGTAAAGACCAGCTAGATTTGCAGAGCATAAGGAATGGATGATGGAGGGCAGGGATTCTACCTGACCCAGGTAAACTAAACTAAACCTTAGGTTTGTATACCGCGCCATCTCCGCAAGATTTACCTTCTCTTGCCCAGGCCCTGGTATGTCCATTCTCATTGGCTCTGATATGTTTCTTCAGATAGGGAGCTGGGAACCAGGCTAACTGCTTGTCCTCGTTCTCAACCAACCACCAGCCTGAAAGAAAAAACAGCAACAGGTGTTGGACTCTAAACATTTGAGACTGTCAATCAGCTTGTGCCAGGCCAGTCCCTGAGTCAATTAATGGATGCTAAAGCCCCGTCTGGGCAAATGGCTTTTCTCAGGAAACGAAGCACTTGCATGCGTCAATGCCCTAGACACTGTTGCGGTTCACTTAAGTTCTAGCGTGCATAGTTGCAAGGGGGTGTCTCCCAGTATGTGCTCTTGCCACAGACATCTGCAGTAGCACTAGGTCTATGGCTAACGTGACTGCACGTGCCGAAACGTCTGATGCGCTAAGGCCGGGTTACACTTAAATTGTATAGCAGAATCTGGGCGCTCAGATGCCATTGTAGAAGACTCGCCGTGCACCCACTTACAGAATTACCTTAAAATGTAGAAAACCATCAGGCCAGCCACAGGATGCCACACAGACTCCCCTGTCCTCCCTCTCCCCTAGGAATCCATTTCTCCCTCACACACACACTCCTACACATTAATCTGATTTGCATCGCATTACACCAAGATAAGGATCAATTTTGTAAAAGGTGAGCTTGGAAATCCAGTGGCAACTAGCAGTCTGCTGTGATTTGTCCATCCGTCACTGGGCATGAATGCAATACCTGTGGTGTCCTTGAGCAGAACCTCCAGTATCTCATCCTGCATCACTCGGAAAGGCCGGTTCTTGGTGTCTTTTGTCTCGTAGGCTTCGATGCACAGGTACCTCTGGGACATGACGGGCTCTGTCACGGGGGTGAGGGTCTCTGTGCCAGCAGCTCCCTTCGTCCTCTCCCCAGCCTCTGGCGGCATTATCACAATGCTGGAAACAAAATGCATTTCTTTAGCACTCTCCAGACCAGTAGAGGTTAACTTTACAAGTGGGTATATATCTGATCATGACCAGCAGGTGGAGACTGAAAACAAAACTTTGGGACAGTATATCCTAGCCCCTCCTCTCTATTTCCCTCAGTCTTCTTTCAGTCTCCAGCAGGTGTGAGTGATCTGTGCCCATCTCCCTTGGTAGGGCTGTTGGAATTTGTTTAGGGGTTTATTGTCCCTGTTTTTGGCCGGACGGAGTTTGGTCGGGCCCTGTTTGGGGGTCCGTCCGACCTCGGGGGTGTCAAACCCGGCGGGTCTCGAGCGGGGTCCCTCCCCCCACTTCCTCCACCTCCCCACATTTTTTTAGAGGAGCCTCAGCAGTAAGCCTTGCCCCCTAAGTCAAGCAAGGCATATTGCTTCGAGAGCCTGTGGAGTCTGTTCTGTAAAAAAAAAATAAATAAATAAAAATCCTGAGGTAGTGCTGGTCTGAAGGGTTGTTTCCCTTTAAGAAAACTGTATTTTACTGTATTTTTTCATGTAACCGGCACTTTTTTATAGCTAGGTCGCGTATGGAGCAATTGTGCCCTTCTCCGGGGGAGTAGGACACAATTGAGTCCAGCCGCGAGGCACTCGCGGCCGGCCTGAACTCGGCGGTTTGGGTCGGTGAGGTGGTGGAGCTCCGTCGGCAGCGGCTGCAGGCGCCCAGAGCTCCCCGCCGATGGTGCCTCGCGAGTCGGCTTGGAGCAGTGGGGAAGCCCGGTCTTCCACAACCGCCCACGGAGGGATTCCCCGAAGGATTCCCTCTCAGCTGATTTTTTGACAGCTGATGCCGACTTGCCTGTCTTAGCGGCTGAGACTGTTCAGTCTTCTCAGCCGCTACAGGCCATGGAGGGAGCATTTTTGGCGGGAACTTCGCCATTTTCTTTGTCTGGCCCCTCCATTTTGTCTGCAACCTCAGGTGACCTTCCCCCTGTATGGCGAACACTCTGTGACGTTCACAATACCAACCAGATGTATTGGTCTACTACTCACAAACAGGAATTAGCCAGTTAAAGTTTACAAAGTCAGGAAACATTCTGTCCCTTGGAAGTCCATATACTGGAGGTTTCTTTGTACCCAGGAAGTCTGGCCCTGGGGGTCCCTTTATTCCCTCCCCCAGGAGTGTACCCCGTTTCTGGGGTTTATCTAGTTTTGAGAGGCTCCATCCATTTCTTTGTACTCTGAGCCCAAGAAGTGGAACATTCTGGAGCTTAGCAGCAGGTGGTGTGAAGATTGATTCTTGTTTTAAATAAAATTGGGTGGTAGCTGTGTTAGTCCACTTTTAAAGGTAATACCGTTTTCTTTGGACTATTGTTATAAATACAAACCTGTCTTCGGGAAAAGAAGGATTAAGATCCTGTGGATGGGGCACGAAGAACTGCGTCACATCTGCAGCCTGTGAGATCTTGGGGTCGGTGCAGAGCAGCTCGTGGGAGTAGGTTGCCAGTAGCTGCATTCGCTCCAGCTGCCGATTTCTATACTTGGTTCTGCCGAATATGAGGGGAGCATCTGCCAAGAAATACAAGCAAGAGTCAGTGACTTAGCTGAACTTTTCTGACTAGCGCTAATGCTCTCCTGCCTTTGCCTCAGTAATCCTACGTCAGGGTGTTTAGTGCAGGCACTGTTGGACATGACGGGCTGGTTGGACATGATGCTCCACAGGGCCTCCCCCAATCCTCCTGGGTGTCTATGATCATGCAAATCTTTTTGTATTGATTGAAAGGTGGAATTAAAGGAAAAGGAGCTGCCAAGAGTAACACATTTGGGCTGCCATTTTGTTCCTGCGCTCACTCTGGTACCGATGGTCCAAAATACCCCAGGAAAGAAGGTGCCCCCTCCCCCCCCTTTAAACAGTAGTTATGAGAGGTTGTAGTGGTTTGCTACTGTTTCACCTCAGTCACTGTCAGAATGACGTACAAGACAAGCTCCCCCTGCCCCAATCAGTGGCTCAGCTGTGGAAAGTTCATAGGCGTTACTCGGAAAGGATCGGGAATGCTATTCAGTCACCTTTCAGCTTTGGGATAATGCATTCCGACTTCCTCAGGAACCCGGCTTCCAGCGGGAATTTCTTCCTCAGGTTTCGCTGATGTAAGAAACAGAGAAAAGATCAGTGAAGGGATAATTCTCAAGAGCCCAGGATATCTCCCTCATCCCGTTCTCTACTTACATCCAATTTCTTAAACTCTTCAAAGGTCCTGTAGATGAGGATGTTGTTGTGATCTGACCACAGCACAGACAGCATAAAGAGCTGTAAAATAGGGAAAAATTATAAGATCTCAGTCTTGTAATATCACAATTGTATGTCAACAGATAAAAGAGTAGGTTTGCTAAACTATTCTATTGTCCTTAATGTGCATTGTTAATGAGTAGTGCCTACTGTGTAAATAACACCTAATACTGCGCTTTAGTATGAAGTTAAGTGGTAACGCCTAGAGAATTGTGTGGTGACAGAATTTGTCCCTGTCCCTGTGGGTAACTGCAGGAAACCATCCCCATGCCATCCTTTAAGGAGAGAGGGAAGAATCAGAGTATGAATGGGCCTAGCCACTGACCCTCAAGCCTTGCATTGAAGAATAAGAACATAAGAACAGCCTTACTGGGTCAGTAGCTCGTTCTCACGGTGGCCAATCCCCATGCTACCAATACAGGGCAAGCAGTGGCTTCCCCCGTGTCTAGAAGGACTGAGGTTCAGATAGAGAGATTACAGAAGGACACGGGATGGTTTCTCACTGTTATTCACAGGGACAAGTTTTGTCACCATGCCATTCTCTAGTAACATCTTTGCATTATTTATTAAGGAGCCGCAGAAGCGATTCAGTTCCTGTTGCATTGGCTGTGCCAGTACTTGCTACCGTGGCTTTGCAAAAGGAGCCCTGCCTCCTTCCTAAATTCAGCACTGTGACTTGTAATGAACAAAAGCCACCCTGGTCTCAAACAACGACCATAAATCCCAGGATTATTCTCATGTTCAGAACACCAGAGTCTATTATAAAGCTCATTTAATAAGGATGCAAAACAAATGGAAGAGCTCCTAAAACTGAAGCAAAAGACACATCCGAGCTAGCTTAGGAAACAGGAGAGCAAAGTGGCAGTAAAGCAAACATTCCATGAGATCCGGCGGATTCCTGCCACCGGATTCTCCAGATCTGCTTGAAGGCAAAGGCTGCTCCGGATCTCTTCTTACCTTCTGTTTGCGGTGCTGCATCACTCCGACGCCCTTGGCCTCCACTGGGTATCTGTTGCCGCTGCCACCACTCATGTTTCTTCTGGGAACACAGACAGCTTTTCTGATCTTTGATCAGCTGCCTGGCTGAGCTATTTATCCCTGAGGAAGGGGAGGGGAGGAGGCAGCAGAACGCCCTTAGGGCGGAGTGGCTGTGTTTCCTGAATTTCCAGGCTCAGGAAATCCCGGCCAGATCCTCCCATCCCTGGCTATTTACACACTGTCACACGTTCTAGCTCCAGCATCCCCCTTGGGCAAAATTCCTGAGCTCCAAAAAGCACCGAAGGGAATTTCTCCTTCTCCTCTCATTGCAGATAAACATATGTTTAGGTCATATAGGGAGTGGCTCTCTGGCTCAGGGACCATCAAATCCCAAGTGCAAAGAAAGCAAAAATCCCTAAGAGTGAACAGTTTTCTACATTTTTTTGGGGTGTAGTTTATTTTTTAATGAACCTTCCAGCAAGTCCAGTGCCGCCCCCCCTCCACCCCAAGATTGGCTTCAGATCCCCTCTGGTTAAGCCACTGCTTCTTTCAACTTCCCTCCTTGGCTCTTTAACGCGCTTGTACTATTTGGGTGGCTCCTACAGATTATTGTCATTCTCGAGGTATTTCCCAAAAGAACATTCATGCAACTCCATCTCTGGAGGTCGTGAAAAGTGAAGCTGACCCCAGGGGCTTAAGGACTGCCGTATCCCGTCCAAACATTGTATTTCTTTAAATAAGGGACAAAGAACATCTAGACTTAAACGCTTAGCTCGTTTTGTTTGCTTAGACTCGAATCTGGCATGACGTCACAGGTGTTCCATCATTGGCTGTCAATGAGTATGTTCAAAGCTGCTTTGCCATAGGAATGCCTTCTGCAGGGGAAAATCCCAGCTTCTGAGTTAATGATCCAGGTATTGCCTTGAAATGCACATGATAAACATTGTCATAACTATATGCCCTAAAGAAGGAAATGGGCTATCAGGAAATATTCATACCTCTCCTTGGTATTCTTTTGGGGTGTGGTGGGCGTGGAGGGGGAGGTGAACTTAGCAGTTTCTTCTGCTATTGTGGGGTTTTAGAACTGAGCTACTGGGTCACTTCCTACCCGCATGCTATTATGCTAGTGACTGTCCACTTGGACCCATTTATCTAACCATTAGGTGGCACCATTGAGCAATGATCAAACCACTCCCTTTCTTTCTGCAGGAATTACGAGTGACATGGTGGGGTGGCCGTGTTAGTCCACTTTCCAAGGTACTATAAAGACATTTAAAAACCCAAACAAAGGTGATACGTTTTTTACTGGACTAACTCGGTGCATTTTATGATGAGCTTTCAAAAGTAACCCCCTTCTTCGGATCAGAAATAAGCAAATGCTGACAAATATCAGTATATATAAGGGAAACATGAAAGCATTTCAGGAATAGGAAGAGGGTGGATGGGTGGGCAGGAAACAGAAAAATGGCACTGTTTGCATTGATATTTATTCTGCAATTTCCCTTCAAGTTTCAAGTTTATTAGGATTTTATATACCGCCTATCAAGGTTATCTAAGCGGTTTTAACAATCAGGTACTCAAGGATTTTCCCTATCTGTCCCGGTGGGCTCACAATCTATCTAATGTACCTGGGGCTATGGAGGACTGAGTAACTTGCCCAGGGTCACAAGGAGCAGCGCGGGGTTTGAACCCACAACCCCAGGGTGCAGAGGCTGTAGATCCAACCCCTGTGCCACACACTCCTTCACTTTATTGCTCTCATAATATTTACTCCTGTACTTATCAGTTCCAAGTTATTTGATTGTTCTAATGTGTTGCGTATTAAAGGTGTTTGAGTCGTATTATGCTCATATTATATGATATCTATGTTATATGAATGTGATTTGTATTTTGCTGTCATGTATCATTTTTATTACAAGACTATTCTATTGTGCTGTTTAATTGTGTGTATTTTTGCTACTGTAGTTTTGGTTTTAAGCATAAGAACATAAGCAATGCCTCCACTGGGTCAGACCCGAGGTCCATCGTGCCCAGCAGTCCGCTCACGCAGCGGCCCAACAGGTCCAGGACCTGCGCAGTAGCCCCCTATCTATACCCCTCTATCCCTTTCTTCAGCAGGAAATTGTCCAATCCTTTCTTGAACTCCAGTACTGTACTCTGTCCTATTACGTCCTCTGGAAGCGCATTCCAGGTGTCCACCACACGCTGGGTAAAAAAAAACTTCCTAGCATTTGTTTTGAATCTATCCCCTTCCAATTTTTCCGAATGCCCTCTTGTTCTTATATGTTTTGAAAGTTTGAAGAATCTATCCCTCTCTACTTTCTCTATGCCCTTTTTCACAAAAAGGGTGGTAGGCACCTGGAATGCCCTCCTGTGAGAGGCTGTGAAGACAATTCAAGAATGCACGGGATAAACACAGAGGCACACCATATAGAAAAAGGATGGGATCCAATTAAAACAAACTTAAATGACATCATAACCGGAGTGAGGGTTTTTTTTCCATTTTCATCTCGTTGACTGCATTTCATTTTATAGTAATAAAATTTTCTATGAGCGTCAGATCTAACACTGCGATAAAAAGGTCTAACTTGGCTTCGTAAAAAGGGGGGATTTTATGCCAAGTTTGTTTGTTTATATAGAAAATTTATATTCTACTCTGTCCATATTTCTAGCAGAATTGCAACATGCATATTTTGTAAGAAGTTGTCGACTGCCTTGGGTGAATGTCTTCATTAAGGTGGTTAATAAAGTCCAATAAGTAATTACTACAGGGGATGGGGAGAATCAGCAAAGTTCTCCGCCCAACCATGAGGTGGCCGAGCGCCCGATTCATAACGCGTCCGCAGTCAAATTAGGCTGATTGGAGGCAAGCCCCTAAGCGACCACACGAATCGCTGAAGAGCGATTCTGACGCGTGCGTAGACCATCTTCTTTGCCTGTAGACGGTCCTCACATGCACTTTCTTTTTGGGGGTTTTGCTCAGTGCAATTTTTAAAAACTTTTGTACTCTCCAGCCTGTGGGTTTAACCCGTGGCTGCACTGCGGCGTGTTCTGGAACTTAACAGAGCACGCCGTAGTGCAGCCCCGCTTTAAACCCGTGGGTTAAAGCCATTGAGTCGGGGCAGAGAGCAGGGTTTTTGCACAAGTGACTGGTCCCCAGCAGTCGCTTGTTTTTGGTTCGGCCAGTCCAGTCGGTGTAGTGAATCGAGGCCCTTCCTCCTTCGCATGCACAGATCAGATCGGAGGAAGGTTAGGGAATCGGGTCGAGGTCACAAAGTGGTCGGGCTTAGTGAATCTAGCCCAAAGTTGGGGGCTATACACTTAGTCCAACCATTTTCCTTTTATTCATTCCATTGGAAAAATATGGAACAAAAAAAGTGGAAATTTTTTTTTTTAATATCTTTATTCATTTTAAAGCCAAAAATAAGTGCAACATATTTTACAGACATTTTACACTTTAACAACACTTAAGTTCTATCAAATTATACTTATGACAAATACATAAATCAACCTCCCCCTTTATACATACCCAGCAATTGCACTCTAATTCTAAGTATCTCCCCACCCCCCTCCCTGGACGTGCAATCAACAATCGCCCCTTGCAGAATTCTGTCAATGGCTCCCAAACATCCATAAATTTCTTATAATGTCCCTGTTGTATCATAAGTTCCATTTTAAAAGTGTGGCAAAGAGATTCCCACCAGAAAGTGTAATTTATCCGATCCCAGTTTTTCCGATTCCTCAAAATAAGTTGTATGGCAACCCCTGTCATAATACAGAGAAGTTTATTATTAAGGGAAGATATTTGGCTTTTGGCCCTCATTAAGGTATCGTACGTTAATGCCACTGGATTTTCCAATAATTTATTCAATTGAGCCCAAATGGATCTCCAAAATTTCAGTATCAATGGACAATAGAACCATAAATGATCCAAAGTCCCTACCTCGAGATGACAGTGCCAGCATCTATTAGACTTAGAACTATCCAATTTCTGTAAACGAACAGGGGTCCAAAAAGCTCTGTGTAACAAGAAAAACCATGTACACCCCATCCTCCATCTCCAAATTTGTGGCCATTGAGACGCAGAAATCTGCTGCTTTATCTCAATGCTCCAAATGTCACAAAGACCAGTTTTTGGTTTCTTATTCAAAAGTTCAGATATTAATTTATACCACTGAGCGGAAAAAGTGGAAAATTGCTGGACAAAGTGGGGAATTTTTTAATCGGCACCAGTATTGCTGGCCACCTAAGAAGCGGCCACCGATAGTGTGTCAAACACGAATTGGCACCAATTATAGAATTTTGCTTTTTTCTTTTTACACTGGTGCCTTAAATATAGGCGCAAGTGTTGCGGTTCATAGACAAAACCGCCAAAGACAAAGATGCGTGCCAACAACTGAGCGCAAGATGGAAGCGCACGCCGAAAAAAAAGTGTTTTTAGGGGCTCCCCCCATTTTACTTAATACAGATCGCGGCGGCGTGGGGGGTTGTAACCGCCCTCATTATACTGGAAACTTAACTATTTCCCTGTTTTTTAGGGAAAAAGTGAAGTTTTCAGTAAAATGTGGGGGGTTACAACCCCCTACAACGCCCCCCACAATGCGGCGCGATCTGTATAAAGTAAATAACAGTCATTTTCTTTGGCGCGCACCTCCGCGTTGCACTCAGTTGTCTGTGCGCTTTTGACCTGACATCAGGTGTTGCACTTCTGGAATCACCTAAGGACGCCTAATGCCACTTCCGACATGTCACGCCCACGCTCCTGTAAGCGCAATGCTGGCACCTTAAAAGAAGGCACCATTCAGGTCTCCATTTTATTTAGAAAGCATGCTTCTGCATTGGTTGGGTACCCTTCAGTTTGTCTTTGAGAATTTCCACATAAGTATATAGCTCTCGATAGAGACTGCCTCAACTTTCTTCGTACATCCTGGTCTTGGAAATATCTCCATAAGAAGTGGTTTTAGGAGCTGCGTTATAAGAACATTTGCACAAATGCTCGTGACCCAACTGAGATATTGTCCAAGCTCCTTTCTGACCTTATATGCAACTTTCTTTAAATTAGCTCTCTTATTTTCTTACTCCTGCCTTTCCATCTTATCTAGATGCTCCCATCTTTGCTTTTATTAAAATGTTCCACTGCATTTTGTGTTTTTAATTTTAATGTAGCATGTTATAAGCCAGACTTTGTACTGCAAGCTGAATATTTTGATACTGCTGTAATTGTTTGACTTCTTCTTGCTATACATCGCCTTGACTGACTTCCTTCAAAAAGGCAATAAATCCTAATTAATAAACAAACATGATTATTTCCTCATGAATGCAAGGTGACAAAGAACTGGAGGAAGCAGTTTTTGGTCAGTGGGTTGGGAGGGGCCATCTCTAGAAACAGAACATTTTCTTTGATTTTTTTTTGTTGTTGTTGGCGTGTGGTAAAGCTATCTCTAAATGCAAAACTTTCTCACAGTTATTTTATTTGATATATCGCCATTTTTAACAATAAAAAATGTCAAATCAAAGCGGTTAACAATAGATTTAAAAAATCAATGGGAAATAATTAAAATCGGTAGCATAAACACAACAGGGAAATGTACGAGGGCTGGAAAGGTGACAATATCAAGAGGTAAGAACAGGAGGACGGAAAAAAATGCAAGAAGAAGAAAGCAAAGGAAGAACACAACTGATGTGTTAAGAACTGGGTCAATTGCCAGTTTGAAATTAGGCTTTCAAGTGTGATTTAAATGATTTAAGAGATATAACGGGAGGGAGTTCCAAAGCGTTGGGGCCAGAGTATTTTTTAAATTAGGGTGTGTTTGTTATAAAGTCCTTTTTGGACTACTACCCTCTTATTTGGTATCATATCTGAAATTGTTTAATTCAAAAAAGCATACCAGGAATTCGGGCATGTTTATTTTTCCCACCCCTAGGGGTTGTCGTTCTAAAACATTCTTTGATAGGACTTTAAAATATCAGGCGGGGAAAGCGGATTCCTGGAAAAGCCGCTGATTGCTCAGGCGTATTCTTATCCTATATCTAGGAAATTATTAAGAACTCATCTGTTTGATAACCAAGAATGTTGCTCTTCAAGCTTTTTAATGATTTTATCATGCCGTGTTTGCAAATTAGGTTGTATTTTAACCATGATGTATAATTCTGCCCATAGAAATGTGTATATGATTGTATTTATCTACTGTTGTGAACCACCTAGAACTAATGGCAGGGTGGTATTAAGAAATAAAATTATTATTATTATTATTACTACAGAGAAACTAGAATCTCTGAAAATATCTAGAAAAAGCTGCCTAAATGATGGAATGATCAGGAAGGATTCAAGTTTGGAGGAAGGCAGCTCTCTTAGTAACATAGTAGATGACGGCAGATAAAGACCCGAATGGTCCATCCAGTCTGCCCAATCTTCTAGGAGAATTTGGAATCAAATGCGAAAATGAAAATTGAGGAGAACCAGAATCCAGAATCTGAAAAGAAAGGTTGTGGTGGATGTTAAAGATAACTAAATAATAAATTGCGGCTAATATAATATCATAAATAAATATAAATCCCAACCAATTATCATTTTTCTATTGCTCTGCTTGGTTTTCTTATCATTTGCTCATTTTGACAGCTGGGTTCATTTTCTGTATTGAATATTTTCTTGGCTGATTTATATTAATTCAAGGTAGTATCTGAGGATTGGAGGGTGGCCAAAGTAAAACTGATTTTTAAAAAGGGTTCCAAGCGTGATCCGGGAAATGACAAACTAGAACGCCTGGCTTCAGTTCCGGGCAAGATGGTGGAAACTATTATAAAGAATAAAATTGTGGTTTAATGGGTCAGAGTCAGCATGGGTTCAGCCGAGGGCGATCTTGCCTCACCCATTTGCTTGATTTCTTTGAAGGTGTGAACAAACAAATGCAGCTAGTAAATGGACACGAGCCCTTGTGACATCACCTGTGAGGTTGGCTCTTAGGCATTATGACATCACAATACGAGGAGCCGCTGAAAAGTTCTGAGCCCAACCAAGAAGAGAATGACGTGGAGCCATGAAACTTCCAAGTTACTCCACACTTTGTTTCAATGATATGAAACAAAACGAAAAGTTTCATGGCTCCACATCATTTTCTTCTTGGTTGGGCTCAGAACTTTACAGCAACCCCTCAAAATTTCACTTGGCCACAAAAAGATTGAAAAGCACTACCCCTCGCGTGACCTGTATGTGTAGCCTCCACTCTCTGCAGTAGCTGAGGAATACCGAGGCAAGAGGTCGCAAATTCTGTGCAAAGTTACACAGCACCTGTCTAAAGATGAATTAGTCTGTGTATTAAACAGTATAAATGCACAGTTGGATTTCAGAGATCCCACAGATGCCATCAGGCAAAGGTGGCAAAAACAGAGATGGTGCTCCTGCCCCATTTGGGGTAAGGTGGGGGAGGGGCTTGGTCCAATGGCACAAAACAAAACACAAATGAACATTTTATTTTATTTATCTTTATTTTCCAAATTAAAATGGAATCACATTCTTTCTCAGTATCAATTAAAAAAAAACATTCCAAACTGGGCTCAGGCAAAATCATAAAGATTTATTCACACAGGGAGATAAATTCTCACATATCTGATTACTGTAAGAGCACAAGGAACATTTGGATGGTGACATGGGCAAGATTAGGATATATCAAATATAAAACGGCAAGTTTTTATAGTCAAGTATTAGTTGGAAATAATCACGTGGCCGGCAGACATTTCTGCCTACCTGATAGATTTATTACTGAGCTTGATCTTAAAACTGTCCCGTCTTTTCTCAAGGTTATAATCCTGCTTCACTTTCCTATCGAATTAAATTCTTCTTTGAATGATATGCTGGGAATTAGAAGGATCTTTCCCTCCAGAGAAACTCACTAGAATAACTGCAAACGTTTCAGGAAAGCCAGACAACTGTAGACTAGGGGGTCCTTTTATTAAGGCGCGTCTTAGTACACGCTAAATGTACGTGTTAGCGAGGGTTAGCATTTAGCGCCTGCTAAGACCCCGAGGTTTCCAGTTTCTGTGTCTTTTGATAAATGATTATTTATCCTCCGCCCTTATTCAGGGCGAGTTGCATATTAATGTACAAAATAAGACATAACATTTCTCCTACAAATCACATCAAAAACACGCTGTAACACAAATGACACACTTGCATCTAAACATCAAATTGCATATGACATACACATCGCATCAACAACGAACAGCATTTAAGGCCAAACCCTAAAATACATCAAAATACAAAATTGCCTAATGCACATAAGAACATAAGAAATGCCTTCGCCGGATCAGACCTTAGAGCCATCTAGTCCGGTGACCCGCACACGCGGAGGCTAAGCCAGGTGTTCCCTGATGAAGACCTTGTTTACCCGTGTCCCTCAATGTGATTTGCAAGAAGGTGTGCATCCAACTTGCCTTTGAATCCCAGAATGGCGGCCTCCGTCACCACCTCCTCCGGGAGAGCATTCCAAGCGTCCACCACTCGCTGTGTGAAACTGAACTTCCTGAGATTTGTCCTGGGCCTGTCGCCCCTCAGTTTCAGCTCATGACCTCTTGTCCGTGTCACATTGGACACATCAACAGCAAACATCATTATGCCAAATAGAACAGACCGGACCATCAAGCAGATGAAATTTTGAATTCAATAGAAATATGTGAACAATAAAAACACTCAAATTCAATTGAATATAATTTAATTACAGAATTTATTAACCATAGTATAAAAACAAATAAAAAAATTAATCAGACAACTAAGAAACGTGATAATATTATAAAAACAAAACAGAAAACACATCCAAACAAAGTATACACAACACAATTGAAAACCAGGAAAGTCCCCTCCCCCCCCCATCCACTTCACACTGACTAAAACACAGAAAAGCAGCTTCTGTTTGTCACTCCAGATCTCCGGGATAAGTCCAGAGAAAGCTTGTCCTGAATTTGAACTGAATGAAAAAGCTTTGGACCCAGGAAGCAAATTACTCTCTATGTCTGACTGACGCTGCCGCCTTAAGACACGAGAGTAGTTTGGCTGGATGCACAAGAAATGCTGCATTGTTTCCTTGAAAAATGGGATAAAACTGGGAGAACATTTTGCATATTAATAATTCTTTTTCTTTGAACTGACTTGCAGAATTTTATCTCTGTGCACATATCCTGCAGCACTGGTGACATGAATATGATGTGACTCCAATTTCCCCTGCTATAAAGAGCCAGTGGGTGAGAACACAACAGGGGATTGGCAGGATTAGTGAGAATACAGCTTAGACTGAGAAAAAAAAGGTGGGAGACCTGTAGGCAAATATTCTAAAAGATCACAGAATGTACCAATGATTGCATGTATTATTCAATACTAAAGAGTAAGATTTGTTATAGGATCAGACCTTTCAAAGCAGAGATAAACATTTACATTACATTAGTGTCTAAGGGAATTACAAAAGAATTGGTCTGGGCATACCCAGTGAGATTACAAGATAGAGAATTAGAAGAAGTTATTGGGGTCCGGAGATATATTGAGAATAACTTGGTTTTTAATTCTCTCCTGAAGGCTTTGTAGTTGGATGTTGTGATCAGTAGGTTGGAGAAATGTACATTTGGTTCACATCTTTCCAGTAATAGTTCACTAGGTATTTCCCGTCCCCAGAAAGCTCACACTCACGTTTACACCTGAGGTAATGGAGGTTCCATGACTTGCCCAAGATCACAAGAAGGGGCCGAGGGATTTGAACCTGGTCCTCTGTGCAGTATGTTGCTATTTGAACAGAACGTGTGTTTCAGACCAATCCAAAGAACTCGCCCAAACATCGGCCCTGCTCCTCTCCTTAACACAGTGGAGCTGGCTTAGCCAGGGGTTGATCCTAGACTGTTGGAGGCTGGTCAGCACTGGCTGAGGTGAACAAGTCAGGCTTCGCTGTGGTCCTCAGCATCGCTGTCTTGGTTACGGTACTGCACTTTGTCAGTATTTCCTGGACCTTTGGCCTCGGTGGCACTGTGGGTGTGTTTGGATTGGAGTCTGAGTCTGAAGAGCTAAGGGATGAATCGGAACCAGTCATTGACAAATTTTCATCAAAACCAGAATCCTTTCTTTCTTGAGGCCATGATGGTGGAAAGTTGCCCCTTTCCTTAGGGTTGGAAATATTGCCATGACTTGTAGAGGTCAATTTGATGTCTGACCTCTCCAGCGGAGAGGGTTTCCAGTCCACACTTAGGTTCCGACTACTTCCACCTCCAGCGCTCAGCTCCAAAGGCAGCGGTGGCCTGACCTCATTTTCCGCCAGGGCTGGTAGCTCATTCAAGGATTTTGATCTTTTTCTGCCCAAAGACTTCTTGGTTGTGGCGTTCCTTCCATTTCCACTGCTGCTGTGTGATGTATCTCCTTCAGATGTCCTCCTCTCAGGCAGCAGGTGGTCCTCCGCTGAGCTGCCGGTGGTCTTCTGCAGATTCAGTGTTGACCCATAGCTCCCTTTACTTAGAAGAACCTGGAATTTCTGGTATGGGTTTTTGTATGGCTTGAGATACATGGAAGGTATGTAGCCAGCTTTCCCATTATAGCTGAATCAAAGGGGAAAAAATGTATAAGCACATCTGTTTTTAGCATCGGCATGTAAGCCATCATATTTTATAAGAGAAAGGCTCCATTTCACCCCATCATTTCCACTGAGCAGGCCAATGCTCGTGGGTCAGTTGAGTTATGGCCAAACTGATGTGAGTGTTACCGAGCCAGCTCAGGTGCTTGGTCACTGCAGATAGGAGGTGGCCTATAGTTTAAACAGGTGAGACAAAAGGATAGCTTTATATCCCGTTCTCCCAAACGAGTTCAGAACGGGTAACAAGGATACATAAAGCATGGACAAACACATGATGAATTTACATGTGTACAGTAACATTAGATGTACAGAGTCAAGTTTAGCGTACAATTTGGTCTACTCACCAAGCCAGCCACCACCCGTTGTCTGATTTTTCCAGAACTACGAGAACAACGCCAACATTCACAGATAGCTCATCGGAATTCCTGGCCTCATAACCTTTCACTACACAGTAGAATGATCCTAGAGAAAGAGAAACCAGTCAATGCACCTTCCCTCCAATGGACGGTAACTTTCCAGAGTTTCCCGCCAAAGCATGCGCCCAGATCCTCTATGACCCTCAACGACAGGTCATGAAAAGAAATGTGAAGGTGTTTTCCATTGCATGAAGAAAAGTGGAGAGCAAAGTTTTCTGTTTCCCATGCATAAGAGAGATTTGCATATAATGGAAGTGACAGGCATGCAAATCTGCTCCATGCATATTCATTAGGGCTACCCTGAAAACCCGATTGGCCTGGTGGTCCTCCAGGACAGGATTGGGACCACTGTTATAGGAGATAAGCCGGGTACTTGCACTTTCCCCTAGTTCAGGGGTGTCGAAGTCGGTCCTCGAGGGCCAGAATCCAGTCGGATTTTCAGGATTTCCCCAATGAATATGCATGAGATCTATGTGCATGCACTGCTTTCAATGCATATTCATTGGGGAAATTCTGAAAACCCGACTGGATTGCGGCCCTCGAGGACCGACTTCGACACCTGTGCCCTAGTTCATTTCTGTGTAGCTAATAATTTGTACGGACTCTTCCCCAGGAACTTAGCCAAACCTCTTTGGAATTTCGCTTTGTTAGTCATCTTTACCACACCCTCCAGTAACAGACTGTACAACTTAAGTATGAAGGGCATGACTTGTGATTGGCTTGACTTGTGGACCAGGTAAAAGGGTAGGGGGACTTAATTAGGGTTGCCAGATTTTACTACAGTGTTCCCCTGCAAATTTGCAATTCGCTGACTCAGTTATTTGCGGTATTTTCTGACTGCCTCTTCTGGTCAGAAAATACAGGGAATGAATCCGCGAATCAGCCTTCTGCACAGCAGATTCCTCCTCCTCTCCCCTCCCCCCGGTCAGCCAATCAGCCTTCTACACAGCCGGTTCCCCCGGGTCAGCCAATCAGCCCTCTACACAGCTGATTTCTCCTTCTCTCCCCCCCCCCCCCCCCCCCCCGGAGCATACTGGGTATGATTTATTTTACCCGCTGGCACCCCAGCTGCCCTCTCCTGCCTTTTTACAGACTCAAAACCGCATTTGCATTTTTTTCAAAATTCGCGGGTGTTCCTGGAATGGAATTCCTGTGAATTTTTGGGGAGTACTGTATAGTAAAATCTGGACCCGTAGACCCACCTGCAGGCTTGCCCAGTTCCACCCAGCCCTGCCCCAAATCCTGTCCTGCCCCAGCCCCATCCCCCCACTGCCTGCTCTTGTCGGGCAGCAGGAGGCTTTTCAAAACCTGGACATGTCTGGGAAAATCCGAACGTCTGGTAATCCTAGACTTAATATACCACTTTTTTTGTGTGGTTACAATCAAAATGGTTTACATATTTTAGGGTGCTGAGGCAGTTGCACTAATCACTAAAATCAGGTAACTCTAGGCATAGGTACCAAGGACTTTGTGAGGGGGTGAGGAGTACTCTCACTGGTACTGCAATTACACCACTGGACAGCAGGGGGTGCTAGCTCAAGAGTCAGCATTGTTGTGCCTTCCAAGTGTGTCTGACTGATGAATATAGAGTAGAGAGTTGCGCAGGGACAGAAATCCCACCCATCCCCGCCCGCCCCGCCAGGATCCTCTCCGTCCCCACCCATCCCCATAAAAAACAGCAATTACTTCTGACAGGATCATCAATTCCACAGTTTCTTTTGTGTTTGCACTGCTGTTTTCCTTGTGGAATCTCTTTGGTGGAACCCTTTTTTTGTTTTTTGTTCAGGTAATTAACTTATAAACCCCCTCTTTTACTAAGGCTGACATGTCCATTATATTATATGGACGAACCCTGCTTCCAAAGCCTTCCATCCCCGTGGGAGTCCCGTGGGCCAGAGGGGGATCCCCGTGGGAGTCCCGTGGGCCAGAGGGGGATCCCCACGGGACCTCCACGGGATCCGCGGGATTCCCGCGATCCCCTTTCCCGTGCAGACTTCTAATATAGAGTAGAGTATCTGTTATCCGGCACCCACAGGGATTGGTGGATACCAGATCATTGTTTTTCTGGTTAACTGAAAGTCTGTTAGAAACCTTGTCTTAACCCAGTCTCAATTCCCCCTCCCCCATCCCTCCACCCGAAGCACCAGCGCATCAGTGGTCCAGAGCCCTTCTTCCTCACTTCCTCCCTCATGCCCTGAAGCGGCAGAAGCAGGCGGTAGTCCTAAGCCATGAACCCCCCTCGCTCTCTTTCTCTCTTCCTTACCTTACCCAAAGCGCAGTGGTCAGCAAGAGGCAGCCTCAAAACAGGCTGCTTACAGATAGCCTTAGCAGGGCCTTTCCTCTGGCCGCTGCACTTCAGGTAAGGAAGAGAAAGAGGGACCGAGGGAGACTGTGACTTCTGCCACTAAGGGGCTTGAGGGAGGGAGGCGGGTCAGGACCACTGCCACTGGTGCTACGGGAGACTGTTTTGTTGCCGGTTATGTGCGAGTCACAGTTAACTGAGACCCGGTTAACCGATACTCTACTGTATACAGGGGTTTTTTTAAATGAGAAATTCAAAGACTCCCCTCCCCCTCCGTGATTACTCTTCCCTTTCCTTTTTTCTTCTTTATCGTACTGTAACTTTATTCCCTTCTCCCACCTTCCCTACAAGTTCCTGTGTGTCAAGTCTGTCCTCTCCCCCCTCAAAAATGTTAGATTATATTTTGTTTTTTTTAACTTTGATTGTATTTGACTATTGTAAACTGTCTCCAGATACATGTGATGGACGGTATAACAAGTAACAATTAAACTTGGACACTTGGACCTAAGACAATCTGCTCGGGCACTTACAGACCACCACAGCGATGATTTCCATTCCTGTTTCAAAGCTCCCTAACCACCTGTTTGCTTTGTGCCACAGCACAAAGTATGAGACATCCACAGCCCTATCAACATCTACCTGGCCTCCCTAGGCAACCTTCTTCATAACCTCAAGCTCAAATTCTTCATTTATGCAGACGACATCACAATATCCATCCCACTCACCAACTTTTCACATGAAATACTCGACCACACTACAAACATTCTCAACCAGATCGAACTCTGGATGCTAGCATTCAGACTGAAACTAAACCCCGATAAATCTAAATTCTTCCTAGCCACCCCCAATGACAAAATCAAAGAAACTACAATTCAACTGAAAGGAATGACCTTCCCCCTCGAACCAACCTTAAAAATCCTGGGAGTCACGCTGGACAAAAATCTTTCCTTAGAAAATCACACCGACCTCGTCATCAGGAAAAGCTTCTCTGCACTTTGGAAACTTCGCACTATAAAAAAATACTTCAATGACACTTCCTTCCGCCTTCTTGTACAATCCTCCATCCTCAGCATTCTAGATTATTGCAACATCATATACCTTAACGCCACGAAGAAAACAACCAGGAGACTAAAAATAATCCAGAATACCGCCGTGAGCCTCATCTTTGGCCTAAAGAAATGGGAACACGTCACCCCATTCTACCACCAACTCCACTGGCTGCCTTTCGAGTCTAGAGTCCTTTACAAATTCGCATGCTTCTGTTACAGGGCTGTAAATGGTTCCTCACCAAGTTACATCAACCCTCACTTCAACCTCTACCGCACCAACAAGAAATCCCATCGTATTCAGCTGTTCGCCTTCCCCTCACCCAAACTTTGTCACTTCAAAAGATTCCTTGACAGAACTTTCGCCTTCCAAGCAGCCAAGCTGAATCCATGGCTAGCACAAATGATACTAGAGGCCCCCACTTACCTCGGGTTCAGAAAATCACTTAAAACTTACCTATTCAGCAAACAAGACCCGAATTGTTCCCCCCCTGACAATATCTCCCCCCCTCCCCAATCCGGCCCCCTTATGAGGCCTTCCCCCCTTTTTTCCCCACTTTCCTCATCCTCTGTCTAGTTCAAATAAAGCTGATAAATAATTGAAATTCTGTTACTCTGTAATTCTAATAACAAATCTGTAATTCTGACAAATAATTGTAAATCTGCCTGTCTATGCAGACCCTAATATAACTCGATGTAAACCGCCTTGAACTCGCATGGGTATGGCGGTATATAAGAATAAACTATTATTATTATTATTATTATTATCACATAGTTCTACCTACCTTCTTCTGGCTGACCAGGTTTGTCGAGATCCTCGCTGGTTTCTTCCTTCAGATAAGGAGCTGGAAACCAGGCCAACAGCCCGTCCCTATTCTCAACCAGCCACCAGCCTGCGGGTGGAATATTCAGGAATGCTAGTAAGTCTCAGGCATGCTACACTTTCATTACAGTTTAATTAGAATTTGAGTAACTCATAGGATACATAACACCCCAGACTTTATTGTACACATTCTAGTGCAGGGAGGAGCTGGGCTGTGTCTCCCCATGTTTCAGGCGCAGAAGAACTGGGAAAGCCCTGGGAAGGGTAAGAAAAACATGAGAAGTTCCCTCTCCAGTCCAGCCGCACACTTGACGGTAAACTTTTATGTATAAAGAAAAGGCGAACAGGGCAGTCACACTGCCCTGTTTACAAGGAAAATCAGTACTACTCGTATTTACATGTAAGAGTTCTCAGATCACATTAAAGCGGACGGAAAAAGACCGACTTGGGGCTAGATGCACTAACGATAGTGACTCGATCGCTGTTGGCCGATTCTATGACCAATTCTCCAGCAGCGATCGGTGCACTGTCAAGTCTGCATGCAAATGTGAGTGATTGACACATGCTCAGAGCCCTAACAGCAGTGACAGGGGAAGCAGCCTCCTGTCACTGCTGTTAGGGCTTCTGGGTTGTTGTTTTTTTTTTAAATGGCACAGATGTTGTGTGTGAAGCACAAGACACAAAACATAAAGGAAAATAAACTCCACCCCTCTCCCCCTGTATGATAGGCATTTAATTATTTATCTTCCCCAGTATGAAAGAAAGTAGCAAGTATGTTGAAACAGGTCTAGGCATGTTGTGATATGTCTCAAGGTTACTCATGTATAGTTGCGGCTCACTGCGAGTCTAACATTTCAAGAGACGGGACGTCAGGAGAGTCCTCGTGCGAATCAAGTTAGAAACTGCTAGATTTGGAGCACCGTTCAGTGATAAAATTTCTCACAAAAGAAGGGAAAAAGCCAAAGGAGATCAATGAATGCATGACTGCAGTTTATGGTGAGTCTAAGAAAGTCGAGGATTTAATTTTGTCAGATAGATGAATTAAGGTTTCACTAATAGCTGAAGAAATAGGCATCCTGGCAGGTCCAGTTTGGAAAAGAATTCATGAAAAGTTGGGCATGTCCAAGGTTAGTGCAAGATGGGTTCCAAGAATGTTGACGCCATGTCAGAAGGCCATGAGGAGAACTTGGAGATGCTCTGTGAAGACCAAGTGAAATTTTCATCATTTGGTGACTGGAGATGAGTCTTGGGTTTATCACAGAGATCTCAAGTCCAAATGGACTCAATGCAGTGGAAGCACAAGTCATCCCCCACCCCAAAAAAGTTCAAGACAGAAAAATCTGCAGGCAAAATCAAGGCAACTATCTTCTGGGATGATGAAGGACTTTTGCTCTGGAGTTCATGCCACACAAGACAACCATAACTGGGGAGAATTAGGCCAACGCAATGATCGCTTTGAAAAGACGAGGAAAACTCACAGTAGGCGTGCTGCTTGTTCATGACAATGCACCATGCACATGTCACGACAATCACAGACTGCCATTTGCGAATGTGGATTTCAGCAGCTGAACCATCCACCCTACAGTCCTGACCTTTCTCCCTCAAATTATTTCCTGTTCTGAGTTTTGAAGAAATCTCTCTGTGGACAGTGGTTTTCAAGTGATGAAGATGTCAAGGAAGCTGTGACGTCCTGGTTTAAAAGTTAAAGAGAAGAATTCTTTTCAAAGGGGTTAAAATTAGTGCAGAAAAAGTGGAAAAAGTGTATGGAGCTGTCAGGGATTATATTGGAAGTGGAGCATGGATCAGTCAGTGCGCAATAACCTTGGAAGTATCCATTTATAACTGCATGGAAAAGCCCTACCTGTGGTGTCCTTGAGCAGAACCTCCAGTATCTCATCCTGCATCACTCTGAAGGGTCGGTTCTTGGTGTCTTTTGTCTCATAGGCTTCAATACACAGGTACCTCTGGGACACGACGGGCTCTGACACGGGGGCGAGGGGCTCTGTGTTGACAGCTTTCTTTGTCCTGTCCCCAGCCTCTGACGACATTATCACAATACTGGAAACAAAATGTGTACATGTCTGTTAAATCTGTGAAATTCACAATAAAACTGGGAGCAGCATTTACAAGTTGGGCTTTTGAATAAAACAGAACCCAAACTGTTACTATTCAGAAAAAAGAATTATGTGTTTAAAGTTCATGTTAGAATGGATTAAATACAAATTCAGGAAAATCCTCTGTGTCCGGGAGTCTCCCAGTGTCGGCATCTTTTCACAAACATGAATTATCCCTTTAAAATGTACAGATTCAGGAAAACTTTCTGGGGAAGTCTCTGTACCTGTGTTCAAGGTTTCTCAGTCCCTGGGGGTCCCCGTATCTCTCCCCAGGAGTGCCCCCCATCTCTAGGAGAGGCTCCACCCATTTCACTCTACTGTGACCTTAAGATGTGGAAAGTGCTGGTGCTCAGCAGCAGAAAGTGTGGAGTTTAGTATCTTATTACAGTCTAGTCTTATAGTCCGTTACATTAACGGGTGCTAGAATATATGTGTGTGTGTCTGTCTTTATTTCTTTCTCTCTCTCTCTCCTTCTGTATTTCTGTCTTTCTTTTTCCTCGGCTGTCCACCCATTCTCCCTTCCTTTTACCTTCCCTGTGTCCACCACCACCCCTTTACTGCTCCCCTTATCCAGCAGCAGCCCTTCTCCCTTTTTTTAATCTCTCCCCTGCCCAGCAGCACCTCTTTCCTGTCCCCCTGTCCAGCAGAAGGCCTCCCTTCCTTTTTCTCCCCCCATCTCTTCCCCTGTCCATCAGCATCTCTTTCCTGCTCCCCCGTCCAGCAGTAGGCCTCCCTTCTTTTTTCTTCCCCCCTAGCACCTCTTTCCTGTTCCCCCGTCCAACAGTAGGCCTCCCTTCCTTTTTCTTCCCCCCCCCGTCTCTTCCCCTGTCCATCAGCACCTCTTTCCTGCTCCCCCGTCCAGCAGTAGGCCTCCCTTCCTTTTTCTTCCCCCCTAGCACCTCTTTCCTGTTCCCCCGTCCAGCAATAGGCCTCCCTTCCTTTTTCTACCTCCCGTCTCTTACCCTGTCCGGCAGCACCCCTTACCTCGAGTCTGCCCTCCGCCGACAGCCGCCTCAAGCCGCCGTGGCCTGCAGCCGCCAACAGTCCCCGCGCCGCCCGAAGCTGACATCCGCCTTGGGAGAGAGAGATGTGTGGAAGCGCGCATGCGCACTCCTACCTGCGGGGACCTACAGTGCACGGAAAACGGGAGCATGCAGGTAAGAGTGCGCATGCACGGCGTAGGCTTTTATTATATTAGATACACACCTGTCTTCTGGAAAAGAAGGATCCAGATCCCACGTCTGAGGCATGAAGAACTGGGTCACATTTGGACACTGTGAGATCTTGGTGTCGGTGCAAAGCAGCTTACACGAGTACATCTCCAGCAGCTGTAGTCGCTCTAGTAGACTTTGGGTAGTCTTCCTGAGTCTGAGGAACGCAGGGGCATCTGTGGAGTGAGAAAGATGTCTCAGACCACACAACAGTCAACACAGCACCAAACATGCTCAGCTGGACAGGAAGGAATGCTGTGAGGAAAAAAGGCGGGAAAGCAGAGGCTCATTTCATTTCTGTAGGGGCTTCCATCTGGTGTAGCACTTTCTGTTCTAGGACCTGCCTCGAGCAGCCAGTCCTGAAAGAACTTTTTTGACAGCCATACGCAATTCCCTTGTCATCTCTTTTGCTGAGGTCACCTTTTCTGCATTGGTGAGGGGTGTCCTGTGCTTCTATTTCCATATTTAGGACCCCCATCTCTGTATTTCGGTTGTTTATCTCCTGGTCCCCAGTCCCATCTTCTGTTCCCTAATACCTATCGTATGCCCATTGTCATGAAAAGGATCAGCAACGCTCAGATTTCATGGAAGGGCTGGATCGAAAGAATATTACTGTATTTTTGTTTAGGTTATTCTAGGGAAAATGTGAGTGGAAGGCATTCTAGGCCAGTGGTTCCTTAACCTGCCATGGTGACAGGCATGCAAATCTGTCTTATGCATATTCATTAGAGATATCTTGAAAACCCGACTGGCTAGGGATCCCCTAGGACAGGTTGAAGAATCAGTGATTTAGCCCAGTGGTTCCCATCAATGTCCTGAAGGTTTTCAGGATAGCCCTAATGAATATGCATGGAGCAGATTTGCATGCCTGTCACCTCCAATATATGCAGATCTCTCTCATGCATATTCAGTAGGGCTATTCTGAAAACCCTCCAGGACAAGGTTGGGGACCACTGTTCTATGTCATAAGGATAGATCTGTTCCAGTCAACCACTTACCTTTCAGCTTTGGGATAATGCATTCCGACTTCCTCAGGAACCCGGCTTCCAGCGGGAATTTTTTCCTCAGGTCTCGCTGATGCAAGAAACAGAGAAAAGATCAGTGAAGGGATAATTCTCAAGAGCCCAGGATATCTCCCTCATCCCGTTCTCTACTTACATCCAATTTCTTAAACTCTTCAAAGGTCCTGTAGATGAGGATGTTGTTGTGATCTGACCACAGCACAGACAGCATAAAGAGCTGTAAAATAGGGAAAAATTATGAGACCCCCCCCCAGTCCTTTAATGTCACAGAGACACCCTACCATCGCAACACGGCCTTCAGACTTCTGCTCCCAGCGAGATTTCTGAAAGTTCAGTGGATGCGGTGGACTGAACCATTTTGCTATAACCTTTTTGAGGACAAAGCCCCATAACTCCCAGCACGAGACCATTTCTATTGTAATATTGCTAGGAAAATAGTGCATTTAAAATCTGTGCATTTATGGAAACCTGTGGGCTTGTCATTCCTTACCCACATTTTTACAAAGGAAATCACTCAGGGCTTTACAAACTTTTCTGTTTTCCAAGACACTATATTTGAAACCTAGGTTTCAAAATCCTAATATCAGCTCTGTTAGCCCACCTCCCTTGGTGAAAGGCAGAAATATACATTTTCAGTGGTTTTTTTATGCAAATAAATTATCATTGTGTCATCTGCAAGGGGCCATATTAAGTAGAGCAGAGCATTCAGTGCGCCGGCCTGCGTTAAAAACCGCTATCGCGGTTTTGTAAAAGGGGGGATAAGTTAGGCGCATCTTAGAGAATCTGGCCCTAAAAGCTTTATTTCTCCATCTCAATCTTGGACCAAATTACAAAGACAGAATGTCAAATAATCTTTTAAATGAAGATCTAAGCGCCCGAGATGGCGCACACCGGTGAACTGCCCCTAATACGCAGGTTTTAGTGCGCTGAATAATTTAAATATCAAAACTATCCACTTAAGGAAACAGCATTCCCTAACCAGTAACCAAGGGAGTACGTAAAATGGAACAGAAGTAGGAAAATGAATAATTACGGAACTGTCGGTTTAACATTGTCTCAAAATGAATGTGACTGTTGGGCAGACTGGATGGACCTGACAGGCCTTTATCTGCCGTCATCTACCATGTTATGAAGGGTTGCTGAAAAGTTCTCAGCCCAGCCGTGAAGAGAATGATGTGGATAGGGTTTAAACAAGGTCAAAAACACAGATTCTCCTCTTTTACGAACGCATAGCGTGGGTTTTAGCACCGGCAGCGACGGTAACTGCTCTGACGCTCTGAGCACCGGAGCAGCTACCGCCGCTGCCAGCGCTAAAACCCGCACTAAGCGTTCGTAAAAGAGGGGGAGAATTTTGTTTCTGCAAATTGGCAAAATAATGTCAGAATTTAGGAAGTTGGTTGATTGGGCTGAGAACTTTTCAACACCCGCGCATACTGTATATTTTCTAAGAAGGGAACATGCTCTGTCCCATTTCTTCCCCCCCCCCCAAAAAAAAAAAAAAGAAATCTAGCTGCTGTATTTTGAAAGATCTGAAGTTGTTTCTGGATAGCCGGATAGCGTCTGGTTCTGTCCATGCTCCACGCACAAACCACCCTGGCGCTGTCCGGAGAGTGCCAAGGCGTTGAGAGGGAATGTTTAGAAACATAGAAACATAGAAATAGACGGCAGATAAGGGCCACGGCCCATCTAGTCTGCCCACCCTAATGACCCTCCCCTACCTTTCTCTGTGAATAGATCCCACGTGTCTATCCCATTTGGCCTTAAAATCAGGCACGCTGCTGGCCTCAATCACCTGTAGTGGAAGATTGTTCCAGCGATCAACCACTCTTTAGTGGCATTATCCGATTAATGCCTCTGAGTATTGCACTGGCCAGCACTTAATCCAGTTAGCGGCACCTAGATAAATGCCTTAGAATAAAAGCTGGTAAATGTTTACTGAGTCAAACATCTCAAGGTTCCCCAGTACGCTCTGTGCTCTCCTTAAGCTTAAAACTGGGATTTCATCCAAAATGCAAAATCTTTTTCCAGTTGTGCATCGAGATGGCTGGTCAAAAGTTATCGTTTCAGTTATGACTCATTTCTGTTTAAGTTTAGGTGGTGATCTCCCTTGAACAGTGCATAATTATCCAGCTGTCTTTAAGCACCAGCTTCAATATTTCTGAAATCCCAAGTAAAAACTATCTAGAAACCTGCAAAAGTCATGCAAAGCTGCCTCTTTCCTAAGTTTTCTTATCTTGAATCCAAGCCCGAGTATTCTTTTCTGGAAGAGAATTAGCTCCTACCTTGTGCCTGCGCTGCTGCAGGACTGCGAGGCCTCGCGCCCTCAGGGGGTACCATTCGCTGCAGCTCATCTTCCAATCAGCTCGGACTGATGGGTCTCACCTGGATCTCCCTCTTCTGCCTTTATGCACGAGAGGGAGGAGGAAGTCAGCCAATCACTCTCTCTTCACTTTCTCCTCCCAAGTCTCAGGGGGTGGGGAGTGCTGGATGGAGGATAACCTTGTTGATTTCAAAGCTTGCACTTCTGCTCCTGCTGTGGCGATAGGTCAGCCTGGACCAGGCCAGACTCCACTATACGAAGCATCCTGTCTTTGACACCTGGTCAGTCTGAGTCAGCCCTAAGCATCTCACACTTGCTACTGGGGAAATTCATCTCTTCGTACTCACTGAAATCTCTTAGCAGTTAATTAGGTGGACTGTCCCCTGGTCCATTTAGTCTTCCCTGTAAGATGGCTAGAATTTTACTATGCTGGTCTTTCTGCCATCTGTTCAGGGCCGCCATCAGAAATTTCTGGGCCCCTTACTGAGCAATCCTATTGGGCCCCCCACGCACCCCCCCCCCTTCTTCCATGGGCCGAATACACACATACTTTTCTCTGTCGCCGCACTCTTTGACCAAAAGATTTGTAAGCCTGAAACCACGTCAAGGTAGACTCTTTCAGCAGGGCCCTAACTGAACCTAAACTAAACTAATCTATACCTATCTATTCTAAACTAACATATGTCTAATACTGAACTAATAACAAACTAACAAACATCTGCATAATAAATAACTAATAAATAATAGTGCTAGTAGCTATAATTCACTTTTGAATGTAAAATCTCAGTTAAGGATTTCTTTTGACCTTTGTAGGCCAGAAGTAGATCACAATTGCACAATATTTTTTGTAACAAGTATTAAATGTGTTTTTATAAATACTGTAAGCTTAATAAATATATCAGAAAAAACTACACATCTGAGCGCATATCTAAACATACACATCTGTATGATCCCATCCTCCTCAGCTTGTCTATAGTTGCATCATGCATGTTAAAAATGTACAATATGTTGATATGTGCACCTTCCTTCCTTCCCATCCATCCTCCTCAGCCTGTCCTTACACATCCACAGCTGCATGTTAATGATGATGTATATGTTATGATGATAAATAAGTGCATATGAGCACATCATTAACATGCAGCTATGGATGAATATATAATGATGTTATGAGTGTGCACCTCTTCCTTCCCATCTTCCTCAGCATGTCACATACAGCATGTTACATTACAGACTTTGTGCAATGTAACATGCTGTATGTGACATGCTAAGGAGGACGGGAAGGAAGAGGTGCACACTCATAACATCATTATATATTCATGAATCAATCTGATAATCATCACCACCAGGCTGTGTGTGTGATGGGATGGAGGAAGAAAGGTGCCCGTCCCCACCAAAGCCCCACCCATCCCCATCCGTCCCCGCGAGGAATCCCTCCTTCCCCGCGAGGAATCCCCTCCGTCCCCGTGAGGAATCCCCTCCCGTCCCCACGAGGAATCCCCTCCGTCCCCGCCCGTCCCTATAAACTTCAGAAATAGTTATTTCATTTAATTATGCTACTGAATTAAAGGCTCTGGTAGAAACCCATTTACAAATAAGCAAAAAGACTTTATTAATTTGGAAATATTAATTGGGAAGAATACATACTTTGTAAACGGGTTTCTACCAGAGCCTCTAATGTTTATAAATTTTTATCAACACAGCTAATATACTACTTTATCCTGAAGCAAAAAAAAAAAGAATTTTTTTCCTACCTTTGTTGCCTGGTTTCTGCTTTCCTCATGTTCTCATTTAATTCCTTCCATCCACTGTCTCTCTTCTTTCTGCGTCTTCCATTTGCTCTGTTACTGTGCCTCTCCCTTTCTCCCCCCTTCCAAATTGGTCTGGCACCCATCTTCTTCCCTCCGCTCCCCCCATAGTCTGGCATCTCTGTCTTCTTCCCTGCCAGTGTCTTCTCCCCACTCTCTCTTCCCCATTTCCTTTCAGCGTCCTTCTCCCCCCCCATCTTCCCCATGTCCTGTCAGCATCCTTCTCCCCCTCTGTCTTCCCCATTTGCTTTCAGTGTCCTTCTCTCCCCTATCTTCCCCATGTCCTTTTAGCGTCCTTCTCCCCCTCTGTCTTCCCCATATGCTTTCAGCGTCCTTCTCCCCCCTCTGTCTACCCCATGTGCTTTCAGCGTCCTTCTCCCCCCCTTTCTTCCCCATGCCCTTTCAGCGTCCTTCTCTCCCCATCTTCCCATGTCCTTTCAGTGTCCTTCTCCACCTCTTTGTCTTCCCCATGTCCTTTCAGGGTCCTTCTCCCCCCTCTGTCTTCCTCATGTGCTTTCAGCGTCCTTCTCCTCCCCCCCCTCCCGTCTTCCCCATGTCCTTTCAGCGTCCTTCTCCACCCCTTTGTCTTCCCCATGTCCTTTCAGCGTCCTTCTCCACCCCTTTGTCTTCCCCAGTGTTTTCAGCAGCCTTCTCCCCCCTCAGTTTTACCCATTTCCCTTAAGCGTCTTTTCTTCTCCACTCCACCTTTCCTCCCTTTCTCCCTCCCTGCCCCTTACCTTTGTGGCGCTTCCCCACCCGACCGACAACAGAACAGGCCCGGCCGACAAACCTCCCTGCCCTGTAGCCGCGAATCTAAATTACCTTCTTACAGCAGCTGGAGTATTGAAGCTGCTGTAAGAAGATAATTTAGATTCGTGGCTACAGGGCAGGGAGGTTTGTCGGCCGGGCCTGTTGTTGGTCGGGTGGGGAAGCGCCACAAGGCTAAGGAGACCTGACCTGCTGTGCACACCCCCCCCCCATGGCTGCAGCCGGGGCGGACCACCCCCCATGGCTGCACCCGGGGCGGACCACCCCCCCTTTGGTACGCCACTGCCTTTTCCCTACCAGCCCTGCCGCAAGCAGCCGACCGGAAGTCTTCCCGATGTCAGCGCTGACTTCGGAGGAAGGGAGGGCTTTGCTTAAGCCCTCCCTCCGACGTCAGCACTGACATCGGGAAGACTTTCGTTCGGCTGTGTGCTGCGGCAGGGCAGGTAAGGAGAAGTAGAGGAGACTATGCTTGAGACCCTGGGGAAGCCTGGGCCCCCTGTCAGCTCCGGGCCTCTGAATGCAGGACTGGTAGTACTGCCCTGATGGCGGCCCTGCATCTGTTACTATATACCCATTCCAATCCATTCCATTCCTAATTTTGTGGACCATTATCATGTCTCGCAAGACTGGCTCAGTGGCTCAATCTATGGACCAGGTGAAGCCCTGGCCCAGGGCAACAAAATCCCAGTCTGGGTTACCTTCAAACTGCTAGAGGGATAGATGCTGGACTGGGATATGGGCACCTTATATCACCAGTGCCTCACCTGGTCCAGCAGAAGAGGAAGACTTGAGGGGGGGGAGGGGGGGGAGAGATCAGATCACAGCAGGTATTATGCCCTAGTATACAACTCTGGTAAGACCTCATTTAAAATATTGTGTACAATTCTGAAGACCTTAAAAAGATACGAGGTACAAAAAGGATGGAGTTGGTCAAGAGAAAGGCTAATAAAATGGTTGATGGTCTTTGTCATAAAGCATATGGGGACAGACTTAAAGATCTCAATATATATACTTTGGAGGAAAGGTGGGAAAGGGGAGATATAGAAATGTTGAAATATCTACATGACACAAATGCACATGAGGTGAGTTTCTTTCATTTGAAAGGAAACTCTAGAGAGGGTTTAGAATGAGGTTGAGGTGATAGGTTCCGGAGTAATCTAAGAAATACATTTTTTACAGAAAGGGTGGTAGATGCATGGATTAGTCTCCCGGTAGAGGTGGTGAAGATAAAGACTGTGTCTGAATTCAAGAACGCGAGGGACAAACACGTGGAATCTTTTAGAGCAAGGAGGAGATTGTGGATGCTGTGGATGGGCAGACTGGATGGGCCATTTGGCCTTTATCTGCCATCATGTTTCTATAACCATAAAACTCTATGACCTCACAATGCAGGTGTAAAGATCCTTAGCCTATAGGAAGAGGAGATGCAAATGTTAAGAGCCTTAGCCAAAAGGGAGAGGAGGAGATAGTGGATGCTGCGGATGGGCCATTTGGCCTTTATCTGTCATCATGTCAGTGGTATACCTAGCATATGTGGCACCCAGGGCCCATCATTTTTTGACACCCGCCCCCCCATTTGTATGAAAAACATGATTTTTAGTAACAATCCACACGTCACACAAGAGTGTACCTAGGAAAAGGCAGCATCTTACATACTGCAGTGAGCAATACTTCAATAAACCCATTGTAAAACTAAACAAGCCAGTCTAGTACAGATCAATCCTACACAGTCAATCCTAACTGAAAACCATGTCTTTTCGAACACACAGAACACAGAAAACACCTTCACCTAGTATGTAATCACAAACTAACCCCTCCCCCTTTTACAAAACTGTAGTGTGCTTATTAGCCATGGTGGTAACAACTCAGATGCCAACGCTAAAAATCGCTCTACAGTTTTGTAAATGGGGAGACAGAATAAAAATATATAGACAAAGATTAAACTGAAGCATCAAGAAGCTGGACTCTGCGTACAATGCAACACCACAGAAACAGCAATGCATCTCCTCTAAAGCACAAAAAAAAAAATAATTTTTTTCTACCTTGTCTTCTCTGTTTTTTGTTTTCCTCATCTTTTTTGTCACTCTCTTCCTTTCATCCACGGTCTACCCTCTCTCTGCCCCTTCTATATGGCATCTTCTCTCCTTCTATTCACTTTCCAGAAACTTTATGCCTCCCTCTTCCATCTCTCCCTCACCCCCATGGCTGGCATTTCACTCTCTCCTCTCCCTTCCCCCCACTTCCATCAGCATCTGCCCCCTTTCTCACCCTTCACCACGCTTCCATACCAACCTGACCCCCTTTTTCACCCTTCACCACGCTTCCATACCACCCTGACCCCCTTTCTCACCCTTCACCACGCTTCCATACCACCCTGACCCCCTTTCTCACCCTTCACCACACTTCCATACCACCCTGACCCCTTTTCTCACCCTTCACCATGCTTCCATAACACCCTGACCCCCTTTTTCTCCTTCCACCACCCTGTTATGCTTCTTTCTCTCTCCATTGAAATCAGTAAGGTCCCGCGATGACTACTTCTGCTGCCTCTTCTCCGGAAGAGGTAAGTGACGTCGGAGGGGGGCTGGGCCGGCAGAGGCAAGGTCCCGCGATGACTGTGGCTGCCGGTCCACCCCCCTCTGACTTCACTTACCTCTTCTGAAGCAGCAGCAGCAAAAGTAGTCATCGCGGGACCTTCGTGCACTTCAGCATGGCTGCCGACTGCTCTGGAACAAACACGGCAGCCACGCTGAGGTGCCGTTTTCAGCAGCGCAGGAGCTTCCGGACCCGGCCGGCTGTGCACCCCCTTGGAGCATGCACCCAGGGCGGACCGCCCCTCCCCCCTTGGTACGCCACTGCATCATATGTTTCTATAACCATAAAGCTCTATGACCTCACAATGCAGGTGTAAAGAGCCTTAGCCTATAGGAAGAGGAGATGCAAATGTTAAGAGCCTTAGCCAATAGGGGAGGAAGAGAGAGTGGATGCTGTGGATGGGCCATTTAGCCTTTATCTGCTTTCATGTTTCTGTTTCTATGACATCATAATCACCAAGTAGAGCTAACAGCGAATCAGATTATATGTGATTCTCTTGTTAGATACTAGTTAGACTGCAATAAAGTGTGGGACAAGTATATGGGATCTCTTAGGAAGAGATGAAGATGGCGGATGCTGCAGATGGGTAGACTGGAGGGTCCATTTGGCCTTTATCTACCATCATGTTTCTATCTGTCAAGGCATGGCGGCATCAGAACTCATCTTCGATGGTCCATCTAACTGCTGAGCGCACTCAAGCCACCTTGATGTTTGAACAGTGCTGAGCTGGCAGCCCTGGCATGGGGCCTCGTGGTAATGTGGGTGCTGACAGAACTTGGGGGACGATGACGATGTAGTCACTTTTGTCATCACACTAAAGGCTCTTTCTCTAGCAAACACCAGCCACAGCCCAGCAATTTCCCTGTAAGAAAACCACAAGTGACCATGCCAGGTGGTCACTGGGTGATAGTGAAGGAATCATGAAACCTCTGTGTTTTGACAGAGATCTGTTTGATCTCTTGTTGCTCTGCTCTCTCCAGCTCACTTGAATCTACCCGATGACTCCATTTACACTTCCCCTCGCCCCCCAATTTTTTAAATCCTCTTACCTCAAACATACTCAGTTGGGTCATAACAGTGACTGTGTAGGGCTGAGATTCATGTGAACAGGTTCCTTTCATAACCTTAGCACCATAGGCATCAGAACGTGGGTGATCCATGGCCTCCCAATAATTGCCAGTAGGACATCTTGTGTGGCTCATAGCTTCCCACTGGGTGTCAAAGCCCCCCTCACCTCAAAAATTACAAGGAGGGTGCTGGCATGGCAGCAATTCTCCAGCGTTGCCAGGGTCGTCCCCTACACTGTTCTGCTGCAGTCCACCCCCCTGTGAAGCAACTTCCTGTTTCCAGTTGGGCGGACTGCAGCAAAGGAACCGTGCAGAGGAGGCTGTGGGCAGTGCTACAGAATCGCTGCTGCAAGAGACCCTCTTGTAGTTTTCATGGTGAGGGGGGCTTTGGAACTGGGTGGCGAGGGAGGGAAGAAGAAAGGAGAGGTGATAAATGGGAGGGAAAGAGAAGAGAGGAACAGGGGCCACCTGGATGGAGGGGAGGGTAAGAGAAGAGAGGGAAGAGAAAGTGTACATGGATGGAGGAGAGGGGAAGGGATGGAAAGGTTAGATAGATTTGAGATGGAGCTGGAAAAACGGAATATGAAAATCAGTGCCAAAGATGGATGTAGGGTAGAAAGTGAAGAGGACAGGAAAGAGTCAGCAAATGCATAAGGAGACCCTGGAAACAGAGTTAAGAGCACAGAGGGAACAAGATAATCAGAAAAACAAAATTGCCAGATAACAAAGGTAGGAAAAATGTTTTAATTTTCAATTTAGTGATTGAAATACATTTGTTGTTTTCATAGTTTGGACTGTTCATGAAGAAGTGCATTTCTTTCTAGTTCTCCTGTGGTGTACTCTGTGCAGAGTCTGGCATATTAGAGTTTTGTTTGTGTACAATGCTACTTAATATTTTTAGTTTGTGGGTTTGTATTTGAAAAGGATTTTTTTCTGTGGGAGCAGCATAGAGCATTCAGCGTGCTGGCCTGCGCTAAAAACCGCTTCCATGGTTTTGGTAAATGTTGCAGTGCATTCTTCTTAGAAACCTTCCAGCTTGCTGTTTCTGGGATCAGGGAGAGCTTCATTTGGGATAAAACCATCTAGTGGCTCTTAACATTCATTGATTAAGCGCAATTTGGATGTGGTCCTTCCAGCTCGATGTCACCTGTGGTCCACATGAACGAGAGGGTGGCACAGATGAGGAGATATCGGTGCCAGCAACCCAAAAACACATGCAGAACAATTCCAATAAATGTTAGACAGGCGGCCAGGTCCTGGACACCCCTGCCTCATTATCAAGGTCCCACAATGTGTCCACACCTCTCCTGTGAGAAATATGCTGGAGGGCAGGAGGTGGGATTAGGGACTTCTTGGGAGGTGGGAGGGAGGAAGCGGAAACAGGAGGGGAGGCTCACCTAGAGTTCCTAATTGTCTTGCACCAGCCTCTATTGGTGGGATGCATTTGCTAATTTGCATAGTAAAAAGACAGCAGATAAAGACCTGAATGGTCCATCCAGTCTGCCCTGTAATTATCCCCCTCTTTTACGAACGCGTAGCGTGGGTTTTAGCGTCCGCAGTTACAACCGCTACCGGCATTAAAACCACTGCTGCACGTTGGTAAAGGAAGGGGTAAGTGCATTACAATTTCATGATTAAATTAAAATGTTTTTTTTTCTTTTGTTATTTCTGGGGCAAAGACTTTAGAAGTCCAGACGGTACCACCTTTAGGTTCCAACTACTGGAGCTGCCGTCGAAGCTCACTCCAGCCTATTCAACCATCTCGTCTGCCCAGCACCAGCCTCAGTTCTTTAATTTATACCGTTCATTTACTAATTAAGAGATCCTCCGTGTTTATTCCATGCTTCTTTGAAGTCCTTTCCACCACCTCCCTTGGGAGGGTATGTCAGGCATAACCCACCCTCTCCGTGAAAAGAGATGGTTCTAACTGCTGTCTCAAAGGCCTCTGGTTCTGGACCCCCTTTGTAGGAAGGATCTGATTCACAGGACGTAACTCATCAACAAAGACTTGAATACACTTAAGCCATGAAGTACTGAACGTGGCTTGCAAATCAGACCTGGAGCTGGTCCGGTTAAAAGTGACGTGGTGAAGTGTTGAGAGGAACGGTTTATCTTTCATAGATAATACAAAATTGTGCAGAAGGTCAGACCCTTAACATAAGAATAGCCGCTGCTGGGTCAGACCAGTGGTCCATCATGCCCAGCAGTCCGCTCACGCGGCGGCCCTTTTGGTCAAAGACCACCACCCTAACTGAGACTAGCAATACCAGCTTATGTCCTTGTTCAGTAGGAACTTGTCTAACTTTGTCTTGAATCCCTGGAGGGTGTTTTCCCCTATAACAGTTTCCAGAAGAGCGTTCCAGTTCTCCACCAGTCTCTGGGTGAAGAAGAACTTCCTTACGTTTGTACGGAATCTATCCCCTTTCAACTTTAGAGAGTGCCCTCTCGTTCTCCCTACCTTGGAGAGGGTGAACAACCTGTCTTGATCTACTAAGTCTATTCCCTTCAGTACCTTGAATGTTTCGATCATGTCCCCTCTCAATCTTCTCTGTTCAAGGGAGAAGAAGGAGTTAACAAAATAGTTCCATTAATAGCTTCTCATTTACATTAGTGGTAATGTAATTCTTACTGAGGATTGTTAACCGAGTCGAGCTCCATTTTATGGAGATGATCTGGTCTACAAACTTAAGTTTTAGTTTAGTTTAGAACTAAACACAATACAAGAGTTCAATGGCAGAAGATGAAATGATGCCCCTCAAACAACCATTGCTAAAGGCCCCCAGAGCGAGAAGAGTCCACCCAGGATTACCTGAGAATGCCTGGAGGGGCCACTTGCAGTAAAAAAAAAGGCTCTGATCCTCTATGTGTAATTATATTTTCTTAAAAGAATGTAGAGCCTGCAGCAATCAACCATTCTTGACAAGTTACAATAAAAGACACAGTCATGTCATTAACATATAACAGTATCATTTAAAAATGAATAAAGTATAATATAATAATTTTATTTTTATATACTGCCAAAGCCAAAGTAGTTCGAGGCAGTTTACAATAAGAAGAGCTGGACAGTCAGCGAAAAAAAATAACAATGAAGTCTTTGAATACATGAATATTTGTGGGGAGGAAGAGAGACAGAGTAAGAGTCGCATGGAAGTACAATACTGGGAGACATGCAAATAGAATACCGAGGTAAGGCACTGAAGTCCAAGGAAACGGTGCACAAGCAGGACAGAAATGTTGGAATGATCCCGTCTGATGAAGTGAGGGTGTTAAAACAAAATAACAGAGCACTAGTGAAACTGTCCCTGTGGAGGGCACTGGCGAAGTCAGAGGAATAACAGGAACAAAACTGAAAACTGCAAAACAGATGCACTTTGATGCAGGCATTCTATTCAATCGGTAAAAAGTAATTGTAATCCACTTTGCTTTTGAGAAATGGGGATCCGACACGCTCCATGTTTCAATTAAAACATCTTCCTCAGGGGTCCTACATGTCCCTTTAGAAAAGATGGAGTGGATGGCAACTAATTTACAGAAGAGTTTAATGCCTGTCGAAGACGAAGAACAATGAACGCCATTGTGAGAGACGTCTCATAGCAGTGCTGAAGACAGAGTCCAAGGAAATGGTGCAAAAAAAAGGATAGAAGTGTTGGAATGGATTTTGGGCCATTTGAAATTTGTTTCATTATTGATACTGTCACTATGGTTGTGTTTTTGACTGTGCACGCTTTTCGTTGTGATACAAATAAATAAAACAAACCATCTGATGAAGTGAGGGTGGTAAAACAAAATAACAGAGCACTAGTGAAACTGTCTCTATAGAGGGTATTGATGAGAGTCAGAGGAATGCCAGGATGCATTGGGAGGGGTCTCACTGGTAGAACAGAACAGGTCATAATCTCCATGTGAGACCTTCCTTGGAGAAGGTTGACAGGCCCTGACCTCATTCTCAGGTTATGACTGTTCCTTAAGAAGCAAAATGACTTCCTCCTTCCGATCCCCCTTGATACAAGATTCATCTCAGGAAATGGAATACAAATTAACTCATACAAATATTTTTTGAACACCCTCCAGGGATTCAAGACAAAGTTGGACAAGTTCCTGCTAAACTGGAACGTACACAGGTGAGGCTGGACTCATTTAGAGCACTGGTCTTTGACCTGGGGGGCCGCCGCATGAGCAAACTGCTGGCCATGATGGACCACTGGTCTGACCCAGCAGTGGCAATTCTTATGTTCTTATGTGCAGCAAAAAGGAAACTGAGTTGAGAGTGTCCAGTGACAGACGGCAATAATCCAGGACACTCTGCTGAGGAGGAACTTGGACCAAGAGGTTGCCTCTACTAGAACCAACTCTATAATGATGAGGACAGGGTTAAAGCAAAATACACTTTGCACGCTAAAAGGACATTGCTTTTAACACTCTGGTATCTTTACAGAGGGTGAGGGAACTCCCATTCTCACTCCATACTGCCCCATCTGTTGACCCCTACTAACCTCAGGGAAAAGGACACACAAGGTGCCAAGTTGAATCAGGCCTGTGGTCTGTTGAGCTCAGCATCTTGACTCCAACAATGGCCAATTTAAGTTATTTGGAAGTATCTAGAAGACCCCAATAGAAGAGTCCATTCCATAGTTCTCATTCGAAGAACTGAGAGGTCTCTACCTGAGACACCTTCATCCTGAAACTGGATAAGTGGGTTTAGTCTATGGAACAGCCTACAGGAAGAAAGAGGGGCATTCATGTCTAGTGATTGCTGAGGGGTAAAGGAGGCAACAGCTCAGAGAAGGAAGGAATTTAGGGTAGAGAAGAGAGAAATTTGCCAAGAATGATAAAGCATTAATGAATTGTTAAGCAGATAATGGTTCATCTAGAACAGTTTCCTATTTCCTTAGTGGCCAATCCAGGTCACAAGTACCTGGCAGAAACAAAAAGAGTAGCAACATTCCAGAATCTCAAAGAGTAAGCAAGTTCCGGAACCCCAAAGAGTAGCAGCATTCCAGAATCTCAAAGAGTAAGCAAGTTCCGGAACCCCAAAGAGTAGCAGCATTCCAGAATCTCAAAGAGTAAGCAAGTTCCGGAACCCCAAAGAGTAGCAGCATTCCAGAATCTCAAAGAGTAAGCAAGTTCCGGAACCCCAAAGAGTAGCAGCATTCCAGAATCTCAAAGAGTAAGCAAGTTCCGGAACCCCAAAGAGTAGCAGCATTCCAGAATCTCAAAGAGTAAGCAAGTTCCGGAACCCCAAAGAGTAGCAAGATTCCATGCTACAGATCCAGTAACTTCCCCCATGTCTGTCTCAATAACAAGACTATAGAATTTTCTTCCAGGAACTTGTCTAAATCTTTTTTAAATCCAGCTACTCTAACTGCTGTCACCACATCCTCTAACAGAAAGTTCCAGAACTTAACTATTTGTTGAATGAAAAACTATTTCCTCCTATTTGTTTTAAAGGTATTTCCATGTAACTTCATTGAGGGTCTTTGTAGTTTATTGATGGAGTAAAAAAGATCGATCCACTTAAAACATAAGAATGTTTATCCTGTAACCCATTCTGAGCTCTTTAGGGAGAGAAAAGAAATGAAGTATCGAAGGTCCATCAAGCCCAGTATCCTGATTCCACCCAGATCCCAATTAACCAGCTAGATGCCAAGTCCTAAAACAGATTTTATGCTGCTTCTCCAGCGGATTTCCCGAGGCCATCTCAATAATGGCCTATGGACTTCTCTTTTAGGAATTCCATTTCTTCTAATGTTGGAGTAAAACATTGGAATTCTCTTCCCGGGGCTTTGAGAATCGTATGTGGTTTAAGAAACTGCTCAAGACAATTATTTGGAAAGGAAAGAAGAGAACAAGCCTCGGACTGCTATACCCAAACCAAGAAGAGACGTCACAGCCAACTAATGGGTGCAAGTCTTTTATTTGAAATGAAACGACTTAAGGGTGTAAAAACTAAGTCCCAACTAGGATCCAAGTGAGATAGAGACGCTGACACGCTTGATATTGTCCCCTGAAGAAGGCGGCGTAGTCGCCAAAACTTGAATCCTAGTTGGGACTTAGTTTTTACACCTTTCAGTCGTTTCATCTCGTTTATAGGGTGGCCATTGCTTTTTGTGATCATCTATTTTGCTCTCTAGGGTTGAGAGATGCTGAAGATGTCTAGACTAGGATGTTATTGTAACATTCTTAGGTTTAGTTGATGTTTGCTTTGCGTACTCTTGTTTCTTTCTAATATATGTTTCTCTTGTTCACCACCTAGATTTTAAGCAGTTTAGACGTTTTTTGAAATAAATAAATTAAATAAGCCCTGCTAAGCTGATTTCACCACATTCTCTGGCAACAAATTCCAGAGTTTAATTACACATTGCGTGAAGAAATATTTTCTCTGGATTGTTTTAAATCTATTTATTTATTTAGATTTATAACCAAATAAATAACTTCAAGATCTCAATATGTATACTTTGGAGGAAAGGTGGAAGAGAGGAGGTATGTAATCTTGTTACCTGGTAGTAGCTTCATCGCATGCCCACTGGTGGAAAGAGTGAACAAGCCATTCACATCTACCCCTTCCACTTCCACTGAGCTGTCTCTTCTCCAGGCTGAAGAGCCCTAGCCGTGTTACGCTTTCAGGGAAGTAATCCGGTCCCTTTTATCATTTTAATCACCCTTCTCTGTACCTTTTCTAATTCCGCTATATCTTTCTTGAGATATGGTGATCAGAACTACACATAGCATTCGAAGTGCAGCTGTACATAGAGCGATACATTTTCCTGAAAATTCCTAACATTTATTTGCTTTCTTAGCTGCTGCTGCACTCTTGAGTTGAGGGTTTCAACGTATCCTCAACAGACATGTGGGACCCTGCATCACATAGCTATAGTTTGGGTTCCTCTTTCTTTCACTTTGCATTTGTTTACATTAAATGTCCTTCTTCCAATTTTTCACAATCCCCTTGCAACTTAACAACTTTGTGTCATCAGCAAATTTAATTATCTTACTAGTTATTGCTATCTCTAGATCATTGATTAATATGTTAAAAAGCAGTGGTCCCAGCACAGACCCCTGGGGAACCTCACTATTTACCCTCCTCCATTCAGACTATTGACCATTTAAACCCACTCTCTGTTTTCTGTCTTTCAACCAGGTCTTATTATCAACCGGTTCACCTTTATCCATATGTTCATTCACCCCTTCAAAGAAATGCAGTAGGTTGATGAGGCAAGATCGCCCTGGTTGCCCATCTCTAAGCGCTGCACTGTCAGATATAGTACGCCCATGAAATACTCATTTTGGGGAAAGCATCTCCCATTCCTATAGAGCCGGAACTCCGTCCTGACTGTGCAGCAAACTCAAAGGTACTGTATTCCTGTCCTTCTTTTGCAAACAGTCTTCCACGTGTGAAGCGGACTATGCAGCTTCACCTGCCTTGAACTTGCTCTGTGCTGATGGGGATTAGTATTGTGCTTTCCTTCCCGGGGTTCACAGTCAGCTGCCTTGCGTAATCTCTCTATCCCGGGGGTGGGGATGGGGGGGGGAAGGGAGGGAGTGGGGTTGGGATTAGGATGGATCTTTCTGGCGGTCTAGAAGTGGAGAGACTTTTTCAAACTCTTAAGGTGGGGAGGGGGGGGGTCTTCTCACTGCAGAAATCAATTCTCATTTCTGCAGACTATGTCTGTCCTTGGGTATGTGATACAGAATGCCTCGCAGGTGAAAGGTCTCTTTCTTCCTTCAGGGTTACAAAGGCAGATTGTGTACTTACATTCTTTAGGGTTACAATCCTTATTTGCAAGGCAAACATAACTTGAGACATAAATTTTTTTATTTTTTTTTTGTAACTTGTACTTCCTTATGTTGAGGAAACAGATTTCTTAAATACAGGGATGATTAACTTTTCAAGTACAGGGGTGAGACCGTGTTCAAGACCAAGTTAAAAGCCCACCTCTTGGAGGTGCTTTCGACTCCTAACTCCTCTCACCTTGGGTTCTAAATCCCCAATCCTCTAGGTCGTGTCTATCTGTCCAAGTTAGGTTGTAAGCTCTTCTGAGCAGGGACCGTCTATAAATGTCAGTCCACCTCTTGGAGGTGCTTTCGACTCCTAACTCCTCTCACCTTGGGTTCTGCATCCCCAACCCTCTATGTCATATCTGTCTGTCCAAGTTAGATTGTAAGCTCTTCCTAGCAGGGACCATCTATTAAATGTCAAAATGCACAGCGCTGCTTACGCCTTTCAGCGCTATAAATATGATAAGTAATAGTAGTGGAGTGAGAAAGTCATGAACACAGGAATGCACAGCTGGTGTAACATGTAACACTGTCCTTCCACAGCAGCGGCTGAAAAGTACAATGAAAAATCTCCCCCCCCCTCCCCAGGAGCATTTGCGAGAGGATGTGCCAGAATCATTCAGAAATCTGTAGCTTCCTCCCTCATCACTTTTTGTGTCACTGTGGAGTAGAGGGTAACTGTGCTCAATTTCGGGTGGACCCAATGCCCAAATCAAAACAGTTCTCCCCTCCCCTCCACTGGCTTATATTCCAAGCCCTGGTGGTTTAGTGGTGTCTCCTGAGTCGCTTCTGCCGGCTCCGCAGTCAATTTCCTGCAGACTGCAGCAGCCATTTTGAGGTTAGAAGTGCGTGAGCAAAAGCAAGAACCCTCTGCCGCTCCTGTCTTACCCTTCTGCTGTTCTTCTCTTTGTGAAAGGTCACTTTGGGCAGCCACAAAACTTAGAGACTTGAAGAAAGCAAAAGGTTTTATTAGCATACGGATGCGACTCCCGAGCTCCAAACTGGCTTCAGAAGTCCCGAAACCAGGAATTTACAGAAATATTTATACATTCTTCTGGCTATACAATTGAATTCTAGAAAAATCTTTTCATGTGTTACTTTTCTTAACAATCATTGGTGCTAAGCTCACACTAGCAGGTCACTAGCAGGTCACTTATCTAAGCCCTGCAGTCTTTCTGTTACATGTCGTTTATGCTGAGATAGCCATAAGAAGTTAGAATGTCCAAGGCAGGCTAGAACATGAGATAAGTTAGGTCTGCAGCTAAACATAATTCAGCATTTCATTAAAGAGAAAACTTAGTTCAACACTTAGGAAAACCAGTCCCAGACTCCTTCATTTGGTTTAATCTTTTTAGCGAAAATTTGTATACAAACAAAGAAAACCTCCACGTGAAAAGCAAATAGCGCATCCCACCATTTCCATGTTAAGCTACTCTTCTCTACCTTCCCTTTTCTTTCGTTGGAAAATATTTCTATTAAAGACTGCAGGTCTTACCCAGCTTCTCCTGTACGCCAAGTTCCCTTTTCCCACCATTTTCATCTGATCAGCCTTAAACAAGGGACATCAAGTGTCTCTGAGAGAACAGCTAATGGGATCCCAGTGGGGTCAGAGACCAGATGCTCTGATAGGGGGCAGGGGGTGTTGGAGAGCAGCTCTTAGCACTTGCAACCCTATCGGGGGCTCTTTAGGGATCAGTTCACTGACCACAGAGACAGCACTCTGACTAAACTCTACAGAGGTAGATGAAAGGAACAGCACCCGGGTATGGCAGGAGCAGCAGAGAGGTATTTCCCACTCTCCTGTTCTTCTGGCACCTTCTTGAACTTGTTCAGCTGGCTTTCCCTGACCTCCTTATCTTCATGTTCAGCAGCAGATCTCAGGCACTAGGGATCAGACTTACTAAACCAGACCCGCTGCTCTCTTCAGTTGCGTCTTTTCCTAAAGCAGAAGAGAAAAGCTGAGCTGAAACACTTTTTGAATTCTCAGGGATGAAAGAAGTCCAGAAAGCCCTTTATCCGGACAGACCCAGCTTCGTTGGTGATCCCAGGCAAGAACTGGAGGAAGCAGCAATCTCCCTTACTGTTAAAAAACTGCTCTACAATTCCAGAAATCAGGAACAACCTGTCTGGTTACACTGGCAGCTGTTTTCTGTGCATTAAAATTGGGGCAGGATAGTGAGGATTTCGCCTGAGGGACATTTGGGAAGGTGCTGGTTCATTTCCAGGAACACTGCGGACAGGGAGGGGCTTAGGGTGGCCTCTAATGCAGGGTATGAGATGTTGTAAACCGCCTGGCAATTTCATACAAATGCAGATCATCAGAAACCTAAACTTAAAAACCAAAGCACCTTAAGATAATAATTTCTGTGCAAGTTAGAGACATGCAGGCCTGGGCTGCAGTTCAAAGGATTAATTTCCTACACTTGAAACTTTTGTGCTGTCCATCAAGGCAAAAGCCTGAAAATAAGAAAGCAAAGTGTTTGATTGAGCAGCATCTGCAGATGCAAGGACATCCCGTGACCGGCAATTCCTCCTTGGTTTCGGACTGCCACCTGCATCAACAACAACCTGTCATCAGTGGTAGGATAGCCTGGATGGCTGAGCTTTTCATCTTCTCTTTGTTTTTCAGGATCAAAGATACTCTTGACAGTGGCAGAAGGTCAGGAGTGATAAGAGCTGTCATCTCACAGCCTGCATATCAGCACCCAAAATGAAAGAACCACCTGCTGGGCAAGAGAAGAGGAGATAGATGGACATTATCAGAACACCAGCCTCCGCTATCCCCTGGAGGACTCGGACACTCAGGGCAGGATTAACCAATAGGCCCAGTAGGCATGTGCCTAGGGCCCAAAATGGTTATAGGGGCCCAATGGAGGAGGGCATCAACATTGTTTTTTTCCAAATGGTGATGGACCCCTCCAGCATCGATCGGCAACGTGACCCCCCCCCCCATTGACGGAAAGTAAGACAAGCAAGCAACGCGGGTAAGAAAGGCAACAGGAACTGTAATTGTGCAAGCGGTGCTGTTTGTCCAAAGCTTCCCTCTGACGCAGCTTCCTGTTTCCACCTGGGCAAATGGTGGGGTGGGGCGGGGCAGGGGGCCCAGTGTACTTGTGTGCCTAGGAGCCCTCAATGAATTAATCCTGCCCTGCGGACACTTTCTGCTCTAGAACACAGATACTTTTTCTTCTTTGAGTTACTTTCCAGGACAATTTGTAGGGATAGTTTGTAGTAGGCAACTGTGGACCTGTTAGATAAGGTTGTGTTCTGCAGGTGACTCACTGGGGAGAATCTGCAGGTCAGCAGAACATCCAGTCACCCAAAATACAGTTACAAAGTGAGAATTAAACTGCTGCCAATGTGAAACTTAAATAACAGTAGCTAGTGCCTAGAGGGATGCTCGCTTTGCGATGGGTTCGGGGAGAGCAGCGGTAAATCACAGGGGAGAATTTCGGGTCATGTGATCGCTTGCTATCATTCAAGCTTCTGATGTCTCTTTAGAAATCTTGCCCGTCATTGCCACGGAGCTTTCACTGTATTACTGCTGACCTTTGATTCTTTTGTGCCCCTTTTGCTTCCACCTCAATTCTTCTGGGTTTTGACGCTTACTGGTGGTGAAGTCCAATTCAGGTGCCACTGGGTGTGATTCTGTAAACGATGCCTAACTCATGAATGACATTTGCTATGTGCTGTTTGGAAAATCCGGACTCCCAGACCCGCCTCCCAGGCCCGCCCAGTTCCACACATCTGGACGTCTGGTAACCCCATGCATTCCTTGGCACCTATGTTTTAGGTGCCAGATATAGAATTTAGGCCTTAGTGCAGTTTCTATAACTGAGCAGAACTTGTTTAGCGTGTAAACCAAGGGGCAAAGCATGCTGATGACTAGGTAGAGCTTCCGCTTATTCAAATAGCTTACAGACTATGGATTATGGACAGTTTCCTGGAGGAAAAGTCCATAGTCTGTTATTGAGAAAGACATGAGGGAAGTCACTGCTTGCCCTGGATCGGTAGCATGCAATGTTGCTACTCTTTGGGGATTCTGCATGGAATGTTGCTTCTATTTGGGGTTCCGGAATCTCGCTATTCTTTGAGATTCTGGAATGTTGCTACTCCTTGGGTTTTGGCCAGGTACTAGGGACCTGGATTGGCCACCATGAGAACAGGCTACTGGGCATGATGGACCATTGGCCTGACCCACTAAGGCTATTCTTATGTTCTTATCCTAAAGTGATGCATTTAGGTGCACCATGTTGTAGGAGCAGATAATGGAATTCCGCACTTGGTGTCCAGATACCGTTAATGAATTTGAACTCAGTGCGCTGCATCTAGACTTCTACTGTGACTTTGACACCCAGATATAGATTTGCTCCTATACGGCAACACTAAGAAAAGCATTCAAGCACCTCACAATTGAAAAACACACCACAAAGAACTCTAGCTATTTGTTGGTTCATTGACATGTTATTTGGCAAGAACAGCAGAAGGTTTGTAGAGCATCTTTTGTTGTAAAAGGCAGTAGAGTGTAGGAACGGGTGAACGATAGACGCCCTTCCCTTTGAAGTGTGCTGGAGCCCAGGCAAAGGACAGATAAGTCTTACCGCCCAGCGCCTCTAGCCTTGCTGTCCTAGGTCCAGTGGAATTTGATCACATGGCTGCCCATGACCTTGTACCTTTCTGAAGCATCGCTCCCTGTGCTGAAATATGTAACACGTCTGTGAGCTTGCAAGGCCATGAAAACAGTGTAGGAGCTGAGCAGTGCATGATGGGGGAATTCTGTAAAGAGCGCCATAAGTCAGGGCTGTGGAGGCAGGACGCAAAGCCTTCTGATTCCTTTATTTGTGATATCTATACAGGAGTTCATGGGGCATGTCGCTCTCCAGATGCCACTTTCACTAATATAAATATCACAAAATATATTACATTTTGTAATCATCAAAGAACTTGATTCTAGAAGTAAAATATATCCTGAAACAAATGAGTTAATCAATGATCATCTGTGAAATATGACATAAGAACTTTAAGCATTGTTCTATGTGCATGACATACAATTTAACTCTATTAGGAGGTGGCGTTGGAATCAGCACATTTTCACCGACTCCACAGCCCAATAATTGCTTCCGACTCCATGACTCCAACTCTACAGCCCTGGCCAAGATGCTTCAGGCTAGGAGCTAATTCTATAATTCCTCGTATGAGGAAAGACTAAAATGGTTAGGGCTCTTCAGCTTGGAAAAGAGACAGCTGAGGGGAGATAGGATTGAAGTCTACAAAATCCTGAATGGATTTGAACGGGTACAGGTGGATCGATTTTTCACTCCATCAAAAATTACAGACTAGGGGACACTTGATGAAGTTACAGGGAAATACTTTTAAAACCAATAGGAGGAAATATTTTTTCACTCAGAGAATACTTAAGCTCTGGAACGCGTTGTCAGAAGATATGGTAAGAGCGGATAGCGTATCTGGTTTTAAGAAAGGTTTGGACAAGTTCCTGGAGGAAAAATCCATAATCTGTTATTGAGAAAGACATGGAGGAAGCCACTGCTTGCCCTGGATCGGTAGCATGGAATGTTGCTACTCCTTGGTACTAGTGACCTGGATTGGCCACCATGAGAACGGGCTACTGGGCTTGATGGACCACTGGTCTGACTTATGGGCATTGAAACTCCATTATACCACAGACTACGCACAGTGTAAATCAGCATTTCTATGAAGAGGAGGAGCCTAATGACTAAACCCCGTGGGCTGAGAACCAAGAGAACCAGTCCAGTTCCCACTGTGGCTCCCTGTGACCCTGGGCAAGTCATTTAATCCTCCATGCCTCCAGATATCAAAAATTAGGGACAGAGAAAGTACTTGTATGTAATATGTGAACTGCTTTGGTTGTTACCACAGAAAGACCGTGCCAACAGTAGGTGGAATTGTGCACGCCTAAATGCGGCTCTCTAGCATTCTTTAAGTTGCGCATGTAAATGCGAAATCGGCTCACGTGTATGCAAGTTGCAATTTCATACTAATCATGTTGCATGCCACTGTTATAGAATACTGCTGAGCACATGGCTAGCACTTGAGTGCAACCGTAGCGGTCACATGCGTGAGTGGCGTTAGTCTGTAATTTGCGTGCGCAATTTGCGTCTAATGTTACAGAATGAGGGGGGATGGGTATAATGCAGTGTCAAATTGGATGCCTACATTGCAGAGGGCCCAAGTACGAAAAGGATATTTGAGGGGGACTCTGCCACACCAGGGGGGGTCTTTCTTAGGGACCTCAAGCTCATCTTCTGCCACCTTTGCGAACCACGTTCCAAGTTACTTTATACATAATTACCCAAAACACAGCACTAAGACTCATCTACTCATTGAAGAAACATGACCACATTACAGAAGTATATCTCAAATCACATTGGCTTTCGATCCCAGCAAGAATGCAATTTAAATTCTACTGTCTACTATTTAAGACTTTATACGGAGACAGTACAATCTACCTGAATAACCGCCTCATCCACAACACCTCAACCGGACATAGGAAAACTCACGCCCCATTCTCATACCCCCCAATTAAGGAGGTCAAATGGAAAAACCTATACAATGGCCTCCTGGCCACTCAAGCAGCCAAATTAGACAACCAAATCGCCAATCTACTGACGGCATCCCTCGACTACAAGACTTTTAGAAAAGAAATAAAGACCATACTCTTCAAGAAAACTCTAAAAAAAAGAAATAATACCGCAAGTCTCAAACTCCACCTCTTACTAAATCCAACTACCCCAAACAAATAACCTTACCCATTTCTCACTCTCTTTGAAAATGACCAAACTTTTTTTTTTTTTTCTAGTAAGTTCTTGTTATAATACATCTTTGATAAATCTTTTGTGATCCGCCTTGAACTGCAAGGTAATGGCGGAATAGAAATCCCTAATGTAATGTAATGTAAAGGGACACGTCTAAAATCACCCAAGAGTGCATGCAGCCCACGTGTAGGCATGTTCAGGGATGGCACAGCCAGAACCGTCACTTGAGCGTGAAATGAACGTCCACGGCTTCAGTCTTAACCTGGCTTCTGCTGCCCACTTGCCCTTCAGACACAGGTGGCCTGTTTTTAAAACTACCCTTCATGTATGGCTAATGCCCTTCATAGGAAGGGTGACGGTCACAGATTAACATATTTCTTTCCTTCTGCACACGTGCTGGCCCTACATTTCAGCACTTCCTCGTGCATTGCAGTTTACTAAGCCACTCAGGCTTTCTTTCCTAACTGTAATACATGGTTTTGCATGTGTACGAGAGGGTTGGGATTTTCCCCCGTGATTTCCACCCAGCACAGTCAAATAAGTGCTGGAGAGACATGCAAATCAGACAGACTTAATAACGAGGTGAGGATGGTCATGTCGCTTTCTTGCCTCACTTCCTGCTTAGCCATAGCTCACACATAAACACCGCCATTTCTCTGCCTTTTTCTACGTGGGAAAACATCATGGCACATGCCAAACCTAAGCACATACTTGTCCCCACATACCAAGCACACTCCACCCAAGCTAAGCTTTATTGATGGGTGTTGGTTGTCCTCATGTTTTTATAGCTAGAATTTTGGCCCCATGGGTGATTTGTAACTTCAGTATATAACCTCGAGAAGGATTATGTTTACACTCTAGTGCTAACTGAAGCTGTTCAAGATGATTTATTTTCCCTTGGGACGATCTTGTTTCAGCTTGTAAAATATAAGGAAAGCATTCAGGTTCACTGTTTAGGGCTTCTGACAGGGCAACTCTGAAATACAGCAGGTCAACAGGTTGTTTTGCAACCACCGTGGATAAAGAACTTGGATAGTATTGACTAATTATTTTATGAAAAGTTATTATGGAGTATAAAGCACTTGAACCTGCTTTTTTGACTTCTACATAGCATCACTTTAGCAAGTCTCTGTACTGTTGATCGCGATGAAGGCCACAGGCCCTGACGTCCTGTCCGTCGTCATTAAGCATCTGCCTGAAGCATACTCAAAACAGCCAACACAGAGCAATAATCTCATCTGTTATGTGTGTGTCAAAGTATTTAGCACGATCTAAAACTATTTTGTCTTACATTTACAGCTCTGCTCTATTCCTTTCTCATGTATACAAGGGTGGTTTGAAAAGTTTGGTAGGGGCAGTTTATGTGGTGGGAGTTTATTCACCACTGATTAAGAAACACCATGGGGAGGCAGGGAGAATGTGTGGGTTCAGGTAAGGGGAGTATAGAAAGGAAGGGAGGCATCCGAGGCTGAGTATGGGGGATAACGAGACAGAAGAGAGGACAGAAATGCCGAAACATGATGGCAAAGGCCAAATGGCTCATCCAGTCTGCCCATTCGCAACGTCCATCACTCCTCCTCTCCCTAAGAGATCCCATGTGCCCATCCCACGCTTTCTTGAATTCAGAGAGTCTCTATCTCCACTTCCTCTTCTGTGAGACATCTACCACCCTTTCTGTAAAAACAGTATTTCCTTAGATTACTCCTGAGTCTATCACCTCTTAACTTCAGAATTGCCATACTGGGAACGACCGAAGGTCCATCAAGCCCACCATCCTGTTTCCAACAGTGGCCAACCCAGGTCGCAAGAACCTGGCAGAAACCCAAAGAGTAGCAACATTCCAGAGCTGAGATTGTGATGTCACAATGCCTCATTCCACCAATGCCTAAGAGCCAACCTCAGCAGTGATGTCACAATGGCTCGATTGTCCTATACTTTGCTCACCTAAGAACATAAGAATTGCCAAAGGTCCATCAAGCCCAGTATCCTGTTTCCAACAGTGGCCAACCCAGGTCTCAAGTGCCTGGTAGAAAACCAAAGAGTAGCAACATTCCAGAGCTGAGATTGTGATGTCATAATGCCTCATTCCACCAATGCCTAAGAGCCGACCTCAGCAGTGATGTCACAATGGCTCGATTGTCCTATACTTTGCTCACCTAAGAACATAAGAATTGCCAAAGGTCCATCAAGCCCAGTATCCTGTTTCCAACAGTGGCCAACCCAGGTCGCAAGAACCTGGAAGAAACCCAAAGAGTAGCAACATTCCAGAGCTGAGATTGTGATGTCACAATGCCTCATTCCACCAATGCCTAAGAGCCAACCTCAGGAGTGATGTCACAATGGCTCGATTGTCCTAGACTTGGCTCACATAAGACCATAAGAGCTGCCATACTGGGACAGACAGAAAGGTCCATCAAGCCCAGTAGCCTGTTTCCAACAGTGGTCAACCCAACACTGCACTCAACCCTACCACTGCCAGGGCAGACCACACATGCGCCAAAAGGGATTAGAGGAAACATCTGATACTGTTGCCAATGTCATTGTAGCAGGAAGTAATCTGGGAAGATTACATGGATTAAGGTTTTTGTGTCACATTCTTTGTTTCTAAACTGCTCATATGCTCCACCCTGCATGTGGTAATACAAACCTCCCATCCATACTGTACAGTATGCACTGTTCTTTTCTTGAAACCCAGTTGATATAAAGGCAGGAAACAGTTTCCACTACTAAACTTTCCAGGAAGTGTTTAAAGGTGAGCACTCAAGTATCATCACTTTCCCTGGGCTTTAAAATGTGGTTATTCCACTGTGATTTCCAGCCATGACATTTTTGCTTCAGCTCAGGAAATGAAACAGTTTGGACTTTTTTCTGAGGATGAACAATGTCACCTACCCATCCCGCTGGCTTTCCTTACATAAACTTGTAAGCAGTCTCATTCCTTACAGCTTTACTCAGACCTCTACCTTGCATAATTATTCCCAGTCTCTCACCTTGGCCAAACCCAGGCCACAAGTGCTCAGCAGAGTCCCAAGGGATAGTTTCCAGAGCGGATTCTCTAACACTCGTGCTACAATCCGACGGGCCGCTGTTGCAGCCGTAAATGTAACGATTTGTAAACCACACGTCATTCTCTAAAAACTGCGCTTGCAAATGAGGCTCACAGAGGATTGCTAAATTTACATGGGATGAATGGCTGGTGATAGCAATCGGCACATGTGCAGAATATACCCCACAAATTTTTTTTTAAAATCAAAGATCCCTCTGGCCGCCTTTGCTGGAGATCCCCAACAACCGTAACCAGAGACCCCAGCAGCAGGAGGGATGTCCACTCCTGCTGCCACCCAAGCCTGACAACCAACCCCCCCCCCCTCTGGGCAGCAGGAGGTATGTCCACCCCCTCCTGCCACCATCCACCTGCCCTGACAAACACCTACCCCCCAGGGCAGAGGAAGGATGCCCATTCCCTCCCACCACCGCTGCTGCCCAAACCCCTGACAACCCCCCCCACCTCCCCATATACCTTTGGCATGAAGGCCGGCATTGGCAAGGGCACTTAAGAGTGATGCACATGAGGAGTAAAATTCAAAGGAGCTGTATATGCTTGGAGCAAGAAACGGCTATGCATGAATCAGGGAGAGAGAGACCTTGGGGTGATAGTATCTGAGGATCTCAAGGCTGAAAACAAAGCGGTGGCCCTAGCCAGAAGGATGTTGGGCTGCACTGAGAGAGGAATCAGCAGCAGAAAAAGTGAAGTGCTAATGCCCTTGTACAAGTTGGTGGTGAGGCCCAACTTGGAATATTGTGTTCAGTTCTTGAGGCTATATCTTGCTAAGGACTTAAGACTTGAAGCTATCCAGAGGAAGGTGACAAAAATGATATTGGGATTGTGCAAAGAGAGATATGTGAAGAAGCTTGAATACCTGACAATGTATATCCTAAAGGAAAAAAAGGATAGACATACTTGAATGGCATTCATTTACAAGCAAATCTTTTCCAGAGACAGAGAAGTGGTAAAAGTAGAGGACAGAAGTGGAGGTTGCAGGGTGGTAAACTCAGGAGTAGCGTGAAACTTTTATCGAGGGCAAAAAATTTGGCCAAGTTACACCACTTCTTATTGATACTCCTGGGGTAGTGGGTTCCAATCCCATCTCTCATTGAATGACATTTAAAATTTTACTTCTTACTTTTAAATCTTGACAAGAACATTCTCCAGCATCTACAGATTACTTCTTCTGTATAACACTCCAGTCATCAGAATCTACTTACTATTCTTTCATTACGTCATATTATTTATGATAGGAAATTATTTTTCATGGAGAGGGTGGTGGATGCCTGGAATGCCCTCCTGAGGGTGGAGAGGAAAAAAAGTGTGGGATAAACACAGAGGATCTCTAATTAGAAAACAAATGGTATCAATTAAAGAACTAAGGCCAGTATTGGATAGACTGGCACTTTGTCCCAGTTTTGAAAAGAAATTACGTCGGGAGGGGACATCCACGCATGTGCGGATGTAACACGGTGACATAAAACCTGGTAACCCTATGTCAACTGTTTCACCTTTATCCACATGTTTATTCACACTTTTAAAGAAAGCTGGTTTCATAATGCTTTGATAACGAATGTGACTGGTTGGGCTCTGCAGATCTTTACTATGTTAACTATGTTACTATGTCTTCGTTTTGAACTTAAATCACAGAGCATATTGAAATCAGTGCTGCAAGTTCCATAATGCACCAGGACAGGGTGGTCAGGAATCCAGGATTGTCCTGAAATCTCCAGCCTGGAACTGGATAACTTGGCATCTCTGCTATCAGAAAATAATGCTCTGCTTGCCCTGGATTGGTGGCATGGAATGTTGCTACTCTGGGGATTCCAAAACCTTGCTATTCTTTGGGGATTCTGCATGGAATGTTGCTCCTATTTGGGGTTCCGGAATCTTGCTACTCTTTGGGGATTCTGCATGGAATGTTGCTCCTATTTGGGGTTCCGGAATCTTGCTACTCTTTGAGATTCTGGAATGTTGCTACTCTTTGGGTTTTGGCCGGGTACTAAGGACCTGGATTGGCCACTTTGAGAATGGGCTACTGGGCTTGATGGATCTTTGGTCTGACCCAGTAAGGCTATTCTTAAGTTCTTACTTGAGCAATTTCCTCCTCAGAGGAAGAGAAGCCTTTTTGGGAGAGTGTCACTGAAGGTTCATGGTGGGTGTATCCCTTCCTGCAAAAGAGGAAACGAGATGCTAAAAGATCAGAGTACATTTGATTAAACTGAAAGGCATCTCTTTTATCTGATTGCATGCAGCAAATAAATTCCTCCTCTTCTGAAGAAATTCCTGGTGTATCATTCTAGCTTCAAGGCCTCTTCCTTGTCCACTGGACAGGCTTAACCTAGTATCTCCTCGTCGCCATCTATAGGAAGGGAGGATTGCATGAAGAATGTTCCTAGAAAGGATCTATTTTTGTCAATCCTGTTCTTATGCAACAATTTTCTTAATTCTGCAATAGTCCATCTTCCAAAAACCACTGCACATGGTTATGTGTAACCATCAAGAGAAAGAAGTAATCTGAGGATTTGAAGGGAGGGGAGAAGAACTGGCAGATAACATCAGCTCTTAGAAGCCACTTTATTCATATTTTGCCTATTTTAAAACACCTTCACTGGCTCTACATAAAATATAGGATTAGATTTAAAATTTGATGGCAGGTAGAGCTCCGAAGTCTCAATTCATGATTGAGATGATGGTGCAGGGATGAGGGATTTAGATTTGCTAGGAACTGGGCAACCTTCTGGGAAAGGGGGAGCTTGTTCCGAAAGGATGGACTCCGCCTTAACTGGGATGGAACCAGGCTGCTGGAGCTAACATTTAAAAAGGAGATAAAGCAGCTTTTAGGTTCAAACAATTTTATTGATGCAAACACAAAAACAATATAAAGATACACAAATGGTGCACAGTACAATCAATTATGCATTATATACACAACCCCCCTCCTCTCCAATCTACACAGGAGAAGTGAGGCCCTAGGTGATGGAAAGACACTCTGGGGCCCTGGACTCTTATGAGCCCCGAAGCCACATCACCCCCCATCCCCACCTATCCCCAAAGAACAGATCCGTGACTAAGTGCCAGAACCTTACATAACACCTCCTCCCTCCTCTCCATGTCCTCCCCCCAGTTGTACTCCCCACCCCGCCCCACCTGAGCTCACCATCGTTCTCTCATCCCTACAAACTGAGCGCTCAGATTAGGAAACCCATCTTAAAACCTCACTACGTCCCTTTGGATGCAAGGACTGTAGATATGGCTTCCGCTTCTGAGACCCTCCCACATCTCTTGCCTCCCAGGTGGCCAGCTGATGCAACTGGTTCCGCCAATGCCAATACGCCGGAGGGTCCGGGACCGTCCAGCACTGAAGAATACATTTCCTGGCCAGTAAGCTCAGCTTCCTACAGAGAGCCCGGTTTATAAAGCAACTTTTAAACTGAGATATGGGGAGAAAGTCGACAGTCACGGATGGTTCGGTGTAAGGTATCCTTGGAGGATACTATTGAAACAAGATATTTAGGGAGTTCTGGTAAAGAGGTTCCAATAATGGTGAAAGAAAGCCAGAAGAGTTTAAGAGGAAGGCAGAGTAAAAGACTCAAATTTTCACTGTCTTCTCAGCAGCCTACCAGAGGATGTGGTAAGAGTGGATAGTGTAGCTGGTTTAAAGAAAGGTTTGGATAAATTTCTGGAGGAAAAGTCCATAGTCTGTTATTGAGAAAGACACGGGGGAAGTCACTGCTTGCCCTGTATTGGTAGCATGAAATATTGCTACTCCTTGGATTTTGGCCAGGTATTGGTGACTTAAAATCAGACCGGAAGAGTATCAGTTGTCCATATTTTATGTTATTGGACAACAATTTTGGAATAATTTGCCACTGAAAATGAGAGAGAAACAAAACTTGGGAGTGTTTAAAAAGGAACTTAAAATGATTTCAACAGGCTTACCCAGGAGTTTGTGATGTACTCTATACCATGTTTTCACAAATACTACCGATGGGGGTGTATGTGGTTTTTACAGCCAGGAGACGTATGGCGTGAGTTAAACAAGGATGCAGGACAGATTCATAGACACAGTGGAGGAGGCATTCGACAGTTCTAAATAAAACTACAAAATGGTTTGCCTAAAATACTTTTTATTACAAGAGATACAATTCAGTAGAGTCTCCATGGGCAATTTTTGCTGGTGGTGTAGCTTGTCATCAGGATAGAAACAAAGAAACCTGATGGCAGATAAAGGCCAAATGGCTAAGGCTCTTAGCTTTTGCATCTCCTCTTCCTATTGGCTAAGGCTCATTACACCTGCATTGTGATGCCCATCCAGTCTGCCCATCCCCAGTAACCATTATATCTTCCTTGCTCTAAGACAGAGGTGTCAAAGTCCCTCCTTGAGGGCCGCAATCCAGTCGGGTTTTCAGGATTTCCCCAATGAATATGCATGAGTTCTATTTGCATGCACTGCTTTCATTGTATGCTAATAGATCTCATGCATATTCATTGGGGAAATCCTGAAAACCCGACTGGATTGTAGCCGTCAAGGAGGGACTTTGACATCCCTGCTCTAGACTGACTTCATCCTTTCTATATCTTTTTGAAGGTGCGACCTCCAGAATTGTACACAATATTCTAAATGAGGTCTCACCAGAGTCTTATACAGGGGTGTCACTACCTCCTTTTCACTACTGGCCATACCTCTCCCTAACTACCTTAAGATCATCACATACTATCACTCCCAAGTCCTGCTCCTCTTTCATGCACAAAAGTTTTTCACCCATAAACCCTACCATTCCCTCTAGTTTTTGCAGCTCAAATGCATGACCTTGAAACACAAATGCTCCAGAATACTATCATGAGCTTTTATTCATTCTCTGGCCAAAATTCAGTGCTACGTAACTGGCTGGGATCAGCCCCTGGCTGCTTAAATAGCACTTAGGTGGCTTAGACCAATGGTTCCCCCAGGCCAGTCGGGTTTTCAGGATAGCCCTAATGAATATGCATGGAGCAGATTTGCATGCCTGTCGCTTCCATTCTATGCAAATCTCTCTCATGCATATTCAGCAGGGCTATCCTGAAAACCTAACTGGCCTGGGGGTCCTCCAGGAGAGGGTTGGGAACCACTGGCTTAGACTAATATTCAGCTTGAGATTGCCGCTAAATATTAGCACTCAGTGACTAGTGGCTAGCCGTCTACCCGTGTAAAACCAACTTAGCTGGCTGGGTTTATAGTGGCCAAAAATAAACCAGGTATTCAATGCCAGTTACCGGAAATAGTTTGACCATATGGCTCCAGAAAAAAGGGGACGGATTGAGACATCCGGGTTTTACTTCCATTGAAAGCAATAGAAGTAAGGAGAACAGATTGAGACATCTTGGTTGCTTTCAATGGAAGTAAAACCCGGATGTCTCAATCCGTCCCCTTTTTTTCTGGAGCCATATGGTCACACTAAGGATGGAGCACTAACTGTGGGAATGAGCCCATCTAAATGTCTCATTTGTGACTCTGTACAGCGCTATGTCCGTCTGGTAGTAACTCCCCTGGTCTGAGTTTAAGAAGATTCCAGCTACCCCCTCATCTACACTGTCCGTCCTTACAGCTCTACCTTGCCCTAAGGCAGGACTGGACTTTGGAGCCCGGGCTATCCACTCCTCCTTATACAATGTCCTTCCAGCTGTGCCTTTTACCTCAAGCAGCGCTCACCTTTAATTCCGTTTTCAGCTGCTGTGATTCAGCCCCTTCGGCATTTGAACTCTAGCCTAGTTAATGCAACCGCTTGGCACCAGCATTTCCTTCTGAAGGCTTATTTCGTTGCTTGACTCACCTATTTCTTAAACCGCAGCCTGAATCCTACAGCAGGCCCTACAATATCTGGCTGCCTTTCCCATACACTGGGCTGCTGTCTCTTCTCTTCATTTCTGCAGTCTCTCCAGTAGGAAAGCCTCTGCTTTGGGAGGGTCACATCCGGTAGCAAGTTTATGCTTAATGAGGGTTTCTGTGCCATTACTAATGACCGGGGAATCAATTCAGAGCGGTTTACTTGGGCCTCTGCATGAGCTTCGGTAGAGGTGTTACATGGGCTCTAAAGTGAAATACACGGAGCTCTGTGGTGGAGTTATTAATATCGGCATGATTAGGCCATAATCATCATAGAAACATAGAAAGATGACGGCAGAAAAGGGCCAAGGCCCATCAAGTCTGCCCACTATAGACCCTCCCCTTAAGATTAGCTAGTGTTTTGCCCTGACCCTCTTAGGGATCCCACATGGGCGTCCCATTTATTCTTAAAATCTGGCACACTGCTGGCCTCGATCACCTGCACTGGAAGCCCGTTCCACCGATCAATCACTCGCTCCGTGAAGAAATACTTCCTGGTGTCGCTGTGAAATTTTCCGCCCCTGAGTTTGAGCGGGTGCCCTCTTGTGGTTGAGGGGCCCCTAAGAAGGAAGATGTTATCTTCCACTTCTATACATCCGGTGACGCATTTAAACGTCTCAATCATGTCTCCCCTCTCCCTGCGCTCCTCTAGAGTGTAGAGCTGCAAATTGTCTAGTCTTGCTTCGTACGGGAGACCTTTAAGCCCTGAGACCATTCTGGTGGCCATTCTTTGGACCGACTCGACCCTCTGCACGTCTTTGCGGTAGTGTGGCTTCCAGAATTGCACGCAGTATTCCAGATGAGGTCTCCTTATATGCCAGGTTTATACCAAATCAATCAGCCTACGTCTATACAAATAGAAACTAGGTTTACTATTGCAGCTTAACACACCACCTAAGGAAGTTGGCCAGTTCAACTAGCAGCATCCCTTGGTCAACTTCATAAGTTTGAGAAAAGGAGTCTTTATCCCTTTCTTGAATTTTCTGCTGTTCTTTTCTAGATTCCACCACGTCGGGGCCTTTACCGAGACCATTCTCGCTTTGGTGCTTATGTATTTGATGTCTTTGAAGGAGGGGATTTGGCTCGAACGCAGAGCACTTAGGGGTTTATGGTTCTGTAGTCTGGCTGCTAGCTATTGCGGTTCTGAGAGGTGAACAGTTTTGTACGTACAGAATGACAAGGGGACAAATTTGTCCCTGTCCCCGCAGGAACTCAATTTCCCCATCTGTCCCATCCCTTCCCCATTCCTGTAAGCTCTGTCTTAACCGCACAAGCCTCGAGCACTTATGATTTTAAAGTGTTTCAGGTTTGTGCAGATGAGGACAGAGCTCCAGGAATGGGACAAAGAACTCAAAGGGACGGGAAAAATTTGTCCCTGTGTCATTCTCTATTTGTGCGTCAGCAATAAAATTTTGAATTTCACACTGCTCTCAGTCGGGAGACAGTGTAACTCTTTTAGTAGTGGGGTGGCACGCGTCTATCTCAATTTACCTGTTTGGATCTGTCTGATCATGTGGGAGCCCTAGATTTGCAAGGAAACCCCCCTTCTTCCTCCGGGAAGCTTCCTCTCTCTTACACTGCTCCTCTTCTGTGCAAAGCCCAGGGCCACTGGTCGCCCCTAAAGACCTCTGAAGTGGCCCCCATTGTCATTATGGGTTTGGTTGACTTCTATTATCCAAGCTTGTGACGGAGATAGGGAAGTAGATGGTGGGGAAATATATTTTTGCTTCAAGGGCAAGGCATTTCTCAGTAGAAGAGGAGAACGCATTTGCAAATGCAAAAGTCTGAAAGTGGGCTGGAAGTGCTGGATGTCATCAGTTGCTTGTTAGTCAGAAGTCCTGCAGACCACATTACATTCGAGATTTCTATTCCGCCATTACCTTGCGGCTCAAGGCGGATTACAAAAGAGTTATAAAGTTGGGTTACAAAAGATCATTGGTCATTTCTAGTAAAGGTACATAACAAAAAGAATAAAGATTAGATCAGGTAGTATCGGTGAGTTGGGAAGGAGATGGGAAGAGGAAGGTTTTCGTGGTATTTAAGACTCTTTCAGGGGTTTCTTGAAGAGTATAATCTTTATTTCTTTTCTGAACATCTTCTAGTCTGGGGTTGTTATCAGTAGATTGGAGATTTGGTCATCTAGTTTTGCTGCTTGAGTGGCCAGGAGGCCATCGTGTAGTTTTTTTCTGTTTAACTTCTTTGATTGGAGGGCGAGTGAATGGGGGTGTGTGTTTTTCTAAGTCTGGTTGAGGTAGATTGGATGAGGCGATTGTTCAGGTAGGTTGGGCCGTTGCCATTTATAGTTTTACATAGTATTCAGTAGAACTTAAATAGTATTCTTTCCTGAATTGGAAGCCAGTGGGAGTTGAGGTATGCCTCTGTAATGTGGTCGTGTTTCCTCAATGAGTAAACAAGTCTCAGAGCTGTGTTTTGAATGGTTTGTAATTGTTTAGTCATTGTTGGAGGGCAGCGGAGATAGAGGATGTTGCAATAGTCTAGTAGACCATGGGAAAATCTAAGTAGGTGGCTCTCCTTCAGTTCATTTGCATCCAAAGTGACCCCAACTTAAAAATGAGTGAAGACCACTGTCTTAAGGATTGCAATTGCCCTCGGTTCAGCTCTATCTGCTGCTATTTCCTGGGAGCTGTAATTCCTTAATATGGCCATATTTCCCCCGTGGCTCCCTAATTTTCAATGTGGCACAGGCTCTGCCCGTTTCTTAAGGTGGGATTTTTTCTTAAGAACTTTTCTCCTCCTACCTCAGTTTGGGATTCACCTCCCAGCTAGGATTATCAGATTAGTTGAAGCCCCGCCTCCAGCTCCACCCCATTCCACTCCCAGCCCTGCCCCCACTCAAACCTTATCTTTTCTTCCCTGAGTTCGGGGGCGCTTGCTCAGACGCCCTCTAGGTGCAGTCCTGAGCTCTCGTCCTGCCAGGTTTTTTAAATCTAAAAAGAGGCCAGGTAAACCCGGCTCTTAGCTTACTTTTCACATTTTACTTATTTATTTAAAGCATTTATATCCCGCATATCAAAAAATCTATCTGGATTACAAAAAAAATAACACATACAAGCTCTAACATTCCAAAGCTAACACAATGTACTTAAAACTTTTCAATACAGTCTGTCTAACAAAAAGTAATAAATAATAAAAACAATAAAGGCAGTTCCCATCACAAATTTTGAAAAGACTTCTGGAAAAAAAAAAGCCTTCAAACAATTACGAAAGAGTCAAAAGGAGGAAATCTGACGAATAATTGAGGACCCACGAGCTGCGCACGAATGCAATTGACCATCAACAGCAGGCTGTCTGCTGTCCAACATTTATCCCTTACGATCCCCGTGACCTTTCCAGAGCCCACTGTGCTACCACCAACCCACGTCACAGGAGTGGCTGACCTGCTTCTTCCATTAACTCTTCACATTCACTTGAAGTCCATGACAGTCTTAGCCACTGTGAGCATTTCATTTTCCACCAACTATTACTATGAATTATTTCTATAGCACTACTAGACGTATGCAGTGTTGTACAGAGTCACAAAGAAGACAGTTTCTGCTCAAAAGAGCTTACAATCTAAACAGATAGGACAGAGAAACAGGATGTCATGGCTGCAGTTAAAGGGAACGGTTAATCAGCTGGCTGGGTTGGTGGGCAGTGGGGAGAAGGGCTATGGATTGAAGGCTATATCAGAGAGGTGGGTTTTCAATCTTCTTTTAAACAAGGGAAGGGGCTTGGCGGACAAACTCGGGTAATTTATTCCAGGCATAGGGGGCAGCTAGATAAAACTGTCCATAAACATATGGAATGCCATTTCACAAAATGGATAGTGCAGGCTATAATACCCCCTAATTCCTCAGTGCTTGCCTTCCCCTCACACAATCATATCTCTTCTCCCCTCTACTCCATAACACTTCTGCCCCCCATCCATGACACTCAGGTACTAGGAGAAGAGAAAAATGCAGCAGATAAAGGCCCTGGGGGGGTTCTTCTATAACCAGGTATTGGAATTTAGGTGCCCAAATGATGTGGACTGTGAGCCTTATGCCCGTAAGTGCCCTGATAGGGAACTAGTGCAAGATACCTACACCAGGTGTGTGGCCAGTTTACATGGCAAAAGCAAATGAAACCGTTATGCGCTTACATGACAACTTCCTCTAAGTTCTGTGGGTAAATGTCAGCCCCAGCTGTGTTCCAGCCACGCTTCTCCGTTGTGAACACGACCAAAGGGCCAGGAATTTGCATCAGAGAGAAGGCTTAGGCCGGTACAAGCAGCAGTAAAGAATTAAAGGAGAGTGTAGTTAAGAGATCCCTGATTGCATGGGGAAGGGAGGGAGAGATGCCAGGTGGGGTTCTCATGCCCACCCACTTTGGGCTCAGGCCTACCGAAATCTGTCTGGCTATGCCACCATCTCCACAGGGAAACTGCTCCACACGTCCACCGCCCCCTCATTCGAGAGCTTCCTTTCGATTGAAAGAGGCTCAGCTGGCATTCATTTGTGCCATAGAGATATTGAAATGTCTCTATCATATCTCCCCTCTCTTGCCTTTCTTCCAGAGTTATACCTATTGAGATCTTCAAGTCTGTCCCCCATAGGCTTTATGACCCCCCTCCCCAATGAGTCTTCTCTGCTACACATCCAACCCCCCCCCCATCCAATATCACTGTCTTTTTCATGATTGTGGATGAGGCTTTTTGCTCAGTGTACAGTAGATAGCAGGACCTGTTTGTGCTCATTCACCACGAGTAGGTGTAACCCCTAGGAGAGACAATTGCAAAGTGCAGCTTCCAAAGGCTCTCAAATCCAGTCAAAGCTTGTTTAGCTCAAGGCTCCTAAGCTGGAACCTTTCTAATTAGGACCAAGAATGTTAAGTAACAGCTGGCAAGATACTGTAAGTAAATATTTCATACAATAGCAATGAAGTCTATTCTTTACTCATAAGGAGGTTATCTAGATCCAGTTGCCTGCCAACAGATCAGAAGCATTCTCATGCAGAGTTAAACATTTTTCAGCTGCAAAATGGCCTTGTGACTTGTGGATGTTGAGAAAAGGAGAAATGCGATAAAGCTTTTGGCCTTGTGAGTGGTGTATAAAAATCTTTTAAAAATTAAACAATACAAAATATTGGATGAGGAAATGCATGATCAAGACTGCTTGGATGTTCGGGGAATAGGAACGTTCAGGGATGTAATGCTGATTTGTCAATTAGGGACATGAACTGTGGAAGAATTAGTTTCCAGTGGTCATTTCTCTCTATATACAGTATTTTATGCTTGTAACCCTCTTTGATAATCTCCAGGGCCCAGCGGTCGGTCATTATCTATTCAATAGTACCTGGCGAAAACCCAACTAGGAGCAACATTCCATGCAGATCCCCAAAGAGTAGCAAGATTCCGGAACCCAAATAGGAGCAACATTCCATGCAGATCCCCAAAGAGTAGCAAGATTCCGGAACCCAAATAGGAGCAAGATTCTAGGCTACCGATCCAGGGCAAGCAGAGGCTTCCCCCATGTCTTTCTCAATAACAGACTATGGACTTTTCCTCCAGGAATTTGTCCAAACCTTTCTTAAAACCAGCTAAGCTATCTGCTTTTACCACATCCTCTGGCTACTACCCAATCATAGTGCATTCCTGCACGTAAGGGAATGTGACACAAGTTCTTCTGAGGAAGAGAGAAGTGTTCAGGGGGAAAAAAAATCACACTAGAAAAGAAACAGCTGATATGAGTAATTCAAGTTTCATAAGTGAAACCCAGCAATTCAGTATCAACCTGTTCCTACCAGAATCTGAAAACCTGCCCTAGGAAATATGTTAAATAAACAATGGTGCACCTGAAAGTAAAACTAGAAACTCCAGAAAGTTCCACATTGTCAGTGGTGGTGATGCTCTTTTACTGAGTTGCATCATTTCATTAGACAAGAATCCTGCTTTGCGCATCCACCTGACAATGGGCAGGCAGTGGCATCACAGGCAGCTCTTGCAGGCCTCACGAGTTGTTTTCCAATTTTTGACTCCTTCAGACTGGGTATGAAGGGTCAGTAAATACCTTGTACAAGACCCCATGGGACTGAGAGTCTTTTCAGCACTTCACGACAGGAAACATTTCTGCCCACTTCATTTTTTCACAGGTACTCAACATTAATTTATATAACTGATTTAAGGAAGGCTACACATTTGGCATCTATATTGTGTATTTAAATAGAACCATCAAAATAATTGTGAGCTCAGTGGCGTGAACATCCAAATTTGCCAGTAAAGGACTAGAAGATGTTCATGTCCTTACATCATTGCACCAGCCCTCCCTGCCTCCATTATGGAACCATAACTTGAAAAATGTAATAAAAGGTTACTTAGCTCAGTAGGTCTTGTAAGTTCATATAAACTCTTGTGATTTCCAAGCTGGGGGGCACGAATGCATGGGGTACAACGGCGTTCTTGATCAGCTGGCATCAAAATCTCAGTGCTCCCAATCCCCAAAAACGTGCACAAAATAAACAGTCCAAAAAACAAAAACTCAAAAAATGTGTTATCTTTCTCTTGAAAAAGAGTTTCTTGAAACACGATCTGTGTCGAGGAAGCAGAGTGTGGATTTCTTTTCATGCACGGATTATGCGAATTAAAGACTTGGAGTAACACATTTTTGCTGTCAGGAGTTGAGCATCTTCTAGCCCTTTACTGGCATATTTGGATGTTCACGTCACTGAGCACACAATTATTTAATTTAATTATGCCATTTTAGAAGTTATTTATATAAATTCTCTTTGGTTTGGACTGAGTTTTCGTTGCGAATTGATCTGTTTGATGTTTTTATCTCTCTCGTTTCTATTTGCTTTTTGTATTGAAACAGAACCATGTCACACTGTGTAAATGACAGCAGAAAAAAACCCTGCATGGTCTATCCAGTCTGCCCAACAAGGTGGCCAGATCGTAAATTACAACAGCACAAACAAAAGGGAAAATAATCAGACTATATGAGAAGGGCAGCCTGTACCAGTGGTGAGAATGGAGCCTCTTCTGTACTGGAATCCAGTCTGAGGCTAATTTAAAGGGGCCGTCAATAGATTCTAGGTGGTGCCAACTTCTGCCATTATCTAACTCTCTTCTATGAAGTGGAAAGTATTTAGCTTCAAGATAAGTAACATTTAGGTACAGAAGGTATTTCCCTTTTCCCACACGGCTTAATCTACTGCTCTCACCGACTAAATGATGTTAAGCCTTAGGGGGTCTTTTACTAAGGTGCACTAGCCGATTTAGCGCGCACTAAATGCTAACGTGCTAATTTGGCTAGCGCCCCTTAGTAAAAGAACCCTTAATGCGCACTTAAAGTAGGAAAAACAGGCTACCGCAAAGCGTGTTAAAGCATTTTGCAGTTCTTGCTTTCCCTGTTTGTGTATGCTATTTTTTAAGAATATAAGAGTTGCCGTACTGGGACAGACCAAAGATCCATCAAGCCCAGTATCCTGATTCCAACAGTGGCCAGCCCAGGTCCCAAGTACCTAGCTAGATCCCAAGTAGTAAAACAGATTCTATGCTGCCTATCCTAGGAGTAAGCAGGGGATTTCCCAAAGTCCATCTTAATAATGGCTTATGGACTTCTCTTTAGGAAATTATCCATACCTTTTTTAAACCCTGCTAAGCTAACTGCTTTCACCACATTCTCTGGCATCGAATTCCAGAGTTTAATTACATAGAAACATAGAAACATAGAAGATGACGGCAGAAAAGGGCTACAGCCCATCAAGTCTGCCCACTCTGCTTACCCACCCCCTGTCTATGCCCTAATGACCCAATTTCCTTATCTTGACCCTCGTAGGGATCCCACATGGGCATCCCATTTATTCTTAAAGTCTGGCACGCTGTCTGCCTCGATCACCTGCACTGGAAGCTTGTTCCAATGATCAACCACTCTCTCTGTGAAGAAACACTTTCTGGTGTCGCCATGACATTTTCCGCCCCTGAGTTTGAGCGGGTGCCCTCTTGTGGCCGAGGGTCCCTTGAGAAAGAAAATATCATCTTCCACTTCGACACGTCCCGTGAGGTACTTAAATGTTTCGATCATGTCTCCTCTCTCCCTACGTTCCTACGTTGTGTGAATAAATATTTTCTCTGGTTTATTTTAAATCTACTACTTAGTAGCTTCATCGCATGCCCCCTAGTCCTAGTATTTTTGGAAAGAGTAAACAAGCGATTCACATCTACCCTTTCCACTCCACTCAGTATTTTATAGACCTCTATCGAATCACCCCTGAGCTGTCTCTTCTCCAAGCTGAAGAGCCCTAGCCGCTTTAGCCTTTCCTCATACAGAAGTCGTCCCATCCCTTTTATCATTTTCGTCACCCTTCTCTGTATCTTTTCTGATTCCGCTACATCTTTTTTAAGATACGGTGACCAGAATTATACACAATCAATTTTTACTTACGCAGATGACATATTCATCTTACTTGAAGTTGATCCCTCATTAACAAATTTAACAGCAGACATTAATTCTTATATTTCAAGAATTCAGGACTAGGCTTTCTCTGTGTATGAAGTTAAATACCACCAAGACAAAACTTCTTTGGTTCGGTCCCAATCTAGACCGATTACCATCTTCATTGCGGTTAAACTCTGGTGACACTTTGAAGATTGAGTTCACATCAAAAATCCTGGGGTTTGTTCTGGATTCTACTCTTTCTTTGTCTAATCAAATTAATAATATAACGAAAAAATGTTTTTACAGTCTTCGGATGTTGAGAAGGGTTTGCCATTTCTTTCATTAGCAACATTTTGCTGTTCTGGTTCAGGCAATTATACTGGATCATTTGGATTATATAAACCCTCTTTATATCAGCTTAAGCAAGTATAACATGAAAAGGCTGCAACTTATTCAAAACACGGCAGCCAAATTGATATTTGGTAAGAGTAAATATGATCATGCTACTCCTTTGTTGAAAACCCTGCATTGGCTTCCGGTTTCTGGAGAGTCCAATTCAAATGGGCCAGTATAACATTTAAAATCCTATATGGGATTTATTCCCCTTTGACTACTCTCTCATTTAATTCCCAATAGCCTTTATACTCTAGGGGAATTCACAGATTTAAATTAGCCTTCCCTTTGATTAGGGGAATTAAAACTTTAGGTAAGATTTATCAATCTTTGGTCTTTTCTTTTGTAAAAATTTGGAACGATCTTCCTACAGAAATTAGACTCTTTCCTTCTCTGATAATCTTTTGGAAAACCTTAAAAACTTATTTATTTCAGAAATTTCTAACTGATAAATAAGGGATTGAAATTGAAATTGATGACTTCCTTGTCTTAGTAGCTAACTTTTGTAAACTAAATCGAGATCCACAGTTGGGATGACTTGGTATATAAGACGAAGATTTGGATTGGACCATAGAATGATACAAAGGCATTATTACATTTTCATCTTTGATTTCCATTCCTTTCCTGATAACTCCTTACATTCTATTTGCTTTCTTAGCCGCTACATATTGAGTTGAGGGTTTCAACGTATCCTCAACGACTGTCTTATTTTGGTCACAGTGTCAGAAGAGAAAGATCAGTGGAGAAGGATGTCATGTTTGGAAACATTGAAGGAACCAGGTGAAGAGGGCAACCTGCACTGGACACGTTGAAAACAACCATGGGGATGACGCTGATTTCTTCTTACATCTGTAATTCATCAAGTCATTAGGACTCGAACACAAGTTGATGACACCGAACTAACTCTTACCTGTAACTTCATCGAGTGTCGCGTAGTCTTCATAATTTTTGATGGGGGGAAAAAAAAATTGATCCACTTGTATCCGTTCTACACCACTCAGGATTTTGTAGGCTTCAATCATATCTTCCCACAGCCGTCCCTTTTCCAAGCTGAAGAGTCCTAATATCTCAATCTGTCCTCTTTTTTCTGGAACCACGTGGTAGCCTTAACTGAGCCAACATGGTCCCTGAAGTACAATCACCCACCCAGGACCAGGAAGACCTGCATCCAGGATCCATACATGCAAGAACTGTGGGACCACACTGGCCTGACATCACAGAATAACACTAGCTCCAGAAATAGGAGTTCAATTTACTCCAGCTCTGACCCAGGAATTGCATTTCAGGTAACAAACATGATTTAAGCCTTCAGGGCCTTAACCCACATCCCTGCTTAGGGTACACTATGCAGAGATCTGGGTTAGGGTTACCAGATGTCTGGGGGTCCGGATGGCTTTCCAAACCCGGCACTTTGTCCGGGTTTTGAAAAGCTTTCAACAAATCATCGTCGGGCAGGAGGGTATCCACACATACCACGAGATGGTGTCAATATGTAGCATCGATGCATGCACAGATGTCCTCCTCCCCGAGAGTAGGCCATGGAGGGGGGAGGGGCTAGGGCAGGATTGGGGGTGAGACTGGGGCATAATGGGGCAGGGATGGATAGAACTGGGCAATCCTGGGGGTGGGTCTTGGCCGGGGGGTCTGTATTTTCCATTTTATAAAATCTGGTAACCCTAAGCTGGGTTAATATTAGAACACATAAGAATTGCCGCTGCTGGGCCAGAAAAGTGGTCCATCCTGTCCGGCAGTCCACTCACGCGGCGGCAGCCAGGTCAAAGACCAGTGCTCTAAATGAGTCCAGCCTCACCTGCATACATCCCAGTTTAGCAGGAACTTGTCCAGCTTAATCTTGAAATCCTGGAGGGTGTTTTCCCCTACAACAGACTCAGGAAGAGCGTTCCAGCTCTCCACCACTCTCTGGGTGAAGAAGAACTTCCTTATGTTTGTACGGAATCTATCCCCTTTCAACTTTAGAGAATGTCCTCTCGTTCTCCCTACCTTGGAGAGGGTGAACAACCTGTCCTTATCTACTAAGTCTACTCCCTTCAGTATCTTGAATGTTTCGATCATGTCCCCTCTCAATCAGAAACTTGTCTAACTTTGTCTTGAATCCCTGGAGGGTGTTTTCCCCTATAACATACTCCAGAAGAGCATTCCAGTTTTCTACCACTCTCTGGGTGAAGAAGAACTTCCTTACGTTCGTACGGAATCTATCCCCCTTCAACTTTAGGGAGTGCCCTCTCGTTCTCCCTACCTTGGAGAGGGTGAACAACCTGTCCTTATCTACTAAGTCTATTCCCTTCAGTATCTTGAATGTTTCGATCATTTCTCCTCTCAGTCTCCTCTATTTCTGTTTCAGTGTATCAAATTTGTGACTAAAAGCCTTATTAAATGAAGAGTAACTTTCAAAACGTGTGCAAAATCATGAATAAAAAAGTTCACAAAATTTAACACATTTTAATACATCGGCCTGAATGAGCTGCAAAATGGAAATATTCAAGTTGACTTTTACTGCCCTCTATTGGTACACTTGATAAAAGCATTTTCCAAACTATCATTGCAAAAAATACACTTAACAGTAAATGGCTCATCTGGGCCTATATACCACATCGCTTTGGGGACGGCGATGGTTTCACAACCGAGGGCGTTATTTGGATTTTATAATATAGCCTCGCCCAAACCCAGGGGAATGTCAGCATTTATCTCCAGAGCCCTTTTGATGGGAAAAAAAGCCATCCTCACCAACTGGCTCTCCCGTGATCCCCCGTCATATGCACAATGGAGATCCCTAATGATAGTGCACGCAACACTGGAGAGACGCATGGTGGGAGACTTAACTCTTGGCCCGGGTCGCAAATTTTGTCAGGTGTGGGAGCACTTCTGGCAGGACCTCACACCGCGTGCTCGCAGTAGACTTTTGAATCTTTAAGATTTTATTCCCACTCTCAGCTGTTGGACTGGCCATGGATTCTTGGGGAGGGGAGGGGAGGGAGGGGAGGGGAGGGGAACTGATTATATTGTTGAAAATGTTATTTCCTGAATGGTACTACTGTTTGTATTTGCTTCTTACTGCTGGAATAATAAAAATCATTTAAATATAACAGTGAATGGCTTTTGCATAAGACATACAAATGTGCTTTGTGGATGTTATTACAATTTGTTCCAGGATTTATATGAGATTTCAGAGACACTGACCTGTCATCCCTTCTCAGACTGTTCCCATTTCTTTTAGTCAGCAGCCAAGCCTTTGTTATATGGAAAAGAGATGAAAGAGAACAAGCTTTAGCAAATTTTCTCTGGATCTAGAAGCCAGCATTTGGGAGTGAAGCGTGTAGACGAGACAGGATTAACTGTTTGGTGGTCCCTAGGCAAATGCTAGGTTCCCTTTATAATATACATATTTTTTTACTCCCCCCCCAAATAGGGCGTTGCAAGGTTCTGCAATCTATGCAAAACTCTGCTGCACGACTCATCTTCTACCAACTTCACTCCACTCATGTCACCCCTGTCTTTAAATCACTTCACTGACTCCCTATCCGCCTTCGCATACAGTTCAAGCTCCTTTTGTTGACCTACAAGTGTGTTCATTCTGCTGCCCTTCAATCTCTCTCTTTATACATCTCCCAGAGAACTCCGTTCCTCAGATAAGCCGCTCTTAGCATTACTAATGTGACCATTTATTTTTTTCATCAAAATGGGACATCTATTAATATTCAATCACGCCCCAAGTTTCCAAGTTTATTATAAGATTTGATTAATCGCCTATTCCAAATTCTAAGCGATGTACAGCTAAAAATTACAAAGTCAAGGGAAACATACATGACTAACAAAATTATTACTAAACATATTAAAATATAATTAAATACATAACATAATATAACATGACTAAACATGACTAACAAGACTATTTTTATATACGAGATCAAACAATGGGAAAGTTACAGGAAGAAATACAATTGAATATAAAAGAAACAATTAAGGTAAATAACACATTGGGAAAAGGGGAAGAAATTTATTGTAATTTAAGAAGAGATTAAAAACATAAGAAATTCAGTTAATCACTAAAAGCGTCTTTAAAAAGGAAGCCCTTAAGTTTGCTCTTAAATTTGTCTAGAACTCTTTCCTCTCTTGGGCATTCCAAGCTTGGGGGAGCCGTAACCGAGAAGATAGAATGATGTCGTGTACTAATAACTTTTAAAGAAGGAAAAACCAACAGATATTGTTCTGTTGACCGTAGTACTCTCGAAGTAGTATAAGGAATTAAAACTTTATGAATAAATGCTGGGGTTTTGAATAGTATGGATTTGAGAGTGAGCAAACATAATTTATACATTATTCGATAAGCAACTGGTAACCAATGTGCTTTCTCAAGTAAAGGAGTAACATGATCAAATTTCTTAGCTTTCTCAATAAGCTTGATTGAGGCATTTTGAATAATTTGTAAACGTTTGATTTCTTTTTGAGCTAATCCTTTAAATAAGGCATTACAGTAGTCAATCTTGGAAATGACCAAAGAGTGAACCAGTATATTTAAGGATTTTGGGCATAAAAATTTTGCCATTGAGCGAATTTGATGGAGCCTGCAAAAAGTAGATTTTACGACATAGCTAACATGATCGTGGTAGGTTAGTTTTTCATCAAAAATAATTCTGAGAATCCTGATCTTATGAATCAATTTCAAAGAAATGCCTTTAATGGTGATTGGGGAAGAAAGAGTAAAACTGTCTTTCCAAGGAAAGAGCATAACGTTTGTTTTATCAATGTTTAGTGCCAATCTATTTAATTCAAGCCAGTGATGAATCTGTTCAAGTTTTGCATTAATAGCGGATACTTCAAGGGAACTGTTGGGATCCAGGGAATGTAGAAGCTGTATGTCATCTGCATAAGCGAATACGGTAAAACCAATAGATTGACAGAGGGTCATGAGGGGTGCAAGAAAAATATTAAATAGAAGAGGAGAGAGAATCGATCCCTGCGGAATTCCATATGGAACTGAGAAACTTTCAGAAGTAGTATTATTAAAGACAACAGTGGAAGAGCGATTGTCAAAATAGGAATGAAACCAAGAAAGTACTTGATCTGACATACCGATAGATTGAAGTCTATTTAGTAAAAGAGCATGGTCGATAGTATCAAAAGCTGATGAGAGATCAATTGAAATCAGAAGGACAGATGAATGATGGTCAAGGTGATAGAGTATGGAAGATGTCATGCCTATTAAGGAGTGTTCCGTGGAGTGATATTGTCTAAAGCCTGTTTGATTTGGATCAAGAACATTTGTTTTTTCTACAAATTCTGAGATTTGGTTGAATACAATCCTGCCCTAGCCCCACCCTAGCCCCGCCCCCAATTTCTTCCATTCATTTTCTTGTACACACAATATCTTATTAATTCATTATGGTAAACATAAAATATTTTTTAAAAAACACACAATGCACACTGTACGCAGAGAAAATATTAATTATCATTTACGAGTTTCAGGGTTTTTTTCAAAGATATCAAGGCAGATTACTTTAAAATATGCAATGTCACCTCAGTAACTATAGAAAAATAGACAAATATAGTGCAAAATATAGACAGCAGATATAAATTCTCAAAACAGACACATTTTGATCACTAAATTGATAATAAAATCATTTTTCCTACCTTTGTTGTCTGGTGATTTCATGAGTCTCTGGTTGCACTTCCTTCTGACTGTGCATCCAATCTTTCTTTCGCATTCAACATTTCTTTCAGAATCCACTCCATCCCCTTTGAGTCCAAGTCTCTCTCTCTTTTCCCTCTGTTACCCTCCCCAGATTCAGTGTCAGTTTTCCTTTCTACCTTTGTTCCAGGTTTCCCTCTCTCTCCCCCTCTGTTTGAACCTCCCATAGTCAAGCATCTGCCTCCTGTCTTTCCACTTTCGTCAAAGCCTTTTTCTCTGTAGTCTTTCTAATGTGCTTACAACCCCCCCCTTTCTCTGAATCTTTCTCTCCTTCTTTCCTTCCTCCATCCCAGCAGATTTTAGCATCTCTCTCTCCTCCTTTTTTCCCCTCGGATCTAGTATCTGTCGCCTTCCTCTTTTCTTCCTCCCAGGTCTGGTATCTGTCTCCTCTCCTTCCCCCCTGCTCTGGCATCTCTCTCTCCGCTCCCTTCCTCCTGTTCTTCCCTGGTCTTCCTTCTCAATTTATTTTCTGCCTCTGTCTAAATTCTTTTTTACTATTCAGTCCTCAATTTCCCTCTTTCACTGTGTCTGCCTATAGCTTGCCACCTCTTTCCCTCACCCCTTCCAGTAACTAACTCTATCCTCTTCCCTCAATCCTGCATGTACCCTTTTTTTCTTTCTTCCTCCTTACTTCCTTCCAGTGTCCCTCACACGTCCATTCAGCGGCTGTCCCTCCTCTCCTCCACACTTCCATTCAGTGTCTATTTCCCTCTCTCTATCCCTTCCATCTACTGTTTACCCTTTATCTTGCCCCTTCCAGTCACTGCCCTCTGTGCTCTTTTCATCCAGTGTCCGCCCTCTCTCTTCCATATGGCATCTTCCCTCTTTCTATGCTCCTTCCATAAACTATCTATCCCGTGCCCCTTCTCTCCTTTGTACATGATTGATTTCAGCTCTGTCACCTCTCCGTTTTTCTCTCTCTGTCTCCACCCCCTCCCTTATGCTCTGGCATCTCTCTCTTCTCCTTTCTTTCCTTCCCCCATGGTCTGGCATCATCCCTTCCCTGATTCCCGGCATCTCTCTCCTTTCCTTCCATCTCTCCCTCCCCCTCCATGCTCTGACATCTCCTCCTTCCTTTTCCCTTGGTCTGGCATACCTTCCTCCTTCCCTCCAAGCCCTGGCATTTCCTTTCATTCATTCCCTCCCTCATCTTCCTTCAACACTCTCCCCAATTCTCTCCCCCTCTGCTCCCTTTCCTCCTTGTCACCCCAAGGCCTGGTGTCCTGAACATTCACAATTCACTGCTGTTGCCGGCTTCAGGCCTTCCTCTCTGTCGGGTCCTGTCTTCATGAAAACAGGAAGTAGGCAGGATCCGGCAGAGAGCAAGGCCTGAAGCCGGCAACAGCAGCGAATTGTAAACGCTGCTGCTGCCTGAAGAATGTAATGGAGCACTGAGCCAGACCGCTTCTCCCCCCTCCCAGTCGAACCCCCGCTGACCCTCCTATCTCTCCCTCCCGACCCTCCCAGCGAGTTGACAACCTCCCTCCAGTAGCGTCGGCAGCCGCAGCAAGCTAAACAGGCTGCTTTGCGGCTTTCTCCTGCCCGCGAATCCCTCTGCCGCGTCACCGATGTCATCAGTGATGCTTCACCGGCAGGAGAAAGCCGCGAAGCAGCCTGTTTAGCTTGTTGCGGCTGCCGACGCTACTAGAGGGAGGTTGTCAACTCGCTGGGAGAGAGAGATAGGAGGCTGCGATCCCCTGTCCCTTTGTCCCCACTCACAGCTTTGGGACGCCCTCTCTGAAAACGGGACATTTCGTGTGTACCGAAGCTGTGAGTGGGGACAACAGGACAGGGGATGTGAAAAAGGGACTGTCCAGTTCAAAACGGGACGTATGGTCACCTTAAGCATTACCCTTCTCCTCTCTGCCAATTGCACACTTTGTTCCTTTCATCTAGCTGCCCCCTATGCCTGGAATAAATTACCTGAGTTTGTCGGTCAAGCCCCTTTTCCATGTTTAAAAGTAGACTGCAAACCCACTTTTCTGATATAGCCTTCAATCCATAGCCCTATTCCCCACTGCCCACCAACTCAGCCAGCAGATTAACCGTTCCCCTTAACTGTATCTATGACATCCTGCTTGTCTGTTTAGATTGTAAGCTCCTTTGAGCAGGGACTCTGGCCAGCGCTGCTTATGTCTGGTAGCGCTATAGAAATAATTAATAGGAATAGTAGTAGTGAAAGCAGCAGGTAAGAACTTCTGCCCCTGTCTCAGGATGTGATGAGAATAGACAGGAATCCCTCCTTACTTCTAATGGCCCCTCCTAGACATTTAGGGGCAGATTCTGCAAACGGCGCAATAAGTTAGGCGGCAGTAAATGCTGAATTGCCAACTAGCTTAATTGGTGCACTAATTTCCAAAGCAATGGATCTTAAACTCCAAATGACACTATATGCAATGGTGGAATGTAGTTTGTTTAATATATTGATATGAGAGCTACTTAACCCCAAAAGCCTTATTACATTGCACAACACTGATAAATGGTCTATTGGATCTACTTATATGGCTATAGATGACACGTGGTTCATGTTGGAACTTCAATTTTGCTGATTCCATTGTTTTTTTTCAATAAACCATACATAGACTGAAATTCAGTGTCTTTTTAGCTGTTTAGTAAAGGGCCAAGTTCACTTCCTGAGTGGAGGGAGGAGAGACGGCTCGGCCCAGCATGCTCCGCGCGCCCAAGATGGCGGCGCCCGGCGGCCCAGCGTGCTCCGCGCGCCCAAGATGGCGGCGCCCAGCGAGCGGCGACCCCGGCTCTCCCCGGCCCAGCGTGCACCGCGCGCCCAAGATGGCGGCGCCCAGCGGCCGGCGGGAAGCCGAGCCCTTGCCGACCCAGGAGGCTGGCGAGCAGCGAGCCAAGAAGCCGTGCCGGGCCTGTACCGACTTCCGGAGCTGGATCAAGGAGCAGCGGAAGCAGACGGGGGCCTCGGTGGTGGGTGGGCAGCGCCTTCCTCTGCCTCGAACCATCAGAACAGCCGCTCTCTAGAGCAGGGGCGTCAAAGTCCCCAGTCGGGCTTTCAGGATTTCCCCCATGAATATGCATGAGATCTATTTGCATATTCATGGAAGAAATCCTGAAAGCCCGACTGGGGAGCCGGAGCCAGGTCAGGTTTACAGAATATGCATGAGATAGATTTGCATCTCAAGGAGGCAGTGCATGCAAATCCATCTCATACATATTCATGGTGGATTCCCTGAAAACTTGACCTGGCTCCGGCTCTCGAGGACTGGAATTGCCTACCCCTGATCTAGAGCAGTGGTTCCCAACCCTGTCCTGTCTGGTTTTTGGGATAGCCCTAATGAATGTGCATGAGAGAGATTTGCAGACAAAAAACATTTGCTCCATTTAGGACTCCTTTTACAAAGGTGCGTTAGGGCCTTAACACGCAGAATAGTGGTGGTAGTTTTTTGGGCAGCGCACGCTAAACTGGTGCGTGCGTTAAAAATGCGCATCTTTGTAAAAGGAGCCCTTAGTGTGCCAGAGCTAAAAAAGTTTGAGAGAGAAACCCGAGACCTCTCTTCCTTTCCATCAATTAAAACTTCTGTAATATCCGTCATATTTAACGCTTGCAATGCTCACTCTCGATATAGATATATAGCAGTGGTCTGAAACTCAAACCCTTTGCAGGGCCACATTTTGGATTTGTCGGTACTTGGAGGGCCTCAGAAAAAAATAGTTAATGTCTTCTTAAAGAAATGACAATTTTGCATGAGGTAAAACTCTTTATAGTTTATAAATCTTTCCTTTTGGCTAAGTCTTGATAATAATATTGTCATTTATAGCTAAGAAACTGTTTTATTTTACTTTTGTGTTTATGATAAACATACCGAGGGCCTCAAAATAGGACCTGGTGGGCCGCATGTGGCCACGAGTTTGAGACCACTGATATATAGCAAATATAACTCCTAACTTCTGTAATGTCCATTGCATAAAAAACCTGCAATTTCTCCCTCTTTATGTATAGATGTGTAGCCACTTAGGATGTAAGTGGGGTAGAAGTTTAACCCCCCCACATGAAATTTCTCTTTCGTCATATACAGCTGTTACTCACCTACAGTTTTCTCTTTGCATATATATATATAGGGAGAATCCCCTCAATATATGTATCTCACATATAACTCCTCCCTTTCTAGAAACTTCTATAATGTACACAGAAATTGTTACATGTAAGGTATATCTATATAGAGAATGTATAACTCCTCCCACTTTCTGTACATGCTGTTCTACAATATATGTTACATACTATATAATGCTTGCAAATCTCTCATCTATTTATATGGCTATATATTGATATAAAATTCTCAGTAGCTCCTCATGCTCTGTCTGCATTAGGTATAATATACATTGCATGTAACACCTCAATTTTACTCTTCCTTTCTGTCTAGAGATAAATCGTTCTGGGGCTAATATCTATCTCACATGGGTTAGTTTTGCATACATGAACCCCTCTCTTAAACCAGGGTATATGGAGTAATAATAATAACTTTATTTTTTATACCGCAATACCACAAACAGTTCAGAGCGGTTTACAATGTAAGAGACTGTACATATACAGCGAAGATACAATGTAAGGGAATGTACTATGCAGTTGAGAGCAGTTTATAGTGCAGGGGACTGTACATATTCAGCATAGGTGTTTATACAGCGAAAAAACAATGCAGATTTACAATGCAAGAGACTGTACATATACAGCAGAGATATTTATACAGTGAAAATACAGTGCAAGAGACTTATAGAGCAAGATACAATGCAAGAGACTGTATAATGCGGTTGAAGCGGTTTACTATGCAAAGATAGTTACATATATAGCGAGGATACAGAGTGGTGAATGACAAGAAAATGCAACCAGTATCAATTACGGGAGTATGATCTCAGTCTCTCAGATTTACTAATAACAGTTGCTGTAGTACCATAAGATGTAACGTATTTAGGCAACTTATCCAGGTGAGTTTGGAAATTCCTTTTCGTGAAGTGTATGGTAACCACAATGATAGAAAATATTTCTGTATCTTTCTGCCACATTTTCTCAATCTCTTGACTTCATTTCTTAGTATTTGAGGATCTTCTTAATCACTTTGGACAAGTCTGAACAGTTATAAGCGCTGTTTTTCTGAAGCAGGATGAGGAGGTGACGAGACCCCCAGAGTGTCCCTTAGACAGAGAAGAGCTCGGTAGGAGCACCTGGGCCTTCCTGCACACGACGGCTGCTTACTATCCAGATAAACCAAGCACCGCTCAGCAGGAAGAAATGAAGACTTTCATCAATTTATTCTCAAAGTTTTATCCTTGTGAAGAATGTGCAGAAGATTTAAGAGAGAGGTATGTGGTTTTATTTTTCATGTCCAGAAAGCACAGTATGATTATAAATTCATTTGGATTACTAAAGGATCATTGGAGCCTGCAAATCTTGTTCACTGGAGACTGAACCCTCCTCACCTTTCTTTCCTCCTCTCTCCTAATATCCTTATTTATCACACCCAATCTTTATGATTAAATGCAGTGGATTTCCTGAATGTCCTCCATCGAACGATTATGTCATATTTGCTATTGCCAAGCAGTACTGCGACTGTTACTATTCCTTATTCTGGGTCCTGCGTTCTAGTGAAGACTAGACACATTGGGCCCGATTCTGTAAACAGTGCCTACTGCCTGTCATTCAAACTTAGGCGTCATTTGTAGAATCACACCTAGCGGTGTCTAAATCAAGTTAGGCACCGTTAGACAATTGCAACTTAGGTGCCGACATATTAGGCCTAAAATACCAGTGCCTAACTCATTTCATGTCTAAACTCCGCCCCCTAGCCACACCCACTTTTTGGGTAGGCTCAGTGTAGACAGCAGCTACCCAAATATTAAATTTTTTGAAATTGGGTTTTAGTGGCGCTGTTCAATTAACAGTGCCGATTCAACCAATTCAAAAATTAAGTTGGTTGTCTAGGCGACTAACGGCAGGCGCTTTTTATAGAATCAGGGCCATTGTCTTGAAAAGTATCCCCAGACTTATGGGGAGAAATGGGGAGCACTGATTGGATTCTGGGATTTATTGTCTAGCTACCTGGAATGGTTTCTATGAGGGCGGATGGTGATGTGTTTTGGGGGTTTCTCTTTGCTGTTGTTCTAGGGGCTCATTAACTTGCAGTGATGTGTTATATGTTCTTTGAGTTATAAAAGAAAACATTAAAAAAAAAAAGCACCCCAGATCTTTTTTTTTTTCTTCACTTCAATTGGTTTTTATTAAAATCCATGAAATTATCATGCAGCACATTTCTTAAAATCTGAGAAGGTGTTTTTCAGCATACAGTTAAGCTATGGATTTTGTTGCCAGTTAAAAAAGTTTGGTTTAAAAAAGGTTTAAAAACTTATGTAACACACTGAAATCCTCAAAAAATAGGCTATAGTAGGAGTCCAAGCAAACGGTTGAATTAAGAGATTATTAGGATCTCAAGTGCTCACAGTTGTATGCCGTTTGGACAAGTATTAGCATATAACTATCGTATGCATATCGTATTAAATGGCATACAACTGTGAGCACTTGAGATCCTAATAATCTCTTAATTCAACTGTTTGCTTGGACTCCTACTATAGCCTATTTTTTGAGGATTTCAGAGTGTTAAAAAAGGTTTAGACATGTTTTGGAGCACTTTGCAGACTTGGGAAAGACATGATTTAAATGAAAACTGGATCCTGCCAGGTACATGTGACCTGGACTGGCTACTGTCAGAGCCAGGATACTGGGCTTGTTGGACTGGTCTGACCAGTATAGTACACAGTTATAGTCACAGGTGTTTCTAAGAGGTTGTGAACACCTGCTCAAGAGCGATAAGAAAAGTCAGTCTGAGCAAAGTCCATGAACCCCAGCTTCCTGTCCAGGGCAGAACTGCCTGGCACATCCCACAGAGGAGATCTGTTTCCATAAATCTTTGCTCTAGGTACAAACTAAATCGTTCAGTCTTTGATTCTGCTGTTGTACACAAAAAAAAAAAAAAAGAGTTTTAGGGTGGTCTGACCCCTTTCTGCCTCGTGTGTTCTCCAGTCCTCTGCATCCATAACCAAAGACATAGTAAATGACAGCAGATAAAGACCTGACTGGTCCATCTAGTCCAGTGGTCTCAAACTCGCGGCCCAGGGGCCACATGCGGCCCGCCAGATACTATTTTGCGGCCCGTGGCCTGCACTAGTGCTGCCTGTACTAGCGCTGCCCGCTCTTTGCAGCTTTCTTCGGCTTCCCCAAAGGTCTCCCGCTCTTACCTTCAGATAATTACCGCAGCCTACAGAAAGGATTGCTGGTGCTGTAGCAGTCCTTGCAGGTTGCCGTCGTCCTCAGCAGCACGTTCCCTCTGCTGCGATCCCGCCCCTGACGTCACAGGAGGGGTAGGACCATAGCAGAGGGAACATGCTGCGGAGGCTGATGGCAGCCTGCAAGGAACGCTACAGCACCAGCGATCTTCTCTGCAGGCTGTGGTAATTAGCTGAAACTAAGATCGGGAGGCCAGGGAGGAAGCTGGAGGATACTGCAAAGAAGGGGGAACATGCAGGCCTTCGCGGGGGGGGGGGAGATTTATAAACTATAAAGAGTTTTACCTCATGCAAAATTGTTATTTATTTTTCTGCGGACCTACAAATCCAAAATGTGGCCCTGCAAAGGGCTTGAGTTTGAGACCACTGATCTAGTCTGTCCATAAGTTATACCCATTAAACTATGCTTCGGCAGCACATATACTAAAATTGGAACTATACAGAGAAGATTAGAGTGGCCCCTGTGCAAGGATGACACGCAAATTCATGAAGAGTGTGGCACAGTGGTTAAAGCAACAGCCTCAGCACCCTCAAACCCACACTGCTCCTTGTGACTCTGGGCAAGTCATTTAATCCCCCCATTGCTCCAGATACATTAGATAGATGGTGAGCCCTATCTGAATAAACTCATGTAAACCGTTCTGATCTCTCCTGGGAGAACGGTATGGAAAACTGAATAAATAAATAAAATTTTGCTCCTGAAGATTGAATTTCTGTCCTGGTTCTTTCAAAATTGTGGATCCCAGCGCTGCCCCAGCAATTAAGCTTTTGCAGTGTTCCCTGAATGTTGCTATTTCTGTGTTATAGATTAGCCAAAGCACAAGCAGACACAAGCAGCAGAAATAACTTCTCACGATGGATGTGTCTCCTACACAATGAGGTCAACCGAAAGTTAGGAAAAGCCGAGTTTGACTGTTCTCAAGTCGATGAGCGATGGCGAGATGGCTGGAAGGATGGCTCTTGTGATTAATATCAAGGCTGCCACAACCAAACACTAACGAGATCCAGCCTTGACTGCTGTGTAAAATTGGTGCAAATTTATTTAAAATGAAACTAGACGTGAGTAGACTGTGCTTTTTCTGTTTTGTAAAATGAAAGACACACGTGTGCTTGTGCTGTGCAGAAGCTTCTTTCTAAGAAATTGTAATGAGACATTTATTTTTGTATAATGGCCGTTGTTAACACTCTGCATCCGTGCGTGGGAAAGTTCAGTGATATGTATTTGCCCCCAGCTGACCATATGGTCCCCTACATGTGACAGTAGCATTCTGTTGCTGAGGAGCAAGGTGGATCTGTGTGTGTGTGTGTGTGGGGGGGGGGGGGGGGGGGTTCACTAATAACTCTGCTCTCTTTGCAGTACTCCTGGGTGTACTCAATTATGTACTAAGTTTTCAGCTACAAGTCCATGCCTCAGAGAGCTTACTCTGTAAGTGAGTACCCATGGGAGAGGCAATAACAGTGATTTTCCCCAAGGTCAGAAGGAATGTCTGGGAGAGAAGTGGGATTTGAACTTGGTTCCCAGGCTGGCTCTCTCCTCTCAGTCCTATAACTCTGTATGAGGCGTCTTCTGGCTCACTTCTCCCATTCTGATAACTGTCTATGAGACATCCGTTGGCTCGCTCCTCCCATTCCAGTATGCACCTTGTCTGCTGGCTCTCTCCTCCCATTCGAATAACTTTGTATAGGATGTCCACTCTTTATACATTCCCAGTATTTTGCCTTAAAGAGACGGCAACCCCCCCCCCCCCCCACACTGTTTTCACAAGAGCCAAATCTGACAAATAGAGACAAACCATCAAAATCAAAAACAGTAGCACAAAGTGAGCTGAAAAATCGCTCCCACTAGATCTAAATAGTCTTTTTTAACTCTTACCTTTTTCATGCTGCAGCATCTGAGTAAGACTTGGAGGATTTTTCCCTGTCCCCCCCCCCCATTACTTCATTCTTAGTTCCAGACTGCTACTGCTGTCGGAGTTCGGAGGAGCCCCGTCTTGGCAAGCAATGTTTCACTGAGCCCCCTCCATGTCCCAAGGATAACAGCACTGAAATGCGACGGCATAGAGAGAAGCCTGGAATGAAGTCCAGAGAGCCGAAGTTAACCCCTGAGGTGATGAGGCTGTGATGCTTGGTAGTCAAAGGGCACCAACCATGGAGGGAAGCACTGTGGAGACCTAGAAACCCGAATAGACAAGATCTAATGTTGTTCAAGCTTTGCGTTCAGTTACTCTGGAATCCTTGCAGCCTCTGGTAAATGTAGATGTGCTTTAGTCAGCCGTTGAAAATGTAACATAAGGTATGCTCTTCATTTGCTACCGTTACAACTTTCTCCGTGGAGGCCATGGAAGTAAAATTACAACAACGTCCTTGGCTTGATAAGCTGGAAAAGTTGGTGTTTTTCAGGATAAGTTTTTATACTTGAGGAAACTGGAGAACGTAGAAAATTCTAATCAAAATCTCAATTTGAGATTTCTAAATTTTCTATCAGCAAAAGAACTTAAGTCCTTGACTACTCTACTAGGTTATCCTGGAAGTGCTTCGTTGTCTATATAGAACATTTAGCATTTGTCACAAATTACTAAGCCTAATAACGGACAGAGATCTTTGAATGTGTCAGAAATATTTGGAGCCATCATTGGAGGATATTAAATCTTGATCTACTTCTGTTGGTTTTCTTTGATTTCTGCCAAGACAAAGAAGCTATTATGAAACTTCTCTTTCATGCAATAGACACTAACTCCCAATGAGAAAACATTTTGAGAGCAGGCATTTCCTAGCTTAGATTTCCCTGAAAATTTATAATTTCTTTTCAGAATGATAATAGCTATGTCTTCTGTGAGGCATCTCAGCTGAGATTCTTTTTAGAAGGGAAGGTGTCTCTATTGGATATGTATTATATAGTCTGATCTTCTCATATTTGTTATTTCAGCAGGTTTAAAATTATGTAAGAAACAGATTGTAATAGATACCATCTTCTAGGGTTTTTCTAATTCTTGTGGACTGTAATCCTTTTTTGATTATGTGATATTCTTTTCAGTGGAAATACTATTTCTTCACTTTTTGTTTCATTTTTTAAAGAAATTATCTTTGATGTTAAAAATAAATATGAATGAAAAATAAAATATAGAGCTGCTGAGTCATGTCATTGCACAATGGTGACATCCAGTGGGCAGATTTAGAACCCACATGTCATTGCACAACGGTGACACCCAGTGGCCAGATTTAGGACTCACGATAGCAAGGTCCACAGGTTCACCGTTGCTGCAGTGACTGGACTAAGGAGGCCTGGAGGGAAAACCAACTCCTGAACTCCCCCCTCCCCCTCCCCCCCCTGATGCTAGATGTCAGTTCTGAGTGAGTCCATGGCCAGTTCCAATATGTGGCTTGTATGGATAGGCAGATTGGCTAGGGCCATGTTGTCTTTCTCTCTAGGAGCCAGCTCTGTGGGTGCTTAATATTGAGCAAACTCCTTCAATGTGTCCAGGGATGAGTAATTTCTGTTGGGTTTAGCACCCTCAATCATTTTGAAAAATTAGCTCATATATAGGAACATCTGTTCCCTCTAAGCTGAGCAGGTGTCCTCCAGCTGCATTGCTACCACTAGGGGGAATATTTTCAGTCGCTAAGGACAGGTATGTTCCCTGGAGTCCTGCAGAACTTGCCTGTCCCTCACAATTGAAAAATGTGACAGTGAAACAGCACCCTCTATTGGTGAGACTGTGGGTGGAGGACTCCTGCTCAGCTTAGAGGGAACAGCCTCTCCAAATATATATTTAGAAAGAGGCTTACAAAGTGAAGGTGAGCAGAGTGTGTATAGTACACGTCCTCAGGTTCTCTGTGCTGTGTGTGGGTCTTTTTGATCATGCATCTTTAGGACACGTGCCTTAGCCTGGCATTCCTGTTCATGCATCTGTTTAAGGAGAGAAGCTTGGGGCTGAGTTACACTTTGAAAAAAGGGGTACCATTGCCCCAGATACCATAGTTAGATTGTGAAACTGCTGGGACAGATGGCGAAAATACTTAAGAGTTCCAGATTGTAACCACTTTGGGTGAATCTCTTCATGAAAAGGCATTCGATACACAAATTTGGCCCTTGGGAGTAAGAAGCTGAGTGAACTAACTCTGGATATTCAGTGCTGGGACATTCATGGCTCCCAGCATTGACTATCTGGGTATAACCACCAACCCTAAAGTTAAACAGGCATTGACCAATCTGACCAGCTCCTGGTTAACTCAGCACATAAAATTAGCACAGCTGCTATCCTGTCCTGAGTTTATATGGTTACTTAGCCAGCTAGCAGACTGAAAATTGCCATAACCAGCTAATTTTGTGCTCGGCTCTAACTCTACCCACCCGTAAAGTAACCAGTTGGGTATAGATGGTTAGAGGGAATGCTGATGCACTTCACCCTGTCTTATCTTAGTATTTAACAAAGGATAAACACAAAACTAAATGTCCCAGTCTCCCTCTTTCACCTGCCTACGACATCTGCATGGCTTATTGTAGGTTAAAGGCTTCAAACCATTCTGCCACTTCTCAGATTTACATTACATTAGTGACTTCTATTCCGCCTGTACCTTGCAGTTCAAGGCGGATTACAAAAGAGCTAACTGGACATTTCCAGGAAGGTTACAATATTGGGTTACAAATGAGATGAGATAGCTGGATATTTCCGGGAGATATTGCAAATTAGATAACAAGAAGAACAACTGGACATTTCTAGGCAATATTACAAATAAGATAGCTGGCTATTTCCAGAAGCATTACTGGAAGGGTACTGTATTCTTGGTTGATATTTTGGAGTGGAAAAGAATCAGCAGGTTGGAGATGGAGTGGTCGAGTTTTCAGAGGCGTTCTGCACCGCCCCATCCCTTCCAGGGAGGAAGAGATCAGGAGTGAGTCCGTTGTAGAGAGGAGTGGACTACCACCGTCAAGTATCATTTCAATAGCCCTATTAGACATCTACAAATATGTGAGAGTCAGTTCCTGCTCAACACAATCTGTTTAGGACAGACAAATAAAGTATTAGGGGACATGGGTACTGAACAGGCGAATAAGGGGTTAAGAGTTAAAAGCAACCAGGGTTCTAATCCCTGTTTAGAGCTGGGTGCACCCTTCTCTAATGCAACCAAACTATCTGCACAGAAATGTTTGCAATCAGGAGTGTAAGCCGGCCACCCTGGAAACGTGCACACAGGCATGCATGAGTTGCAGAAATCAATATTGTGTCTGGAATAAGATTTGGTGCATAAAGACATCTTCAAAATGTTTGTGGTCAAGCATGTCACCCTACCTTTAACACCTCCCATTCTCCTCCCTCCCCAACCCCAGTGATGCTGTCCCTTTGGCTGTTTTTCAGTTTGTTCACCCATCCTCTCCACTAAAACAAAAAGGCAGCAGTTGTGGCTAGTTCTTGCTGACATAAGCAACACAGAAATGTCAGCTAAGCTTTCACTTCATGCTGAGTCCCACAACTGAAGCTTTTTGGTCATGTGTACATTTTTTTGTACTGAGGTTTAGTTGCTAATGCCTGCGTTATCACTGCAGACACAGTGCTAAACGGTGCAAAAAGTCTCACGCATTTTATTACGCTGGCCCAGTGCTTCTCAATCCAGTCCTCAGGCACACATAGGCAGTCGAGTTTTCAGTTTATCCACAATGAATATGCATAAGATAGATTTGCATAGCAAGGAGGCAGTGCATAGTGGCATGGTGCGGACAGCCCCAGGTGCCGAGTCGATGGGGGTGCTGGCTCCTCTCTGCCTTGCCATGCTCATGCCATCCCAACCCCCTCCTCACCTGACATAGGGGAATGGAGGCTAAGGAGAAACAGGAGAGATGGTGGACATGGAGAGAGATGTGGTTGGAGGGGGACCTGAGAGAAAGCAAGAGGAAGGAGGGCATTGATTTATAATTTTCAGGGGGAGGGCACAAACAGTTCAATGTCAACAAACTCCAAAATTGGCAACTATGGACTGTCATAAGTAAGAAAAAATAGGTTTTAAGCCACGATCTAAACATTTTTGAAGCACCCATTAATTCTTTATTGAATAAATGATTAAATGTCAAGACAGAAGAGACTTCTTGCCAGGCCAAGTTCTCAAATGCCTGAAGATTACAATCCATTAGATCTAGAGGCATCCATGTAGACCAAAAAGACAAGGAGATTCATCCACAAAAACAACAAGAACTTCCGATCTTGGAAGAATTTAAACAGCTCAACTTGTATACAACAAAGATTACATGAGATCTCAGTAGTAGACAATGCTCATTGAGTTCAATTATATAAAGGGACATCATTGTTGCGACCTGGTGTTTGGAGGTCAATTTTGAGATCTCATTAACTCTTTCCCTTGTAAAATTGTTTTGCTATGGGCTATGAGGAAACATCTAGGTCAGAGCCTGAAGAGACGTCATTGGAGGAATCAAATGCCACTTTTTCTTTTGCACCCCCTGAATCAGATCTGCCTGGTCTCATCCAAGAATAAACAAATCTGCACTTGAAGTCTTGTTCACCAAAATTATACTTGTGGAGCCTCACCTATTTTATAATTTACTTAAGAACATAAGAATTCCCTTAGTGGGACAAACTGAAGGTCCATCAAGCCCAGTGTCCAACCAGTGGCCAACCCAGGTCCCAATTACCTGGCAGAAACCCAAAGAGTAGCAACATTCCAGAGCTGAGCTTGTGATGTCATAATGCCTCATTCCACCAATGCCTAAGAGCCAACCTCAGCAGTGATGTCACAATGGCTCGATTGTCCTATACTTGGCTCACATAAGAGTTTCCGTACTGGGACACACTGAAGGTCCATCAAACCCTGCATCCTGTTTCCAACAGTGGCCAACCCAAGTCCCAAGTACCTGGCAGAAACCCAAAGAGTAGCAACATTCCAGAACAGAGATTGTGATGTCATAATGCCTCATTCCACCAATGCCTAAGAGCCAACCTCAGCAGTGATGTCACAATGGCTCAATTGTCCTATATTTGGCGCACATAAGAGTTGCCATACTGGGACAGTCCAAAGGTCCATCAAGCCCAATATCATTTCCAATAGTGGCCAACCCAGGTCACAAGCACCTGGCAAGATTTTATACTGCTTATCCTAGAAATAAGAAGTGGGTTTCCCCAAGTCCATCTTAATAATGGCTTATGGACTTCTCTTTTAGGAATTTATCCAAACCTTGCTAAGCTAACTACTGGTACTACATTATCCAGCAGCAAATTTCAGAGTTTAATTACCCGTTGAGTGAATAAATATTTTCTCTGGTTTGTTTTAAATCTACTACATAGTAGTTTCATCACATGCCCTCTAGTCCTAGTATTTTTGGAAAAAGTAAACAAGCGATTCACATCTACTTGTTCCACTCCACTCAGTGTTTTATAGACCTGTATCATATCTCCCATGAGCCATCTTTTCTCCAGGCTGATGAGCCCTAGCCACTTTCGCCTTTCCTCTCTGTACGTTTTCTAATTCCACTATATCTTTTCTGAGATGCGGCAACCAGAACTGCACACAGTATTCTAGGTGTGGCCATACCATGGAGCGATACAAGGGCAGTATAACATTTTCATCTTTGTTAGGAATTATCAGGAAAGGAATGAAAAACAATCTATTTGCTTTCTTAGCCGCTGAGCTGAGGGTTTCAACGTATCCTCAACAATGACACCCAGATCCTTTTCCTGGGCAGTGACTCCTAATGTGGAACCCTGCGTCACGTAGCTATAATTTGGGTTCCTCATTCCCACATGCATCACTTTGCATTTGTTCACCTTCAACTTCATCTGCTATTTTTATGCCATTTCCCAGTCACAATTTTTCACAATTCTCATGTGATTTAATAATGTTGAAGAATTGTGAGATTTCCAGGTGTGTCAGGTGACATGAAAGCTGAGTTATTTGATTAAAATTTAGCCGACAGCATGAAGAAATGATAAATGAGGTTAAATATGCAATGAGATTATCGAGAAGGTGCAAGAAATGTACTTAAGAATTAAGTGTGGGGCAGTGGTTAAAGCTACAGCCTCAGGACCCTGAGGTTGTGAGTTCAAATCCTTGTGACCCTGGGGAAGTCACTTAATTCCCAATTGCCCCAGGTACATTAGAAAGAGTGTGAGCCCACCGAGACAGGAAAAAATGCTTGAGTACCTGAATGTAAATCATTTAGTTTATAAGTGGTATATAAATACTAAAAAAAAAAAAAGCCTATGGCTGATATTGGCCAGGCTTTAGAGTAGATATCCTGCAAACAACGGCTGGAGTGAGCTTCAGCAGTTGGAACCTAAGACAAGACAAGGTGGACTTTACAGTCTACGACCCAGAAATATCCAAGAAGAGACAAGTGAGTTGAATCATTTGGGGTCTAGGAAGCAAGTTAGATGTAGGCAGGATGGAGAATGAGCTGAGGCAGAAGTGGAGGGTGATGATGGAGAGCAGAAGAAGGAAAGGGAAAATGGAAGCCACCCTGGGACATTTGAGTGTCTTGGCTATCAGCTCACCGGAGCAGGGACCTCGGAGCCCAGCTGCTAGCTCTGCAGCGGGTTCTTGAAGCCTGTGCTAATGGTTATTAACTCCTCCCCCCTCGCGCTCGGAATTTCCCCGGGAGCCGCTCGCGCGCAGGCGCAACGCTGCAGAGACGCGCGGAGGCGAGAGGAGCGGCAGCTGGAGCGCGATCGGCGGCTATGGAGGGGGCCTCGTACGGAGCGGGCCGGGCCGGGGGCTCCTTTGAACCCCTCGAGTTCCTGCTGCGCCCTCAGACCATCCTGAGACTCGTCTGCTGGGTAAGAGAGGGCGGGGGAGGCGCAGTGCAGCAGCCCCCGCCCGCTTGCATTGGAGCTGCATTGCATTGGGGGTAGAGAGAGCACGGAGCATGCACGGGGAGGGGTCATGCAGTGGAGCTGCAGGTGAGGGGCACAACCCCGGGGAGCAGCAGCAGCAGCATGCGTGCTCTCTAACCTCCAGGGGAAGTGCAGGGGCTGGAAAGTCCCTTATGCCTCCGCCCACCCAAAGCGAAACGAGGAAGTGCCCGAAGGGTTGTGTTTCTTCCGAACCTGGCCTACAAGAGATAAAGGCCCATCTCCTCTCCCTATTGGCTAAGGCTCTTAACATTTGCATCTCCTCTTCCTATAGGCTAAGGCTCTTTACACCTGCATTGTGAGGTCATAGAAACCTGAAGGCAGATAAAGGCCAAATGGCCAATCCGCATCCACTCTCTCCTCCTCTCCCTATTGGCTAAGGCTCTTAACATTTGCATCCCCTCTTCCTATAGGCTAAGGCTCTTTACACCTGCATTGTGAGATCATAGAAACACAATGGCAGATAAAGGCCAAATGGCCCATTGGCAGCATCCACCAGCTCCTCCCCTCCCTATTGGCTAAGGATCTTAACATTTGCATCTCCTCTTCCTATAGGCTAAGGCTCTTTACGCCTGCATTGTGAGGTCATAGAAACATGATGGCAGATAAAGGCCAAATTGCCCATCCACAGCATCCACTCTCTACTCCTCTCCCTATTGGCTAAGGCTCTTAGCATTTGCATCTCCTCTTCCTATAGGCTAAGGCTCTTTACACCTGCATTGTGAGGTCATAGAAACCTGAAGGCAGATAAAGGCCAAAAGGCCCATCCGCAGCATCTGCTATCTCCTCCTCTCCCTATTAGTTAAGGCTCTTAACATTTGCATCTCCTCTTCCTATAGGCTAAGGCTCTTTACACCTGCATTGTGAGGTCATAGAACTTTATGGTTATAGGAACACGATGGCAGATAAAGGCCAAAGGGTCCATCCAGTCTGCTCATCCACAGCATCCATTATCTCTTCCTCTCCTTAAGAGATCCCATGTGCCTTGCCAATAAACAGGATTTAGAGCGTACAGGTCTGTCAGGGCCATGTGCCACCACCCTTGGGGATCAAGACTGAAGAATGTTTTTCACAGGTCCATATATGGAATGACATGCTAGTGGATGTAGGGTAAAGTAATGGAGGTCTTGACGTGATAGGACAACACATAGGGGAGCATGGGGTGGTGATGTTATTAGTTTGGTATGACATTGCGGTAGCTAATAGAGCCTGTCAGTATGACGCGTGGTAAGGCAGGACAATATATACTTGTGAATGATGATATCTGCTATGTGTGGTATAGCACGGATGTTGCATATTCTGTTGGAGCACATGGAGGGGCTGATGCAGAAAGCCACGTGTCGACAGTTGAGCACATAGCTTCTAAAGGGAATGGAACGAGGGCTCATGCAATAAGCTAATTGCGTGCAAACTTGAAGCGAGCAGAACTTGTGAACTAAGCACCGAGGGCAAAATGAAAGTGGCAGCACACATCTGTACAGGTGCTGGAATATTATTCTATTGCTAAATTTCAGCCTTACAAAAATCCAGTGCCTGCAGTGATGTCTGGAGTGAATGAGTTCCAGCATTTCCCAAAAAGTCAAGAGTTGGAACTGATGAACTTTTAAAAGAATGACTGTGATGTGTTGTTAAAAAAAAAAATAGTGGCCTCACCGTCTGCAAAACTTGTGAAAATGTGATGCTTCTCTGGGAGCCTGGAGAGAATATTCTTACTTGTGATAACACTTTAATTTCAGGCTTGTCAACAAAAATTATAGTAGACTAAATTTTACATATTTTTGCATCCAAAAGCTAGTCCACAAATATGTTCAGCCAGTTCAGGGGGGGGGATGGAAACAGGGACCCTAAATCTGCTTAAAGCTAAAGGAGATGTAGTCTGCTGGTGGGCTTTGAGGCCCCTCAGCAGACACTAGTTGTGCAGCCTATGTGGCACCGTTTCAAATGTTCAACTGAGGGGTTGATGCTCAAAGCTAGGCACAGAAGAGCATAAAGCAAAGTCCATAATGCAGAAAGGAACACAAAGAAATAGCAAAGCAGTGCTCCAAATGATATGTGTGGTTAATTGCGCTAATAAAACTGAACATACAGAGGTTTTGTGGCCTTTTTGCATTGATAGGATTTGAATTCAGTACTTCAAGTTGCATCATTTCATTTCATTTATTCATTTATTTTGAAGAATATATTAAATATTTTGTATGTTAGATGTACGATGCTTAGTTTATTTTGCTTTGTCTTTCCTCCATTTCAATGGAGTTCTTTTCTCTGTTGAGGTTACGTTTGAGGAGGGTTTGCTATTTGCAGTGTTGTGTTTTCATTGTGAAGCTACCACACCTTCTGTTGTGCTCAGATTTATGTCATGTTACATATGGGATGTGGTCCGATATCTTGTTCTTATTTGGTTCATTGTTCTGCATACCGGAGGGTACTCCCTGCTCCTGGAAGTGTGGGGGGGGGGATTATGCTGTTTTTTTTTCTTGATTATACACTTCTCCCTCCGTATTTGCTGTGATAGGGGATTAACAGAACCGCAAATACAGAAAAACCGCAAATAACTTTTTCACGTTATTCGCTTTTTTCTGTTTAAAACCATCATGAATATGGTGAAACCGCGAATAACATGGTGGGAGACCTGGTCTGTTCCTGAAGGAGAGGCAAAACACGGCAAAGAAAGTGCTAGGAATCGGTGATTTTCTCTGTAAACGCTTGGAATCAGCAATTTCTCTGTGCAAGCTGATGTAATTTTGGGGGAGGAGCCAGCAAGCTAAAAACCGCGAATACGGAAGGAGAAGTGTAGTTCCAGTTCTGTACAGAGTATTGTTTGTGTTTTGGGCCAGGTGAATGTATGAAGGTTTGTACTTCGTTTTGAAAATCAATAAAAAAATTGTTGTCCATTAATTGTAGTTCTTTTCATTAGTTTGATTGGATTGGATTGTTAACTGCTTTGATCCTTTTAGGCAAAGTGGGTGGTATATAAAGATTTTAATAAACATAGCTCTTGTGCACATGACCAGACAAACCCTGAAGTATAAGCCCATATCAGCACTGCTCTTCTGCCCTGTGAAATATGAGTCTTTCAAAAATGGTTTTTCACTCTGTCTTGCTCAGACTTGCGCACATGCGTGGTTCTCATTAGCACGGTCAAAACTTGCACCGGCTTCCTTTTCCTTCCAAAAGAAGACAAAAACGATGAAATTCTATAAACAGAGCCCTAATTGCTGTCGCCTAGTTTGAGATCTGCGCTGAACTTAATTTAAGTTGTTAAGTAATGCACGGAAGGGCTGCGTTTAGGCCTGTGCATTTGTGCCCGCTGTTGACATGGTGGAAGTGGGGCTCAGACGCCAATCTATAATGGAATCTTGGAGTGGCGTCTGAGCCCCACTTCCACCATGTCAACAGCGGGCACAAATGCACAGGCCTAAACGCAGCCCTTCCGTGCATTACTTAACAACTTAAATTAAGTTCAGCGCAGATCTCAAACTAGGCGACAGCAATTAGGGCTCTGTTTATAGAATTTCATCGTTTTTGTCTTCTTTTGGAAGGAAAAGGAAGCCGGTGCAAGTTTTGACCGTGCTAATGAGAACCACGCATGTGCGCAAGTCTGAGCAAGACAGAGTGAAAAACCATTTTTGAAAGACTCATATTTCACAGGGCAGAAGAGCAGTGCTGATATGGGCTTATACTTCAGGGTTTGTCTGGTCATGTGCACAAGAACTATGTTTATTAAAATCTGCTTTACCTAGGGGCCTACCTTTGATGGCCAGTCTTAGAATCACCCCCTAGGTCAGTTTCTGTGACCGCAGCTGGACCCAGGCAGTTACAGCCTCAGTCTCTTTTCCTCTTTCAGATTTTCTCTATCGTGGTCTTTGCATCCATTGTGAACGAGGGCTTCGTGAACCTAAATGCTGGGTCCTTGCGATGCATTTTCTATTCAGAGGACGCCTGTAACTACGGCATTGCAATTGGGGTCATGGCTTTTTTCGCCTGCGTGTTCTTCTTTATTCTGGACCTATACTTCCCCCAGATCAGCAGCGTGAAAGACAGGAAGAAAGCTGTTCTGCTGGACCTGGCGTGCTCAGGTAGGTTGGAGAAGCAAATGAAGCTTGTTGGAGAAAAATTGTTAAGAGGGAATTAGCAGGACGTTAGCAGCAGAAAGGAATAACCCCCAGCATATTTCTCTCTTTGTATACAGTAAACTCCCGCGAATTTGTGGCCTCAGTAATTTGCGATATTTTCCGCCCGCACTTCCTTGTCCTAAAGTCACGGTTACACCAATCAGGAGATATCTGGCGAGTCAAAGCAGCTCCTGATTGGTGTAGCCTGACTTTAGTACCAGGAAGAGACGGTCTGGAAATATCGCAAATGATTTTCAGCACCCGCCAGCGCCCAGCCACCCTCTCCTGCCTTCAATCAGCCCTTTAAACCGCATTTGCGTTTGTTTTTTTTAATTCGCAGGTGTTCTTGGAATGGAACCCACATGAATTTCAGGGGAGTACTGTAGTCCAAGGTGCATGGGACTTGACATGCTTCTTTTTCTGGATGGTTACACATTTTAGAAAGGTGCTTATTTTATGCCTGGGCCAATGAATTGTTAAGTGACTTGCCCATAGTCACAAGGAGCTGCAGTGTAGAGAATGAGATGGGGGAAAATTTTGTCCCAGTCCCCGCCCCGTCTCTGCCAGCTCAGTTCTCGTCTCCGCCCCAGCCCCAGAACAATATTCCTCCCTCTTGCATCCCCTTTAATCTGTCCCTCTGTTCCCTCTCTACCACCATATCCAACATTTCTCCTTCTCATCCCCATTCTCTGCCCAATTTTCTTCTTTCTTCCTGTCCCCATCTCTTTCCCTCTCACTTACACACTCATGCCAACAATTCTCCCTTTCTATTCCCTCCCTCCCTTCCTTCTGTGTCCCGAGTTAGTGTCTCCCTCTCTTCTTTCCAGCCTTTGTCCCAAATTCGTGCCCCTCCTATGTCCCAATGCACTTCACCCCCCCTCCTTTCTCCCTTTTTTCCACATTATCCCCTCTCTCTCCCTTGTTCCTTTCAGGGCCGTCCAGCTGGGCATGCTCCCCTCCGCTGAAGCCGACACGAGGGCTTCCCTCCGATGTCAGAGCTGATGTTGGAGGGAAGCTTTTCTGGTCAGCCGGGAATCCCAGTTACCTTGACTGACCTCCTTCCAGCTTGGCTGCTCCTTCTTGTCTTCAGTGCCAGCCGCACTTGTTTGCCGGGACAGCATGAAGCGGCTCTTAACCCGCTGCACGTGGCTGACCCGGAAGCGATGGCTAGCCGTGGGTAACAGTCACCGTGTCATTCTCCATTGCAGTGGTAATGAAACTCACAGCGTCAGGGGGCTGAGGCAGCTGCTTTAACCACTAAGCCACTCCTCCACTGCTCAGGGGTTTGCTGAATGCCACCGGTGTTATTGCCAGAAATTTAATGCTGGGCCATGTTTGAGCTTCAGCACTGAATTTCCAGGGTTGTGGAGCCAGTAAAACATAGTTGGTTAAGTGCAATAGTCAAGACTTACCTGATTTGTATGCGGTCCTGTTTACACAATTACCTGGCTGGTTAAGTGTTGAATATCAAAGAAGTTGACCCAGTGACTCCACATTAGAGAAATGTATGACCAAAGTAAAAGACTCTGTGGAGAGTTGATGTTCCTGAATTGGACTTTATTAATTGTAAATTCTCCTTGATAATCCACAGAAAAACCTAAAAACATAAAGAGGACCCAATCCATTAAAAATGTGGGACCCTACCCGGTCCATGTCTTCTTCAGGGGTCCCTATTGTCCATAAAGAAAAACTCGTGGATAATCTACTGATCTGTTTGCTGCCTAGAGCTCCTGTCACCGACCCCTGAAGAAGACGTCTTTGTCGAAACACGGACCGTGTTGGATTGGGTCCTGTAGGTTTTTTGGTTTTTCTGTGGATTATCAAGGAGAATTTATAATAAAGTCCAATTCAGGAACATCAACTCTCCACAGAGTAAGTGTTGAATGTCAGCCAAATGCTGAGTCTTCCCCCAAAACAACCAGACATTTTAGAGGCACTGAAAATGACTGGTTAGCTTCAAACTGGTCAGGAATAGTTACTGACTGAATATCGACCCCTAAGATTTAATTCCTAAATGGATGAATAAATAATTTGGGGGTTTATCCTTAGGGGTCCAGGCTCTTCTCCAAACAATCAACACAGTTTATCATATATTTACATTAGAAATCCCTTCTTATCCTAATTATGCATGGTGTCAGCTTTCCTTAATCTTCCAGAAAATGCCTGATACAAATTGGGGTGGATAAAAATCAATGATCTAAAAAAAAGAATTGGATTTTTTTTTTTAAATTTAAATCAAATTTTTGAATTAAATTGGATTTTTAAAAATAGATTTTTCCTAAAAAAAAAAATTTTTTTTATCTAAAATACATTATAGTCCAGAAATTATTTATCATGAAATAAGGGTTAGTTTTTAATATGTAGCATGAGATGTATATTCATGCAATGTTTACAATTTTTGGTTAATGAATGGAATTCTATGATTTAAATCAAGACTTTCTGACTGGTGGTTTAAATTCATCATTTAAATGGATTTGATTTAAATCAATTCCACCCTGCTCCAAATCACTGGTGAATGGGTTGGAGGGGGTGCTTTTAAAAAGATGAAGGCTAATGGCAGTGCAGCCCACCTGAAAGCCCCAAGGAGTGGGCAGAAACGGCCAGAATCCTAAAGCCTAGGAAAATCAATCATGATTTAATTGCTGCCGTGCTGTGCTTTGACTTCCGCTGTTTGTGCTTTGTGAAGCCGTTCTCTCTGGGTTTTGTGTACTGTCGCTCTCTCTCCATTCAGGTTGACAACTCTGTCGTGTTGTTGTGTTGTAGGGCTGCTGTCTTTCCTCTGGTTTGTAGGTTTTTGCTTTCTGACCAACCAGTGGCAGAGGACGGAACACAATGACACCATCCTCCAGAAAGGTGATGCCGCCAGGGCAGCCATTGCCTTCTCTTTCTTCTCCATTTTCTCCTGGGTAAGTAGAGCAGAATGTCAATTGATTAACACCTACCTTCATAAACCATTGGCTGCTGTCCAGACTCCAGAGAATTGTAACATACCTCTGGCTTCTTCCTGTGATTTCTCTCCCTCCAACGGGACGCACACAGGTTTCAGGTTTCTTTAAAATTTGATAATATCGCTTATATTTCTAAGCGATGTACATGACAAAAACAGGGACATAGGGGTCCTTTTATCAAGCCGCACTAGCGGGGATAGTGCGTCGGACATTTCATCACGCGCTAACCCCTGCGGCCGGCTAAAAAACTAACGCCTGCTCAATGCAGGCATTAGCGGCAGGTGGTATTACGCGCATTAAACCCCTACCGCAGCTTGATAAAAGGACCCCATAGTGTTACAAATTAAAATCATGGACAAAATCAGACGAGGACTAACCTGATAGAAAATGGACGGGTGGAAATACAAAGGAAAGAAACAAATATGGGAGAGAGGAAGTGACGTCATCCCAGCGCATGGCTGCCTGAATCGGGAGCTCCATAGGGGCCGTTGAGAAAAAGAGCTTTTTCAGCTTCTAGCGCTAAAACGCGCTTCTTATTAGGATCGCATTTCGCGGGTGCAGCCATGGCAACGCGGAAGAAATTAGATAAATTTAAATATTTCGGCGATGGAGGAGAGAAAACAGCGAGTGCGACACAGGGGAGTGCGGGAGACGCGCTTAAAATGGCCGCGGGGCCATCAGCGCCGGCAGAGCTGATTGAAGCCGGGACTATGGCAATCTCGGGGGAGCTCAGTGAGACGGTGCACAAATCTTTCCAAACGTGGTTCCAGGACCTGAAGGATGAAATGGTTGGAGTGTGAGTGGATGTAAAAGCTGCCCTTGCGGAGCTCCGTGCGGATGTGGGGGAGTTGGGAGCTAGAGTGTTAGCCTCTGAGGAGCACGTGGAGGCCCTGTTTGCCACAGTTACTGGGGTCAAGGAATCCACAGACCATTTAACTTCTGAGCTACAGGAACTTCAGGCGCAGGTGGAAGATCTTGAGAATAGGTCACGCCGGTGTAACCTGCGCTTTAAGGGAATCCCGGAGGGGGAGGCATATCGTGATTGCAAGGCAGTGGTGCGAGAGTTCTGTCAGAGCCTCCTAGGTGTGGATGGAGCTGAGCTGCCTGAGGAGATTAAGAAACAAATATGGGCAACACAGTTAGGTTGGGAAAAGGAACGTCTGGAGCCTCCGGTAATTTTGAAGGAAAGATTCTATTTCCAGGAAGATTGTGGAGCCTGGAGCAGAGATTTATACAAAAAAGACTTCAGGGAACTCTTGAATCTATCAAGAGTTGGTTCTCCTCTAAGGTGTAGCTGAGGTGCGTATGAGGGGGGGGGGGGTGCTGGCATCAGTCCTCCACCCCTGCCACTTTGCGTGCACCCCCTTCACTTCCCTTCCCCTGTAACTCTTTAATTTTCCCAGCAAGAGCAGTATCAGGAACTCGCTGCCCGTGTTGGGATCGGCTCTCTCTGATGTCACTTCTGCCTAGGAAGTGATGTCAGAAGGAGAGCAAATTCATGATATTGCTCACTGGGAAAATTAAAGAGGTACAGGGGAGGGGGGGGGGGGCGCGTATTCAATTTGCTGTTACTTTTTGAAAGACCCTCATTATAGTTAGTGTGACTTATTGTCTGTCTGTCTGTCCTTACTCCTCCCATTAAGTTCCTATTAGAAAGCCTTCCTGCAAGGCCTGTACAATACCAAAATGTATATTCCGCCATTATCAAAAGACATTAATGTGGATTCTTGTACAATCCCCCTTTATCCTGGGACCACTGGTTTATGCATCCCTTGCCACAAGAAAGAAGATTAGGAAAGGTAAGAACCTAATCTTTCGTTAAATAGAAGGACGTAATCCTCCCGGATTTAGAGACATTACATTACAGATTTCTATTCCGCCATTGCCTTGCGGTTCAAGGCGGATTACAAAAGTATTACAAGAAGAAGAGATCTGGTAATTTCTAGAGGAGATAAAGAGCAGATGAGGTTGCATTGGGGAATTGGGACATTTCAAGTTTTATTCAAATTTTGATGTATCGCAATATCATTAATTCAAAGCGATTTACAATTAAAACAGGGTCTTAATTATTAACTAAAACCAACACAGAAGGGCATGACGTACCAATACATAAGGGAAGTAGGGAGAACTACAATAAATATAGTAAAGGATACATAAAAGGAAAATACAAACGGAAGGTAAGAAATTTTAAAAGTATTGATAAAAAAAAAAAATCAATTTCTCAGAGCCTAAAACAGAGGACAAGTGAGTTTAAGCAACGAATGGGATCAAAAGAGACTCCGATAATTAGGTCTCAAAAGCATCCTTGTACAACCAGCATTTTAACAGTCCTTTAAATTTACTTAGTGATTTTTCTTCCTTAATAAATGCTAATAAGGAATTCCATTTTCTGGGCGCTGTAACGCAAAGATTGTATCTTGTCTTGTATTTATTATACTAAGCGATGGAATTACTAGAAGGTTTTTGTCTCTGATCTCAAACTTCTAGTAGGAACATTTGGAATAATGTACCTTTCTAGAAATGATGGAGCTTTGGTTGTTAATATATTGCTAATTTGTAGGAGATTCTGTGAACAATTGGAAGTTATTGGGACGTGGGAAGGAGCTGGCGGTATTAAGTTGTTTGCAGGAATTTCTTGAAAAGTAAATTCCAGAAACATCTTAAGTAATATGTAATAATACAATCTCAGCAAATAAAATTACATCTTAAAGAGACATGTTTTTCAGTCATTTTCAGAACCTTAAATAAGATGTTTCTATTCTTGGAACCACTGGGAGAGCATTCCAGACTTTTACAGCTTGATAGGAGAAGGATGCCACCAGGCATACATGCATCTTTCTCTCAAGGGGAGACAGGCCTCGTTGCAGTCCTGATGCTGGGAGGGCTGGATCCAAAGCGCAGTATCTGCTGTGTGTAACACCATGCTCTTGTTTTCCTTAATGTACATGCAGGTGGCCGTTATGGTGAAGGCGCTGCACCAGTACCGCCTGGGGACGGACATGTCTCTCTTTACCTCGGATCATTTGGACACTGGCCCCAACAATGGATACCAAGGATACTCGACTGGAAGCGGCATTGCAAACACTGAAACCTATCAGAGCCCGCCGTTCACCGAGACCCTTAACACTGGTCCAGAAGGTTATCAGGTTCCAACTTATTAAAGGACAAAAGGTTTACGTTGCATAAAAAAGACCAAGTCTAGCCACGGTGCAGTACAGATAACTGGCTGATCACAAGCGTAATAAGTAGCGTTTCCTTTGTGTGGGTGACTTCCTGTTAGCTAGTTGTGCAGTGAACTCTGTACAGTGGTATTGGTTTGGTGTCTTACCCTACTAAGGGTGTTTCTCTTACATAAGCAGTGTTCCCTCTAAGTTTAAAAGAAAAAGGAATTGTTTTTCACTTTGTGAAATGCCAGGTGCCAAAATGTCTCTGAAATACTTGGGAAAGAAGAACCCCCCCCCCCAGATTGCTAGGTGTTCATCTGCTTGATTTAGAGTTTACCAGACCTAAGTCTGAGACTTGTTTGCACCACCTATAGATGAAACCCTGCCGCGTAAGCACTTCCACGGTCCTACCATTTCCTTGATCCATTGCGATTGCCCCCAGCTTGCAGATTCACATCTAAACCAGAGGTAATGGGCCTCGCCAGCTGTAAATGTCTCTTCTCAATGAGCAAACTGGTCTCCAGTATGGAGTTCGATTTTGGCAGATTCCAGCTGCTTTTTTTCTTACATTTATATCGGTTTTTCTGTGACCCAAATTGAGTTTGAATGAACAAGTTTAAACGAGGCAGTTAACAACCTTGACCCCAGCCTGTTTCTTTCCCAGGTGATGTTGATTCAACCTTCTTCTAAGACAGAGGGCAAAGACCCTACTGCAGGGGCCGAAATCTAAAACATAGGCTAAGTCGAGGGCCAAATTTTTAATTAAGATACTTAGGGGTCCTTTTATTAAGGTGTTCTAAATGCGCCCCTTAATAAAAGCACCCCTTAGTCTTAGTAGAAGCATAGGGTTACAACCTCTCCAAAATTAAAAACTTGGACAAAGTCGTGGGCCAACATTTAGATTTATTGAAAAAATGACTATAAACACATGTGAAATCAAGTGGAATACCCTCAATCTCAAACTTTAAATGCACGGGTTTTTAAAATATTTGTTTGCAATAAGGTTATGAGATGCATAACAAACTGTTTACTAAATCAGATGTAAAAAAAGTGCATGAAAAGGGTCAGGGGATTATCAAGAACTGAAAAGGGTTGTAGAGCATGGACTCCCCAAATCTGTTAAAACAAACCTACATGAAATAGAAGCAGTAGTGGTACTGGGGTGAATTTTCGGTTAAGAGTTATCAGGGAGATGTGGATTTAAAGCCCAGTAATCAGGGAGGGAAATAAACCACAAGGGGGAAAACAGCTGATTAAGATGACACAACTGGTTTTTACTTTGCAGAATGCAACACAGATTGGGGTTGATATGTAACTTAAGTGTTATTATCAAAGACAAGCTGTCAAAACTCCAATCTGGATAGACTGGAAAAAACCCCCAAAAAATATTTACCAGGAGACTTACCGGGAGGACGAGGCCGGGAGAGGGAAGGCCCCGGTGGATCAGGCTGAGCGCTGCCTCTGTTGACCAACCACCGCCGCAGGGAGGACCAGGCAGCCGCAGTAGAGTGTAGGCAGGAGCGCAGCGTGCCTGCTGCGAGACGTGCAAATCATAAAGCCGAATGTTCAGCTGTTGACTTCCAGCGGGCCTGTTTTATTGTAAAGTGATAATTGTCTTGCGGGCCAAATTCTATGACCCCGTGGGCCAGATTTGGCCCGTCTGCTCTGCTGTCTGTGAGTTTTCTGGCAGCATAGGGGAGGGGAGGAAATTGCCAGTCCAGGGCTGCTAATTATACCTACACATTCTTCTTGCATCGTACGCACGTTTAAATGTGCACAGCCATCTCTGGCGTGGAATAGCTGTAGTGTGAGTAAAGCATGTTCCCAGCAGAGAAATCGTTTTTGAAGTGATAAAAAGGAAGCGAAGCTCCAGGAGAGAAATCCCACCTTCCAGCAGTTAGGGAGGGACCTGCAAAGTGCCCATTTCTAGGCTTGAGGTATAGCTAGTAATCCTGACAATAGATTTGTAGGAAATGAAATGTTGACTACACCCCTAATGTCCAAGCTTAGGTTGGCGTTTTCCTCTGCCAGTCATATTGTGACCTGATAAACCAGCTAAGCACAGGACATGAGGACCAGTGATAGTTTCTTAGAGGGAACACTGCATAATAACTTTCCTTTAAACGTTAGTAACCTCTAGTCTAGTCAATACCACTGATTATATCTGTGCAATAAGAGTACACTTAAGTATTTCCGGGCGCTGTATGTGACTGAAAAGGCCTTGGGGAAACCAATGGTGTAAATAGGAAGAGACACTGCCTGTTTCCACTCTCTGTATAGAAAGGACACATACACCTCTCCCCCTTGTCTCTGACCTGAGAACCCCTATGCAGGGCTCGTCACAGTACACCCCTCACATGCCATAATATATTACCTCTGCAGTAAAAAGAACTGCTGAAGGTTGTTCTAGCCACTTAACCTTAGATCTTCCATTGAGTGTGGAAAAGATTTCATGGCTGAAAGCAAATTAGTTTCAGTAATCAATAAAAACATAACAGGCCTCCTTCCCCCCCCCCCCCAAAAAAAAAAAAAGAAAGAGCTTTGGGGTTTCAGAAATGTAAGGCCCAGTCACCTTTGCCACCTTCCTATGCAGTACCTGTCCACATGGACAGTTTATTTGCAGCTGTGCTCCATCGTGGCGTGTCCTTCTAGTATCTGGTGATTTGAAATGTCTGAGCCACAGCTGCAGCTCAACCACTGAAGCAGGCTGTTTTTGCGATTGTAGGTAACAGGTAAAAAGCCTCCATTAGGAATCCCAGACGGTGATGGTAGTTTTAGGTTACCCCCCTTGATTTTGAAAAGTGGGAGAAAAGCTCTCCTAAGGTGCACCAACTTGTTAAACTGACAATCCCAGAAAAAAATACGAGCAGGGAGCTGATCTGCTTCTTTCCACAGTCACGGAAGGAGCATTTACTCACCTTTGCAGAGACACGGGATTTTTAGAGTGTTGCAATATTGAGATGTTCTTTCTAGAAGTTTCCAAGTGTTATTGTTTAAAGAGCTTGCTGTATTCCTGCTTTACCAGTGATTTAATACACACAGAGCATGGAATTTAGATATGCTAAAGGACTTTAGTTAGAAGAACCCTAAACCTGCCAATGGAGCACACTAGGTGTGCTGTCGGATACTAATACTGATCAGTAAACATAGAAACATGATGGCAGATAAAGGCCAAATGGCTCATCTAGTCTGCCCATCCGCAGTAACCATTATTTCTTCCTCCCTCTAAGAGATCCCACATGCCTACCCCATCTTTCTTGAAATCAGACACAGTCTGTCTCCACCACTTCTTCCGGGAGACTGTAAAACCTATCACTTCTTAACTTCATCCTATGCCCTTTCATTCCAGAGCTTCCTTTCAAATGAAAGAGACTTGACTCATGCGCATTTACATTACGTAGATATTTAAACATCTCTGTCATATCTTTTCTCTCCGCCTTTCCTCTGAAGTATACAGATTGAGATCTTTAAGTCTGTCCCATACGCCTTATGACGAAGACTACACGCCATCTTAGTAGCTTTCCTCTGGACCGACTCCGATACTTTTTGAAGGTGTGGCCTCCAGAATTGTACACCATATTCTAAATGAGGTCTCCCCAAAGTCTTATACAGGGGCATCAATACCTCCTTTTTCCTACTAGCCATACCTCTCCCTATGCAACCTAGCATCCTTCTAGCTTTCGCCGTCACCTTTTCAACCTGTTTGACCACTTTAAGATCATCACATACAATCCCACCCAAGTCCCGCTCTTCTGTTGTGCACATAAGTTCTTCACCCCCTAAACTGTACCGTTCCCTCTGGTTTTTGCAGCCCAAATGTATGACCTTGCATTTCTTAGCAGCCAAATTTCAGACCATTCTTCAAGCTTCGCCAGGTCTTTCTTCATTATTCACACCATCTGGCGTGTCTACTCTATTACAGATTTTGGTATCATCCGCAAAGAGGCAAATCTTACTCGACAGCCCTTCAACCTATTTGGAAGGCTAAGGTTTTGTGCAGACCTCTGCGTCAGTCACTGTTACAGGTGTGATACAAGATCGTGTACGGCTTCTCTTTGCTTATAAGCTGAGGGCAGGTTTCCTTAGCTTTTAGATAGAGATTGTGAACCTTGAGAGAAGACTAGGCGTTTAATGTCCTGCCAACTCAGATTGTGATCCCACTAGGGACAGTGAAAGTACCTGCAGGTATTGTGTACAGCATTGTGAACTTCTACTAGTGGTATAGAAATGATTAGAGCTGTTGCCTCACGACCCTGAGGTTGTGGAATCGATCCCAGCGTTGCTCCTTGTGATCGTGGGCAAGTCACTTAATCTTTTATTGTCCTGGGTACAAAATAAGTACCAGCACAGTATTTAAGTAAACCGCTTTCAATGTGTAACCACAGAAAAGTAGTATCGAAATCCCATTCCCTATATCTGAATTGTCTCGCTATTTCTTACTGCCTCTGACAGGACCGTGCAGTGCTGATGGAGATGAGGAGTGGCCTAGAGGTAGAGCTCCGCCTCAGCACCCCGAGGTTGTGGGATCAAATCCCAGCGCTGCTTCTTCTGACCCTGGGCAAGTCACTTAATCCTCCATTGCCCTGGGTACAAAATAAGTACCTGTATATATGTAAACTGCTTTGAATGGGTAACCACAAAAAAGCAGTATACAAGTCCCGTTCCCTTTCCCTTCCATGAGGGCCAGTGCCAAAACAGGAGGATTAAACCTCCTGGTTAAAAATGAAAAAGAAAAGTAGCCTGGGGAGAAAATAACTTTTAAGTCTTTTGTTCTTTGTATAGCCACTTGTACTACAGCCAAAAGTTTGTCTCAGTCTCCACCTGCTGGTCATAGTGAGCTATTACCCATCAATGATCTGTGCCAGTCTGGAGAGGTGCTAAAGAATGAGATTTTTTTCTGCTTCTGTAACCCTAAATCTTGGTGTGGGGCAGAGGCCAATACCATGACATTTTGAGGCTGTGCCACTTTGAAGAGCTATTCCTGGCAACAGTTCGGGGGGGGGGGCCACCATAATGTGACATGCATGTGGGGCAGAAGGGCCATCTGCATCACTCACACACTGGAGTTATAGCTGTGGCAGCTGTAGAGATTCTTGACAGGGGCTTGAATAGGTTTTAGGTTGATGGAGCAGTGCATTACTTAATTTTGATAGAAGTGTAATCAAGTTTGGCTTTATAGTGGATGAATCCGACTTTTGTTCTAGGAGTTTAATTTTGCATTCAGTATTTTAGACTCAAGCCTACTAATTATCATTGTATGTCTTTTGCAAACTCTGTGAACCATCCTCACCTGCTTCTGTAGCCTCTGACACTTTAGCAAGTTACGTGGAATGAAATGCCTGGCCAGAAAATCTAGCACCAAGGAAGGTTCTGGAATTTAAGAACATAAGACATGCTAAGTCAAACCAAAGGTCCATCAAGGCCAGCCGCCAGTCCTGGTCAATAATAAATGCCCAGCCTAAGAGGAAATGAACGGTAAAGCTAATTTAGGTAAAGGGCTCCTTTTTCCAGTAATTTTCCGATTTCGTCCAAGGATCAGATATGCTGGAACATAACCTGCAGCCATGGTGAATGACCTGGCATCACAGAGGCATTGCACGATACTGAAAAAGTGTTATAAATACAGCTGTACCAAATAGGTACCTGAATACAATATTTATTCAGCCAAACATGAAACTGAATACAAGGAAATGTCACTTATGCTGTGCTGGGAAGAGCTTCCCTTCACACTTTTAGGTTGTGATGCAAACGTTCAGAGATTAGTTCTTACTTCTTACTTAAATTTAGGCTCCTTTTATGCAACATGGCACATGAAATAGAATATTCCATAAATAAAATATAGAAACAAGAATAAATTCCAATGAAATCAAAACAATCCGAGTACAACCGTCTTATAGCAAAAACAGGGACAGATCCAAGATAAAAGTTTGGAGCCAGAATAACCAAAAGAAAGGGAATGACCAGTGCAATCTCTACACACCCACCACCCTCAACCAAATCCAGCCCTGCGACCTTGGCTACACCGGAAGAACTAAGAAAATTAATCAGTACGGGAACTGTAAAAGAAAAACTGCACCAGCGGTTCGACATCCTGACGGCAAAGGAGTGTGTGGCGCAGTGGTTGGATCTACAGCCTGAGCACCCTGGGGTTGTGGGTTCAAACCCCGCGCTGCTCCTTGTGACTCTGGGCAAGTCACTCAGTCCTCCATAGCCCCAGGTACGTTAGATAGATTGTGAGCAGGGAAAACGCTTGAGTACCTGATTGTAAAAACCGCTTAGATAACCTTAATAGGCGGTATATAAAATCCTAATAAAAAAAAAAGCCAGGAATGTCCTCCTAGTTTGAGATAGATCTAAGCCCCTAAGAAATTAATCTCTTTAGAATGAAGTTCCAATCGTGTTCAAATGCCAACATCTCTCTGCTAAGATCTTCCGCAGTCCCATTAGTAAGAAACGGAGGAGTCATCTGCTTGGACTCGTTCTTTCCGATGTACGGAACAAAATCCTTTTTCCCCCAGCCCCACCTTTAGCTGTGACGTCGCTTCAGATGGTGTTTCCAAAAAGTACTTCTTCAGTAAGTCCACAGGGGACATGGAAACCCTCTTGGGGAAGTTGAGGAATCTTAAATTCAGGTGCCTTGCTTGATTTTATGCTCTCTGGACCCTTTTGTACTGCCTAACAGTCATCCCGTTCCTCAAGAGTTGCACGGTGGGATTGGATAAGGGTTTCATGTCTTGTAGTCTGCATCAGAACAGCTTCAAGATTTGTGGCTTTAGCTGCAAACTACTTAGACAAACCCCCCCCTCGTCTACGAAACCGCGCTAGCGGTTTTTATAGACATATTTTCTATCTTTTATTATTGTAAACCGACCAGATACTTGGGATGGTCGGTATATCAAAATATTAATAAACTTGAAACTTGAGCACGGGGAGCCGCACTGAATGGCCCGCCACTCATAGGAACTCAGTGAGCGTCAGGAGCAGTGCGGCTCTCTACACTAAAAACCGCTAGCGCGGTTTTGTAGACGAGGGGGGTAAGTTTCCTTTGAACAGCATAGCTTTCCAGTCTCCACGGTAGGTAGGTAGTTAGGAGTCATTGACTCGTGTCCCAGTCCTAGCAACTTGATAAATTTCAGATTTGGAAAGGTAAAGGACTAACTCAATGCGTTTTATGATGAGCTTTCAGATCAGAACTAAGCAAATGTTGACAAATGTTACCATATATAAGAGAAACCTTAAGTCCTGGGTTTTCTTTCCCACTGCTCTACCACCCATCAACCCTCTTCCTATCCCTGAAATGCTTTCACGTTTTCAACATTTGCTTATTTCTGATCTGAAAGCTCATCATAAAATGCCTTGAGGTAATCCAATAAAAAAAAAAGGTATCACCTTATTTCCTTTGTTTTTTATTTCTTTATGCTACCTTGGAATGTGGACAAACACGGCCACAACACCATTTCACTGATTTAAAAAGAAATTGGTTTTGTGCTCCGCCGTCATATACCATCTAGACAGTTTCCATATAAAACTCAAATAATGTAGAATCAACATTATGAAAAGCTGAGTCTTCATGACATTTCTTGCCCGCTTCCATCTATTGTCCGTACAAATAGCCGTGTTTTCAATAGTTTTTTAAATTTCAGTCTGCACTTAGGTGTAATTGCCCTATCAATGCGTTCCCCATTTGAGAAGCTGCTCTAATCTCAGCATATCGCACTGACGAGTGCTGCCACCTTTTGATTGTTTCTTGCCTTTACCTGGTTGGTGATGCAGCTTTTACACACCACCTAGTTCTGCTAACCCCTGATGCAGTACTTAGCGTGGGCGAAACACGGTCTGTGTCAGGGTTTTATATATGCTTAGGGGCAGTCATCTTGGATCTCAGACCTTAGGCTTTTGTTATTACATTACATTAGTGACTTCTATTCCGCCTCTACCTTGCAGTTCTAAGCGGATTGCAGTATAAGATAGCTGGGCATTTCCAGGAAGTTACAATTTGGGGGACGCTTACACAGTAGATGCAGGGGGATTAGTTTAGGGGACGTTAAATAGAGGAGGCAGAGGGGAGAAATTGAGGAAGGGAGGAGAATTGAGGAATACTAGTAGGGAAGATGAAGATTAGGGTCGGTTACTTGTTAGGGTCGTTGGTAGTTATAGAAGAGTATTGTTAAATCTTAACATACACATGAACGAAATCCTGGGTGGATGTACTTTGCGATAATGGACATAGAGCCAAGGTTTTGAAAAGATTCCACCTTAATCATTTCAAGGACAAACATGCCAACAACTATAAAAGCATGCTGGGGAAACGTGAGTTGGCGCCAATTCAGAATACAAATAAGAACCTGGAACGTCAACTGAAAGCTTGATTTTTAATGTTGAAGAAAAAGCCGTGCGACATAGCTCAGAGGGTGCATCAGTGAAACGAAAGCTAACATCCATTCCGGAGCCTCAGTAATTTTCAGAAAAAGGCTCTCTCTCTCTGTATGAATGGATTAAAGATAACGTGCAAAATGCCCTTGCCAAAACAAATCATTTCCTTCAGTACTGAATCCTCACCTTCCATCTACTGGATCAGTGATGACTTTCGGCATCAGTTTACTGTTTTGCATTGTATTTTCATCGAAATCGCACAGAAACTTGCTTAGTTGAAGCTCTTGTCAGAAATGCCGGCGAGTTGGAGAAGCAGCGTTCGTGTTGTCTTACAAGCTAATGGGGCAACATAAGAAGAACCCCGAGAGATGCAGCTTGAGTTGCTTTGCTTACACACTCCAAATACGCATTCACACGACTTTCAATTCTGCCACGCTTTGTACCGTCGGGAAAATTAGTTGAATGTTTGAAACATTCATCCAAATGCCGTATTTCATCTACTTGCTGTTCTTTGCCAACTGGGTTAGGCCATATTGAATGATGTTAAGGGACCAAAGGCTTTTGAACAGTCAACCTGTGAACTCGTCAGCTCTTTGCCTGCAGTGAATTCTTGACTTCTCTACCTCAATCATACATATGATGATGGAATGAACATCTGTTTGAAGATGGTCTTTCTTACAGTTGCCACACGGGATCGACCCACGGTTTAAACTACTGACAGACTAAGTAAAAATGAAAGTCTTCACACCACTGAATAAATCGCATGATTCATCTAAGTCTTCAGGTAATCTGGAATTAACTGAAACGGAAGATGGAACTTACAGGATCTCCCACTCCCCCTATCAGAAATGCTCCTCACCTGCATTTGATTTTGGGCCTGCACAGGATTCTTGTCCTCAAGTGTGCTGGGAAGGAACAATTTCACAAATTTCTCACAGAGCCATGTTTACTGTGAACTTAAGTCCCTTTTCTGTGGTGGAAACAATCAACAAACTTACCCAACCCTTTCTGGCCATTACTTCCACCAGCGTGCCCAGAAAGGTGGTTCAGTACAATGGAAATGGATGCAGCACTCATTCCGAAAGGACAACTTGCCTTTCCCATTAAGCCCAGAGGGGCCCTTTTACTAAGCTGTGCATTTTCTGAACACTGAAGCCACTTTCACAGCCACATGCTAATTTCCCAATTAGTGCATGGCCATTACCATGTGAGCTCTTACCACCACCTGTTTTGTAGGCCGTAGGGCTCCCTCACTGACCCATTAGCACAGGGCCTACCTGGTTTCCGCCTGCAAGCATGCCCTTGTCCTAAAATGTAAATGTTTTTGAGAGTATGGGTATTACACACCAGTTCCAAAACATACAGTTCACCTTATCACTGTTGCTTTATTCATGTACTCGATTGTGACCTGCCTTGGGAAAGGCGGGGTATAAATAAATCCAAATACTGCTGAACGCCTGAGCATGGCCAGCGTGATGACACTTTAAGCTGAATTAAACATGTGTTCATTGAAGCTTAGTAAAAGGAGCCCATAAAAACATGATGGCAGATAAAGGCCAAATGGCCCATCCAGTCTGCCCACCCACAGTAACCATTATCTCTTCCTCTAAAAGATCCCACGTGACGATCCCAGAATGTTTGGCCTTTCTAAATCAAACTTAGGAAATTTTTATTAGGTCTCCTAAGAATTCTCTTTTATTGGAAGGTAAAAGTAGAAAAAAAAGAATAAAAATAGTGGAGTTACTAAAAAGTCACAATAATAGCCATTTTATTTATTGATTAAATTTGCTATATCGCTTTACTTGCTCAATCTCAGCCATTTACAATAAACAAAAAGAATTTCTGTTTTAAAAATTAGAGAGGCCAATATTTAGCCAGTGACTAAATCTAGAAATTCAGTGCTAGGCCATGTCTGAGCACCAGGTGTTGAACTTCCAGGCTGCTGAAAATGACGTTAGCCCCATAGAAACATAGAAATAGACGGCAGATAAGGGCCTACGGCCCATCTAGTCTGCCCACCTTAATGTCCCTCCCCTACCTTTGCCCTGTGAATAGATCCCATGTGCCGATCCCATTTGGCCTTAAAATCAGGCACGCTGCTGGCCTCAATCACCTGTAGTGGAAGACTATTCCAGCGATCAACCACTCTTTCAGTGAAAAAGAATTTCCTGGTGTCACCTCGTAGTTTCCCGCCCCTGATTTTCAACGGATGCCCTCTTGTTGTCGTGGGACCCTTGAAAAAGAAGATATCTTCCTCCGCCTCGATGCGGCCCGTAAGATACTTGAACGTCTCGATCATGTCCCCCCTCTCTCTGCGCTCCTCGAGCGAGTATAGCTGTAATTTGTCAAGCCGTTTTTCGTATGGTAGATCCTTGAGTCCCGAGACCATCCGGGTGGCCATTCTTTGCACCGACTCCAGTCTCAGCACATCCTTGCGATAATGCGGCCTCCAGAATTGCACACAGTATTCCAGGTGGGGCCTCACCATGGATCTATACAATGGCATAATGACTTCCGCCTTACGACTGAAGAAACCCCTTCGTATGCAGCCCATGATTTGTCTTGCCCCAACCCGGTGTTTCATGTTAATGTGCTAATGACAATTATTTGTATTCAGATTCTGCTATAAAATGTCCTCAGTTACTTCTCTTTGGTACAGCTCTAGTTATAAACCCTAATGTGGCAAATGAGGATGCCAGGACGTAACCATTTAATCAATTCAACTTCATCTGCAGAATGATGCAAGGGCTGCTCACTCCATCTCCGAGCTTCCTCCCCATTCCCTAGCACCCGAGTGGGTAGAGGAAGGAAATGCGCTCACATGTCACATGGGGGGAGATGATGACCCAGCCAAATGCACACTAAATTCACAATTGTTCAGGTAACTAACTGCCTGCCTCTCTTACTTATAGCAGCTTTATTTGACCAAAATGTAAAGATTTTTTTTGTTTGTTTTACTTTGCAATATGAAAATTCACAGCTCAGAATGCCTTTTCATTTTTTTTAAATATGAAGTATACAACCAAATACAATGTGTAAAATACTATTTGCAAATCCCACTGTTGAAATGTTGCAGTTTCTGATGTAAATGTGTCTTGTATAGTCCTGTTAAGAAAGAAGTGAAATGTTTACACTTTTATGGATTTAGTGTATCTTCTGAGAGAACAGTCTGTAATTGAGTATTTTAACTAGTGTTCTGTCTTTTTTTTCTGCAATGAATGGAAAAGAATAAAATCAAATTGCAAGACATCAAAGTCTTTCTTTACAGAAGAGCCTTAATAAATGCTTGTGCAGGGGGGAGGGAAGTTAAACTACAGTAGTTGGGCTTTTGCAGGGATAAGGACAACCCCTGCCCAGTTGTTGGTTAGGCTCAGTGCTGGTTGATTTGCAAATGAAGCACCTTGCTATTACCCAGAGTTCCTTGCATCTACATACAGGGCCACACTTAAGAGTTGTTCTAGGTATACAGTATAATCTCATTATAACGGACTCGCTTATAACGGTCCCGGCCGTGGGCCTTTATAAACATGCAGAAAATCATTGCATATAGCAGACTTTTGGATAGAATGGACAACCAATTTGGTCTCCAGAACCACTTTTAGCCCTAGTTTTGTTTGGCTATAACGGACATGCAGGCACCATCTACAAGGCGCTTGGCATGCCAGTGAAATAGTATCAAAATGCAGCCCAGAAGAAAAGGACAGAGTGTTTTTCTTTCCAGTACAGTACAACATAATGCTGTAGAGTAGAACATCTTTTAGTGTTCTGGTTTTGCAATCATTTCGTGCCATACCAACGTTTTGTTGATATGCTTGTGCAGTGACTGTTGTTCGTTGTTTCAAGTTGACCTAAATAAAGTTTTTTTAAAAATGCAACTCTGGATATAACAGACTGTTTTTCCAGGTCCTTTGAAGTCCATTATAATGAGATTATACTGTATAATCTATTGGTACCGACCTATCAAAGTTAAGGTTGCAGGTTAACCATAGTTAACTACAATCAATGCATTAATTATTAATCACAATTAAAAAATGAATTGCGTTGCCCATTTCCTGTCTCCTCCCACCATCTCTTCACAATCTGGCCTCGGTACCCTTCCCCTCTGGTCTACCTTAAAGGTGGTCTTTTTCACAACTTCTTAAAACTTTGGTGACAATCTTGTTCAGCTGACATTTCAAAGCCTCGTTCTGCTTCAATTTTCTGTTTGCAACAGTGGCCAACCCAGGTCCCAATAACCTAGCAAAATCCCAAGTAGTAAAACAGATTTCATGCTGCTTATCCTAGGAATAAGCAGTGGAGTTCCCTAAGCCATCTCCATAATGGCGTATGGACGTCTCTTTTAGGAAATTATCCAAGCCTTTTTTAAACCCTGCTAAGCTGATTTCACCACATTCTCCGACAAATTCCAGAGGCATGGGCATAGTTTCCACGTCAACCAGGAAGTATTACATTAAAATACATTTCTAGACTGTAATACCTTCTAGATTGATGTGGTTTACATCACAGTGAAATACCATTTTCCTTACTTAAGATTTTACGCTCACTTGGGGGTCCAAGAAGAGTGACAAAGCTCTGAAACTGCTGGAGATTCTCAGTGTTGCTTTGTTATCTGGAAGTGGCAAATGAGCTTCAACTGTCAGATCAGCTCTTTGTGCTAGTGGGTACCAGCCGGATTCAAAAGCAACCAGTTCTTCAGCTTACATCGGCAGCAGAAAGCAATTGCCAGTAGCTATAAAGGCCCATTCCACTAGCTTCCTTCTGGGTACAGTCCAGAGCAGTTTCCCCCTGGAGATATTTGTAGAGCAGCCACATGGTCTTCCCACTATACTTTCACCAAGTTTTGTGGGGTAGAGGTAGCGACCAATTTGGATACTTTCAGCAGGCTCATCTATCCCGCCCTAGATCCTAGGGGACTGTTTTGATATGTCCCAAATGTTTAAGAATGATGTGCCTATGAAAGATTAGGTACTTACCTTAATAATCTTCTTTATAGTAAACTAGTCTTATAGCCCGTTACATTAACAGGTGCCAGAATATATGTGTGTGTGTCTGTCTTTATTTCTTTCTCTCTCTCTCGCCTTAGCCGCTTTCTGTATTTTTTGTCTTAATTGCCTGCTCCCCCTGTCCATTTTCCCTTCTTTTTACCTCCTGTGTCCACCACCACCCCTTCTCTGCTCCCCTTATCCAGCAGCAGCCCTTCTCCCTTTGCTTTACCTCCCCCCTATCCATCATCACCTCTTTCCTGTTTCCCCTGTCCAGCAGTAGGCCTCTGTTCCTTTTTCTTCCCCCCTGTCCATCAACACATCTTTCCTGCTCCCCCTATCCAGCAGTACGCCTCCCTTCCTTTTTCTGCCCCCCGTCCATCATCACCTCTTCCCCTGTCCATCCCTGCTCCCCCTGTCCAGCAATACGCCTCCCTTCCTTTTTCTGCCCCCCCCTTTCGTCAGCACCTCTCCCCCTGTCCAGCAGCACCCCTTACCTCCTTTCGCATCTGCCGCCAGCCGCCTCACCTCAAAGCCCTCCTCCCGGCAGCCGCCGCTCCGCACCGCCTTTCATGCGCCTTAGCGCGCATGCGCACTCTGCCGACCACAGCCCGACAGATCAGGGAACACAGGGGTAAGAGTGCATGCGCGCTTTGCATTTTATTATATTAGGTACATAATTCTGGAAGCCCATCCTGGCAGATGTACATTAGTCTGCTTGCTCTCAGACATGTATGTTCATATTATCAGATGCTTTGTTTCTGTTCTCGGTCCAGTAGACTCAAGGATAGGGGGATCCACTACTATTATGAAGAGACCATGGAGCATCTTTTAGAACAGGTTAGTGCAGGTTGTACTCAGGTAGGTGACCTGTTCATTTCACCACATTACAGGTAAATGTTTCATGATTATTTTGTGTTATATGAGCAGAACAGATCTGTTTCCCGAGGAGCATTCCATACCCCTCCCTGTTTTCTCCTCTAGGGCTGACTGTATGCTTTGATACGAATTGAGGACTTACAGGACAGCCCAGAGGACTGGGAGATGGAGCAAAAAAATGTAAATGAGGCTCTCTACACAGGATCTCGAAATCAGAAATACACAAGTGTTCCAGAATGACATGCCTATTTTCTAGAAAGAAAATATCTAATCTTTCCTTACCAGATAACCAATTTTACTTTTTAAGGTACTGAAGGGCAAGTACCTTACTAAATCTAAATGTTCAGGATGTACAAACAGCCAAGCATGTCTGTAAGTCAAGGCATCTATATCAGTGTTCTTCAACCTTTTGACACTTATGGACCGGCAGAAATAAAATAATTATTTTGTGGACTGGCACCGGTCCGAGGACCAGCAGTTGAAGAACAGTGGGCTAAGTTGTGCCCATTTCCACCCAATCTCTGCCCCAGACCTGCCCCCATAAGAGTACTAATTGTAACACCATTTTTTCCATTAATTTTTCATATATATAAACCATAGTAACTATAGTAGATGACGGCAGATAAAGACCCGAATGGTCCATCCAGTCTGCCCAACCCGATTCAATTTAAATTTTTACATTTTTTCTTCTTAGCTATTTCTGGGCAAGAATCCAAAGCTTTACCCGTACTGTGCTTGGGTTCCAACTGCCGAAATCTCCGCCAAGACCCACTCCAGACCATCCACACCCTTCCAGCCACCAAAGCCCTCCCCAGCCCACCCTCCACCAAACGGCCACACACAGACACAGACCACGCAAGTCTGCCCAGCACTGGCCTTAGTTCAATATTTAATATTATTTTCTGATTCTAAATCCTCTGTGTTCATCCCACGCTTCTTTGAACTCAGTCACAGTTTTCCTCTCCACCACCTCTCTCGGGAGCGCATTCCAGGCAGCCACCACCCTCTCCGTAAAGTAGGATTCCACAATATAATCATATTAAGAACACATAATGGTTAACCACAAAATTAAAATACACAAAGCACACTGTATGCTTTTCAACATTCATTCCTACCAGAAAACAGATAACCCCATGCAAATGCAGGACCAAAACCTAAAAGTACTAATATTTACAAATAAACCCCAAGATGCAAGACTGTGCAAGCAGTACAACCCCAGAGGAAAAGAAACAAATGCATTTCTTCCTGAACAGACAGCAGATGTAAATCAATCGCTAAATAAAAAAACATAAAAGCATTCCCCCCTACCGCTGTTGTCTCTCTCCCTCCATGCTGTGCTTTGCCTTCTGGCCTGCCCCCCCCCCGGTGTTATCTTTGGGCTGGTCCATGGTGTGATCAACGCAGCATCTTTGGGCTGGCTCCCTGAGTGCTGCATTGCACAAAGCTGTGGGCAGCGGCTCTTTGCACGCGTCCTGCGCCTCATCTGGAAGCCTTCCCTCTGATGTTGTGACGTCAGAGAGAAGGCTTCAGATTCAGATGCAGGATGCGCGTTGGAGCCTTTTCCCACAGCTTTGTGCAGTGCAGCACTCAGGAAGCTGGCCCGAAGACACCACGTTGATCGCACCATGGACTGGAAGCTGCAGAACACTGTCTTGGGCCCGATAGAGGTGCCGGCCCTATGGACTGGCAGAAAATTTCTGCGCACCGGCGGTCAAAGAACACTGATCTGTATGACATGCTGTTTTAAGCAAATTTCAGGAATAAAGTTACCCCTTTAAAGTTGATAAGGCATCATTTTCCAGAGATAAAGCAGGAGTATCTGCTAGCTTAGTTCACCTTGCAAAGAATAATTACGGGACAATTGGTTTGTACAGTAGTCTGGAAGTCTGATGGGTAGAACATTGTGTTAAAGTGACTATGGTATGATACACTTATTGTCCAGTAACCAAGCAAGACAGCACAGCATATATTTATACAATAGAAAATAACCCACATCACCAAGCCATGGCATATCCTGTTTTATTCAGGCTCCCAGAGTGGCTGCACATATAAAGTGACAGAAATATAGAGCCATCTTCTCTTGCTGACAATTATCTTCAAACCCAAACAGCAACACCAAGTTTGAGTCGCTTCTTAATCAGGAGAAAAATGGCAGTGCTACAGCCAAGACTCTCACTGCAAAAAGCAGATCAAATCTCCAACAGCCATCCACATGGAGGCAGGTAAGTAGCAGGTTAAGGGAGGACTGAGAAGTAGAGAGGCCAAGTGCAGCCTATTTTATTTGCACCACACTGCTCGTGTGGGTTGGAGAAGGCAAAGGTAGGTGGGATGGGTGAAAAGGCTAAAAAATAAACCAAAAAAACCACCCCAAAACAAACGCCTGAATGGCCGAGAAAATCAAATTGAAAAATGTTTCCCTGAATGGGCCAGCACTAGCCCCTGGCTGGAAAAGGGGTTGAGAGGAGATGCTGAATGGAAGGATGGTCCTCTGCTCACACAGAAGTCTTTGCTTTCATCTAGGTGGTCCCATTCATTCTGCATGCAACACATACTATAAGTAAATCAGTTCCTTCGATCTTGCCTTGAGCTTAGCTTCCAGACTCTACCACCTATCTTGTCCAATCTAATATCTGCACTTGGCCTCTCATCTAGATAAGGTGCAGGTTATGAACTCTTATTTTGTACCAATGTTTCCAAAGAGAAAGTTAGTCACTGCAGCTGTAGACAACTGCTGTCAGCTAGGGGCAATTGCATGGCCACTCCAACATACTTGGCGGATGGCACCCATTCACATGAAAACTTCAGTCTGCGTTTCCCCCTGTAATACTTTTGTCTCAACCAGACCTAACTTTAAGTTTATATTGTTGGAGAATATGCGATCAAGAATACTGAAGCCAAAAACTTCTGCCATTGTGCTGGGGGCTAGTTACCCACCACTGATCCACTGCAAGGTATGCATTTCACTTTCAAAGTAAGAGGATCTGTTTGTACTTTTCTTCAAACTCAAATCTGAAGTGGCTGTGGAGCAACATCCTCTGGTTGATGTTTTCAAATCCATCAGCAAACAGGAGCACTGATAAAACTAAATAGCCCTAAAAGCTCCCAGTCTCTCTTCTAGAGAGATACTTAAGAATTATTGGTTACGATCCTACAATTTCCAGCTGGTGCAGTGAAGATGCAGCCTGCTTCCTTGGAAGAAGATCCTATGCAAGACGACTAGACTTTGAACAGCCTAAACATTTCAAGCATGCTGGAGAAATTCCTTGCAGCTATAGTTACCCTTCTGTTCCCTTTTGTGCTAGAGCCACTGCACCCTCGCACCATTTTTTTTCAGTACAGCTGGGCTATTTCTGAGACAAGATTTGCATATTTTCAGATTGTTATGCAGCAAGAGGAACTGGTGTAGAACCTCACTTGTAATTGTCTAAATATTTCATTTAAAAATATACTTTATGGGACCAGAAGCAGCTAAGCCATTTTCTAAATACGAGAGCCTCTCGTAATGTGGTGGAGGAAAGTGGCTTTCTAATAATAATATTAATTCTTTTTTTTTTTTTTATATAGTGCTACAAACATACATTTTCTTGTAATTTTGGGGATTTACTGTGTTTAAACTAAGATGGTTTGTTTGTCTTTACCTTTTAAATGCTTCTTTTTCATTGACATGGACCCTAGAGGGCTTTAGAGGAAGTAGGATTACCTGTTCTTTTATTGCGATAATATATATATATATTTTTTTCTTATTTATACTCCATTTTCCTGTCTGTCATGCTGTAAACTTTGTTCTAGTTCAAGTACAACTTTACTATAGTTTTCAAGTCTGAAGCACCCAAAGGCAACTGGCCCTGTTCTACTCAATTAGTTCCCTCAGAGGTAGACTCAAAATGCTCTGTGACTAGTGCTAACAGTTGTATCTATTAAGATACATTTATTCGCCAACTGCCTCCCTGCCCTCCAAATCAAAAAAATTGCTGTCACAGCCACTGAATGGCCAGCTCCTACCAACCTCGTGTGACACCAGACATTTTAGACTCCTTTCACTCCTGTCTGCTTTTTAGGTTACAACACAGACCCTCCCTTTCCAACATACTGCAAAGACTCTCTCAAGGGGGCCGTCTACGTCTCTTTCTTCCTTACCTTCCCCTAATTTCTTTCCTGGTAAGAGAGCAGCTTGTAGACGTGAGCTGGTGCTGCTGGTTTAACTAATAATCCTACGGATTGCCTGCAAGGAAGGAAACTCATCATCTTCCACATGCAGGGTCTTGTGAGCTGTAGCATCCTTCTGGGCCACTACTTGTTTGCAGGTGGGGCATATCAAGAAGTCCAATTCAGGAGGAGTGGAATTGGTCTGCCACACGTTCTTGTTCTTTTTCAGTTGATTGGAGCTTTGCTTCTCCTCGATTCGGAAGTTATTGTGAGCAGACAACAACTCCTGCTGCTTGGCAGTGTCCGGTAACAGTACCAGTAATTCATTAAAGATTTTCTTGAAGTTCTCTCCAAGCAGATCACGGCAATTTCTGTAATACTCAGCAGCAGAAATCAGGCCCTTATATAAAAGAGAAAACAACTGTTAGAAATAAATGATTCCGAGACTGTGGTTGCAGTATTGTTGAAATTCTCTCTTATAACAGAACTAGCTGCATGAACACAAAAAGATGTGCCAGAACAATTATGCCCAATGGTTCTCCGATGACAGCATGGTCTTTATTACCTGGCAGGCAACCTTAGGGTTTCATATGCAGCCTCATTTCCTCACACACACACATACATTTGCACGGTTAGGGATACCAATCTACTCACTTGTCTGAATTTCCCAGAGTAGGTTTTAAATTCATTAAATCTGGATTCATCACTTTGCAGAAAGTCCTTTATGGATTGTATCAGATGAATATTCCTTTGCTGGAAGTTTTCAGGTACAAGGTAAGATCCCATGGAGGTTGAGGGTCTATTGAAGAGAATCACAGAATTAAGTTTAATCATACTGCAGAAAGTTGTATATTTTCCCTAAATATCTTTAGGCCCAGCTCTGTGAGGATGCACAAAGCTTAATTCACATCATATTGCTTTGGAAGATCTTCTATGCACTAAAATCGGTCCTAAGTAAAAAGAATACACCCATGCAGTGAAAGTTAGCACAAGAAGAACTCATTAAAAGGTGTCTGAGCCAATCAGGGTCTTGGGCCCCTCCCGTGCATCACATGATGCACCAAGGAGGAAAGGCCCACCATTTTGGATCAGTGGGCCTTGGAGCTGGAAGGACCGTGCTTACCTCCAGCTTCCAACCTCTGAAAAAGAGAATTGGGGAGGGAAGGGGTTGGGGGGGAGCATCAAGTGATAAGAAGGAGTGGGCATCCCTCCTGCCTTTTTTATGGGGGAGTAGGGGATGATTTGGGAGGGGCATCAAGTGATAGGAAGGAGTGGGCATCCCTCCTGCCTTTTTTTTGGGGGGGGGGGATAGGGGATGGTTTTGGAGGGGCATCCCTCCTGCCTATTTTCTCTCATGGGGAAAGGAGTGGGCATCATTCCTGCCAATTTTCTCTCGCACGAAGGGGGAGGGGGTGTCGGCATGTCAGAAGGGAAGTGGCATCTCTCCTGCTGATTTTCTCTTGGGGGAAGGGAAGGAGTTGCCATGAGGGAAGTGGCATCTCTCCTGCCAATTTTCTCTTGGGGGAAGGGAGGGAGTTGCCATGAGGGAAGTGGCATCTCTCCTGCCAATTTTCTCTTGGGGGAAGGGAGGGAGTTGCCATGAGGGAAGTGGCATCCCTCCTGCCGATTTTTGCAGGTGGGTGTGGGGGGGTCAGTCCCGGTTTGTTGTGGAGACATTGGGGAGGGTTGTCTTTTTTTTTATGGGGCAGATATTGTGCATGTATAACACATGCACAGCATTTGTGCCCATTAAAAAAGTGCCTGAAAGACAGGTAAGCAACTGGTCTTGACCAGTCGTTTTTTTAGAAGATTTGACAGAATTTAATCAAAAGACATTAGATGCAATAGCACCTTTAAAACCTCGCTTAATCAAACATCAACCTGAAAACAAATGGTTTGATGAAGAACTCTTATTGCTCAAAAAGGAATTAAGAAAATTAGAGAAAAATCTGGTTAAGAACAGGAAAGGACGGAGATAAGGTAAACTGGCAAAATAAATTAAAGCAATATAAAACATCTATCACAGATAAACGAGCTAAATATTATTCAAATAAAATTGGATCAACAAACAATAATAATAGTAGAGAACTATTCAAATTAATAAATAATTTATTTGAAATAGAATCAAAAAAATGTTCTAAAAAGGAAAGTCCACCTACTGCAAATGATCTTGCAGGCTTTTTCAATAAGAAAATAAATAATCTTAGAGCAACTTTATTACCATCAAATGACCTCCCTTACATATTAAATGAACAACAGACAAGGCATAAGAGCAGATATGTTTTGGTCACATTTTGACCCACCTGACTGGAATTCTTTTTGCTCATTATTAGCTAAATATGCAAAAAAGAACTGTCGTCTGGACAATTGTCCTTTAAATATACTTAAAGCTGCCCCACATGCTTTCAAAGCCGACCTATTTAACTGGACAGCAAGCTTATTAAATAATGGTCAATTTCCAAAAGATTTAGATCATATTTTAATCACGCCTATATTGAAAAATAACAAAGAATCAATTAACTATCGACCTATAGCCAGTATTCCGTTATTTACAAAAGTTATGGAAGGGATGGTTAATTGCACCCTGGTGAAATATTTAGAGAAACACAATATTCTTCATGACTGCCAATCAGGGCATAGTACGTAAACGGTACTCGCTTCTTTGATGAACTATCTCCACTGTTTATTCAGTGAAGGCTCAAGTGCACTGATCGTTCAACTGGACCTAAGCAGCGCTTTTGATCACTAGATATTATTGGACTGTTTAGATTCAATAGGTATCTCAGGGAAAGTTTGGAACTGGTTTGAGGGCTTCTTAAGAACAAGACGCTATCAAGTATTTAGTGAAGAAAGTTATTCCTTTTCCTGGAGCAATTCTTGTGGGGTACCCCAGGGCTCCCCACTATCACCTGCTCTATTTAATATCTATCTAACCCCATTGGGAACATTGATGCATAGTTTGGGAGTCAAATTTTTCATCTATGCAGATGATATTACTATAATAATCCCACTTATGGCCTTTACAGGGGAGATAAAAAACCAAATTTCTTTAGTACTAACTTATATTGAACAATGGACAAAGAGGGCAAAACTAAAATTGAACCCAGAAAAATCAAAATTTTTTCTGGCAAGTCCTTCAGACAATATAAAAAAAAAAAGAATTACATCTGAATGGCCAAACCTTTTTAATATCCGATTCGGTAAAAATTTTAGGCGTTATATTGGACCACTATTTAACTTTGGAAGATTAAACAAATTCTCTAGTAAAAAAAATGTTACATAATCTTGTGGAAACTTCAGACGATAAGAAAATTTTTTGATAATACATCATTTATATTACTGGTGCAATCCTCCATTTTGTCCACACTGGATTATTGTAATATAATATATCTGGGATCTTATAAAAAGTTGCAAAAGAGATTGAGACTCATACAGAATACTGCGGTCCGCCTAATTTTCGGGCTGAAAAAGTATGACCACATTACGCCATCTTATAGAGAGTTGCATTGGTTGCCTTTTGAGGCTAGAACATTATTTACATTTGGTTGTACTTGTTTCAAAGTGTTGTTTGGCATGGCACCTGCCTACCTATCTCTATCCTTTGAATGTTATAAACCCAACAGAATTACCCGAGGGCAATATTTATTTGTTATTCCAACCCAACCTTGTCGATATAAGAGATTTTTTGATAAAATGCTCGGTTTTCAGGCAGGTAAAATGGACCAATGTTTAAGTACTACTATTTCCAACTCTTGTATGTCCTTTAGGAAATTACTAAAAACAGATCTATTCAATTTATAAACTGATGTTCCAGATCTTAAAGCCAGAAGGTTCTCAAGGTTTTTCACTGTATTTTAGCAAATTGTATCTTATTTTACTGTATAATTATAGAATTTTATAGCATAATTTTAGTATTTTTATTGTATAATTTTAGTACTATTTAGAGTACTGTATTTTTAATCATTGTTTGTATAAAGTTATTAACGTATGTAAACCGCCTAGAACTTTGTGGTAGGGTGGTATATAAATAAATTATTATTATTTTAATAGCTTTTTTTGTGCATTGCCAGTCGATGTTAGCATATCAGTCGCTTGGGTAGTTTGCAGGGGGTTTTAATATTAAATAGCTAATTTGCATGGTCAGATCAGAAAATGTACAATCGAGGGGGAAAAACATGCGGTGAGCCATTTTGTGCATCGGGTCGGCAAATGCAATCGTTGCTAAAGCAGTCGATTGCCAGCTTTAGTGCATCTAGTGCTAATTCCCTACTGCCCACCCAACTCAGGTCTAATCTCCGATTTACAGGCCTTGGACCCAATTAGGAGGCTTAAAGGGTAATTAGGTCAATAGAGGGAAACATTACAAACAATAAAAAAATAAAAACCTAATTTTCTAAGGACAAGCAGGCATAATAATCTCACAAGTGGGTGATGTCCACCTCCACCACTAACTCCAGACTCCGTCCCTTCTTTCTTGCTATGCCATATGCCTGGAACAGGCTGCCAGAGTCAATACGTCAAGCTCCATCTCTGACAAGTCTTCACATCCAAGCTAAAAGTCCACTTCTTTACTCTTAACTCCCACTCACTGTCAGAGACCTCTACCCATTTTATCATTCCTTCTACCAGAAAGTCCCCAACCCTGAGAAGTCCTGTCTGTCCAACTTAAGATTGTAAGCTCTTCCGAGCAGGGACCATCTTTTGAATATTAAATATACAGCACTGCGTATGCCTTTCAGCACTATAGAATAATGTTAGGAAATTCTTTTTCACGGAGAGGGTGGTAGATGCCTAGAATGCTCTCCCGAGAGAGGTAGTGGAGAGGAAAACTGATGGAATTCAAAAAAGCACATAGTATTAACACAGAGGATCTCTAATTAGAATATGAATGGGCAAATTTTCACAGTCTGAATCCCACAGAGGAGTGAGCTTCGACGGCAGCTCCAGTAGTTGGAACCTAAGGACAGCACCGGGTGGACTTCTAAGGTCTGTGGCCCAGAAATAAAAAAGAAAATTTTGAATTTTATTTATTAAAAAATTTATATACCGCATACAACTATCACATCCATAAAATCTTGTTTCCCTACGATTATCACATATAATAAAGACATGTCTAAACGTCATCATTAATCATCCCTGTTATAAACAGGGATAGAGCACAAATTCCATTAGATTGTAAGCCGCCCTGAAGGCAACCCCCTAGGTGTGGGATAGAAAATTTTTAATAAACTGGAAATTTAAATGGTCCATCCAGTCTGCCCTGTAATCGCACGCATTACAGTTTCATGATTAAATTAAAATGAAGGGCAAAGGAAATGAAGTACAACTTATAACAGAAAAAGTAGAAGTAAGCACATTAGCATTTTTCCTGTTTTGCATGATGCCAGCAGCGCTACCTAGTAATACCTTAATCAATAGACATCTTAAAAAAAAGATACGTTTTCAGATCCGTACTTATTTTTCATTGTTTTTTTCCTCATAATTTGTTGTTTTGATTGTGTTCCAGTATTTTACCCAAATTTTGTTCATTTTTAATCAATTTTTTGTTTTTTGGCCTTCAAGCCATGCCAAGTCCATTTTTCCTTCTGGGAATGTTGACCGTTTTTGGCATCCTAGTTACTCAACTTCCCCAAGCTATTGAACCCTTTGACCTAAGAGTTTGCCTTTTTCCCCTCAAAAAGGGTACCAAGTACCTTTAAAAAAATGTTATTGATGTAATCGAACCATTTCAGGCTTTGACCCACATAACTGGTGTGCCCAGTGTCTGGGTCCTGAATATTGGGACATTCACTGCAACCTCTGTCTCTGCATGCAAGAGAGGTCACTGAAAGCTCCAAAACTTCAATTTGAAAAACTTTTCAGTATTCACATCAACATCAAGCATGGCGGGGGACTTGGAATCCGACATCCAGCCTCCTGTGACTCAAGGATTGACATCGATGCCAAGTACATCGACACCACATGAGAGCGTTAGGCTCCTTACAGAGACTTGACGCTACTTCCTCTTCATCTATGCCTCACGTATCAAGAGATGTGGCATGTAAGAAAGCTAAGAAGTACAAACATTCTTTTCCTTCTAGACCACACTCCTTCCATCCAGCTGATGTCTCCTAGTAGGTGTACCTCGATATCGAGGTCTCCCAAGCACCGACATCCAGCAGAAGACTGCTTCCATGCCAATATTTCTTCTAGTACCATCTTTCCAGGAGGACATCCAGGCTTTCTGCAGATGCAGTCTTCACAGGCATTAACAGCTTCCATGCCTGCCTCATCCCAATCTGAGGATACATCAAAGTGTTAAGGACAAGGTCATGCACCATTATCAGCGGAGGAGTTATCTCCAGGGTCAGACCATCAATGAACTTTGATGCAAATTCAACACTCCCCTCAACACATACTCCCTGATTCACCTAGAAGTACTTCCATGAGTCTGACTCAGATATCTCCAACCATTCAGTCAAGGATTTGCCAGAATGCTCAGCAAAAGAATCCTAAGGTATACCTCTGATCCTTCTCTGTCTGAAAGTATATTTTTTACTGGCTTCGTAAAGGTAGATGAGTCAGGCTTTGCCCATCAAAATGGAAACAGCGAAACCTTGCTCTGAACTTTTTGAACTCCTTGACTTTGAGGTACCACCAAATGAATGTATTAAAGAATAGTCATGAAAGATACTTTATATAAGAATTGGGGGAATTACCTATCAGTCCAAGTAGCTCCTAAAAAGATAGACACAATGTAGAGAATTCGCATGTGTCCAGGCTTTGACAGAACTACACTTTGATATCATTCATTTGTTGTGAAATTTGTCCAGCTCTCGATCTTACGCTTCTGCTCCTTCAAGCAGAGAAGCCAGGACACTGGACTCTTTTGGCAAATGCATTTTCCAATCATCTATGATCATCAGTAGAACTATGGTCTACCAATTTTACAAGTCCGATTATTTTAAATCTTTCCTTAAAAACAACTGCCAGAGTTTGAGGAATTCCTCCCTCCAGACAAAGTTTCAACAATTATCTAGGAACTTGCTTGCTATGAAAAAGTATATGGCTAGAGGAACCTTTGATGTTTCTTCCTGAGCATCTGCAGTGGCAATTGGAATGTGCTGTTTAGCATGGCTTAGTTTCTGATCTGGAAACTTTGGTTCACGAACACCTTTCAAATGTTCCTTGTAAGGGAAATGACCTGTTTGGGGATAAAATTGAAGAGGTGGCAGATAAGATCAATATATAAACAGATACTATGACCACTTTATCTATATCACAAACCTCTCAATTCATCATGTAGAAGATATTATGCCTTGTTCAGAGAAGTTACTATATCACCAAACGGCGTTACAATCAGACATCTTAATCATCATCGAGACCAAGCTACTCAGCGCCCCCATGCAAGGCAACAAAGGACACAAGTCGCAACCTCAATCCCAATCCAAACAGAAGTCATCCTTTTGATTCCTTTCTAGAGTGCACTGCCAACATTTCCCTGCTTCTTCCTTCTAATCTTCCCATCAGAGGCAGATTACTTCTATCAATGTTGAACTCATCACAACAGATCAGTGAGTGCTTCAAGTCGTCATTCAAGGCTACACCTTACACTTGATTAGAAAACCTTCAAACCATCCACTGAAAGTCTCCGTTCAACTCCCTCCAGAACATAAGAATTGCCGCTGCTGGGTCAGACCAGTGGTCCATCGTGCCCAGCAGTCCGCTCACAAGGCAGCCCTTTGGTCAAAGACCAGTGCTCTAAATGAGTCCAGTCTCAACTGCATATGTTCCGGTTTAGCAGGAACTTGTCCAACTTTGTCTTGAATCCCTGGAGGGTGTTTTCCCCTATAACAGACTCTAGAAGAGCGTTCCAGTTTTCTACCACTCTCTGGGTGAAGCAGAACTTCCTTACATTTGTACGGAATCTATCCCCTTTTAACTTTAGAGAGTGCCCTCTCGTTCTCTCTGCCTTGGAGAAGGTGAACAACCTGTCTTTATCTGCTAAGTCCCTTCAGCATTTTGAATGTTCGATCATGTCCCCTCTCAGTCTCCTCTTTTCTAGGGGGAAGAGGCCCAGTTTCTCCAATCTCTCGCCAATAATTATCGGTTCTTCTTCAGCTAAATGCAATAGAACCTGTTCCTCTACAGGATAGGGGTCAAGAATTCTACTTGAAGTATTTCCTGACACCAAAAAAAGACTGGAGGCCGTCGGTCTATTCTAAACATCCGGGCCTAAACAAATGTTTGTTGAAGGAGAAGTTTCACATGGTCTCCCTGGGAACCCTGCAACCTCTTCTGAAAAAAGTATTGGCTTTTCTCTAGATCTCAAAGAGGCCTGCACTCAAATATCCATCCTATCTGCTCACAGAAAGTATCTTCACTTTCACATTGGATCTCCACATTTTCATCAATACAAAGTCTTGCCATTCGGACTGGCTTTGTTCCCTCATGTCTTAATGAAATGCCTAGTGGTAGTGGTGGCAGCCCTTCGCACATGGGGGTTTCATATATTTCCCTACTTAGATGACTTCATCACTGCAAACAGCTCAGCATGCCATCAACGCAGCAATTCATCTCCTGGAGCTTCTTAGGTTTGTCATCAACTACCAAATGTCACATCTGCACCCTTCTCAGATGCCGGACTCTCTTGGATACTACTCAGGTACAAGCTTTTCTACTGAAGCAGAGAGTAGACAATCTCATTCACCTGTGTCAGACAGTCTCCATCCTTTGATGCGATCCATACATCAGATATTATGCCTTCTCAAGTCACATGGCATCGACGGTACACATTACTCCATTAGCACATTTTCACCTCAGAGTTCCACAATGGACCCCAATGACCCAATAGGTCTCAAACCACAGTACATCTGTCTGCTCCGATTCAAGTCACCTCAGATCTTTGTCACTCTCTCCAATGGTGGATATTGGAAGAGGAACCAAACTACAGCTACATAATGCAAAGTTCCCCATTAGGAGTCAGCACCCAGGAAAAGGATTTGTGTGGCATTGCTGATAGCGGAGACCCGGTGGATATAATATACTTGGACTTCCAGAAGGCGTTCGACAAGGTTCCACATGCTAGGCTTCTGAGGAAACTACAAAGCCATGGGATTGAAGGGGATATACTAAGATGGAAAGGAAATTGGCTGGAGAACAGATTGCAGAGGGTAGGCATAAATGGGAAGTTCTCGGACTGGGAAAAGGTGACAAGCGGTGTGCCCCAGGGCTCGGTTCTTGGACCAATATTATTCAACATATTCATAAATGACCTGGAGGAGGAAACGACGAGTAATATAATCAAGTTCGCAGATGACACGAAACTATGTCGATCAGTTGGATCACAAAAGAACATTGAAGAACTCCAGAGAGATCTGAACCAGCTAGAGAAATGGGTGGAAAAGTGGCAGATGAAGTTTAATATAGACAAATGCAAAGTGATGCATCTGGGTACGAAAAACAAGGAACATGATTATAAAATGTTAGGTGTGACATTGGGCAAGAGCGAACAAGAAAGGGACCTGGAGGTACTGATAGACAGGATCCTGAAGCTATTGGCACAATGGGCAGCGGCAACAAAGAAAGCGAACAGGATGTTGGGCATGATAAAGAAGGGTATTATGAGTAGATCGGCAGACGTCATAATGCCGCTTTACAGAGCAATGGTCAGACCACACCTGGAGTACTGTATCCAACACTGGTCTCCTTACCTAAAGAAGGATATAACCCTGCTGGAGAGGGTGCAGAGGCGAGCCACAAAGCTAGTAGAGGTATGGGAAATTTGAGCTACAAAGAACGCCTCGGAAAACTAAGCTTGTTCACCCTTGGGAAGAGAAGACTGAGAGGGGTTATGATAGAGACTTTTAAAATACTAAAATGTTTCGACAAAATAGAGCAAGAAGAATCATTATTGACGTTGTCAAATGTGACTCGGACGAGAGGTCATAGACTGAAATTGAGGGGCGACAGGTCCAGGACAAATATCAGAAAGTTCTGTTTTACACAGCGAGTAGCTTGGAATGCTCTCCTGGAGGAGGTGGTGACGGAAACCTCCATTATGGGATTCAAGTGCAAGTTGGATGCACACCTCCTTGCAAATCACATTGAGGGATATGGGAAAATAAGGTCTTCATCAGGGAACACCTAGATTGGCCTCCGTGTGTGCGGGTAACCGGACTAGATGGACCAAAGGTCTGATTCGGTGAAGGCATTTCTTATGTTCTTATGATATGCTGAAATCCTCTATTCAGTTACAGCAGCAGCAACTAAAAAAAAAAAAAACAGAATGGTACGAAGAAGGAATGGAGAACAAAAAGCACAGTTACTTACCGTAACAGGTGTTATCCAGGGACAGCAGGCAGATATTCTTAACGCATGGGTGACATCACCGACGGAGCCCCGGTACGGACACTTTTAACTAGAAAGTTCTAGTTGGCCGCACCGCGCATGCGCGAGTGCCTTCCCGCCCGACGGAGGAGTGCGTGGTCCCCAGTTAAGATAAGCCAGCTAAGAAGCCAACCCGGGGAGGAGGGTGGGACGTAAGAATATCTGCCTGCTGTCCCTGGATAACACCTGTTACGGTAAGTAACTGTGCTTTATCCCAGGACAAGCAGGCAGCATATTCTTAACGCATGGGTGACCTCTAAGCGAACAGAGAGGGAGGAGGGATGGTTGGCCATTAGGAAAATAAATTATGTAACACAGATTGGCCGAAGTGTCCATCCCGTCTGGAGAAGGTATCCAGACAGTAGTGAACGTGTGAACTGAGGACCAAGTGGCAGCCTTGCAGATTTCCTCGATGGGCGTGGAACGGAGGAAAGCCACAGAAGCAGCCCTAGCTCTGACCCTGTGGGCCGTGACAGCACCTTCCAGTGAGAGACCGGCCCGAGCATAACAGAACGCAATGCAGGCAGCAAGCCAGTTGGAAAGCGTCCGTTTAGAGACAGGACGACCCAGACGGTTAGGGTCGAAGGACAGAAAGAGCTGAGGGGACGAGCGGTGAGCCCTGGTACGGTCAAGGTAGTAAGCGAGGGCACGCTTACAGTCCAGCGCGTGCAATGCCTGTTCCCCAGGATGAGAATGGGGCTTAGGGAAAAAGACAGGCAACACAATGGACTGGTTGAGGTGGAAGTCTGATACCACTTTGGGAAGGAATTTAGGATGGGTACGCAGAACCACCTTGTAATGGTGAAAAACAGTGAAAGGTGGATCGGCAACCAGTGCATGCAGCTCACTAACCCCTCCTGGCAGAGGTGATGGCAATGAGGAAAAGCACCTTCCACGTAAGAAATTTGAGCGAAGTTGTGGCAAGAGGCTCAAAGGGAGGTTTCATGAGGGCTGATAGAACCACATTCAGGTCCCAGACGACCGGAGGAGGCTTCAGAGGTGGTTTGACATTGAAGAGGCCTCTCATGAACCGGGAAACCAGGGGATGAGCCGTGAGAGGTTTTCCGAGGATAGGCTCATGAAACGCATTGATGGCACTGAGGTGGACTCTGATTGAGGTAGACTTGAGGCCAGCATCGGACAGAGAGAGCAAATAGTCCAGTACAGTTTCCACCGCCAATGAGGTGGGATCGTGGTGATGTAGTAGACACCAAGAGGAGAACCGGGTCCACTTCTGATGGTAACATTGGAGGGTGGCTGGTTTCCTGGAGGCATTCAAAATACGACGGACAGGCTGAGACAGATTGTTTGGAGAGGTCAGGCCGAGAGAAACCAAGCTGTCAAGTGGAGCGAGGACAGATTGGGATACAGTAGAGACTGATGCTGCTGTGTAAGTAGAGTAGGAAACACAGGGAGAGGAATGGGATCCCTGGAGCTGAGCTGGAGCAGGATAGTAACATAGTAGATGACGGCAGATATGGCTCCTCTTATCTGGAATACCCTCCCCCTATATATCAGAAACATTAAAGACCTCAATTTATTTAAAACTAATCTAAAAACTTACCTCTTCAAATCCTCATTTAATCTTTAGAACAACTTTTTGGAGTACTTGTAAACAATCAATACTTTCACACACATCCTCCCCAACCCACTCGTTTGTTCCTACCCACATCATACCCCTTTCTTCCCTCGAGGAAACTACAATTTGTAACTATTATCCCTTAATGTTCTTTCCTAATGTTTCACAGTTCGTCTGTATTGTCAATCTGTCGTAGCACCTTGAAAATTGTTAATGTAAAATAACTTGTTTTATTGTTCTATACTATAATTCTTTTATTATGTAATTCGCTTAGATTTAATAGGCGAACCATCAAATTTTAATAAACTTGAAACTTGATAAAGACCCAAATGGTCCATCCAGTCTGCCCAACCTGATTCAATTTAAATTTTTTTTTTTTTTTCTTTTCAGCTATTTCTGGGCGAGAATCCAAAGCTTTACCCGGTACTGTGCTTGGGTTCCAACTGCCGAAATCTCTGTTAAGACTTACTCCAGCCCATCTACACCCTCCCAGCCATTGAAGCCCTCCCCTGCCCATCCTCCTCCAAACGGCCATACACAGACACAGACCGTACAAGTCTGCCCATCATCTCTTCAGCAGTCTCTTCAATGGTGGTTGAACTCCTCCAATCTTTCCAGGGTCTACTCTTTCAGGAGGGAGAACCAGTGTTGGCGAGGCCACCGAGGGGCGATGAGAATCATGGAGGCTCTGTCCCTGCGGAGTTTGAATAACGTCCGCAACATCAGAGGCAGTGGAGGAAAGGCATAGAGGAACCGATCCGTCCAGTTGAGGAGGAATGCATCCGGGGCCAGACGATGAGGCGAGAAGAGTCTGGAACAGAAATGGGGCAGCTGATGGTTGTGAGGAGCTGCAAAGAGGTCCACCTGAGGAGTGCCCCACCGAGCGAAGATGGAGCGGAGTGTGGGAGGATCCAGGGTTCACTCGTGAGGTTGAAGGATGCGGCTGAGATTGTCGGCCAGGGAGTTCTGTTCGCCCTGGATATAGACAGCCTTGAGGAAGAGACTGTGGGCCGTGGCCCAGGTCCAGATGCGGATGGCCTCCTGAGAGAGGAGGGGAGATCCGGTGCCGCCTTGCTTGTTTATGTAGTACATGGCGACTTGGTTGTCTGTGTACAGGAGAAGAACCTGAGGGTAGAGAAGGTGCTGGAAGGCCTTGAGAGCATAGAACATGGCCCTGAGTTCCAGGAAATTGATGTGATGTTGACGCTCCTGATGGGTCCAGAGTCCCTGAGTTCGAAGATCTCCCAGGTGAGCTCCCCATGCATAGGGGGAGGCATCTGTGGTTATGATCATGGAGTGAGGGGGTAGATGAAAGAGTAGACCCTGGAAAGATTGGAGGAGTTCAACCACCATTGAAGAGACTGCTGAAGAGATGATGTCACAGAGATGGGATGAGAAAGAGGATCCATGGTCTGTGACCATTGGTTGGCCAGAGTCCACTGAGGTGTCCTGAGGTGGAGCCGCGCCAGAGGAAGCACATGGAACGTCGAGGCCATGTGGCCCAGGAGGACCATCATCTGCCGAGCTGGAATGGAGTGATGAAGAAGCACCTGACGGCAGAGGTGGAGCAGGGTCCGTTGGCGGTCGGAGGGGAGAAACGCCCTCATCAGAGTGGTGTCGAGAACGGCTCCAATGAACTGAAGTCGCTGTGTGGGAAGCAGATGTGACTTGGGGTAGTTGATCTCGAACCCCAGGAGATGGAGGAAGGATATGGTGTGCTGAGTGGCTTGTAGCACAAGCGGAGACGTAGGTGCTTTCACCAACCAATCGTCCAAGTAGGGGAACACGTGGAGGTTGTGAGACCTGAGAAAGGCCGCCACCACAATAAGGCACTTGGTGAACACCCTGGGCGATGATGCGAGGCCAAAGGGTAGCACTTTGTACTGATAGTGGTGGTGCTGTATCTGAAATCGGAGGTAGCGACTTGAAGTCGGATGGATTGGAATGTGAGTGTAGGCCTCTTTGAGGTCTAGGGAACATAGCCAGTCGTGTTGCGAGAGAAGAGGGTAAAGCGTGGCAAGGGAGAGCATTCTGAACTTTTCCTTGACCAGACACTTGTTGAGGTCCCGGAGATCGAGGATGGGACGGAGGTCTCCTGTCTTCTTGGGAACCAGGAAGTAGCGGGAGTAGAATCCCTGACCCCTTTGGTCTGAGGGTACCTCTTCGATGGCGTTGAGAAGAAGGAGGGAGTGGACCTCTCTCAGGAGGAGGGAGGATTGGGAGGAGCGGAAAGCAGACTCTTTGGGGGACTGTCTGGTGGAAGAGTCTGAAAGTTGAGAGAGTAGCCGTGGCGAATGATGTTGAGGACCCACTGGTCTGATGTGATGACCTCCCAACGGCTGAGGAAAAGATGGAGGTGTCCTCCGATAGGCTGAGGAAGAGGCAATGATGGTGGGAGACTTGTCTATGTCCTGGAGAAAAGAGTCAAAAGGGTTGAGATGGTTTTGACGGAGGAAGAGGCTTGGCAGGTTGGTGAGACTGGGAGCGAGCCTGAGATTGATGCTGGTGACGAGGTCTGCGAGGTTGCTGAGGCGGTGGGTTAAGAGGTCTGGCCGAGAACCTGCGCTGGTAGGAAGACTGCTGTCTGTAGGGGCGAGCAGGCAGAGTCTTCTTTTTAGGTTTCACCAGAGTATCCCACCTGGTCTCGTGTGCCGAGAGTTTCTGGGTTGTTGAGTCCAGGGACTCCCCGAAGAGTTCGTCACCAAGACAAGGTGCGTTAGCCAGGCGGTCTTGGTGGTTAATGTCGAGGTCAGAAACCCTCAGCCAGGCCAGACGCCGCATGGCAACAGCCATGGCAGATGCTCGAGAGGTTAGCTCAAACGAGTCATAAATGGAGCGAACCATGAATTTCTGGAGTTGGAGCAGACTGGAAATTTGCTGTTGGAAGAGGGGGACCTTACGTTCAGGAATGTATTTCTGTAAGGAGGAGAGTTGTTGCACCAGATGCTTCATGTAGAAGGAGAAGTGAAAGGTGTAATTATTTGCCCTGTTGGCCAGCATCGCATTCTGGAAGAGGCGCTTGCCAAACTTATCCATAGTTTTTCCCTCTCTGCCAGGAGGGGTGGAGGCATAGACACTGGAGCCCTGAGTTTTCTTCAAGGTGGACTCTATCAGGAGAGATTCATGGGGCAATTGAGGCTTGTCAAACCCTGGGATTGGAATGACCCGGTACAAGCTATCCAGTTTGCGAGGGGCCCCGGGGACAGTGAGGGGGTTCTCCCAGTTTTTATAAAAAGTTTCCCGTAGGATGTCGTGGACGGGTAACTTAAGAAATTCCTTGGGAGGTTGCTCAAAGTCTAGGGCATCGAGAAAAGCCTGGGACTTTTTAGAGTCGGACTCTAAGGGAATGGAAAGAGCCGTCGACATCTCCCTGAGGAATTTGGTGAAAGAGGACTGTTCGGGTTTTGAACCGGTATCAGCCACCGAGGGTTCCTCGTCTGTTGACGAAGCGTCTTCCTCGGTACTGTGCAGGGATTCTTCCCATAAGTCCGGGTCCCTGATGTCGGGGTGCGCACGGCGGGACATCGGTGTGGAGGGCTCGGCATGGCGGGTCTTGGAGAGAGACTTGCCGGAGCATACTGAGGCGGTACCGGGAGAGGAAGACCGGTGTCATTCCTGGTACCGGGAAGGGTCGGTATCAGAGCGGGCCTGCACCATAGGTTGGGAACGGTGTGGTTCAGCCGAGAGTACCGGCATGGAAGTGTTAAGCGGTACCGAGGGGATCGACACCGATGGGATCGTGCGAGGCTCGGACCGGTTCGGTACCGGAAGGTGTGGGGCCAACATTGCCGGCAACAGTTGCTGGAGTTGTTGCTGCAGCTGTTCTTGTAATTGGGCTTGGAGTATGGCCGCAATGCGGTCGTCCAGGGGAGGCACCGGTACCGCTTTTTTCTTCTTCGGTACCATAGGTTCTGCTCTACGCTCCGGCGATGAGGAGGCTGATGACGAGGCACTCACCGATATCGGAGCGGAGCGTTTGCGGGGTCGGTGCGATGCCGGGAGGACCGGCGTCGCAGCCGTGGCAGGAGGGCGCTCAAGGGAAGTGGAAGGCTTCTTAGCCAGCTTACCTGGGGCCAGCGACCCCGAAGAAGGATCCGGTGGCGTCGAAGTAGTCGGTGCCGACGACGTCGCGGCAGGTTCCATGGCAGATCCGGTACCGAAGAGAATATTTTGCTGGATCTGCCTATTTTTCAATGTGCGCTTTTTAAGAGTAGCACAGCGGGTGCAGGTGTCAGCCTGATGCTCCGGACCCAAGCACTGCAGGCACCAATTGTGCGGGTCGGTGAGAGAGATCGGGCGTGCACACCGCTGGCACTTCTTAAAGCCCGGTTGAGGGGGCATGAAGGGAAACACGGCCTCCGCAAAATCGAAGCCGGAGGCCTGTATGGTGGCAACAGGCCCCGCCGAGGCCGGCCTGAAAAAATAAAGAAAACTCGACGAGTTTTTTTTGTTTTTTTTTTTAAATAGAAGTAAAGTAATCCGAAGGGAAAAAATAGAAGAAAAACGAAAAATTACGCGAGCGGGAAGGCAGAAACTGATTTTTCAACGGCCGTTGAAAACACATGCGTCTTCTTCGCTCCGCGGAAACGAAGAAACTGGGGACCACGCACTCCTCCGTCGGGCGGGAAGGCACTCGCGCATGCGCGGTGTGGCCAACTAGAACTTTCTAGTTAAAAGTGTCCGTACCAGGGCTCCGTCGGTGACGTCACTTATGCGTTAAGAATATGCTGCCTGCTTGTCCTGGGATACCTGAAATTATTATAATGCCTCTGAATTACTCCCTGGTATGGCTGCACCCAATACTGTGTGTAATTCTGGTCACCACATCTCAGTAAAAGATACAGTACAATTAGAAAATGTACAGAGAAACGGAAATGGACAACTTCCCTATGAGAAAAGGCTAAAGCAGCTAAGACTCTTTAGCTTGGAGAAGAGACAGCTCAGGGGAGATACGAGAGAGGTCTATAAAGTACTGAGCAGAGTGCAATGAGTAGATGCGAATTGCTTGTTTACTCTTTCCAAAAGTACAAGGACTAGGGAGCATGGAATGAAGGGAACATAAGAACATAAGAGTTGCCTCCGCCGGGTCAGACCAGAGGTCCATCGCACCCAGCAGCCCGCACCCGCGGCGGCCCATCAGGTCCATGACCTGTTAAGTGTCCCTGTCTTTCCTGTACCTATCTCTATGTCTATCTGTACCCCTCAATCCCCTTGTCCTGTAGGTATTTATCCAAACCTTCTTTGAACCCCTGTAGCGTGCCCTGCCCTACCATAGCCTCCGGGAGCACTTTCCATGTGTCCACCACCCTCTGAGTAAAGAAGAACTTCCTAGCATTTGTTCTAAACCTGTCCCCTTTGAATTTCTCTGAGTGCCCCGTTGTATTTGTGGCTCCCCTCACTCTGAAGAATCTGTCCCTGTCTACCTTCTCTATGCCTTTCAAGATTTTGAAGGTTTCTATCATGTCTCCTCTAAGTCTCCGCTTTTCCAGGGAGAAAAGCCCCAGCTTATCTAACCTATCAGTGTATGAAAGGTTTTCCATACCTCTTACCAATTTAGTTGCTCTTCTCTGGACTCCCTCAAGTATTGCCATGTCTTTCTTGAGGTACAGTGACCAGTACTGGACACAGTACTCCAGATGGGGGCGCACCATTGCACGATACAGTGGCATGATGACTTCCTTCGTCCTGGTTGTGATACCACTTTTGATGATGCCCAACATTCTGTTTGCTTTCTTTGAGGCTGCCGCACATTGTGCCGATGCCTTCAGTGTTGTATCCACCAACACACCCAGGTCTCTTTCAAGGTTACTTACCCCTAGCAATGATTTCCCCATTTTGTAGCTGAATATCGGGTTCTTTTTCCCTACATGCATGACCTTGCATTTCTCTACGTTAAAGCTCATTTGCCACTTTTTTGCCCATTTTTCCAGTTTCGTTAGGTCCCTTTGGAGGTCCTCACAGTCTTCTGTGGTTCTAACCCTGCTGCAGAGTTTGGGGTCATCTGCAAATTTTATAACCTCACAATTTGTCCCCGTCTTCAGGTCATTTATAAATATATTGAACAGGAGTGGTCCCAGTACCGACCCCTGCGGAACTCCGCTCGTGACCCTTTGCCAGTCAGAGTATTGGCCCTTTACTCCAACCCTCTGTTTCCTGCCCTCCAACCAGTGTTTAATCCATCGGTAGACATCCCCTTCCACCCTGTGGTTCCACAACTTTTTAAGCAGCCGTTCATGGGGTACCTTGTCGAAGACTTTTTGGAAGTCAAGGTAAATGATGTCAATGGATTCCCCTTTGTCCATCTGGCTGTTTATCCCTTCGAAGAAGTGCAGTAAGTTTGTAAGGCACGACCTTCCTTTGCTGAAGCCGTGCTGGCTCGCCCTCAGCTGTCCATTGCTTTCCAATTGCTCGCAGATGCTGTCCTTGACCAGTGATTCCATCATCTTTCCCGGATCAGAGGTCAAGCTCACTGGCCTGTAGTTTCCTGGGTCTCCCCTCGATCCCTTCTTGAAGATAGTTGTGACATTCGCTTTTTTCCAGTCCTCCGGGATCTTCCCAGTTTTTAAGGATAGGTTATAGATTTGCTGGAGTGTAAACGCTATTTCATTTCTCAGTTCTTTTAGTACCCTTGGGTGGATTCCATCTGGGCCTGGTGATTTGACACTCTTTAATCTGTCTATCTGTCGGAGGATATCCTCTTGGCTTACCTCTATTTGCTCTAGCTTTTCGTCCTGATCCCCACTTATGATTTCCTCGGGTTCTGGAACATTGGATGTATCCTCGCTTGTGAAGACCGACGAGAAGAACTTGTTTAACCTGTCGGCTACCTCTTTTCCCTCTCTCACCACTCCCTTCTTATTTCCATCATCCAAAGGTCCCACTTCCTCTCTTGCCGGTTGCTTCCCCTTCACGTACTTGAAGAATGGTTTGAAGTTTCCCTCTTCCCTAGCCAGTCTCTCCTCGTATTCTTTTTTTGCTTCCTTAACCACCCGGTGACATTCCTTTTGTTGTTTTTTGTGTTCCTTCTGGTTTTCCTCAGTTTGGTCCCTTTTCCAATTTTTGAACGATATTTTCTTGTCCCTTATCACCTTTTTCACTGCGTTTGTTATCCACATCGGGTTTTTTGCTCGATTCTTTTTGCACCCTTTCCTAAACCTGGGGACGTACAGGTTTTGTGCTTTGTGCACCGTGTCCTTGAGTAGGGACCAGGCTTTCTCTACGATCTCCATCTTCCCTGAGCTGCTTCTGAGTTTCTTTCCAACCATCTTTCTCATAGCGTCGTAGTTCCCTTTTCTGAAGTTTAGCGCTGTCGATGTGGTTCTCTTCACCTTTGATGTTCCTGCTTCTAGTTTGTACTGGATCATATTGTGATCGCTGTTTCCCAGTGGCGCTATTACTACTACCTCCTTTGCGGGTCCCCCTAGCCCGTTGAGGATTAGGTCGAGAGTGGCATCTCCTCGCGTTGGGTCCTTGACCAACTGTTCCATGAAACAGTCCCTCACAGCCTCCAGGAATTTTGTTTCCCTCACGCAGTTGGAGTGTCCAATACTCCAGTCTATCCCAGGGTAGTTGAAATCCCCCATCACTACCACACTTCCTCCTTTGCATTCCTGCCTCAATTCAGCCTCCAGATCTTGGTCGTTGGCTTCCGGCTGTCCCGGTGGGCGATAGTACAGTCCCAGTTTAATGTCAGCCCCATTTCTTCCTGGTAACTTAACCCAAAGTAATTCCAAAATGTCCGCCCTTACTGCTGTTTCCATCCTGGTCGAGTGAATGGAGTCTTTTATATATAACGCTATTCCTCCACCCTTCTTGTACGTCCTGTCCCTCCTATAGAGTTTGTACCCCGGTAGGACCACATCCCATTTGTTTTCCTTGGACCACCATGTCTCTGTGATTCCAATTATGTCTAGGTCCTCCTTGTTGGCTATGACTTCCAGTTCTCCCATTTTGGCTCTCAGGCTCCTTGCGTTTGTGTATAAGCAATTGTAGTCCCGGTTGTTTGTTTTCCTTGCTGGTTTCTCTTGTGGTTTGTTGCTCCCGCCGACCCCCTCTAGGGCTGCCAGCTCTCAAGTTTCGTTTTGTTCTTCCTCCTTCTGTGTTGTGTCCCCTTTATCCTCAGCCAGCTTCCCCACTTTTACATGTCCCTTTAGCTTCTGCTGTTTACTCTTCTTTTTGCTCTCCAGTTCCAGTTGTTCCTTGGACCACTGTATTCCATCCTGAAGTCCTACTCTACAATTTCCCCGCTCAGTATCTTTGTTCGATACTCTAGTCCGATGTGTTGTTGTTAGATCGACTGTCGGCTTTCCCCTTCTCCTCAGTTTAAAGCCTTATCTATTGCAGTCTTGACGTTGTTTGCCAGCATTCTTGTTCCCGCCGTGCTCAGGTGCAGTCCGTCCCTCCTGAAGAGCTTGTTCTTCCCCTAAAAAGTTGTCCAGTTCCTTACAAAGTGGAAACCTTCCTCTTCGCACCATCTCCTCAGCCATCCATTTATTGCTTGCAGCTCAGTCTGTCTCCTCGCATCCACCCTCGGTACTGGCAGGATCTCAGAAAAAGCTATCTTCCTCGTCCTCAGCTTCAGTTTCCTCCCTAGGGTCTTGAACTGCTCAGTTAGTGCCGTCCTGTTGTAATTTCTTCTGCTGACATCGTTGGTTCCAACGTGGATTATCACTGATGTCTCCTCCGTCTCAGCTCCTTCCAGGATCCTCTCTATTCTGTCCGTGATGTCCTTCGTTCTTGCCCCCGGGAGACATGTCACGGGGGTAAGTAGTAGTAAATTTATGTTCAAATGATTTTTATTGAGTCGAAAACTGAACCAGTACAGAATACACTAAAACCATACAAGACTCAAAGTTTTTCAATGTACAAAGTGCAAACCAAACTATGTCCAACATACAAAATGCAAACCATGCTCAAAACACCCTCCGGAGCCCCAGGACTAGTAAATTAACTCATGTATAAAGAGAGTGGTAGTAAATTTATAACAAATAGAGAAAATATATCTTCACTGAACGTGTAATAAATTTCTGGAATTTGTTGCCAGAGAATGTAGTAAAAGCTGTTAGCTTAGCGGGGTTTAAAATAAGACTGCATAACTTCCTAAAAGAAAAGTACATAAGCCATTAGCAAGATGGACTTGTGAAAATCTACTACTTATTTATGGGATAAGTAACATAAAATCTGTTTTACTCTTCTGGGATCTTGTCAGGTACTTGTGATCTGGATTGGCCTCTGTTAGAAACAAAATACTGGGCTTGATGGACCTGCGGACTTTTCCCAGTATGGCAACGCTTATGTTTTATGTTCTTAACAGGTTTAATGAGCGATGGTGAGTGGGCTCTGCTCAACCCTTCCAACGACGATAGCATGCATGCTGAAAAAAACTGAGTACATTGAAACAAAACTTACTCTTTCGCTGGTATAAGCGGGGAACCTGAGGAAATGCTTTTGGGTGGAATAGTAGTAAAGCCAGGAGGAGGATTGTTGAGGGAGGTTGATAATCCTGGAGGCGGATGGCAACCCTTTAATGACACTACAGAGGTAAATCCTAAAGAAAAGCAACATGTTTATTAGAAACATAGAAAATGACGGCAGAAAAGGGCCATAGCCCATCAAGTCTGCCCACTCTAATGAGCTACTGTATATCATTAAGAAGAGAGGAAAAAGACTAGAACAGCACTTTGTTCATAAAACCAGACTTTTAAGGTTCCTTCTAAACAAAAAATGAGATTAAAAAAAAATGCTAAGCTGGAGACAGTTCAAGAGACAGCTACCAAAGTGATATGGGATCTTCAGCTAAAGTATTACGAGGATGGATCACTGAGACATAGGAGGGGGTGAAGGGAGAGGCAAAGATATGATAAACACATTCAAAATGCTTGAAAGTTATTACTAAAGCGCAAAGTAAAATCTTGATTTCAATGGACAAGAAATTCAAAATAAAGAGATCATAATAGGCTTTGAGAGGGCTACACAGGATCAATTTTTTCACGGGATGCTCTCCCAGAAATAGCATTAAATTTAGCTTCCCTCCTTATTCTTCCCCCTCCCCATTTTGAATCTTCCCTTTTCCCCCGTCCCTCTCTTATCAATTTTGTTCATGTCTTGTCCAATACTTTATGTTATTGCCCCATTTTACTTTTATTGTAACTTAAATTTTAGGATTGTAAAGCGACCAGATACTTGTCAATGGTCAGTATATCAAATTATGACTAAGCTAGTGAAAGGCATTTAATTATTAAAAGGATTGACTGGTCATCAGCAATAAAGCCGTTACCTGGGGGTGGCATTCTTGACATGGTATGGTTTTCAAGAGCTGGAAAGTCCTCATCAGGTAACGGGCACTGGTGGACTCCCACTGGCTTCCTCAGGCCAGGGGGTTCCTTAGATTTACTGGTACTGGTGTCCTGTTTCTCAGTGTGTCCGTTGGCAACCGTATTGGATTTATCGCTCAAAACCGAAAGGGCTTGTGGGGTGGGTGTGCGCCCAGCCTCCAACACATTCTCCTTATGAGAGGAGCGAGCAGCTTCCACTGGAGCTGGCGGAGCGGATAAGCAGCTCTTCTTTTCTGTTCCCATCCTCTTTTTCTTTCCAACTTTTGCAAGAGTCTGCGCAGAGGACGCTGTCAGCAGGGAAGAGATGTCAAACATAGTGGGTGTGTTCCTCACCTCCAGAGTGCTCTTCCCGCCTTCTTCATCCTCCTCCTCTTCCGAGATGGGCACTTTACTGCTCTTGTGGCTCACTTTGCTACCTGCAGAGCTGGATTTTTTCACAGGGGGATTTGAACTGGTCCCATTGGAAGGGTTCGTTTTGACCATATTTTTGGAGGACCCATTGGCCCACGCTGACATAACGGTGGAAACGGTTTTGTTTGGCTTATGTTTTGACACTAGAGCTGGGAAGTCCTCTTCTTGGAAGGCGGAAGATTTTCGTGCAGAAGCATAAGACAGAGAGAGTCCTGTGGATACGGTGGAGACCGCTGAGGAGACTGCAGGGGACAAGCTTGGGAAATCCTCATCCTTCAACTTAGCAGACACCGGCTCAACAGAACTGGAAAAATGGTATATAAAATAAAGAACAGTGGAGCTGTTTGGTACCTTGTCAGCTTTTAAGTTTACTCAAAATATCTTATAATGCATCACAAACCCAACCCAAATACAAATGCCCTATTCAACTCTGTTAATGGACTGTGGGCCTTCCCAGTTTCTTTGCTACAGCTAGTAAATCTCTCGCTACATAATTTGATAGTGAATTCTAGCTAGGTATATTAGTAGTGGCTTTTTTTAAACCCTTTATTTGGCTTTGTTGCTCTGAAGTGTTTTTATGGCTCTTATGGGAGATCTGCATCTCCAAATGCATTACTTGGCACCATTACTCTCGTTCAACATCAAGGGGAACCTGACAGCTGTCTCTCAGTAGCTCTTGGTTTTGGCTGGCTCCTCCTCCTTCAGATCTCATACCTAACCCAGTCATCACATAGGCCCACAGCCTGCATGAAAACCTGAGCCATAGCGACAACCCAAGCAGCAGCAGCAAATCTATACTGCATCAATACCAAGGATTAGCAGTTCACCCGAGAGAGGTGCTTTAGGCCCAGTTTATTTCTTCAAGGTAACAGTCCTTCTTTTCATGGAATTCCCAAAACAAGTTACAACAAACTTGCATCATTTTAAAATACCATTAAATGAGAGCCAAAATGACCCTGTTGGTTGTTCTAGGTAGGGACAATTATTAAGTTTAATGCCAGCACCAGATGTCCTGCTTCTCATTACCTCTAGACCCAACTACAAAAGCAGTCCAATTCTAAAACTGTGCTCAGAGAACCTACCCATTAATCTTTAAAACTAGTCCAAAATTTTACTCATGTAACAGGACTGAGTAAAGAATAAAATAACGAACCCTGTTTGTTGGTGCTTTATCTGGTCTTTTGCAATATGCGTGTTATAAAACATTTATTCTGCTGCATACCTTGGAAGAGATGCAAACGCTGGAATATCCTCTTGACTTTGAGTCCCAGCATTAACTGATGGCTTCTCCACTTCCTTGGCAGCTTTTAATGAGAAAACACAGATTCAGAAGCGCTTACCCCTCAACTGACTTTTGCAGCCGACATTCTTATTTATTACGCTTGTAGCCCGCAGATAACTACATACACAATTACAATAAAATGTTACATGCATAATCAAACAGAAAATAGCAGATTATTAAAATACCAGAATAAAATAAATAACCTACACATATGTCTTAAAATAAAAAGCCAAGCAATTATAAGATTACAAAGTAACCAAATTTGAAACGGCAAGTCAGAAAAAATAGGCTTAAAAAAATCAGAGGTCAGACGGATCGAATATGGAACCGAGTTCCATAGTAAAGGTCCAATTACTTGGAACATACATCTAGCATTAACTCGCATTACTTTGATACTTTAATGTGCCTTCACATTTTTGGATGCCTTTTTCCTTAACTAAAAGGAAAAAGAAAATACAGATCTCCCTCCGTTTTCGCGGGGGTTAGGGGCAGAGCCAGCCCGTGAATATTAAAAAACTGTGAATAATATTCGGGCCGGTTCTGCCCCTAACCCCTGCTTATTTTAAGCCCTGAAAGCCTCCCCTTAAGCCTTACCTGGTGGTCTAGCGAGTTTTCAAGCAGGAGCGATCTTCCCACGCTCCTGCCCCGTGCAGATCGCTCACAGGAAATGGCTGCCTTGAGCTCCCGTAGTCTCTCGAGCCATTTCCTATGAGCAATCTACACAGGGCAGGAGCGTGGGAAGATTGCTCCTGCCCCGAAAACCCGCTAGACTGCCAGGTAAGGCTTAAGGGGGAACTTAGAGGGCTTAAAATAGCCCGAAAAATAAAAATGACTTTTTTGCTTTAAAATCGTGAATAAGCAGGTGGGAGCAGCAAATCCATGTCCAGGCACCATGGAGCAGTTGTCTGTAATCCCTTTCATTTTTACAGCAAAAAAAATATTTGAAAAAGGCGCAAGTGTATGTAGTTTATTTCTAAGTATTTATCTCATTAACTTTTCTTTTCTTCCTGTGGTACACAGCAGGAAGTGAGTGTCTCCCAAGCAGCACTCCCAAACCATGAATCCAAGCAGCCACATCAATCTCAAGAGGCAGCAAACCTGTAGTGTCCTGAGGAGGTCTGGACATTTTCTTAGAGGAGCTGCCTTCTTCAGGGTCTCCTCTCCCATCATCCCTTCTAGGTTTACTGCCATCTTCTTTATTATCCCCCTGTTTCCTTTCCTCTTGTCGTCTTGCTGCTACCGATGCCCTCACAGCTGCTGCAATCTCTCTGTCTTCCTCTTCCCTGCGAGTGTAAAAAGGTTTCAGCCAGGCACGTTTTACTGGTTTTCCGCTTCAGGATATCACATGCTAGGTGAAAACAGATACTGCACACAACTCGTACTAGAAAAGACCTACACCTGAATTTATCTGGCATAAAAGCAAATTAGCAAAGATTCTGCCCCCTCCCTCATTAAGTTCCTGCAGTGATCTGTAAAATTCCAGTTTTAGTCCAGCATAGATAAAAACAAAGAATTAAAAGCTGTTTCAAACATAACAAAACTGACTTTTAATGTTCAATGCGGAGCACAATGTGTTGCCATGTTAATCCACTTGAAGGAATGGAGATTAATAAATCAAAGATGACCTTTTATTAACCTCTTATACTGTTCAAAAACAGGACTGCTGAATGGTTAGTGCATACACTAGGAGGAGAAAAAAAAAGTGGAAAATAAATTTTCCTGCTCATTTTCTTTCCTTCAGTCTTACCAGACCAGACCAGTCCAGATGAATGAGTTATATCTCCCTACCAGCAAAAGACAAAGAAATAGAACTTTGGCTGAACTGGTCTGGTATGGACAATAAGGAACATTTTGCTATTATACTATAAACACTGTATCTGAGCTAGCCAGAGGAAAGAGGAAATATATGGGAGGAAAAACTGCAAAAGGAAACTGATGTCAATCTAAGGTCCATGATTGGGCAAATTAAAATAATATTTGAGTGAAGCTGTAGAATGAGAAAGAGAGATGGCATAAGATCTTTACTCTTTGAATTTCCTTGAACTTTACTAGTGAGGGAAGACTTGGGTGGGGGGGGGACCAGGTAGATTATGGATGAGTGCTCTGAAGAACACACTCGGTGCTCATCCACATGGGGTGAACAGTTGGGGGGGGGGGGATTTGAAAAGACATGGTTGTATGAGTTATTTTGGGGATTTACAATTTGGTGCTGTATATTAGGTAGGTATGCTGGTGCCGTGAATTTACTGTTATGTTTGGCTCTGTATGGTATTCTTGATTATTTTGAAAAACATTTATTGAACAAAAAAAAAAGAAAGGGACTTCAACAAGAAATGCAGAAATCTTTCCTTACAAGTTAGGCAGGAGTTGGAAGCACAATCTACCCCTAAATGAATGCTGATGGCTTTCTCAGTCTCCAGTTCCTCTGGCTTCCTGTCTTACAAGGACATGCTGCTCTGACTTCCAAACTAAAGATCTCTCCTCTTGCAAGCTTCACAGAACTGTTGAACCCAGCTCAAGAGGTCCCTGAATACAAGGCTGCTGCATAGGTCAGTTTGGAGGCCTCAAAAAAGAAATTAGATTCTTACCTTGCTAATATCTTTTCTAGTAGACAGGTGTGTCATTCTGGATGGACAGGTAATCCCCCCATGTCGCAAGCCATGCTAAAGGAATCCATTCCAGCTTTACAACACCTTCTCATTCACCAGAGGGTTCTGTTGTCCCCTTTAGTTTGTACCAAAGCAGGCAATAGCCTTATATAGAAACACTTTTGGATAAGATTCTCGTGAATATCATCAAGAAGATAAAGCTTTATGGCAACGTTTAACATGTTTGTTATATTTTCAGAACAGAACAGAGTTATAGTTTGGGGAGTTTCCCTGTATCCCTCTGTTCTGCTCTGAAAATATAACAAACACGTTAAACGTTGCCATAAAGCTTTATCTTCTTGATGATATTCACGAGAATCTTATCCAAAAGTGTTTCTTTGAAATGGTTTCTTACAATATGCGACACTCTGCATAGCAATGAAAGAGTATTATAAGTGTACTTTTTAGTTGTAGGATATGCACTGCTCTACACAGTAGAAAAAGTTAACAGCAAGGCTCCTGAGATAGGCCATGGTGGCCGAAACACGTGTGTGTCGAGCCATTGCACTCTTAGGTAGAGTTTTGAAATAAAGTTGCACATCAGAAACTTGAACTCTCCACTGTTTTGTTTTCCACGGGCAACATATGTTGACAAATGGCCCTGTGGATCCATTTGGAAATCGTAGCCTTGGACACTGGTGTGCCACACTGAGTCTGCTGGGTGAGCACAAAGAGATGGTCAGACAGCCTGAACTCAAGATATTGCAGAAGGACTCTCTTCACATCCAACGTTTTCAGAATCTGGCCCTCTTTCTTAGAACCTGTGGACTGGAATGCCAGCAATTTGGCCTCTTGAATGAAATGAAATATACAAAACAGATCAGAAAGACTCCTCCCAGCTCGTGTTCAAAAGGAAAAACTGAAGGGGGTAGCAGAGCCCTCTGGTGAAGAAGGAGATGTTGAGAAGCTGGAATGGATTCCTTCTGCACAGCTCATGAGAATGGGGAGATTACCCATCTGTCCAGAATGGCACACCTATTGCACTAAACTAAACTAAACCTTAAGTTTGTATACCGCATCATCTCCACAGAAGTAGAGCTCGACACGGTTTACAGGAATTACTAAAGAAAGGAACTCCAATGGGAAGAAGAAGGGCTTGGTAAAAAGGAAAGAAAGAGGGGACTAAGCAAAGAGGAGAGGGAGGGAGTGGTTACATTTTAGAGAAAAGCCAAGTTTTCAAATGTTTTCTGAAGCGTTGGAGGGAGGTTGCACTCCGAAGAGGGGCAGATAAGCTGTTCCACAGCTCGGTGATCTTGAAGAGGAGGGATGTTCCAAGTTTTCCTGTATGGGATATGCCTTTTAAAGAGGGGAATGATAGTATGAATTTTTGAGTGGATCTGGTGGAGTTAGGATTTGCGGAGAGCCAAGATAGTGGAAACAGGGGAGGAAAGACTGTTCCAGAAGAGATTCCAACCTCTGGTCCTGAATGTCCCACTTTTGACCATAATAGGCTTCCATAACATTGGTATAACTATACATTCTGGGGAGCCTCACCAGAAAATTCTGATCTTCTATGGGGCAGAGGGTACAACTTGGGCACTATGCTGGCTGCCTTTAATGCTGTACCTGGCACATCGCACTGAGTAGTCCCTATATTCTAAACGTTTTGGAAAACTTCCAGATCCCTGCCAAATTAGGGGTTTCCTTGGATGCACCATAGACTCTGAAAGCTCCTCAGATGTATTCAGATACACCCTCACCTAGACAACAATTCCCCCTTCCAAAATAGATGCACAACTACTGCCCCCTCATCCTGAAAGAAGGAGGGGGGGAAGAGGAGACAATAGCAGCTCCTAAGGGAAGGCAGAATATTGTGACCATCTTGAGATCTTAGGAGGGGTGAGAAGCTCTAGTCGGAGGTATTTGCTAGCTCTCAACCCAGTCCATTTTTATCTGGTAGGAAAGGATATGAAAAAGAAAAGTGTCAGGTTTATAATATCGATTGTCCTACTGTAAACAATCGATAGGGCTTGTATGGCAGAGAGCGAGCGAGCGAGCTCTTGTACCTCTTGTACCGCCAGCTTCCTCTCCTGTTCTGTCCTCCTCGGGATCCTCCTCTGCCTGGTCGCCCCTGTTGTCTGTTATATCTGTCCACCTCTTCAAAGTCCTCCCTGCTTACCACACCTGCAACACATGACCACAGTTGAAAACACACACAAATATTGTCTTCTGTTAATGTCATTGTTTTAAGGTTTATCATTCTATGGTTCAATATATATTTTTATATTTATTTTAGTATTTAGATACCACTTATAGCCTAAGTGGTTTACATTCAGGTACTCTATCTGTCCTGGTGGGCTCACAATCTATGTAATGTACCTGGGGCAATGGTGGGATTAAGTGACCTGCCCAGGGTCACAAGGAGCAGTGTGGGTTTGAACCCGCGACCTCAGGGTGCTGAGGCTGTAGCTCTAACCACTGTGCCACACACTCCCCACAGGTGACTGCTAATATCAGACAGCTAACATTTTGTATTACTTTGACAACACATTTAAAGTTGCTATACTAATTCAAAACTAAAATTATCACTCACCCTCATTCCTCCGCTGATGACGTGGGGTGTAATTAAACTGAAGGTCAATCTGTCGGTTCTGCCGGGCCTCAGCCCGGTTCTTGCTGTGGAAGGATGTTTTGTGAGCTTTGTAGTCTATCTCTGTTCGAAAAGCATGTGTGAACTGCTCAGAAGCACAACGACCCTCTTCACAAAGGAAATGAGTTTCACGGAAATGTTCTCGCAGGTAATCATAGTCACTAGAAAAAGAATTAACAGTAAAGCAGCCTTCTAAAAGCATCCCAACCCATAACCTGGATACCAAACCAATGTTCTCTGCTCTGGCTGCTGAAAGAACCCCAGCAACAAGCTGAGAACCAGGAGAAGGCAGGGTTCAAATCCTACAGATGCCCTTGTGACTTTGATCAAGTCATGTCATCTTCTACTGGATGAGCTGTGACTTGGATTGTAAGCCGTATATCAAACCCGAGACCCGGTTGCTCCCCAGCTTAGTTTTTCAATCCTTTCACTAACATACCTGAACACAAAGCTGTTGGACTAATTTTCCTTCATGGTCCCGATTACTTTCCCAGCTTCTTTTAGTTCCAATGAATATTCTTTCCTGTACTCCTTGCCCTTAGATTTTCAGGGATCTTGCTATCCTAACAAACCAGTGTGCCTTAAGCACCATGCAGCCCATAGGCAAACTTCACTGGTTGCCAGTAGAGTCCAGAATTCTGTTTACGTTTTCCTGTATTTGTTACAAAGCAGTTTTTGGGATGTTACCAGATTACTGAATTCAGGAAGTGCCTAAAAACATATCTGTTCCTGAAATATCTAGACAGCTGACCCGTACATCTCTTTCTTCTCAATACGGTTCTCTTGACCTATTAACCACTTTCTTTCACCTCTTTTAAGTTCAATCAATTTGTAACGTCTTTTAATCTTTTGTAAACCGCATAGAACTTCACGGTACTGCGGTATATAAACTGTTATTATTATTATCTTGCTTCCCATTTCTCTTTGAATTATCTCAACAAGAGAACACGTAGAATAAATCTATTCAACTATCCCCCTTTAAAATCCTGCCAATATAAGAAGTTTTTTGACAAAATATTTTCCTTCCAGGCCGCCAAACTGAATATGTGGCTAGGAAAACCTATATTAGAGGCCACTTCTTATTTTGATTTTAGGAAAACATTAAATATCCTAGTATTACAACTGTTTTAATTCACTTTTGTTTTTTAACTGATGCATTTCAATTCTAACTGATTCTTAATTGATGTATTCCAATTTTAATTGACTGTTTTTATTATGTCATTTCAATTTTATTGATTGTATATATTTTATCTTGTTGTGAACCGCTTTGAACCTTTTCTGGTATAGTGGTATACAAAAATAAATTATTATTATTATAATCGGCTGTGTGGCATTTAGCATGCACTAAATCCATTAGATTACCTTAATAAAAAGGACCCCATTAGATCAGATGCTCTCCTGACAAACACTTTGTGTGTTTTCTTTTTTAAGTTCACACCTGTTTCAATAGTAGCTCAAGGCAAGTTGCATTCAGGTGCAGTCGGCAACGGAGGGTTGTAACTTGTCCAAGATCACAAGGAGCAGTAGATGGGTTTGAATCTGGCTTCCCTGGTTCTAAGTTTGCTGCTCTAATAATCCGACAACTCCTCCCATTATCTTATTCAAGTTTACACTCTTGAATTTCAGGATTGGAAGAGCAGTGGGTGAATTCCTCCTACCACACTTACATTATTTACAGAGCACCATTCCACATTTTATTGTTGGCTTATGAAGTATAAACTAGCTATGAATTTCATTGATCTCTGATTAGCACCTCCACAAAATAAGTAATGCAGCATAAAGACAGAAGACTGATTCAGCCACACTTATGCACTGACATTATTTTGAGAGGAATAAAAGATGCTTGACAGAAGAGTTTTGATTTTTCTTTTTCCACTTGCACTAAGTCCTAGAATGGTCATTTCACACTAGCCCCATCACACTGCTCAAACAAGGACAATCTCTATTGGCTGAGAATGAAACACAGCCGAGTTGAAGCATCTGCTCCAAGCTAAACAAAAGGAGATAGAGGCAAGTGTGGGGAGTGCATGACTTGAGTGCATTATACTCAGGGCTCAGTAAGGAAATGCCACCTGCACAGGCTTATCACCTCCCCCTGCTGGAGACTGAGAACACACTGGTTGTACTTGGGACTGCACAGCCCACTTGTACTACAGCCAAAGTCTGTGTCTCAGTCTCCACCTGCTGGTCATGGTGAGCTATTACCCATCAGTTGCTGTGCCGGTCTGGAGAGACGATTAAAGAACGTAATCTTTTTCCCCCACATACCAGGATGCAACAGACCTGTAATATTCTTGGGCACCATCAGAATCACAGAAGTGACAGAAGTAGTGATCTCTTCGCAGATGTTTCAGCAGCTCATCATTGTCCAGATAACGTTCATCACAGAATTTACACAGTGGGTGCCCACGGTGAGATGTATCATCAGAGTCACCATGTATGCGATGCCGAGCCAGGTCCTTGCGGGAATACCATTTACGTTCATATGTAAAGTTCTGAGAAAAAAAAAATATTTCCAAAAATCTTAAAACCATAGAAGGCATCCCCTCTGACATTTCTCAATGTCAACAGCAGCACTGACGTTCTCTATTATCTCCTCTGCAAGATGGAAGAAGGCTGTTGCATTGACCTCCTGTCCTTGCTAAGGAAGATGGAAATCAAATCAGTTGCCCAACCAACATAGGTCACTAGATCCACAAAACATCTGTGATGGCTGGATCACTTTCCATGTGGGATGAAGGAGGGAAAAGCAAGTGCGAGGTTAGACCCGGGGGGGGGAGGGGTGCTGCCTGCAAATACTCTGTCCCTCTGCAAATATTTGTGGGCATCTACTAGTGATGAAGAAATTGTTCAACTGACCGCCTCGATCCCTTGGTATTAAAACATATTACGCTATTTACAATTGTTTTTTAACAAGTCACTAATCTTACAGATTTCAAGTTAAGAAATCAAGTCCCTTGTAGTGACACCATTTAAACTCTGGCTTAAGACATAAGGAAAAATTAGATCTAATCTGATCATTTTCTTTCCATTAATCCTTTACACCAGGGGTGTCCAACCTGCGGCCCTGGTCGATGCAGTGTTTTCCTCTGCTGCCCCCGGGTGTTTACCGTCTTGCCAGCTCCCTCCTCTGTCTTGCTGTAGCGTTTGTGCAGCCCCAGAAAATTGTTTTCGGACAATGCGACCCAGGGAAGCCAAAAGGTTGGACACCCCTGCTTTACACTATTCCAAAACTTGTGGTAATAAGAATAGTTATGTCCATCGACCAGCAAGTGGAGGTACAAGCTCATTTGCGTCTTAACCCCAGTGAGGTACCCCAGCCCCTTCAGTATTTACGTAAACAAGCAATGTGAATAAAAAAATACCAAGACTCAAACAACCATAAACCATAACTTCAGAACAAGAAAAACTACTAAATAACAGCAGAAACTTTTGCACTCCTCAAATGACTGAAATAAAGAGGAGACACTTGAGAGAAAACAGCCAGCTTAACAGGTAATAAGCTAACTCTTCTTATGGCTAGTTAAGACAGAAGCAACAGGAGGGCTTCTGGAGTAGTGTGATGGACTAATGGAAAGAAAATGATCAGGTAAGACCTAATTTCTCCTTCTTTCTATATCATCTTTTCCCACTATTCTTGGCACTGTTGCCTGTAATACTGAAGCTCCAAATGAGCCACCACATCTACCCTATAATGATCAACAAAGGTGTGTAGGGACAAACATGTTACTACCTTGCAAATATCCTCTGGTGATATCAAGGTAGTGTCCGCCCAGGAAGCAGTCACCCACCTCATCAAGTAGGCTTGCAAGGAAGAAAGTGGCCATTTACCTGCAAGAATATAGGTCCAAGTAATAGCCTCCATCAAACATCTTTCAGTCATAGGTTTGGTCACTGCTAAACCCCGTTTCTACTTACTGAAAGGATGACGAGTCTGTCCGATTTTCAAAATTCATTGGTTACTCCAAGTAGTGGAGAAGGATCCACCAAACATGGAGTAGTCTCAAGGATGGACTTCCACAATCCGCTTTGCGAAAAAAAGGGAGCCCCAGTAACTGGTTAATGTGAAACGTGGATACCATCTTCAGGAGAAAGGACGGGACTGCCCAGAAACACCCCCTCCCCCGGCATAAAAAGGCCTGAATTTCTGAAATGCAGTACACAAAGGCAATCACCATTAAACAACAGTGTCTTCAGTTTAAGGTGTTTGAGAGGCTCAAAAGAAGCATTTTGAAGCACACAAAGAACAGACTGAGGTTCCATTCCAGAACAAATATGTACCACACCTGTCAAAAACCTGACGTCAGGGTGTGCCACCAAGAAAGAACATTGCAGTTGACCTCTGAAACAAGTCAAAGCAAGTCAGAGACCCAAATGCTAAGCCCTTCTCCAGGCCCGACTAAAGAAAAGCCAAGATGTGGGCTATTGAGGAAGAGGAATAAAAAGAAATTGCTCTCTCTGCACACCAGCCTTCAAACATTCTCCAACCAAAGTAGATCATTCTCTAGCCTGAAGCAGAGTTGCAGTCACTGAATCTGCATAACCCTTGCGCCTCAGTCATACCCTACAATGGTCAGGCCGTAAGGTCAAAGGGGGAACAGTTCCACCATTAAGATCAGACCTTGCTGCCACAACTTCAAGGGAGCTGAAGTGGTTGCCCAGCAAAAAAACATATCAAATCTACATTATCTAAATAGTGGGAAAGGATGATATGGAAAAGAGGTATTATTCCTAACTGAAACAGACTAATTTCTTGTATATAATTAAAGGGCAGTAGATGTGTGAAAGTCTCCGAGTGGAGGTGGTGGTGATGAAGACTATCTGAATGCAAGATAGCGTGGGATAGGCATGTGGGATCTCTTAGGGAGAGGAGGAGAGAGTGGACTGGATGGGCCATTTGGTCTTTATCTGCTGTCATGTTTCTAGAGAAAAGCTTATTAACCCTCCTCTTGCCCCAGTATTTCTATCCACAACTGTTGCTCACCTTTAGGTACTTCACACAGAGCTTACAGCAGAAGAGCTCATGTTGTTTCCTCATGTGCTGCTCCAAATCGAGAAAGGAGTGAAAGGGTCGTATCTCTGGACACAGAGCGCACTCATGCAGCAGCAACCGCCTGAAGCAAAGCAATGGGTATGAGAGAAAGAGGCAGTCGGAAAAGAACCACCCCACCCCCACCCTGGATCCCTGGTTCATTACTGTTAGGTACAAAGACTGCTGGGAAAAAGGTCTATGATATCCTGGAAGAGAAGCCCAAACTGGGATACATTTAATAAAATGGTGTGAACTTTTTACATTAAGGCAGTTCAGCTGTCAATCCACTGTCCTCCCTCCCTGTGACATGTATACTTTTTCTTCTTCTATCATGAATAGTAGTAGCAATTATAAAACTATTTTATGCCTTGAAACGTTATTATTCTGGGTCAAGAATTTACTATTTGACCAACATTTCACTTGTATGCTGGCTCTTGAGGTGAACATATCTGATGATCTTAAGGTAGCCAAGGAGGTTGAAAATGTGATGGAAAAGAAAAAATAAAATAGACCCAGTTAAACACATCTGTGACCTCGTTCTATTGAAAGGAGCTATGAAATGAGAGGGCATAGGTTGAAGGTTAAAGGGGATGTACTCAGGAGTAATCTAAGAAGCCCTTCTCTGCTAAAAGGGTGGTGGTGCATGTATAAACAGCCTCCCAGTGGAGGTGGAGGAGATGAAGACTGTATATGAATTTATAAGCACATAGATACTCTAAGAGAGAGAAACATAGTATCATATATACTCAAATATAATCCTAGGTTTTGGGCCAAAAATACTCTTTATATTTAGATCCACCTTAAATCCTGGTGGTCAAGTCTTGCGAATTGCCATGGCAACTCATGGAAGTCATTTTTTTTTCAGTGAGACTAAGCAGACAGGGTCATAAGAGGAGCGCTCCTGCCCCAACTCACCCCACTGGGCTACCAGTGATTAAGGTAGGCCTGGGGGGAGGCATGCGCTGCTTCTCCGAGGGAGGGATTGCTCCCATCACGGTTTGGCTCACCACACCACCAGGATTTAAAGCGGACCCAGGGAGAGGCCAGCGCTAGGTTCAGATGGGGCAGGTAGGTGTACAGCTGGGTGGCACCTGAATATAAACCCTTGGTTTATATTTAACATTTTTCCCTCTAAAAAGGGAAGGAAAATGTTATTTTGGTTTATAGTCGAGGGAAGTGATGGAGAGGAAAAAGCATGAGATAAACATAGAGGATCTCTAATTCGAAAATGAAGAATGTAAATTAAAGCGCTAAGGCTGGTACTGGACAGACTTGCACGGTCTGTGTCCCATATGTAATGATTTGGTGTAGGATTGGGCTGGGGAGGGCATCAATGGGAACTCCACTAACTTGGAACATGAGGATGTTACTAGCCAGACTTTATGGTAGATATCCTGAAAACAGGATGGTTGGATAGGCTAGAGTGAGCTTGGATGGCAACTTCAGCAGTTGGAACCTAGGACAAGACCAGGTGGACTTTACAGTCTACAGCCCAGAAATATCAAAGAATTTAATCATGTATTTTTAATGAGTATAACTAATGGGCAGACTGGATGGACTATTCGTCTTTCTCTGCCGTCATTTACTATGTTATTATATACAGTAGATAGTATGGTTGGGCAAACTGGATAGGCCATATCGTCTTTATCTGGTGTCATTTTCTTGTTTCTTTTGCGTAAGAGATCACGTAAAACTATGACTTCTTTCTGAAAAATGGAAAATATAGGATATGGAGCTCTGATGCCCAAACTGTCCATACATTACTTTTGATGACGTAAAGGATAATTCTGTGTTGGATGCTGACAGATATGATGCAAATTTTACAATTATTTCAATCATAAAAGACAAAGTCAAGGTAAATGCACTTACCTATAGAGGGAAAACACTTTTCCATCAGCAAAGTAGATGCCGTATTTCTTCTCACATTGTAACTGGTGGGTTGCAATTGTAGAAAATGGTACCAATTTCTTTACAAAAACAACCTAAATTAAAAAAAAAAGTTCATTCACAATTAAGTATGGAGGATTCTTTTCTCCTACAATGAATCAATACTAAGGATAGAAGTAATCCCAGAATAGCAGGCAGTGAGGCTGCTTACTTGTAGCAGGGGTTCTCCGTGGACACTTGGAGAAGCCAGTTACACATAGGTAACATTCTGAGCATGTCATTCAGCGGAGGGAAAGGCAGAAGGAAACATATCCCCCTGATCATGGGAAACCCATTACAGGCAAGTAGCTGACTCCCAAGTTAAGGGTACAAGGAGTCTTAATAGAAGCCTGCTTAACAATGAAGAGAGTGTGCAAGATGACTCTTTAGAACACAATTCAAATACTGGCCCATCCCTCCATATTATTTGGGGTGCTTTAAAGGCAGTCTTGAGAGGCTTCTCTTTATAATGTAAATTAGCTCAGTTTAGAGCATGCTTTTGGGAATTTTTAGAGGAACTGTATACAAGTGATACTAAAAATCACCCTGCTGATATCCAAAACTACTTAGCAGTCTCAGACTTACTCTTTCTTCTGCTTAAGAGCAAAAGACTAGCCTTACTGGGTCAGATCAATGGTCCATCAAGCAGTCCTCACGGTGGCCAATCCAGGTCCCTAGTACCTGTCCAAAACCCAAGGAGTGGCAACATTCCATGCTATCGATCCAGGGCAAGCAGTGGCTCCCCCCATATCTTTCTCAATAACAGACTTTTCCTCCAGGAACTTATTCAAACCTTTCTTAAAACCAGCTACGCTATCCGCTCTTTCCACATCCTCTGGCAACGTGTTCTAGAGCTTAACTATTCTCTGAGTGAAAAAAAAAACTTCCTCCTATTGGTTTTAAAAGTATTTCTCTGTAACTTCATCGAGTGTCCCCTAGTCTTTGTAATTTTTGACAGAGTGAAAAATCGATCCACTTGTATCTTTTCGACTCCACTCAGGATTTTGTAGACTTCAATCATATCTCCCCTTAGCTGTCTCTTTTCCAAGCTGAAGAGCCCTAACCTTTTTAGTCTTTCCTCATACGAGAGGAGTTCCATTTCCTTTTATCTTGGTCGCTCTTCTTTGAACTTTTTCTAGCGCCACTATATCTTAGATAGATAGCTTGAATTCAATACTGACACAAGAAGAGGTCCTTGGATCTGTTAGGGGTCTGGTGATTGGTAAATCACTGGGCTTAGAATTCTATCCTGATTGTGAAGCTTATGAATCAGGTGAGAAATGGAGGTCACCACAATGTCACATGCCTAGACTTCTGTTATACCAAAGGAAGGAAAGGTTAGAGTGAAAATATTTAGAAAAGTATTGGCCGTGAATCTTGGAAAAGCTTTCCCTACCCTTATACATTCAGATCAGATGAGCTTTGTCCTAAACCCCCCCCCCCCAAAAAAAAAAAAATAACAGGCAGTCCTTGGTTCTATCTATATTAGACTATTGCAATATCGTTTATTTGGGTATACCTAAAAAAACAGTGAGGAAATTAAGAATACTACAGAACACGGCTGTCCGCTTGATATTTGGAATGAAAAAAAAGCGACCTACTACAGACTGCTGCACTGGTTGCCAATAGAGGCACGAATAATGTTTAAGTTTTCTTGCGTTTGTTTCAAGCTGGTTTGGGGACTAGCTCCTACCTATCTTTTATCTCATTTTATGTTATATAGTCCTACAAGGATAACCAGAAATTGTAATTTATTTGCATACCCAAGCATTACTGGCTGTAAATAGAAATCCTTTCTGGATAGGACTCTCATGTATCAAGCAAGTAAACAGCAGTCTTGGAGCTAGGCTGACTTACGGCGCCTTTAGGAAAGAAATTAAAACTGCATTTGTTTGATAGATTTATCTCCTAAAATTCAGCGGTTCGACTGATCTTTGGGCTGAAGAAATGGGATCCCTATTACCTAAAACTCCACTGGCTTCCCCTGGAGGCACGAATTCTGTTCAAGTTCTCTTGCCTGTCTTATAAATCAATACCTTGGTCTGGCCCCAACTTACCTAGTTTCCCAATTTAATCTGGCAAGTTCTACTAGGCCCACACGAAGAATACATCTGTTCTCCTATCCAACAATAAAGGCCTGCCCAGAACCCTCGCCTTCCAGGCAGGCAAATGGAACGATTGGATCAGTAACTTTATCTTACACTCCTCAACCTACCTCAATTTTAGAAAATTGATAAAAACGAGTTTGTTCAATCGATTTGTAAACTAAGAATTCTATAGCACTGCAAATTTCAACCATTAACCTAAAGAATTTTTTAGCTTTCTACTTCTTCCTTTACATAAGATTGTATAGATCTCTTTGATTTGTTGACCTCTTCGCTTGTTCAATCGATTGCAAAATAAGAAGTCTATAGCACTGCAAATTCAACCATTAACCTAAAGAACTTTTTAGCTTTCTACTTCTTCCTTTACATAAGATTGAATAGATCTCTTTGATTTGTTGACCTCTTCGCTTGTTCAATCGATTGCAAAATAAGAAGTCTATAGCACTGCAAATTCAACCATTAACCTAAAGAACTTTTTAGCTTTCTACTTCTTCCTTTACATAAGATTGTATAGATCTCTTTGATTTGTTGACCTCTTCGCTTGTTCAATCGATTGCAAAATAAGAAGTCTATAGCACTGCAAATTTCAACCATTAACCTTAAGAACTTTTTAGCTTTCTACTTCTTCCTTTACATAAGATTGTATAGATCTCTTTGATTTGTTGACCTCTTCGCTTGTTCAATCGATTGCAAAATAAGAAGTCTATAGCACTGCAAATTCAACCATTAACCTAAAGAACTTTTTAGCTTTCTACTTCTTCCTTTACATAAGATTGTATAGATCTCTTTGATTTGTTGACCTCTTCGCTTGTTCAATCGATTGCAAAATAAGAAGTCTATAGCACTGCAAATTTCAACCATTAACCTTAAGAACTTTTTAGCTTTCTACTTCTTCCTTTACATAAGATTGTATAGATCTCTTTGATTTGTTGACCTCTTCGCTTGTTCAATCGATTGCAAAATAAGAAGTCTATAGCACTGCAAATTCAACCATTAACCTAAAGAACTTTTTAGCTTTCTACTTCTTCCTTTACATAAGATTGTATAGATCTCTTTGATTTGTTGACCTCTTCGCTTGTTCAATCGATTGCAAAATAAGAAGTCTATAGCACTGCACATTTCAACCATTAACCTTAAGAACTTTTTAGCTTTCTACTTCTTCCTTTACATAAGATTGAATAGATCTCTTTGATTTGTTGACCTCTTCGCTTGTTCAATCGATTGCAAAATAAGAAGTCTATAGCACTGCAAATTCAACCATTAACCTAAAGAACTTTTTAGCTTTCTACTTCTTCCTTTACATAAGATTGAATAGATCTCTTTGATTTGTTGACCTCTTCGCTTGTTCAATCGATTGCAAAATAAGAAGTCTATAGCACTGCAAATTTCAACCATTAACCTAAAGAACTTTTTAGCTTTCTACTTCTTCCTTTACATAAGATTGTATAGATCTTTTTGATTTGTTGACCTCTTCGCTTGTTCAATCGATTGCAAAATAAGAAGTCTATAGCACTGCAAATTCAACCATTAACCTAAAGAACTTTTTAGCTTTCTACTTCTTCCTTTACATAAGATTGTATAGATCTCTTTGATTTGTTGACCTCTTCGCTTGTTCAATCGATTGCAAAATAAGAAGTCTATAGCACTGCAAATTTCAACCATTAACCTTAAGAACTTTTTAGCTTTCTACTTCTTCCTTTACATAAGATTGTATAGATCTCTTTGATTTGTTGACCTCTTCGCTTGTTCAATCGATTGCAAAATAAGAAGTCTATAGCACTGCAAATTCAACCATTAACCTAAAGAACTTTTTAGCTTTCTACTTCTTCCTTTACATAAGATTGAATAGATCTCTTTGATTTGTTGACCTCTTCGCTTGTTCAATCGATTGCAAAATAAGAAGTCTATAGCACTGCAAATTTCAACCATTAACCTAAAGAACTTTTTAGCTTTCTACTTCTTCCTTTACATAAGATTGTATAGATCTTTTTGATTTGTTGACCTCTTCGCTTGTTCAATCGATTGCAAAATAAGAAGTCTATAGCACTGCAAATTCAACCATTAACCTAAAGAACTTTTTAGCTTTCTACTTCTTCCTTTACATAAGATTGTATAGATCTCTTTGATTTGTTGACCTCTTCGCTTGTTCAATCGATTGCAAAATAAGAAGTCTATAGCACTGCAAATTTCAACCATTAACCTTAAGAACTTTTTAGCTTTCTACTTCTTCCTTTACATAAGATTGTATAGATCTCTTTGATTTGTTGACCTCTTCGCTTGTTCAATCGATTGCAAAATAAGAAGTCTATAGCACTGCAAATTCAACCATTAACCTAAAGAACTTTTTAGCTTTCTACTTCTTCCTTTACATAAGATTGTATAGATCTCTTTGATTTGTTGACCTCTTCGCTTGTTCAATCGATTGCAAAATAAGAAGTCTATAGCACTGCAAATTTCAACCATTAACCTTAAGAACTTTTTAGCTTTCTACTTCTTCCTTTACATAAGATTGTATAGATCTCTTTGATTTGTTGACCTCTTCGCTTGTTCAATCGATTGCAAAATAAGAAGTCTATAGCACTGCAAATTCAACCATTAACCTAAAGAACTTTTTAGCTTTCTACTTCTTCCTTTACATAAGATTGAATAGATCTCTTTGATTTGTTGACCTCTTCGCTTGTTCAATCGATTGCAAAATAAGAAGTCTATAGCACTGCAAATTTCAACCATTAACCTTAAGAACTTTTTAGCTTTCTACTTCTTCCTTTACATAAGATTGTATAGATCTCTTTGATTTGTTGACCTCTTCGCTTGTTCAATCGATTGCAAAATAAGAAGTCTATAGCACTGCAAATTTCAACCATTAACCTTAAGAACTTTTTAGCTTTCTACTTCTTCCTTTACATAAGATTGTATAGATCTCTTTGATTTGTTGACCTCTTCGCTTGTTCAATCGATTGCAAAATAAGAAGTCTATAGCACTGCAAATTCAACCATTAACCTAAAGAACTTTTTAGCTTTCTACTTCTTCCTTTACATAAGATTGTATAGATCTTTTTGATTTGTTGACCTCTTCGCTTGTTCAATCGATTGCAAAATAAGAAGTCTATAGCACTGCAAATTCAACCATTAACCTAAAGAACTTTTTAGCTTTCTACTTCTTCCTTTACATAAGATTGAATAGATCTCTTTGATTTGTTGACCTCTTCGCTTGTTCAATCGATTGCAAAATAAGAAGTCTATAGCACTGCAAATTTCAACCATTAACCTTAAGAACTTTTTAGCTTTCTACTTCTTCCTTTACATAAGATTGTATAGATCTCTTTGATTTGTTGACCTCTTCGCTTGTTCAATCGATTGCAAAATAAGAAGTCTATAGCACTGCAAATTCAACCATTAACCTAAAGAACTTTTTAGCTTTCTACTTCTTCCTTTACATAAGATTGAATAGATCTCTTTGATTTGTTGACCTCTTCGCTTGTTCAATCGATTGCAAAATAAGAAGTCTATAGCACTGCAAATTTCAACCATTAACCTTAAGAACTTTTTAGCTTTCTACTTCTTCCTTTACATAAGATTGTATAGATCTCTTTGATTTGTTGACCTCTTCGCTTGTTCAATCGATTGCAAAATAAGAAGTCTATAGCACTGCAAATTTCAACCATTAACCTTAAGAACTTTTTAGCTTTCTACTTCTTCCTTTACATAAGATTGTATAGATCTCTTTGATTTGTTGACCTCTTCGCTTGTTCAATCGATTGCAAAATAAGAAGTCTATAGCACTGCAAATTCAACCATTAACCTAAAGAACTTTTTAGCTTTCTACTTCTTCCTTTACATAAGATTGTATAGATCTTTTTGATTTGTTGACCTCTTCGCTTGTTCAATCGATTGCAAAATAAGAAGTCTATAGCACTGCAAATTCAACCATTAACCTAAAGAACTTTTTAGCTTTCTACTTCTTCCTTTACATAAGATTGTATAGATCTCTTTGATTTGTTGAGCTCTTCGCTTGTTCAATCGATTGCAAAATAAGAAGTCTATAGCACTGCAAATTTCAACCATTAACCTTAAGAACTTTTTAGCTTTCTACTTCTTCCTTTACATAAGATTGTATAGATCTCTTTGATTTGTTGACCTCTTTGCTTGTTCAATCGATTGCAAAATAAGAAGTCTATAGCACTGCAAATTCAACCATTTAACCTAAAGAACTTTTTAGCTTTCTACTTCTTCCATTATATAAGATTGTATAGATCTCTTTGAATTGTTGACCTCTTCGCTGATTGTCCAGCGCTTCTTGTTGTAAACCACCTCGAACTTTTCATGGCTTTGGCGGTATATAAAAAAATAAATTATTATTATAAATTATTATTATTATTAAACAGAAGTTACACTAAATCTAATAATTTTATTCTGTCTATTCTTGAGTAATATGTTGTACTATTATAATTTGCATATTGTAATTCGCTGATTGTCCAGCTCTCTTCAGTGTGAACCGCCTAGAAGTCATCCAATCATGGCGGTATAGAAGACTAAAGTTATGTTATGCAATATCAGAAAACGGATTAATTTAAGTTATACAGGATATCCTCCAAAAGTGCACAACAGTCTTTCTTGTTAGGGATTGATAAAGACAAGGCCTCTGACAGGGTCCACTGGGATTTTCTGGATCACATGCTATTTAAAGCTGGTCTTGGAGAGACTTTTCATAGCCAGGAGAAGGGGTTATACTCTGCACCATGTGCTTGTGTTGGAGCCATTCGGGGCAATGCTACCAGAGGTACTCAGCAATTTGCCCTTTATCCCTGTTATTTTTTGCACCAGTAATGGAACCTTGGTTTCAGCCTTTTGTACAAATCCATCTATTAGGGGCATGATGGAGGGAAAGTACGGTATAAGGAGTATAAATCTTTCCTCAGACAATGTTTTGTTGTCTTTGACCTCTTCTTTCCCTGGGAAAGCAATAAAAACAAACCTCTGCACCTAACCTTGACTGACAAGATCACGTAAGGAAACTTGTACTGTAACTATGACAAATTCAACCTGTAAACTGTCCTGTCAATTAGGATCAAACTTGCATCGTAAGGATAACTAGGGTCAATTGTAACCGGTACCCTGTATACACTTCTCCCTCCGTATTCATGGTTTCGATTAGTCACAGTTTTTAGCTTGCCGGCTCCTCTCCCCCCAAATGACATCAGCTTGCATAGAGAAATTGCTGGTTCCAAGCATTTACAGAGAAAATCGCCGATTCCCAGCACTTTCTTCACCGTGTTTTGCCTCTCCTTCAGGAACAGGCCAGGTCTCTCACCAGTTATTTGCGGTTTCACCATATTCACGATGGTTTTTAATATAAAACAGCGAATAACATGAAAAAGTTATTCACGGTTTTTCTGTATTTGCGGTTCTGTTAATCCCCTATCACAGTGAATATGGAGGGAGAAGTGTATTAGTCTTAGACCCCTAATATGTGTCAAGTTAGGATAAAAACTTGTACAGTAAACTCATACTGAAATTATGGAAAAACCAGTGCAAATGTAACCTAACTGTATATTATATATGTTTAACCTGAAATCCATTTTGAGCTCTTTGGAGACAACGGGATGGAAAACGAATTAAATAAATAACGTGTTAATGGTGCCGATTTTTTAGGTGCCCAAACTCAATAAAAAGCGCTACTAAAACAACGTTTTTAATTTGAGTTTCAAAGCGCCTAAAAAATTGGCCCTGGAATCGGGCCTCCACAGGTGCTATGGTTGCCTAATGCCTCTGTGGGTGTGGCTAATACCAGAAGTGGCATTAGGTAGCCTAAAGCACCTTTGGAGGCACGATTTACATCATAGGTAGGCCTACTTTTGCCGGAGGCATGATTCTGTACTCGTCACCATCATGTGACTGACACGCGATCAATCTGGGCCTAAAAGCCTATTCCCTTGGTTAATATGGGGAAAGCAGAGGTCCTTAATCTCACTTTGGATAAACGTACTTCATAGAATTTACAGGCCACAAGTGGATCGATTTTTCGTTCCGTCAAAAATGACAAAGACTAGGGGACACTCGATGAAGTTACAGGGAAATACTTTTAAAATCAATAGGAGGAAATATTTTTTCACTCAGTTAAACTGTGGAACGCATTGCCAGAGGATGTGGTAAGAGCGGATAGCGTAGCTGGTTTTAAGAAAGGTTTGGACAAGTTCCTGAAGGAAAAGTCCATATTGAGAAAGACATAGGGGAAGCCACTGCTTGCCTTGTATCAATAGTATAGAACATTGCTACTCCTTAGGTTTTGGCCAGATACTAGTGACCTGGATTGGCCACCATGAGAACAGGCTACTGGACTTGATGGACCATTGGTCTGACCCAGTAAGGCTATTCTTATGTTCTTTTCATTGGGGTAAAAAGGAATTGAAAAATTTGGGGATTTAGCTACAACCTAAATATGATCAATTTTGTCAGACTAATTATCTAAAACTGTTTTTGACTATGAAAGCGGATCTGGAATGCTGGAAGGGACTCTCACTCACCTGGTTTAGTAGCATTTCTACTATTAAAATGAATGTTTGCAGGTGTCGAGGGCAGGTATGTTTTCGTGCAGAGGCCTGCAGGCATGGAATGAGATCCTTCTGTACATCCGGGAGCAGGGCAATTTGTACAATTTTAAGAAACTACTGAAAAGGTATTTGTTTTGTAAGATGAAATATGGGGATTGAAGCTTCAATGTAATTGTAGGCGCTGTTTGATTTGTTTAATTGTATGTGGTCTGATAATATTATGCAAGTACCTTTTGGAACACACTTTGTATAAAGTGGGATATAAGCCAATAAAGTTTAAATTATACCTTTTCCAAAGTTTTACCAGAAACCATTCTTAAAGAGACTATCAAATGTTTGTAAGTCTGTGTCATTCAGTTTATTTGGACTAACAGGAACTAGGTTTACCAGAACGGTGGTGTACTGAGATTTATATTAAAAAAAAGAAAGAGATGCCTATAAAAACTGTTTGAACATAAAAAGAGGTGCCTAGGTGTTCCTAATTTGTGGATTTATTATCATGCTGACCAGACCACAGCAGCAGTACCAAAATCATACCTATGAGCTATGGGTATGTACTGAAGAACATCAAGTGGGAACTGCCCCTGAGTTACTTGTTATGACTTGCCAACCAATATCATAACCTACCAAGAGATGTCTCTACTGATCCAGAACGTATGCAGGTAAAGCTAGTCTCAGTTAAGACACTGGTCTTTGACCAAAGGGCCACCGCGTAAGCGGACTGCTGGGCATGGTGGACCACTGGTCTGACCCAGCAGCGACAATTCTTATGTTCACGCTTTTAAAATATGGGACTCCATGAGAACTGAACAAGATGTCCAATTATCTAGCTATACCCTTATCTGTTACAATCCTCTGCTCCCTCCAGGGATCCTACCATCTGCTTACAGAAGACATTGGGTTTAGCTTGATGGGGGGTCATTTATATAATGAGGACACATTTATTGCTTTTAGGGAGCTAACAAGGGACTATAATCTCCTCCAAATTCATGAACATGCCTATGTACATCTGAGGCATCTCAAGATTAAAAAAAAAATGAAGGCACGTTTGATTGGAGAATATACATTTTTAGAGGATGGTTTGTATTCAAAATTCACGCAACAGACACCCCTTTATTTCTTCGTAAGTATCTTACACCCGAACACTAAGATCTCTCAATCAAAATCGGCTTGATATTTCGGGAGAGATATTTCTTGACCATTCACGTAATTCCATTTTCTCAGTTCAGGGATCTGAGACTGCAGCCCTCACTCCATATTTTCAAGAAGTATTTGAAGACTCTCCTAGACAATGTAATACGAGATAGTCATGGAGAGCAATTAGACTGTGTTTCTATCTCTCTTGTATTGTTTGTTATGTTATTTTGTTTTACTTTTATTATTCCCATTTTTTGTATGATATTAATTGTATTGTAAGTCGCTTAGTGACTGTGATTTGCAGGATATCAAGAAATAATAAAACTTGTTTTATCTCAAGGCACTGGACAGTGTTGCTTTTTATAAGTAATAGTTGCAGAGATCATTTTCCTTAGGCGCCTCCAACAATTGTCCTGCCTAAAATCTCCTTCCTATTCCAAGCAAGCAGTGGAGTTGACAGTAGGAAAGCAGAATATGGAAGACCTCAGGAGTTGCAATTGCAGGGCTTTAACGTGTCTTCTAGATCAGTGATTCCCAACCCTGTCCTGGTGGACCACCAGGCCAATTGGGTTTTCAGGACAGCCCTAATGAATATGCATGAGCCAGATTTGCATGCCTGTCACTTCCATTATATGCAAATCTCTCTCATGCATGTTTATTAGGACTAGCTTGAAAAGCCTATTGTTCTAACCCAGTGGTTCCCACCAGCCAGTCGGGTTTTCGGGACAGCCCTAATGAATATGCATGAGCCAGATTTTAATGCCTGTTACTTCCATTATATGCAAATCTCTCTCATGCATATTTATTCCCGATTGTTCTAGCCCAGTGGTTCCCACCAGCCAGTCGGGTTTTCGGGACAGCCCTAATGAATCTGCATGGGGCAGATTTGCATGCCTGTCACTTCCATTATATGCAAATCTCTCATGCATATTTATTCCCGATTGTTCTGGCCCAGTGGTTCCCAACCCTGTCCTGGAGGGCCACCAGCCAGTCGGGTTTTCGGGACAGCCTTAATGAATATGCATGGGGCAGATTTGCATGCCTGTTACTTCCATTATATGCAAATCTCTCTCATGCATATTTATTCCCGATTGTTCTAGCCCAGTGGTTCCCAACCCTGTCCTGGAGGACCACCAGCCAGTCGGGTTTTCAGGACAGCCTTAATGAATATGCATGGGGCAGATTTGCATGCCTGTCACTTCCATTATATGCAAATCTCTCTCATGCATATTTATTCCCGATTGTTCTAGCCCAGTGGTTCCCAACCCTGTCCTGGAGGACCACCAGCCAGTCGGGTTTTCAGGACAGCCTTAATGAATATGCATGGGGCAGATTTGCATGCCTGTCACTTCCATTATATGCAAATCTCTCTCATACATATTTATTCCCGATTGTTCTGGCCCAGTGGTTCCCACCAGCCAGTCGGGTTTTCGGGACAGCCCTAATGAAGAGGGAGGTGAAAGACTTTAGCAGGCAATTGATTATGAGCTGAAGAGGCGGGAAACCGAGCTCCTCCCGCGGGAAAAAGGTGTCCCCGCGGGAAGCCCCCTCCCCCGCCCGCTCCCGCTCCCGCTCACCTTGTCCAGCTCCTCCCGGCACACGGCGCAGTAGCGCTGCTCGCACAGGACGCGCATCTTGGTGGAGCAGCGGAAGCAGATGGGGTGCTCGCACTTGCCCAGGGCGAAGGCCTCCAGCTCCTGGCAGCAGAGCACGCAAGCGCCCGGCTCCGCCGTGTGGTAGGCCATGGCGGGAGCGCTCTCGCCTTCTCCTCACCCGCGGCGGCCGCTCGCGCGCACTACCGGCTCCCGGTGACGTCACCCGGGCCAGCGGCGGAAGTGCGACGCCAGCGAGTGGGCGCGCTCGCTGGCCCGTGGCCACGCCCACTCGCCAGCAACGTCCTCCCTGCGTGTCGGGCTGGGGCGGGGCCAGGGCTGGTCACGCGACGGCTCGAGCCGCTGCCAAGGCGGAAGCGGGAAAAGCTTTACCTCAGCTCCGGCGGCCGACCCGGAATATATTAACCAACCCCTTTCTTAAGCCCTGCTAAGCCAACTGCTTTTGCCACATTCTTCAGCAATACATTACAGAGTTTGAAAAAATATTTTTCCTCTTTGTTTTAACTACTACTTAGTAGCTTCAGTGCATCACCCACTTTTTATTAGAGAATAACTATCCCTACATAAAGAACACAAGAGCTGCCCTACTGGGACAGACCAAAGGTCCATCAGGTCCTGTATCCTGTTTCCAACAGTGGCCAACCCAGGTCCCAACTACCCACATATTTTATCCTAGGAATTCCCCAAGTCCATCTCAATAATTCACTTATGGACTTATACTTTAAACCCTGCTAAGCCAACTGCTTTTGCCACATTCTTCAGCAATACATTACAGAGTTTGAAAAAATATTTTTCCTCTTTGTTTTAACTACTACTTAGTAGCTTCAGTGCATCACCCTAGTCCCACTTTTTATTAGAGAATAACTATCCCTACATAAAGAACACAAGAACTGCCCTACTGGGACAGACCAAAGGTCCATCAGGTCCTGTATCCTGTTTCCAACAGTGGCCAACCCAGGTCCCAACTACCCACATATTTTATCCTAGGAATAAACTGGGTTTCCCCAAGTCCATCTCAATAATTCACTTATGGACTTATACTTTAAACCCTGCTAAGCCAACTGCTTTTGCCACATTCTTCAGCAACAAATTAATTCTACTGCTTAGTAGCTTCAGTGCATCACCCTAGTCCTACTTTTTATCAGAGGAGAACTATCCCTACAGAAAGAACACAACTGCCCTACTGGGACAGACCAAAAGTCCATCAAGTCCAGTATCCTGTTTCCAACAGTGGCCAACCTAGGTCACAGGTACCTGGCAAGATGCCAAGGAGAAAACCAGATTTTATGCTGCTTATTCTGGAAACGAGAAGCGGAAGGGTTAGAAGGAAAAATGTGCCTTTTTGCAGATGATACCAAGATTTGTAACAGAGGGAGTGGAAAATATGAAAAAGGATCTGCAAAAGTTAGAGGAATGGTCTAATGCCTGGCAACTAAAATTCAATGCAAAGAAATGCAGAGTAATGCATTTGGGGATTAATAATAGGAAGGAACCGTATATGCTGGGAGGAGAGAAGCTGATATGCACGGACGGGGAGAGGGACCTTGGGGTGATAGTGTCCGAAGATCTAAAGGCGAAAAAACAGTGTGACAAGGCAGTGGCTGCTGCCAGAAGGATTCTGGGCTGTATAAAGAGAGGCGTAGTCAGTAGAAGGAAGAAGGTGTTGATGCCCCTGTACAGGTCATTGGTGAGGCCCCACTTGGAGTATTGTGCTCAGTTTTGGAGACCGTATCTGGCGAAAGACGTAAGAAGACTTGAGGCGGTCCAGAGGAGGGCGACGAAAATGATAGGAGGCTTGCGCCAGAAGACGTATGAGGAGAGACTGGAAGCCCTGAATATGTATACCCTAGAGGAAAGGAGAGACAGGGGAGATATGATTCAGACGTTCAAATACTTGAAGGGTATTAACGTAGAACAAAATCTTTTCCAGAGAAAGGAAAATGGTAAAACCAGAGGACATAATTTGAGGTTGAGGGGTGGTAGATTCAGGGGCAATGTTAGGAAATTCTACTTTACGGAGAAGGTGGTGGATGCCTGGAATGTGATCCCAAGAGAGGTGGTGGAGAGGAAAACGGTGATGGAGTTCAAAAAAGCATGGGATGAACACAGAGGATCTAGAATCGGAAAATAATATTAAATATTGAACTAAGGCCAGTACTGGGCAGACTTGCACGGTCTGTGTATATGGCCGTTTGGTGGAGGATGGGCTGGGGAGAGCTTCAATGGCTGGGAGGGTGTAGATGGGCTGGAGTAGGTTTGGATGGAGATTTCGGCAGTAGGAACTCAAGCACAGTACCGGGTAAAGCTTTGGATTCTTGCCCAGAAATAGCTAAGAAGAAAAAATTTTTAAATTGAATCAAGTTGGGCAGACTGGATGGACCATTCGGGTCTTTATCTGCCGTCATCTACTATGTTACTATGTAAGTCCATGTTAATAATCTTTGGTGATTGATGAAGAGGCCTAGCTCTGCTGGGCTCTAATGACAGTGGGTTAAAGGGAGCCTAAATGGTTACTGCGGATGGGCAGACTGGATGGGCCATTTGGCCTTTATTTGCCATCATGTTTCTATGTAATCTAATTCCAAATAATCAGAATTTTAAGCATTGTTACCAAGGCTCCTTGAAATTGCCTTCCAAAAAGAATTGTAGTTGATCTGCTTCAAAGAACACATATCTATTATTTTGATAAAGAAATACAACATTTACATGGAAAGTGCAGTTGAAAGGTAGATTGACGTAAAGTCAAATCGTCTTACGTCTGGATTGCATCCATTTAGAGACATCAGGAAATATTGCAATTTTGAGTCCAAAGAAAACAACATTTTCAGATCTGTAAAATAATCGTAGAATCCCTTCTTTAACTTAGTTAAAAGTGGCAGAAGAACCTGGTGTGTTGGATCTTACTGGGATTCCAGAATCATCTCAATTGGAGAGTACAGCTAGAGCCACTGTACTAGTAACATTTGTGTTTATACAGGACAAAGAGGGGATTACTCTTGCGTGAGATCAGATGCTTTGGGTGAATAGATGGTCCTGTAATCAAGGGGTGTGTGTGTGGGGGGGGGGGGGGGTCAGTCATGTGTAGCTGATGCAGGCAGGAGCATTAGTGACCATGAACAAAGGAACAGAGAGAGGCAAGGCAAGGGGAGGAGGTGCAAGAGAGAGACCTATAGGAACAGAGTTTAGCACCAGGTAGCAGAAGAAAGGTCACACCTTGCTGACCTTGTCAGAGCAAAGGTACAGAAATGACCAGGAAGTGAGACGTGAGACAAAGAAGTACAAACTTAGCTGAGAGGAAAAAGGAGGTCTTGCAGGAGATAGACCACTAGAGACACAACTTGCACAGGTAAGCAGGAGTGGCTGCAGCATGAGTGAGACTACATTGCCCATAATGCCTAGCTCACATATCCTGGCAATAAAGTTCTGGGAAATTACTGAATTACATAAGGCACATCTTGGAGCCCTGACACAACCAGGGAAAGGCTGCCGGGGGCAGAACAATGTGTCTTCTTTCCCAAGCTTGGGGCCATGTCTGAATGTCCTCTGCACACTGTAGCATGATTGAAACGTAATCGGCAGCTGCTTTTTAGATGCTCGCCAATATTGGCGCTGTTCAGAGAATCCGGGCCTTAGTATATCAAGTTGTGGCATTTTTTTTTTTAACCTTTATTCAAAATTTTTACACGAACATCAACTTGAATATTGATTGGAATAACAATATAAAAATATGGACGGTCTAAGACCAGCCAAAACTAAATTAAATATTAATTATTTAGTCCACAAATTACATAATCCAAGACCTAAGAAAGCTTATAAAGAAAAATATTAACAAATCATCAGGACATAATAGAAATTTGAGAGACAGCTTCCAGCAGCTGGTTCATTAAACTGTAGGTATTGTCACTGCAGCAATGGTCACTCCCCCCCCCTTCTCTGGCCACAACAAATTGCAATAACTGTTTGGGATCAAAAAACAAAAAATGTTTTCCTTCTATCGAAACCCAGCACTTAGCAGGAAACTTTAAGACAAAAGAACCACCTTTTCTGTTTATGGCTATGTTTCTATAAATGAGAATTGCTGAAATTATATTTAAAAAGAAAAGACACACCCTCTCCTCATGTTCTGCAGTGGGGGGGTTATAATCACTGGAAGCTGGTGCCACCGATGAGCAGGCACATGCCCTCCACCCGTCTGCTTCGTTCACTCGAAGGTGTTTGGTTGCTGCTTATATCCATCATGACAGCAGCCAAAGTGCAAATCACCTGCCCATGGGTATTTGAATACAGAGACCTCCTGAGTTAATGCTCATACGCCTCTTTGGGCTCTTTCTTAGCTCAGTTAATCGCACTTAAATGATTGCCTTGACGTCATTAGAAGTAATAGGTTCTATTCATGGACGTGAATTGATGAACCTTTAAACTCGGCTCCAGTTAATTCTGAGCATGAGTCATTATACGTATTATTCTGCTGGTTATCATCTTATGGTAATTTTAACAATGTTTAACTTCAGAGTAGATTTGGTTTTTACAAATATAAATTAACCTAATAATGGGCTCTATTATTTCTTTTGTAGGTCTAATACATTTGGGTTCTCTTGTTTGCACGCCTTTATACTTTAGCTTTTTACGCATCACTTATAGCTGGGCAACATTTTCTGGGCTTCTTCAGTTGTCTTTCCAAAATTCATTCTAAAGATAAGCACACATTTCTCCTCTAGAAATTTAAAAAGGGAGTACCTCTGTTAGTTGGCGATAAAAATACCCTAACTTGGCTTCATAGACGGGGAAGGGGGGGGGGGGGGGAAGGAAGTCTGGTGTAAAAAAAATTGACACCTTATAAACTATCCAGTTTATTGAGACATTTATTTATGTTAATTTATATACCACTTATATCAGCTACTACTACTATTAATTATTTCTATAGCGCTACCAGATGTATACAGTTACAAAGACAGTCCCTGCTCCAAAGAGCTTACAATCTAAACAGACAAACAGGATGTCATGGATATTGCTGCTGAACAGCCAACACGCAAACAGTAAGGTTAGGAATGGGGAGGGGTGTTATATTCATATTTCCCTATCTGTCCTGGTGGGCTCAAACTCTATCTAGTGTACCTGGGGCAATGGGAGGGGGGATGAAGTGACTTGTCCAGGGTCACAAGGAGCAGTGAGGAATTTGAACCCACAACCTCAGGGTGCCAAGGCTGTAGCTCTAACCACTGCACCAGAGTCCACTTCCTCAATACAGTACATCTGACTCTGGTCTTCAAAAGCTCGTGCCTCAATACTTTGTCGGAATAGTATCACCTGCCTCTGCCAATTTTGCCACCCTAGAAATGTAAGTCAGAACAAAAAAAGGGCATCCTAATGATTTTACTTGGATCAAAATGATCTACAAATGTATTATTTATTTCATTTTCTATCCCCAAAGAGCTCAGAACGGCTTACAGGTTAAACATACATAGTATATAGTTGACGAGTTACAATTTGACATAATTACAGAACAAGTGGTCTTTGTGATAAGGCGTATGGGGACAGATCTCAAGGCGGGAGAGGGGAGACATGATAGAGACGTTTAAATACTTACGTGATGTAAATGCGCCTGAGTCGAGTCTCTTTCATTTGAAAGGAAACTGCAATGAGAGAGCACAGGAGGGAGTTAAGAGGTGAGAAGCTCCGGAGTAATCTAAGGAAATACTTTTTTACGGAAAGGGTGGTGGATGTGTGGAACAGTCTCCCGGAAGAGGTGGTGGAGACAGAGACTGTGTCTGAATTCAAAAGGGCCTGGGATGGGCACGTGGGATCTCTCGGAGAGAGAAAGAGATAATGATTACTGCAGATGGGCAGACTGGATGGGCCATTTGACCTTTATCTGCTGTCAAGTTTCTATGATACAAACGATTAGTTTCTAGGTTACAGTTTGCACAGTTATCTTTGGCAGGGCATGTTTTTTCTTTTTATTCCTTATTAATTTCAAAAACAAACACAAAGTGCAATAGAATATATAATCAATTGATACAATAATGACTGTTACTCCTTTGTGTAAACGGAACCTGCTAAAACGTGATAGCCTAAGGGACATATACCTGGTGTAACTATCATTATCTTTAAGCCAGGTTTTGGTAGTCAGGAATATGTCCCAGTTTTTATCTGTGAGGTCTTTTAGTTTGATGTTTTTGTTATTTATTGGTCTGGCATTTCTGAGGGTGATAGATATGTTGGTTTTTTTTTTTTGTTGCAGGGGTGTATAAGAAAAAGAAAATTCCTCTTAGGTTGTGGGTGCTGTGTTGGGAAAGGATTTTTTGGGTCTCCATTTCTGTCCTGGTTGATGATAACTGAGATAAGAAAGCACATGATGGGTAAGATTATTATAAGTTTAAGGTATAGCATTGGGGTTGTTGAATTATATTTTTAATTTAGTTACTTTTATTCTGTGTCAATTGTAATTGGTTGGGCAACAGGTGGAGGATGATTGGCGGGTGGGGTGAGGGGAGGGCCTAGTCAGAGTTCACAGTGTGGCTGTGGAGACTATCTTAAGAGATCTAGAGCAGGGGTGTCAAAGTCACCTCCTTGAGGGCCACAATCCAGTCAGGTTTTCAGGATTTCCCCAATGAATATGCATTGAAAGCAGTGCATGCAAATAGATCTCATGCATATTCATTGGGGAAATCCTGAAAACCCGACTGGTTTGCGGCTCTCGAGGAGGGATTTTGACACCCCTGTCCTAGAGGTAGCTTATACTTTACGTTTATAAGGGGCATTTTTCAGAAGTAAGTGTCTCTGAAGAGAGTCAGGAGCAGGAAAGTTGTGGAATGGTTTGGGTTAACAGCTATAGGCTGTTTGTTTCTTAAGGCAGTGGTTCCCAACCCTGTCCTGGAGGACGCCAGTCGAGTTTTTGGGATAACCCTAATGAATATGCATTAGAGAAATTTGCATATAATGGAGGTGACAGGCATGCAAATCTGCTCCATGCATATTCATTAGGGCTATCCTTAAAACCTGGCTGGTGGTCCTCCACTGTCTTAAGGTGAGAAGGGAAGAGAATTACTCAGGCTGTAGTCTTGAAAGATAAAAGATATGCAGGGTGTGAGAGGGTGTCATTAAAGAGGGAAACTTGGAAATGCAAAGCTATTTACAATGAACTACAAAAATATCTGCATCAGTTCTACACATTTGTAAGCCCTTGACGCTGATCTTCCCTGGTGTCCTTCTAGCTTGTGTCTTGTGAAGTGTCATTCCCTTCAGATGGATTTGACTTTGTGCTGACAATGTGCCCTTGGAAGACAAGAAGATGGTTCCTGGAGCCAAGAAACATTTGGGGCCAGACTAGAATCAGCACCTGAGTCAGTGGTATCTACAAAAATGGATGTCGACCTCTTGTCATTCATGCTTAGGTGCCATTAACAGAATCACAGCTAGTGATGCCTAGGGAAAACTAAACTAAAGCTTAACTTTGTATACCGAGAAGGCTTGACTTAGACACCTGCAATGTAGGCTAGCGTTTTTGAAAAGTTATCATTTCCGATTTTTTTAACATTAAGGTATTCCACCACCTATGAGTGGATGTATTTCTACCTTGTATGCTAAGCAAGTTCTCTCCACTAGATGGTGCCATAGGTCAACAAACTGTGACCGGATTCTGCCACTAGCCAATCAGTATTAATAATAATAATTATTATTATTATTTTATTTCTTATATACCGCCAAAGCCATGGTAGTGCGAGGCAGTTTACAATAAGAGGAGCTGGACAGTCAGCGATATAGTTACAATATAGAATCAATTAATACAAGTACATTGAATGCAAGTACAAATAAGAAGAGCTGGACAATCAGCGACATAGCAATAATATTTGTTTATTGGGATTTATTAACCACCTTTATGAAGAGAATCACCCAATCTATGGTAATAGTTTGTCACAAAGTGACTTCATGTGATAAAGTGATAATGTACAAACGTGTGGCTTTTCTGCAAAGAGAAGACCTCAGAAGCTGACCCTTTTCTGCTGTTCCCACTTTTGATGTTTTGTAATTTTGCTTCTGGAGGGTAATTTTATAAAACTTTTAGTCACATAAAATGCATCTCATAAAATTAAGTGTCTATGGCGAGATGTGTTCCAAACCGAATTTTTATTGTGGTTAAGGGCTTTCACTTTTTTTAGTCACCACGTTTGTTTTGATCTTTGTTGATTTTGAATTTTGCCTATTAAATTTAACTTTTTTTTTCAAAACGTGTTGCTGGACTCTTACTACTGAACCTTTGATGTTCCTATTTTTCAACATAAGAACAGATCCAAAATGCTTGCAGCGTTGGGTCCTAGTACCCACAATAAAAATTTGGCTTGGAACACATCTCACCATAACCACTGTTTGTTTTCTGCCTTTTACTGATGCAGGAGATTGGTGCCGCAGAAAATTCCAGATTGATTCCAAACTGAATAAACATAGGGGTCCTTTTAATGTTTAGACTCAAGCAGTGGAACTTGTTGGATGAAAGTGTGCAAGTAGCAGATCAGAGGAAGCGTCACCAAGCATTTTCCACCTTCTTTACCCAAGATGGGCTCTGCTTCTGACACAATGTGACCAGTCTGTGTTAGTCAATTGGAATTGCTTGTAGCCCAAAAGAGTGGCGTCTCTTCATTGACAGATCATCCAGGAGCAACAAAGCAGTGCTGCTTCATAACGGGAACAAGTACCTGTCTCTTCCACTGGCTCACTCAGTGCATCTCAAAGAGGATTACAATATTAGACGCCTTGAAGTATAATGAGTATGGCCGGGAGGTCACCAGAGACTTCAAAATGGTGGCATTCCTGCTGGAAAATAAATGAAGCCAGAAGTGTCATTCTCTGAGTCGTATCTGTAGTAGATTCCTCTAAAATGGCTGAAATATTATTTAAATCCAATTGTGGAGTCTGTTCTCCAACCCCCATTGCATCCCGTTTTTTTGGTGAAGAAGGCAAATAATAAACTTTATTCAAAGGAGGAATATTGTCCGGGGAATACTTTAAAATTTCTACTAGGTATTTCTTAAACATATCATAAGCTAATATCCCGGGTACTTTGGGGAAATTCAAAATCCTACCATTCAGCCTTCGATTAAAGTTTTCTATATTATCAAGTTTACGATGTAAAGTCGCTGAATCTTTAATTGCAGCATTTTTAAAGTCCACAAAAAAAATGGTGGCATTCCTAATGGATCTCTAAAGCAGTTTTACCAAGTTTCCCAAATATCTCTGCCTCTGAGACTGCAGGGCAACAAAGGCACACTACCAAAGGTGGGACTGGCCACAGTGGACCAAGTTCTCTGTGGGGAGAAAAAGTCAAATTGGAACCACTGGTAGACCCCTGGAAGGTACTGATGCCACCACTGCACATCAAATTGGACAATGAAATTTTGTTAGAGCTCTAGATAAGGAGTTGGCAGCCTTTACCTTCAAGACATCTTTCCTAATCTGTGTGAAGCAAAGATCAAAGCTGGTGTCTTCATTAGACCACATAAAGAAGATCCTGGAGTGCAAGGAATTTCCCAAGAAGCTAACTAGGAAGGAGAAAAGTGGCTTGGAGCAGGTTTGTCACAGTGGTTCGGGGCTTCCTGGACAATCAGAAGGCTGAAAACTATGTAGATTTGGTTGAGAATCTGGTGGCTTTAGGAAGTCTCTCAAAGTCCATTTTTTTGATGTCCATCTTGAGACATTCAAGGAGAACATGGGAGAAAACTCTGAGGAGCAAGGTGAGCGCTTCCACCAGGATCTACTGAACTCCGAACACCGCTACAATGAGAACATGATGGGAGACTACATCTGGGGACTGATTTGTGAAAGTGACTTACAATACAATGTTTGGGATTCTGCAATTTTGCCACTCTTGGGATTATTGAGATTGCGGTTCTTGTCCTATGCCATCTATTTAGCCTGTTTACAGCCCTGTATGAAAAGGCCATACATTCAACGAAATAAACTACAAACCATTGGGCACTTTTGAACCTCACGATGCATTTGCTTACTGTATGCTAATTGCATCATGAGTTTAAAATGCAGGCGAAATTCGAGCATCCAGTTTTTACTGGTGTTCTGTTGCATAATTGATCTCGTGTGCATTCACCGACTATCAGCTGGTTGAGGAAAGATAATCCGAGTCACAGAAGAAGCCTTAGGGTTCGACGCTTGATTAACTCCTGGAGCTCTCCTCAGCACAGAAGAACATAAGAACATAAGCAGTGCCTCTGCTGGGTCAGACCAGAGGTCCATCATGCCCAGCAGTCCACTCAGGTGGCGGCCCATCAGGTCTAGGACCTGTATAGTAATCCTATAATATCTATACCCTTCTATCCTCTTTTCCTTCAGAAAATCATCCAATCCTTTCTTGAACCCCAATACTGTACTCTGTCCTATCACACCCTCTGGAAGCTCATTCCAGGTGTCCACCACCCTTTGGGTGAAGAAGAACTTCCTAGCATTGGTTCTGAATCTGTCCCCTCTTAATTTTTCCAAATGTCCTCTCGTTTTTGTAGTTTTCGAAAGTTTGAAGAATCTGTCCCTCACCACTTTCTCTAGGCCTTTCATGATCTTGTAAGTCTCTATCATGTCACCTCTAAGTCTCCGCTTTTCCAGGGAAAAGAGCCCCAGTTTCTCTAATCTTTCAGCATATGAAAGGTTTTCCATGCCTTTTATCAATTGCGTTGCTCTTTTCTGAACCCTTTATCAAGGCAGAGCACAATATAACATACACAATAAAATTACATACAAACATCTAAAAAATATAAATATATTGACAGTACAAAAACCGAGATCTATCATATCCACAATGCTAAATTTTGTTCATAAGAGGCACTGCAGTTACATTTAAACACATTCTCAGACATGGCTTTGTATTAATAGAAATTGGACTTATGACTATGTTATAGTAATAACACTTAGATTAGCTGAAGGATGAGAAATTCCCTAGTGCTGCACGGACGTCATTGTGTATGAATTTACAGAGCCTTGTGGATATTGGTTCCAAGATCAACAGAGTGCAAAAGCACATTCAGATGTTTGCTCATAAACTGTTCTGGGACTTTGCCGCTGTTTGAAGCAGGATACTGGGCTTAATGGACCTTCATTTGTTCTTCGGTCCTTCCCTTAGGGGTAAGAACAGAGGAAAATGTGCTCGTACCTCTTTTTCTGAAAGCTAGTCTCTGAGCTTTTCAGTGGTCCCAAGTGAGGCAGGTGTACAAAAACCTCCCAGTGTGACTATTGTACAGCACTTGAGGACTGGAGCCTGGTCAAAGCACAAGTTGCAAACCACCCACTGAGGAGGATAAAATATTATTTTAAGTGATAACGTACACACCCACTTTAGGGTATTTTAACTGTGCACATGTGGATAGGGCACCATACCCCTTCCAAGCTGTTTCTGCACTGGTGCATGCGTGGTCAACATTGACATTTACACGTGCTTTTGGCCTCTGTGCTTGCCCCTTGTGCTGACATTGTGTTAAGAAAGTAGGACACTTATCTTTTTTTTTAAAGCACTTATAAAGATAGTTTCATAGTTTAATAAAATTGTGACTAAACGCAAATCATAAAATTTGAAGCGTTGTACAATTAAATAAACATATAAAAAGGGAACCAACGCCAAAATACAAAGGGGACATAATGAGGAGATTACATACTAGACATAGGGAAGGCTTGCAAACAAGAGGGGTGGAGGGACCCTATAACAGGAAAAGTTCTCAGCCCAAAGCAACCAATTTCCTAAATTCTGAGCATTCTTTTGCTACTGTATCTGAAAGAGTGTTCTTTTATTTTATTATCTGTCAATTTGCAGAAACAAAATTCTGTTTTTTGACATTGTTTAAGATCATCGATTGAACCATATCCACGCCATTCTCTCCTTGGTTGGGCTGAGAACTTTTCAGCACCTCCTGGTAATATAAAGCGTTTCAGTCTTTGGTAACCAGAACTGAGCTTGTGATGTCATAATACCTTGTGATGTCACAATGGCTCGATTGTCCTGTACTCCCCTCTGCCCTCCAACCCAGCCAGCAGATTAACCCTTCCCCTTAACTGTATCCATGACATCCTGTTTGTTAGTTTAGATTGTAAGCTCTTTTGAGCAGGGACTGTCTTCTTTGTAACTCTGTATAGCGCTGCATTCGTCTGGTAGCGTTATAGAAATAATTCATAGTAGCAGTGTGAAGAGTTTCAGTCTTTGGGAAGGAGAGCTGAGATTGTGATGTCATAATGCCTCATTCCACCAATAAGAGCCAACCTCATCAGTGATGTCACAATGGCTTCATTGTTCTCTACTTAGCTCACTTTTATTACATACAAGGGGGTGCTGAAAAGTTCTCAGCCCAAGCAACCAACTTCCTAAATTCTGAGCATTCTTTTGCTACTGTATCTGAAAGAGTGTTCTTTTATTTTATTATCTGTCAATTTGCAGAAACCAAATTCTGTTTTTTGACATTGTTTAAGATCATCGATTGAACCATATCCACGCCATTCTCTCCTTGGTTGGGCTGAAAACTTTTCAGCACCTCCTGGTAATATAAAGCGTTTCAGTCTTTAGTAACCAGAACTGAGCTTGTGATGTCATAATACCTTGTGATGTCACAATGGCTCGATTGTCCTGTACTCCCTCTGCCCTCCAACCCAGCCAGCAGATTAACCCTTCCCCTTAACTGTATCCATGACATCCTGTTTGTTAGTTAAGATTGTAAGCTCTTTTGAGCAGGGACTGTCTTCTTTGTAACTCTGTATAGCGCTGCATTCGTCTGGTAGCGCTATAGAAATAATTCATAGTAGCAGTGTGAAGAGTTTCAGTCTTTGGGAAGGAGAGCTGAGATTGTGATGTCATAATGCCTCATTCCACCAATAAGAGCCAACCTCATCAGTGATGTCACAATGGCTTCATTGTTCTCTACTTAGCTCACTTTTATTACATACAAGGGGGTGCTGAAAAGTTCTCAGCCCAACCAACCAACTTCCTAAGTTCTGAGCATTATTTTGCCACTGGAGCTGAGAAGTGTTATCTTATCTCGTTACGTGCCAATTTGCAGAAATGAAATTCTATGTTTTGACCTTGTTTCAAATCACTGATTGAATCATATCCACGTCATTCTCTTCTTGGTTGAGCTGAGAACATTTCAGCGGCCCCTCCTATTCTACTACTGTATATAACTTCTTGGAGCATCCCCTGGTCTTTGTAGCTTTGAAAGAGTAAACAATTGACTGGCCAATGATTGTGCCACAGTAGGGGGGGGGGGGGGCAATAATCACCTCAAACTGTAGCCTCCATCCAGATAATGCACAATCGCTCTCTGGATAAAAACCTAAGACTAGCCTTACTGGGTCAGACCAATGGTCCATCTAGCCCAGTAGCCCGTTCTCACGGTGGCCAATCCAGGTCCCTAGTACCTGGCCAAAACCCAAGGAGTAGCAACATTCCATTATCTCAGAGTAAGCAAGATTCCGGAACCTCGAATAGGAGCAACATTCCATGCAGAATCCCCAAAGAGTAGCAGGATTCCATGCTACCGATCCAGGGCAAGCAGTGGCTTCCCCCATGTCTTTCTCAATAACAGACTATGGGCTTTTCCTCCAGGAACTTGTCCAAACCTTTCTTAAAACCAGCTACGCTATCCGCTCTTACCACATCCTCTGGCAACGCGTTCCGGAGCTTAACTATTCTCTGAGTGAAAAAATAATTCCTCCTATTGGTTTTAAAAGTATTTCCCTGCAGTTTCGAGTGTCCCCTAGCCTTTGTCATTTTTGACGGAGTGAAAAATCGATCCACTTGTACCCCAGGATAGTTGTGACATTGTCATTCTCTTCAACTTATCCATGCTTTACCCTGGCTTGGGTGAATTCTAAATAAATCCTGTATCCTAATAAATCCTGCTAGTTTCAGGACAGTGTTTTCACTGCATGACTAGAAATGATCTGAATATCGATGCTTTACTGATAATTTCTGGAAATGCCCAAGCTCTGTTCTTATACCATACTGTTAGTGCTCAGGTGGCCTGAAAGGATGTCAAGTTTCAAGTTTATTCAAAATTTTGATAAAACGCAAATCAAGGCTTCTAAGCGTTTTACAATTCATATTAAAAAAGGGGGAGAAAAACAGGACACGGGACAATACTTGACCAACATAAAACAAAGGGAAAAAGTGGGAGAACTTCAAAATATGAGTAAAGAGTACAGAAAAGGTAACTCACAATAGGGAAAATAGGAAATAAGAATTATTGAACCTCTATGGCAGTAACCAAATCTCTTTAACAGTCAAATGCATCTTTGAAAAGATAACTCTTTAGAATTCCCTTAAATTTATCTAAATTTTTTTCTGCCCGGATGTAAAAAGGTAAGGAATTCCATATCGTAGGTGGCGTTATTGTGAATGAGGTGGCCCAACGTGTGCTAATGATTTTTAGAGATGGTGAATGAAGAAGGTGCTGGGAAGAGGATCTTAGGTTCATGTGGGAGAAGAAGTTTGTGGATAAAAGCCAGTTCTCTAGTATTTTGAGTCTTGAAAGCAAGAATAACTATTTTATATATGATACTGTATAGAATTGGTAGCCCATGAGCAGTTTTTAATAGAGGAGTGAGGTGATCATTTTTATGGCAGTATTTTGCAACAGTTGTAGGCGATGGATAACTTTTGGGCAGTGCATTACAGTAATCTAACTTGGATATGATAAGAGAGTGTATTAAAATGTTGAGCGATTTTCAGGGACGCTGTGGAACTATCAAGATAACAGCTGTCATTTAGAATTTGCCTTGGAATGTCGGAGACTTTATCATGTTCTAGGGATGTACCACACAACGCCAACTCCAGCTTAGGGATTTGCATTACAGACTCTCACCAGAAACAGCTGCTGGTTGTCTTAACATTTCGCATCCAGATGTTTCCTGCTATTTCTTTTGCTTTTGAAGATGTCTTGATCTGTGTTCTTTGTACATAAGCTAATACATGTTTTAATAACAAAAGAGAAGATTTCTAGGTAAATGTTAAGCGCTTTCTTGGGTTCCTTAATATGGAAAGTTGAAAGATGAAAATACAATTGCCTGTCTAATTAGTTAGTATCCTCCCTTGTTAATTGTGGCCCGACTTAATCAGAGAGCAACTGTTTGCATCAGAGGTGGAGTAAATGAATGCCGAGCAGACAATAGGACACAAAGTGCTTTTTGCCTGGAATACATTGTACTGAATGCAGAAGGTATGAGTCACGATGTGAGTTAGTGGCTCCAGAAAAAGGAGGATGGATTGAGACATCCAGGTTTTATTTTCATTGAAAGCAATGGAAGTAAAATCCGGCTTTCTTAAAGCTAGCTATGCAATCCGCTCTCACCACAACCTCTGGCATTGCGTTCCAGAGCTGAACTATTCTCTGAGTGAAAAAATATTTCCTCCAATTAGTTTTAAAAATGTTTCCCTGTAACTTCATCGAGTGTCCCCTAGTCTTTGTAATTTTTGACGGAGTGAAAAATTGATCCACTTCAGGATTTTGTAGACTTCAATCCTATCTCACCTCAGCTGTCTCTTTTCCCAGCTGAAGAGCCCTAACCATTTTAGTCTTTCCTCATACAAGAGGAGTCCATCCCCTTTACCATCTTGGTTGTTCTTCTTTGAACCTTTTCTAGCGCCACTATATTTCTTGAGATAAGGAGACCAGAATCGAATGCAATACTCCAGATGAGATCGCCCCATGCTGAAAAGTTCTCAGCCCAACCATGAAGCGATACAGGAGCATTATGACATTCTTAGTCTTGTTAACCATCCCTTTTTAAATAATTCCTAGCATCCTATTTGCTTTTTTGGCCACTGTCGCACATTGGGCGGAAGATTTCATCGTATTGTCTATGATGACACCCAGATCCTTTCCTTGGGCGCCAATCCCCAAGGTGGACTCTACCATCTGGTAACTGTGATTCAGGTTATTCTTCCCAATGTGCATCACTTTGCATTTGTACACATTAAATTTCATCTGCCACTTGGACGCCCTAAGGTCTGCCTGAAATTTTTCACAATCCACATGCGTTTTAACAACTTTGAACAGTTTAGTGTCATCTGCAAATTTAATCAACTCACTCGTCGTTCCAATTTCCAGATCATTTATAAATAAGTTAAATAGCACAGGTCCCAGTACAGATCCCTGTGGCACTCCACTGTTTACTCTCCTCCATTGAGAAAAATGGCCATTTAACCCTACCCTCTGTTTTCTGTCCGATAACCAATTCCTAATCCACAACTGAACTTTGCCACCTATCTCATGACTTTAATTTTCTCAGGAGCCTCTCGTGAGGAACTTTATCAAAAGCTTTCTGAAAATCTAGATACACTATTCAACCGGCTCATCTTTATTCACACTTTAAAAACCAGCATTTTAACATGGGTAACTGGGGCTGCACATAGTGGTGGATGTAACTCTGACCACCTTGTTGGGCAGACTGGATTGATTATGTGGGTCTTCATTTGCAGTCATTTACTGTGTTATTGTATAATTTCAAAAGAGATGAGATACCCCTTGGAGATTTAGGGTACTGAGTGCCATTCATCATTCCATTTGCTAACTATCTCTCTCTGAAACTACTCCCAAGGCATCAGAAGCACTAAATTTGATGGAGCAATGGATGACCTGAATTTAAACAAACTTAATTCAGAAAAAACAAAATTTTTTGTAGCTTCACCACACCCGCTTGACACCAAAACACCACTATGCATCAATAACTGACCTTTTCTCCTTCTCAGCCAACAGACATAAGAGAAGTTCACATTCGAATTTCGTTTCCCCTCCAGTTAAAGGATGTAAACTCAAAAGACACCATCAACACCTTTTCTCACATCAGGCAGCGTTATGGGGTAAAGATCTAGAACAACTGCTTACGCCTACTACTTATGGGGAATTCAGGAAACGCCTAAAAACATATCTGTTCCTGAAATATCTAGGCAGCTGACCCGTACAACTCTTTCTCCTCAATAACTGATCCCTTGAGCTATTATCACTAGCTTCCACCCTGTTACGTTCAATCAGTTTATACCATCTTTTAATCTTTGTAAACCGCATAGAACTTCACGGTCCTGCGGTATATAAACTGTTATTATTATTATTATGGAGATTTAGGGTAGTGAGTGCCCTCTGGGTTTATGCTCACTTAGGGTTTTCGGATTATACTTTAGTAAAACTCGAATCCCTAGACCCACCCCAGGCCCGCCCAGTTCCACCCATCCCCGCCCCGTTATGCCCCAGTCCTGCCCCCCCAATCCTGCCCCTGCCCCACCCCCCTGCTCTCATCAGACAGGATGTGTAGATGCTCTCCTGCCCAACGTGATTTCGAGGAAGCTTTTTAAAACCTGGACAAAATGCCGGGTTTAGCAAAGCCGTCTGGCCCTCCCAGACATGTCCTCGAAAAGGAGGACATATCCGAGGAAATCCGGACATCTGTGCTCACTTGATGTCATAGCATGAGTGCAGCTCTATGGTGTAAAGCTTGCTTGCATTGTTTTTTGCAGCTGCACTGGTTGTTGGGGCATAGGTGTGCATTGCAAAGGGACCTTCCGCTGCTTTGCTAGATGCGTTTTGTAACTTTCCCAGAGCACCAGCAGGTTGGGAAGGGGTAAAACGCGGACCTCGCGGACCTGACGGACCTCGCGGATCTAAACCCGCACGTCCTTAAAAATCTGAGGTCCGTGCCGCTTGTAGTTAGTTTCTGGCTCTGACAGACCTCGGTGACAATTTAGCGCTGACGGATCCGTCTCAGCATAGGGAGGGGAAAGTATTAGGATCCGTCAGCGCTACAATGTCATCGAGGTCTGTCAGAGCCGATTTACTGGGGCTGCAGGAAACCAGTTTAAAGGATTCGTTTTCGAGCCGCTCCAGCACTAGTCTCTGGCTCTGACAGACCTCCGTGACATTTTAGCACTGACGGAGCCTAATACTTTTCCCTCCCTATGCTGAGACGGATCCGTCAGCATTAAATTGTCACCGAGGTCTCTCAGAGCCAGAAACTAACTACAAGCGACACAGATCTCAGATTTTTAAGGACATGCGGGTTTAGATCCGCGAGGTCCGTCAGGTCCGCATTTTACCCCTTCCCCAGCAGGTTCTCTAATGAGTTCACTGGAAAAGTCTAGCTTTTTCTCTACCTCCATCTGCTGGTAGGAGGGAAAACACCCACTTTTTCAGAACAGTACAGCTGACTAAAGGAAAGGAAATTATTAGGTAAGTTATAATTTCAACATTTTATTTCTTAGGTTTAAACAATTTTTATTGATGCAAACAACATCAAATACATTAAAAGACACAAATGCTAAATACAATAATGATGCATCAAATACAATAATATAACAAACACATATAATACTGTCTACATCCCCTCCACAAAACCCCCCCTTTCCTTAACCACCCGATGGTATTCTCTACTCTATCTCATCAAAACATCAATCCTGCTAAACAAATAAAAACCCAATTGGGATACCCAACTTAATACCGCACTTCTACCTTTAGGATGCAATGTTTGCAAATATGGATCCCAGATCTGCAAAACAGCCCTTCTAGCATCTCTAGCTTCCCAGATGGCCAACTGATGTAACTGGTTTCTCCATGTGCTGCTTGTAAGTTATTGAAGCAGTGTACATTTAGGTGCAGAAGTTTCAAGTGTGGCTGCAAAATGGTTCCCTTTTTTGGGCTTTCTGAGGTAACGGCTGTTTGTGTATCACCAAGAAGGAGATGAGTTCTTGCATCTGTACTGAAGGGTTGATGTAGGGCAAGAAGTGAGAAAAGAGCCAGTGATCACACCTTGATCCTGCAGAAGCATCTTGGTCAAATGAGAATGACTCCCTGATGAGAGACAGCGGTGGGGGATATAACTCAGCATTATACTGCATCCGTGCAGAGGGTGAGAAGTGGACACTGAAGGCAGATTAATCAAGACTGAGGGAGGATATTTCAGTCTAATCGCTGAGAATATGGAAATAGTTTTTATGTCAAATCATCAGAACATCAATCTGTAGTCCAATTAGGACGAAATGAGATGGAAGCAGTCTGCCAGCACTAATGGGCTATCTGAAGGGCCACTAGCCCTTGAAACTGCACAGGCCGCCCACAAGTGCTTGACATTAAATATTGCATCGCAGAAAGCTGAGAACTTTGCAGAACAAGGTGAGCACAGGCACATCTGCTGCCTTTTCTACCCTACTTATTTGGAGGAGGGGGGGGGGGAGAAAGGTAAAACAGAACTAGGAAATATTTTACTAAAAGAATAAAGGTTTTATGCTGAAAAGAGAAGGCAATGGATGTCGAAGCTGTCTTGGTTAGGGTGAACTGCTTGCCATCACTCTGCACTATAACAACACTACCCTGCAAAGAATGATGGGCCAATATTCAAAAAAATCTGGAGTCTTAAAAGTTACATTTATAAAAGTGTGTGGGATCTAGCTAGGTACTTGGGACCTGGGATGGCCACTGTTGGAAACAGGATACTGGGTTTGATGGACCTTCGGTCTGTCCCAGTAGGGCAATTCTTATGTGAGCCACGTATAGGACAATCGAGCCATTGTGACATCACTGCTGAGGTTGGCTCTTAGGCATTGGTGGAATGAGGCATTATGACATCACAATCTCATCTCTGGAATGTTGCTACTCTTTGGGTTTCTGCCATTGTGACATCACTGCTGAGGTTGGCTCTTAGGCATTGGTGGAATGAGGCATTATGACATCACAATCTCGGCTCTGGAATGTTGCTACTCTTTGGATTTCTGCCTGGTACTTGGGACCTGGGTTGGCCACTATTTTCCGTCTGTCCCAGTATGGCTATTCTTATGTTCTTATGTATATGTGCATGTTTTTGTGTATGATTGTGCTTTTGTGTATATACATATTTGTGTGATTGTGTGTGTGTGTCTATCTGTTGCCTATGTTTGTGTATGTGATTGTGTTTTTGTGTGTTTCTGTGTGTATGTACATATCTGTTTGTGTTGCATGTGTGTTTGCATGAGTCGGTTGCTTACCCTCCTCCGCTCTTTGACCATCTTCTCGCGCTGTTCCATCCACTGGAAGAAAGCTCAGTTTGATTCTTGTTTCCAGATGCTCCTGATGCTGTAATGACCTCTTTACCCCGTCACACAATGAGGCACTGCCCAGGGTCCAGGAATTATGTCCTGGTCACTTTTAATAATGGCAGGTTTATTTTTTCTTCAGTTTCTTCTTCCCAGAAGACCTGGTTTGATTGTTTTATATTCTGCCCAAAGCAAATCGCAATAATCAAACGCGATCATCATAAAATCGAAGCAGTGCTGTTAATACTCCACAAACAATACAACATGATATCAAATGTAGAAATCCAAAAGCATAACTGCATAATGAAATAAAATTAAAACATATCAAAATAAAGGTAGAATTGATGAAACGTCCTTGCAATGTATTATGTAGTCAGACCTAAAAGCCCAATTCTGCCAGAGGAAATTTCACATATATCTTCCCTGTCAGGACGCACCCAGCAAGGTGGACTCTCAGGAGATCTGCCACGAACAGGTCAAGTATGCCAAGTTATCTCATGCGTATTCTTGATGGATTCCCTGAAAACCCGACTGTGTCTGAGAACCTGGGTTCGGGTTGTGCATGGAACTTCACGTGTTTGTGCCGGGCATAGCAGAGGCTCCGAACTCAGGACACACCCAGCCAGTCAGGTTTTCAGGATATCCACAATGAGAGCGATTTGCATGCCCTACTTCCACGGTATGCATATTCTCATTGTGAGTATCTTGAAAGCCTAAGAAGTGGGTTGAGGACCCCGAGTGGGAGTGAGGGTAGCTTTGCATAAAACATCCTGTGGCCCTTAAGAGAGATGACGCTCCTCTGGAGTGAGTGTCGGAGAGCAGAGAGTTGCTTTTCTCTTGCTTTGCATGGAAATTTGTATCACATCAGCAGCAGGAGCTATAATTAGTCCTGTTAATTTTCCAGTACTGAGAGATAATTGTGTTCTGAAGAAAGCGAACCTGTTCTGTTCAGAAGAGGACAATGATCGTCCTGGCAGACAGAACTGAAGCTTTTTACAAATTCATGTAGTTTGTTCAAACTGTCAGCCCACATTAAAAAACATAATACAGTGTTTGCTGAGTGGAGGGAAGAAATGCAGTGAATGATATTACCAAGATTATAGCAGGGGAGAATAAGAACTCCCCCCTAGAGAATGACACGGTGACGAAATTCATCACCGTTCCCGTCCCCGCGGATAACCGCGGGAAATAATCCCATGTCATTTTCTAGTGTCTATTTCAACCTCGGTCCTTCTACACCAGCATTCTTCAAGGCAAAGCTTGTGGGTCAATGGTTGTGGCCATTCATATTCTGATTCTTATGTGAGCCAAGGATAATGAAGCCATTGTGACATCACTGATGTGATTGGTTCTTAGGCACTGGTGGAATGAGGCATTATGACATCACAATATCTGCTCTGGATACCAGAGACTGTCATTCTGTAGTGTCTGTTTCAACCTCGGTCCTTCTACACCAGCATTCTTCAAAGCAAAGCTTGCGGGTCAGTGGTTGTGGCCATTCATACTCTGATTCTTATGTGAGCCAAGGATAATGAAGCCATTGTGACATCACTGATGTGATTGGCTCTTAGGCACTGGTGGAATGAGGCATTATGACATCACAATATCTGCTCTGGATACCAGAGACTGTCATTCTGTAGTGTCTGTTTCAACCTCGGTCCTTCTACACCAGCATTCTTCAGAGCAAAGCTTGCGGGTCAGTGGTTGTGGCCATTCATACTCTGAGTCTTATGGGAGCCAAGGATAATGAAGCCATTGTGACATCACTGATGTGATTGGCTCTTAGGCACTGGTGGAATGAGGCATTATGACATCACAATATCTGCTCTGGATACCAGAGACTGCCATTCTTTAGTGTCTATTTCAACCTCGGTCCTTCTACACCACCATTCTTCAAAGCAAAGCTTGAGGGTCAGTGGTTGTGGCCATTCATACTCTGATTCTTCCCTCTCTCCTTAAAGAATGACATGAAGATGGTTTCCCGCGGTTATCCGCGGGGACGGGAATGGTGATGAATTTTGTCACCGTGTCATTCTCTACTCCCCCCTCAACCCCACACCCCACACACACACACTCCTTATCTGTTAAACTTTCAGCGTTAGAAATCTCATTCACCAGCTTTTCTAGGCCACAGAAGGGCAATAGCTTCATTTCACCATTTCCACTCATCTAACACGTTCGGTTCTGGGGTTTGCTCTTTCTTACACAGTGCTTCAAAAATTACAGGGTGGGTTTCAGAGGCTTTAACCAGAGCAACATGAACTGACTCAAACTTGGCTTCCACAATACACTGGTTTTAGGATGGAGAAAATGGGGTGGCATCCGTGTTAGTCCACAATATATAGACATTAAATAAAACATAAAAGAAATAAGAATATAAGAATAGCCAAAGGTCCATCAAGCCCAGAAGCCCATTCTCACAGTGGCCAATCCAGGTCCCTAGTAACTGGCCAAAACCCAAAGAATAGCAACATTCCATTATCTCAAAGATCAGCAATTCCGGAACCTCAAATGGGAGCAACATTCCATGCTACTGATCCAGGGCAAGCAGTGGCTTCCCCCCTGTCTTTCTCAATAACAGACTATGGACTTTTCCTCCAGGAACTCGTCCAAACCTTTCATAAAACCAGCTATGCTACCCACTCTTACCACAACCTCGGCAACGCATTCCAGAGCTTAACTATTCTCTGTGTGAAAAAAATATTTCTTCCTATTGGTTTTAAAAGTATTTCCCTGTAACTGATGTCAATGTGCAGCTTGGAGCTCAGTCATAAGTGGAGTTCATGTAACAGGACCTGGGTTGGCCACTGTTAGAAACAGGATGCTGGGCTCGATGGACCTTCGTTGTGTCCCAGTACGGCAACTCTTATGTGAGCCAAGTATAAGACAATTGAGCCATTGTGACATCACTGATGGTGGAATGAGGCATTATGACATCACAATCTCAGCTCTGGAATGTTGCTACTCTTTGGGTTTCTGTCAGGCACTTGGGACCTGGGTTGGCCCCTGTTGGAAACAGGATACTGGGCTTGATGGACCTTCGTTGTGTCCCAGTACGGCAACTCTTATGTGAGCCAAGTATAAGACAATCGAGCCATTGTGACATCACTGATGGTGGAATGAGGCATTATGACATCACAATCTCAGCTCTGGAATGTTGCTACTCTTTGGGTTTCTGTCAGGCACTTGGGACCTGGGTTGGCCCCTGTTGGAAACAGGATATTGGGCTTGATGGACCTTCGTTGTGTCCCAGTACGGCAACTCTTATGTGAGCCAAGTCGAGGACAATTGAGCCATTGTGACATCACTGATGGTGGAATGAGGCATTATGACATCACAATCTCGGCTCTGGAATGTTGCTACTCTTTGGGTTTCTGTCAGGCACTTGGGACCTGGGTTGGCCCCTGTTGGAAACAGGATACTGGGCTTGATGGACCTTCGTTGTGTCCCAGTACGGCAACTCTTATGTTATGTTAATGGAGCATTTTCCTGGTGTAGGAGTTCAGCTTGTGAAGAAAGTTGAAAGTTTCCTGCTGTTCTGTGTTTAGATTCAGTAACTCTACACCAGAGCTATTATTATTATTTCTCACAGCTGTTTTATAGGGGGGAGAGGGGGTGTCGTACACTGTAAATGATTCCAAAATAAACAGGCATTTGCAATGAAAGCGTATAGAGAATAGGTTAACATTGGCCAAGATACTATTTGAGAAGCTGGGGAAGCTTATTCAAAACAGATTAGATCTACTTGAATGTATAGAAAGAAAGCTTAACCAAATAAAAACAAACTTAAGATGATATCTTTTTACTGCTAAATACAACATTGAAGTAACTGAATACGTTTTGAGTAGGTTTTATAGGCTCACAACCCTTCCTCAGGTCAGGACAGACAGAATGACATTAGCAGAAGCACAACTGAGGCCAGGATTCTCAAAAAGCGACGGTCGAGAGGCAAGATGGCCGGACGCCAAACTGCACTCTCCTGCTGACGTGATTCCCTACCCCGATTTCGGGCTAAAGTTTTGCTTGTGAAATGCCAAAAAGACGAGGCAGAGCAGCCAGGGTCAGCCTCAACGAGACAGGAGGAGATAATTCGATTCCTTACATCTTCACCATGGGGCGAACCGGCAGAGCCGAATCGGAGGGAGATTTCGGCTCTCAGGAGCAAAGTTTTGCTCAGCTCCACGGGACCTGCGCCTCCTCTGCAATCGCGATACTGGGGAATAGCGGCGGCTCCACAGGGACGGGCAGCATCACCAATGGAGCTGGAGGGCTTGCCGACTCCTCAGGTTACCTCGGCGGGGACAGCATTTTCAGAGCAGGTAGCTGAAATTTCAACGAGTGAAGGACATAGTTCATCTGGTAAGACCTGCTGAAATTACTTTAGTCAATTTGGACAGCATTAAACTCTGGCAAATATTCAAGGACAGAGATTGGATAAACTTCAGGAAGAAATGAAGGCTTGGAGAAAAAGTTAATCATCAAGACCAGCGAGTGCAAACTCTGCAAGCTTCTCAATCAACTTTATTGCTAGATTATTGTTCGCCAGGAAAACAGAAAACTTTGAAAATTATATGAAAATGTTGAATCTTAGAATCCTTAATTTTCCTAAAGTGCTAACAATATCTCCTAGAGACGTGGAGGTGCATAATCGAAAGGAACGTCTAAGTCCATTTTCGTCCAAGTCGCAAGTCGTCCAAAGTAAAAAACAGCTTAAGACACATTTTTGATAAATACGGCCAAATATTTTTTCGTTTCGAAAATTGTCCAAGTATATGTCCTGCCGATCTGATTGTCCAAGTCGCTAAATCATAGAAACATAGAAATAGACGGCAGATAAGGGCCACGGCCCATCTAGTCTGCCCACCCTAATGACCCTCCCCTATTTTTCTCTGTGAAGAGATCCCACGTGACAATCCCATTTTGTCTTAAAATCAGGCACGCTGCTTGCCTCGATCACCTGAAGTGGAAGACTATTCCAGCGATCAACCACTCTTTCAGTGAAAAAGTATTTCCTGGTGTCACCGTGCAGTTTCCCGCCCTTGATTTTCCACGGATGCCCTCTTGTTATACCGTTGGAGCTTTGAGAAAGAAGATATTGTCCAAGTCAAAAATACCTAGAACAAGCCCTATTGGACATGGGAGGGGTCTGCAAAGTGATGGACTGAACACCCAGACATGGCACCTAAATAGTGGGGTACCTTACAGGGCAGTGCTGTGAACTTCACAAAAAGGGTGCCATGTCTTCTCCTCACTACAGCTCCCTTATAGGTCACGGTGAGCCCCCAAAACCACCTCCAGATTCCCCTAGACCCATTTATCTACCACCCCAATAGCCTTTATGGCTGCAGGAGCCACTTATATGCCAGTATAAAAGGGTTTTGGAGGTGTATAGGGGAGTGCACATGTTTAAGTATCAATGCAATGATTACAGGGGCTTATGGGCATGGGTCCTCCTCTCCACCTCCAAGATGGCTTAAGACGCCTCTGTGCAGCACGACTAGGCTTTGCTATGCCAGGCGGCCAGGTGATGATGGTCTAGAGGCTGAATTTTAAAGGTGTGATTAATATTTTTATGGGGGAGGGGGGGGTCTGTGACCACTGGGTTAGTGTGTGGGGGGGGGGGGGTCTGTTTTATGTGTTTGCAGTGCTTATCTGGTGACTTTAGGTGGGATTTTGTGACTTAGACCATGTTTTACATGGTCTAAGTCACAACGTCCAAGTTCCGTCGATCCTGGGCTGTATAACTTTCGGTTATACATGCTGTACGACTAAGTCTAAGCCGGCCCACGTCCCGCCCAACTCCCGCCCTCGACACACCTCCTGAAACGCCCCGTTTAGCTTTGGTCGTTCAGTGGCACTATGAAGGCCTAGGTCGTTTAGAAATACATCCAAAACCTGTTTTTATGATTGGCACTTGGACGTTTTTGATTGATGTTCGTCCAAGTGCCGACTTAGGCCAGTTTTTGGACGTTTTTCTCATTCGATTATGAGCCCCTTATTCTATAAGTTCTTGAAAGAAATATTTAAATACCCGGAGACCAGACTTCCTCCATTGCACAGTAGCTAAACAGAAACCTTCAGCCCCCGTTGTCTCTTCTGAACTTCCTAGTCTCTTGAACTTAACAGACGTCCTTGAAACTTCAGTGGAAGAAGTAATCTGTCGTTCTACTCTTGTGGTGACGTTTGTTTTTCAACAGGACAAAGAGGCACTTCTTAGGTTGTTTTTCAGGCTGAACGAGGTGACCTTTCTGGACAGTAAGATCAGCATGTTTCCAGACGGAAAAGGTTTCTTAAATTGAAACAGTTTGTAATTTCATTGGGGGCCAAATTTCAATTGAGATATCCCTGTAAAAGTAAGATCCTTCTGGATCAAAATTCCTACATATTTTTTGAGCCCTCTCAATTACAATTTTTTCTTAAAGGAAAGGGAATAACAATATCCAACACCTTAAATAGTTTGAAGATATAACACTACCAAATTTCCTAAGTGTTATTTTATTTTTTCTTATAATTAATCTCTCTGATATGTGAATTGTCTCTCCCAGAATGTGGACTAGAGATTGAGTATTATTAATTATGTATGGGCAAGTTGATCCATGTATTTTTATTTCCTGTAGAAATGTGGAAGATCTTCTTTTTTCTTTTTGTATATATATGTTCATTTATATATATAACTAGTATTTAAGCCCGTTACATTAACGGGTGCTAGAGTACATGTCTGTCTGTTTTTTTTTATTTGTCTGTCTCTCCTTGGATGCTGTCTGTCTGTCATTCTTTCTGTCTGTCTCTCCCTGGCCCCCTGTCTGTCTATCTTTATTTCTAACTCTATCCTCTTCCCTCAATCCTGCATGTGCCCTTTTTTCTTTCTCCTCTCCACTTCCTTCCAAGGTCTGCTCCCCCTGTCCCTCAGACTTCCATTCAGTGGCTGTCCCTCCTCTCCCCCACACTTCCATTCAGTGTCTGTCTCCCTCTCTCTACCCCTTCTATCTACTGTTCACCCTCTGTCTTGCCCCTTCCATTCACTGCCCTCTCTTCTCTTTCCATCCAGTGTCTGCCCGCTCTCTCTCTGTTCCATATGGCATCTCCTTCTTCCTTTCCCCCTTCCTTTTCCCTTGGTCTGGCATACCTTCCTCCTTCCATGCCCTGCCATCTCTTCTTCCCTCCAAGCCATTCTCTCCCCCTCTGCTCCCTTTCCTCCTTGAACTTCATCGGGCAGCAGCAGCATTCACAATTCATTGCTGTTGCCGGCTTCAGGTCTTCCTCTCTGTCAGGTCGTCTTCCTGAAACAGAAAGTAGGCAGGACCCGCCAGAGAGGAAGGCCTGAAGTCGGCAACAGCAGCGAATTGTAAACGCTGCTGCTGCCCAAAGAAGCCAGGCCTTGAAAAACCCGAGGCAGACTGCTTCTCTTCCCTCCCAGCCCAACCCCCGCTGACTCGGCTCCCTTACCCTTTCCAATCCCTGCCTGCATCGCAGAAGTGTGAAGACTGAACGCCGGCAATCAGGGTGGCGAGGACGCGGCTGAGGAGACTGGTAAGGTGTTGGCGTGTGGCGGCGCTCCACGAAGCCCTCCTCCCGGCAGCCGCCACCAGCACCAATCGGGGCGGCGAGGATGCAGGCAGGGAGAGAGCTTGCCTGCACTTCCTCCAGTGGTTGGTGAGTGAGGGCGGGAGGAGGGGAGTGGCTAGAGTGATCCCTGCCTCCGCGTTCTAAAATGGAACGCGGCCACGGATCAGAAATAGCAGCGGCAGGGATCACGAAGTTTCAAGAGAGCATGCGCGCTCTAGGATTTTATTATATAGGATGATAAATAATTTTTTTTAAAAAGCGACGGTCTGCTAACGCAGCCATGTTGATAGCAAATTGAAAAAAGCAAGACATTCTTTAAAAAAAATCGCACATGCAAATGAGGTCGGCGGACAGCAGTGAAGATTCACTAATTTTTTTTTTTTTTTATATTCTTTATTTAAGTTTTAACTACAATTCACAAGAGTAATCTTGTTCCATGCAACACAGAGAAAGAAACAATCTTCGCCAATTTGTATGTGCCCTTCGCTAGTGATAGCGATGGCCACATGCGCAGAAAAAAACGCATCAAGAACCCCCCCTCCAAACACAACAACAGCAGGAGAGATGTTCTCCCGCTGCCCTGAAATCCTGGCCTTGCGCCATACCCTCACCCCGTGCAGCAGGAGAGATGCCCACTCTTCCCCTCTGGTAAGTGACACCCCACCAAAGAACGTGTCTGATGCTCCCTCCCCCATCTCTAATGCCCCTTCCCCCTTACCTCAAAATAGATACCCAGAGGGACGCAGACTCCCTCCTCCCAGCTGGCCTGCGTTATCTAAAATGGGCCTTCCCCTCTCCAGTGCATCTTGGGATGCATCGAAGAGGGACCTGAGGCTCTGATTAGGAGGGGGTCTTATACAACCTGGGCTAATCAGAGCCTCAGGTCCCTCCCCAGATGCACCGGGAAGGGGCCTGAGGCTCTGATTGGCCCAGACGCCCCATAGGAGGGAGCTTAGGCGTCCGGGCCAATCGGAGCCTCTGGGGAGGGGCCTGAGGCTCTGATTGACCCAGGTTGTATAAGGCCCTTCCCATCTGGAGAAGAGCAAAGTGATGCACGGAGGAAAAATAAACCTTTAAATGTAGGTACATGATACTGGTTCCACATTATGAGTTACCACCCAGGAAAGACTCCAATATAAAGAAAACATAGGGAGAGGCAAACGATTGAGGGTGTTACCATCTTGGTGGACTTTGAACTGACCTGGTTTGCAGTTGCTTCATTAACACCAGAAGCTGGAGAGTCGGGACCTGTTTCCCTGCGGGCACCCAAGGAGTCAGACGTCCTGACGTCACGTGGGTCCTTTGCCGGAGGGTTAAAGGGACGCCGCGACTGCACTAGTTTGGAGAGGCAAACGATTGAGGGTGTTACCATCTTGGTGGACTTTGAACTGACCTGGTTTGCAGTTGCTTCATTAACACCAGAAGCTGGAGAGTCGGGACCTGTTTCCCTGCGGGCACCCAAGGAGTCAGACGTCCTGACGTCACGTGGGTCCTTTGCCGGAGGGTTAAAGGGACGCCGCGACTGCACTAGTTTGGAGAGGCAAACGATTGAGGGTGTTACCATCTTGGTGGACTTTGAACTGACCTGGTTTGCAGTTGCTTCATTAACACCAGAAGCTGGAGAGTCGGGACCTGTTTCCCTGCGGGCACCCAAGGAGTCAGACGTCCTGACGTCACGTGGGTCCTTTGCCGGAGGGTTAAAGGGACGCCGCGACTGCACTAGTTTGGAGAGGCAAACGATTGAGGGTGTTACCATCTTGGTGGACTTTGAACTGACCTGGTTTGCAGTTGCTTCATTAACACCAGAAGCTGGAGAGTCGGGACCTGTTTCCCTGCGGGCACCCAAGGAGTCAGACGTCCTGACGTCACGTGGGTCCTTTGCCGGAGGGTTAAAGGGACGCCGCGACTGCACTAGTTTGGAGAGGCAAACGATTGAGGGTGTTACCATCTTGGTGGACTTTGAACTGACCTGGTTTGCAGTTGCTTCATTAACACCAGAAGCTGGAGAGTCGGGACCTGTTTCCCTGCGGGCACCCAAGGAGTCAGACGTCCTGACGTCACGTGGGTCCTTTGCCGGAGGGTTAAAGGGACGCCGCGACTGCACTAGTTTGGAGAGGCAAACGATTGAGGGTGTTACCATCTTGGTGGACTTTGAACTGACCTGGTTTGCAGTTGCTTCATTAACACCAGAAGCTGGAGAGTCGGGACCTGTTTCCCTGCGGGCACCCAAGGAGTCAGACGTCCTGACGTCACGTGGGTCCTTTGCCGGAGGGTTAAAGGGACGCCGCGACTGCACTAGTTTGGAGAGGCAAACGATTGAGGGTGTTACCATCTTGGTGGACTTTGAACTGACCTGGTTTGCAGTTGCTTCATTAACACCAGAAGCTGGAGAGTCGGGACCTGTTTCCCTGCGGGCACCCAAGGAGTCAGACGTCCTGACGTCACGTGGGTCCTTTGCCGGAGGGTTAAAGGGACGCCGCGACTGCACTAGTTTGGAGAGGCAAACGATTGAGGGTGTTACCATCTTGGTGGACTTTGAACTGACCTGGTTTGCAGTTGCTTCATTAACACCAGAAGCTGGAGAGTCGGGACCTGTTTCCCTGCGGGCACCCAAGGAGTCAGACGTCCTGACGTCACGTGGGTCCTTTGCCGGAGGGTTAAAGGGACGCCGCGACTGCACTAGTTTGGAGAGGCAAACGATTGAGGGTGTTACCATCTTGGTGGACTTTGAACTGACCTGGTTTGCAGTTGCTTCATTAACACCAGAAGCTGGAGAGTCGGGACCTGTTTCCCTGCGGGCACCCAAGGAGTCAGACGTCCTGACGTCACGTGGGTCCTTTGCCGGAGGGTTAAAGGGACGCCGCGACTGCACTAGTTTGGAGAGGCAAACGATTGAGGGTGTTACCATCTTGGTGGACTTTGAACTGACCTGGTTTGCAGTTGCTTCATTAACACCAGAAGCTGGAGAGTCGGGACCTGTTTCCCTGCGGGCACCCAAGGAGTCAGACGTCCTGACGTCACGTGGGTCCTTTGCCGGAGGGTTAAAGGGACGCCGCGACTGCGGCGCGCGGCCGCAGGGCGCGGCCGCAGGGCGTGGCCAAAGGGGCGTGCCCTAAGGGGCACGCTCTGCCCCTTGGGAGCCCCTTGGAGACACTGGGAGAACGGGAGAAAACTGTATGTATTAAATTTTTCAAAAAAAGATGGGGAAAAGAAAAGGTAAAGCTAAGGTTTCTACACCAATATTATTAGGCCCCATAGATAGGCATTTCACGCCATCCAGTGCCTTAGGCCACAGCCAAGGAGCGGACTCGCTGTCAGGGGCATCTCTTAGTCCTTCAGGTAGAACTCCACCACCTCCACCAAGTAATCCTGAAGTTTTGGGGCCTAAGAATGGCTCCAATTTTCAGCCGGAGGGACTATCTGACCAAATGGCATCACCCTTATTAGTCTATGGGGTGATGCCCAAAGCTTTGTCTTTTCAAGATGAGGCTTTGTTGGTCAGAGAGTCCCAGACTGAACCTCAGGAAGTTACTTTAAGGGATCTTTGGCAAATAAATACTCGAATGGAGGGGTTATTAAAATCTGTAGTGACACAAAATGAAAAATTTTCAAAAGAAGTTATTGAAAAGTTTGTGAATGTTGATTCCAACTTTAAAATCATTGAAAAATCGATTAGAACAACAGAATCTCAGGTTGTTACACTACAAGCAGTTTCTTCAACAGCAGTTAAGGATTTTCATATCACTCATATGAAATTTGAAAAAATGGAGAATTTGCAAAGAGCAAAAAATCTACGTCTAGTTAATTTCCCCAAAACTCATTTGTTGTCTCCAGAAATATTGGTTAAAAAATATTTTAAAGAAGTTTTGGGGATGGCTGATGTAGACAATCTGCCTTTAACAAATTTATATTATATTCCTCAGAGGAAAAAGGTTTCCATAGAACCAGGTGTAGACCAGTTGGAACAAATTGAATTTGATTTAACTGGTTTCCTGGAAGATTCACAGGATATAATTCCAACTAGGTCTACACTTCTTATAACTTGTACAAGAGAGATAGATAAATCCTTAATTATGAAAGCTTATTTTCAAAATAAGCAAACTAAATTTTGTGGGGAAAATGTTTTGATTTTTCCAGATGTAGCCCAAGCAACACAATTAAGAAGAAAATCTTTTTTGGCATTAAAATCTAGGGTGTTGGCTTTGGGGGCTACATTCTATTTAAAATTTCCTTGTAAATGCTTGATTAAATTTAAGGATAATGAATATGTTTATTGGGATTCGATGCAATTGGAGCAATTTTTGCAACATCATGAAATTATTTCATCTGTCCCTATATAATTAATATGTTGGAGTTTTGAAATAATTAACACTAATATGGTTGATCTTTTAGATCATGTTTATTTTGAGTTTTTTATGTAAGTAATATTTGTTTGCTATCTCTCAGTTATGTGGACTTGAGGAAGCTTATGATAACCTTTGGTTTCAATAACTTTTCTTAATTTTTTGTTGTAAATTCCTTTCTTTATTATTATGTATAAATAATAATGTTTTAAAACATTGAATAAAAAAAAAAAAAAAAAAAAAAAATAAAGAAAACATAACAACCTCCCCCCCTCCGACAGTTAGGAATTATTGGAAAGGAATGAAAAAAAATCATAGGGCCCGATATTGAACTGCAGGAGGCAGCGATCCCAGATACTCAATGCCAGGATTTCTGCCATTGAATATCTAGGACAGCTCACACTTAGCTGGCCAGCTGATGAAAAATCAGCGGTGACTTTCATTCACAACCTAGTCAGTCACCAGGCTGTCCGGTGAACCCTACATTCAGCGGGAGCCATTCCCAGCCAGCTGTCTCGCTGAATATTGGAAGGATAGTCTCTCTGTATTGATCCATGGTGTGACCACATCTAGAATACGCTATGAAGTCAAATTTCCCCATCTTATAAAGCTATAACAACCCCCCCCCAAAAAAAAAGCACAGAGAAGAGGGGTTGACCAGGGACTGAAAATGAGAAATTATACAGACACAACTACATAGCATAGAGGTTACATTCAAGCATGGTTTTGTTTTGTTTTAGCGTCAATTTGAATTACAGGGCACAAGAAGAAGCCACCTGCAGCTTAGCACTTCCAATACTCTCTCCCGGGCATTGCATTAGATTTGGTGGAACCAGAGGGCTTGGTAATCCCTAGTGCTAATGGAGACTTTTCCAGAGACTTTTCACCACACCCCTGGCATGCCGTGAGAAGGTAAGGTCAATATCTTAGTGTCTCAAATGCCCCAAAAGTGACAGTCAGTGCAGTGGAGACAGAGAATAAAGCTATGAACCTGCAGTCACTGGGTGAGTCAAAACCATCTTGGATAAGGAAAGAATAAATGGTTTATTACATAGGATCTGAGTCACTACGTTTTATTTCCTTAGACACAGAAGGAAGAAGAACCTCAGTGAGTCAGACCCCAGTGCTGTAAAAATATTTAGGTGAAGCACAAACCTGCATGTTTAATGTTGCACAAGGAATATTTAAGATTTTCTAGATCTTCTGGGTCCTGAAAATGCACATTACCTTATTCCTATTTGGCTGCTGCATTGCAGAAATTCATCAGTCATCTACACACCAAAGCACATCAGTGACTCAAGATGTATCAATCAAAATAGCAATTTTAGTGTATGAGCATAGATTTGGTAAATATGCCCCATGGTAAAGCACTATAAAGATGAGAACACAATGGTTTACATACCTGTGGGATTAGAGGAAAGAGAATAAATTGAGAAATACTAAGAAATGCAAGGTCATGCATTTGGGCTGCAAAAACCCGAGGGAATGGTACAGTTTTGGGGGTGAAGAACTTTTGTACACGACAGAAGAGCGGGACTTGGGTGGGATTCTATGTGATGATCTTAAGGTGGCCAAACAGGTTGAAAAGGTAACGGCAAAAGCTAGAAGGATGCTAGGGTGCATTGGGAGAGGTATGGCCAGTAGGAAAAAGGAGGTATTGATGCCTCTGTATAAAAGTCTGGTGAGACTTCATTTAGAATATTGTGTACAATTCTGGAGGCCGCACCTTCAAAAAGATATAAAAAGGCAACTAAAATTCAATGCAAAGAAATGCAGAGTAATGCATTTGGAGATTAATAATCGGAAGGAACCGTATATGCTGGGAGGAGAGAAGCTGATATGCACGGACGGGGAGAGGGACCTTGGGGTTATAGTGTCCGAAGATCTAAAGGCGAAAAAACTGTGTGACAAGGCAGTGGCTGCTGCCAGAAGGATTCTGGGCTGTATAAAGAGAGGCGTAGTCAGTAGAAGGAAGAAGGTGTTGATGCCCCTGTACAGGTCATTGGTGAGGCCCCACTTGGAGTATTGTGTTCAGTTTTGGAGACCGTATCTGGCGAAAGACGTAAGAAGACTTGAGGCGGTCCAGAGGAGGGCGACGAAAATGATAGGAGGCTTGCGCCAGAAGACGTATGAGGAGAGACTGGAAGCCCTGAATATGTATACCCTAGAGCAGGGGTCTGCAACCTTTAAGACATAAAGAGCCACTTGGACCCGTTTTCGAAAAGAAAAAAAACCTTGGAGCCGCAAAACCATTATAAAACAAATCTAACACTGCATATATTGTTTTTTTATCTTAATGCTATATACAGGATCACTAAATTGAAAATAAAATCATTTTTCCTACCTTTGCTATTTGGTGATTTCATGAGTCTCTGGTTGCACTTTCTTCTTCTGACTGTGCATCCAATCTTTCTTCCTTTCTTTCAGCCTCCTGTATGTTTCCTCTCCTCCAGACCTCATTCTCTCCCCCAACTTTTTCTTTCTGTCTCCCTGTTCCCCCTTCTTTCTGTCTCCGTGCCGTCCCCCAAGCCACTCGGTTTGCTGCCACCGCAATCGGGGAACAGCCCCCAAGCCACCGCCGTCCCAAGCTTTCCCTGCAGAAGTGTTGCGCTGACCAGCATTCCGCTCCCTGATGTCAATTCTGACGTAGGAGAGGAAGTTCCGGGCCAACAAGGCATTTCTCCTCATTCCATCCAGCCTGAGCCCCATCTCTCCTTGATCCAGCATTTCCCTTCTGTGTCTGTCAGAATTACCATTCCACCTATTTTCCAGCATCCCCCTTCTTTGTGTCCATCTCACCTATATCCCTATCTCACCACTTTTTCAGAATCTTCATTTGTCTCTGTCCTTGTCTTTACCCCATGTTCACCATTTGCCCTTTCAATGTCTTTATCTCCCCCCCACACACACTTTTTCAGTATTACTTCTATGTCTCTATTTCACCTCCTCTTCATGTCCCCTCTGTATCTCTATCCTTATTCAGTAGGTCCTGCTTACCCTTTCTCTTCTTTGTGTCACTATCTCCATTTTCAGCTTTCCCCCCTTTTCCATTGTTAATGCACCCTGTAGCCAGAATCTTTCCACCCTCCCTCCACTCCGGCCCAGCCCAGTATGAAATATTTCCTTTTGTTTCCCTCCCCTCTCTCTTTCTCTCTCTCTTCTGCTCCCTCACCCACGAGTCCTGCATCTGGCCCTCTCCCTTCTACCTGCACCTGGCAACATCCCCCTGCTCTGCGGCTTCTCTTCAGCAACTCGTCAGCAGCGGTGATCAAGACAAGCTGCCGACATCGAGGCCTTCCCTCTACGAGTCCCGCCTTTGTGGAAAAAGGAAGTTGAAACAAGCGGGACTCGCAGAGGGTAGGCCCCGACGTCAGAAGCTTGTGTAGATCGCTGCTGCTGAGTTGCCGAAGAGAGCCGCGGAGCAGGGGATGTGGCCGGAAGCAGGTAGAAGGGAGAGGGAGATAGGAAGGCTGTAGATCTCCGGAGCATGACACCGACCCCGGCCAGGATGATTTCTTTTTCAGGCACCTTACAAGTCCAGCGTCGCGGCGGGAAATAGCCATGCTGAGCAGTGAGCTCAGCACTACACAGATGAAAGCCTTGCTTGCTGATTGGTCCGGCGGCACGGCGGGGCGGGGCCGCCGGACCAATCAGCAAGCAAGGCTTTCATCTGTGTGTGCTGAGCTCACTGCTCAGCATGGCTATTTCCTGCCGCGACGCCGGACTTGTAAGCTGCATTCCTGCGTGACACACTACCGGAGCCGCAGCAGAGGTGGAAAAGAGCCGCATGCGGCTCTGGAGCCGCGGGTTGCCGACCCCCGCCCTAGAGGAAAGGAGAGACAGGGGAGATATGATTCAGACGTTCAAATACTTGAAGGGTATTAACGTAGAACAAAATCTTTTCCAGAGAAAGGAAAATGGTAAAACCAGAGGACATAATTTGAGGTTGAGGGGTGGTAGATTCAGGGGCAATGTTAGGAAATTCTACTTTACGGAGAGGGTGGTGGATGCCTGGAATGCGCTCCCGAGAGAGGTGGTGGAGAGGAAAACTGTGACTGAGTTCAAAGAAGCGTGGGATGAACAGAGAGGATCTAGAAATCAGAAAAGAATAGTAAATATTGAACTAGGCCAGTTACTGGGCAGACTTGTACGATCTGCGTCTGTGTATGGCCGTTTGGAGGAGGATGGGCAGGGGAGGGCTTCAATGGCTGGGAGGGTGTAGATGGGCTGGAGTAAGTCTTAACAGAGATTTCGGCAGTTGGAACCCAAGCACAGTACCGGGTAAAGCTTTGGATTCTTGCCCAGAAATAGCTAAGAAGAAAAAATTAAAAAATTTAAATTGAATCAGGTTGGGCAGACTGGATGGACCATTCGGGTCTTTATCTGCCATCATCTACTATGTTACTATTTAGGATGGAGTCAGTCCAGAAGAAGACTACTAAAATGGTGATCCAGAAAACTGTAGACTGGGCAAAAAGGTGGAAGTTATTTGAAACAACAAAATCACTGACTATGTAGACAAACAAAACACTACAGCGGAGATGATCAAATGAAATAGATGGACCGCTTCTAGTCTTTTTACATCCTTTGCGGCAACAATTAAAACTCTAGAATTAATTCAAACAGCTCACATAAATCAGAACTCAACACGGGACGCTTTTCGATGTACCTACCTGCATCAGGAGTCTGCAACAATGTAAAGACACAAAAACAACAAGATGATAATATAAAACAGTAAAAGAAATAAATGCAGTTATATAAAACTAGAATTCCTATGAGCGTCAGAGCTGTTATGCGGCAGCTGGTGCTGAAAACCGCGTTACAGTTTTGTAAAAGGGGGGGAGGGTTCATGAAACTGTACCGTATTATAAAATATACTCCCCTTTTATAAAGCCACGCTAGCGGCTGCCGTTGTGGTAACTGCCCTGAAGCCCATAAAGATTTAAAAGGCGACTTTGTAAAAGAGGAGGGAGGGGATAATGACCCCCAAAATGTACCTGAAACCTCATGCAATCAGGAACAAAGAAATGTGACCCTCCTACAACCACAACAAAGTTTAGTTGCGAGAGAACAGAAATGAGTTTGGTTTCATCTAACTGAGAATAAGAGGAGAAATTAAATTAATATCCCATAGTAAGGAATGATTCAAGGTGGTCTAGTACAACCGAGAATTATTGTCCTTTAGTTTTCTTGAATTTATTTGATTAGAAATAATAACATGTTCTCCCCATTGATGTGGGCTTAAAAGGAATTATGTATGTAAGATTTGATTATGTATTGCTTTGTGTGATTTTTCCTTTTTTCCTTTGGAATTAATGGATATTGTAATGTATTCAAAACTATAATACAAAAAAAAAAAAGAAATGTGACCCTAATTGTGGTATAGAGCCCCCATTTCCAGAAAACATCCAACAGGATGCAAACCAATGAGCGTGAATTGAAATAAGCACTTTCATTACCATCCCTAAAAAAGCGAGAGTGGATTTGAAAAACAGATGATGATCCATAAGGGTTTAAAAATAGTCAAAGGAGTTGAAAAAGAATTTGAATTAGAAACAGATTGGTGAGTAACGATTCGTATCTTCTAGTGTGCCCAAGAAAAATGTATTTATTTATTTAGATTTTTATCCCGTCCTCCCAGAAGCTCAGAACGGTCTACAAGTCAACATTCACAATGGAGTAAATTGGACATACAAGATTATACAGCAGATTTAAATGTTTGGACATACACGACTGTGCAGCCGATTAAGAGCAGTAGTTTAAATATAAGTTATTTGAGTACAGGCTGAGAGAGGACTATATAGGAATTAGGGGGAAGATTAGAAAGGAGAAGGAAGAGTAGAGGTGGGGCTTAAGGGGGAGGAGAAAAGACCTCAGACTATTTACTAGTAGTTTAAATGGTATTGTAAAATTGAGAAATGTTAAGTGATGGGGGTGGAGGAAGACCGATGATTACGATACCGTTAGACGCCGACCCAAAGACGCACAGCCTGAAAGAACATCTAAGCCTTTCATTGTCCCCTGAGGAAGGCGATGCTATCACCGAAACTTGGATCCTAGTCGGGACCATATTTTCTTGCTTTTAGACTTTTGAAAAACTGCTAATAAAGATATTATGTAACTGGAAGTTGATCCAGACATCTCCGGTGCCTCTTTTTTTGGGTTGTTGTTGTTCCAGTTTTACTATCTTCTTTTCTTTTCTACGTTGACCATATAGATAGACAGAACTTCCTCCTTCTTTCGTCCAGCTGCGCTATTGAGCCGCCCGTTTTACTCCTTTGGGCTGCTCTGCATTTAACTCAATTTGCTAAAAGGGGAGTTTACTTATTATCATTATTTAAACATTTCTAGCCTACCTATTACCCAGGCAAGTTACAATAAAAGCCACATAATTCACATGCAAAATAATCTGTTCCGTATTCTCTACAACATGACATTCTCAGGTCAACATTTTTGGGGCAAATTTACCAAACCTTGAGGCCTCATGATTGCAAGGAAGGCCGTGATCTGACACAGTTCAGCTCTGAGGATTCCACATCCTGGATCTCTTTTCCAAACCCTGCGCATACTGAAATCCGATGTCCATCACTTTGCCTTTCTCCGAATGGAATGTTTTCAGCAAAAGTAACAAACATGAAGAATGAGCATAAAATTTTCATCCAGAGAAATCATAAAGTTTACCGCCCATGTCCCATTTCACACTGTGCTCTAACTAATTACTGATGCATCCCCCGATTGCCTCTGTGTGACGTTAGTGGCATTCGTCATTATCTGAAGCACACAGAAAGTGAGGGAAATTAGCCTTTTCAGTTTCTGAGCAATTAGAAACAGAACTGAAATTCAGTTTTCAGCATGTACCAATCTTGGGTTTAGGATTGTTCTGGAATGCCTCCTGGGGAGGCTAAGAGGCTCTGGGAGCAATGGAGTCCTGCAGTTCATCCTTCAGGGGACGCAGTCGCTGCTCTCAGCTGTCCAGTATATTGTGCCCTCTGGTGCTTGCAAGCCTCCTTGGATAATTCTAGGGGCAGGCAGAAGCCCCTTTCCAAGAGCTCTGGTAGGGATTCTCCTGCAGCAAATGCACCGAAGCCCATAGGAACTGAATAGGCTTCAGTGCATTTGTAGTGGGGGATTTGCTACCCTAGCTTTGTAAAAGGGGCTCTTTAATTGTATCCTATGTGACTTGCATACCATGGTACCTTCTCCCTCTTGAAGGCCCCTCGCCAAGTGCATTCAAGTGCATCCATTCCCCCTCCCCCCCCGTCCCAAAGACTCTTCCAGTGCATTCGCCCAGCTACCCAAATCTTTCCACCTCCATTAGCCCCTTCAAACCTGAACAATGCTCCTCGTAGTCCAGCATCTCCACCACTCTCTCCGTTCCCCTCTCCCTTCCAGTTCAACATCTCCACCTCTCTTTCCATTCCCCTCTCCCCTTCGAGTCCAGCATCTCTCTCTCCATTCCTCTCTCCCTTTCCAGTCCAGCACCTCCACCTCTCCTTGCTAACACCTCCATCAACCAGCATTACTACCTCTCTCCACTCATGAAAGACAGATTCACACTTTCACCACAGTCTTCCTTCCTCCCAAAGCTCCCTCACTGCAGTGCTCCTTTACTTAGTCAGGCCAGAGCTGCAAAAATAGGGCTAAAGAGAAACATTAAGGTACCCTGTGGAGGCTTCCAGGGCTTGCATGCAGTGGGATTCTGCTGGCATCCAGCCACTAAGATAACAGGAAGTATATGTTAGGGTGAATCGGGGACAGGAGAAACCGTCTTCCACGGAGTGGGAGTCTTCAAGTCAAAATCAGGGACAATTCCTAAAAACTGGAGATCTCTGGTAACCCACTCTGTGGGGATTCTGCATGGAATGTTGCTATTAATTGGGGTTCCTGAATCTTGCTTACTCTTTGAGATCCTGAAATATTGGTACTATTTGAGATTCTGGAATTTTGCTTACTCTTTTGAGATTCTGGAATGTTGCTACTGGAATGTTGCTACTGGAAGAGTGGGCAAAAAAGTGGCAAATGAGCTTTAACATAGAGAAATGCAAGGTCATGCATGTAGGGAAAAAGAACCCGATGTTCAACTACAAAATGGGGGGATCACTGCTAGGGGTAAGTAACCTTGAAAGATACCTGGGGGTGATGGTAGACACAACATTGAAGGCGTCGGCACAGTGCGCGACGGCCTCAAGGAAAGCAAACAAAATGTTGGGTATCATTAAGAAGGGTATCACGGCCAGGACGAAGGAAGTCATCATGCCACTGTATCGTGCAATGGTGCGCCCACATCTGTGTCCAGTACTGGTCGCCATACCTCAAGAAGGACATGGCAGTACTTGAGGGAGTCCAGAGAAGAGCGACTAAACCGATAAAGGGTATGGAAAACTTCTCATATGCCGACAGGTTGAAAAAGCTGGGGCTATTTCTCCCTGGAAAAGTGGAGACTTAGGGGAGACATGATAGAAACCTTCAAAATCCTGAAGGGCATAGAAAAGGTAGACAGGGACAGATTCTTCACACTGTGGGGAACCACAAGTACAAGGGGGCACTTGGAGAAATTAAAAGGGGGCAGGTTTAGAACAAACACTAGGAAGTTCTTTTTTACCCAGAGGGTGGTGGGCACATGGAACGCGCTTCTGGAGGTGGTGATAGGCCAAAGCATGTTACAGGGCTTCAAAGAAGGTTTGAATAGGTTCCTAGAAGATAAGGGAATTAATGGGTACAGATAGGAGTAGAGGTAGGTTATAGAAATAGTCAGGGACCACTGCACAGGTGATAGGCCTGATGGGCCGCCGCGGGAGCGGACCGCTGGGCGGGATGGACCTCTGGTCTGACCCAGCGGAGGCAACTTCTTATGTTCTTCTTTGGAGTTCCGGAATTTTGCTTACTCTTTGAAATTCTAGAATGCTGCTACTATTTGGAGTTCCGGAATCTTGCTTGCTCTTTTGAGATTCTGGAATGTTGCTACTATTTGGAGTTCTGTGAGGTACCGTATTTGCCGGCGTATAAGACGACTGGGCGTATAAGACGACCCCCCAACTTTTACAGTTAAAATATAGAGTTTGTTATATACTCGCCGTATAAGACTACCCCTTCTTCCGCACACCTTCTGCACAACAAATAAAACTTAAAAGAACATCAGAATTTATTTCAACAATTTTAATTAATTCACTAAAGCTGAATAGAACAATAAACCCATGGGAGCTGCCATGCTATTTGTTTTCTAAACTGTTAACCAAACTGAAACTGTCAATGATAGAAGGAAGATAACACATAGAGGGAGAGAGCAAGTGCCGGGCAAGTCCCTAGCAAGTTTGCTGGCATGACAGTTTCCCTTTAAAAGCCTTTAAAAGCCTCCTGTTCGCCCCCGCAACTTCCTTAAGGGCTAGACTCCACACACGGCCGCATGTGCGAGAGACGTAGTAAAGAGAAAAGGGGTGGGGCCAGAGCGCCGCTGCTTCCCACTGCGCAGGATGAAGGAGCTGGCACCCTTGTCACACTGATGTCCCGCCATAGCCCCGCTGATGTCCCGGCAGGTTTACTAGTACCGTAAGCACCGTAAGGAGGTAAGGAAGGAGATGTTAGGGCATGTAAAGTAAGGGCATGTAAACAGTACCCGGCGTATAAGACGACCCCCGACTTTGGGGAGGATTTTAAGGTACTGAAAAGTCGTCTTATATGCCGGCAAATACGGTACTTGTGACCTGGAATGGTCAAAAGTGGAAACAGGATACTGGACTATATGGACCATTGGTCTGACCCAGTCTGGCTGTTCTTATGTGATTCTGTCTCCTCAACCAGTGAACTTTCAGGAAAATTAAATGCCTAAGAAAAGAAATATGTTTTTAGATGCTTCTTAAATTTAGGCAGACTCTATTTCTTTAATACTAATAGGAAACTGATTCCATAAAAAGCACTCTCGCTTGTGTATAAGCAATATTTTTAACAGTTTATATAGTTTTTTAATGGTTTATCTTTGAATATTTATATTATATTACATTACATTAGAGATTTCTATTCCGCCAATGCCTTGCGGTTCAAGGCGGATTACAAAAGAATTACTAAAAACGTATTAGAAGAAGAAGATATCTGGTCATTTCTAGCGGAGATAAAGAGTAGACGAGGTTGCTTTGGGGAAGTGGGAAGGAGCTAGTGGTATTAAGTCGTCTGCAGGAATTTCTTGAAAAGTAGAGTCTATTTCTTTTCTGGGGTCATAATTAGTAGATTGGAGATTTGGTTGTCGAGTTTTGCTGCTTGTGTGGCTAGGAGGCCATCATATCGTTCTTTCCGTTTGACTTCTTTGATTGGAGGGTGGCTTTTCCTATGTCTAGTTGATGTAGTTTGGATGAGGCGATCGTTCAGGTAGGTTGGGCTGTCGCCGTTTATGGCTTTAAATAGTAGACAGTAGAATTTGAATAGTATTCTTGCCGGGATTGGAAGCCAGTGTGAGTTGAGCTATGCCTCTGTGATGTGGTCGTGTTTCCTCAATGAATAGATAAGTCTCAGTGTTGTGTTTTGGATTGTTTGTAGTTTTATCATTGGTGCTGGGCAGGGGAGGTAGAGAATGTTGCAATAGTCTAAAAGACCTAGGACTAGGGATTGTACTAAGAGCTGGTGAAGGGACACGTATCATGTCCTTAGGCCATGTTTTCCAGCTGTAAGAAAGCCAGACTCTGTTTATCTTTCCCTCTTTGAAAATACTACAAGGACATGTATGTTTGAACAGAGATGTTGTGAAGTGAGTTCAATTGTTTTGTTAAGCCGTATTTACAGACAGATTTAGATTAGAAGCTCTGCTGGTTAAGGCTTTTTCTGACCTTTTGGACTTCAATCTCAAGATAGAAAAAATGCTGATGTCTTTAAAGTTTCATGTGACCTGTGTCCATATATGGTTTGTGTTTACGTCACATGCTGACAACACTGATTCATGAATGATATAAAAGATGTGAAGCTCATAATAAAATTGGATATGTTTGGAGATTATTTCTCTACAATATGTCCCCAGATGCATCTGACTTTCAAATGACAGAGACTCAGAAAGTATGGGGCAGAAATTGGGACCTAATCCTTTTCAGCTGGAATTGTGTTCTATCAAAGAATTTTCAAACTTGTCTTAAGTTTCTCATAACTGAATTGTTTTATTGATTTGTGGTTGCATGGTGCAGCCTCTATCTATCTATTTATAATTCATTGATTAGGTTTGCATATATTTCACTCTTGTTCTTTTTGTTATAATAATTGGGACATAAGGAACAGTTAAAGAACTCAAATAAGAATAAAGTGACTTATGTGCTAACTTCAAAATCCTAAACTTAATATGAGAAGGAATAGGCAGCCAGTACAATTGTATATTTCTGAGTATTTCCTAATAAATATATTGTAGTATTTTGCACCTTGTCATCCTTTAAGAGAAAAAAAAAAAGTAACTCAGCACACATAGAACTAAATAAATATCCCTAAAGGACCTTAAACAACTTGTAAGCATTACACCATCAAATGAAACACCACTTCTTGGATGGTGAATAAAATAAAGCCAAATAACAATTTAAAGCTTGCAGAATCCCAGTAAGTGAGCAATACATGAATCGCTTAGCAAGCTTTCACTGTTTATAGTCCAGCAGAGAGCCACAATGCAACAAAAGTGCTTATCACTGGCTCAACTCCAAAATTCATTTCATTTCACTGAACCAACCCACTTCCTCAATTCTGAGCGTTCTTTTGCCACTGGAGCTGCCAATTTGCAGAAACGAAATTCTCTGTTTTGACCTTGTTTCAGATCATCGATTGAACCATATCCAGGTCATTCTCAACTTTTCAGCAGCCCCTCATATCAACATTCCAGAGCTGAGATTGTGATGTCATGATGCCTCATTTCACCAATAAGAGCCAACCTCATCAGTGATGTCACAATGGCGTGGCTCACTTTTATTACATAGAGCGGTGATTTGTTTTTTCTTTAATTAAAGGGGGAAAGTTATTAACATGAGCAACTCTTAAGACGTGTTACTAAACTGTTAACACTAGTTATTAGTAATTAGGTCTTATTGTGTAATTTGGGACCTGAGCTAAAATAGCACATTTAATGGTAAAATGACCAATCTTAATGCTAACCATATTGACCAGTCCATATTGATAACTTCCTCCACCTACAAGGGGATGCTGAAAAGTTCTCAGCCCAACCAACCCACTTCCTCAATTCTGAGCGTTATTTTGCCACTGGAGCTGCCAATTTGCAGAAACGAAATTCTCTGTTTTGACCTTGTTTCACATCATCGATTGAACCATATCCAGGTCATTCTCTTCTTGGTTGGGTTGAGAACTTTTCGGCATCCCTTTGTAGTTAAGAGTTTCAGTCTCTGGTAACCAGAGCTGGTATTGTGACATCATAATGCCTCATTCCACCAATAAGAGCCAACCTCATCAGTGATGTCACAATGGCTTGATTATCTTACACTTGGCTCACTTCTATTACATGCCAGGAGGTGCTGAAAAGTTCTCGCACCAACCAACCCACTTCCTCAATTCTGAGTGTTATTTTGCCACTGGAGCTGCCAATTTGCAGAAACGAAATTCTCTGTTTTGACCTTGTTTTAGATCATTGATCAAACCACATCCACCTCATTCTCTTCTTGGTTGGGTTGAGAACTTTTCAGCACCCTGTCCTACATTTCCCCCATTTCAGCCTCAGTGTTCTGGCATCACTTTGACATCTCTGTCATATTTATCTTGCAACAGGAGACCATTATGATGCTTTCCTGGCATTATCGCTTACATTCAGCTCATCTGAAAATTCCAAAAGCAATTATGGAAAATTAGCTGTTTTAGTTATTAAAAATTTCTGCAGCTGTGAGCACTATAAAGTTTCGAAACAAGAAGGGGTTTGCTCAGAGAAAATGATTTCTCAGTAACAGTGTGCAATAGAGGTCTGCACGGGAATGGGGATTGCGGGAATCCTGCGGGTCCCACGGGGGTCCCACGGGAATCCCCTCTAAGCCACGGGACTCCCACATGGATGGAAGGCTTTGGAAGCAGGGTTCGTTCATATAATATAATGGTCACGTCAGCCTTAGTAAAAGAGGGGGTTTATAAGTTAATTACCTGAACAGAAAACAAAAAAAGGTTCCACCAAAGAGATTCCACAAGGAAAACAGCAAAAGAAACTGTGGAATTGATGATTCTGTCAGAAGTAATTGCTGCTTTTTATGGAGACAGGCGGGGATGGAGGTAATTCCTTGCAGAGACGGGTGGGGACGGAGAGGATCCTGGCGGGGACGGGTGGGGACGGAGAGGATCCTGATGGGGATGGATGGGGACGGAGAGGATCCTGGCGGGGACGGGTGGGGACGGAGAGGATCCTGATGGGGATGGATGGGGACGGAGAGGATCCTGACGGGGACGGGTGGGGACGGAGAGGATCCTGATGGGGATGGATGGGGACAGAGAGGATCCTGACGGGGACGGGTGGGGACGGAGAGGATCCTGATGGGGATGGATGGGGACAGAGAGGATCCTGACGGGGACGGGTGGGGACGGAGAGGATCCTGATGGGGATGGATGGGGACGGAGAGGATCCTGATGGGGACGGAGAGGATCCTGATGGGGACGGAGAGGATCCTGATGGGGACGGAGAGGATCCTGATGGGGACGGGTGGGGACAGAGAGGATCCTGACGGGGACGGGTGGGGACGGAGAGGATCCTGATGGGGATGGATGGGGACGGAGAGAATCCGGGTGGGGACGGGTGGGGACGGAGAGGATCCTGATGGGGACGGAGAGGATCCTGATGGGGACGGGTGGGGACGGAGAGGATCCTGATGGGGACGGGTGGGGACGGAGAGGATCCTGGCGGGGACGGAGAGGATCCTGATGGGGATGGATGGGGACAGAGAGGATCCTGACGGGGACGGGTGGGGACGGAGAGGATCCTGATGGGGATGGATGGGGACGGAGAGGATCCTGATGGGGATGGATGGGGACGGAGAGGATCCTGATGGGGACGGAGAGGATCCTGATGGGGACGGGTGGGGACGGAGAGGATCCTGATGGGGACGGGTGGGGACGGAGAGGATCCTGGCGGGGACGGAGAGGATCCTGATGGGGATGGATGGGGACAGAGAGGATCCTGACGGGGACGGGTGGGGACGGAGAGGATCCTGATGGGGACGGATGGGGACGGAGAGGATCCTGATGGGGACGGAGAGGATCCTGATGGGGACGGAGAGGATCCTGATGGGGACGGAGAGGATCCTGATGGGGACGGGTGGGGACGGAGAGGATCCTGATGGGGACGGAGAGGATCCTGATGGGGATGGATGGGGACGGAGAGAATCCTGGTGGGGACGGGTGGGGACGGAGAGGATCCTGATGGGGACGGAGAGGATCCTGATGGGGACGGGTGGGGACGGAGAGGATCCTGATGGGGACGGGTGGGGACGGAGAGGATCCTGGCAGGGACGGAGAGGATCCTGATGGGGATGGATGGGGACAGAGAGGATCCTGACGGGGACGGGTGGGGACGGAGAGGATCCTGATGGGGATGGATGGGGACGGAGAGGATCCTGATGGGGATGGATGGGGACGGAGAGGATCCTGATGGGGACGGAGAGGATCCTGATGGGGACGGGTGGGGACGGAGAGGATCCTGATGGGGACGGGTGGGGACGGAGAGGATCCTGGCGGGGACGGAGAGGATCCTGATGGGGATGGATGGGGACAGAGAGGATCCTGACGGGGACGGGTGGGGACGGAGAGGATCCTGATGGGGACGGATGGGGACGGAGAGGATCCTGATGGGGACGGAGAGGATCCTGATGGGGACGGAGAGGATCCTGATGGGGACGGAGAGGATCCTGATGGGGACGGGTGGGGACAGAGAGGATCCTGACGGGGACGGGTGGGGACGGAGAGGATCCTGATGGGGATGGATGGGGACAGAGAGGATCCTGACGGGGACGGGTGGGGACGGAGAGGATCCTGATGGGGATGGATGGGGACGGAGAGGATCCTGACGGGGACGGGTGGGGACGGAGAGGATCCTGATGGGGATGGATGGGGACGGAGAGGATCCTGATGGGGACGGAGAGGATCCTGATGGGGACGGAGAGGATCCTGATGGGGACGGAGAGGATCCTGAGGGGGACGGGTGGGGACAGAGAGGATCCTGACGGGGACGGGTGGGGACGGAGAGGATCCTGATGGGGATGGATGGGGACGGAGAGAATCCTGGTGGGGACGGGTGGGGACGGAGAGGATCCTGATGGGGACGGAGAGGATCCTGATGGGGACGGGTGGGGACGGAGAGGATCCTGATGGGGACGGGTGGGGACGGAGAGGATCCTGGCGGGGACGGAGAGGATCCTGATGGGGATGGATGGGGACAGAGAGGATCCTGACGGGGACGGGTGGGGACGGAGAGGATCCTGATGGGGATGGATGGGGACGGAGAGGATCCTGATGGGGATGGATGGGGACGGAGAGGATCCTGATGGGGACGGAGAGGATCCTGATGGGGACGGGTGGGGACGGAGAGGATCCTGATGGGGACGGGTGGGGACGGAGAGGATCCTGGCGGGGACGGAGAGGATCCTGATGGGGATGGATGGGGACAGAGAGGATCCTGACGGGGACGGGTGGGGACGGAGAGGATCCTGATGGGGACGGATGGGGACGGAGAGGATCCTGATGGGGACGGAGAGGATCCTGATGGGGACGGAGAGGATCCTGATGGGGACGGAGAGGATCCTGATGGGGACGGGTGGGGACGGAGAGGATCCTGATGGGGACGGAGAGGATCCTGATGGGGATGGATGGGGACGGAGAGAATCCTGGTGGGGACGGGTGGGGACGGAGAGGATCCTGATGGGGACGGAGAGGATCCTGATGGGGACGGGTGGGGACGGAGAGGATCCTGATGGGGACGGGTGGGGACGGAGAGGATCCTGGCAGGGACGGAGAGGATCCTGATGGGGATGGATGGGGACAGAGAGGATCCTGACGGGGACGGGTGGGGACGGAGAGGATCCTGATGGGGATGGATGGGGACGGAGAGGATCCTGATGGGGATGGATGGGGACGGAGAGGATCCTGGCGGGGACGGAGAGGATCCTGATGGGGATGGATGGGGACGGAGAGGATCCTGGCGGGGACGGGTGGGGACGGAGAGGATCCTGGCGGGGACGGGTGGGGACGGAGAGGATCCTGATGGGGATGGATGGGGACAGAGAGGATCCTGACGGGGACGGGTGGGGACGGAGAGGATCCTGATGGGGATGGATGGGGACGGAGAGAATCCTGGTGGGGACGGGTGGGGACGGAGAGGATCCTGATGGGGACGGAGAGGATCCTGATGGGGACGGGTGGGGACGGAGAGGATCCTGATGGGGACGGAGAGGATCCTGATGGGGACGGGTGGGGACAGAGAGGATCCTGACGGGGACGGGTGGGGACGGAGAGGATCCTGATGGGGATGGATGGGGACGGAGAGGATCCTGATGGGGACGGGTGGGGACGGAGAGGATCCTGGCGGGGACGGAGAGGATCCTGATGGGGATGGATGGGGACAGAGAGGATCCTGACGGGGACGGGTGGGGACGGAGAGGATCCTGATGGGGATGGATGGGGACGGAGAGGATCCTGATGGGGATGGATGGGGACAGAGAGGATCCTGACGGGGACGGGTGGGGACGGAGAGGATCCTGATGGGGATGGATGGGGACGGAGAGGATCCTGATGGGGACGGGTGGGGACGGAGAGGATCCTGGCGGGGACGGAGAGGATCCTGATGGGGATGGATGGGGACGGAGAGTATCCTGGCGGGGACGGGTGGGGACGGAGAGGATCCTGGCGGGGACGGGTGGGGACGGAGAGGATCCTGATGGGGACGGATGGGGACAGAGAGGATCCTGACGGGGACGGGTGGGGACGGAGAGGATCCTGATGGGGATGGATGGGGACGGAGAGAATCCTGGTGGGGACGGGTGGGGACGGAGAGGATCCTGATGGGGACGGAGAGGATCCTGATGGGGACGGGTGGGGACGGAGAGGATCCTGATGGGGACGGAGAGGATCCTGATGGGGACGGGTGGGGACAGAGAGGATCCTGACGGGGACGGGTGGGGACGGAGAGGATCCTGATGGGGATGGATGGGGACGGAGAGGATCCTGATGGGGACGGGTGGGGACGGAGAGGATCCTGGCGGGGACGGAGAGGATCCTGATGGGGATGGATGGGGACAGAGAGGATCCTGACGGGGACGGGTGGGGACGGAGAGGATCCTGATGGGGATGGATGGGGACGGAGAGGATCCTGGCGGGGACGGAGAGGATCCTGATGGGGATGGATGGGGACGGAGAGTATCCTGGCGGGGACGGGTGGGGACGGAGAGGATCCTGGCGGGGACGGGTGGGGACGGAGAGGATCCTGATGGGGATGGATGGGGACAGAGAGGATCCTGACGGGGACGGGTGGGGACGGAGAGGATCCTGATGGGGATGGATGGGGACGGAGAGAATCCTGGTGGGGACGGGTGGGGACGGAGAGGATCCTGATGGGGACGGAGAGGATCCTGATGGGGACGGGTGGGGACAGAGAGGATCCTGACGGGGACGGGTGGGGACGGAGAGGATCCTGATGGGGATGGATGGGGACGGAGAGAATCCTGATGGGGACGGAGAGGATCCTGATGGGGACGGGTGGGGACGGAGAGGATCCTGATGGGGACGGAGAGGATCCTGATGGGGATGGATGGGGACAGAGAGGATCCTGACGGGGACGGGTGGGGACGGAGAGGATCCTGATGGGGATGGATGGGGACGGAGAGGATCCTGGCGGGGACGGAGAGGATCCTGATGGGGATGGATGGGGACGGAGAGGATCCTGGCGGGGACGGGTGGGGACGGAGAGGATCCTGGCGGGGACGGGTGGGGACGGAGAGGATCCTGATGGGGATGGATGGGGACGGAGAGGATCCTGACGGGGACGGGTGGGGACGGAGAGGATCCTGATGGGGATGGATGGGGACGGAGAGAATCCTGGTGGGGACGGGTGGGGACGGAGAGGATCCTGATGGGGACGGAGAGGATCCTGATGGGGACGGGTGGGGACAGAGAGGATCCTGACGGGGACGGGTGGGGACGGAGAGGATCCTGATGGGGATGGATGGGGACGGAGAGAATCCTGGTGGGGACGGGTGGGGACGGAGAGGATCCTGATGGGGACGGAGAGGATCCTGATGGGGATGGATGGGGACGGAGAGTATCCTGGCGGGGACGGGTGGGGACGGAGAGGATCCTGGCGGGGACGGGTGAGGATGGGTGGGATTTCTGTTAAAGCCCTCAAGTCTTAGGGGTGGGGAGGGGGCAGTGAAAGCAAGCCAGTTCAATCTCTGCTGAAGGCATTTGGGACAAGACTTCAAGAGCAATTAGAGGGTGACAGGGGGCCCCCGTTGGAGGATCAGCTGCATCTGTGCACACAGAGCTCTCTGGGGTCTTGTTTCTCTTCTCCAGATTTTCTTTTCGGATGCAGCTTAGGGCTCCTTTTACGAAGGTGCGCTAGCGTTTTTAGTGCACGCACTGGATCAGCTCAAAAGGAGGCGGTAGGGGCTACGCGCTCTTCCGCGCGTTAAAGCCCTAACGCGCCTTGTCTAGTGCTGTTAGGAAAGCAACGTTTGACCAACTGCCCCCCAATTCCTGCTCCCTGGACACAAGGAAAGAAGTTTGCCTCGGTGATGGGGGGAGAGCGTGGCAGCCCTCCTGGCGCGAGGAGAGTCACCGGCCTGCCCACCAATCGTGCCGGGGCTCCCAGGTGGCGCACGTGCTCGGCCCCGCCCACTCCGCCGCTATAAAAGGCAGAGGTGCGACGGCGTCTCTCGCACTGGCTCGGAGCGGGCAGTGCAGACGGTGGGGGGCGGTGCGATGCTGCTGCTGCCGCTGCCGCCCGGCTGCCCCGGGGTCGTCCTGCTCTTGCTGCTGCTCTTGCTGCAGCAGCAGCAGCCGGTCGCCGCCTGGTACAAGCACGCCGCCAGCCCCCGCTACCACACGGTGGGGCGCGCCTCGGGGCTGCTCATGGGCATCCGCCGCTCGCCCTACCTGTGGCGCCGGGAGCTGCTCCGGCCGGCCGGGGAGGCTGTGCCGAGGGGACCCCGCGGAAGACTGCGGCTGCGGATCTGACGGGCGGTAAGTAGCCCCAGGGAGCAAGACCAGGCAGCTGCCTAGGGCACCGAGCCTGCATTAGGAGGGAGGGGGGGGGGCGTTCTGGGGTTGGGACACTATGAGCAAAAAAAAGAGATAAATGTGCAAGAAAAGCATGGCAACGGGGCGAAGTTCTTGCATTTTCTCCCACCTTTCTCCTTTGAGAAGGTGCGCTAGCGGTTTTAGCGCGCGATCCATTGCCGTGCGCGCTAACGCCTCCATAGAGCTGGCCTTAGTATTTTCGGTGTAGCACGTGCGGCCTTGTAGCGCTGCAAAGGAGCCGTTCTAGAAGCATTTTCTGGTCTTCCAAAGCTGGTCAGATAAAACAAGGCAACTTCTCTTTCTTACCCAAACCCCATTTAACTTTCAGATGAGGTGGAGGGCTAAGTGGCACATGCCACTTGGCCACATCTAAAGTTTGGCTTAATGTCCTGGGCACAAACCATTTGGTGGCTCCCACTGCAAAGAACCATGCATGTGCTGTGTATTTCTTATAACCGGAACGTGGTGCATTCAGTTCTGTAGAAATAATGTCATTACCACTATTAAAAACCGTATCGGAAATTGCACTAGAAATTTGAATGCAGGGAAGGGGTAAAACGCGGACCTGACGGACCTCGCGGATCTTAAAAATCTGAGGTCCGTGTCCGTGCCACTTGTCGTTTCTGTCTCTGACAGACCCTCGATGAGATTTTAGCGCTGACGGATCCTAATACTTTTCCCTCCCTATGCTGAGACGGATCCGTCAGCGCTAAAATCTCATCGAGGGTCTGTCAGAGACAGAAACGACAAGTGGCACGGACACGGACCTCAGATTTTTAAGATCCGCGAGGTCTGTCAGGTCCGCGTTTTACCCCTTCCCTTGAATGCACCGTTCCAGTGTTTGTGCAAATCCAAGCTTGAATGTAGGAAGTGGTGGGTTTTATTTGGGAGAGTAAACACTGGTCAGCTTTGAGGAGCCCTTCTAGGACTATTTCATGCTTACATTTATGTTCACTGGCATTTGATGGTCCATCCAGTTTACCCAACCATACATGCTCCATAAATTCATTTTCTAGTTGAAATAGTTCTTTTTCTTAGATGTTTCTGGGCCGGTAGTGTGCTTCGGTTCCATCTCGGAGAAGATCAGGGCACTGCACAATTGTTTTCCATCAAGTATTTTCCCTATCTGGTCTGACAGGCTCACAATCTCACGTTGGAATCGCCATCCTGCTCAATCACTTTTCTGCAATCCTGCACTAACGTGGCACATCACACAGTCAGGGGAGGGGCATGAGCTGTGGCGTAACGAGAGGCAGAGGCGCCCCCACCCCCTCTTTTCCCTTCACAGCTTCCGCCGTGCCTCCTGCTCTGTCCCCCACTCCACACTTGCGCCCTCCCTTCCTTCCCCCCCACGTACCTCTGTATCTTCGCCAGCATGCAGCTCACACCAGCGTTGGGTTTCCCTCTTATGTCACATCCTGGCCCTGTGACCCGGAAGTGATTCAAAGGGGAACCAGGCTGGAACGAGCAAAAGGCAGGAGAAGTTGCGCTGGTGAAAATCTAGAGTGGGTGGGGCGGAGAGGTGTTGGCACCCATTGCGGTCCGCTCCCCGCCCTTCCTCCTTACTATGCCACAGGGAAGAGGCGTATAGCTTATAAAAATAAGAAACAGGAAAGCAAGCAGCTCTTTCTTTTAGTGCTTTTGACTGTAGAAAAATGTCCCCTTAGGCTTCCGCAGCTGGTTGCTATTTTCCGGGTCTCGCCGCATCTGGGTAGGTGGAACCGACATTTCAGCCATTATGATGTGGCTTTCTTCAGGGTATGCTGTGAGGTCTGCAGTAGAGAATGATACGGGGAATAAATTTGTCCCTGTCCCCGTAAGCTCGGTCCCCATCCTGTCTCCGCCCAATGAACTTGGCCCCCGTCCCGTCCCCACAAACCATCTCCCTTCTGTGTTCTTATTTTCCCCATTTCTAATATCTCCCCTCTGTATACTCCCTCTTGTGTCCAGCATTGCCCCCCTCCCCCCGGCGTCCTTATACCATTTCCATGTATCTCCCCTTTGTCTCTCCCTATGCCCCCATGCACATCATTTCCCCTCTGTTACTGTTACCTTCCTAAGTTCTGATTTCCCCTCTCTTCCTCACCAATGTGTCTCTCTCCTCTCCAACCCCATCTAGCTTCTTTCCCTCTTTCTCCCTTCCCTCCTTTCTCTTTCCTGCTGTGGGTTCAATATTTGGCTCCCTCTTCGTCCACTTGGCTCAGCATCTCTTTCCCTTTCACCCCCTCCGTCCTACTGTGAGGAAACGCACGCGGTCACGGATCGCGCGGTCCAGCAGCCCCCTCCCACCCGATCGCTGCGTCCCACCATCTCCCTTCCCTTCACCTTATGTGGAGAATTTAATTTTTCTATTCCCAGCGGCACACTTTCAACAAGTTGCGCACGTGGCTGCTTCAGTTGAATCTTCTCCTCTGACACAACTTCCTGTTTCCGGTTGCATCAGAGCAGAAGATTCAACTGAAGCAGCCACGTGCGCAACTTGTTGAAAGTGTGCCACTGGGAGAAAAAAATTTAAACTTGGCACATAAGATGAGGGAGGGAGATGGCAGGATGTGGCAGTCGGGCGGGAGGGGACTGCTGGACTACGCAATCCATGACCGCATGTGTTCCCTTCACTGCAGAGACAAGACCATTCACCGCTCCATGGGGTGGTGAATGGCCTTGTCCCTGTGGCAGTATAAACTGAAGAGACTGGTGGAAACATCATTGAGTGTCCAAACTGAGAAAAAAATCCTTAGATTAACAAATGTAATGGAACACTCAGTGTTACATATAATGTACATTTTAAACAGAGGATTATAATCAAAAAGATCATAAGCAATTGGGGATGGGTTTCATCACTGGTCAAAAACCCCTGTATAATTTTTAATTTTTATGTGAATTTTCCATAATTCAAAGTGTATTATACAAAGAAATAATCAAAATCTCTCTTGTTTTGCAATTGAGCAGCTCTATGTTGAAAGACTCCAATAATCTCTATTAGGCTTTGGGATATCAAGCACTTATCTTAATAACCCGACGGAGACCACATCCGTTTCGCTCCAACGGGCTTCTTCGGGGATAATAATAAAGCTTGTTGTATTGCCGGTGAAGATTATATGTTGCTCAAAAGTTCTGTAATCTAGCTGTGTTTGATACTACCGTAAACCTGTGGCAACCACTGTTTTGTTTTTTTTATTCCCCGTTTCGGCAGATCGCCCCTGGCTCCCTGCAGATATATACATACATAGAAACATGATGGCAGACACGGCTGTTCTCCCAGTGGAGAACATTTCAAATTCATGAGCAACAAACCTCCCTGTTCTCAATCGGGGTTCAGGAAAGTCCGGACAGTCCTCTAAAACAGTGGTTCCCAACCCTGTCCTGAAGGACCACTTGGCCAATTGGGTTTTCAGGCTAGTCCTAGTGAATATGCATGAGAAGAGATTTGCATATAATGGAAGTGACGGGCATGCAGATCTGCTCCATGCATATTCACTAGGGCTAGCCTAAAAACCCGATTGGGTTTTCCGGACGTCTGGTAACCCTACCTCAGCCTCCCTGTGCTGCAGGCTCAGTAAAATCCCCCTCCCCATGATTTTGATAATAATGTCTCAAATAATGCCAGTTGGCCCAGAGCGTGGCTAGTGGGAAGGGTGGCTGTTCTCCCTAAGGGCACAGTGTTTCCGTGGCTCCCCCCACCTGCTTTGCTGGCCCTGCCTGGAGTGGGACCCCCTTGGCTGTCTTTCACTGCTGTTCATTTCTCCTCTGCAGCCCTCCAGGGTGACAGATCGGAAGAGCTACAGCTCCAAAGTGGATGCAATTTGGATCAAAAAGGCCGTTTCAAGCACAGAAGGGACTGATGTGGACGCGGCGGCCACCCTGCAATCAAACGAAGCACTTGACCACTAGCTGACAATTTGTTTTTCTTTTCCTGATAGTAGCACATCTAACAGCGAATTCTTGTTTTCAAGCCCAAGAAGCCCTTGTGTTCTAAGTCGTAACGAAGCTTCCTGCCCCCCCCCCCCCATGGTGCTGGCGATGGCTCCTTTTGGGCTTGTGACGTGATCGTACTTGCCTGATGGACTCGGTGTATGAAAGATTTGGATTCGTGAAGGACAAGGGGCTGCAGTGTGCTGCCCCCTCATAGGAGCTATGGAGGGGAAGAGGAGCTGGCGACCTTGAGGAAAAGAAGATGGGGGAGGGGAAGGAAGCTTTTGTGATAGTTGTGATAAATGTGGGTTTAAGAAATCTTTGTACAGTCTAGAACAGGCTTTGATTAAAGTATTGCTGCTAATTCATTATTTTTAATTATCAAAATAAACTTTTCTATAAAAGATATCGCACATCAGTCACAAGTTTTGCTTATAGACCTGTAAAGCTTTGATTGTATCGCAGAAAGTTGGTATCTGAAGAATCCAGTACCGTAACTTCGCTCTGCGTCTGACTCTTCTCTGGACGCTCCCCTCCCCCTCTTTACAATACTTTGCACTAGAGAATGACATGGGGACAACTTTTCCCCACAGAAACTCATTTCGATGTCCCGTCCCGGAGAGTTTTTTTCCTGCCCCATTCCTGCAAGCTCCGTCCTCATCTGCACAAGCCTCAAACGCTTTAAAATCATAAGTGTTCGAGGCTTATGCAGTTGAGGCAGAGCTTGCAGGAATGGGGCAAGGACAGGGACCGCGACAAGACGTGTGGAGATAGGATGGAGAAATTGAGCTCCTGTCATTCTCTACTTTGCACCACAGGTGAGAAATGGACTCTATGCAGGGCATTGATGAAAAACACACACACACACGGATAAAGGCTTTAAAACGCTTCTGCTTCAAACTTAATACCAGTGACACGCAATCATAAGACTTTTTAAACTGTCATTTGGAAACCGGACCGTTTGCTGAGCCTGCCCTGACCTATATGAGAGCCTCAAGGTGTTATCACTTGTGTCCCCTCCCCAGCAGCACACAGAAAAGTACCAGTATTACAAAATGATTTTCTCACTGGCGACATTAGGAGTCAGGTCCCCAAATGACAGAAGATGAAGAAGAGTTGGCGCACTGGGTTAAAGCTACAGTCTCAGCACCCTGAGGTTGTGGGTTCAAATCCCACGCTGCTCCTTGTGACCCTGGGCAAGTCACTTAATCCCCCCATTGCCCCAGGTACATTAGATAGATTGTGAGCCCACCAGGACAGACCAGGGGAAAATACCTGAATAACTTCATGTAAACCATTCTTACTCCGTTGGGAGAAGAGTATAGAAAATTGATTGAATCTGGATAATCCCCCTCCCCATATCAATCTTGTAGTACTATTGAAAAGAGTGCGCCTATTCATCCTTCAGCGTAATTTGGCTTTGCCAGCTAGATGATATGACCTGCGCGGTCATCTGGGTCCTGCTGAGGGAAGATTCTACAGTTGGTCATTCTTGATCCATCTCCCATTTGTTAACGGTAGAGCTGGCAAAGAATCTCATTGCAAATACCATGATTTACTGCAGGAACAAACCATATTTATTTAAAAAAAACAAAAAACTATCCAAGTTTTATTTAAAATTTGATAAAATGCTTATATAATATTTTCAAAGTGATGTACATTGATAAAATAGAAACATATAATAGACAGACTTAAACATCACAAACTAGAACGTGGGGTAAAAGGGAAGAACTACAATTTCATGAAAAGAAAGAAAGAATAAGAGATAAAAAGAATGAGGGATGGGGGTCACTGGTAGCTAAGAATCTAATGTTAGTCACCAAACTCTAACTTTTTCCTCTTTACTGTCTTTCCCCTAACATTTCATACTGTTAAACCGACTCGAACTTTATTTTTATAAAGATGACGCGGTCTATAAACTCAAGCTTTAGTTTAGGTTTCCGGGTCTTGCCGCGTCTGTATCAAAAAAACCGCGTCTGTGGCTGTCTTCAGGATACGATGGCTGAAACGTCGGTTCTTTCGACACAGACGCAGCAAGACCCGGAAACCTAAACTAAAGCTTGAGTTTATAGACCGCGTCATCTTTATAAAAATAAAGCTCAAGTCGGTTTAACAGTATGAAATGTTAGGGGAAAGACAGTAAAGAGGAAAAAGTTAGAGTTTGGTGAATAACCACATTTTAAATGTTTACAGAACATCAGAAGAGAGCCTAATTCTCTCAAGAACAAAGGGAAGCTGAAGAGATCAAACTATATTTGGCCAATTCTGGTCAGCAGACCGTCAAGGTAGAACATAAGAAGTTGCCTCCACTGGGTCAGACCAGAGGTCCATCGCGCCCAGCGGTCCGCTCCCGTGGTGGCCCATCAGGCCTATGACCTGTGAAGTGGTCCCTGACTATTCCTATAACCTACCTCTACTTCTATCTGTACCCCTCAATCCCCTCACCCTTTAGGAATCTATCTAAACCTTCCTTGAACCCCTGTAGCGTGCTCTGGCCTATCACAGCCTCCGGAAGCGCGTTCCATGTGTCCACCACCCTCTGGGTAAAAAAGAACTTCCTAGCGTTTGTTCTAAACCTGTCCCCTTTCAATTTCTCCAAGTGCCCCCCCTCCCCCCATCTAAACCCTCCTCTCCCCTCTCCCCCCCCTTACTTTCCCACCCCCCCTTCCAAGTTTGTTGCCCCCCCCCTTTTTCCATCTAATATGCTCTTATCTAATTTCCTCTCTTAAACTCTATTGTATCCTACTGCAGCACACACTGTACGTATCCCGTATTTAGCCCTACCCCCTCCTAAATCGATTATGTAAACGAGTTTGACCCTACGATTGCCTTGTTATGTTCTTCTTTTTTCGAATCGCACTGTATGTAATTCATCTATCTGTTGTGAACCGCCTTGAACTCCCTGGGTATGGCGGTATACAAAATAAAATATTATTATTATTATTATTATTACTTGTGGTTCCCCATAATTTGAAAAATCTGTCCCTGTCTACCTTTTCTATGCCTTTCAGGATTTTGAAGGTTTCTATCATGTCTCCTCTAAGTCTCCGCTTTTCCAGGGAGAACAACCCCAGCATTTTCAACCTGTCAGCGTATGAAAAGTTTTCCATACCTTTTATCAGTTTAGTTGCTCTTCTCTGGACCCCCTCCAGTACTGCCATGTCCTTCTTGAGGTATGGCGACCAATACTGGACACAGTACTCCAGGTGCGGGCGCACCATTGCACGATACAGCGGCATGATGACTTCCTTCGTCCTGGTTGTGATACCCTTTTTAATGATACCCAACATTCTGTTCGCTTTCTTGGAGGCTGTCGCACGCTGTGCTGATGCTTTCAATGTTGTGTCTACCATCACCCCCAGGTCTCTTTCAAGGTTGCTCACCCCTAGCAATGATCCTCCCATTTTGTAGCTGAACAATAGAGTGCAATGTATATTCATAAAATCAATAATAGACTGTATATGGAAAAGGCAATTCAAATAACGTGGCTCCAAGAAGAGTCGCCACCTAATCTCTGCTCTTTCCTACAAAAAGTCGGGTTTCAAGATTTAAGAACGGGTCAGCGTTTACATCCACAGAATCACCTGTCTGAAGACCTAAGGTGACCTAGGCCCAATCCCTGGGCTTTTACAAGTGACCCCTCTGGGTATATGATCATTTATTAAATGTAATATATTGCCTTTTTTGAAAGATAAGTCAAAGCAGTGCACAATAAACAAAATTAAAAGAGGCGTTCTGATTCAAAGATAAACTTTCTCTCATACCCTGGAGTCCCACCACTGTGTCTCCCTGCTTCATAAACATTGGGGCAATAAGAAAAGCAAAGAGCTTTAGTTTGAAAGTCTCATTTAAAGGCAATCAAGGGTGCTGACCTCCAGACTTGGCATCCAAAGGACTGGTTTCCTCGTCAGCTTATTCTCCTGCACTTCCCAGACAACAAAGGCTCTCGATGACAACGCACAGAGCAGAGATGTATTTTACTTTCTAGAACACACACCAATATTTCAATGCATATTTATATAGACCATGTGTGTGTGTGCAGCGTTGGAGGGATGAGCTGAGCTGCCTGGAAAAGAATAAAATATTCTTATCAGTATATAAAGTAGAAATAAGCAAGGAAAGATCTCCTTTAGTGTCTCAGGCTCAAAGGGACAGTGATCTTGAGAGAGATCGAAAGTACACAGCTAAGGAATAATTTGATGGAGATTACCTGATAGATACCAGCAAGTACACACCCGAACATGAGAAATAGCACCCCTTGCCTCCATCGTGACCTTCAGGGTCAAGGAAATAACATTTTCTCAATCTTTGAAGTGACAGTATTCCCATATGAATCATAACTATACTTTTTCAAAAATAATGAACTAAAGATAACATTCCCTTACCCCAAAATAACTCCTACTATTTAGCCAGCGCTGTACATTTTAACATACATTAGACAGCCCCTGCTCAGAAGAGCTTACAATCTAAATTAGGCAGGACATTTCAGGGTTGGGGAGAATACAGTGGGTCTAGGATCTGACAGCAGTGGGGGGGGGGGGGGGGGGGGGAGTTAAGCGTTGAAAACAATTTCAGAAAAGTGGGTTTTTAGCTTGGATGTGAACGGTACCACTAATTGGACTTGGCTATACATAAAGCAAACGCAGATGTTCAAGATGGGGCAGAAAGCACCAAACTGTCCCCAAAACCCTGCTCTGTACAGTTATACCTTGTCGGAGGGGACAAAGCAATTGAATTAAATACCTTTGGACCACTAGTTGATTGAAGAAGAACAGAAGAGAAGTCAGATTGAATTAGAAGGCCAAAGAGAAATAAGCCTGTAGCCTTGTCTACTCTAGCTGGCAAATATTCTTGGGCATATTTCCATTCTTCTCCCTTGGGATTAACCCTTTGTCTCTCTCTTTGGTCACCGGTGCTTCAGCTAGCCAGGCCTAGTGCATGTGTCAAAAAATGAAAATCCTCTTCATTTCTGCTTCAGTTTCTGTGGGTCCACGAACAAGTTTACCATAGCCTTTGGTTGCATCAGGGTTGTGGATGTTTTTTCTCCTGAAGGTTTTCCACTATTGCTACCCCCATCGTTAGCCCTAGTGCCTAAGCCAGAAGTTTTTAGCTTCTTTTTCCAGGCCCTGACATCCCTCGTCTTTCCTCACGAGTCTTTCTCTCCTCTTAATCACTGGCTGCCCTTTTCTCGTTTTTCTTTCTCTCTGTCTACGGTTTATTCAAACGTGCTATACCACCTTATCGGAGCAAGTCGTTGAAAGCACTGTAGAGAGTATAAACTGTAAGGAAAGGAACTCCAATTTTTATGGAAAAGAAATCCAGCCATCATCTTCCAAATACACACACATTCACACTAACTTAAGACCAGCAGCTTTTTTAGTCACTGTTGCACACTGAGGCCAATTCTGTTCAATATATCTGTGAGCGTTTGAAAGTGCCTCTCCACATGTAATAGTTGGGGTGGGGGGTTCAATTAGAAAACAAAAATGATACCATTAATGAGAGATTGCAACGAGGGCTGGTATTTAAGATGTTTTTAGTTGGGTTCAGTGTTGGAGGGTTCTTTTAGTGTAATGACAATTGTTATCATATTAGGAAATATTATTAGAACTGTACTTTTTTTTTTTTTTAACAATATGTAGGATGAAATGTATTTAGAGTTGTGAACCGTTAAAACACTCTGAGGTTCATAATCAAAATGAAAATACGTCTAAAAACCCGCATAAATCGGCACTTGGGCGACCTAAAAGACAGGTCGTCCAAGTGCCAATAATCAAAACTGGTTTTTAGACGGATCTAGAGGCATTTTAGGCCTCTGACTACCACTCTGCATCCACAGTGAAAAGGAGTGTTTTTCGAGGAGTGGTTAGGGCGGGATGTGGGCCGACCAAACTTAGTCCTGCAGCGATAATCAAAAGTTTGACGAGACTGCCTAGACGGATCTTATACATTGTGACTTAGGTGATCTAAACACAGGTATAAGTTCTCAGAAGGTATCCAAAGTGACCAGGTAACCACTGCAGGGACAAAGTACAGACTCCCACATACTCCCCCTGTGATCACGGACCCCCCTCCCCCATTGCCATTCAAATCTGAATAAAAACATAGCTGCCTCCAAAACATCAGCATCCGGCATAGGAAAGCCTAGTAGAGCTGCACAGAGGTGGCTTAAGTAGTCTGGGGAGTGGGCTAATGAACCATAGAAAGGAGGACCCAGGCCCATAAGCCACTCTAACCATTGCATTCATGGTGAAACATGTGCACCTACCAAAACCCTATTGTATTGCCAAATAGGTGGCACTTGCAGCCATAAGGGCTATTGGGGTGGTAGACAGGTGGGTCTAGTAGGTTTTGGGAGTCTCACCATGACCTATAAGGGAGTTGTAGTGAGATATTTATGTGGCACCCTTTTTGTGAAGTTTGCAGCAGTGCCCCACTACTGTTTTGCCATGTCTGGGTGTCCAGTCCATCACTTTGCTGGCCCCTCCCACCTCCAAAAGGTCTTGTTCTAGGCATTTTGGACTTGGACGAGCATGTGGTGTAAAGACAGACGTTTGATCGTCCAGACCAGGGGTAGGCAATTCCAGTCCTCGAGAGCCGTAGCCAGGTCAGGTTTTCAGGATATCCACAATGAATATGTATGAGATGAATTTGCATGCACTGCCTGCTAGAGATGCAAATCTATCTCATGCATATTTATTGTGGATATCCTGAAAAGCTGACCTGGCTCCGGCTCTCGAGGACTGGAATTGCCTACCCCTGGTCTGAACGATCAAACGGCTAGATGATTTTTGAAAAAAAATATATATATATATTGGGATTCCAGGCAGGTAAAATAAATTCACGGTTATGTCCCATCATTCCTCAGGCTCATTCATCCATGTCCTTCAGGAAGCTGCAGAAAACTGATTTGTTTGATAAATTTGTAAATTGATGTCTTGAATCTTGTTTATTTTAGCTTGATTTTAATGAATTTTGAAGTCAATTGTATTTTACTTATTGATTGTACAATTTTTCTCTACATGTGAACTGCCTAGAACTATGTGGTGTGGCGATAAACAAAAATAAAATTATTATTATTAGACGATGCCAACTTGGGCAACCAGTGCCCTAGGCCCAAAATGGACTTCAATGTCTTTTTTGATTATGCCCTCCATGGTATTCAAATCAAATGGGGAGAGAGTGTCTTCAATCCCCTCCACTGAAAAGCTCCCTCTTTGTCTGCACTGTGAGACTCAGGCAGGAAGGTGACTCACCTGAGGTCACTTAGGCCAGTGTTTTTCAACCTTTTTTGGGCAAAGGCACACTTGTTTCATGAAAAAAATCACGAGGCACACCACCATTAGAAAATGTTAAAAAATTTAACTCTGTGCCTATATTGACTATATATAAAGTAATTCTCTTGAATAGGAATCAAATAAACCCAAAGAAAGTATTTTATAATTACTTTATTATGAACTATTAAGTAAACAGAATAGTGAAAAATTATAAAATACTTTATTCAGTGCGAAACCTGGGCCTGTTTGGCTGAACACAAAGCTGATATTCTGGCTGGAATCGAAGAAAGACACACACGTAGCTCTTCGTCAACAGCCGTTCCCTTCACCGCCCCGTCACCGTCACCGCCATCCCTTTCACCGCCCCGTCACCACCACTGCCATCCCATTCACCGCCCCGTCACCGTCCCCGCTGCATCCATATAAGCCTTAGTACTGTAATATTTAGCTTATTCCTTTCTTATAAATCAAAGTTCCTGCTGCTGAACTAGAGAAAGAGATGTTCAGCTGGCAGGGCTTTGTTTATAAATTTTTATCAACACAACTAATATACTATTTTATCCTAAAGCAAAAAATAAATAAATAAATATAATTTTTTTTTTCTACCTTTGTTGTCTGGTTTCTGCTTTCCACATCTTCTCATTCAATTCCTTCCATCCACTGTGTGTCTTCTCTCTGCGTCTTCCATTTGCTGTTACTGTGCCTCTCCCTTCACCCCCCCCAATTGGTCTAGCACCCATCTTCTTCCCTCCGCTCCCCCATAGTCTGGCATCTGTCTTCTTCCCACTCTGTCTTCCACATTTCCCTTCAGGGTCTGTTCCTCTCCACCCTCCTTCAATGTCTGTCCTATTCCTTTCCACCACCACCCTTCCCTCCCTCCTTTACCATCTGTTCCTTTCTACCACCCTTCAGCTCCTCTCGCATGGCCTATCTATCTACCTTCCTCCCTTTTATTTTCATGGCACGTTACAATGTAATTTGTGCAAGCCTGCGAGCTCGGTCCCTGTCCCATCCCCACAAACCATCTCGCTTCTGTGCTCCTATTTTCTCCATTTCTAATATCTCCCCTATGTATCTGTCATTGCCCCCTCCCCCCTGTGTCCATATACCATCCCCATGGCATGTCCCCTTTATGTCTCTGTCCCTATGCCCCATGCACATAATTTCCCCTCTTTCTGTTACCTTCCTGTGTCCAGATTTCCCCTATCTTCCTCTTCCATACCAGTGTGTCTCTTCTTTTCAACCCCATCTAGTTTTTTTCCCTCTTTCTTCCCCCCCCCCTGCTTCTAGCATCTGGCTCACCTGCCTGTCCTTCCCTTTCTTTCCTGCTGTGGGTTTTTCTTTCCATCTTCATCCCCTTGGCCCAGAATCCTTTTCCCTTTCACTCCCTCCTTCCAATTTGAGCCGGGAACACGAGCGATCGCACGGTCCCTGCAGCCACCACTCGCCTGCCCAATCGATCCTACTGTTTAGCCAGCTCTCTCCCTTCGCCTCACCTTAGTTTGTAGGTTTTGTTTTTCGGCAACATGCACGCTTTCCCAAAGAGCCGCGCGCGCGCGGCTGCTCAGTGTTCAATCTTCTGCTCTGCTGCAACTTCCTGTTTCCGGTTGCGTCAGAGCAGAAGATCGAAACTGAACAGCAGCGGGGACCGGGGTAGTCTCATGGGATCGCGTGCGGGACCCGGCCTGAGGCCTAATCAGTGTCTGCACCGTACGGCACACCAGGCAACATCTCGCGGCACACTAGTGTGCCGCGGAACAGCGGTTGAAAAACACTGACTTAGAGAATCGATGACCTTTTCTGTCTGTCCAGAAGCCATGAGATTTGTCCATTGTTAGCCTCTTCACTCCTCATTTGAAGTTATTTCCGTAAATAAACACCATCTACAGTTCTCCATTAGCATAAAATGTGCCACTTGTACCACCGCTGAGGGAACATCTGTAACATTAGTAGCGTTTTTTCCCATAGCGTCATTGGAGTGGCCATTAGCTTTATCAAGCACTTCGTCCTAAGTGCAGAGTGACGTGTAGCTGAGAGGACTTTGTCTGATGACTGGACAGTGGACTGTGAGCGAGAGAGGTCCAAAGTCTCCATCTAACACGATACCATTCATTCATCATTTTTTAATTGGGATTTATTCGCTGCCTTTATGAAGAGACTCATCCAAACAGATACGGCTTGATATAAACAACTTACAATGTATTAACATGACAATATTAAAATGAGTAATTGTCAGCTTAAAACTCAGTTAAAACAATGAGTCAAACTTGGAAATATAAGCAAATTAAATCCTACTGCTAGCAATGACATTACATTAGTGACTTTTATTCCGCCATTACCTTGCAGTTCACGGTAGATTACATAAGAGGTTATCTGGACATTTCCAGAAGAGTTACAGAGTTGAACGGGTTACTTCGGGAGATTGAAATGCTTCCTGTGCTGTTAGTTTATCTTGATTGATTTCTTGAATAGCAGGGTTTTTATTTCTTTCCTGAAAGTTTTGTAGTCTAGAGTCGTGGTCAATAGATTGAATAGTTGGTGGTCTAGTTTCGCTGCCTGCGTGGCCAGTAGGCCATCGTACATTTTTTTTTGCGTTTGACGCCTCTGATTGGGGGCTGCATGAATGGTATTTGGGTTGACCTCTTACAATATCATAAATGCATGTATTAAAACTGCACTGGGGGAGGGGAGGTTGATACGTTTTTATACCTGGGGCAATGGCAGTTTATGAGACCTGAGCAGTAGCGGAGTAAGGGGGCATGCGGCCTGCCTCGGGCGCGGTCTTCCTAAGGGTGCAGCAGCCCTGCTCCTCTCTGAGTCGGCATCGGCACTCTAGGACCCGCGTCTAGGAAGTAATGTCAAAGGGCGACCGACACTAATGTGGACATGCTACTCGCACCAGAGAAATTAAAATGGGAAAGGGAGGGGCACCACTCACCCTTATGACGCCACTGGACTTGAGGGAAATGGTGAGCAGACCACAAAAAGATCACAGAAGCCACATGAGGGTTTGAGAGAGAAAGACTGCAATCAGTGGCACAGCGAAGGTAGGAGGCACCTGGGAACGGTGGTGCTCCCCCGTGCCTTCCTCTCGGTCCCTCCGCTCCTTCCGCACACCCTCACGCTACACTCGCTTCCTCCCTTCCCCCTGTGCCTCTTTAAATCTTCACAAGCAGCTTCTCCGGCCTCCTACTTTCCCTCTGATGTCATTTCCTGGCCCTGTGACCAGGAAGTGATTTCAGAGGGGAGCCAGGCCGGCGCATGCTGACAAAGAGTTATGTGGGGGAGGGCGCAAGTGTGGCATGGGGGGGATAGGTGCCAGAGCCCCCACCAACACGGCACCCAGGGTGTTCGAGGCTTGTGCGGTTAAGGCAGAGCTTACAGGAATGGGGCAGGGACAGAGACACTAACAAAACTCGCAGGGAAATTTGTCCCCATGTCATTCTCTACAGTCGAGATTACAAATTTTTTAGCGACCATTCTGAATCAGATTGAACTTTGGATGGAACTAAATCCAGAAAAAACAAATTCTTTCTTGCGACTCCTAATGATAAAATCAAAGAAACACTGATACATTTGAATGGTCTCGACTATACTATAAAAATATTGGGAGTGACTATAGATAGACACCCGACTTTGGAAGAAATGTTTCGCACCATTAAGAAATATTTACCTATAATTTGGATATTGTGACCCCCATCTCAAAGCTATAGCTCTCAGTTTTCTGTTATTATTACTGTTCTTTTTTATATAATTTCGCCAAGTTTCTTTAATTCTTGGATCTTAATTTGTGGACTTGAGCATAAATAGTATATTTGTTAACTTAGGAATTATATTACTATTGTATTTGATATCCATTCTATTCTTGCTTTCTGTACAAGTGTAATACTTGAAATTTAAGTTGAAAACAATAAAAATATAATAAAAATAAAAAAAAAAGAAATATTTAGATGAAGCTTCATCATCTGTTCAAGTATTCTTGATTATTGCAATGTTATCTATCTGGGTGCCTATAAGAAAATCTTTTAAAAATTGAGATGGTTCAAAACACTGCAGTTTGACTGATTTTTGGTCTAAAAAAATGGGAGAATATTACACTTCCCCCTCCCCATTCGCGGTTTCCCTACTCGCGATTTCACATAATCGCAATTTTTTTTGGGGGGGGAGGAGGAGGGAAAAAAAGCAACTTTTTTTTGTCTTCCCCCTGGCATCCTGGCCTTACCTGGTGGTCTAGCTGGTTTTCGGGGCAGGAGCGATCTTCCTACGCTCCTGCCCCGTGCAGATAGCCATTAGGAAATGGCTGTGGGGAGTTCCCGTCTCTCTGCACGGGGCAGGAGCGTAGGAAGATCGCTCCTGCCCCGAAAACCAGCTAGACCACCAGGTAAGGCTGGGATGCCAGGGGAAGGCGGAAGGGAGGCGGGGGTGGGTCAGAGCCGGATATTCACGGTTTTTCGCCATTCGCGGTCCGGCTCTGCCCCTATCCCCCGCGAAGTGTACTCCATATTATCAGAAACGTCATTGGTTGCCGATTGAGGCCAGAGTTTTGTTTCAATTTGCTTGTATTTGTTTCCCATTTTTCTTTGATCCACTCAAATAAGTTTGCACGTAGAGTTTGTTTGTTTACATTCCCTTGTTATAAAAGGATTCTTGAAAGAATTATCTTTTCAGGCTGCTAAATTGAATGTTTGGTTTGGAAAAATTATGCCAGGAGCTTCCTCCTATCTTGATTTTAGAACATTATTGAAGACACAATTACTTGATAAATTTGTATCTTAATGCTTTCTGTTGTCTTTTAAAATTTTATGCATTTCCTATGTTTATTATCCGATGTATTTCCACTTTTAAGTTGTATTTTTCGCTGCATGTTCAGTTTTACTTCTTGTGAACTGCCTAGAACCATTCCTGGTCAGGCGGTATATAAAAATACATTTTTTTATTATTATTGTTACTTGGAGAGTCAAAGCAGTGGACAACGGCTGGTGAAACTGTGCCGAAGAAGGCAAAGACAAATAGTTTTATCAGCTGGGAAGGTGATGGCCACCTGACTGACTACTTAGCGTAAAACAATAACTGGACTATTTGGAGATGAGCTGAAGGAGAAACGGCCAGGATTGGCACTCAGAAAAGGACAATGCGCCATCCCTCACGTCAACCGTCGCAATGGCAAAATCGCACATATTGGGTGTCGAACTGATTCGTCATCCTCCCTGTTCTCTAGACTTGGCCTTGTCCAACTTTTTCCTCTTCCTGAACTTAAAAATTTGGCTGAGAAGACATCGATGCCAACAAGGAATATTTTGCTGGATGAAAGAAACTGGAAACTCGTTGGGCTAAGTGTTAAAGCCCTCGATGGAAACTACATTGAGAAATATAACAGGGTTTAAAAAAAAATATTTGTTTAACTTGAGGGTGTTGTTTTCCTTTTTACTGAACTTTGCAAACAATCCTCATACACTTCGTGGAAAGAGTAATGAAAGGATGAGGACAGCTTCTGAGTCCAAGAAAGCCTGGGGCTAGCACAGTTAAACCCTGGTGGCCATTAGCACCATCTCCATCCCCTGCCACAATAATTATACGCACACACTTTGGCTCTTGGGTTACCTGATCACAGTTAATTTGGTCAAACCTTCTGCGTGTACCACAGCTTGCTGTCAGTGCCATCTTTTTCCTCACACATCTCCACCTGGCCAACCAGAAGGCCAAAGCTCAGTCCTTCTCCCTCCTCCTCCTGGGGGGTGGGCTTAATGCTCACCTACCTCCTTGCATGTGATAGATGAGGTTGGGTGGACATATTGCTAGACCAGGGAAAGACTGAGCTACCTGACTTGGCCTGTTTTAACCCTGCCTCTTCCTTTGACCCTGCCCAATCTTGTCATCCTGCCCCTCCAGAAGCCCCGGTCGGAGGGAGGTGGGGGACAGCCCCCTCCACCCCTTTCCCAGGTTACTTGTGCTTTCCTGGGAACTCTTGTTCAGGGTTTCTCCATCTCTAGGGGATAGGAAAGAATAGTAGAAATTAGTGGTTGGCATGGATAGGCCATATGGTCTTCATTTGCTCCTCTCAGTTTCCATCCAAATTGGGTGAGGAGTTCTAGAAGGGGAAGAGGTTATGCTGGGGTGCACCTCATAATTTTGTGATGTTTCCTTCTAGTGGTTTAATAAAAGCAAGCAGGCAAAAGAGCTGAACATATGGGAAGCTATTGTGAGCCAAGGGCGCCACCTTCTGGTACTCTGTTGAATTAGGCAAGAGATTTTGAAACTTGTACTACGAATTTCAAGCCTCAGGATAACAGACAGGATACCTGCCCAGGATTAGCTGTTACCGAATCAGTGGTCTCCAACCTTTTTCATGTAGAGGTCCACAGTGTGAATGTGAGAAAGCTCCGAGAGCCAGCAAAAAATTTTTACACTTCCACATTTAAGCCTCTACTAGTTAAAGACATCATTGAAAAGTCTGTTTTCATCATGCACTCTTCTGCTGGGTGCTGTTTCCACAATTCTCTGAATGCATGCTTTGTCACACTGCTACATTACACGTGTCTAAATCTGAATCCTGAGCTATAGCGCAGACATAGTAGGTCCTGCCTAGGGTTACCAGAAAAAGGAGGATGGATTGAAGCAATGGAAGTAGAATCCAGATGTCTCAATCTGTGTTTCCTTTTCTGGAACCAGGAAGAGGAATGGGACTGGACAATGGACCTTCAGAATACAGCCAATGGAAAGTCATATAACAGTTGCCCAAAAGCAATAAACTGTTATATGACTTTCCATTGGCTGTATTCTGGTTCATTGTCTTTGGAGTGTCCTCTCCTTGGTTTTGGTTCCTGTGGGCCTGTATTTTGGTGGACTCCGTGTGCTCCTTTTTCCGGAGCCATATGGTAACCCTAGCTGGAGGGGGGGGGGGGTTTGAAAAGCTGGGACCTCGGAGGAGTCAGGGCTTACCTGGTCCATGGAGGCAGCTTTTCCCACCCACCCGCCCCTTTTTCTTTTGTTTGCTGGATAGATGTGGATGGTTGGGGGGTAGCTCGAGAGGGCAGTTATCCTGAGCAACTTGTAGCTGGGTTCATCCGGGGATGAGCAGCAGGCTGGCTGGATGCTGTTACTTTGGGTCAGCTGACCACCCCTCAGACCCTTGCTGACATGACAGGGGCGGGGGCTAGAAGTATTATTAGACTTATTTTGGTAGCTTGGGAATATTTCTGTTGGTGTTATGTTTTTGAACTTGTCATGGTTGCCAATAAATAGAGCTGCGGAAGAGGCGTGATGCCAGTGGCATAGCTGTGGGGGGGGGGGGGTAATGGCTGGGCCCCCTCCCCTTCGGCTCAGGGCCCTCTCTGCTTTCTTGGCTGTCAGGGATGCCAAGCGCCGCCTTGTGAAGCTGTCTCCTACCTGAGTCGTACCTGAGCAGCTCTTAATTTGCTCAGGTGCACTTCAGCCGCTAACGCCAGTTCTCTCACGCAGGCTCAGTTCAGGTCTACGCAAGCCAGATAAATTAAGTGCTGCTTGTTTAGCACAGGCACGACTCACGAAGGAGACATCTTTGGCTGGCACGGCTTAGCATCCCCGCCAGCAAAGGTAATATTTTATTGCGGCTGGAGGGAGAAGAGAAAATATCGGGGGGGGGGGGCAAAATTGGGACATCCTGGCAGGACAATTTCAAGGCCCTTCACAGTCCAGCTCTCGGAGCCATTTCACACAATTTAAGAAAAGTTACATTGAAGCAACCGATGCCAGTTGGCCACTGCCATAATCTATTCCAGATCTTCTCAGCCCCAATATATGTAAATGTAGCTCATGCATATTCATTGTGGTAATCCTGAGAACCTGACTGGCTAGGTGTGCATCCAGGGGAGCGTTGAGAATCATTGCTCCACGCTACCATAAGGCCCAGTGGACCAAGCAAGTCTCACACGTTTACATATTGCAAAATGGCGTAAAATACCTTCTTTAATTTAATTTAATGCAGTGTTTATAAATCACTACACTGGCTTCGAAGTGGTTTACGGAACGATATAAAATTTGACTTATATACAATGGCTAAAAGTCTAATCAAGTACTTTAAGGAATTTCCCTCTCTGTCCCAATGAGACAAACCAGGAATAGATAAAGCACAGCAAAAGAGAAAAACTCTAAAGAGGCAGATATACAGCTGATATTTATCAAACAAGGAAGTTTTTTAGCTGTTTTCTGAAGGTGAGGGAGTTCAGTTCTGTTCTCAAGGGCGCTGGAAGGTCATTCCATGTTCTGGTAGCAGCAAACGTGAAGAGGGGGGTTGAATACTCTTTCCTATTTCACTCCCTTGGAAAACAGATTACAATACAGAGAATATACACTTCCCCCTCCGCGTTCGCAGTGATAGGGGAACGGCAAGGCAGCGAATAGAGAAAAGCCGCAAATAACTTTTCATATGTTATTTGCGGGTTTTCTGTAAAAAAAAAGACACAAAACCGCAAATCACCTGACCTGTTCCAGTGAAGAAAGTGCAGCTGGGAGCAGTGATTTCCTGTGATGTAAATTTGGGGGCGGGGCCTTCGATCGAAAAACCGCAAATAACCAAAACTGCGAATACGGAGGGGGAAGTGTACAGTAATACCAAGGTAGAAAAAGCATTATTTTAAACATAATAGCTCTGGGCTCCTTTTTCAAAGCCACAATGCTGATTCTTCTACTACTACTGATCATTTCTATAGCGCTGAAAGGCTTACGCAGCGCTGTACATTTAACATAGAATAGACAGTCCCTGCTCAGAAGAGCTTACAATCTAATTTTGACAGATTCCCACATGGCAAATGCAACGCAGCCCGTTCAGATCCTATGGGCTGTGTCACATTTGCCACGCCAGGACTCGCTACCGTGGCTTTGTAAAAGGGGCCCTATAGAAGTTTATTCAAGTGTATGGAAAACTATAAAAGCTCTTACCTTGTGTTCACATGATCTTCATTTTGATATGATTATTCTACGCTCACAACATGCACATTTCGCTCATTCGATCTGTCCTCCTAAGCTGATCGACACGATGTTTGCCACGGCCCTTATGCACATTCTCAAAAATTGGAAATCAGCCTCTCTTCTGGGCTACACTTTTTGGTGGAACTCACTTTGCTTATATCATCGATATGAACAATATGCATCTGAAAAACTAAATATAACAAGACTATCGAGACTTGCTACTTCGTCCTCCACTTTACATTCTCCTTGGCAATACTTGGACACCTTTATGCAATCTTATTCTCAACCTCTCCCTTGACTGTTCAAACTTCTGCTGATTCAATTACTTCTCACCTCCACTTCTCTTCCTTTCTTTCTTTTTCCTTTCATCCTACATTGATACTGGGTTATTTGCATACTTTTATTGTAGCAGAGTTTTATTCTCTCCCAGATGCACATATTCCTGTTCAATTTTCATGCATCTTTTGTTTGTTACATTTTGCATTTTATTCTTGACCATTGTCTGTAATCTTAAAATTCAATAAAAATTTTGAACTAAAAAAATAAATTAAAAGGGCAACTATGGATGCAAAAAAAAAAGAAGTTTATTAGAAAAATTTTATAAAGCGCTTAATCAGATTTCTAAGCAGTGTACAATATCAAATTTACATAAAAACAGTTTAAAAGTCAGGGATACTAGACAGAAGCAAAGTGACTTAATAAAACAGATAAGGCATATGGACTTACTTCGGGAAGAACTACAATCGTGAAAGAAAAAGCAAAGCAAAAAAGGAAAATACAATAGGTTAGGGTAAAAGGTGATCAAATTTGTTTGTTTTTCTCCTTAAAAGGACAGTTATTGTCCAAAGACATCCTGGAACAAAAATATCAGAGGTATTATAAAGCAAATTCAAAGAACAGGTAGCGCGGATTTTGCAGATCAGGAGGAGAGGAGTCCTTTTACTACGATGTGCGAACGGATTAACGTGCGCTGATGAATCAGTGTGCATTAAAGCCCGGATTCTATTAGCGGCGCCGTCGTCGTTGGCTGCCTAAAAAACGGATGCTGATTGCATGTCAATTATGCAATGACGCCACTTATAGAATTGCGGCTTCGTGAAAGGGAGGCGCCGGAAATGTAAGGGCAGGCTTCTCAAGGCCTTCATTTCCGCCGCCTACCCTTCACGTGAATCACAGCACATTACGACGCCTAATGGCGCTTCTGGCGTTAGCAAGAACCGCAACGACAAAGGTGACCAATTGGTGTTCAGCTTCTCTTATTGTGACGGACTCGACACGATCGTGTTTCGGCCCACAAAGGACCTGCCTCAGGCGTCTAAAATATAACATGTCGTGAGAATATTTACAATTCTATCAGCATCTTCTTCGTAGAAAATGTAATTCATCTAAAAGAAACAAACACGAAGTAATTGCACAACAACAGAATCACTTAAAACGTAGATATGTCATAAAAAGTCAAAAATATTATAATACCATAATAATGAGCAAAGTCGTAAATAAAAAACATAACAAAATAAAGAACACAGTGAGACTAACGACCTCTTTTACAAAGCCGCGCTAACGGCCGCGAAGCCCAGAGATATTTAGGGCTCCTTTTACAAAAGTGCGTTAGGGCCTTAACGCGCGGAATAGCCGCTACCGCCGCCTCTTGAGCAGGTGCTAGTTTTTCGGCTAGCACGCGCTAATCCGGTGCGTGCGCTAAAAATGCTAGCGCACCTTTGTAAAAGAGGCGGTAAAAGTATCACTCAGACTATCGTACCTTTTCATAATCCAATCGTAGAAAATCCACAGTGGCATTAGGCGTCAGACACCGTTTTTTAGCTGCTGGTAAACGCCTACATTGGTTTTTTCAATGGCATTTTCCACTTAAGTTAGGCGTCATTTCTAGGAAATGGGTCTAAGGGCTATACGGCCCAATGAGAAGCGCATTTAGCACATCAAATCCATTTGCGCACCTTATTCAAACGTTTGCTTGATGTTGTTCCAAACCTTCAAATTTGGGATGTTATAATACCAACTGTCATGAAAATAAACATTAACCTCCCCTTTTATAAAACTGCACAGAGCATCCAGCACACTGGCTTTGTAAAAGGGGGCTGGGGTGGGGGGTGTAAGTTCTTGAGAATCCTTTCAAATTAGAGAGAATATGAAATAATTAATTGTTCTGAGAATCAGGGAGAAAAGTAAGAGGGAACTACAATTTGAGGTCTGTTGATGGTGGTAATTCAATTTGTAGAGCAAAAATATATTCTTCAAAAGGTATTAGCGACGTCACATTCTTTTAATATTTAGAACATAAGAATTGGCATACAGGGACAGACCAAAGGTCCATCAAGTCCAGTATCCTGTTTCCAACAGTGGTCAACCCAGGTCCCAAGTACCTAGTTAGATCCCAAGGAGAAAAACAGATTTTATGCTGCTTATCCTAGGAATAAGGAGGGGATTTCCCCAAGCCATCTCAATAATGGCCTATGGACTTCTCTTTTAGAGAAATTATTCCAGCCTTTTTTAAACCCTGCTAAGCTAACTGATTTCATCACATTCTCTGGCAACGAATTCCAGAGTTTAATTACATGTTGTGTGAAGAAATATTTTCTCCAATGTGTTTTAAATCTACTACTTAGTAGCTTCATCACATGTCCCTTAGTCCTAGTATTTTTGGAAAGAGTAAACAAGCGATTCACATCTACCCTTTCCACTCCACTCAGTATTTTATAGACCTCTATCATATCACCCCTGAACTGTCTCTTCTCCATGCTGAAGAGCCCTAGCCTCTTCAGCCTTTCCTCATAGGGAAGTCGTCCCATCCCTTTTTTCATTTTTGCCGCCCTTCCCTGTGACAGAGTACCAATAGAAGAATTACCGCGAGAACTCGTTTTCCTGTCCCGTCTTGACAAGTTCTTTTCCTGTCTCTGCCCCATTCCCGCAAGCTCTGTCCTCAACTGCACAAGACTCAAACACTTTAAAATCAGGTGTTCGAGGCTTGTGCAGAGCTTACAGGAATGGGGCAGGGCCAGGGACAGCGACAAAACTCATGGGGACGGGATGAGGAAATTGAGTTCCAGGCACAAATTACAGGAGGATAAATTCTGTGATATAAAAGACCCAAAACATTGACTGCAGATTGAAGCTGAAGAGAGCGGTCTTAGCGTTTTGGACCAAAAATGTGATCATGAGCTTCAGATAATTGGAATCCAATGTAAGATTTTTTCTCTTAACAGTAAAATGAATTGGATTGTAGTATTTCTTCCCTTCTGACAATGACACTTCAGCAGGGAAGTCCTAGTTCTCCTGCAATCCTTCCACCCTCAGAATGACAGATATTGTAACTGAGGGTTAAAATCCTACAGCATGAAACCTAAGCAAGATGTCTGTGTGTTACATAAACAGAGCTGTGAAGGGGTCCAGATCTTTTAAGACACGCCCTCAGGCCCGCCCCACTCCGCCCAGCCATAAGTCTTTCCAACTTCCCTTGGGTTGGGACCAATGCAAGAGGTCTAATACCAAGAGATCATTATGTAAGGCAAGTCAATAAAAGCCAGAGGAAAAGGGAACTGATATGGCTCTCTTAGGGGCTGGCTGAAATAATAAAAAGGAAAAAAGCAGAGCTCAGAAAAGACATAGGATGTGAAAAGAGGGAGCTAGAAAGAGGTTAGGGCAAGGAGGAAAAGCAAAGGTGGAATAATGAATCAAGAAAACAGGATTCGTTGTGCAAAATCTAGAAAGTTTATTTTTTTTCCATTGCTGGTAAAAATCTCTGGAATTCAATCTCAGGTACAATGAGAGGATGCAAAGATCGTCTGTCCCTTAAGAAATGATTGAAAACGCAGTTATTTGTAGAAGCCAACAAATTAACGCAGAATGTAGGGGTTTTAGTGAGGTATTTAATAAAATTTGGAGCCCATTGACTAAATTTGTAAAAACATAATAATGTATTTTCATCATATCTCTTCTTTTCTTTGGTTTATTTATCTTTACACATCCAGGGGGGTGGGGGGTTGGAGGGAGGGGAATAAATATTGATAGTGATATTTGGGTAACTTTATTTTTTATTTGTATTGTATATTAGGATATATTATGATATTATTATATGCAGGAAAATAAAATTATTGAATGATATTTAGGTTACCTGTATAGATAATAGTGGAATATCTTTTGTATGACACTGTTTTTGATTAAAAACCAATAAAGAATAAATAAAAAAAGAAGCCTTTCTGTAAACCAGGGGTGTCAAAGTCGCTCCTCCAGGGCCATAATCCAGTCGGGTTTTCAGGATTTCCCCATAGAATATGCATGAGATCTATTAGCATACAATGAAAGCAATGCATGCTAATAGATCTCATGCATATTCATTGGGGAAATCCTGAAAACCCGACTGGATTACGGCCCTCGAGGAGCGACTTTGACACCCCTGATCTAGACTCTGCGGTTATGGTTTGTTTTCTGATATTTTGGTATTAAGAGAAATTTGTTGTGTTTTATTACATTTGTTTGTGTTTCAAAACTGCGCATGGAATGTTCTTGAACATCGCTTAGTTTGAAACGATTTATACATTTTTTAAATAAATAAACGCTAATGTGTCCATTAGATTCTATGGACGCGTTAGCATTTAACCCCAAATAAATTGTCTGAAGGAGGTGAGAACAGTACCATATGGACACTTTTGGACCGGTCCTGGATTTCTTCCCAAGGAAGTGGACTGAGATTGCCCCAGGCACCATCTTGGTAAGGGTGCTGGCACCTCTCTGCCCCCCCCCCCACTACGCTCACTCCTCCCCGGTACCTCTTTAAATCTTCGCCAGTGCGAGCAGCTTCTCAGGTCGGCTACTCGCGGTAGCCTGGTTCCCCTCTGAAATCACTTCCGGGTCGTGGGGCCAGGAAGTGACGTCAGAGGGAAAGCCAACAACGGCGCCATCAGCAGGCAGGAAAAACTGCTCGTACTGGCGAAGACTTAAAGAGGTACGGGGAAAGGGAGGGCACAAGTGTGGCATAGGGGCATAGAGGAGGGCACAGGGAGCACCCCCTCCCCTCACTACGCCACCGATTCTGCCCATCTCCTCCTAATCTGGATAGAATCGTAGACTGCAGAGACTACACTGCTTTGGGATGTAAATTTAAAACCAGGACCAAGCCCAAAAAGTCTCCCTCCTGGGATGGGTAACTTGGCAGCTCCGCAGATGGGGTTAATGTGCTGGGGATGAGGGCCAGAAGTGTAGCTATGTTAGTCCATTCTTAAAAATAACCAATAGAAAGACGAAGGAAAAAAATAAGATAATAACGTAATACATTGGCTCATTTTTGAATTTCTGATCTAAAGAAAACATTACCTTTTAAAACATTAAGTTAGTCCAATGAAAAAGGTATCATCTTTTTTCTTTTCTTTCTATTGGTTATCGTGACCAACACCCCCCCCCCCCCACACACACACACACAGAAAAAAAATCTCTTGTAAGTTTTTATTTACTCATTATTTAAAGTAGAATCCATTCACCGAGAAGCACAATTCCTTGGAAGGGGAGAGACAGACCTGCATTTCTTGAACCTTCTTCCTCCCACCATTTACAAAGCAAAAGTGCAGACCCCACAGCATACAGCTCTCCCTCCGTATTTGCGGGGTTAGGTGCAGAGCCGGCCCGCGAATATGGAAAAATCCCAAATAAGATTTTGGGCCGGCTCTGACCCGCCCTGCCTCCCTCCTGCATCCCTGGACCTTACCTGGTGGTCTAGCGGTGATGCAGGGCAGGATCGATCTTCCTACGCTCCTGCCCCGCAAAAAGCCGTCATCAAAATGGCAGCCGTGAGGTCCCATTGTAGTCTTGTGAACTCACGGCAGCCATTTTGATGATGGCCCTGCACAGGGCAGGAGCGTAGGACGATCGATCGATCCTGCCCCGTGTCGCTGCTAGACCACCAGGTAAGGTCCGAGGAGGTTCGGGCAGCCTGCAAAAAGAAGAAAAAAAATCTTGAATAATCAAATTCATGAGTAGGGAAACCACGAATCCAGAGGGATAGCTGTATTCTGAAGAAAGCCACAGCGTGATGGCTGAAACATCGGTTTCTAGCTGACAAAACGCAGCGAGACCCGGAAACCTGCAATAAGCATGATGACAGTTGCGCAAACCCCGAGAGAACATTTTCTATTCATTCAGCTGGTTGCAGAAGAGGCCACCTAAATGTTGTCTCCTGTGGTCCAGGGTGGCTCAGGCACCTCCGCCAAGATCTCTGTGTTTCCCTGTCACCTCCAATTCCACACTCTGTCTCTCAGTATTCTCTGTGACGTCCTCCTAGTAAAGTTACATGGAAATACTTTAATGTTCAATCATATTTATTGAGTTTTAAAAATAAAATATACAGAAAAATCTTACAAAGAATATCATCTCAAGTCAGTTAATACATTGTAGATATAGAAATTAAAAAATTTTCACCACAATACAAACACGAAAAGTACCTCCCAACACTCCCTACCCCCTTACTTTTCCACTCAACAAATAGTTAATCTACTACTACTAATCACTAGACACCCGCAGCACTGTACATCAAAACACAGAAGAGAAAGTCCCTGCTCAGAAGAGCTTACAATCTAGTCAAGACGGATAAACTGGATAAGAAGGTGCATCAATCCACACTGCTCAGGAGGAGGAATCACAGAGGGAATGATAAGACAGATATTGATGCTTAGAAGGTGGGTTGGAGTTTGGAATTGGGGCTTTGAGTCTGGACTTGAAGACTGCCAGAGACAGAGCTTAATTTGCAGCAAAGTAGAAGGGACGGAGTCTGGAGTTGGCCATAGAGGAGAAGGGTACAGATAACTGGGGGGGGGGGGGGGGGGGGAGGAGAGAGATACTGAGGAGCTGCAGAGCGAATACACTTGTAGGTCATTCCTGGGAAGAGGAATTTGAAATGTATGCGGAAGCCAATGAAGTGACTTGAGGAGTGGAGTAATGCGGATGGAATACAAGGCATGCAGGAGAGTTCTGAACAGATTGAAGGGGAGAGAAGCAGGTTGCAGTAGTTCTTCAACCACCGGTCCATGGACCAGTGCCGGTCCACAGATATTTCCTGCCGGTCCACAGGGCCAACACGTGCATCAGGCCCAAAACCGTATTCTTCAAACGCCGGTCCACGGTGCGATCCCTTTTCCTAACTGATTCAGTGCACAAAGCCACGGGCAGTGGCTCCTACAATGTCAGAGGGAAGGCTTCCAGATGAGACACGGGACGTGCAAGGTGCAATTAGTACTATTATGGGGGCGGGGTCTGGGGTGGAGATTGGGTAGAGATGGGCGGGGTCTGGCCCACGACTTAGCCCAGTGTTCTTCAACCAATGCCGGTCCACAGAATAATTCTTTTATTTCTGCCGGTCCATAGATGTAAAAAGGTTGAAAAACACTGGTCTAGGCGACAAGCAAAGAGGACCTTAGTGTGCTCCGAAAGGAAGGGTCTTGTAGAGAAAGAAAGGACAGATTCTGGCAGTCGGTTGGATAAAGAGAAGGTGAGAGATGAGACAAAGATTACCCCGAGGATGAAGCTGTTGTTCCCAGAAATAGAGAAAGGGGGAAGATGTGTGTGAGTTGCTGGAAAAGCCATGGGGTTGCCAGAGGATGGGGTAACAGCAATCAGCGTCTCTGGGTTTAAAAAAAAAAAAAGTTTGGACAGGTTCCTGGAGGAAAAGTCCATAAGCTGCTATTCATATAGGCAAGAGGAAAGCCTCTATTTATCCCTAGATGTGGCTTATGGTGCCACTCTCACCTTTCCATCTCTGGGGTGTGGGTGGGGGCCTCGGCTCGACTCGACTCCCGTAGAAGGAGAGGGAGGGGCGAGGCCTGGCTCCGCCCACAGCTCCAGAAGGGGAGGGGCGAGGCCTGGCTCCGCCCACAGCTCCGGAGGGAGAGAGAAGCAGCAGCAGCAGCAGCGGCGGCCGGATCGTGCAGCTTCCCCGGCGCTCGCAACGGAGATCCCCCGGCCAGGCCATGGCCAAGGTGAAGCAGCGGCTCTGCCACATGCTACGGGCGGACACGGGCTACGGCTTCCACCTGCACGGAGAGAAGGGCAAGAGCGGCCAGTACATCCGCAAAGTGGAGCCCGGATCCCGGGCTGAGGCGGCCGGACTGCGCGCTGGAGACCGCCTGGTGGAGGTGAACGGGCTGAACGTGGAGAAGGAGACCCACCACCAGGTCGGACGCGCCTTAACCTCGTCCCCCCCCCTGTCCCCCCTCCTCCCCAGGTCTGAACCACCTTAAAACCAACCCTGACCTTAGCCCCTCCCCCAGGTCTGAACCACCTTAACCCCAACCCAGATCTTAACCCCCCCCCGGTCTGAACTTCCTTAACCCCAACCGTGATCTTAACCCCCCCCCCCGCCGGTCTGAACTACCTTAACCCCAACCCTATCCACAATCTTACTCCCCTCCCCAGGTCTGAACCACCTTAAAACCAACCCTGTCACTAATCTTAACCCTTTACCCAAGTCTGAACCCCAACCCTGACCTTAACCCCTCCCTTAGGTCGGAACTACCTTAACCATGTCCCCAATCTTACTCCCCTCCCTAGGTCTGAACCACCTTAATCCCAACCCTGACCTTAACCCCTCCCCCAGGTCTGAACTACCTAAACCCCAACCGTGATCTTAACCCCCCCGCCGGTCTGAACTACCTTAACCCCAACCCTATCCACAATCTTACTCCCCTCCCCAGGTCTGAACCACCTTAAAACCAATCCTGTCACTAATCTTAACCCTTTACCCAAGTCTGAACCAAAACCCTGACCTTAACCCCTCCCCTAGGTCGGAACTACCTTAACCATGTCCCCAATCTTACTCCCCTCCCTAGGTCTGAACCACCTTAACCCCAACCCTGACCTTAGCCCCTCCCCCAGGTCTGAACTACCTTAACCCCAACCGTGATCTTAACCCCCCCCCCCCCGGTCTGAACTACCTTAACCTCAACCCTATCCACAATCTTACTCCCCTCCCCAGGTCTGAACCACCTTAACCCCCAACCCTGATCTTAACCACCCCCGGTCTGAACTACCTTAACCCCAACCCTATCCACAATCTTACTCCCCTCCCCAGGTCTGAACCACCTTAAACCAACCCTGTCACTAATCTTAACCCTTTACCCAAGTCTGAACCCCAACCCTGACCTTAACCCCTCCCCTAGGTCGGAACTACCTTAACCATGTCCCCAATCTTACTCCCCTCCCTAGGTCTGAACCACCTTAACCCCAACCCTGACCTTAACCCCTCCCCCAGGTCTGAACTACCTTAACCCCAACCGTGATCTTAACCCCCCCCCCCGGTCTGAACTACCTTAACCCCAACCCTATCCACAATCTTACTCCCCTCCCCAGGTCTGAACCACCTTAATCCCAACCCTGACCTTAACCCCTCCCCCAGGTCTGAACTACCTTAACCATAACCATGTCCCCAGTCTTACTCCCCTCCCCAGGTCTGAACCACCTTAACCCCAACTTTAACCCCCCCCAGGTCTGAACCACTTTAACCCAAACCTCTCCCCATTCCTAATCTTTTCCTTCCCTTTTCTGAATCCAAAACCTAACCCTAACTCTTAATTTAATACTTTCTCCTGCCTGACGAATTTCATTCCCTAATCTTGTCTCTCAGCCTCAAGCCTGAACCTAATATTCTATTTTCCAGGTTTAATTCCAACTCTACGCTGTTCTAACTGTTGCCAGCTGTGAAGCACCCGAACCCCAACCCTCTCCTTCCCCAGTCTTGAAGCAGATTAATCTTAAGCAGCCTGTAAACTGCTCCTTCCTTTTAACTCCCCAACCTGTCATTCCCCAGGTTTCAAGCATTTTATCCCCAAACTTAATCTTTTCCTTCCTCCCCAAATCTCCCTTTTTCTGATCCTTAACCCCTGAATTTTGGCCAACTGCTGCTTTAGCTCTTTCACCATCTCCTGAAATCTCTTCTTAGCTCAAGCTGACCTTAATCACGTCCCTTTTTTCTACATAATTAACGGTAAGGCCTTGTTGAATACAGTAACGACATTTAAATGTATGTGAAAGAGAATGACAAGAAAAACTTTGTGGGGTTTAGGTGGTAACTCCAGCAATTGAGAAATAAGGCCAGATTTCTATGCTCTGTGGCCCAGTTATGGCTAGATAGATCTGGCTGGGCTGGAGGCAGTGGCATGGGGGGGGGGGAAGGCGGTCTGCTCCAGCCACCAGCACCCCCCTTCCTCTCTGCCCCCCGCCTCTTCCCACTCCTCCCCCCACTTCAATGTGCTCCTCATGACCGTGTCGTTTCTCCCACTGACGCACTTCCTTGTGCCACGTATAGGAAGTGACGGAGGGAGAGCCGATGGGGCTCGGGGCAGTGAACAACTAGAGGTGTGGGGGAGGGGAAGGGGGTGTGGAAGGGGGATCAGGGGAGGAGCGCCTTTCACCCTCACTACGCCACTGGCAGTAAATGTGAGAGACTGAGATCATACACCAACACCCTGGCTTTGGCGTGAGGTTCATTCCTGCTGTGGCGTGTTCGCCACTAATCCCTTTGGAGATGGCCCCCCCATTTTGAATTGGGATGGACTCTAATGCAGAGTTTGAAGGGGGCTAGAGCAGTGGTTCCCAACCCTGTCCTGGAGGATCACCAGACCAATCGGGTTTTCAGGCTAGCCCTAATGAATATGCATGGGAGAGATTTGCATATAATGGAAGTGGCAGGCATGCAAATCTGCTCCATGCATATTCATTAGGGCTATCCTGAAAACCCGATTGGCCTGGTGGTTCTCCAGGACAGGGTTGGGAACCACTGGGCTAGAGAGCTGTACATTTGAAACATATGGGAGAAACATTTTTTACTTGGTGTTTAGTTAAACTCTGGAATTTGTACTGGAGGTTGATGGAAAAGCAATTAACGTAGCAGGGTTTAAAAAAAAGGTTTGGACAAGTGGCAGAGCAGAAACTGGGGAGGGGGCTTCAAAGCCCACCTTCAGGTTATGTCTCTTTCAAACTTAGCCAGTCCTATGGCCCCCCCCCCTAAGGCTTGGGGTTTTAGGGCAATTGCCCAGGTTGCCACCTTCTAATGCTGGTTCTGCGTACCTGGATTGGGCACTTGTTGGAAGCAGGATAAAAAGTTGTATTGTAATTATGGCAAATCATCACCTGTTAACTGTGTGTTTACCCTCTTTGGTCAACCCAGTAAGGCCGTTTTTATCGGTTACCTTATGCCCAGGTACTGTCAGCCTTTACTCATTCCTGGTTCCACCCGCAGCTTCATTTCATGGTTTGCTTCCAGGTCAGCTGGGCACTGCCCCTGCTCTCTGCTGAATGCAGCCAGTGTTACACTAGGCAGTGCTGAAGTCAGCCAAGGGCTTTTGTCAATCCTTCGCTCACTCAAGAGCTCCTGGCACGCCGGTGGGGCAGCTAATTATGTCATTACACTGGGCCTGGCTGGCCAATTGCGGGATTTCTGAAGAATGATTAGCTAGATTAGGCTGGTTAAAATGCTTCTCCTACGGAGCAGGTGAAAAAGATTTATACAATTCTGCCAATTCAGAGCCGGAAGTGACCTGCTGGTACCAGTGGGCAGATTCATTTCAACATTTAGAACCGTTTTGCAGGCCTTGGAAGAAAAGCAGGCTGTCGGATGTGTTGCTGTGGGTTTTTTTTGTTTTTTAAATTCTTTATTTATCATTTTAAATTTTTAACAAAATCAAACATTTTGTACAGAAAGATTGTCAGATCGTACACAAAGTAAGAAGAAAAATAATTTCCATAATACTAAAAATCTCTAATCATACAATCTCAAGTCCTCAATGAAATGATCCAAGAATTTATGAGTGAAGTTTAAGGAAATCAATTAATAAATTCTATACAAGAAAAAAAGTATCTAATGACTGGATTAAGGAGCTTATATTCTATTTAATCAAGTCCATTTGTTGTTACTATTATGTTGTTCCTTCCTTTTCCAAACGTTTCAGCGTCAAGAAAGCTGTAAGTTGAGCCGGTTCAAAAAACACATATTTATTATCTCGATACCTTATTATACATTTACATGGGAAATACCACCCAGCTGTGCAACTCCTGTTTTCATCAAAAGTGATGAAATGAAATTAAGAGTGATACCCACAAGAGGGAGAGTGTGGTGCAGTGGTTAAAGCTACAGCTTTGTGGGTTCAAACCTATGCTGCTGCTTCTTGTGACCCTGGGCAAGTCACTTAATCCCCCTATTGGCCCAGGTACATAAGCACATAATCATGGCCTCTGCCGAGTCAGACCATAGGTCCATCACGCCCAGCAGTCCGCTCCCGCGGCGGCCCCCCAGGTCAATGACCTGTAGTGATCTATTACTCAAGAGCATTTTGTCTTGTATAGTAACCCTCTAATTGTACCCCTGGATTCCCTTACCCTTCAGGAACTCGTCCAATCCCTTTTTGAAACCCAAAACCGTCCTCTGCTCAACTAGAAATCGACGTCTACGGTTCTGAGTTTCTCTACTGACATCTGGAAACATTTGCTGTGTTTTAAGCTCGGCATGAGCAGGGAGTTGGTGACTGTACCAGCTGATATCGGAAGGTAATGCCAGCATGCTCTGAACCCTGGATCGGGAATTTAGCACCTGAACCCCAATAGTCGAGCCTTGGTGACTAAAAGCTGTCTGTCCACCAAGGGAATGAAGGAACTCTGGAGACGCGCTGGGTGCAGAGTAACATCTCTCGTCGCTTGAGCGTGACATCTGGGATTCAGGGTACACCGCCTAGGGTGAGAACAGCTGGCTACAGTGTCAGTATGCGGGAGGAAAAGAAAATGGGCCCAGATTCAAGTGCTAGGCAGGATTTATTGCTGTAGAACAATCCCTGACGCACCAAGCAAGATGGCTTTTCCCGCGTGTTTTGTTCAACTTTCTCTGAAGCTTGGGAAGAGAGAGCATCGTTGCTGGGGAGGGAAGAGCAAGGCAGTGGAGGGTTTGTGCTCGGGATTCAGTAAAGATTGCCGTAGTTTAGGACTCTGGGGGTCGGATTCTCATAACTTACCACGCCTTTAACGATGGGTCGCAAAACCAGTTTCAGCCGGTTTAGCGTGCCAGTATTTTTCCGGCTGCGGTCTTTTCTGAGCTTCCTAGGAGCCTCTGACTCTGCCATGCAAATGTATTCCTATTAAAATGGGCTCATTAATATTTAAACAAGCGCCCGGTGATTTTCCAAGCGAAGCGCTGGATTTTTAACAACCGTAAATTACCGGGAGTGCATCTCTCGGGTTCATGTTTCCGGCTGTGGTTCATGAAAAAAATGTTTTAAAAACTCACATTATTCACATAAATGATAGCAATATAGTGATGGGGAAAATAATCTCCAAAGCACGCATCTCGAGCGCATGTACTAGAGGCGAATATTGTATGCACTTGTTGAAAGCCGACAATTGCACTTCCCCAGTGGCGTAGTAAGGGGGGGCTGGGGGGTGGCAGTTCGCCCCGGGCATCGTCTTGGTGGGGGCGTCAGCACCTGTCCTCCTCTGCACCCCCAGAACTGCACGCACCTCTTTAAAATTCCCGGCATGAGCAGCCACCCCAATCTGCTGCTCACTTAGCGTTGGCTCTTCCTTTGACATCACTTCCTGGACCCGCTCCCTAGGAAGTGATGTCACAGGAAGAGCTGACGCTGGCATGAGCAACAGCTTGGGGTTATTGCTCACGTCGGGAACGTCAGAGATATGGGGAAGGGGCACACGTGCGTAACAGGATAGGGCAGGGAAGGAATAGATGGGGCGGGGGGGGGGGGCGCCTCTCATCCTTGTGACGCCACTGTACCTCCCTTCCCCTCCATCCAATAGCATTGGCACATCTGATTGACACAATGATGGTAGTTCCCCCCCATCCCTCCCTGCCTCTTTCCGTGGACTATTCTGCGCATGCGCCAATTGCTATCACCAGCCACTGATCTCATGTAAATTTGGCGAACCTCTGTGAACGTCATTTGCACGCACGGTTCTTCGAGAATGACCATCTTTTTTTTAATCGTTTATAGTGACCCATTTGATTGCCAATATTAGAGCATTCGGCCCTTTCGTGTTCCTGGCCTGAGCCGACACTTTGTGTTTGCCACTTGAAGTTGTCCACCTTGGACCCTGGAAAGTCTGCCTTTCGTGGCTCTTGCCTACCCTGGCCAGAGGGTCTTGATTACTGTGACATGTCCCTAATTAGTAACCCTATTTATTTTGTTTTCTGGGGTACAATCCCTTCCAGGCTGCTGAAGGACGAATGTTGTCAGTGGAGGTGGATGTTCTTCTGTCTGAGACACAGCTTGAACTGTTTGCAGGAGGTTTTGGAAAGAATTTTCCAGAGCAAGCATCACTGATTCCACTTGTAGGATTGCAAATGTCTGATCTGTGAGCAGGGTCCGTCCATTACGTGTTAAATGCCTGTCTGGTGGTGCTTCAGAGAACCTGCTGTCCCCTTCTTTTGTCACTGGAACTTTATAGGCTGGTTCTTGGGTGGGTTTTCTCTCCTTACCTGGAAGAACATAAGCATCGCCTCTGCCGAGTCAGACCATAGGTCCATCACGCCCAGCAGTCCGCTCCCGCGGCGGCCCCCCAGGTCAAGGACCTGTAGTGATCTATTACCCAAGGGCGTTTTGTATTGTATAGTAACCCTCTAATTATACCCCTGGATCCCCTTTCCCTTCAGGAACTCGTCCAACCCCTTTTTGAAACCCAAAATCGTACTCTGCTCAACCACCCCCTCTGGAAGCGCATTCCAGGTGTCCATCATCCTCTGGGTGAAGAAGAACTTCCTAGCATTTGTTCTAAATCTATCTCCCCTCAATTTTTTTGAGTGTCCTCTAGTTTTTGTTGCCCCCGCCAGTCTGAAGAATCTGTCTCTCTCTACCTTCACTATACCCTTCATGATCTTATAAGTTTCTATCATATCCCCTCTAAGTCTCCGCTTTTCCAGGGAAAAGAGCCCCAACTTCTCCAGCCTCTCAGCATACGAGAGGTTTTCCATGCCCTTTATCATTTTTGTCGCTCTTCTCTGGACCCTCTCGAGTATCGCCATATCTTTCTTTAGGTACGGCGACCAGTACTGGACGCAGTACTCCAGATGCGGTCGCACCATTGCCCTGTACAGCGGGAGGATAACTTCCTTGGCTCTGGTAGTGATACCTTTTTTGATAATGCCCAACATTCTGTTCGCCTTTTTTGAGGCCGCTGCGCATTGTGCTGCCGGTTTCATTGTTTTATCCACCAAAACCCCCAAGTCCTTTTCTAGGTTGCCTTTTCCCAATGTCATCAGGTTCCCTTTCCCTATGTGCATAACTTTACATTTCTCCACATTAAAACTCATCTGCCATTTATCTGCCCACTCACTCAGTTTGTCCAGGTCCCTTTGGAGTTCTTTACATTCCTCTACAGATCTAACCGTACCGGAGAGTTTTGTGTCATCCTGAAGGCCTGTGGAAATTGCTCAGAATGACAGCAGAGATGTTGGAGCAATTAGATCACAGAACTTGCAAGCTGAGATCTCTTCCTGTCTCTGAATGAATATATTTCTTCTGTCTCGGGGCTTTCTGCTCCTTCAGAACCTGCCCCAAAAGTCTGCCTTCAGCCCCCTCGGCTTGTCCCATTCTTCCTTCACTCTTCTCTCTTCATCTGTAGCCCCTACAGCAGTGACGATCCCTTGGCCGAGAGAAGCCTCCAGAATCCAGTCCAAGTCTGTGCCTGATCCCGCCAGGAGGCGACTGACTGTGAATTGAGTATTGGATACTTTTGGGGAATGGAATGCAAAGTATTTGTGTTTTCAGCTGCTTTGGAGAACCATCCAGCCAATCCCTCCTACTTTCCACTTCCTTCCACGGATGATATTGTGCAAATTTCCAAGCCCTGCTCGGATGAGCAGGGTCAGAACATTGCTCTGTTTATCTGCTGTTTATGTAAAGCTTACTTGAGTAACTGCACTGAGATAGTCTATAGAGAAGAGTTCAAACAGCCCACGTAAGCGAGCAAGAGAAACAGTGGCTTGAGGATTTGGGGGGAAATTGATTTCCCCATTTTACTTCACACGGAATCCTTGAATGATCGTTCTCTTGGCAAAGGTACTGGATGACTGGGCAAACTTTCAGATATGTGCCTCTTTCCATTATCTGTCATATCCCTAGGGCCCCCCCCATATTTCCATAATTAAAGTCAACAATCATGATTATGTTAATATCACCCATCCCAGAAAAATCCTGTAAAAATGCATAGATGGATATCACACTTTTAAATAATAAACATTGTTTTAATGGAAATGTACATGAGAACATAAGAATAGCCCATCAAGCCTAGTAGCTCGTTCTCATGGTGGCCAATCCAGGTCCCTAGTACCTGTCCAAAACCCAAGGAGAAATAACATTCCAGAATCTCAAAGATTAGTAAGATTCCGGAACCCCAGATAGGAGCAACATTCCATGCAGAATCCCCAAAGAGTAGCAAGATTCCGGAACCCCAGATAGGAGCAACATTCCATGCAAAATCCCCAAAGAGTAGCAAGATTCCGGAATCCCCAGAGTAGCAACATTCCATGTGGAATCCCCAAAGAGTAGCAACATTCCATGCTTCTGATCCAGGGCAAGCAGTGGCTTCCCCCATGTCTTTCTCACTGACAGACTATGGACTTTTCCTCCAGGAAATTGTCCAAATCTTTCTTAAAACCAGCTACGCTATCCACTCTTACCACATCCTCTGGCAACGCATTGGAACGCTCTGGAGAGCGTGGAAAAATATTTCCTCCTATTGGTTTTAAAAATATTTCCCTGTAACTTCATTGAGTGTCCCCTAGTCTTTGTAATTTTTGACAGAATGAAAAATCGATCCACTTGTACCCGTTCTACTCCACTCAGGATTTTGTAGACTTCTAAAAGCCATTAATTTGCATTTATTTACCCAGGTAAGTAGCCATTTCCATCTGAGAATTACTTCTCCCACTCCCCCCATGGGTAAAGATACATGTTGATGTTTTTTTTAATTTGGCTGTCAGGATCTACTTGCATTGACTCCCCACCTCCGGAGTGCCCTAAGAACCTAAGAATAGCCATCCTGGGTCAGGCCAGTGGTCTACGCCTATTATCCTGTTTCCAGCAGTGGCCATTCCTGGCGGAATCCCAATTCCATGCTACCGATCCTAGCCGAGTTTTCTTAATACTCAAGGCGACCTTGTCTAGTATGTTTTACAAGTCCTGAAACCCCCCTCCCCCATTTATAGTAAATCTTAATTAACCAATACATCTATTTTATTCTATTATTTTTTATTTCTTAGTAATTGTAAACCATCTAGGTAAATTCTTGATAGACGATATATTAAATGAACAATAAACTTGGATTCTATTAAATCGCTCATTTCTATGCATGTGGTTTAGAAAATCAGCGGTCTCTTGCTCGTGTATCATCGTACACACCAGAGCATTTGCAGGGCTGCTGCTTCCCTAGAAAATGTGCACTACATATCCCAGAGTGCACCTGGAAGCATTTTCCTTTGTGTAGTGTGGGATCAAGTTCAGTTGTCAGGGGCTGCGGCTGAATTTCTTCTCTCTCTCTCTCTCTGCAGGTTGTGCAGCGCATCAAAGCCCTAGAGAATGAGACACGCTTGCTGGTGGTGGACAAAGACACTGATGAGTACCTGCGCAGTCTGGGCATCACCTGCGCTGAAGCCATGGCACAAAGCGAGGACGTGCTAAATGCAAACACCACGCCTCCACAGACACCGAACAGCAAGAGCTCGGAGGTCTGGAAACCACAGGCTGACGTGGGTGATGGAGAGATCCAGAGATATACCCACGGCTTCAGTTCGAGCGATGGCAAACAGGTAATAACATATGGGTGTTGTCCCAACAGCTCCCAATTTGCGGATAAGCTCTCCAATAGCTCAGAGAGATTTTTTTTTTTTCCTCCGAGCACATGCAGTGCCCGGGCCCCACTGGGCATGCCCTACCCATTTCCCCCTGCTTCCCCCTTTAGTTTCCGCCCGTTCCTATTGGTTGGACTTTTACGATAAACTCTTGTGAACCAAGTGAAAAGTGAAACTGTCATTCCTGGCGAAATCCCAGGCCCGGCTAACCCTTGAATTGTACTCTGCTAGTGACTAAATTACTCACTAATGTGATTTACACCGCCAGATACCCATGGGGAAAAAAGAACTCTAGAATGTTCTTGCCCTTCTCCCAAACTTAGAGCTTTAATTAGTCATTAAAAAAAACCCCCTTTGAACTGCAATATTCAATGGCCAACAAGAAACCTTGCACCGCTTTGCATGGCGACACGAATGAATTTTCCGGGCTCAAGAATAGATTGTGAACACGGATCCTCAATCCTCTGCTCCTGAAGAAGCTTTGCTGAGATGTCGGAGCAGTTAGTCAATCCATGCTGAGGAACAGAGAACTTGCAAACTGAGATCTCTTCCTGTAGAACAGACATATGGCTCTATCTGTGAGTCTCTAAGTGAACATATGTCTTCTGTTTCGAGGCTTTCTGCTCCTTCAGAACCTGCCCCAGAAGCTCCCCTAGGGCTTTTCATATTCTTCCTTCACTCTTTGCTCCGTTGAGTTGAGGATTTATAACATTGAGTCGAAGACTTACAGCATTTTGCCCAAAGCTAAGTGGTTCATTTAACCATTTTACTAGATTTAAAAAATTGGCCACTGAATATTGGTGTATTACAATTTCTGAATCTCGTTTTTTTGGACTTGTTCATAATCCACAAGTTTTGGGTTTTTTTTTTTAATAAGAACCCATTGGGAACCCTGAGGAAGACAACATTGTTGAAACTCCTTGAGAATTGGGTCCTTGTGGTTTATATGTGGATTACGAAGTTGAACTTTTCATAAAGTCTTCATCGCCACAGAGTCTTTGGTTTTCATTGGATTTTTCCTTCTGTGGTCAAGTTTTCATTTCTGTTATCTGACTGTAAATATGTAAAGTAAGGGGTGGAATTGTCCTAAACAGATCGATGACCACAAATTATTGAAAAAACGTCCTTTTACTCATCGAATGGTTCAAATGACTTTATTTATCCACTAGCAAAATGACTCGGCATGTACATGTTTCGGCCGACAGGCCTGCATCAGGGTCTTGATATATAAATTTAGAAGACTCTCAAGACTCCTGAAGCAGGCCTGTCGGGCCGAAGCATGTACATGTCGAGTCATTTTGCTAGTGGATGAATAAAGTCATTTGAACCATTGGATGAGTAAAAGGACGTTTTTTCAATAATTTGTGGTCATCGATCTGTTTAGGCCAATTCCACCCCTTACTTTATATATTTGAGTTTGTGGATTTGTTTTGCCTGTTTTGTTTCCTCATCTGACATTAGTGAGTAATTTATTTGCAAACAGAATTCAATTCAACGGTTAGACAGAACTCTTTTTTTTTTTTGTGTGTTCTGGGTCATTTTTCTGACACTGGATTTAACGCTCAGGCCTGACATTTGCTTTTAAGTGCTGGTTGTCGGTGCAACAGATTGCTCTAGAACAGGAAGGCCGAGCTACAGGGTTTGACCATGGAACAGATCATTTAACCTGCCTGGGTGTATCCTTGCTGTCATCTTTCCACTTTCTCCCCCCTCCCAGTCTTCTTGGGCTTTTAAACACTGGCCACTCTTTGTTTCCCATGGGTGGTGCGTGACAACATTTTATCTCTCTTGCCTGTGAAGTGTTTATTGCTCTGATTTTCAGCTCTTCCCCTGTTCAGGAGTCTACTCTTGGAACTGAGACGACCAAAACTTCCTGTAGGGTGACAGAGTGACGCAATGTGGGGAGGGTGCAAAGATGACCTTGTTATTCTGCACTGTAGACTGAGATTTCTGTGTGTATTTCTCACTAATAATCCACTCCTTCCCCTTTGCCATAATAATACTGTCATCGTTCCAGTCTCCTCTGCTCGCAACCTTGGAGTCGTCTTCGATTCCAGCCTCTCATTTTCTACGCACATCCAACAAACTGCTAAGACCGTTCGCTTCTATCTCTACAAAAGCACCAAAATTCACCCCTTCCTCTCTGAGCACACTACCCCGGACCCTTGTCCACACTCTTAACCTCACGCTTAGATTACTGCAATCTACTCCTAACTGGAATCCCTCAGTGTTGCCTCTCCCCTTGCAATCTCTGCAAAACTCTGCTGCACGACTCATCTTCGACCAACTTCGCTCCACTCATGTCATCCCTCTCCTTAAATCACTTCACTGGCTCCCTATCCGCCATCGTATACAGTTCGAGCTCCTATTGCTGACCTACAAGTGTTTTCGTTCTGCTGCCCCTCAATATCTCCTTGCTTCTCTCTCCTTGTACACCACCCACAGAGCTCTGTTGCTCAGATCAGCTGCTCTTAGCTGTACCTTTCTCCACTGCCAATTCCAGACTTTGTTCCTTTCATCTAGTTGCCCCCTATGCCTGGAATAAATTACCCGAGTTTGTCCGCCAAGCCCCTTTCCTTCCCTTGTTTAAAAGAAGACTGATATAGCCTTCAATCCTTAACCCTATGTCCTGTTACGGGGGCCATTGTCTCCCTGCCCACACTTCTGCCATTGCAGTGTGACTTGTAGACTGTTCTTTTGTAGCAAGAGGCAGCAGAGGGCAGGGTTTTTTTGGTTAGTAAATTTTTAAATTGTAAACCACTTAATTTGCCTTCTGGCTTTATATTTGCGGTATATGAACTAACTTGAACTTCAGTTGGGGTGGGCCGGAAACCCCCGGACTCTTTACTCATTCTGAACTTCTTCTGCACTGTGCTTGGCTACTTTTGCAAAGCCTGCTGGGATCCTATGAAAGGTGAACTTTAGTTAGATTAAAGCTGCAGAGGTGACTTCTGTGTGAGGAGAGCTGGACTCAGCGAGACCAGTTTGGCAGATTCACAGAAAATCTCCCCTCTTCCCGAGCCCTGATCTTCTCTAAATGGGCTTTGATAGTATACTGAATGGCAGAAGTGTTCCCGAGAGCAGGGGCTTCTGCCATCCCCTGACAGAGGGCACGGGACACAGTTCAGCAGGGTCTCCAAGTCTTTGGGCTTTGCTAAGCATAGGACGTGGCTTCTGCCTTTTATGATGCCCTGATGTTTGTTCCTGTATTTTTTTATTCATCTGCTAATTGCCCTCCGTGGTGTGTTTATAGGTATAAGGAACAGCTTGACCCTTATCTCTCTGGTCTTGTGACAAGGAGCAGCTGCTTGTAACCAAGTGATAGATGATAAATCTGCTGTGAACTGGGTACCAGACCAGTGCTTTGCCTCAGAGTTTTAAATGGGGCTGATAATGGAATCCTGAAATCTGGTGAGGGCTAAATCCCAGCAGAACGTGGCAGGGTGGACTCGGAGGGACAGCGGATTGTCTTCAAAAACACCAAACTATCTGGCCTGATTAGGGACCATGCCTTGTGCACTATGGCTAGGGTTACCATATGTCCGGATTTTCCTGGACATGTCCGGGGATCTGGACAGCTTTTCAAAACCCGGCGCTTTGTCTGGGTTTTGAAAAGCTTCCTCGAAATCGCGTCGGGCAGGAGGGCGCTTGACGTCATCGCATCCACTCATGAGAGCGGGGGGCGGGATTGGATGGAACTGGGCATACCTGGGGGTGGGTCTAGGGGGGGGGGTCTGGATTTTATTAAAGTAAAATCTGGCTAATGATGGCTGGTCGGAGCCAGGACTGGATCCCAGAGAGTCCTGCAGCTACTGAATCCCCTGGAGCTGGCCATAAGCAGGGATTTGTTCTGTGACTATTAATGAACACCCCCCCCCCACCCACCCCCAACCACTTGTAGCATTCTGACTTGCAGTTCATCCATCTTTGACTGATGTTTGGGGTTTCTGATTCTGCTGTGATAATTACTACTACTATTTATCATTTCTATAGTGCCAGCAGACGCACGCAAGCGCTGTACATTAAACGTGCAAGAGACGGTCCCCGCTCTAAAGAGCTTACAATCTAATTATGACAGACACACAGGGTGGATCAATTGATGCTGCTCATGAAGGGAAATAAAAAGGGATGAAGTCAATAACCCAAGTTAAATATGTGTAATAGAGCACAGTAGCGAGATAACAGGGCTCTGGGCAGAGTGGTACAATAACTATACAAGCATTAAAAGATGCATAGGTAGCCAAATGGGCAGCGCCACTGCAAGACTGGCAGAGATGGGTTTCCCCTCTTTAGGAAATGCTGCTGTGTGGTAGCGTGTACATGTATGGGGAATGTATGCCCTCTAGAAGGGGCACCTGCCCTGTCACGGGTTCTGTACCAGAGGCTGATTATCACCCAGAGACAGGAGGTGGCTCTGACGCAAGCTCTTCTGCCTGTGATTTTTCCTTTTCCTGGGTGTTAATCCCAGTTTGTGCTGCAGACGAGGTGTGAGGCGTCGCTGTCTGGCGCAGTTCCGCACAGCGATCCGTGGACAGGGCCTTCCCTCTGTCTTTGTTGGCAGTATTATCAGTTTCCCACTTGAGGACAAAAAGGCAGAAGGGTTAGAGATACCAGCTCTCGAGAGTCTTCGTGCGACTTCCCAGTTAGCCTTGTGCCAGAGCCACCGGATGGTCAGAGGGCACCCGATTTCAGATCTCTTAAGCTGAAGTGGGAGCACACGGCTATTTCTTGTAACTCTAGAACCAGTTGACAGCTATTTGGCAGAACGAGAGAGCCCTTCAGGCTTGCTTCCTTGATCGTGAATGAGCGTACGCTCACTTTTTCTCACCCCTCAAATGTGAACCGCTTTGATTTGCATTTCATGTATCAAAAGGAAATAAGTGGCGATGAAAATATGGCCACAATGTGGATGAAATCCTGGCGCATTCTCGGTAATTATTTCTATAGGACACTCGGGTAAATTAAATGTACAATATGGTGTTCCTCAGGGCTCGGCGTTGTCGTCTAGTTCATTTAATATCTTCTTGGCGTCACTGTTGTTGATTGAAGAATGTGGTATTAGGGTTTATTGCTATGCAGATGATATAATAATCATTTTTATAATAATAATAATGTATTTTGATATACCGCCAAATCTTCAGTTCGATGTAGTTTACAATAATAAAAAAAAAAGCTGGACATAGAGCAAATTACAATATTTGTCAAATGGTATTGCAGAAAAAATGGAAATTACAATTAATTCAAAATCAGAATCAAAATTAATCTCAAGGATTGTTCCAATTAAGTAGAAGTAAAAGTATAATAAAGAATTATGCTCAAATATATCATAAAAGTTAAAAAAAATACAATTAAGTCAAACATTTTCCAAACAAATAGGTTTTAAAAAGTTTTTGAAATGAGGAATAGGATTGGGTTTGAGGGATAAGATCATTCCAGTAAGAATTCATTGTGCCAGCCTGAAATGCCGGAGTTTGCTAAAGGAAACAAAAACCAACATCATTTTCGTGTATTCTTGTTAGGATTATAGAATTCAAAGTGGGAAGAGAGGTCGGTCGGAGACCAGCCAAATAAAACTTTAAAACAGATACAACCGAATTTGAACAGAATTCTAGCCTGAAATGGTAACCAATGAAGCTTGAAATAGTAAGGGCATGTTTTTTAAGGCCAAAAATCAGGCAAACTGCAGTATTCTGTATTATTATTATTCTACTAAGGGTCTTTTTGTAAGAACATAAGAGTTGCCACTGCTGGGTCAGACCAGTGGTCCATCACACGGCGGCCTTCTGGTCAAAGACCAGCACCCTAACTGAGACTAGCCCTACCAGCGTACGTCCTTGTTCATCAGGAACTTGTCTAACTTTGTCTTGAATCCCTGGAGGGTGTTTTCCCCTATGACAGATTCCGTAAGAGCGTTCCAGTTTTCTACTACTCTCTGGGTAAAGAAGAACTTCCTTACGTTCATATGAAATCTATCCCCTTTCAACTTTAGAGAGTGCCCTCTCGTTCTCCCTACCTTGGAGAGGGTGAACAACCTGTTCTTATCTACTAAGTCTATCCCCTTCAGTACCTTGAATGTTTCGATCATGTCCCCTCTCAATCTCCTCTGTTCGAGGGAGAAGAGGCCCAGTTTCTCTAATCTTTCGCTGTACGGCAGCTCCTCCAACCCCTTAATCATCTTAGTTGCTCTTCTCTGGACCCTTTCGAGTAGTACCTAGGTAAACAATATTACAGTAGTCTAATTGATCACTGAACCAGAATCCTAAGAGTTTGAGTCAAAGTATTTTTTGATGGTACGTAGCTTCCATAGAATTGAAAAGCATTTTTTAACCAAGAGGTTGGTATGGACATTAAACGGTAACTAACGATCTAGTGTAACCCCTAATATTTTTATCGCGGTAGATATGGAATAATTTTGACCATTTAAATGAAGTGTCTTTTCAATGATTTTATCATTGAGACTAGCAAGGAAAAATGTTGTTTTCTCTGGATTGAGCTTCAGTTTGAAATTAGTAGTCCATTGTTCTGTTTGTGCCTAGATAAACGATATCTGATTTTTTACTTCAGTTGTAAAAGACGGTAAAGGAATAAGTATTGTTATACCATCGGCATTACTGTTAGCGAAAGTTGATTGCTTTCTTTGCCATTACATTCGGTGCATAATTGTCTTAGTCAAGTTCAAACCTGGTTATTGACAAATAAATTTGCGATAAACGTTCATAAAAATTTCACATGTTGGCTTATGGGATATTTACCTGCTCCAAGTATAAATGTAAATATTTTGGCGTGATTATTGATTCACACCTTACTTTCTCAACCCAGGTATCGGATGTCATAAAAAAAGGTTTTAAAGTGTTGAGATCTTTAAGAGCAGTTCGATCCTTATTTGACGAAGAGAGTTTTCATGCTTTTTTATGTCAAGACTCGATTACTGTAATATCATCTATGCAGGTCTTACAAAATATAATATTAGACGACTTCAAACATTAGAAAATACTGCCATTAAGGGGTCCTTTTATTAAAGTGCCCCTAGGCCTCTCTACCTTTGAGGCCCTAGGGCAAACCTGTGTGTTCTTTTGTTTCCCGGGCTACGATGCCTTCCAAGGCTGTTGCTGCGGGAGGAGCCATGTTATGGGGCAAGGGGTCTTGGGTGTGGCCCCAGGGCTCAGACAGCTAACAGCCTTTACCTCATGGCAAGGACGCCTGCTTCCCCCAGGACTTCTCAAAGATTCATTCCTAACTCCTTCTTGCCTCTTTAATGACTCAACAATCTTGCGTTTTGAAATGATATTTCTGGGTTGTTGGGATGCTGTAAAGTTACTAAGTGGAAAGGAAAAGTGTAGGAAGCTAAGGAGTTGAAGGGGGTCTGACCTGGAAGGAAATGCCTTCTGGGCAGCTGTCTCTTTGCCTGTCTGGATTAGAGAACTTTTCCTGACAGTCCCATGGAAAAATTGTTTATTGTCCTCAACAGTAAGTAAAACATAGTGCAGATCGTTCAGTGCGCCTTATCTGTTACAGCCGCGTCAGCATGGAACCAAAGACCTTGGAAGAAGTTTGGGTTACATTTTTGGCACTGTGAAATGATGTGAAAGCTGAGGAATTACCACTGGCTGGTTGACGGTGGTGAACGTCTAGAAATCCTTGCCTTTGACCCTGACCCTGACCCCCTCCGCGCCAGACTTAGGTTACCTGGGAACCCTGTACTGACCAGTGTCTGATCACTGACCCTCCCCCCGTCCATCACTGTTTCATTGGCTTGGAGTCTCCCGCCTGAGACAGCGCAGCTCCCACCCAGTCATGGGGCGTTTGTTGTTTGTAGCAAAGACCTGCAGTTGAAAGACTTAAGACTTGTGCCATTAGCTGGCTTTTCCCAGATGGATCTTTGTTTTAACTAGATTAGAAAACTCCACCTCAGGAAAGGCTGGGCTTGAAAGAATGAGACTGGCCTGCATTGTTTGAGTTTTCAGCCCCCAGCCAAGCAAAGTCTTACTCTGAGGGGAACCCAAGCACAGATCTTATCTGCCCTGGCTGTTGAAAGCATGCAAGTGTGTGCTCATAGTCTGGGGGGGGGGAACACCCCAAGTTGGGCAGCCCAAGAAGGAGACTCGATCCAGGGGGTCAGGTTTTTAGGATGAGAGAGAGTTGTATCCTGAAAAGCCGACTGCCGTAGATAATACTCACCAATTAGATACGTAGATTGTCAAGAGGTAAATTATTGATTTATCCAGCTGCTGCCAGCAGAAAATGAGCCTTTTTGTGTGTTATAGGGGAAGCAATGTGTAGCTAATTAAATCTGGATTTGTAGACCACGTTCCGTTCCGAATGTTAATGACATGCTAATGACCACTTGGGACTTGAGCTGGTGTTTATGATAACGTGCCGGGGCTAATACCACCAGGCACTGCGGGACCTGGGCAGCTGCTGAAAAGGTGAATGCCCTCCTGGACTCGGATGGCATGGGAGCGGCAGCTGCAGCTTCACCCGTCCTTTTCGGCAGTGTCAGACAGCCAGATAAATATCTCTGTAGAGCTAAAAGCTATGAGCTCCTCTTATTACACGTCAGGATGTTTCATCTAACCAGTTTCACTGCAACGGAAGTATTTCACTTAAAACTCTCCCTGTGCTGTATTGAATGTGATCAGGTGGTTATAGAAGGTGTAATTTGACCTTTATTGCCACCAGAAATTCAGTCATGTGTCATAGTGGGAGAAAGTTCAGCCTGTCCGACCCACAGTTGTCTCATAATTCCGTTCACTGCTACTACTACTTATGAAAGGCATGCACAGCACTGTACATTTTGGCATTTATAGACGGTCCCTGCTCAGAAGAGCTTAGAATCAGACTTGGACAGACAGGCATGACATAGAGGGTTGGGGATGCAGAACCCAAGGTGAGAGGAGTTGGGAGTCGAAAGCACTCTCAAAGACGTGGGTTGACATTTATAGACGGTCCCTGCTCAGAAGAGCTTAGAATCAGACTTGGACAGACAGACATGACATAGAGGGTTGGGGATGCAGAACCCAAGGTGAGAGGAGTTGGGAGTCGAAAGCACTCTCAAAGAGGTGGGTTGACATTTATAGACGGTCCCTGCTCAGAAGAGCTTACAATCTAATTTAGACAGACAGACATAACAGATAGGGTTGGGTTTGTAGAACCTGAGGTGAGAGGAATTAGGAGTCGAAAGCACTCTCAAAGAGGTGGGCTGACATTTATAGACGGTCCCTGCCCAGAAGAGCTTACAATCTAACTTGGACAGACAGACATGACATATAGGGTTGGGGATGCAGAACCCAAGGTGAGAGGAGTAAAGAGGTGGGCTGACATTTATAGACGGTCCCTGCCCAGAAGAGCTTACAGTCTAACTTGAATAGATAGAAATGATAGATAGGGTTGGGGATGCAGAACCCAAGGTTAGGAGTCGAAAGCACTCTCAAAGAGGTGGGCTGACATTTATAGACGGTCCCTGCTTGTAAAAGCTTACAATCTAACTTGGATAGATAGAAATGATAGATAGGGTTGGGGATGCACAACCTAACTTAGACAGATAGACATGACCTAGAGGATTTGGGATTTAGAACCCAAGGTGAGAGGAGTTAGGAGTCAAAAGCACTCTCAAAGAGGTGGGCTGACATTTATAGATGGTCCCTGCCCAGAAGAGCTTACAATCTAACTTGGACAGACGGACATGACATAGAGGGTTGGGGATGCAGAACCTGAGGTGAGAGGAGTTAAGAGTCGAAAGCACTCTCAAAGAGGTGGGCTGACATTTATAGACGGTCCCTGCTTGGAAGAGCTTACAATTTAACTTGGATAGATAGAAATGATAGATAGGGTTGGGGATGCACAACCTAACTTAGACAGATAGACATGACCTAGAGGATTGGGGATTTAGAACCCAAGGTGAGAGGAGTTAGGAGTTGAAAGCACTCTCAAAGAGGTGGGCTTCTAACTAGGCTTTCAACACTGCCTGAGGCCTTGAACACTGCCTGAGACAGAACCCACTGTAGGTATTCGGGCATCTTGTTCCAAGCAATACAGCACAGCAAGGTGGAAGGGATGGAGTCAGGAGTCCAAGTTAGATTGTAAGCTCTTTTGAGCAGGGACCATCTATAAATGTCAAAATGTACAGTGCTGCTTATGCCTTTCAGCACTATAGAAGTGATTAGTAGCAGTAGTAGGGGATGCAGAATCCAAGGTGAGAGGAGTTGGGAGTCAAAAGCACTTTCAAAGAGGTGGGCTTTTAAGTGGGCCTTGTTCACATGGCTGCTTCTTGCATTCTTCTTGTCAATGTGCTTTATATTCAGAGTCGGTTCAGTCCACGTTGACTGATATAGGAGCTAGATCTGTGGGAGCTATGGGTGGCTTGAGCACCCCCAATATTGAGCAAATTCCTTCACTCTGTCCAAGGAGGGATCATTTGTGATGGGCTCAGCATCCACAATTATTATGGAAAGTTGATTCCTTCTTTTGACTGAACCTGACAGAACATCATGTCCAGGAATTAAAAGCATGATAAGTAGACTAGGCCCAAAAAGTCGATGCCACAAAATGCTTTCAATTGCGTGACTCTTGCTCCGTAGGAAGCATCCAAGAGAAGGCTGAGGGATCGGCCTCCACCTCCACCTCCTCCGGTGATAATTATACAGGGAGAGGAAATTCTGGGAATTATTCTAGACCCGCAGCTATTTATGAGAAAGCGAGTAAACAAGCTGGTTCTAACAGGATTTTATAGACTGAAAAAAACTGAGGCAAATTAGGTACTATTTTTCTTTGTTTGTTGGTTGTTCTGAAGGGTGTTTAGATCACCTTCAATTGCTGCAGAATATGGCAGCTAAATGTATTTGGGGGGCTAAGAGATGTCGCCCTTACTGGACATAACTCCATTGGTTATCAGTTCGTCCTTGATGTACATTTAAGATGTGTCCAACTGTCTTCCGAATGGCACCATCTCATTTGCCTGCTTTAGAATTGTCAAAGATTGCAATTTTTATTTCCATCTTCTTGGAAATTTTGCTTCATGCGATGTCCGGTGGCATCCTTCTCATCTCAAGCTTTAAAACACTGGAACGTTCTCCAAGTGGCTCTTAGAACGGAACCATCTTATACGACAAGTTCCGTAAATGATTGAAAACATATCTCTTTAAGAAGTAGTTTTATTTGCTGAGAACATGTTATTAGAATATCAGAATTGGCTTAAGATGTTTATGGAATTTATGTCTATAAATCAGGGAGGATTGCTTCTTTTTTTTTTTTTTTTTTTTTGACAATGTAGCAGAATATACGTTTTTGTATTGTATTAAACCAACAGAAAGAGTAGCCATAGGGACATCCTTGGAGGGAGAAGTAGTCTAAGCATAGAACAGTGGGCCAAGAACCAGGTCCAGATTTCACCGACGTTCCTTGTGATCTTGGGCAAGTCACTTGACCTTCTGGGGCAGGAAAGCACCTAGTGTGCCTGGATGGAACGCACCTTGAGCAATAGCTGAAAAAGCCTTCACAAGTAGGAAAGGGATTGGGACTTGGATACTGTCTGTGTGTAGTTTCACCACCACACTCAAAGCGGTTTACAGACAGGTACTTCAAGCATTTTTCCGTCTGTCCTGGTGGGCTCACAATCTATCTAATGTACCTGGGCCAATGGGGGATTAAGTGACTTGCCTAGGGTCACAAGGAGTAGCGTGGTTTTGAACCCACAACTTCAGGGTCCTGAGGCTGTAGTTTTAACCACTGTGCCACCCTCTCCTCCAATACAATATCAGAAGTGAGGCAAGTGTAGAACAATGAAGCCTTTGTGACATCACTGATGAGGTTGGCTCTTAGGCATTGGTGGAATGAGGCATTATGACATCAGGGAAAGGGATTGGGACTCAAAGTGATTTACATACAGGAACTTCAAGCATTTTCCCTCTGTCCTGGTGGTCTCGCAATCTGTCTAATGTACCTGGGGAAGTGAGTTGCCCACGGTCACGGGAAGCAGCTCTAACCACTGTGCTACACTCCGTAAATATTTGCTTGCAGTACTCCCCCCCTCTATTGCGTGACATTCTTGGAACAGACTTTCCATTATATGTTCAGGAACTGAATTATCTGAATCTTACAGCTGGGTCCTTGTGAATATTAATTGTAACCAGCTGTGGGTTCACGGTTCGTTTTATTTGCTATACTGCCAAATATTGCTGCCTCTCTGGATGCTGGGCCTTCAAGGCAGAACTGTCCCGTGCATAAAGTCCTGTTTCTCGGGATTAACCATCCTAAACTAAACGGCAAATGCCAAACTGGACAGCTGGACTGCTTAGGAAGAGAAAAGACAACACACACAAGAAAGCAGCAAGGCAAGAAGCAGATACAGAAGGAACAACCACACACAAGCAAAAGTTAGGCAAGGTTGTGCAAAGGCACCAGGCACAGAAAGAACAATCACACAAACAAAAGTAAGGAAAGGTAGAGCGTAGGCAGTCCATACAAAGGCAGAAGGCAGTAAAGCAAGAAGCAGGTGCAGAAGGAAGCAGGCACCGAAGGAACACGTAAACTTATCTGTTTTCTTAAAGTAGTAACCCCGATGGAAGCAGAAGGTAAACAGAAGATGAGCTTTCCAGTGTTCTGCACGGACTGTCATATGTATGACTACCTCCCCTCGGGGAGACAGTCATACGTATGCAGTCGGTGTCAGGAGCTGAAAAGCTTGAAGAAAGAAGTCAAGCGACTTGAGGACAAGATACAGGAGCTAGAAGGACTTTACACCACGGAGGACCCTACCAGGGCATTTGAAGACTTCAGGAGTGAGAAACACATCGAGAAGGAAGTCAGGGAACTCGAGGAATTCATTGAGGAAGCATACAGGAGGAGGGTGGAAGAGAACGAACTCCAGATGAGAGATGATGCAACACCAACTTGGAAGGGGGAGCAAGAAGCAGATGACCTCAAAGAAGACACCCACAGAAGAATACCACACGAGGGGGAAGAATTGGCTAGTCGATGCCCAGAAGAAGAGAGAGCTAAGCACACCGAGGACATTGACCTGAGACCGATAAGAAAATTGAAGAAGGGAAAGTCAGCGATCCTGGTGGGAGACTCGATATTGAGGCATGTGGATAGCCACATAGCAGGAGGAAGAGAGGATCGACTGGTGACCTGCCTCCCAGGAGCGAGAACCAAGGACATCGTGGACAAAATTGGGAAGGTCCTGGAAGGAGCGGAGACGGAAGAGACCGCAGTAATGATCCACATCGGGACGAATGATGTCAGCAGGAGAGACTACAGAAGAGGCACGCTGATAGAACAGTTCAAGATTCTAGGAAGGAAACTGAAGATGAGGACCCAGAAGATAGCATTCTCAGAGATCCTACCGGTACCGAGGGCAGATGTGAAAAGGCAGGAAGAACTACAATCAATAAATGCATGGATGAGGAGATGGTGTGAGGAAGAAGGGTTCCACTTCGTGAGGAACTGAACAACGTTCTGGGGCAAGAGCAAGCTCTACAGGAGAGATGGACTGCACCTGAGCGTGGCGGGAACAAGACTTCTAGCAAACAACGTCAAGAGAGGAATAGAACAGGCTTTAAACTAAGAGAAAGGGGAAAGCCGACAGTCGACCTAGCGTCGATGATTCGGAAGAAGGTATCCCGTGAAGATACTAAGGGGAAAAAAGGCAGGGAAGAAACAAGAGACAAATTACAGGAGTCAACTAACCCAGAAGAGGAGGTTAGAAAGATTGTAGCAAAAGAGAAGACACCAAAGACTGAAGCACAGGGAAAAGAAATGAAGACGACAAAATGCCAGGATCTAAACTGCATATATACTAATGCAAGGAGTTTAAGAAACAAAATGGGGGAGCTAGAAGCCATGGCCAATGCAGAGGACATAGACATCATTGGAATCTCTGAAACGTGGTGGAATGAGGAAAACAAATGGGATACAGCACTGCCGGGGTACAAGCTCTATCGCCGGGATAGGTCAGGTCAGAAAGGAGGAGGAATAGCCCTATACGTAAAAGAAAGCATACAATCGACAAGAATGGACACAGCGGAGATGATCAACAAACTGGAATCGCTATGGGTTAAAATACCGGGTAGGAAAGGGCATGAAATAAAGATGGGCCTATACTATCGTCCACCCGGGCAAACCGGAGATAGCGATAAAGAAATGGATGCCGAGATGAAGCGAGAATGCAAAAGTGGTTACACAGTTGTTATGGGAGACTTCAACTATCCTGGGATAGACTGGAGTCTTGGAAGCTCAAGATGCGCTAGGGAGACAGAATTCCTGGAGGCTATACAAGATTGCTTCATGGAGCAGCTTGTTAGAGAACCGACGAGAGGAAATGCCACTCTGGATTTAATCCTAAATGGACTAAGGGGACCTGCAAAGGAAGTGGAAGTAGTGGGACCGTTGGGAAACAGTGATCATAATATGATCAAGTTCAAGGTTGAAGTAGGCATACCGAACGGAAAGAGAACCATAGCGACATCTTTCAACTTCAGGAAAGGAAACTATGAAGCAATGAGGGAAATGGTAAGGAAGAAACTTAGGAACACTTCCAAAAAATGGCAAACAGTAGAACATGCCTGGTCTTTTTTCAAAGACACAGTGAGCGAGGCACAAAATCTGCACATCCCCAGATTCAGAAAGGGGTGCAAAAAGGGTCGAACAAAAGACCCAGTATGGATGACTAAAATAGTGAAGGAAGCGATAGGCAATAAGAAAAATTCATTCAGGGAATGGAAAAAGGACAAAACTGAAGGGAACCAGAAGGAGCACAGGAAGTATCAAAAAGAATGTCACCGTGTGGTTCGAAAAGCCAAAAGAGAGTATGAAGAGAGGCTAGCCAGGGAGGCACGAAATTTCAAACCGTTCTTCAGATATGTTAAAGGGAAACAGCCAGCTAGGGAGGAGGTAGGACCGCTGGACGAAGGAGACAGGAAGGGAGCGGTGAAGGAGGAGAAAGAAGTCGCAGAAAGACTCAACATGTTCTTCTCGTCTGTATTTACAAACGAAGACACAACCAACATACCGGAACCTGAACAAATATTCAATGGAAATCAAGCAGAAAAATTAACATCCATGGAAGTGAGCCTTGATGATGTACACAGGCAGATAGAAAAACTTAAAACTGACAAATCCCCGGGTCCGGACGGAATCCATCCCAGGGTTCTGAAGGAATTAAAGGAGGAGATAGCGGAACTACTGCAGCAAATTTGCAACCTATCCTTGAAAACAGGCATGATCCCGGAGGATTGGAAGATAGCCAATGTCACGCCCATCTTTAAAAAGGGATCAAGAGGTGACCCGGGAAACTACAGACCAGTGAGTTTGACTTCGGTTCCGGGGAAACTGACAGAAGCACTGATTAAAGAACACATCGATGAACATCTGGAAAGAAACGAACTTTTGAAAACAACCCAACATGGTTTCTGCAGGGGGAGATCGTGCCTAACGAACTTATTGCACTTCTTCGAAGGAATTAACAAACGGATGGACAGAGGAGACCCCATAGACATCATATACCTTGATTTCCAAAAAGCCTTTGACAAGGTGCCTCACGAACGTCTACTCCGGAAACTGAAGAACCATGGAGTGGACGGAGACGTACATAGATGGATCAGAAACTGGTTGGCGGGTAGGAAACAGAGGGTAGGGGTGAAGGGCCACTACTCGGACTGGATGGGGGTCACGAGTGGTGTTCCGCAGGGCTCGGTGCTCGGGCCGCTGCTATTTAATATATTCATAAATGATCTAGAAACAGGCACGAAGTGTGAGATAATAAAATTTGCGGACGATACAAAACTATTTAGTGGAGCTGGGACTAAAGAGGAATGCGAAGAATTGCAAAGGGACTTGAACAAATTGGGGGAATGGGCGGCGAGATGGCAGATGAAGTTCAACGTTGAGAAATGTAAAGTATTGCATGTTGGAAACAGAAACCCGAGGTACAACTATACGATGGGAGGGATATTATTGAATGAGAGCAACCAAGAAAGGGACTTGGGGGTAATGGTGGACATGACAATGAAGCCGACGGCACAGTGCGCAACAGCCGCTAAGAAAGCAAATAGAATGCTAGGCATAATCAAGAAGGGTATTACAACAAGGACAAAAGAAGTTATCCTGCCATTGTATCGGGCGATGGTGCGCCCGCATCTGGAATACTGCGTCCAATATTGGTCTCCGTACCTTAGGAAGGATATGGCGTTACTCGAGAGGGTTCAGAGGAGAGCGACACGCTTGATAAAAGGGATGGAAAACCTCTCATACGCTGAGAGATTGGAGAAACTGGGTCTCTTTTCCCTGGAGAAGAGGAGACTTAGAGGGGATATGATAGAGACTTATAAGATCATGAAGGGCATAGAGAGAGTAGAGAAGGACAGATTCTTCAAACTTTCGAAAAATAAAAGAACAAGAGGACACTTGGAAAAGTTGAAAGGGGACAGATTTAAAACGAATGCTAGGAAGTTCTTCTTTACCCAACGAGTGGTGGACACCTGGAATGCGCTTCCAGAGGGCGTAATAGGGCAGAGTACAGTACAGGGGTTTAAGAAAGGATTGGACATTTTCCTGCTGGAAAAGGGGATAGAAGGGTATAGATAGAGGATTACTGCACAGGTCCTGGACCTGTTGGGCCGCCGCGTGAGCGGACTGTTGGGCATGATGGACCTCAGGTCTGACCCAGCAGAGGCATTGCTTATGTTCTTATGTTCTTATGGCATGCATGGGAGCTGAAGTGGGCATCTGCTTACTGTTAGGGGCCCAGAGGTCCTGCTTTACAGTCTTTAGTACTGACTAGCCTCCGAAGAAATGCTGGCAAAATCTGGACTTGTGTTTTTCAGAAGAGTTCACCCCACTCCACCCATTGTAACCGGGCAGATGGATATAAAAGCCAGTAGGTACAGATATGGTCAAGGGTCACTCAAATTACAGAGATAAACATGTTCTGGCTTTCTTCCTGAATGGCAGACGATTAGAACGTATTTGTAGCTTTAGAAATATAATTACAGATCCTCCACTCTTTCCATGCCTGATTATCGAATGTGAACATGCACCGAGGACAGCTGTCCTAGGAATGTACCATGCTACCCTGACCTGGTTAAAAGGACTAAAAGTTTGTGTGTGGGGGGGGGGGGGGGAACAGACATTTGATTTCCAAACAGACACATGTGGTTTTATCCATGATCAGCCCCTCATAGAAACAGCAGTTGGAGATGTCCACACTGGCAGGCACTTTGGAGTCTGTCCTGAGCCACTTCCCTTTAAAAATTGCTTGTCTGGGTGCACCTGCTCTCAGGAGCATCCGGAGCCAGAAATGTGTCCACCACATCGCAGATGAGCAGGGAAGGCAGTGAACAGAGTCCAATTTTGGCACTCTGCCCCTCTCTCTTTATTTAGGGATGATTTGCTAAACCACCTTTAGAAACATGGCCCACCCAGTCTGACCATCCACAGCATCCACTATCTCCTCCTCTCCCTATAGGCTGAGTCTATTTACACCTGCATTGTGAGGTCATAGAAACATGATGACAGATAAAGGCCAAATGGCCCATCCGCAGCATCCACTCTCTCATCCTCTCCCTATTGGCTAAGGCTCTTAACATTTGCATCTCCTCTTCCTATAGGCTAAGGCTCTTTACACCTACATTGTGAGGTCATAGACATTAAATGATGGCAGATAAAGACCAAATGGCCCATCCACAGCATCCACTCTCTCCTCCTCTCCCTATTGGCTAAGGCTCTTAACATTTGCATCCCCTCTTCCTATAGGCTAAGGCTCTTTACACCTACATTGTGAGGTCATAGAAACATGATGACAGATAAAGGCCAAATGGCCCATCCACAGCATCCACTCTCTCCTCCTCTCCCTATTGGCTAAGGCTCTTAACATTTGCATCCCCTCTTCCTATAGGCTAAGGCTCTTTACACCTACATTGTGAGGTCATAGAAACATGATGACAGATAAAGGCCAAATGGCCCTTCCACAGCATCCACTCTCTCCTCCTCTCCCTATTGGCTAAGGCTCTTAACATTTGCATCTCCTCTTCCTATAGGCTAAGGCTCTTTATTTTATTTTATTTATTTTATTTTATTTATTTAGATTTATATCCCGTTCTCCCAGTAGCTCAGAACGGTCTACAACATTTGCATCTCCTCTTCCTATAGGCTAAGGCTCTTTACACCTACATTGTGAGGTCATAGAAACATGATGACAGATAAAGGCCAAATGGCCCTTCCGCAGCATCCACTCTCTCCTCCTCTCCCTATTGGCTAAGGCTCTTAACATTTGCATCTCCTCTTCCTATAGGCTAAGGCTCTTTACACCTGCATTGTGAGGTCATAGAAACATGACGGCAGACAAAGACCAAATGGCCTATCTAGTCTACTTATCTGCAGTAACCATTATCTCTCCGAGAGATCCCACATGCCTATCTCAGGCCCTCTTGAATTCAGACACAGTCTCTGTTTCCACCACCTCTTCTGGGAGACTGTTCCACGCATCTACCACCCTTTCTGAAAGAAATAGTATTTCCTCTGATTACTCCTGAGCCTCTCACCTCTTCACTTCATCCAATGCCCTCTCGTTCCAGAGCTTCCTTTCAGTTGTCAACCAGAACAAAGTGGTTTATAGGCTAAAATACGAATCCTGAAAAGAATTGCAATCAAAACCCTACTTTTCAAAAAATTTATCCAGATATCTTAACCCAACCCTTCCCCCTCCTCCTCGATAAATTCTCCCCCAAAACCTCCACTTAAATAATCTCTTCCTCCCCTAAACATCAACTAAGTATTCAGATCCCTGAAATGTAACGTAATCTTATTTGTACTCTAACTGTAATCTATTTGTTATATCACACAGTAACGTACAGTCAATTTAATATCCAATTTGCAAGTTCTTCCAGAATTAATCCAGGTACCCTTGTATCCAAAAAAAAAACCCCCCAAAACTGTTGTAACTTCACTGGAAATGTCCAGTTAGCTCTTTTGTAATCCGCCTTGAACTGCAAGGTATAGGCGGAATAGAAGTCCCTAATGTAATGTAATGTAATCATGATAGTATGACACAGAGTACGGCAAAACTTTTAAAACAGGAACAGTTTCACATGTAGTAGGTGAGACAGCCCGCGTGCAACTGCCAGGGACACATTTCCCTTTGGAAAATTTAGCTACCAGAGGTGCGTATCTTGCGACACGGCTGGCTGCTGGAGCCGCGATGTTACTTTCTTCCCAGGTTTACAGTACAAATTTATTTACTGTCTACAAAAGAAGGCAAACCAGATGGTAAGAAAAAAATACCAGCTGATGTTTGAGGTCAAATTTAATTAATCTTCCTTCTCACCAAGTAAGGATGTTACTAATAATAGCCAAATAATTTGTTACTTAGCTTTGACGTTAATCCTACCATGTGCACAATACAGATTAATTCTCACCACACCCAGATAAAAGCAGCATCAGATTTCCAAGCTCTGTATAAGAGACAACACCCCGAACGCCGTAAAGTCCGCAGTTTAATGTTTAAAATGGAGAGGGTGGTGATGGCTTAATGGTTAATGTGTGCGTCTATGATTCAGCTGTGCCATTGGCTCTTACTCCCTTTGCCTCTGGGCTGAAAATGACATTTGTCCTGAATCTGATCTGGTCACAAATTTTTTAAAAAAAAATCCCAAAGAACAGCAAGGACCCGGACCCAAAGAAGCAGCACTCAGAGGGGCACCAGGATTGCAGCATTTTATCTTCTTTCTTTTCTCTCCTTCTGCTGCTGTCCTCCCTCTTTCCAGGCCAAAGGGACGAGCAGATTTAGCACTGCCAAGGGGTCTTTGACCACTAGCCCTGAGCTTGCTGTGTCTTGCCATCAGAGGGGGGAGCATGATGTATCAGAACCTGAGTATGGGCCTCTGATTTAAGACCCTTTTCCATTTGACTCCAAAAGAAGAAGGGATGGTAACGGTGCAGACCTGGCAGAAGGAAGGAAAGGAGGGAGAGAAACTGAGTGGAAGTGGAGATGCTGGCCATATGGCGATAGGTAGAGAAGGAAGGTGGAGATGCTGGCCATATGGCGATAGGTAGAGAAGGAAGGTGGAGATGCAGGCCATATGGCGATAGGTAGAGAAGGAAGGTGGAGATGCAGGCCATATGGCGATAGGTAGAGAAGGAAGGTGGAGATGCTGGCCATATGGCGATAGGTAGAGAAGGAAGGTGGAGATGCTGGCCATATGGCGATAGGTAGAGAAGGAAGGTGGAGATGCTGGCCATATGGCGATAGGTAGAGAAGGAAGGTGGAGATGCTGGCTATATGGCGATAGGTAGAGAAGGAAGGTGGAGATGCTGGCCATATGGCGATAGGTGGAGAAGGAAGGTGGAGATGCTGGCCATATGGCGATAGGTAGAGAAGGAAGGTGGAGATGCTGGCCATATGGCGATAGGTAGAGAAGGAAGGTGGAGATGCTGGCCATATGACGCTAAGTAGAGAAGGAAGGTGGAGATGCTGGCCATATGGCGATAGGTAGAGAAGGAAGGTGGAGATGCTGGTCTATGAAAGGAAGGGGGAAAGCCTTGCACTACCGATGGGATGGGGTGAAGTGGGGGTGAAGGCTTGTCTAAGGCATCAGATACCCTTGGGTCAGTCCTGCAAGAACTGAAAAACTACATGTGAAAAGAACATCTGTGGAATAAGAGCTTCATGCTCCCTTCCAACACAATTTGTTGGGGGGGGGGGGGGGGGAGGGGGGAGGCAGGTTTCCTAGTGTCTGCCTTGCTTTTAATTTTAACCTGCAGTCCTTCACGGTTTCATAGCGAGAGCATGCACTGGGGTACTTTAAGGGTGGACTTTTCAGACAGTCCTTTTATCCAGGTAAATCCTGCTCTCACTTGTGAGCTTGGATTATGCACTGAGAAGGTAACAGGGAAACACCTTTTAGAAACATGACGGCAGACGCAGTACCCATTATCTCTTCCTCTCTCTAAGAGATCCCACGTGCCTATCCCAGGCTTTCTTGAATTCAGACACAGTCTCTGTCTCCACCATCTCTTCCGGGAGACTGTTCCACGCATCTACCATCCTTTCTGTAAAAAAAAAAAAAAAGATTACTCTGGAGCCAATCAATCGCCTAGGCTCTTTCATTGCAGTTTCCTTTCAAATTAAAGAGACTCGTTCCCTCTTTCTCTTCAAATCTTCGCTATCTTGTCGTTCAGGTGTAACGTGCTGCCTGTCTTGAATTCTAGAGGTGACCAATATTTCTTAGATTCTGTCACCGTGTGTAACCTCGGTACAGTGCTGACCTTTCAGAGAATGGAGCTGGAATTGATTTCTCATCAGGAAGGAGCTGTCAGGAAGGCCTTCCCTGGCTTACAGTATGGCCGTACTTTTCTAACCCAGGGGTCACGAGAGCAGCCTTTGCAGAGGCTAATTGGCGTGTTTATCCAGATGTGGAGACACTGCAGCTGTTAACAGTAGTAACCTAGAGTGGCTTCGCTAACGTTTCAAGCCACAAAGTTCCACGCTCATCACCAGAGCGCTAAACTCTTGCTAGAAATGCAGGTCCACTTCCCTAACATGCAGTTAGGCCTCAGAGGTGGCTGGAGCAGTTTGTGGTTGAGCTGGTAGAAATTCCAGTCTGATCTGAGCTAAAGAGGAGGCTATGGGGAGGGTTACCAAATGGCAGTGGTCTCCAACTCAGACCCTCTGCAGGGCCACATTTGGGATTTGGAGGTCCTTGGAGCGCCTCAGAAAAAAATAGTTCATGTCTTATTAAAGAAATGACAATTTTGCATGAGGTAAAACTCTTTAATAGTTTATAAATCTTTCCTTTTGGCTAAGTCTTAATAATAATATTGTCATTTATAGCTGATGAGACATATGATAAGAAACTGTTTGATTTTACTTTTGTGATTATGATAAATATACCGAGGGCCTCAAAATAGTGCATATGGCCCTCGGGCCACCAGTTTGAGACCACTGTCATATGGCTCCAGAAAAAGGAGGACAGATTGAGATATCTGGGTTTTACTTCCATTACAAGCAATAGAAGTAAAACTTGAATGTCTTTTTCTGGAGCCACATGGGCCCATCTGGGGGAAGACCAGAGTTCCTGCACCTTACTGTGGGAAGCCATTTTGTTCTGTGTAATGTACAGAAGCACACGCAGTAATATGGATCTTCTGACCCTGTGGCATTATGGGATTGGAGGCACCAGTGAAGCTCTCGGATTTCCCCGGACATGTCCTCTTTTTGCTGTAAGTCCCATAATGCACCAGGATGAGTTGGTCAGAAATTCAGGACTGTCCCAAATCTGTAGCTGCAACTGGGTAACTTGGCATCCCCGAATACATCAGCTGCTAGGGTCCTCATTAGGTTTTTTTTACACATAACCAGGAAATAAAAGGTCATCAGCTTGATTTAATTACCTTTTCCTAAAATTTATCTTCATGAATCGAATTGGACCGATTCCATCTGGTCTGACACAAGATGGCAGGAAATCTCAAAGGGAAACTAATTCTAACAACAGAATTACAATTATTAGTCGAGGAATTGTAGACCCAGTAGAATTTTGGACACACTATGACTTAAACCAGGGGTGGCCACACTTTTTTTGGCTTGCGAGCTACTTTTAAAATGACCAAGTCAAAATGATCTACCAACAATAAAATTAAAAAAAAAAACCCCACAAAGCACACTGTATGCAGAGAACGTGTTAATTATCATTTGTATTTGAGGGGTTTTTCAGAGGTCAAGGCAGATAACTTTATGCAATGTCACCTCAGTAACAACTATACAAAAATAGATAAATATACCCCCTCCCCTTGTACTAAACCGTGTTAGCGGTTTGTAGCGTAGGAAGCTCTCGATGCTCATAGCGCAGGATGCTCTCGATGCTCATAGGCTCCCTGCGCTAAAAACCGTTATTGTGGTTTAGTAAAAGGGTGCAGCAGATATCAATTCTCAAAACGGACACATTTTGATCACTAAATTGAAAAAATCATTTTTCCTACCTTTTTGTCTGGTGATTTCATGAGTCTCTCTGGTTGCACTTCCTTCTTCTGAAAAGCCAATACATGTATTTCTTTTTTTCTGCCTTTCTTTCTCTGTCCCCTCTGCCCCCTCCTCTTTCTTTCTGCCTTTCTTTCTCTGTCCCCCCTCCTCTTTCTTTCTGCCTTTCTTTCTCTTCCCCTGCCCCCTCCTCTTTCTTTCTGCCTTTCTTTCTCTCCCCCCTGCCCCTCCTCTTTCTTTCTGCCTTTCTTTCTCTCTCCCCCTGCCCCCTCCTCTTTCTTTCTGCCTTTCTTTCTCTCTCCCCCCGCCCCCTCCTCTTTCTTTCTGCCTTTCTTTCTCTCTCCCCCTGCCCCCTCCTCTTTCTTTCTGCCTTTCTTTCTCTCTCCCCCTGCCTCCCCCAAGCCATCGTGCCGATTTCTCCACTTCCCCGATTCTTTCCCTACCCCCGCCACCAACGCAATTTCTCCCTGCTGCTTCTCCGAGCCAGGCCTGCCGCGTACAAGCACCAGGCCCACAAGACTTCACTTCCGACGTCAATTCTAACGTCGGGGAGGAAGTTCCAGGCCAGTCAGGCAGCAATTGGCTGGCCCAGAACTTCCTCTCTGATGTTAGAATTGACGTCGGAGGTGAAGTTTTGTAAGTCTGGCGCTTGTACGCGCCAGGCCTGGCTTGGGGAAGCAACAGGGAGAAAAAGATCACACAAAGGCAACGTGATCGACTTGCATTGCCTTTGCGATCTACTGGTCACAAAGGCAACGCAAACCCTAACCCTAACCCTGACTTAAAACTCTAGGTTGGATTCTGATGAAGGAAATTATTTAAGTGAGTGGAAGAACTCTAGTGAACAAATTTTAGACACTATTGTACCTTTAAAAACCTATTCTAAGAAAATAAGATCTACAAACAAATGGTATGATATGGAATTATTATATTATAAAAAGAAACCAAGGAAAATGGAAAAATTCTGGTTAAAATCAGGAAAACGGGAGGATAGGGATAATTGGAGACGGAAATTGAAAGAATATAAAACTTGAATTGTGTCCCCCAAATTGGAGCAGTTAATACTCACAGCAGAGAATTGTTTAAATTGGTTGACAACTCATTCGATACTGACGTAAAAAAGCGCCTGATCATGCCTTCTGCGGAATTTTTAAAAACCGAAATGATTCAATTAAGATCCAATTTTGGTTCATCGATTAAAAACCGAAGCAATTAGTGAAGGGTTCAAGAGCAGATATGAATTAGTCTCAGTTTAACTCTCCAGATTGGTTCTTTTATATGAAGTATGCAAAATCTAATTGTAGACTAGATAATTGCCCTCCAAATTTATTGAGAAACGCGCCTTTTACTTTTAAAGTTGAACTATTTCGATGGATTACATTCGTACTCAAAGAGGTTTATTTCCAAATGAGAGAGGCCATATTGTTGTTACGCCTATCATAAAAAAATCAAAAAGAGCCCATTACCTGTGAAACCCAATTATAGGCCTATAGCCAGTATCCCACTGTTTACAAAACTGATGGAGGGACTGGTAAATGCAGATTTGGTAAACTACCTAGATCAGTCAGGATTTCGTTCTGGCTATAGCCGTCGTTAATGGATTATCTTTATAGACAGTTCAGCTTAGGTTTAAGCGTTTTGATTTTTCCACTAGATCTAAGTAGTGCCTTCGATCTGGGAGACCATGAGCTTTTCTGGTCCTGCTTAGATACTCTGGGAATGTTTGGAAGTGGTTTATTGCAAAATAGGTCTTATCAAGTCTATTCAACTGGGAAATATTCATCGGTTTGGGTTTCAAGACTAAGCTGGACAAGTTCCTGCTAACGTTTACAGTTAATTCAAAATACGGCCATTAAGTTAATTTCAAAGGCATCAAAGTATGATCATGTTACCCCTCTGCTAAAAGACGCCCACTGGTTGCCAATTTCACATAGGATAACTTATAAAATAGCTCTTTTAACATTTAAAACCATGCAAACTAATTCTCCAGCTTTCATTGATAGATTATTGATCCCTTATGACCCACCAAGATCTTTGAGATCCATAACCCAATCTAACCTTAATATCCCTTCATTGAAGATGATTGGCACACGTCGTACTACCATTTTTTCGGTAACAGCCCCAACAATTTGGAATTCTCTTCCGTTGTATTTAAAAATGGAAAATAATCTAACATCATTCAAAAGCAAATTAAAATGCTTCCTATTTAAAGATGCTTTTAACTGAAGTTTTACTTTATCTTAAATTTAATTTTAATTGACATCTTAATTTTAATCTCTTTTTTACTTTTTTAAATTAATCTCCCTGCCCTTTTGTTCTTTCCATTAATGTCTCTTCCATTTACTATAACTATTGTATTTCTCCCCTCTTTACCTTGTGTGTCTTTTGTTCGTTCGTCCACAACAACTTTGTATGTATTATAGTTCGTCTGTAGTTTTCTTTTTTTCTTTAAAAAAAGTATGTATTAATTGTAATATTGTTTGTCTAAAGGAAAAATTTTTTTTACTCTGTACAACGCTTTGTAGAATCGATAAGGCGTTTAATCAAATAATTAAAATAAACAATAAAATAAATAAACAATAAACAATACGCAGGTGAGGCTGGACTCATTTAGAGCACCGGTCTTTGACCCGGGGTCTGCCGCGTGAGCAGGATGGACCATTGGTCTGACCCAGCAGCAGCAATTCTTATGTTCTTATGAGTAATCCTTCAGGGGTGCCACAGGGATCCCCATTATCGCCTACCCTCTTTAACATCTATTTGATCTCTCTGGCCAAATTATACAGACGATATTACCATCCTCTTGCCAATGTCAGCTTTATCAGAGGCCATAAAAGACCAGGTTGCTCTTCTCCTAGCGCAGATACAACACTGGATGTTTAGATTTAAGCTCAAGCTTAATTCAGAAAAAACTAATTTTTTTCTTGCAAATCCAAACGATAGCATTGCAGATAAAAAAAACTTCAAATCAACAATCAGAATTTTGACATTGGCACCTCAGTTAAGATCTTAGGGGTGACCTTAGATCACTATTTAACGTTAGAAGATCATACTGATCTTATGATTTAAAAAATGCTTTACGACCCTCTGGAAACTTCAAACTATTAAAAAATATTTTGATTTTGTTTCTTCTAGATTAATAGTTCAGTCCCTAATTCTATCTATTCTTGACTATTGAAATATCATCTACTTGGCATTTTATAAGAAAATTCTAAATCATATTCGAGAAATACAGAACACTGCATTGCACTTGATTTTTGGATTAAAAAAAATACGCCTTTCGAAGTGCGAATTCTCTTTAGATTTGGCTGCATTTGCTTTAAAGCTCTTTTTGGCCTGGCTCCAGGATACCTATCCTCCCAATTTAAATTAGACAAGTTGGATCAAAATACTCGCAATGTCTGTATGTTTATGTTTCCATCTGTAAAAGCTTGTCTTTATAAAAGATTTTTAGATATCAGTTAGGGAAAATGAATTCCTGGTTAGGTTCTTGGATTCCTCATATCATGCCTTTAGAAAGTTATTGAAAACCTATTTGTTTGATAAGTTTGTATCATGATTATTGTCTTAACTTGTTTACATGTAAGTTTTCACTGATTGTACAGTCCTTCTTGATTATTATTATCTCCAAAACTTCTCACTGAGAATCAGTTATCAGTAAAGACCACCATTGGGGGGCCGGTCTCTGGCTAAGTTCTGATAACGCATCTGATAGGGATGGCCAGGGAGGGAAAACCACTGCCATAGCTGTAGCAGCTCCCCCATTGGCCAAAGAGAAACACCGAGAGCCTTGAACCCTTGGGCCAGAGAGGGGTCAGACCACCAGGGTACTCTGTCTGGAGAAGGGAAGTGCAGAGTTAGAGAGGTTGTATGGAACTTATTTGAGGTAGATTTGTAAGCCACTGTGACTTTTAACAATCGTCAGGATATCAAGAGCACAATAAACATGAAAAGGGAGAAATTAAAAAAAGAAAAAAGCTCTTAAAGGCTTTGTCTGCATTGTGCCTCATCTAGGCAGGATTTGGCTTCCTTGGAAACAAACGAATCAGGCTATGTGTCCCTTCTCTTAAAATCTCAAGCTACAATAGCACCTTGTTGAAAATACAGAGCTTTTGTGGAGAGATGTTCAGCTGCCTTTTTAACCAAACATCTCTTTTCAGATTGTAAATGGAGTGAAGGAGGAGCCTAAAGGTTAGCGCTGGGGTGAGGAACTGGGTCCTTCTGACCTGGGCAATGCTATTTCTTTGCTTTCTTGATAAACGTTTATCACTAGAAAATGGAAATAAGGTTGACTAACTTTTGGAGACCGAAACTCCCTTCCTCAGGTCAGGACAGGATACAGTAACAGCAGTGACCCAAGGAAGGAGGTTTTGGCCTCTGAAAGCTAATTGAAAAATGTATTAGACCAAGATTTTATTTTCCATTGTTGTTTCTTAATTTGTAAAGTGACGATTGCTATTTCTCTGTTTTTTTCAAATTTACATTTGCTGTCTTTATATTTTGCACGATATTAGGGGAATGCATCTGTTGCATTGTATGCAAAGTCTGGATTCTTTGGGGTTCAGTTTATTTCTAGTTTTGGTTTCTAATTACATATTCCATACTGGGCCGAATGGGTGAAGGTGTTTTCAAGTTTATTATTGAGTTTCAAGTTTATGAAAGCATGGTTTTCTGTTAGGATTGACTGTGAAGGTTCGATCTGTGCTAGTCTGGCTTGTTTAGTTTTACAAAGGGTGTATTTAAGATGCTGCTTTTTTTCTTGGTACACTCTTGTTGTGTGAGTTGTGGATTATTACTAAAAATCATGTTTTTCAAATAGAGGAGGAGGGGGCTGTTAAAGAAAACCCCCAAAAACCGATCTGCCCTGGGTGTCGCATATGCTAGGTACGCCACTGCTGAGCAAAGAAAAGGTTTAAAGGAGGCCCCAGCTGGGTTGAGAGAGATCACTGCTGTTTAGACCTCAGAGTGGACCTGCTGCCGGCACTGTCTGGCCTTTTCAATGACCTGCGCTTTTGTTTTCTTATTGTAGAGGGGAGGAAGGGTCTCTACAATATCTGTGAGTGTTTTCTACATAGAACTTGGGTTCTGGAAAAGTCTGTGTTTTTTGATACTTGGAGGAAAGCTCTCACTATAAATCTCAGCATCCTTAGCCGATGGTATATGTCGTTGCTGACTTATTCATGTCTGCTGTGTTGGTGACAGGAAACAGAAAGGAGTTGGTTTGGTTACTCTTTCTTGCTTTGTCCTTGAGAATCACGATCTTCCTTGTGCAAAACTTGATTTGATCACAGTTGGGTCACTGGTGGTCAGTGGTTTAGCAGTGACCCAGGATTCATTAATATTTAGAGGTGGTTTATTGCCTCAGGGCTTGGGAAAATTAATTTTTGTAACCACCTGATTGCTTCAGCTGACCATCTTTTGAGAGCAGTAACTCAAAAGCAGAAGTTGGCCATAACATATCTGCTTCATTGACTGTGATTTCACAGGAAGGGTTGAGTTGCCAGACTCGGGGGCCACAGGCTTTGGCTAATTCCTGACGTGAAACCAGCCTATGCCACTCTCTGCTGCTCAAACCAACTCCAGTAGTATGAAATGGTGGCCAGAGTGTACAACAAGATGGAGAACAGCCTCGAAAGCCAAAAGACATCAAACAAATTATATAAGCTAGAGCTCTTTTCTCTAGGGTTACCCTATGGCTCCATTGCTCTCAGTAGAAGGAAAACCTGGATGTCTCAATCCGTCCTCCTTTTTCTGGAGCCATAGAGTAACCCTACTTTTCTAGGACTACTAGGATGTCCTGAAAACCTGGTTCAAGGGTTGTCCAGGACCACAGTTTGACACAGATCCAGTTCGGGCAGAGCATTGCTGCTTAATTTTGTCAGCCTAGTCGCACTGTCGTGGAAGGTGCCTGCTTCACAATCTCATGCTCAGGGCGATCTGGCAGAGACGCATTCACTTGAAATCTGGGGTATTCTCTTTGGAGGAGGGGTTAGGGAGGTATTTACAAACCTAGCAATGGCCTCCACTTGGCAGTGTTGCATATTCTGGGTCGCTTACCGTCTACTCTCTGGACCATTGTGCTCTGCAGGGATTTCCTTTAGGGATTTCCATTTTTCCCAAATAAAAAGATGTTTAGTGAGTCATTTGTGATCACCCAACTTTCCATTGTGCGTTCTTAATCACCTGTGGGAGGCGGCTGGTGTAGCCAGAGATCTGCCACCTCCTAAATTACTTATCACGGGTTCATGCTGGTGAATTTTGCCACCATCCAAGAATGTAAGCCATAATCTTCTCGTTCATTTTCCTTGCACATCCCTCTTACCACCTCCCTCATCTTCCTTTACCACTGCTTTCTCTGTACATCCCAAATGTGCTTCTAGTTAGAGAATGACACGGGGACAATTTTTTTCCCGTCCCTGCAGGAACTCAATTTCCCTGTCCCCGCCCCATTCTTGTAAGCTCTGCCTTAACCTCACAAGCCTCGAACACGTATGATTTTCAAGTGTTTGAGGCTTGTGCGTATGAGGACGGAGCTTAGGCATTGGTGGAATGAGGCATTATGACATCACAATCTCAGCTCTAGAATGTTGCCACTTAGGGTTTTCAAGTGTTTGAGGCTTGTGCGTATGAGGATGGAGCTTAGGCATTGGTGGAATGAGGCATTATGACATCACAATCTGAGCTCTAGAATGTTGCTACTTAGGATTTTAAAGGGTTTAAGGCTTGTGCAGATGAGGACGGAGCTTAGGCATTGGTGGAATGAGGCATTATGACATCACAATCTGAGCTCTAGAATGTTGCCACTTAGGGTTTTCAAGTGTTTGAGGCTTGTGCGTATGAGGATGGAGCTTAGGCATTGGTGGAATGAGGCATTATGACATCACAATCTGAGCTCTAGAATGTTGCTACTTAGGATTTTAAAGGGTTTGAGGCTTGTGCAGATGAGGACGGAGCTTAGGCATTGGTGGAATGAGGCATTATGACATCACAATCTGAGCTCTAGAATGTTGCCACTTAGGGTTTTCAAGTGTTTGAGGCTTGTGCGTATGAGGATGGAGCTTAGGCATTGGTGGAATGAGGCATTATGACATCACAATCTCAGCTCTAGAATGTTGCTACTTAGGATTTTAAAGCGTTTGACGCTTGTGCAGCTGAGGACGGAGCTTAGGCATTGGTGGAATGAGGCATTATGACATCACAATCTGAGCTCTAGAATGTTGCCACTTAGGATTTGAAAGGGTTTGAGGCTTGTGCAGATGAGGGCGGAGCTTAGGCATTGGTGGAATGAGGCATTATGACATCACAATCTGAGCTCTAGAATGTTGCTACTTAGGATTTGAAAGGGTTAAAGGCTTGTGCAGATGAGGACGGAACTTGCAGGAATAGGGCAGGGATAGGAAAAGAACTTGCGGGGATGGGAAAATTTAGATCCCATGGGGACGGGGTAAAATTTGTCCCCATGTCAATCTCTATTTCTAGTCTTTTTACTATTGCACTGTTTCCATCCTCGTATTTTCTGGCAATTGCTCTTTTTGAATGGAAACTTCTGCTTCCTTGAACTGCTAAATAAATAATCTTTCATAGCCCACCTTTCTTTTTTGAAGCCACTTAGTGTAAGGCAGACAAGGGTAGACTTCAGTCTCCTGCATCTCCTCCCACCATGCTGAAATGTGGCCCTGATGTGGCCCTTGGGACCAAAGGGTTGCCCACCCCTGATGTAGGGCTTGTGTTGCAGACTTTCTGTCATTCAGTGTTCTTATGAGAATGTGGCCTCCAGGACTCACCATGGGGTTATAAAGAAACAATGTATTTGGCTAAATGTGACCTTCACATTACTCACCATGGGGTTATAGAGCGACAGTGTTACTTCTTTAAAGACGTAAACTTTTCCAGAAGCCCTCGTTTGCTGACTAGTGACTGTCTGTTCATCTGAGATAATTAATTAATGTCAAGTTTCTCTCCCATATGGCAGACTTCAGCTCTTGGCCTTGTAATTGATGAACGGCTGCTTATTTTTGTTCCTTGGATGAACGATTCTACATTCTTTGCTCTGTTGTAGAGCGTCTACTCTACATCCTTGACTATTCTTTGTTTTCTTGTCACCTTTGTTTTGTGATGCCTTTTTTTTTTTTCCATCCCCTAATCTCTTGGACTGTGTTTTTCCCTCTTACAGATTTTATACCTTCTGAAAACAGATCTGCTTTCCTCTTACACCCCTCTGCAGAGTCACTAATAAAATACCTACATAGACTAAAATGTAAACCGTTTAGGTTGTACCACAGAAAGGTGATTTATCAAATCCTTGACCCATGACCCTTAAAAAGGTATCGAGAAGAACCAGAAGTTCCAACCTCGTCACTTTAGTGGCCCGGTTCCCGTCCTCGGTGATAGCAGTGTTGTAGTACATTATTGTTTCATGAAGGTGGTTGTTTGTATTGCTCAGTGTGGGCGGAGCTGGGTAATCTGACGCCCAGGTGACCAGCTGGATGAAGATCACATCCTTATGTTGCTTTTCTCAGCCTCGTCCTTTAGTCCCACAGGTGCAATGAGGTTGGCTTGCTGAACTAAAAGGTTACAGGTGATGTTTGGAGCACAGGAATTGAAAAAGAGGAAAGGAGGGAGAAATTAGGGAAAGTTCCGATTTTACCAAGTCGTTTTCTTCACTGAAAAGCAACAGAACAGGGATTCTGTCTAAACACTGGTTGTTGACCTGTTGCATAAGCTTCAAATTAAACACCTGACCTTTTTGTTGACCTTCCATATCTGCTTACAGATGAGAAAGTGGTGTTTCTTTTTTGAGGGGGTTGCTCTGTCCTGAGAGAACCATCTGTTCCAGGCGGGCATCCTGCTGGTGCTCCTCAGGCTTGTTTTGCACTGGTATAGCAGCAGGAAGTGCTTCCCCACCTCTTTGAAATTTCCTCTTTGGGAGTTTATTTTTAGTAGAAGACAAAGCAGGGTAGAAGTGAGGTTTAGATTAAGATCTGGGTGACTTGTGCCAGAAGCTGTCTTGTTTTTCTTGATACAGATTCCCTGCTTTGTACGAAAAGAATTCTTGAGACCTCCGAAAACGTGACATCCTCTGCTCAGTCTCCTGCAGATTCCAAGTGTGATGGAAACTGAGGAGCAAAAGAACAATAGTGACAGTTTAGAAGTTGAGCTGTACCTCTCTGAACTCATAGAAACATAGAAACATAGAAATAGACGGCAGATAAGGGCCACGGCCCATCAAGTCTGCCCACTCCAGTGATCCTCGCTATCTATCTTTGCGGATAGATCCCACATGTCTATCCCATCTGGCCTTAAAATCCGCCACACTGGTGGCCTCAATAACCCGAAGTGGAAGACTATTCCAGCGATCAACCACCCTTTCAGTGAAGAAGAACTTCCTAGTGTCACTGTGCAGTTTCCCGCCCCTGATTTTCCACGAATGCCCCCTTGTTGCCGCGGGACCCTTGAAGAAGAAGATGTCTTCTTCCACCTTGACTTCCACTCTTCCACTCAGACTTGAACTTCATCTTGTGCAGGAGAAATGTAACCCCTGAAGCTCCTGGAACTTCTCTGCTGTAGAAAAAGACCTGTAACGGGAGAGAGAATTATCGTGGCTCTTTGTCCTTCAATCCTGTTGAGTTTCTAATGTTTGGTAGTTGTTTTCATTCACTGGGTAATTCCAAGTGGAGGGATGAATCTCTTGAAATTTTAATGCTTAATTGCAGAGTACCATAGCAGCCGAAATACATTTGCTTTCAGTGCAATCTCATAGCAGAACTTCCTTTGGCGTGACTAGATGGCACCAACTGATCAAAGGCATCGGGAATTAGAATTGGTTTTAAAGTCCCATGGCATTTAGTAGGACCTTCTGGGGAGGTGAGTGTGTGAACAGCATTGCCCAGGTCTCCTGCTTGGATTAGTCGTGTCCTGGCTTTTAGTGGCACTGTGAATCAAAAGTGAGCACTTTCAATCTTGACTGCATGTCCCAGATACTCGATCCTGCAGCGTTCACTGTCAAGAGAATTTGAGATGCCCCAGTATAGATCAACATTTCTGAAAATGTGGAGTCAGTGGGTGACTGCAGATATCTGAGAAGAGTTGGTATGATGCCTTATCTGCTACGGAGAAGAAAAGCCCACGATACTAAAATTTTTGACAGCATGGGACATGCATAGAGCAGCTGATTTTATTTTACTCCTGAGTGGATTAGAACAGGTATAAGTAGATCGATATTTTTTTTCTTTTTTTACTTTGTCAAAAATTACAAAGACTAGGGGACATCCGATGAAGTTACAGGGAAATAACTTTTAAAACCAATAGGAGGAAATATTTTTTCACTCAGAGAATAGTTAAGCTCTGGAACGCGTTGCCAGAGGATATGGTAAGAGCAGGTAATGTAGCTGGTTTTAAGAAAGGTTTGGACAAGTTCCTGGAGGAAAAGTCCGTAGTCTGTTATTGAGAAAGACATGAGGAAAGCTACTGCTTGCCCTGGATTGGTAGCATGGAATGTTGATACTCTGGGGATTCCGGAACCTTGCTACTCTTTGGGGATTCTGCATGGAATGTTGCTCCTATTTGGGGTTCCGGAATCTTGCTACTCTTTGGGTATTCTGCTTGGAATGTTGTTCCTATTTGAGGTTCTGGAATGTTGCTACTCCTTGGGTTTTGGCCAGGTACAAGGGACCTGGATTGGCCACCGTGAGAACGGGCTACTGGGCTTGATGGAGCATTGGTCTGACCCACTAAGGCTAGTCTTATGTTATACATCATGGTGGTTTACATTCCAGAATACTGAATAATAAGCTTAAAACGAAACACGATTATTAAAATACTTTTAAAAATTGTAACAGATTTTCAGGTGAACACTGGCACATTTACACTGATCTCTTCAGTGGTCTTTATTGACCTCCTGTTCTACATTTCTGACTTCAGATCGACTCAAGATTACATTTCACGTTGGAGGGAGCTTGATTAGCCCTGATCACTCAGCACTTTTGTCTCTGTAGGTGCTTACTGTTTCTAGAAATTAGCAGCTTCTTGCCCCATACCTTGGGATAGTAGAAGAACCTGGGTCCGGTGGATGAGTTAATTTCAAGGTGCCCATATCTTTCTGCAGGAGCTCCTGCGTTGCTCCAGGAAGCACCATGTGAGAGGCTTTGCGACAGGAGCAGATTTTAATCCTGTCTGATTATAACCTCTAAGAACAAAAGTCCCACAGAGCTTAATGCACAGGTAGGATTTTTCTGTGGGAGCGTATCCTCTGTCTGGAGACTTAGATCATTAATGCTTGGGTATAGGGTTCCCAAAAACTTCACCCTGAACTGATCCACGGGCCAACGATGCTGTGTTTTTGTTTTTTTCCCCTTTAATCTTTCCAGTCTTTCAGTTTCGATCCTGTCTCTCAGCCACTGTTCTCAGGAGATGGTGAGGCCTGTAGCCCCAGAAGACGTCCTCGGAGCAAATTGCCCCATTTGGAAGCCTCTTGTATGACTCTGGAACTGAAATTTTATGTAGGCAAAATACAGTAAAGGATTAAACTCATTGGAACACAGAGAAGGTAATACCAGCCAAGAGAATACATCTTTAAAAATAAATGTTGCATTGGGTCAGATCAGAGCCGAAAACTCGTAAACCGCATTTCAGTGATAACTGTGATGTTAAGCAGAGCCACAAAAGAATGGAATGGTCTATTCCAACTGGAAGGATCTTAAAGCATAAGGTTAACGGTTACGTATGTTTTTCTCCATTTCCTAGAACAGTTGTTCAAACAGCGTCACCTTGTCCCGCTGTTCCCTGCCTCAGCTAAGCATCAAAAGGTTAATGAAAAGCCAGTTCTGGTGCCAGTTACCTCTTTGGAAGACAATTACCAGCTCAAGAGAACAAAAGCAAAGACACGATAAAGTAGCCGAGGTGTTGTCAAGGTGAAAACAATGGCCAGTGAATAGTGTCTCTTAACTGAGCTGCCGCAGTGCCGCTCTGACAAGTGAGCAGACAGAAACTGTGCCAGACCCACTGAAATGTTTGCTGAAGAAACGCTGCTTTTTTCATGTGCCATGCCAAGAAGAGATCCCACTTAAAATGTGCTGGTAAGGACGCTCTTCAAGGAACATTCACAAATATTTCAGAGTTTGCTTTGCTTTGCTTATACAGCAGTTAATCTATAACAAATTCCTGGAGGAAAAGTCCATAATCTGCTATTAAGATAAACACTGGGAAAGCCACTAGTTATCCCTGGCGTTGGTAGCATGGAATCTTGCCACTCTTTGGGATTCTGCTGGGCACTTGTGACCTGATTGACCACTGTTGGATATAGGATATTGGGCTAGATGGACCAGTCTGGCAATTCTTATGATCTTCCTGGGTTAGTGGATAGCATAGCTGGTTTTAAGAAAGGTTTGGACAAGTTCCTGGAGGAAAAGTCCATAGTCTATTATTGGGAAAGACATGGGGGGAGCCACTGCTTGCCCTGGATCAGTAGCATGGAATCTTGCTACTCTTTGGGTTTTGGCCAGGTACTAATGACCTGGTTTGGCCACCGTGAGAACAGGATACCGGGCTTGATGGACCATTGGGCTGACCCAGGAAGGCTATTCTTAGGTTTTTATGTTTAAAACATGATCTAGAAGCAAACACAGGGACTGAAAGTTTGGAACAGGCCATTTTCAATCTGAGATATGCCAACATAGTTTTGTTTTCTTCTTAGGTTTGGGCCTTATCTGTTCCTGCAAGAAGGTGGGCATTTAACAGCTAATAAAACTGGAATGTAGGATTAGATTCGGATTCTCTAAATTCTCTGTTTTTGTTTTGTTTTTTCTTTATCCTCCCCCTCCCTATTGTTGCTTTGCCCCTATATGTTTTCTTTACTATCTCTTAAAATTGTATTTCTTTTCCAACTCCCTTCCCCTTGTGTCATTTGTTTGTCTTATGAGGCTTATTTACATTGTTTGTTTCCCCTTAATTAGTGTAATTTTAATATTTTAAACTATGTACATCGCTTAGAATGTTGAATAAACGATCAATCAAATATCTAATAAACTTGGAAACTTCTCAAAAACCTCCACCCTGTCTCCAACCCTGTCTCCCAGGCTCTATCATCAGCTCACGGGCTGCCCTTAGCCAAATGTCTTGAAGGGCCTGATGCTAGCGTTCAAATCCTTGCAAGACATGGCGCCAGGCTACATGACAAGCAGGATGAAATACGCCTCAAAATGCCCCCTGGTCATGCCCTTCAACTGCAAACTGGCAAACGATGTTCCTACTCCCACTTCATACCGAACCACTAGAATCGATTGTCCCCGAAACTTTAGGAATGCAATAAAAACCTACCTCTTCTCCTAACTCCTCTGCCTATGGGCACTGGATTACAAAGAAATGTATATTGATAATAGATCCTCGGTATGTGTTGCTCTGAAAACCTACGTATTTGACAAATTTGTCTAAATTTCCAACTTCCACTCGCCCCTTTCCCTTTTTTCCCTTGCTTCCCCCATCTATTCCCATCTCACCCCAAACCTGTGACTGTAACTGTCCTAGTACCATATAATTATTCTGTTCGCTTCAACCCTGTATACCGTCTTGAACTGAAGAGGTATGACAGGATAGAAATAAAACTATTATTATTATTTGGATAAAAACTTGTTCTGTAACTATGGTAACCCGTTAACTATATATTATGTACGTTGACCTTTAACCCATGGAATAGAAAACGAGATAACGTTTATTTATTTGTCCTGAGTAAGTAGAATGGAAATGTCTGAGATTTGTGGTGGATTTTCAGGTAAGTTATTGCTCATAGCCATAGTCTTCACCTTTCAGTTCAAAATAGATCATGAAAACATAAAATTAATTCATGGACAGCCCAATAATGCTATACATTTGATTACATTTCCTTGAAAAACTTCATGAATGATAAAATTCACATTTATTCAGTCTAATCTTAGATATTTTTGAAAAAGCCATGTTTTCAATGGTTGACTAAATAAAATGGATGAAATTATTCTAAGTTGCTTGGGCGCGCATTCCAAAAAAACAGGACCCTGACCCCTGATAGGTTTATATCTTGTAGATTACAAACATATCTCATGCCACCTGATTCTACCACTCCCACCTGTCCTGTAAACTGGAAAAGGCAGACAGGAAGGTGGGGGTTTGACGCCCATACCAGACGAGTACACGCTTTAGAGGTTGGAGGTGATGGGACACAAGGGCAGAGGCAATGTATATAGGTTGGGCTATGTATGGTGGAAGGGGGAGGGGCATTGTTTGGCATTGTTGCTCAGAAGCAACATGTCTTCTATGGCTCTAATGGGAGATCTGCATCTCCAAATATTTCTTCACACAATGTGTAATTAAACTCTGGAATTCATGGCCAGAGAATGTGGTGAAATCAGTTAGCTTAGCAGGGTTTAGAAAAGGTTTGGATAATTTCCTAAAAGAGAAGTCCATAGGCCATTATTAAGAAGGACTTGGGGAAATCCACTGCTTATTCCTAGGATGAGCAGCATAAAATCAGTTTTACTACTTGGGATCTAGCTAGGTACTTGGGACCTGGGTTGGCCACTGGTGGAAATAGGATACTGGGCTTGATGGACCTTTGGACTGTCTCAGTATGGCAACTCTTATGTGAGCCAAGTATAGGGCAATTGAGCCATTGTGACATCATTGATAAGGTTGGCTCTTAGGCATTGGTGGAATGAGGCATTATGACATCACAATCTCAGCTCTGGAATGTGGCTACTTAGGAGTTAAAAGCATTTGAGGCTTGTGCAGATGAGGACGGAGCTTGCAGGAAAAGACGTCGCTGGGACAGGAAAATGAGTTTCTACAGGGAAAAATTTGTCCCCGTGTCATTCTCTAGTAAGGTACAAGGAAGTTGGACTTTCCCCCCTTTTTCTCTGTGCTCGTAACAGCTGAAAATGTAGGTTGGACAAAAGGCCAACTTAATTTGTGTCACGACAGTAAGTGTAAGAACTCTGTGTAAATAGAGCTGAGGGGTGTGATGCGACTGACAAGGGTTTGCTCCCTGCCAGGAAACACATTTATCCAGAATAACCTGCTGAACTTGCCTCTCCGGAGGAGTCCTGCTGTGGATAAAGCCTTCCAGTCCAGCTCTTCCTTAGTGCCTGAACAGCTCAGACAAGACATTGGTAATATCGGAGTCTCTCGTTTGGAGAAGGGTGTCGTCAGGTGTAGTAGCCAAAAAAAGCAGACAGGATGCTAGGAATTATTAGGAAAGGGCTGTTAAACAAGACTAATAATTTTTTTTTTCTATACCGCTATACCAAAAGTTCAAAGCGGTTCACGACTAAGAATGTTATAATGCCTCTGTATCGCTCCATCGTGCAATCCTGGAGGAAAAGTCCATAGTCTGTTATTGAGAAAGACATGGGGAAGCCACTGCTTGCCCTGGATCGGTAGCATGGAATCCTGTTACTCTTTGGGGATTTTGCGTGGAATGTTGCTACTCTGGGGGTTCCAGAATCTTGCAACCATTTGGGGATTCTGCATGGAATCTTGCTACTCTGGGGGTTCCGGAATCTTGCTACTCTTTGGGGATTCTGCATGGAATGTTGCTTCTATTTGGGGTTCCAGAATCTTGCAACTATTTGGGGATTCTGCATGGAATGTTGCTACTCTGGGGATTCCGGAATCTTGCTACTCTTTGGGGATTCTGCATGGAATGTTGCTTCTATTTGGGGTTCCAGAATCTTGCAACTATTTGGGGATTCTACATGGAATGTTGCTACTCTGGGGGTTCCGGAATCTTGCTACTCTTTGGGGATTCTGCATGGAATCTTGCTACTCTTTGGGTTTCTGCCAGGTACTTGGGACCTGGGTTGGCCACTGTTGGAAATAGGATGCTGGGCTTGATGGATCTTTCTGTCTGACCCAGTATGGCAATTCTTATGTTATGTGAGCCAGGTCTAGGACAATTGAGCCATTGTGATATCACTGATGAGGTTGGCTCTTAGGCATTATGACATCACAATCTCAGCTCTGGAATGTTGCTACTTTTTGGGTTTCTGCCAGGACCTACATTGGCCATTGTGGAAACAGGATCCTGGGCTCGATGGACCATTGGTCTGACCCAATATGGCTGCTCTTATGTGCTTATGAGGAGGGGAGCAAACCAATCAACCTCTACTTCCACTCCTTCCCATTTGTATGTTATGTTAATCAGATTTTCTATTCCATTACAAGAGGTTGGGTCAGTTACCAGGAAGCTATAATGGACATTCAATAGAGTTGCTAGTACAGGAGTTGCATTGAACATTTAAGAAACAAGCTTTTACATATCTCTAGTTGCTAATGCTTCGTGGGGCCGTGGCCTGGTGGGTCTTTGATAGTTCTAATTGGAATCTTCTGATTTTGAGTGGGATTACAGAAATATCAATCCTCCTTTCCACCACACTCTCTCTGTAAGTGTCACGATGAGTAGCTCGATGAGAAGATAGTGTGAGGTGGACGGATGTCTCCACTTCATATGTCTGGGAATTTCCTAGTGACCCAGGTCACTGCTGGAGACAGGAAGCTGGGCTTGAAGGATCAGGCACTCGGTCTAAGCATGACACCTATTATGTGTTCTGTTGTGTAGACAGGAGGCGAGGTCGGGGGGCAGTCGGTGGACTCTGCAGAATTGGTTTACAATACTTAGGGCTCCTTTTACGAAGCCGCGTTGGCGGTTTTAGTGCACTCTAAATCCACGCTACGTGGCTAGAACTAACGCCTGCTCAATGGTGGCGTTAGCGTCTAGCACACACTATTACGCGTGTTAGACTGCTAACGTGGCTTTGTAAAAGGAGCCCTTAGTTTTGCACCCAGTTTTTATGATCCGCCTTAAAATCTGCCCCTGATACAAACTTAGCACCCAAACATGGCCAAGTTGGGCCAATGGAAACTTTTTATTCTGCGACGGTGTCTCCCTCTTCTGTTGTGGCTGAGTCATTGTGCTCGGCTCCTTGTCTGTTTCTTCTGCTGCCTCTTTTGACCCCATGATCAGCTTTCTGTATGCAGACACTGACAGCGGACAAACCAAGGAGTCGGGTGAAATCAGCTGATGGGGACCAGAGAGAACAGCATTCGGTGAAGAAGTTTATAATAAGAAAAATTTCAAAATTGTATATAAATTCAGCAGCTTTCTTCATTCACAGCCTTCCCTCCCGTCTCTTGCTACTTAAACTTTAAATAACGGAGAGCAAAGACATTTTTGCTGCCTTTTTAAAAAGCCATTTGTAAGACAAATTGCTTATATTCACAGAATGGCTTGTTTTGCATCGTGCAGGGGCATAATTGAAAGTTGGATTGTGTTTTCATCATTTGCAAGATGGCTACAGGGCCTTTTTATTTTCCTGCTCCCTGAGAGCTCCGAAAGGGATCAAGGGAGTCCCCCGGCTCCTGGTGTGAGAAGCACCACTGAGGTGGCCCCTGTACAGTGTACCTATTCTTCAGACTCCCTCACTCCTATGGCTCTGAATCGAGCGGGGAAGGGGGGGGGCAGGGTTCCACAGAACAGGAAGAGGTTCTGGGTCTGATAACCTGAATATCCCTTCTCCTATGGGTCCTAGTCCTGGTAATTGGCAGTACTCCTTCACTTCTACTGCTACTATTTATTATTTCTATAGTGCTACCAGGAACTCGCAGCGCTGTACGTTAACCACATGAGAAGGTCCCTGCTTGAAAGAGCTTATAATCTAATTATGAAAGACACACATGGTGAATCAATATATGCTGTTCATGTAGGAAAATACAAAGCCCTTCTAGCCCCCTGGATGCATTCTTGTGAAAGAGACAGAATCATCGCAGTGTATCCTGGATTAAAAAGATGCCAAGTTACCCAGTTCCAGGCCGGAAAATTTGGGATAGTCTTGGATTTCTGACCACCCCATCATGGTGCTTCGTGGGACTTGCAGGATCAGGAACTACATATCCCACACTGCTTTGAGGACTGGCTGAAAGCCTGGAACTAGGTAACTTGGCATCTCTAGATTCTGTAATCACTGGAAATGTAACTTCGGTTCCAGTACTACATCATACATTTTGGAAGCTCTAGCCTTTAACACAATTCGTTCTTAAGGTCAATTAGAACAGGTTTGCCAGAGTTCAGTCCTCGAAGGTTGCAAACCAGTCGGGTTTTTAAGGCTGCCAACTGGATCCAGAATCTGATTTGCAAGACAGGATTGAATCAATCCTGGGGTTACCCCATTGCCTGCTGGGACTCTCATCTTGCTTTTCTTAGGGAATTTGATGGGGAAATCGGAGCTACGAGTTCCAGCATGCAACAGGGTAAACCCAGGCCAGGATCAACACTGTCCTGCAAATCTGGATCCAGTTGGCAGCCTTACTCTAATGAATATGCATGAGAGAGATTTGCATGCAAATCTTTCTCATCCATATTTATGAGCGAGATCCTAGTTTGCAGCCCTCAAGGATTGAACTGACGAGCTTGTGACCCTGTTCACTGCAACAAAGGAGGAGGTGAATTGACTTGTGGATCCTGCCTTGGGTTGGCACATCACCCCAGGTTAACTGAACAGCCTAATCCAGTCCTGGTTTTGCCCCAAGGATTTGTCATTTTGCTTTTTTTAGTGGAAACATCAGCTACAAATCCCGGCATGTGGTGGAAAAGGACTGGATCAGCTCTTTTGACTGACCTGGGTGAGAAGGAAAGCCTAACCTTAATTCCACGTTAAGAGGATCATTGAGGAGGAGGAGGGTAGTTTCCAAAGTACTTCTGTGGGCAAAGCTTTACCGTATGCGCAGACTTTGCATTTGAGAAACATTTACCACTCGTTAGGCTGGTGGACTTCAGTGCGTAAGCCCTTCAGCGCTATAGAAGGGATAAATAGTAGCAGAGGGGTGGGGGCAGGGAAGGGTTAGCACTGAATGTGAGAGGCTGAGTTCTGGAAACTAGAATCTGGACCTTGTTTCAGTGCTTGGGAGGAAAAAGCCCAGATCCCAGGCCCCTTGGCTTGCACACACAGCGACTGGACTTGGTACATCCCTTTCCCACCTTTTTCACTGCATTTCGCATCATAAAAACACAGTTTTGGGCAAAAGCCTTCAGAACTGATGCATTTGCAAAGTTTTGCTTCTCTTTCCCAGGCCAGCTGCATTTCACTTCTTGCCAGATGTATGCTGGGGTTCTTCAGAGCTTCTGGCTGGAAAATTGCCTCAAGGGGTTATATGCTAAGTTGAGTGCACTGTCTGAGGAATATGAACCGTGTCTGTATGTAGCTCATCTGGCATGTGAAGTTCAAAGGTAGTAGAAACACAAGAAACAGACTTGAAATCTTGCAGTTCCAATGGAGAGATGAAATGCATTTAGTTTGCAATCCAGACAGACGGGGTGGGGGGGGGGGAGGGGTAAGCCGAAGCCGAAGCCACTGCTTGCCCTGGGATTAACTAGCATGGAATGTTGCTAATATTTGGGGTTCCGGAATCTTGCTTACTCTGAGGTTCTGGAATATTGCTACTATTTGGGGTTCTGTCAGGTACTTGTGACCTGGATTGGCCGCTGTGGACCCTTGTTCTGACCCAGTAGGGCTTTTCTTATATTCTTATTTGGGATGGTTTCTATAAATGGCACTCGGAAGTGGGCATTGGAAAATAGCACTAAGCATGATTCTAGAAAAGGCACCTTTCCTTTGTAGAATTTCACTTAGTGCTGATTCCTGAGCCCTCACTGTGCGTGCCAGGCTGAAACCTGGTGTAAATGCCGGTGCCCAAGTTTAGCACAGAGATCCAATATTCTAAGAGTGGGCACATCTCTTTGCAACCCCCCCCCCCCTGTCGTGTCAATGTCCCTCCCATGGCCACACTCCTTTTCGCGTTGCGCACAGTGGGGTTTGGGCATCAAGTGTTATAGAATAGTGTGCCGATAGATGCCAAATCCTAATTGGTGTCAATTAATGTCTGTAATTGGTCAACCAATTAAGTTGCGCACCCAAATCTGGATATAGAATCCAGGGGTCGGTGCTGGCAGGGTCATATTGTGGACTTTGCCTGCTTCCCTTCCGTGCCAGGGCTGTGTCTGGAGGGAGGGGATGAGATCCCAGGATGATGAGCAGATGAGTGAGGGTAAGCGAGAGACCTGGCTTACCAAAATCAGGGGCAGGGAGAGGTGAGCTCATCGGAGGAACCAGTAGCAGTGTGGTGAGAGAGCTGGAAACTGTGTGTTAACGCCTGTTGCGCTTTGGTCAAAGGAGGTCCCGCCACTTGTTGAGGAGGACCGGAGCTCTGCGTCTGGAACATCTTACCCCAGAGAACTCCAGGGGCTCCAGCACAGGCTGAGCTATCAAACGCGCTGGAATTTAGAGGCTGAACGTGGAAGTGAAGGGCAGAGAAATCCTTAGCCCCGCAGCAGATTCCACCCCCCCCCCCCCAACGCCTTTTGTGTTCTCTTCATATTCCTCTGTTGCTTTTGGAGAGAGATTCAGAATTGTAGTGAACCATCTGCAGCTTATCCCTGTCTTAATTTAAAGCAGAAGCAGTTGTCACGTACCAAGCTCCATACTTAGCTTGTTTGGCTGTAGAGGTTGCACTGCTTCTGCTGAAGCTGCTTGAGTTGATCTCCACCTTTCTTCGGACTCTTACCTCTAAAACCCTAATCGGTCGCCACTGCCTGGATGGTTTCTGCTTTGGATGGAGTGAGGAAAGCAGCTCATTCGAGCTGGGCCACTTCTGCTGTGCTCTGCTTGGCTGAAGGAGAAGGCTGCAGCTCTAACAGAGCTACTTCCAGCAGCCTCATCCATCCCTCAGCATCAGTAAGGTTTCCAGAGGGCAGAGACATGTGTCTGCTGTTTGCCAGCCCGGCCCATCAGAGGACATGTGCTCTCTGCTGGGTAAATAACCATCTTTCAAACTTACATATTGCTAAAATGTAAAACCATTAGCATAAGCACATCTGGTTTTTCTATTGCAATTATAACAGATACATTTTTCTCTTTGTATAATGTACTGTTTCCAAGTTGTGTAAAGCCCCAGAGTATGATCCTGCTGGCGCTGCGAGGACAGAGCTTTGGGGATTTTCCTGGAAGTGAGCTCGTCCCTTTTTGCCCCTCTCTGCTGAATGACTGCCCGGAGGAGAAATCTTTAGCTCCTTGAGGCTTTTCTAGAGTGTTCAAGTGTCTTCTCTACCATTTTCCAGACATACACAGCACAGGTGATGGTCCCTGCTTCCCTGAGTTTACAATCCAGTCCAATAATATTTCTTAGCTGAAAAAGACATAACATGAAAACCCCAAAGATTCTAGAAGAGACATGGGCAACTCCGGTCCTTGAGGACCAGAATCCAGTTGGGTTTTCAGGATTTCCCCAATGAATATGCATTGAAAGCAGTGCATGCAAATCGATCTCATGCATATTCATTGGGGAAATCCTGAAAACCCAACTGGATTCTGGCCCTCGAGGACCAGAGTTGCCCATATCTGTTCTAGGAGAAAAAGGCGAGTTTGCAGTGTGGATTCAAATGAGAGCAGAGAGGGAGAATGACAGAGTGGCTCAGGGAGTCGCTTCAAACGGTGCAGTGAGAAGGGAAAAACTTGGCCTCTCGTGGGGGCCTGTTTTCTGTCGCTGTGCAGCTGCTGGGTGCTGTCATTTTCTGATCATGCCAGCCTTGCCGAGCAGTGTCAGGGTGTGATAAGCTGGGTGTGGGAAGACGGAGTTATTACTGCCTTGCCTCTGGGTATATTTTGTAAGGTGACAGAAGAAGACAATACAGGGAGGGAGGGAAGGAAATTGGAGGTGAAAGATGAGATCTAACGAGGAAGCAAACATGAACAAAAGGAACAATTCTTTAATAGATTAAAAAAAAAAGTAGATGTAAATATTTTAGATAGTTTGTACCAAATCAATTCTTCAAAGAGCCAACATGGTCTGCATCAGTATATGAATCCAAATCGGAAATATCTTAATAAATGGTAGATAGCTTCTGGACTTTGCATCAAATATATCCCACAAAGGGGTCTACTCAGAGGCTGTACATATATCTAAAGCATTGTCCACCCCCCCTTCACTAAACCACGAAAGCGGTTATTAGCACAGGGAGCTATCTGAATTCTCCGTGCTGCTCCCAACGCTCATAGGTTTTAAGAAAAGTTTGGACAATTTCCTGGAGGAATAGTCCATAGTCTGTTTTTGAGAGAGGCATGGAATGTTGCCACTCTGGGGATTCTGGAATGTTGCTTCTCTTTGAGGATTTTGCTTGGAATGTTGCTCCTATTTGGGGTTCTGGAATCTTGTTACTCTTTGGTGATTCTGCATGGAATGTTGCTCCTATTTGGGGGTTCTGGAATCTTGCTACTCTTTGGGGATTCTGCGTGGAATGTTGCTCCTATTTGGGGTTCCAGAATCTTGCTACTCTTTGGGGATTCTGCGTGGAATGTTGCTCCTATTTAGGGTTCCAGAATCTTGCTACTCTTTGGGGATTCTGCATGGAATGTTGCGCTATTTGGGGGTCGAGAATCTTGCTAATCTTTGAGATTCTGGAATGTTGCTACTCCTTGGGTTTTGGCCAGGTACTAGGGACTGGGATTGGCCACCGTGAGAACAGGCTACTGGGCTTGATGGACCCAGTAGGGCTAGTCTTATGTTCTTATCACTTTGGGATGTTATATACCAACACGCCACTTTAGCATAAACTTATGTCCTTAAGCTAGAGAAGAAGTGGAACGGGGACTAAGAGAAATGGGTGGGGTGGGGTTAAAGGGGGAAGGGAAGTGTGTGTGTGACTCTCCCATGTCAGCCCAACTTGCTTCCCTCCTCTGCCGATGCTGGATCCTGTTTAAGCCCTCTAGTTTTCCCAATTTCCCATCTCTGGAAAAGATTTGGTCCTAAGTTAATACCTTTCAAATATTTAAATGGTTTTATCAAATGAGCCCTGTCCCTCCTTTCCTCCAGAGAATGCATGTTGAGGTCTTCTCGTGCTTCTTTTGGCGCAAACGCCTTACCATTTTTGTCGCTATCCTCTGGACCGCTTCAAGCCGTCTTATATCCTTGGCCAGATACGGCCTCCAAAACTGTATGCGTATATATGTATATTATATCTATATGTGTACAAGCCCCCTTCCACACCACTCCACCCACTTTCCCTTAGTTCCTTAGTCCGAACCACCTCAACCAGACAAAGGAGAACCCACACTCCATTCACATACCCCCCAATCAGAGAAGTCAAACGGAAAAATCTGTATAATGGCCTCCTGGCCACACAAGCAGCGAGATTAGACCGCCAACTCTCTACTTTGCTGATAACGACCCCTGACTACAGAACATTTAGAAAATAAATAAAAACCATACTATTAAAAAAATCCCTGGTACCCAACAATCGAAACCAACCTAACGCCACAAGAACCACCTCATCTCTATGAACCAAGTTGACTACTCCCTAACTATTCTATAATTCCTCTGGAAATGGCCAGATAGATCCTTTTTGTAATCCGCCTTGAACCGCAAGGTAACGGCGGAATAGAAATCACTAATGTAATGTGTGTAGAGTTTTTTCAGAAACTGACTGTTTCTCATTCAGTGGTTGGTTTTTAGTTTGTTTTTTTTTTTTGTTTTTAATGGTTGCATTGTTTGTGCCTCTGTGTAGGCATCTGTTTTGTTTTATATTTGCTTTGCTTTTCATTTTGTGAAGAGATATTAATAAAATGTATTTAAAAGAATACAAAAGACAGCAGTGTTACGTATATTGTAAAATAACATAATATAAATTCTTTGAAACAATGTATCTTTAGCATCAAAGTAGGTCAATGAAAGTTTTTTTACTGTTCAAATATTCCACAAGCATCACAACCGCCATTTTTAAATTATGATACATTTGACACCCAAAATGTCTCTGAAAATGTTTGTAAAGGATGCTGACAAATGCTTTTTATAGAGCATCAACCTATAGAAAGCATGAATACATCTAAATCGAAGCCATTGCAGGGAGTGTAATGGTTAATGGGAAACCGCTTGGCAGCATCCACTTCTTTGAGGCTGAATTGTCGGGCAAAATTAAAACAGTATTGTATGGATGCAAATAGAAATATTGTAGGTGGTAAGATAGAAAAGGCATGTCATCAATTACAGAGCCTTATAAAAGCATAGACTGGATGATGTAAAATAGGTGATTAGATTGTATGAAAGAGGCCCATTATATCGAAAAGCCAGGTGGGTGTTCTGATCCAAAGCATCGGAAAATGTTTCCTTAAAAGACGAATGTAATTGTGAAAGGGACATAAAGTTCATGTCAGAGAAGCAAGTGTGAAGCGTGTGGGGTGTCCAGGAGGAGGTTGGCCTTGAATCTGCCCTGCATTTATTGCACTGGACAGACAGTTACCACCTGGGCACCATGTTGCGTGCAGTACCAGGACAATGTAGGTGCTTCTGAGCTATCGGACACAGTCTGTGTCGTGATGTCAGTCCACTCTTAAAAATCAATCAATCACTGCTGTGGTGGTACAACCCCCAACACATCTAAATCCCCCCCCCCCAATCACTCAGTCAACATCCCCTGACATCCAGGCTCCTCCCCCAAACTCCCTGACATCTGATTTCCTCCACTGATCTCCCTGTGCATAAACCCTGCCCTCCTGAAGAAAATTTTCACCCCCTTAAGGGCGATTGTCCCCCAGAATCTACCCTCAGTTGCCATTGGTGATCCAGTGGAACCTGGGGGAGGGAAGCGATACCTCTCTGCTCTCACCTAAGACTATGCCATGATTCAAAATGACCACATGACCTCTAGGGAGAAGTTAGACTGCATGGGGAAAGGAGAAGAGAGATCTTTAGGAGGGAGATGGAGGAAGAGAAGGCCAAGGACGTGGAGAAGAGAGAGGAGGGAGGCAGGATTACGCTGGATTACATAAAGAAAATTGAGAGAGAGGGGGAGATGCTAGATCACTGGGGGTATGGAGGGAGGAGGAAAAGGCTGGCTGTTACTGGACTACATGAGGGAAGGAGGAGATGGAAGAAGACTTCTGGGGGAGGACCAGGAAGGTGTTGGGGTGTGCTGTACTGTGGGAGAAAGAGAAGCAGAGGAGGAGATGCTGGACTGGGGAGAAAACAGGGAGGCAGAAAGATAAGATAGAGAAAACTGTTTAATTTAGAATTTATTAATTGGAATATGCCAGCTTTGGGAAATGTGCCTGTCTCATCTTATTTTAATCTTTCTATAATAAGTACTGCTCACTGGGCATACACTGCTGATGGCAGCTGAACCCTCTACAGATGGAGAAGATGCAACGGGTAGAGGGATGAACAAAATGAAATTAGCAGTGTGCAAGGGGGTAAGTCGGTCAAATTTCCAAGCCAAATCAGTTAGTTTGAGTGCCACATTTGGGATGCTCTGAAGCTTGTTTTATAGCAGTGAGTCTCTGTAGTCCAAAAACTAAGATGTAAATTTTGGATCTTGGGGCAGCTTTGTCTAAACTGGAACTGACAGAATGACTCAGAGGGAGAGAGAGAGAGACATAAAATGGGATTTAATCACCGATGATTCCTGGGTTCTTCAGAGTCTACAAAATCAGCTGGGGTGGGATAGTGGTTCTCGCAGTACCAGCAGAGATCCCCATTGCCTGGGAGTTAAGGGGACTCAGTTTTAGTTTTTGGGCTCCCTCAGTAACGGTTTCTAGGCAGCCACTGAGTGATGTGAGATTGGATTTCATAGGGTCCAGGGAAAGGCCTGAATCTGTGTGGTTGGGGGGCTGAGGAACACGACAGGGGGACGTGCCAAGGCTTGGTGGACCCACAGTGGAAGTGGAAGAAGTACCTGAAACCAGTAAGAAAAGAGAGAGCTGTACTGGTTTCTGTGTAAAGAGCAGCAGTCACAAATCTGGCTGTGTGAAATGGTACAAGTGGTGGGTGGGAGGTCTCTGGGTACCAGGTCATCTTTGCACTGTTTCCTCATTGATTAATGGTTCTAGCTGGGATGTGAGTTTGCATCCTCCCACCTCTTTGCCTAATATGGTTTGCTAGATATTTAAAGGCCCCTCTGAGTGAAGAAATACGCCGGCATCCCACAGCTCCCAGTTGCCAGGCTTCAGTTGTGCATTGGGCTTGTCTGTGCAGACCTGTATAGGTGCACTTGCTGATCTGTTCAAATGCAAACTAAATTCAAATGCAAACTAGAACCAGCCATCCCTACACGTGAAGTGGTGGGGAAGGGCATCTCCTGAGCTCTAGACCCGGGGCCACTCCTTAGTTTGAACAGCAAAAAGAGGACAAACATGAGTTAACGTCCAGATCCCTGTCTGAACAGTATAAGCGAGTGAGATACTCCTGGCATTACGTGTAGTGCTAAAGGGCGTAACTTTTATGTACGGTCTCTCACACCTGAGGTGGCTGCATGTATATATCTAAGTACTCGGGGGAGTGTGGCGCAGTGGTTAAAGCTACAGCCTCAAACCCACGCTGCTCTCTGTGACCCTGGACAAGTCACTTAATCCCTCCATTGTGAGCCCACCGGGACAGGCAGGGAAAAATGCTCCCCTGGGAGAACGGTATAGAAAATTGAATAAATATAATATAAATAACTGTAAGGGGTTTAAAATCAGATGAGAAGCTGTATGAATCGGCAAACAGTCCTATTTATAATTGGTTGGGGGTGGGGAGTTTCTTTTTAGGCTTCCAACTTGGTTGGAACTGCTTTATCGGGCTACACCGCCTGAAGTTCCCCTATCCTCCGCCACCACATCTGGTTCAGCCTCTGCGATGACAGTGACACGGCTCAGCCAGAGAGCTAAAGACCGCATCTCCTTCAGAAACCTTCTACAGATGAATCATCAGTGCTGAGCGATGTCAGGGACCCCAGTTCTGTGAGCCTGAGGGACTCTGAGCTGGACCAAGGACTGTTATTTTATTAAACTTGAATGTACTTTCTACAAAGCTGCAAGTGAATATCAACTCAGGAGGAACTGTTCTGAGCCCTGCCCTCACCTTCCCTCTCTCCACTAGCAGGAGATGTTGGTGTGCAGCTTTTCCTACCTGAGACTGCTTCCTTTCCTGCTGGCCTCGATCTCAAACAGCTCTGCATAGTTCAGACCGAAGCCACCAGAGGAGATGAAGGAAGAGGTGTTCGATGCAGGAAGCAGCACAATGCCGATGCAAGGCAGAAAACAAAAAGGGTAGGGCCAAATGGTCATCTCTCTCAATGGAGGAGAGTAAACAGTGGAGTGCCACAGGGGTCTGTACTAGGACCAGTTCTATTTAACTTACCATATTTATAAATGATCTGGAAATTGGAATGATGAGTGATTAAATTTGCAGATGACACTAAACTGTTCAAAGTTGTTAAAACGCATGCGGACGGTGAAAAACTATAGGAAGACCCTTGGAAATAGGAAGACTGGGCGTCCAAATGGCAGATGAAATTTAGTGTGGACAAATGCAAAGTGATGCACATTGGGAAGAATAACCCAAATCATAGTTGCCATATGCTAGGGTCCACCTTGGGGATCAGCGCTCAAGAAAAAGATCTGGGTGTCGTGGACAATACGATGAAACCTTCTGCCCAATGTGCAGCGGTGGACAAAAAAGTAAACAAGATGCTAGGAATTACCATGTTTCCCCAAAAATAAGACACTGTCTTTTATTCATTTTGGGCCCAAAAAAGGCATTAGATCTTATTTTTTTTTCATGTGCAATGATCATCTCTCCCTTCCTCTCCTCCACCCCAATTCTTCCTATTTCCTTTCTCTCCTCCACATGTGCAGCATCTTTCCTCCTCTCTCACCCATCCCCTTGTGCAGTATCTTTCTATCCCTCCCTTCCTCCCATCCCCTTGTGCAGTATCTTTCTATCCCTCCCTTCCTCCCATCCCCTTGTGCAGTATCTTTCTATCCCTCCCTTCCTCCCATCACCTTGTGCAGTATCTTTCTATCCCTCCCTTCCTCCCATCCCCTTGTGCAGTATCTTTCCATCCCTCCCTTCCTCCCATCCCCTTGTGCAGTATCTTTCTATCCCTCCCTCCCATCCCTTCTGCAGCCGAACCCTTGCAGTGAAGCGGCAGAGGAATGGCCCAGGCCGTAAAGTAGCCTGTCTAGATTGCTGCTGATGCTGCTGGTTTGTTATAAGGTATTTATTTCTGTCTCGTGGTTCAGATGGGAGGGAGAGATGGGTCGGGGGGGGGGGGGGGAGCGCTGCTGCTGCTGGCAACTAGGGCTTATTTTCGTGGAAACACGGTGGTGGCATTAGAAAAGGTTCAAAGAAGTGCAATCAAGATGGTAAAGGGGATGGAATTCCTGTCGTATGAGGAAAGACTAAAACGTTTAGGGCTCTTCAGCCTGGAAAAGAGACGGCTGAGGGGAGATAGGATTGAAGTCTACAAAATCATGAGTGGCGTAGAATGGGTACAAGTGGATTGATTTTTCACTCCGTCAAAAATTACAAAGACTAGGGGACACTCGATGAAGGGAATACTTTTAAAACCAATAGGGGGAAAAATTTTTTCACTTGGAGAATAGTTAAGCTCTGGAACATGTTGCCAGAGGATGTGGTAAGAGCGGATAGCGTAGATGGTTTTAAGAAAGGTTTGGACAAGTTCCTGGAGGACAAGTCCATAGTCTGTTATTGAGAAAGACATGTGGGAAGCCACTGCTTGCCCTGGATTGGTGGCATGGAATGCTGCTACTATTTGGGCTTTTGCCAAGTACTTGTGACTTGCATTGGCCTCCGTGAAGACGGGATTCTGGTCTAGATGGACCATTGGTCTGACCCAGTCAGGCTATTGTGTTCTTATCCTGCTGATGGAGGAGAGGATTGGGCGTGTGTGTCTTGCATTGCACTCCCCAGCGAAGTCCTTGCCCAGCCTGTGTGTTTTCTCTCTGAGCCAAAATCAGTGGTGTGTGGAGGACCCAGTTTGTTCAAGGGTATTCTCAGTCAGAAATCCCGCTGAGGACCAAAAGAACGTGACAACAAATGGGACACCGTACTACAGGGATACAAACTATATAGAAGAGATCGAGTAGGGCAGAAAGGTGGAGGTATTGCCCTATATGTTCAGGAAGGAATAGAATCTGTTGAAGTGGCTACGACGGAAACGAAAGAGAAGCTAGAGTCCCTCTGGGTCAAGATTCCTGGCCAAAACAGCGCAGACACGAAAATTGGCCTTTACTATCGTCCCCCAGGACAGGCGGAGGAAACTGACTCAGAAATGATAGAGGAAATCAAACAAGAATGCAAGACGGGCAATGTAATAATATTGGGAGACTTCAATTTTCCGAGGATAGACTGGAAACTAGGAACCTCCAACTGCGGCAAGGAGGCCAAGTTCCTGGAGGTGCTAGGGGATTGCTTCCTGGAACAAATGGTAAAAGAGCCGACAAGAGGCAACGCCACCCTGGACTTGGTACTAAATGGCCTCACGGGACCGACAAAAGAAGTAGAAGTTACGGTACCGCTGGGGACGAGCGATCACAATGTGATCAACTTTAAGCTTGACATCGGGAATAGAAAGCGTGCCAAAACCTTAACCAAAACCTTTAACTTTAAAAAGGGCAAATACGATCGCATGAGAGCCATGGTGAAACAACGACTCAAGAAAAAGGTGGACAAACTTGAAACGGTAGACCAGGCATGGTCCCTACTGAAAAATACTATCACAGAAGCACAAAATCTCCACATTCCAAGGATCTCCAAAGAGGGGAGAACAAAAGGTAAGGGAGAACCGGCATGGCTTACCAGACAGGTGAGGGTAGCCATAAAAGAAAAGAAGGACTCTTTCAAAAAATGGAAACACATGAAAACAATCGAAGCATGGAAAATACATAAAGATGATCAAAAGAAATGTCACAAGGCGGTGAGGGATGCCAAAAAGGACTATGAGGAAAAAATAGCGCAAGAAGCCAAAAACTTCAAACCCTTCTTTAGATACGTGAAAGGGAAAAAACCCGCAAAAGAGGCGGTGGGACCCCTGGACGACCAGGGAAGAAAAGGGTACATCAAGGAAGATAAACAAATTGCTGACAAACTAAATTCCTTCTTTGCGTCCGTCTTTACGGAGGAGGATACCGCTAAAATACCAGAAGCAGTGAAAGTGTTTAGTGGAGTAATAGAAGACAGCCTCACCACAGTTGAAGTGGAGTTGGACCAGATATACTACCAGATCGACAAACTTAAAAGTGACAAATCCCCTGGACCGGATGGAATTCACCCGAGAGTTTTAAAGGAATTGAAGGTTGAAATCGGAGAGCTATTGCAAAAACTTGCCAATCTGACAATCAGAACTGGACAGATACCAGAGGACTGGAAGATAGCGAATGTCACGCCAATTTTCAAAAAAGGATCGAGAGGGGAACCGGGCAACTACAGACCTGTGAGTCTTACGTCTGTCCCTGGAAAGATGATTGAAGCACTGATCAAGGATAGCATAGTCCGGCACCTAGATACACACGACTTGATGAAACCCAGTCAACATGGGTTCAGGAAAGGGAAATCATGTTTAACGAATTTACTTCAATTTTTCGAGACCGTGAACAAGCAAATTGATAGTGGAATGCCGGTGGACATAATATATTTGGACTTCCAGAAAGCATTCGACAAAGTTCCACATGAAAGGCTTCTCAGGAAACTACAAAGCCATGGAATAGAGGGAGATATACAAAGGTGGATAGGCAAATGGTTGGAAAACAGAAAGCAGAGAGTGGGCATAAATGGGAAGTTCTCAGACTGGGAGAAAGTGACTAGTGGTGTGCCCCAGGGCTCAGTGCTTGGGCCAATCCTATTTAATATTTATATCAATGACCTGGAAGACGGAATATCCAGTGAGATCATTAAGTTTGCAGACGACACAAAGCTATGCCGGGCAATCAGATCGCAGGAGGATAGCGAGGAACTCCAAAGCGACTTGTATCAGTTAGAGAAATGGGCAGAGCAATGGCAGATGAAGTTCAACGTGGAGAAATGCAAAGTAATGCATTTAGGTAGTAAGAATAAGGAATACGAGTATAGAATGTCAGGCGCAACTCTGGGTAAGAGCGAACAAGAAAAGGACCTGGGTGTACTGATAGATAGGACCCTGAAGCCGTCGGCACAATGCGCGGCAGCGGCAAAGAAAGCAAACAGAATGTTAGGCATGATAAAGAAAGGAATCACGAGTAGCGTGACATCGGGCTTAGCTCCGCCCACCAGCTCACTCCTCTTCTTTTGCCCTGTGTTCAGGGCCGTCAGACCACCGTTCCTGCTCTTCTGCAGGCAAAGGAAGGAGGAAGAAGGCTTCCATTTTGTCCCTCCTTCCTCAGCCCGACTCTGCAGCACAGCGTGACATCGGGCTTAGCTCCGCCCACCAGCTCACTCCTCTTCTTTTGCCCTGTGTTCAGGGCTGTCAGACCACCGTTCCTGCTCTCACAGCTCTCCCCTGTTTAACCCTCCCAACCCGGATTCCGCCCAATTCCAATTTTATTCCTGACTATATTTTTGTTTAGTGCCAAATTTCATTACTGTCTATGCTCTTTTTTCTATGCTCTTGTTTAGATGCCAAATTCTATTACTGTTTATGCTTTTGCTTAATGCCAAACTGTATTATTGCCAAAGGTTTACCAGTATTCACTTTTGTTGCCCCTACTTCCCCCCCCAGCACATCCTTGGGCTACACACAAACCTTGGCTGCGCAATCTTTCCTGTTAGTCATCTATTGCCCAAGCCTCTCCTGGCTTAGCTACAACAGTAGGACTTAGCCAGCACTTGATAGGGAGACTCTCCTGAATTCCATCCGACCCAACACCCAATTCCCCTTCCTGCCATGCCCTCAACTCTTCAAGCCACCACCTTCCCCGCCCCCCCTCCCACCACTTTTCAAACCACCCTCCCAGCCACCCCCACTTCCACCACGTCCCCTACACTCCTTACAACACTATACTTCACCATTCCCATAATTACAGGCCAAGGCAGATACGGTGATCTCTCTTCACGACCTAAAAAATGCCATACCAGAAACCCTGCCAACCTCATCCCCATTCTTCCCTCCCAACAAGCCCCCTCCAGCAATACACTCAAACTGGCACTCATCAATGCAAGATCAGTTAACAACAAATCCTTCCTCCTACACGACCTCATCTGTGACAAGACTTGGGACGCCCTCATGATCACTGAAACCTGGCTCCAAGACAATGATGGGATAACACTAGGCGAACTATGTCCTCCAGGCTACCAGGCCCTAGCCTGTTCACGCACCTCTGGGAAAGGAGGTGGAGTGACTACCATTGTCAAGACCTCCGCCACACCTAAACTGATAAACTCCATCAATATTCCCTCCCTAGAAGCACTTGCGTTCACCATAGGCCACAAACACAAAATTGCCTTCATACTCCTCTACAGAACCCCTAGCTCCCCAGCAGATACCCTAGAGACCCTCCTCGAATTCATCACTGAACTATCCATCTCACACAAACACGTGACCATCCTGGGAGATTTCAATTTCCCAGACTACCCCAACACCTCAGGACAAATTGACAACTTCCTCTCCTCCCTCACCGACCTGGGATTTCATCAGGCTATAACCACCCCCACGCACTCAGCAGGCAACATCCTAGACCTGCTCTTCACCCTCAGTGACCCAACTGCAGAGCCCCAACAAACAACTTATACCACCACACCAGTACCATGGTCAGACCACCACCTCATTGAATTCGAACTCCCACTCGAAACTACCCTAGCCCCGCGTAAAGACCCTACCCCTCCCACCCTACGTCAACTCCCTAACTCAGTCAGCCCTCCAGCCATGGCCGCAGGCATTCGCACCCTAAATGATACCTGCACCCAACATCCCCACTCCATTGACCAGGCAGCCTCCGCATGGCACTCCAACATCCAATCCCTCTATAATAGCCTCGCCAAGACAAAAACAACCCAAATAATCACCAACAAAGCACCTGCTCCCTGGTACACCAGTGACCTCCGATCCATAAAACGATCGCTGAGGAAAGCAGAAAGGATCTGGGTCAAACACCCGAACTCGGAAACCAAAGCCCACTGGAATAACATATCCATCACCTACAAAGCTGCCATCCTAGAAGCAAAAAAGACCTACTACTCTCACCTCCTACAACTTGCCCCGTCTAGATCCAAACAATTGTTCACCCTCACAAACCAACTCTTCACCAGCGCCCAAAGAAAAAGTCACAACAACCAAACAGAACTTGATAGCGAGACTCTCTCGGACTTCTTCCAGTCCAAAGTACAAACCATCCGAGATAATCTTGACACCAACACCAAACCCACTCCTATTCAGCCCCAACCGATTCCAAATACCCCACCCTCCGCCGCTCTCTCCCAATTTCATATGGCCACTCATGCCGAGGTTCTCGAAACCCTGAGAGAACTCAAACCCTCCAACACCATCCTCGATCCCTGCCCATCCAGCCTCCTACTGTCCACAGAAGACGCCATGGCAGAATCCATCCTCCCCATCATTAACACCTCTCTAACCACTGGGATTGTGCCCCTCAGCTGGAAGTCAGCTATTATCAAGCCCACTCTCAAAAAACCCACCCTTGATCCTAACAAACCCGGCAACTATCGCCCAGTCTCCAACCTCCCATTTGTCTCCAAACTCCTTGAACGAATTGTGCTCCACCGACTTCACCCCTTCATTGAAGAACAAGCTGCTCTATCCCCTGTCCAGTCCGGCTTCCGAAAAGGCCACAGCACAGAGTCAGTACTCCTTGACATCATTGATGACAGCTGGGCAATACTCGACAAAGGCAGTGATGCCCTACTAGTCCTACTTGACCTCAGCGCTGCCTTTGACACAGTTGACCACCACCTCCTCACATCCAGACTCTATGACCTCGGAATCAAGGACACAGCCCTCCAATGGATCACCTCCTTCCTCCATCAAAGGACCCAGACTGTCCTACTAGGAACACACAAATCTCGCCCCAAGCCTATCAAATATGGTGTTCCTCAAGGTGCCCTTCTATCCCCCCTCCTATTCAACCTCTACATCAGACCTGTCATTGATATAGCGCAGAAATATAGCATTAAAATCCACTCTTATGCAGATGACATCCAGCTGCTCCTCCCACTAGGCGAGAACCGATCGTCCCAAATTACTAACCTCCAACATTGCCTCTCTGATATGAAAACTTGGATGTCAAACAACAAACTTCAACTAAACGCCACTAAAACAGAACTCTTATGGATCAGGAAAAAAAGCACCAAATTCACACGTCCTACCCTAGCATGGGACTCCACTCTACTAACGGCAACAGATCAGGTACGCAGCCTAGGAGTAACTTTAGATGGACACTTATCCCTATCTGCCCACATATCCCAAGTAATCTCCACCTCCTTCTACTACCTCCGCCAACTGAAAAGGATCAAACCCTACATCTCCACACCTGACCTCGCCCAACTCCTCTACGCATATGTCCTCTCCAGAATGGATTACTGTAACTCCCTATTTAATGGACTAACCAAAAATAATCTCAAACGCCTCCAACGTGTCCAAAATGCAGCTATCCGCCTCCTACACAACCTCAACTACCATGATCCCGTCTCCCCAGCACTCCGCGCTGAACACTGGCTCCCAATTAGCCAGCGCTGTGCTTTCAAGGCCCTAGCAGTAGCCCACAAGAGAATTTATGCCACCACCCCCTCCTACATAAAATCTAAGCTTCCCATCTACACCCCCACTCGCTCCCTCCGCTCAAAATCAGAAATACGCCTATGCATTCCCCCTGGAAGGTCCCTCCTCTCAGAAACTGCCCGCAAACGATCCTACAGCCACTTCATCCCACATCTCTGGAATAAACTCCCCCCCCAACTCAGGCAACAGAACTCTTTATTGACATTCCGTAAAATGGTAAAGACCCTCCTCTTCAACTAAAGATCTCCCTCAGTCTACACCCCCCCTTAAACCCCACCTCTCTCTTCTCTCCCCTTTAACTTCTCCTAAATTTCAGTATAGTCCTCTCTTAGTCTGTACTCTGATAAATTGTCTGTACTCTGAAAAATTGTTTGTACCCTGATAAATATTGCACAATTTTGTATGTCCAAGCACCTAAACCTATTGTACATCTTATTTGCCTAATTACTTCTACTGTGTATGTTTACTTGTAGACCGTTCTGAGCTACTGGGAGAACGGGATATAAATCTAAATAAATAAATAAATAAATAAATAAATAAATAAATAGATCGGAGAAAGTCATAATGCCGCTTTATAGAGCAATGGTCAGACCACACTTGGAATACTGTGTCCAACATTGGTCTCCCAACCTAAAGAAGGATATAAAACTGTTGGAGAGGGTGCAGAGACGAGCAACGAAGTTAATAAGAGGTATGGAGAACTTGGAATATGAGGAACGACTCAAGAAACTGGGACTGTTCTCCCTTGAGAAGAGGAGGCTGCGAGGGGACATGATCGAGACGTTCAAAATGCTGAAAGGCATCGATAAAATAGAGCAGGAAAATAAATTATTTACATTGTCCAACGCGACACGGACAAGAGGACATGGTTTGAAGCTAAGGGGGGACAAGTCCAGGACAAATGTCAGGAAGTACTGTTTTACGCAGCGAGTGGTAGACGCCTGGAATGCTCTCCCAAAGGAGGTTATTAAGGAATCCACTGTGCTGGGATTCAAAGGCAAATTAGATACACATCTCCTTATGAGAGGCATAGAGGGATATGGGTGACTAAAACTACATCAGGTGTATACCTGACTGGGCCTCCGCGTGTGCGGATCGCCGGACTCGATGGACCATGGGTCTGATCCGGAGATGGCAGTTCTTATGTTCTTATGTTCTTATGACATTTGCAAACAAGCAGAGATGGTTTTCCAGGAAAGTGTGCTCTGAATGGCCACTCTCTCTCCTCCTTCCTCCTGGAGCTCAGCTGTTTCTAGGCCAGGAAACTTTGCATCCAGTGTAAAAAGTTTTCCATGTGAGGCCGTTCTCTGTCCTGGCACACGTATGCACGGAGTTACTGGGAACACTCTCCTCAGTGTTTGTGAGTGAGTGAGTGCAGACGCCTCAGTAGCACTGCGGGTCCCCAGTAAACACTTTTGGTCTTTGTCTGACCGGACAGAAGATCCTTTGTGTGGGGTCTGAGGAGATGGGGTTGTTTTTCATGTGCTCATCCTTCCTGTCCTGATTTTTATTTTTATTTTTTTTTCACTATTTACTTGATTCTGGCCTGTGGGGTTAGAGTGAAGGTTTTGTTTTTTTAGCTGGTTTTTTTTCTGTCTCTGCTTTTCATTAATATCGTGTGCAGCCTTGAGTGAATTCTTACCATAGGCTTCACACTCTTAGTCCCAACAAATACCCTAAAGGAGCTACGAGATAGATTTTTAAAATACAGGTGGCTGTTAAAATCGATGAGGTCGAAAAGTTCTTTGTCTCTCATGTGAGCCAGGTCAAGATGGAGAATTTGTCCAGCCCTGGTTTTTGAACTGATGCTGCAGTGCATTGTGATGTTCGATTGGGGTTATCAGGCAGGCAGGATGGCCTGGAATATGCCTCCTTCCTGGATCTGGATCTCTTGGCAGGGATCAGAATGAAAAATGATGTCATAGTCTCAAGAAAAGTTTTAGGGCTCCTTTTACTAAGCTGCGATAGCGGTTTTAGCATGCGCTAAATTGCCGTGCGTATTAGACGCTAACGCCAGCATTGAGCTGGTGTTGGTTCTAGTCGCGTAACATGGGTTTAGCGCACATGGCAATTCTGCGTGTGGTAAAAACACTATTACAGCTTAGTAAAAGGAGCCCTTAGTCGGCGAAGAGGAGTGATAAATCCAGTCAGCCATTTGTTCCTGACGGTATTTTTGAAAGTAATTTACAGCTTGTCCATCTTTCTGGTTGCTGACAGTGACACCCATAGGAACTGTGGTGAAACTACAGCAGGGGATTCTTTAAGCCTGGGCAAGAAGACCCAAAAGGCACAAGTGCTTATTGGCTCCTGGGCAGAACTTTCTGGCTGGGCCCCTTTTTCTTCCATATTGATCACACCTGAGATTTTACTTATTTCAATGTGTCGGCCGGTAGTGAAAAACCTTGACAAATGTTCGTTCGGATTCTTGACAAGTCGTTGGCTATGTGGATTTCTCGGAAGCGACGTGTGCTAAGTGTACAGTCCGCGATTAAGGATGGATCGCTCCCGTTATGACATGATGTGGAGGGGTATTTTCTTTTTTTTTTTTTTAATAAATATTTTTTATTCTTTTTTTAAATTCTTACATCAAGTGAAATACATGTAATACATTCAATTATGAAAAAACACTTGAAATTATTATTAAATGTTCTTACAATGTGAAATAAATAAACCCTTTATCAGAATTTTATATCATATTAATATTACAATAGTTTTCCCTCCCTACCCCTTCTATATGTTCTATACATGTGTTATTATATCTGATCAGTAGAATAATTTGTCAATGGTCCCCATATTTTATTAAATTTTTTAATATAACCTTGTTGTAATGCCAATACTTTTTCCATTTTATATATATGACAAATTGAATTCCACCAAAAAGTGTAATTCAATTTAGTGTAATCCTTCCAGTTCTGAGTAATTTGCTGTATGGCGACCCCTGTTAAAATTAATAAAAGTTTATTATTATTAGCTGAAATCGGACTTTGTGTTCTCATTGCTGTTCCAAATAATATTGTATCATATGATAGTCCAACATGATTTTCTAATAAATTATTAATTTGGGGCCAAATTAATTTCCAAAAGGAATTAATGCAGGGACAAAAGAATAGTAAATGGTCTAATGTCCCCACTTCTATCTTACAATGCCAGCATCTATTAGATCTATTACTATCTAATTTTTGTAATCTCGTAGGGGTCCATAAAACTCTATGTAATAAAAACAACCATGTTTGACTCATAGATGCTGATCTTGTAGTATGTATTCTCCAGGTCCAAAATTTTTGCCATTGAGATGGAGAAATTATCTGTCCTATCTCAATACTCCAAATATCCCTAAGTCCTGATCTCTTTTTTTTGTTTAAAAATTCGTTTATTTTCTTATACCATTTTGCGGCTTGGTGTCCTAGAAAATCCGCTTGAAAACAAAGGATTGGTAAACTATATTGAGTGTTAAGATTCTTCCATTCAGGGAACCCTTCCTGAATGGCCTGCTTCAATTGCATCCATTTTCAATGTATTTTCAATGTGACGTCTAAATGCGATTTTGGACATTTTAGGGGAAAAAACGTCCAAATTAGCATTTTCAACTTTTTTTTTTGAAAATGGCCATTTCTTAGATGTTTTAGTCCTTAGTGCATTTATCTGTCTGAACCATTAAAAAAAATGAGTCCAAATGAAAGCCACAGAAAACCTAATCACTGGGACTTAGGAGGGGCCAGCATTCTTAGCAGTCTGGCCACACAGACATCCCAGCAGAGCAGTGGGACACTGCAGTGAACTTTGCATGAAAGGTCCCAGATATCGACATAACCCCCTTCCAAAACTCACCCACAACCTACTAGACTTCCTCAGTAGCCCTTATGCCTGCAGGTGTCGCCTATATGTCAGTACAGTAGGTTTTGGAGGAATCGCACTTTCCACCCCAAGTGCACTAGTTAGGGTGGCATATGGGCCCGAGTCCCTTTCTCTGAAGTCCACTGCACCGATCACCAGGCTACACCAGAGACCTTCTTGCTGCTCTAATAGAATTGGCCATAACATCTGACGCTGTCATGAAAACTGCTGATCATGTGGAGAAGGCTTCATCTAAGGCAAGACAGTTGTTAAGTTGCATCCGCAGGAGTTTCGTCAGCCGGAAGCCTGAAGTCATAATGCCATTATACAGAACCATGGTGAGACCTCATTTGGAATACTGTGTGCAGTTCTGGAGGCCACACTACCGAAAAGATGTGCTGAGAGTAGAGTCGGTGCAACGGATGGCCACCAGGATGGTCTCGGGGCTCAAGGATCTATCGTACGAGGAAAGGCTGAAAAATTTGCGGCTGTACTCACTCGAGGAACGTAGGGAGAGAGGAGACATGATCGAGACGTTTAAGTATATTACCGGCCGTATCGAGATGGAAGAAGAGATTCTCTTTCTCAAAGGACCCTCAGCCACAAGAGGGCATCCGCTCAAACTCAGGGGCGGGAAATTTCATGGCGACATCAGGAAATATTTCTTCACCGAGAGGTGATCGAGGCAAACAGCGTGCAAGAATTTAAGAGCAAATGGGATGCCCATGTGGGATCCCTTAGAGGGTTAAGCCAAGGGAACCTGTCACTAGGAGTGGGATCCCTAGGATAGTAGACTTGGGGGTGGGTCAGTAGAGTGGGCAGGCCTGATGGGGCTATGGCCCTTATGTGCCGTCATCTTCTAGGTTTCTATGTCATATAGGCTGGTAGGAATGGGACTGTTCAGCACCCTCTTAAAGTCAACCCTTTACCCCAGAAGCCTTCCCTCTGGACAACTTTCTATTCCAATATAAAGGGTAGGGTGACCAGATTGTACGGTAAAATCCGGACCCCTAGACCCACCCCCTGGGCCCTCTGCATCTCCTGCTTTCTGCTCCAGGTCTCCCAGATGAGGTGGGATCCAAATAACACCAATCCCTGGTGGTGATTAAAAAGAGCGGTATTTCTAACTGCTTTTGTGCCTAAGCAGTGTCCGAAGAGGAGCGTGGTTCCTGCTTCCTGGACAGCTGTGGCGATGGTACCTTCACTGAGCCGATCGTTATTAGCTCTGTTGTTTACTCTGTGCTGAAGCCAGAGAAGCCGTTATCTTTGTGGAGTGACGCAGGCAGTGGCTTTAATAGGGCCGTGGAGATTTCCTTGTTTAATGAAGGTTATAATCTGCTTTGTTGTATTTGCTGCTAGTTGAGCAGAGAGACGGATGGGTTTTAAAGTGAGTGGTGTTGCTTTCGGAAAACAATATATGTGGAATGGTTTTGGTGCTTGGCCGGTTGGGCTGCGGTTCGAGCTCTTGGAAGTCTGTGGCTTACTGCTGCGGGTCTAGAATGATTTGGCGTGGCCAGTTCATGGCCGCAAAGATTCGATGGGTCTGGGAATCTCAGGCTGACTGATTAGGGGGAGGGGACAATACCCCCCCCCAAAAAAAAAACTCTTCCCTCCCCTTCTCCACCGGCATCTCTCCTGGAAAGGGACGATTTGCGATCCGCCACCCTCCCAAAATTCTCCCCTTCTCTTCTGCTCCTTGTCCACAATCCGCCAGCACCTCTCCCTGTTCCTCCCTCTTTATTGTTCATTTTTAATCTTTTTATTAACCGGTTCGAGTCCCTCTGGGGAATGATTGGTCTATAAACTCAAAGATTAGATTAGCCGCGCTGTAACGTCCCACGATGAATCATCCCACAGCCAGGGAAGGTCACGTTTTGCCCCAAATCTTTCACTTGCTTCCTGGTGAATATAAACCAGTCTGTAGTGCGTCGCTCTTTTTGGAGCCTCTGCATATCTATCTCAAGAGAGCACCATCTTCATTTGGCCTGGTGAGTAGGGCAAGTCTCTCTTGTCTGTACCCCTCTCCTCTACTGCCGACTTCGTCTCTTCCGTCTTACTCGAGCAACCTGCCTGACTCGGTGCATTGGGCTCCGTCTGTGGTGGTATTCAAATCCCCACTTTTTCGAAGCTGCGTTTAAGTCCTAAACCTTCCAGCTGGTAAAGCACCATCTCTACCTCTTCATCCCTTCTTTTTCTGTTTTATTATGGTGAATAATAGCAAAGACTGTACAACCATCAAATACAAAAGCCAAGCATGAAGAATCCTATACAGAGAAGACTAGGATTAACCGACTAAGCAGATCGCTGCATCCTTCATTTTGAAATTAAATCCCCTACAAAGACACCACCTCAAGCTGACGGCCACTTACTTCCCAACCTCAACAAACACACCACGAGCATCTGTTCCTCTACACGAGCAGCATTTTCTCCACTGTGTCTGTCATAATTAGACTGTAAGCTCTTTCCAGCAGTCTCTTGTGTGTCTGGTAGCACCATAGAAAGCAATAAATAGTTGTAGCTGTAGGTTCATGCTGTCTTCCTCTTTGCCCGGTGGCAGACCAGAAAGAAGGGCACTTCAGCCTTTTCCTATTGCATGCGTAGCAGTTGAGCTTTCTGGGGGTCTGTGGCTGTGATATGGTTTCTGTTACTGAGAATATATTACTGCTTTCTATTGTATTTATTTTTCCCATGTGTATTCTGCCTGTGACTGGGCGGATGAATTTTATGGGGGTTAGGGTGAGGCACTCCATCTGTGATATGGATTGGAAGAACGGGCCACGAGACATTTTAGCGGCTTAAAATCTGTCTTGTCCTGGATCATGGTATGGCCTCGGACAACGGATTTGTTCATGCGTCAAACAGTTTAGCATTCCTTAATGGACACGTCTTTTTACTCACTGTTGCTTCCTTACACGTAGAACCAGAGGGAACCTGATGACGCAAGACACGTGTTCTTCCTCTTTCAGTGGGTCTTTGTCAGGAGGCACAATGTAATCACTTCCGCCGTAGCCTCAGAAAGAGAGAGATACCCCCCCTGAGCTAGGATTAAACCTACACATAGAGGAGGCATGAATGAGTCACTACGACCTTGAAACTATAATTCTCACCTCCCACTGCCCCATTTGTGCATGCTCGTACCTGTCGTGAAAAGCGGAGACTGGCCTGGAGGTTGGGAATCGTATATGAAGAGTGCGGTCAGCTGCCATCTGCCATTTTATGCCAAAACTTTTGCAAGGGGTTTCCATTTAAAAATGAGCTTTCACTTCCCTGGGTACAAAATGCAAAGTACTCTTCAGGACAAGGGTTACCATATTTAGTGATGTAAAATACCAGATGCATGGCCCCGTCCCGCCCCCAACCTCCAGGCCGCATTTGGAGGGTTCCGAGCATGCGTGGATACGTGTGACATCATCCATGCACGCTCAAGAGGCCCTCCAGATGCAGCTGGAGATTGTAGGGGCTTTCCAAAACCCAGATGAATGCTGGAAAGTCCATCCGGGAGCCCGGAGAGTCCTCTAAAAAGAGGACGTGTCTGGGTTTTCTCAGATGCCTGGTTTGGAGAAATGACAGCTGAGCTTCATGTGTTCTGGAGTTATGCTACCAGCCAAGAAAGCGATGGAGACACTGGACTGGGCTTTGCATACTTTGGTCATGATATTTTTGGGATATTGATTGACGAGAAGCTTTCATACCATGACCATATTTCCCTCATAGTTAAAAACTGTTTTTATAAACTTCGTCAAATTAGGGCAATTTCCAAATTTCTTACTACATCATCTTTGAAAATATTAATCCATTCTTTTATAATATCAAAAATCGATTATTGTAACACTTTATTTTTAAATATTACTAATAAGGAAAAAAGGAGATTACAGATAATCCAGAATACAGCCGTAAAATTAATTTATAATGCAAAAAAGTTTGACCATGTTTCCCCTCTCTTGAAAGATGCGCACTGGTTACCTATCGGTCATAGGATCATGTTTAAAATAATGTTTCTTATTTTTAAGACATTAGCATCTAATGAACCACAGTTCATTTCCAAATTATTAATTCCTTATAAACCAAAACGCTCTCTGCGATCATCTGAACAAAACCTCCTTTCGGTACCGTCATTAAAGATTATTGGGACCAGAAGATTAGATATTTTTACAGTTATGGGCCCTCAATGGTGGAATACTCTACCTCAGTTTATTCGATCGGAACTAGATATTGTAAAATTTAAAACACTTTTAAAGACTTATTTATTTAAAGATGCCTATGATTTTTAAAACTAGTTTTTTTCAAATATTTTAAAATTTATTTCTTACATGGTGCTTTGGTTTTAAAATACCCTTCCTATTGTTTTTTCCTTTTTTAACTATACCCAAATATTGTAACTTTTATCCCTTTTCCTCAAACTCATGTATGTATAGTTTTAAATTTGAAATTTGTATTTATTTTGTAAGTTTCTTCTATCTAAATTGTAATATGTACATCGCCTAGAATCTGTAATAGGCGATTCATCAAAAATTGAATAAACTTGAAACTTGGTCAAAGACCCTCCTCGAGGGCCGCAATCCAGTCGGGTTTTCAGGATTTCCCCAATGAATATTCATGAGATCTATTAGCATACAATGAAAGCAGTGCATGCAAATAGATCTCCTGCATATTCATTGGGGAAATCCTGAAAACCCGACTGGATTGCGGCCCTCGAGGAGGGACTTTGACACCCCTGGTCTAGAGACAAGATGCTGGGTTCTGGGGCCTACCGTGTTAGGGATACCAGATTGTGCTATTGTAAAATCTGGCTCTCTGTAGCTTATTTGCTTTTTCAAGCAATAAACTCCTCGAGACTCTCTGGGCAGCTCACTTGATCCCTCCATTGCCCCAGGTACACAGTTAAATTGTGAGCCTGCTTGGACTAGCGTTATCGGACATCCGGATTTACCCCGATGGCTTTAAAAAACCCGTTACTTTGTCCGGGTTGCCCAAGTACCTGGCAGAAACCCAAAGAGTAGCAACATTCCAGAGCTGAGATTATGATGTCATAATGCCTCATTCCACCAATAAGAGCCAACCTCAGCAGTGATGTCACAATGGCTCGACTTGGCTAACATAAGAATTGCCCTACAGGGTGAGATGGATAACCTACTGGACTACCTTGTGTATGCTGGACCCTACAGCCATTGTAACACATATTTTATGGGACAGACTGAAAGTCCATCAAGCCCAGAATCCTGTTTCCAACAGCGGCCAACCCAAGTCCCAAATACCTAGCTAGATCCCTCTGTTGGCAGCTCTCACGCCATGTCTTGCCCTCCCGTTCTGTATCTGTCCCAGGCATGCATCAATTCTGTTACTGGTTATTCCAGGAAAACCACTTGCGTTATCCTTTTTCACATGGGTAATTTTTTTCAGTATTAGATTCTCCTGGGGAGTTTTATCTTCTTAAAAGAGAGAAAAAAATCAGTTGCTTTGATTTTGATGAAATCCAGAGCAGAAAAGGTGCCACAGATGTGTACCAAGAAGAAGCCAAACCGCCTCTCCTCTCTTTGATAAAAACACTTTCCAGGTATGTGTTTATCCCAGGGAGGCGTGATGTGATGAGAGAGCTGCTGTCTGCTGCTAGATTGAGGATGATCAGTACCAACTGGTACAAGGCAGTGACGGCTGCAGATGAGACAGGCACCGAGAGCCCCAACTGGCTTTTCCCTCCCTTCTTAACCAGAGCCAAACAGCTCCTTAACCCTTCGCATCCTCACGTAACACTGCTGTGGCTTCTGAAAGCACAGCTTGGAGCAATCTGTGTGCTGGGACAACCCAGTCCAGCAAGGGAAGCGCAATGTGCAGGACTTCTGTGGCGTATTATTGCGGGGGCTCTCAAACCGGAGCGCTTTCCCTGATGCGCAGAAAATATCACAGATTCTGCAGCTGAACTAGAAGCGAAACATCCCTCCAAAAGCACAGATTGTTCAATGCCTGATGAACCGGTGGCTGGACGCACTTTCGGGACAAAAAATGTCCATTTTTAGGTGTTTAGACAGTAATGCCCGGATTGTGCATCAGTCACGCGATGGCACCCGATAGAGAATCGCGCCTCCACAAAAGATAGGCACCAGGGTTTTCCGGGCCTACATATCTGTGTTGTGAATTGCACCTACGCTGGCACTTTATAGTGCCTGACGCCACTTCTGGCGTTAGCCACGCCCATAGAGGCATTAAGTGTTGGACATCACCTATGTAGGCGCAGTTCCGGCCCCTTTTATTTTACCGTGTTTCACTGTAAATCAGTGTTTCTCAATTAACTTAGGCGCCAAGTGCTCGATATTCAAAGCGATTTGGCTTCTGCCTCATGAAATCGCCTGTTAAGCGCCAGCAGCCGTCAACTGGTTTGTGCCCATCTGAGAACTGGCTATTTGGGGGATGTTTTAGGGCAGGGCTGGGCAACTCCGGTCCTCGAGGGCCGGAATCCGGTCGAGTTTCAGGATTTTCCCCATGCATATGCATGAGATCTGTTTGCATGCACTGCTTTCAATGCATATGCATGGGGGAAATCCTGAAAACCCGACTGGATTCCAGCCCTCGAGGACCGGAGTTGCCCACCCCTGCTCTAGGGGCAGATTCCGCCCTCGGCCGGTTAAGTGCCCACATTCAGCACTTAACCGACCAGATTAACCGCATAAATAGGACAGTTGCTGGTGGATTATTGGGCCCTAATTGTTGAACAGGATGTCTAGGTGTAGCAAGAGTGGGAGGTGCCCTTCCCCCATACCTCTAGTTTGCTGCCACGAGCAATAAGAACTTCAATGTGCTTCTCACGATCCCGTCAGATCTCCCTCTTCCGTCACTTCTCCCTCTGCCGTCACTTCTATGTGCGGCACCCGGAAGTGACCTCGGCGGGAGAGACTACGCGGTCACAAGGAGCATGTTGAAGCTAGAGGGACAGGGGAAAGGAAGGGGGGCGCGTGGCGAGGGGAGGACTGGGAAGAGGAGGAAAGGTCCTGGCACCCCCACCCCCACATGGTGGACTGCCTTCCCTTAATAAGCCATTGCCTATTTTCACTTCTGTTTTATAAAGATGCGCAGGTGCCTATGTGTCCTGTAACATAACATAACATCGTACTTATAAACCGCGTAACCGTTAGTTCAACGCAGTTATCAAAAGATTAACAATAAAAATAACATAAGAAACACACAAAATGATTTGGTACTTTGAGAAAAGGTAAGTTTTTTTTCAATTGAGTTCTAAAATGTGTGTAAGAGCAAACGCTACGCAACAAAGGTCGAAATTCCATAGAAAGTAGCCTGGAATGCTAATGTATGATCCAAAGTATTTTCGGGAAGCATTTTGGATATGTGCGTTGAATACTGTGACCCCTTTAAGTTTAAATTTGGAGACTGAGTAGGCATCTTTGAGGATTGGGTGATGGCACAATACGTCACAGAGCAAGTGTGATGGGAAATGGTAACCTTGGCCATTTTCTCCAAAAGAAACAGGGGCAGATGGTTTCTCGGCAGGAAAAGGTAAATTATGTGGTTAGGACTAGATTTGAATATTTTGTATAATAGTTTGTCCTTGATAAAGCCAGGATGTGTAAAAACACTAGCGGCACTGCAGCAGCAAAACTGGGGGGACGGGATAGAAAATTGAATGAATAACTAACTAAATAACATCTACGTTCAAGCTGCAGATGTTAACATCTGCTCGACTACAAAAGTAAATATCTGCACATAAGGCATCCAAGTATGCGCATATTTTAGCATATTTTATCACACATTTAAGTAGATCGGAGAGGGTCATAATGCCGCTTTATAGAGCAATGGTCAGACCCCACTGCGTCCAACATTGGTCTCCCAACCTAAAAAAGGATATAAAACTACTGGAGAGGGTGCAGAGACGAGCAACAAAACTAGTAAAAGGTATGGAGAAACTGGAATACAAGGATTGACTTAAGAGACTGGGATTGTTCTCCCTTGAGAAAAGGAGACTGCGAGGGGATATGATCGAGACCTTCAAAATACTGAAAGGAATCGACAAAATAAAGCAGAAAAAACTATTTACATTGTCCAATTTGACACGGACAAGAGGACACGGAATGAAGCTAAGGGGGGACAAGTTCAGGACCAATATCAGGAAGTTCTGCTTCACGCAACGAGTGGTGGACACCTGGAATGCTCTCCCAGAGGAGGTTATTGCGGAATCGACCGTCCTAGGTTTCAAAAGCAAACTAGATGCACATCTCATTACGAGAGGCATAGAGGGATATGGGTGACTAAAAATTATGCCAGGTATACACCTGGCAGGGCCTCCGAGTGTGCGGATCACCGGACTTGATGGACCGAGGGTCTGATCCGGAGATGGCGCTTCTTATGAAATAGAGACCAGAACTGAGAGAAAATTACAAGAACAAGTGGTGCAAGGGAAACAGGCTGAGGACGTCACAGACACACAGCAGCAGGAGGAGGATGAAACTCGGGGGCTGGCAAACCATGAGGAGGACCTCAGGAGTACCAAAACATGTGGCCATACCAGGGTACAAACTATACAGGAGAGACAGGGCACATAAAAAGGGTGGAGGAATAGCGCTGTACGTAAAAGACTCCATACCCTCAACCAGGATGGAAACAACAGTTCAGGCGGATGGCTTGGAATCACTATGGGTTAAGCTACAGGGAGGAACTGGGGCAGACATTAAAATGGGTCTGTACTACCGCCCACCAGGACAACCTGAAGAAATCGACCAGGACCTGGAGGCAGAACTGAGGCAGGTATGCAGAAGCGGAAAGGTGATGGTGATGGGGGACTTCAACTATCCTGGGATAGACTGGAGTATTGGGCACTCAAACTGCGCAAGGGAGACCAAATTCCTAGAGGTCATGAGGGACTGCTTCATGGAGCAACTGGTCAAGGAACCAACACGGGGTGACGCCACTCTTGACCTAATCTTCAACGGACTAGAGGGGCCAGCAAAGGAGGTGACAGTATTAGCCCCGCTAGGTAACAGTGATCACAACACGATCCAGTGCAGGCTAGAAATTGGATCATCAAAGGGGAAAAGAACCACAACGACAGCACTCAACTTCAAAAAAGGAAATTATCATGCCATGAGGGAAATGGTGGGAAAAAAACTCAAAGGTAACATAGGGAAGATGGATTCCGTAGAGAAAGCCTGGACCTTACTCAAGGGAACTGTGCACGAAGCGCAAAACCTGTGCATCCCCAAGTTCAGGAAAGGGTGCAAAAAAAATAGAACAAAAAACCCAGTGTGGATAACAAATGCAGTGAAGAAGGCGATAAGCGACAAGAAAGCATCGTTCAGAAAATGGAAAAAAGACAAAACAGAGGAGAACCAAAAAGTGCACAAAGAACACCAGAAGGAGTGTCACCGAGCGGTTAGAAAAGCAAAAAGAGAATATGAAGAGAGACTGGCAGAGGAAGCAACAAACTTCAAGTCTTTCTTCAAGGGGAAGCAACCGGCAAGAGAAGAAGTGGGACCATTGGATGATGGAGACAGGAAGGGAGTGGTAAAGGAAGAGAAAGAAATAGCTGACAGGTTAAATGAGTTCTTCACGTCAGTTTTCACGAGGGAAGATATAACTAACATCCCAGAACCTGAAGAGAGCGGAAAAGGAGACCAAGATGTAAAACTGGTCAATTTAGAGGTAAGCCAAGAAGATGTACTCAAGCAGATAGACAGACTAAAGAGCGACAAATCTCCAGGTCCGGACGGCATTCACCCAAGGGTACTCAAGGAACTAAAAAACGAAATAGCGGAGCCACTTCGACAAATATACAGCCTATCCTTAAAAACCGGAGAGATCCAGAAGGACTGGAAAATAGCAAATGTCACGCCCATCTTCAAGAAGGGCTCAAGGGGAGACCCAGGAAACTACAGGCCAGTGAGCCTGACCTCAGTCCCAGGAAAGATGATGGAGGCACTGATTAAGGACATCATCTGTGAACACATCGAAAACAATGAGCAGCTAAAACCGAGTCAGCATGGCTTCTGCAAGGGTAGGTCATGCCTCACAAACTTATTGCACTTCTTCGAGGGGGTAAACAGCCAGGTGGATAAAGGGGAATCTATAGATATCATTTACCTTGACTTCCAAAAAGCCTTCGACAAGGTACCACACGAAAGGCTGCTTAAGAAGATATGGAACCACGGGGTACAAGGGGTGATCCACCGATGGATCAAAAACTGGCTGGCGAACAGGGAACAGAGGGTTGGCGTAAAGGGCCATTACTCAGACTGGAAAGGGGTCACGAGCGGAGTTCCGCAGGGGTCGGTGCTGGGACCACTCCTGTTCAATATCTACATAAACGACCTAGAGGCGGGAACCAAGTGTGAGGTTATTAAATTTGCAGATGACACCAAACTATACAGCAGGGCTCAAACCAGGGGAGACTGCGAAAATCTCCAAAAGGATCTAACGCAGCTGGAAAAGTGGGCCGAAAAATGGCAAATGAGCTTCAACGTAGGGAAATGCAAGGTCATGCACGTGGGGAAAAAGAACCCGATGTTCACATACAGAATGGGGGGAACACCGCTAGGGGTCAGTAACCTGGAGAGAGACCTGGGAGTGATGGTAGACGCAACACTGAAGGCATCGGCGCAGTGCGCTACAGCCTCAAAGAAAGCTAACAGAATGTTGGGTATCATTAAGAAGGGTATTACGACCAGGACGAAGGAAGTCATCATGCCGCTGTATCGTGCAATGGTGCGGCCGCATCTGGAGTACTGTGTCCAGTACTGGTCGCCGTACCTCAAGAAGGACATGGCAGTACTTGAGGGAGTACAGAGAAGAGCAACTAAACTGATAAAGGGAATGGAAAATCTCCCATATACCGACAGGTTGAAGCAGTTGGGACTTTTCTCACTGGAAAAGCGGAGACTTAGAGGAGACATGATAGAAACCTTCAAGATCCTGAAGGGCATAGAAAAAGTAGACAGGGACAGATTTTTCAAATTAAGGACCACCACAAGTACAAGGGGGCACTCGGAGAAATTGAAAGGGGACAAATTTAGAACAAATGCTAGGAAGTTCTTTTTCACTCAGAGGGTGGTAGATACATGGAACGTGCTTCCAGAGGCTGTTGTAGACAAGAAAACATTAAATGGTTTCAAAGAAAGTTTGGATAGATTCCTAGAAGAAAAAGGGATTGAAGGGTATAGATAGATATAGACCACTACTCAGGCGATGGGCCTGATGGGCCGCCGCGGGAGCGGACCGCTGGGCAGGATGGACCTATGGTCTGCCTCAGCAGAGGCAACTTCTTATGTTCTTATGTTCTTATGTTATAATCAAGTATAATCAAGTATAATGCGCATATTTTAGCATATTTTATCTCACATTTGTGTATATTAGCATGCTTATAATCAAGTATGCGCGTATATTAGTATATTTTTATCACACGTGCTTATATTAGCATGGATATAATCAAGTATGCGCGTATTATAGCATATTTTATCACACATGTGCGTATATTAGCATGGATATAATCAAGTATGTGCATATAGTAGGGGAATTGGGGATTGGCCCTTAATTTTCTTAAATAATTCCCGGGGCAGTATTGACTCTCCTGGGCTCAGATTTTCTGTTTTTGTAGCTCTTTGCTTTCCCGGTATTTTGAACTTAAGAGAGCTGCTCTGTCCTCTTACTTCTAGGATTTAAACGGGCAGGTTAAAGAACCTTGTCCCCGTCTGTGCCACCTGAAGAAAGGACCCAGTGGGTATGGATTTAATCTCCACAGTGAGCGGTCCAAGCCAGGCCAGTACATCCGCTCCGTGGATCCAGGATCACCAGCTGCAAGAGCAGGGCTGCGAATGCATGACAGGCTGTTGGAGGTAAGATGTTTTTTACGTTCATGGATAAGCTTGTACGCCCACAGCTGCTGCGCTTACAGCAAGAATGAGGTGAAAAGGGTTTTAAACTTAACATGCCAATGTAATTTTGAAAGTTCTTTGTAATGTCACTGTCTGTATACAGTCTCTTCCCTTGTAAACCACTTGGAACTGTTTGTGGTATGGCGGGATATAAAAATAAAGTGATTACAGTGGTACCTCGGTTTACGAGTGCACCGGTTTGCGAGTGTTTTGCAAGACGAGCAAAACATTCGCAAAATCGGCGCCTCGGAAACCGAGCATGCTTCGATTTGTGAGCGGCGCCCCCCGCAATCCGGCACCCTCCCCGCCGCGATTCAGCACCCCTCTGCTGCGATTTGGCACCCCCCCACCGCTTCTTACTGTCATCTGGGCCTCGGCACCGGCATGTCCTGTGCGTTGGTGCCGGTGCCCGAAGATTGGCCTCCTCTTCTTGCTGGGCCTTGAGCATCTGCGCATGCTCAAGGCCTGCGAGTTCACGCTCTCTCTCAGATTCTCGGAGGCCTTGAGCATGCGCAGAAACTCAAGACCCAGCAAGAAGAGGAGGCCGATCTTCGGGCACCGGCACCAACACACAGGACATGATGGTGCCGAGGCCCAGATGGCAGTAAGAAATGGCGGGCGGGGGGGGAGGGTGCCGGATCGCGGGGAGGGGGGTGCCGGATCGCAGGGGGGGGGCTTTGAGGGGAGCAATGCCGGTTCTCGTGGGGGGAGGGGGATAGAGCAGCGCCGCTGGCCTCGGTGGGGGGGGATGGGAACGTATCAAAGCGAGTTTCCATTATTTCCTATGGGGAAACTCGCTTTGATATACGAGTATTTTGGTTTATGAGCATGCTTCTGGAACGAATTATGCTCGTAAACCAAGTGACCACTGTATATGGGTAAAAAGCAGGGAGGAGCGTTCAGTTCACTAACAAGTCTTAAAAAAGCTTACTGTGTTTTGAACTATGGATTCATGGGCATATAACCAACCTATACATTAATGGAATGAAACAGACTGAAAAAAAGCCCAAATGATACCAGGGCCTCCAGACCTGCATTGAGTGGGAGGGAGATTTGTTTATTGGGCTTATAAAAATGTTGTTCTTTTTTGGAGGGATGCTGGAAGATGTTGAATTACAGATCCAAGAGGTCATCTTTGTTCGTAATGCTGTGGTTTTTCACTTGATCACTGTAAAAAGCCCAAATAACCTGAAAATGAAGCAAAAAATTCTGGTCCGTGCAGCTCCCAGTAGAAAGCATCTACCAGTATTCGCGTGATGAGCTGTCTGTTACCACATTTGGACAAGTAAAAAAAGAGGACGTGTGCCCCACCCCCCAAAAAGAAAACCTCGTCCCCTCTCCTTCTCTGAGCTCAGGGGCCGAGTCTGGAGGGCATCTGAGCATGTGTGTGACATCATTGGTTCGCATTTGCGTATGCTCAGAGGCCCTCCAGACGCAGTGCCAGGGCCTTCTAAAACCCGGACAGACTGCCAGGTTTTCCAAAATCCGTCCGACCCCCGGACAGTCTCTAAAAAGAAGACATGTCTGGATAAATCCGGACATCAGGAAACCCTAGTCATAACCACATGAAGAGGTGTTGGTGGAAGTGGAGGCAAAGAACAGGTGTCGCTCACATCATCTACTCTACATGCATCCGGACTGGAGCCACAGTTACTTCATAATGCAGTGGTTAGAGCTACAGCCTCGGCACCCTGAGGTTGTGGGTTCAAATCCCGCACTGCTCCTTGTGACCTTGGGCAAGTCACTTAATCCCCATTGCTCCAGGTACATTAGATAGGGAAAACTGCTCAAGTCCCTGAATAATTTGTAACTCACATAGAATTGTAGGAAATGCAGAAAATAAATTATTTCTTTAAAAAAGTTTGAAAAGACGTACAGAACTAGTGCAAAGTCCACAGGTTAAAAATACCCTCAACTGGCATTGCAAGTGGGATAACGGGACCAAGGCCCAGCGACTGGAGCTTGAGGGCAGGGTGGTTGGTTTGCCCCTCCACCCCAACCCCTGATAAGCCCAGAGTGCTTTTGGTAGATAGCGGAAACATGGCGTGCCGGTGGAACTCGAGTGCGTGTGAATATGGGTGGTAATTTATATCGTAGAGCGCTGGTGCGATGCTTGGTCTATAATAATAATTTTATTTCTTATATACCGCTATACCATAAGTTCAAAGCAGTTTACAACAAGTTACATACAATGAGTGTATGAGATGTAAGGGGAACAGAAAAAGTACTTTCTGGGATACAAAATGCAAATGGAAGAGAACCAAGATGGCTTGAATCAATAGGAAGTATCTAGTCAGAGATTGGGGTGCAGGGGAAAACAATTTGGGTGGAATACCTTTACAAATGGGAAGAAGGATGAGTTAATCTAAAATCAAGAGAACTGGGGATTGGGATGAAGATAGCTGAGGGGGATTGGGTAAGAATTAGGAATTAGAATTTGTTAAAGAGACGGGTCTTCAGTGATTTTCTGAAGTCGGCGTAAGAAGTGGCCTTTACGAGCCATGTGTATAAGGGGGATGTAGGTGGCTACTTTCCTTATAGAATATTAGGCTGACCCCGTTATCTGCGTGCGTGTTCCTAGACACGAGTACTTGTGCCAGACCCTATTACTGGTTTAAGTGCAACCTGCTGTAGCCGCTTTGGGTGAAACTCTTCAAAAAGGCGGTTCATAAATCCTAGTCAATAAATAAACAAACCTGTCTGACATGTACAACCTTTAGTCTTGCTACAGATGCTATAAGCTCCGCCCACATGTTTGGTTATCTGTAAAATATCGACTGTTTCAGATGTGGGCGCTTCAGTGGATTTTTGGCATTTGCGTGCATGGAATTCCCCCCCGTAGGGAGCGGGCCACACGTCACCAAGAGAGTGGAATGACAGCATCTGAACGGTTTAAGCCAGTGTCCTGCAGGCATTTTTCTAGTCCTGGTGCACTGAACTCAGGGCCGCAGCTGCAGGACATCAACGCGACGCTGTCACGTGCATGTGTAACGTTTGCGCGAGCGCAGTGGCCCTCCAGACAGGGTCCTGAGTCTGCTATCGTGCCGGTGGGGGGGGGGGGGGGGTTGCTGAAGCAGGAGAGGCGCTGGGGCAGGCGCAGGCCGAGTACAGGACGTGCCTCTTGCCGCGAGAGACGCATCCTGTAAGCAGTCAGTATCCTTCTTGCCGGCATCTCGCGGTGCACAGTTTGTGATGGACTGGTTTGAGCAGAGGAGGGAACTGGAGGCAGCCGAGAGTCGAACAGCTGATCTGCCCCTGGTCTGGGAGTGGCACCCATGGGTGTTTGTGACCCAGAAGAGCTGGGCATGTTGCTCTCGAGGCTGTGTGACCTCCTGCTGATGACCCCTGAATGCACTCTGGGATAACGGCCCTGTTTGGGAAGCAGCTTTCAATGCTGGGCTTCTACATTTTTAATGCATTCCCAGGAACACAAAGTGTGTCTGGTCTGGCTTTATTACTCCTTTTTTTCATCTGGCACCTGTGCAAAGGGCCGTGAGACATGACGAGCCACCTCGGGGACCAGGAAAGATGATACCCTACCTGGGCTCTTGGTGGCTTCAATAAATATTTGATGGAAGGGGGGAGTTAGCAACCTCCTTGGCTGCGAAGGGAGAGGTTTTCAGGGAGTTGCTAAGAAACGAGGCGAGAGACTGCTCCCGGGTGCCGCTCTTCTGGACGGCAGCAAATGTGGCGTGGAAGTGTGTGCGCAGTGAGCAGGGATTATGCTTAGGGAGGAGGAAGAGAGAGTGCGCCTAGGAGAGGAGACGGAAAGGAGAAAGCGTGAGGGGGAGGGGGATATTTCTCACAGAGGTCCCTGTGGGGGAAGGCGAGTTTGTGCCCCTGTACGTGGTGTCGCTCTTTGTATAGTGTGAGGGAGCGGTTTGGGGGGAGCTGAAGGTCGGGCTGCTGATTTCAACATGTCATAGATTTTTAAATTCCGCAGTGAAACGGGTTTTAAGGTGCTACTGACCTTTCAGGTCTATCCACAGAATACATACACATCGATCGCTTTCATCTCCGTATGAAGGGAAAGGGTTTGGATTTTGAAGTGACTTGACCAGGGTTGCCAGAAGTCCGGGAAAACCTGGACATGTCCTTTGAGTTAGAGGATTTTCAAAATCTAGCAGTTTGGGTTTTGGAAGTCCCTGAGCTTGGAGCCGTGCCTGGAGGGGCTCTGAGCATGCGTGGGTGCAGCCCAGACTTGGGAAAGGAAAAGGGAAGAGGTGTGTGTGAGGACGGGGCTGGGGGCACGTGTCCTCTCCTTTCTTGAAATTTGGTAACCCTAGACTTGACCAAGGTCACAGGGAGCAGAGTGGGATTTGAACCCTGGCTCTCTGCTTCCCAGACTCTTGTGTCCCTCCTCTCCGGGGCTCCCTGGAAGTCAGTCAGCACATATGGAAATGTTACAACAGCTCTGGGGAAGGACTTCATTCTGTACCGTGTTTCCATGTGTCGGAGCCTCTCGCACCACAGGGCCGGTTTATTAATCCGTGTGTTAGAACTGTGTGCTAACTTCCAAGTTTATTTTGAATTTGATATTCTGCCCATCGACACAGCCATCTGAGCCTAATCAGGTACCCTAAGTATTTTTCCTATCTGTCCCAGCAGGCTGACAATGTAACTTCAGTGTAATTTCCTCGCACACGTGTTGCTCTTGACGGAGTAAACAAATGACATGAGAAAATGAGCAAGGCCAGAAAAATCGGCTCTCGCTGCTGGGATAATCTTCCTGTCAATGTGTGAGACAATCCTCCTTAATCTCTGGTGGCTAAGTTGCCTGGGAAGCCCCCCACCCCTCCCCCAAAAAGAGAATTCCTGGTGGCCCGTTGGGCTCTGCACATTCTCCTTCTCTTTCTGTCCTCCCTCTAATCCAGGCAGGAGTGATGCCCACTTACTCTGGCCTCCGCCGCAGTCGTGTCTGACTCCTAGTGGTACATTCTGACGTACCACTAGGGGTTTCAGTGTTTCCCTTATTCCTTGCAGTATGTGGGATATACCACTAGGGGTCAGGCACACTGGTTTTCAAGGTGGCAACACTGGAAAACGCAGGGAAGAGTGGACATTGGGGGAAATGAGGGTAGGGAGGCTGCTTTAGGCACTGAAATTAAGGAAGGAGTGGAGAAGCTTTGGGGTCCACAGGCCTATTGGGGTCATTTCGCTGTGGTGCTAAAACCCCTGAGCTGGAGTGAAGATTCAGTGCTTAAAAGGAGCAAAGTGTGCCGAAACGTAGCACATTTATTTGCGCTGGGAGCAATTTCTGATTTGGCTGGTTCCAGAACTGCCACATGGCGACACCAGAAAGTATTTCTTCACAGAGAGAGTGGTTGATCATTGGAACAAGCTTCCAGTGCAGGTGATCGAGGCAGACAGCGTGCCAGACTTTAAGAATAAATGGGATGCCCATGTGGGATCCCTACGAGGGTCAAGATAAGGAAAATGGGTCATTAGGGCATAGACAGGGGGTGGGTAAGCAGAGTGGGCAGACTTGATGGGCTGTAGCCCTTTTCTGCCGTCATCTTCTATGTTATGTTTCTATGTATTAAAAAGATCGCACAGTTTATCATATCGGCCTCCGTGAGTGGGGTGCTAGTGGCTTGCGATTGGCTGAGGATGTACGATCATGTCGCTCCTTATTATCGTGAGCTTCATTGGCTCCCAGTGGAGGCCCGGGTGATTTTCAAGTTGGGATGCTTATATTATAAAGTTGCTTTGGTGTTGCTTCATCATATCTTGTTGATAGATTTGTCATCATGACACACGAGAGGAGTAGAAAATCTCACGCCCTATTTACGTTCCCTTCAGCAAAGGGCTGCAAAAGTAAGAACCATCCTGGGCATTGTCTTTCTTATCAAGCTGCTTCTTATGACAAAGATTTCCGTCCATTATTGATTAGATCTATATCTTATAAACATTATAGAAAACTTTTGAAGACTTTTCTTCTCTCCAAATTCTTGGCTGTTTTTTCCCCATAGCATAATCTTTTGTTAACTGCATTGAACTAACAGTTATGCGGTCTAGAAATCTGCTATTAAGTTATGTGATGTTGGAACGATGACAAGAGTCCGTGTTTTGCAGGTGAACGGACAGAATGTGGAGGGTCTGAAACACTCTGAGGTTGTGTCCCTCATCAAGGCTAAGGAGAATGAGACGGAGCTGCTGGTGGTGGACTCCGAAACAGAGGAGAACTGTAAAAAGCTCGGCATAACGCCCACAGAGGCTCACATGGCAGGTGAGAGAGCACATACTGCCCCCCTGTGGCAAGAGACAAATAGTGCATCATTTCTTAGCCTTTGGGAGTGACACAGTGGTGTAGTGAGGGTAGGGGGCGCCCTCCCACACTCCTCCTCCACCTCCCACTTGCACCCTCCCTTCCCCCGTCCCTCTTTAAATCTTCTTCAGCCTGCTGCTTGCATCGGCATTGGGTTTCCCCTCTGATGTCACTTCCTGGCCCCGCGACCAGGAAGTGATTTCAGAGGGGAGCCAGGCCAGAGACGTTGCTTGCACTGGCAAAGATTTAAAGAGGTTCTGGGGGAAGGCAGGGCGCGAGCATGGTGTGGGGTTGTGGAGAAGTGCCGGTGCCCCCCCCACCTCCCAAAATGGCGACCGGGTCAGTCCCTTACTATGCCAGTGGAGTGACAGAATCAGGTTTTGATACTCTGTATACCTGGGAACTTTTCACGTTTCTAAATAATTTCATGAAAACAGTTTATAGCTTTGACGGGGCCCATGACGGAGCTTGCACTGGAAGCCACACCCTGGTCCTGACATGTCAGAAACTGCCTGAAAGAGCCCTCTTAAGCTTGAGGCTAACTCTGGCCTGGAGAATTCACTCCTAAGGGAAGAGGAGAAGGGACGTTGATGGCGAAAATTGGTTTGGGATATTCTGAAATTTTTCCTCAATATTAGGATTTTTATTTTGTGTGTGTGGAGAGGGGGGTGGCTGTTTCACACATTCAATTTTAATACATGTAGTCTATGTGCCAGTGGCGTACCTAGCATATGTGACACTCAGGGCCCATCATTTTTTGGCACCCCCCCATCTGTATGAAAAACATGATTTTTAGTAACAATCCACACGTCGCACATGAGTACCTAGGAAAAGGCAGCATCTTACATGTGCAGTGAGCAGTACAACATCAATACACCCATTGTAAAACTAAACAAGCCAGACTAGTACAGATCAATTCTGCACAGTCAATCCTAACAGAAAACCATGTCTTTTAAACACACAGAAAACACCTTCGCCTAGTATGGAATATGTTACATTACATTAGAGACTTCTATTCCGCCTGTACCTTGCAGTTCTAAGCGGATTACAATTGAAGATGGCTGGACATTTCCAGGAAGTTACAAATTTTAGGAATAGCTACATAGAGAGGCTAGGTTATGAATTAGGGTTAGATACATAGTAGTTAAAGTTTAAGTTACAGTTTAGGGATAGATGCATAGTGGAGGCTAAGAGGGGAAATTTAAGGAAGGGAAGACATTTGAGGAAACTTGTAGGGAGGGAGGAGATTAGGGTTGGCTACATGAAAGAGTTTGCAAGGAGGGGGATGTTGCGGAGGAGGGGGGGGATAAGCGGAGAGGATAGTTTCTTTGAATAACAGAGTTTTGATTTCTTTTCGAAAAGATTTAAAGTCACATGTGGTTGTCAACAGGATAGAGATGGATGGGTCTAGCTTCGCCGCCTGCGTTGCTAGGAGGCCATCATACATCTTCTTGCGTTGAATGCCCTTGAGTGGTGGGTAGGAGAATGGGATCTGTGTTCTCCTTAGTCTGGGTGTGAAGTTTCGGTTTAGGTGGTTGTTCAGGTAGGTGGGTGCAGTTCCGTTTATTGCCTTGAATAATAGACAGTAGAATTTGAATTGAATTCGGGCTCGTATTGGTAGCCAGTGTGAGTCTAGGAAGGCATTGGTGATATGGTCAAATTTTCCAAGTGAATAGATCGATCTTAGGGCTGTATTTTGGATGGTCTGTAGCTGCTTTATCAAATTTAAGGGACATGGTAAATAGAGGATGTTACAGTAGTCCACCAGTCCTAGGACAAGGGATTGGACTATGATCCTGTAGTGTTCTTTGTCAAAGAATTTTCTGATTTTACGCAGGTTGCGCATGGTGAAAAAAGCTTTTTGGGTGATTTTGTTGATTTGGACTTGCATTGTACAGCATCTGTCTATCGATACTCCAAGGATTTTGAGGGATGGCTGTATGATGTATTTGGTGGTGTTTACTTCAAATTCTGTTATGGAAGGGGTTTTATCCTTTTCAAGTAGTAGAAATTTTGTTTTCTCTGAGTTCAGCTTCAGTTAACATAAAGCAATGCCTCTCCTGGGTCAGACCTGAGGTCCATCATGCCCAGAAGTCCGCTCACGCGGCGGCCCAACAGGTCCAGGACCTGTGCAGTAATCCTCTATTTATACCCATTCTTCCACTGCTTCCAGTGTTATTTTTAGGTTGCCTAATGAGGTGGGGTCAATATGGTTATGTCATCAGCTTAGATGAAAGATAATATGTTTAGGGTATCTAGAGTGGTACCGAGGGAGGATATGAAGAGGTTGAAGAGCATAGGTGACAGCGGTGACCCTTGAGGAACTCCACAGGGGTTAGACCAGGGGTCTGATTTAAGATCGTTTGACTTAACTCTGTATGTTCTAGTCTTAAGAAATCCTTGGAACCAGTTGTAAACTCTTCCTGAGATCCCTATGGTGTCTAGAATCTGAAGTAGTATGGTATGATCTACCAGGTTGAATGCCGCAGAGAGATCGAGTTGAATTAGCAACATCTTTCCTCCTTTGCTGAGGTGCTGTCGAGCTGTGTCTAGCAATGTTGCCAATAATGTCTCTGTGCTGTGGTTGGATCTGAATCCCGATTGAGAGGGGTGAAGTAGGTCATGGTCTTCCAGGTAGTTGGTGAGGTATTGTGCCACTAGATCTTCTGTAATTTTAACGTCATCACAAACTAACCCCACCCCTTTTACAAAACTGTAGTGTGGATTTTAGCCACGGTGGTAACAGCTCTGACGCTCATAGAATTCTGAGTATCAGAGCTGCTACCACCATGGCTGGCGCTAAAAAACGCTCCACAGTTTTGTAAAAGGGGGGATAAAATAGAAATACATAGAGAAAAGTTAAATTGAACCAGCAAGAAGCTGGACTCTGCATACAATGCAACACCATAGAAACAGTGACACATGTCTCCTAAAGCAATAAATAAATAGAACATTTTTTTCTACCTTTGTTTTCTCTGGTTTCTGCTTCCCTCATCTTCTTGTTACTCTCTTCCTTCCATCCACTATCTGCCATCTCTCTGCCCCTATATGGCATCTTCTCTCCTTCTATGCCCCTTCCAGAAACTGTATGCCTCCCCCTTCCATCTCTCCTTTCACCCCCATTGGTCTGGCATCTCTCTCCTCTCCTTCCCTCTCCCACACCTCTCTTCTGCAATTCCTTTCTTCCCTCATTTTCCTTTTCAATTTATTTTATGCATACATCTAGATTACGTTCTTACTACCCTCTCAATTTCCTTTTTTACTGTCTACCTACAGCTCGCCACCTCTTTCCCTCACCCCCTCCAGTATTTCCCTAACTCAATCCTTTTCCCCCATCATGTGCCTCCTTTTATTTATCCCCTCCTTCCATCATCTGCCCTCTTCTCTCTCCCCACTTCCACCATCTGCCCCTTCTCTCTCTTTCCCCCCACTTCCATCATCTGCCCTCTTCTCTCTCCTTCTCTCCACTTCCATCATCTGCCCCTTCTCTCTCTTTCCCCCCTCCTTCCATCATCTGCCCTCTTCTCTCTCCCCCTTCTCTCCACTTCCATCATCTGCTCTCTTCTCTCTCCCCACTTCCCTCATCTGTCCCCTTCTCTCAATCTCTCCATCCACCACAGGCCCATCTTTCTCCCTTCCTCACCTTTCCGATTTTGGCAACAAGATCAGCAAGCCCCCCCCCCCCCCCCCCCCGCGACAGCACTCAAGTTCGGCCTCCTTATCCCGGCATCAACAGAACTTCAGATCGGCAACAGGTGCTCAGTCAAAAGCTTCCCTCTGACTAAACTGCCTGGCGGAAACAGGAAGCTGAGTCAGGGGAAGCTTTTGACTGAGCACCTGTTGCCGATCCACTTGTACCTGTTCTACTCCACTCAGGATTTTGTAGATTTCAATCATATCTCCCCTCAGCCGTCTCTTTTCCAAGCTGAAGAGCCCTAACCGTTTTAGTCTTTCCTCATAAAGGTGTTCCATCCCCTTTATCATCTTGGTCGCTCTTCTTTGAACCTTTTCTAGTTCCGCTATATCTTTCTTGAGATAAGGAGACCAGAACTGAACGCAATACTCCAGGTAAGGTAGCTGCAGTCAAGGCAAAATGGGAACCATCAACACATTCTGTTACCCACAGGGAGGGTGGATAGTTTACACATAGCCCTTGTGTGTGTGTCCATTTACATTAAACAACTGAAAGCAATCTATATTAAAGGAGATGGCATTTGATCTTCTGCCTTTCTGTGGTTACAATCAGAGCAGTTTGCATATTAGATACAGCCTACTTCTTTTGTACTTGGGCCAATGGAGGGTTAAGCAACTGGCTCGGTGGGAATTGAACCCAGGTCCACAGGGCAGCTTCTCCTATCTAAGGTGAATGGGGAACTAAAAGTGAATTGAGATGGGTGAAGGTTCATTTTGAGGGCCTGGATATAGAAAAAGTCATACGGACCTAAGAATAGCCTTACTGGGTCTGACCAAAGGTCCATCAAGACCAGTAGCTCGTTCTCACGGTGGCCAGTCCAGGTCTCTAGTACCTGGCCAAAACCCAAATAGTAGCAACATTCCATGCTACCGATCCAGGGCAAGCACTGGCTTCCCCCATGCCTCTCTCAATTCAGGTTTACAAGTACCTGTCAGAATCGCACACCGAAGACAAGAATTCACTGGTTTTCTCAAAGTTAGGACTAACAGAGGATTGGTACAGTTCAGCAGAGAGGGACAGTGAGACCTGGAACAGCAGGGGGCGCTGTATGTCAGGTGTTGTGTGCATATCAGAACTGGAACAGCAGGGGGCGCTGCATTGGCACAGTTGTGCATGAGGGATCTCAGTGTTGGAATAGGGCAGGACTTAGATATGTTGGCAGAGCAGTGGATGTATGGGAGTCTCATGAAAATAGCAGGTGGCACTGCAGAGCTGTGGGCAGGGAGTGTCTTAGTACTGGCATAGTTTATTGTGTCTCAGGATGGAAATGAAAGTATATTGGCAGACCCTTAATGAAACTTTTTTCTTTTTTTTTCCAATGTAACTCCATTCAAAATTCCCTTCGTTATGACGACATGTAGCATTGCCCTGGTGGTGAGCAGAGGGCCGAAGTGTATTTATGTTCTGCCTCTGATTTTGTTTTAGGTGGGTTCTCTCGGCCGATTACCAACGGATCTGCGCAGATGCAGGTGAGAGCTGTCACATGACCCATGAGACAGAATCCAGCAGTCAGGATTTCACGTCCAGGGAAAGAGCAAATGGTTTAATCTATTGAAGATTGTATTATTTGATGTGAATGGGGATGTTATATTGTAAACCTCCTGGGTATTAGGCAGGTAATAAGGGCTTGAAATAAAAAAAGAAGATATATTCTGGAATGGGCACAGACCACTGCAGGAGATAGCCGGCTGTCTCTCATGGTCCATCGTATCTGGCGACTGGCATTGAATTTCCGGTTTATATTTGGCCGGATGAGATATAGATGACCAAGTCTCAGCGACCAAAAATAGACCTGCTTTTTAGATGGGTCTATATAGCCGCTAAACTTAGATGTCCAGCTGCCTAAAACTGGCTCTGAAGGGTCACCGGCCAATCTGCTGAACGGGATAGACGGCCATCTCCCACTGAATACTGGCAGATATCCATCCGGGAAAACACTGACATGTCCTCTTTTTAGTCCTGAATGGACTTTCCAAAACCCAACGTTTGTCCGGGTTTTGGAAAGCCCCTACAAGCTCCCGCATCTGAAGGGCCTCTGAATATGCGTGGATGACGTGACATGCATCTGCGCATGATCTAGGCTCTCCAGATGCGGCCGGAGATCGTGGCAAAGAGAGGAGGCTTTCTGGGGGGCGAGGCTGGAGGGTGAAACAGGGCGGGGCTAGAGCAGGGCTGGAAGTGGAATGGTGCGGGATCATGTGTCCAGGGTTTTCTTTTTTTAAATATGGTAACCCTACTTCTATGTACTGGCTGGGAGTTGTTCTCAGCAAGCTAAATAGCACTGAATATCGGGCCTAGACTAAGACCTTGAATTTTAAAAATTCCCATAGACTCCCTTTGAAAGATCTTCCCCCCATCCCCAAAGAAAGTTTGCTGTATACACTGTACTGGCAAAAGAGCGACTGGACGGAGAGTGGTCTGCCTAGATAGCATAACACATTCCCAGTGCAACAAACAGGGCAGAGGGTGAGGTGTGTCGAAGAAACAGCCGAGAACTTCAGAGACTGACACGCTCGTCCCAGGGGTTGGAGAGATGGGGGGAATATGCTATGATTAAAATTTGAGGTCCACAAAGGGCAGAGCATTATTTGCAGTGGGAAGATTTCCAAATCGATGGTACTGCTAAACCCTGATGTGTTATAATGGTTGGATTTGAATGCCCTGATGCTGGACGTAAGACTGAGCTTGCTTTGCGGTATAATGGCAGAGTGAGTGAGTCTTGACTGTTGTTTGCTCTTCTCATGTCGTAGTCCTGTGACATTCCATGTTCCTTGCCGGGTTTTCAGGATATCCTCAATGAATATGCATGAGAGATTTGCATATAATGGAGGTAGCAGGCCTACAAATTAGGAGTGTACATCCCAAAATAATTTTCCTTGGTTTTTAAATAATTTTTTGTTGGGGGGGTGGGGGTTGTATCTTTTTTTATTTTTTTATTACGGAGTAATATGAGTGCACATCCTTTCGGAAGAGTTCACTTTTAGTAACACTCAAAAAAACCCCAAACCTGATACGAAACGACCCAGGAAATGTTGTTTCAAACAAATACATATACTTAATGCAAATCTTCCCTCATGCATATTCATTAGGGATGTGCTGAAGATCTGACCCATTGAGGCCTGGGAGTGAAGATGGAGGTTCTGGTCTGTCTCCTTCTGTCCCTGTTTTCTGCTTTTAATAAGAGTGTAAGTGGTCTCAGACCTACCCTAGGAAAGATGTCCACCGAGTGCATGTGGGACCCTGACACAATGCTCTTAATGTCTTCTCTCTAACAGCTGAACGGAGGCTCCTCCACATCCTCTTCGCACAGTGACCTCCAGAGTCCCGAGAGAGATCGAGAGGTAAGACCGCTGGCTAGGTTTTCACTCCAGGGAAGGAAGTCCTTCCTGGGCAGGGAAAACCTTAAACAAGAATGCAATTGTGCTGAGAACAAAGTGGCGTGGCATCTGACTCCAAGTCTGCGTAAGGATGGCAGACAGACGCTCCTGCTGTTTCATTGTGACATGCAAAAGGTCAGAAAAGCCTGAAGGAAAGGCTGCGTACTTTTAGCAGAAAGGTGGGGATCAACAGAGGCTTCACCCCACCCCTATACCACATTATTGGAGAAGATTCATCCAGGCAGTGTGGCCTCTTTGTCTGTTTTGAAGCACTGAGATGATTTCCCCTCTCAGCAAGGCCATTGCATCCTTCTTTACTAGAGAGGGATAATCTCTCACCTTCCTCAGTCATTGCTCTGGAATCTGCTCCTTGTGAGAGATTTAAGCCCATGTTCCTTCTGTGAATTAGCTGAAAGGCCGGAAAGCCTCCAAGCCCAGCTTCCCCTAGCAACCGCAGGACACTGGGCAGTAGTGCTGCCTGACTCACTTCGGTGAATTGATTCAATTTCTTAAAAAAATTGGGCTCGCCGATTCAGTGACCAACCCTTCGGGCCTCCTAGAGCAGTAGCACTCTGGCAGTGGAAAAGCCTGTCCTAAGCACTGCCCCTCGCTGGCCGTCCACTGCCGCTGCTGCTCCTGCTTTAGGAGGCTCGATGTCAAAGCTCATGGTGTGTGTGTGTGGGAGGGTGTCGGTCAGGAAGCGCTGTGGGTGCCCGAGGACCCCTAATATTTTGGGGACCTCATATGACATGTTACCCTCGGACTCACAGCTTTAGGGGGCTCCCCAAATGCCGGCATGTTTTCCCCTTCACCCCCCTCACTCCAGCATATGACCCTTTCTTTGGAGTCCCTCCCTCTGTAATTCTAATAGCTACACCAGGGTCCCCCCCAAAGGACAGCATGTTTCCTCCTGGTCTCACTTTAAAAACTAATTATGGCCTGCAGAGGATTGCCAGTGCTGTAGCGATTCTAGCAGGCTGCCACGGGTCTCCGATGCACGTTCCTTTTGCCACGGTCTATCCCAGACCAAAATAGGAGGGGTGGGACCGCAGCAGAGGGAACGTGCGGCGGAGGCCGCCTGCTAGAATCGTTACAGCACCGGCAATCCTCTGCAGGCTGTAATTAGTTTTTAAAGTGAGACCGGGAGGCCAGGGGGAAACATGCCAGCCTTTGGGAGGCCCCCTGGTGTAGCTATTAGAAGTACTCTGAAATTTATTGCCGAAGAATGTGGTGAAATCAGTTGGCTTAGCGGGGTTTAAAAAAGATTTGGATAAATTCCTAAAAGGGAAGTCCATAGGCCAATATTGAAATGGCTTGGGGAAATGCACGGCTTGTTTTATTACTTGGGATCTAGCTAGGAGTGTGTGGTGCAGTGGTTACAACTACAGCCTTGGCACCCTGAGGTTGTGGGTTTGAATCCCGCACTGCTCCTTGTAACCCTGGGCAAGTCACTTATTCCCCATTGCCCCAGGTACATTAGCTAGAGTGGGAGCCTGCTGGGAAAGATAGGGAAAAATGCTTGAGTATCTGAATAATTTGTAATCCACATAGAATTGTAGGAAATGCGGATTATAAATTTATTAAAAATAAATAAAATAAAAAAATAGGGATCTGGGTTGGCTACTGTTGGAAACAGGACACTGGGCTTGATGGACGTTTGGCAATTCTTATGTTCTTATGTGAGCCCAAGTATAGGACAATTGAGCCATTGTGACATCACTGATGACTTTGGCCCTTAGGCATTGGTGGAATGAGGCATTATGACATCACAATGTGAGCTCTGGAACGTTGCTACTCTTTGGGTTTCTGCCAGGCATTAGGACATCAGGGAAAGGGATTGGGACTTTCTATAGTTTCACAATCACACTCAAAGCAGTTTACATACAGCTTCTTCAAGCATTTTCCCTGTCTGTCCTGGTGGGCTTACAGTCGTATCGAATGTAGCTGGAGCAATGGGGGAGGGGGGGATTAAGCTCCTTGCCCAGGGTCACAAGGAGCAGCATGGGTTTGAACCCACAACCTCAGGGTGCTGAGGCTCTAACCACTATGTCACACACTCCTCCTGGCGTACAAGTTGAATGTGCAACCCTGGAATTCTAAGGCCTCTGACCCGCATAGCGCCTCCTGTGGCCACACTCCCTTTTGGCATGCAGAGGTGCCCATAAATCCAAGTAATTGCACACTAGTGCCAATAATTAGTGTTAATTGGCTCATTAAATAATTGTTGCACACGTGGCTCAGGAAACACGCTTGAAATTTGGCACCCAAATTTCAGTGACCCTTATAGAACATGCAGAATAACTGTGTAAGTTATACGCCTGGTCCACGGCCTAAACAGGTGTAACTTGAAATGCTGTACGTGGATGGTTTGAATTCTACGTGTATATTGGGTGAAGAACACCACCGACTAAACTTATAATCTGAAACTTAAGCTTATGCGTCCCCTGAATCTAACTTCCTGTGTAGGAAGCGTTGGCACGGGTCTGTGTAACACTGCTTCCGTTTTCTCTCCACAGCGAAGAGACGGCGGTAAGCGAGATCCATTCGAAGAGAGTGGCCTGAGCCTGAGTCCCACAGCGGCAGAAGCCAAAGAGAAAGCACATGCCAAACGGGCCAACAAGCGGGCGCCAGCGATGGACTGGAGCCGGAAACACGAGATCTTTAGCAACTTCTGAGCTGTCCCCCGCTCTACCTGTGACACACACTCCACTGGCATACCTGGCACCTTTCAGTGGGGGAGTGGGAGCTGGAACTGGTACCCTGATGTGGCTGAAGACTCTGAGGAACCGCTGACGGGGAAAAGTTTGGGGGTCAGGTTTGTGTAAGCCCTCGGTGCGTTTCCTTTTGCTGAAGACGCTCGGCCGTGAGCGAGGAGGACCCAGACTCTAGCCAAGCCTCAGTGGGCTGGAAGCTGGTACCAGAGCATTCTCCAAAGGGCTGTGGGAGAAAGGGAAATCGGCAGGAACAGGCGAGAGCAGGCGTTTAGACGTGCACCTGTCCTGTATAATTTCAAAAGGTTCTGTTGGATGACATTAGCAAAATCCCTTCACACGAGCGCCGTCCCTTCCCCACCTGGTAAAGCTCACTTACTGTCTTGTTGATGAACTTCTCACAGCAAAATTGCTGTTCCTGCTCCCTCACTTTAAGTCTTGTGTCACAAAATGCTAGTAACTGCAGCTATTACCCTCACCTGCTGCTGCTTCCACAGCGAGATTGCAATTCACATGAGAGCTCATTCCTCTGTCCCCATGGTAAGACTCAGACGTCTACTGCTGCTTCTAACACACGTGCATTGATTTTCTTAAATGGAAGGGAAATGATTTTTAGAGGTATCTCTGTTGGTAAATAGGGGTTTACCTGCAGGAACCTCTGACCATTTTCTCTTCCTCTTGCTCACAGGGTGCATAATTTGACCCATCTGAAAGCTGAGGTGGAAATTGGGGAGGGGGCAGAGTACAGGCTGAGCTTTCCTGCTGAAGCCTCTGCGTGACTTCTGTTGGCTGCATTTGCACTCGCTCCAAAGCAGGTGGTGATGAGACAGATGGAGTCCCGTCCCGCCCTCGGCCACATTTTCCAAGCAAAACCCCATGTGCCCTTTCTAAATTACCACCCAAAAGAGGACTTGTGTTGACAACAGAAGTCCCAGCGGCACAGGACCTGGGATTCATGGGAGAGATACTGGGCTGTGTTGCCTGACTTGAATTTTGAAGTTGCTGGCGTGGACTGTCCGGGGCATTGTTGCCTTTCCACGTTCTGTGCCATGGGGCAGCCTGGCCAGTGTGCTGGGAATTTACCCGTGGTTTTGAGCAGTATTTTTTGTTGTTTCTTAATAACCGCTGCTCCAGGGTGGAACCACTTTCTGGGTCTCCGAGGGGGTAAGTGTTCGGCTCGGGAGTGGTCTCGTTGACCCCTTCTGTTGGTGGCGTGCTGGTTTTTATTCCCCAGCCGTAGAGACACTTCATCAAGGCTGCACCGGGCAGAGTCAGACTTAGCAGCGGCCTCAGCTCTTCTCATTCTCCTCCCTCAGTCACGAGTCATTGCAAAGAAAGGAAAAATGATGTTTACAAACTCAAGCCTATCCTAGCACCACCCCGATGATCTGAACTGGTCCAGTAACTGGGGTGGTAGTACTGGGATGTGCAGCCACAAGTTTGGTTTCATTATTTTTTTTCATTCCAGAACTTAATGCCACTGGATTCTTGGAGTTAATTGACAACCATTAGGCTATAAACACCCACCTGCCCGGGTCACTATTCTAACACATCCGCACCTGAATTTCAGGGGTGAGGCTGAGGGCTGGTCTCAGGATTCAGTCGCAATGTTAGAGAGAATGTTCATTTCCGTGCCTGAGCTGAGAACCGGCATCACACCAGGTTTCAGCAGGCGTAAATCCAGCGCTAGCCACAATTAAGGATGTGCACGGATCTGTCCACAAGCATAACCTGCCCACTATGTGAAAGGCTGGGGGGCCACTCGAAACTTGTGAGCAGCTTTGCCCATCCCTGTGGTCCAGCTAAGAGAGGTGAGCCACTGTCTACTCTTTGGAGCGGCCTGCGCTAAACTTCAACACGAAGGACCACTCGTCTGACTCAGCAGCGGCAATTCTTATGATTCTACTTACTGGGACTCGCTGGGAATATGGCCAGGTCTGCATGAGGGGCACTTTGGTGGACTCTGTAACTAGACCTCTGGTTTTAGTCTCTTTGCAGTGATGTCCTGACCATTCAGGGTGATCAGTTTCACACGTTTGCCCACAGAATGAGGGATTCCGCTACTAGACTGTCTGTATGAAAATCTGAAACATTTCTTCCTTGGGGGACCCCATGCCATGAGCAGAGGCAGTAGGAGGAAAGTGATAAGATATGGGATGAAGGAAACAAGCTTGAGTTGATGCAGGAGAGGGGGATAGAGGTGAAGCATTGGCAGGAAGAGGTTGCGCTTGGGATGTAGGAGAGGGGGATGGAGGTGAAGCATTTGCAGGAAGAGGTTGCGCTTGGAATGTAAGAGAGGGGGATAGAGGTGAAGCATTGGCAGGAAGGGGTTGCGCTTGGGATGGAGGAGAGGGGGATGGAGGTGAAGCATTTGCAGGAAGAGGTTGCGCTTGGAATGTAAGAGAGGGGGATAGAGGTGAAGCATTGGCAGGAAGAGGTTGCGCTTGGGATGGAGGAGAGGGGGATGGAGGTGAAGCATTTGCAGGAAGAGGTTGCGCTTGGAATGTAGGAGACGGGCTGCTAGAGCATTATGTCACCAGTTAGAGATGCAGGAGAGGGGCACGGAGGTGAGACCATGCAAGGGAGCAGAGAATTCAAAAACGGGGGACTTTCTCCAGACAGGGGGGGCTGCTTTAGGGGGAAATCTGGAACAAATGTCATTACAAGTGCACACTTTTTCCTGATAAAGGCATACGTGTGGCAGAGTTACAGGCCTAGTCGTAGATGGGATAGCAAAATGCTGTCCCCTCCCCCACCAGCCAAGTGTGAAAGGTGTGTGCTGATGCCAGTGTTGCATGCTGTACAGATGATAGCTTGCTCTGCTCATGCAGGACGTTTCTTGGCTGAACAGCTGGTTTGTAAAGACTGCCCATGGCAGAACAAGGTCTAGAGGGGAGCAACGACAGAGGAAGAGAGCCAGGGTTGCTGCTCATTGCACTGGCCACCACTGCAATAATGGAGTCGCAACTTGGGAAAATAAATGTACTGAATCCAGCCCTGGTACAGCACCCTGCTGTCTGTCTATTGTCTGACTTATAAGCTTTTGTAAGAATTATGTAGGATTTTGTACATTAACTACAGCACAAATTGAAAGCTCTCTCTGCATTGTAAAACTAATGTCTACTGTAACAGAAATAAACATTTGCATTGCCCTGTGCAAACACTGCCTTCCTTAGTTTCAGTGTTCATTACATAAAATGCACAAGAAAAAGGCTGAAAGCCTCGGCTCTGAGCAAAAAATATCCGCAGATCCCCAGGAAACTGGCCTCACCTTTTACAAGCTTCTTCAGCCATGAACAGTAGCGTATGAGAGCAGAACTGGGCTGATTTGTAGCTCATCGCTGTATTTTGACTTTAGCACATCCTGCTTTTTTTATGTCATGCACTGGAAATATATAGTAACATAGTAGATGATGGCAGATAAAGACCCAAATGGTCCATCCAGTCTGCCCAACCTGATTCAATTTGAATATTTTTTTTTTTTCTGGGCAAGAAGCCAAAGCTCTGCCCGGTACTGTTCTTAGGTTCCAACTACTGAATGTGTGTCCTCTGAAGAGGAGGGGGCCAAGCAGTACACAGTGTACCCAAATATTCTTTAACTTCAAATAAACAGAGAGAGGAAAAAGATTTGATTGTAACCCACAAAAGGTGGCATCTCAGAAGTAGAGGAAGGTTGAGAACACAGAGCTTCACAAAGGGATGAAGTGATGCTTCTGAGGTCACATTGATGGGATGCAGGTTGACATAGAGACCATAAGGCGTTGGCAACTTTTGCCTCCTAGTGTTGCTCTGGGGCAACAGCACCTTGTGGAAAACAAAACATAGAAGATGATGACGGCAGAAAAGGGCCACAGCCCATCAAGCCTCTCCTTAGAGCAGTGGTTCCCAACCCTGTCCTGGAGGAACACCAGGCCAATTGGGTTAGCCCTAATGAATATGCATGAAGCAAATTTGCATGCCTATCACTTCCATCATATGCAAATCTCTCTCATGCATATTCATTAGGGCAGTGGTTCCCAACCCTGTCCCGGAGGAACACCAGGCCAATCGGGTTTTCAGGCTAGCCCTAATGAATATGCATGAAGCAAATTTGCATGCCTATCACTTCCATCATATGCAAATCTCTCTCATGCATATTCATTAGGGCTAGCCTGAAAACCCGATTGGCCTGGTGTTCCTCCAGGACAGGGTTGGGAATCACTGCCTTAGAGGTCTAAATCCTTAGAGTTGATTTCATGCCAAACCAATTTCAGAGCGTCCACCGCCTCGAGCCCAAACACACCGGCAGGAAAGAATTACACGAGCCATGCGCTGCATGCCTTCCCCACTTGCACAACCGACTCCAGAACACTCTCAAAACAGCGTGCTGCTTATACACCAACATACCGGGTTTGCCGAGTCAGCAGCAGATGCGTTTCTTATGTAGTCCAGTTTTAACGGCTAGGTGGCAAGTTTTTTTTAATTTTTTTTTTTTTAAATAAGCAGCTTTTTTGCCCTGGGACCTTTTGAAAAAGAGCCCAGCACCTGCTGATTTCACCGACCACCCAGCTAACTTACCAGAAACATTTAATGCTGCTGCTTAGTACTCACCTCTCCCTGCAAACGGTTCTGGGAAGAACGCTGCATAAGGGGTTGAAAATGTGGGTCCGGAGGCAAACACAGAACATTTAGCACAAGACCAAACTTTGCACGGGGATGAGAGTGGGGCTTATAAAGAAGTGAGCTTTCCCCCCAAATGCATTTTCATAGGAGTAGTTCCAGCTTCTGCATTAGACACTAGAGCAGGGCTGCCCAAGTCCGGTCCTCGAGATCTACTGGCAGGCCAGGTTTTCAGGATATCCACAATGAACATGCATGAGAGAGAGAGATTTGCATACCAAGAAGGCAGTGCAGGCAAATCTCTCTCATGCATATTCCTTGTGGATATCCTGAAAACCTGGCCTGCCAGTAGATCTCGAGGACCGGACTTGGGCAGCCCTGCACTAGAGAATGAACCATAGCCATGAGGGAACTGCTTCTTCTTCCAGGCTCTCTCTCCTTTGCTTTCCAGTCAGAGGTGCATAACGGTACTGGAAATAAGCCCATGAGGCAGATGCTGAATGCGTTGTTCTAGCATGATGTTCCCCCCCCCCCTCTACAACTTTCTTTTACATTCTATTGTGAAGCTTAGGGGCCTTTTTGCTTAAGGTATGGTCGGGTTTTGTACTTAACACATAGTAAAGGCAAGGAACATGCCCAACAGTTGGGCTATATGTACTGCAGTGGTGGCTTCCTTGCTATCTGCCACATTAGGCACAACACAGTCCCCTGACAGAACCACCCCACTTCGGCATGGCCATCCAAAATGGCACTTCTGCTGTCTAGCGCTAGTTTTTCAGTACTACAGCAATACCATGAGACTACCACTAGGGGGTAGAGGGTGACGTTTTGCATGTCTGTGTTGACCTGGGCAGAGGCACAGAATGACCACCAACTTACCAACGCAGATCCCAGGGAAGGGGTGTGGTTACTGTGGCCAACCTACCACCTCCTCTTCAGGTGTGGTAAATTACAGCCATGCTGTCAGCAACTGTGATAGGTAGGCTGCAGAACCACACCACACACTAGCTGTCCCTCCTCTGCTCATGTTCACATGTTGATGTATTCATTCATTCAGTTTTCTATACTGTTCTCCCAGGGGAGCTCAGAATTTACATGAATTTATTAAGGCACTCAAGCATGTTTTCCTGTCAGTCCCGGTGGGCTCATAATCTTTCTAATGTACCTGGAGCAATGGGGAGATTAAGTGACTTGCCCAGGGTCACAAGGAGCAGCGGGAGTTTGAACCCACAACCAATTAGCTAGTGTAAGCTTTTATTCATTTTTAAAAAAAATTGTGCTGGCTTTTCTAACGTGTTACGTTTAGCTTGGGTCTGGGCTAACATTTAATGTGTGATAACACACCCATGCTAGTTGCTTAATACAGCTTAGTAAAAGACAGCCCCCCCTAGTGGTAGAGAAGCTGTGAAAAGCAGCTCCCTCTGTTTTGATATGGTAGCGTTGCATTATTCCTTCTAAACCAGTGGTCTCAAACTCAAACCCTTTGCAGGGCCACCTTTTGGATTTGTCGGGACTTGGAGGGCCTCAGAAAAAAATAGCTAATGTCTTATTAAAAAAATGACAATTTTGCATGAGGTAAAACTCTTTATAGTTTATAAATCTTTTCTTTTGGCTAAGTCTTAATAATAATATTGTAATTTATAGCTAAAGAGACATTTGATCAAGAAACTGTTTTATTTTACTTTTGTGATTATGATAAACATATCGAGGGCCTCAAAATAGTACCTGGCGGGCCGCATGTGGCCCCCGAGCCATGAGTTTGAGACCACTGTTCTAAACCATCATATGGTTTGGGTATTGCTCAATTCAAACCACTCTTCTTACCCATCCAAATCTGACAGAACAGTTCCACATGCATAAAATAAAGTTTGCAAGAATTCCAGGAATCGCGCTCTAGGTGGCTTCCCTTGACGTTTGGTTTTTAAACATATTTGACTGAAACAAGAGAAAACAAAACCATGAAAAAGAGCCGAAATAATATCAAGACAAAATCAAGTGCGTAGCTTTGCTTATTAAATTAAGCCAACTGCAGTGGCTCAACTTTCACTGTCTCTGGGCTTTAAACTAGGTAAGTCGGGGGAGGGTACCCATTCACATATTAGTGCAGAAAGGAATTATCCTGATGAGGTGAGTCGAAACTCCGCTTCCATGTCCAAGGTAAGTACCCACATTGCAAACAGTTCTTTGGGAGTCACACCGACTCGGGTAGGATACGCCTCACAGGGACTTAGCAAACACAAGATATGGAGGGCCGTGTATGTCAATGCACACAGTTTAGGTAACAAAATTCTAGAATTGGAGGCTGAAATAAGGAATGCCGACCTAGATGTGGTGGCAATATCTGAAACTTGGTTCATGGACTCACATGGGTGGGATATGGCTATACCGGGCTACAATCTACTTCGTCAGGACAGAGAGGGCAGGTTAGGAGGGGGGTAGCTCTATACATTAAAGAGGACATCAAAACCACCAGGATCACAGATGTCAAGTACACCGGGGAGTCCCTCTGGGTAAACCTGGCAAGAGGCAGAGAAAAATGCCTGTATCTAGGTGTGGTTTACAGACCCCCAAGACAACTGGAAGACATGGACGCAGAATTAATTGAAGACATAGAGAATATCACTCTACGAGGGGAAGCTGTACTGCTAGGGGACTTCAATATGCCTGATGCAGACTGGAACTCATTTTCAGCGACAACCAGTGGTAGCAGGAAGCTCTTAACCTCCATAAAGGGAGCACGTCTCAAACAAATGGTAACGGAGCCCACTAGGGGCCAGGCGATCCTCGACCTGGTACTCACCAACGGGGAAAGCATCTCAGAGGTCTCAGTAGGAGATACGCTAGCCTCCAGCGACCACAACATAGTATGGTTCAACCTTAGGAAAGGCTTCCCTAGATCAAACACGAGAACAAAGGTACTCAATTTCCAGGGCACAGACTTCACACGCATGGGAGATTTCGTCCATCAGACGCTGCAGGACCAAGCGGAGACCGATGATGTAGAAGCTAAGTGGTTAACACTGAAATCAACCATACATGAAGCAACTAGCCGCTTCATAAAATCAGTAAATAAACGACAAAGAAACAATAAACCCCAATGGTTCACCGCGGAGATCTCGCACCTCATTAAGGAGAAGAAAAAAGCGTTTCTCTCCTACAAGCGCACGGAGAAAAGAGAGGCAAAAGTAGAATATAGGACCAGGTCTACAGCGGTCAAAATGGCAGTTAGGGAGGCAAAACTTCGAGTGGAAGAAATTCTGGCAAAAAACATTAAAAAGGGGACAAATCCTTCTTCAGGTATATTAGTGACAGAAAAAGGAACACAGGCGGGATAGTACGCCTTAGAAGACCGGATGGAAGTTACGTGGTAGCAGATTCCGATAAAGCCGAACTACTGAATGAATACTTCTGCTCAGTCTTCACCTGTGAGGCACCGGGACACGGTCCGCAGTTGAAGGCAACACAAAGCACAGAAGACCCGTTTCAGAATTTTGAGTTCACACCAGGTGAAGTTTACAGTGAACTGGCAAGACTCAAGGTGAACAAAGCCATGGGACCAGACAATTTGCACCCAAGAGTGCTCAGAGAATTGAGCGATGTCCTGGCGAAACCGTTGGCTGAGCTATTCAATCTCTCCCTAAGTAAGGGGAAAGTTCCCCTGGACTGGAAATTAGCTAATGTCGTTCCTCTGCATAAAAAGGGTTGCAGGGCAGAGGCTGCGAATTATAGACTGGTGAGTCTCACATCAATAGTGTGCAAACTCATGGAAACACTAATTAAAAGCAAATTGGACACGATCTTGAATGAAGGGAATCTTCGGGATCCCAGTCAGCATGGATTCACCAAGGGTAGGTCCTGCCAATCCAATCTCATCAGCTTCTTTGACTGGGTAACAAAAAAGTTGGACTTGGGAGAGTCTTTGGACGTTGTGTACCTGGACTTCAGTAAAGCTTTTGACAGTGTCCCCCACCGCAGGCTGCTAAGCAAGATGGAATCGATGGGGTTAGGAGAGACACTAACTGCATGGGTCAATGATTGGCTGAGTGGCAGACTTCAGAGGGTGGTGGTTAATGGTACCCTCTCTAAAACATCGGAGGTGACCAGTGGAGTGCCGCAGGGCTCGGTCCTGGGTCCACTCCTTTTCAACATATTCATAGGGGATCTGACTCAAGGGCTTCAAGGTAAAATAACACTATTCGCCGATGACGCCAAACTATGTAATATAGTAAGTGAATGCAGTTTACAGAATTATATGGCGCAGGACCTGCTTACATTGGAAAGTTGGTCCTCAACCTGGCAGCTAGGCTTCAATGCTAAGAAATGTAAGGTCATGCACTTCGGAAGCGGAAATCCATGCAGGACGTACTTGTTGAACGGAGAAACTTTAACTAGGACTTCAGCAGAACGAGATTTAGGAGTAATCATCAGTGCAGACATGAAAACTGCCAATCAAGTGGAGAAGGCTTCATCTAGGGCAAGGCAGATATTGGGTTGTATCAATAGAAGTTTCGTCAGCCGAAAGCCTGAAGTCATAATGCCATTGTACAGGGCCATGGTGAGACCTCATCTGGAGTACTGTGTGCAATTCTGGAGGCCACATTATAGTAAAGATGTGCGCAGAATTGAATCGGTTCAACGGACGGCCACCAGGATGATCTCGGGGCTCAAGGGTCTCTCGTACGAAGAGACACTGAACAAATTGCAGCTCTACACTCTTGAGGAACGTAGGGAGAGGGGAGACATGATCGAAACATTTAAGTACCTCACGGGACGTGTCGAAGTGAAAAATGATATTTTCTTTCTCAAGGGACCCTCGGCCACAAGAGGGCACCCGCTCAAACTCAGGGGCGGAAAATTTCATGGCGACACCAGAAAGTATTTCTTCACAGAGAGAGTGGTTGATCATTGGAACAAGCTTCCAGTGCAGGTGATCGAGGCAGACAGCGTGCCAGACTTTAAGAATAAATGCGATACCCATGTGGGATCCCTACGAGGGTCAAGATAAGGAAATTGGGTCATTAGGGCATAGACAGGGGGTGGGTAAGCAGAGTGGGCAGACTTGATGGGCTGTAGCCCTTTTCTGCCATCATCTTCTATGTTTCTATATGTTTCTGTGCATGGCTGGCACACTAAAACCCCCTCACCCATGGGAACATAAGAGTCTATTTGATTTTCTCATTAGGTTATTTTAATCCTGAAAATATTCTACAAATTTGTGGCAATAAAAAAATATTTATTAAACAACTTTGTACAAACCCCAAGAAAGCAGGGTATTTGGCATTCATGTTCTTGTAACTGCACCTCCTTGGCTGCTGAATGTGGACTTGGAGGTCCAGCCTGTAGTTACAACACAGCAAACCTTTTAAACAGAACAAGGGTATCAAAATCTTGACGATGGCACACTGTCCTCGTGCTGTCTGTGCCTGGACATTCAGCTGGATCTTTCCATTTCTTATCCAGCTTCTCGTAAGAAACATGAAGATGATGAGTGTGGGCATGTAGCCATCTGCTTCTGAAGTGGCAGGACCATCTGAAGCATGATGTAGATAACGGGGAGATGACGACTCTATGCTTGACCCAAAAAGAGGTCCATGAAATGTGCATCAGAAAGCAACGTTCTGGTCTCAGAATCTCTTAGCAGCAGGGCAGATATCCTGGTTCAGACAGCGTCTGCACTGAGGTTTCACAGGGAGGCAGACCTGCTGCCCAAAGCCCACCAGAAGCCAGTTTATCTCACTCCAGAGGTCCCTGCAGCGGAAGGAAGGAAGTCATGGACAGTCACTAAAAGCGGCAAAAGTTCAACCAGGATTGTGACTTTCCTCTTCTCACCTGCTTGAACAGCATTTGGGCTGAAGCCTGGAAAATGTGTTGCTCAGGGCCCTGAGCTAGCAAACTGGATACCATATTCTCTCTAATAACCGCCCAGGATAAATGTCTAGGATGGGTTAATTAAGGAGGCAAAATTTTTTCTCCACCACCCTGTGGTAACCAGCATTTGCTCTCCTCCATTCCCCCCTCCCCCTCCCCCAAGACCACAGGATCTCTCGTCTTGCCTCTCTTCACACTTTTGGCACTTGACAGGTGTTGGGCCTTGAGCACTTCCTCATGCTCAAAGCTTGGAGTATCAGTGCGTGTTCGAGGCCCTGTGAATAAAGGTAAAAATGAAGACGGATCCAGTCATTGTGGGGTGAGCACAATGCCAATTACAGTGAATTCTGGGAGAAAGAATCTACATGTGGCCTTTAAGGACATTTACAGGGGTGGGCAATTAGAGAGAATAGGGTCTATTGGGTAGGTCATCCTTATCCCACTGTGCCTAGGGCAGTGCTTCCCAAACCAAAGGCCTCTTCACCCCTATTGACCCATGGGGTGAGGCTCAGTTTCAGCAACTGTTTCAGAGCAATAACTAACTGGTTAAGATGGAGATCAACTCGTCAAACAAAGCTTGGACTCTCCATACAAACAAATAAGATTTGTCAATAATTATTGGCCACCAGAGAGGGTGAAAGAACCAACACTTAAAATCCCTTAACTTTTGTTCTGATGAGCAGAGCTCCACTGTCCACACGGTATTGCCGTGGTTGGGGCAGTCTGCACGAGGACCATGGAGTCAGCATAAGTTGCTGTGCGGGACCCTTCCTGAGCTTAGCCTCTCTTTACCTACCTCCTACATTACCCCCTTCCTCTCCTGCAGGACCCCAATGTAAGATGAGCTATTTCAAATATTTTCCCTTATGGTGCAGCCTCATTATTAACAGCGGAAGAGGGGGAAAGCGGGTGGAGGTCAGGCCACACTTTCCCTCTCCTCCACATGCGTTGACTGAAGTCTGAAGTGTGTGTGTGTGTGTGTGGGGGGGGGGGGGGGGGGGCTCGGTGTCCTGTGTGGATCAAATGCTTGTCAGGCTTGTGTGCTGGAGGAGGAGAGAAGGACGTGGCCCAACATGCAGCCACTGTTAACAAATGAGGCACTGGGGCTAAGGAAAATATTTGAAATATATATTCCAGTGGGAGGGGAAGGAAGCAAGAGGTGTATATCTACGTTGGGGCAGGGAAGGACAGAGGACGACAAGCTCAGGAAGGGCTAAAGCAAGATTCAGGAGATCAAGCTAGGGGAGTGGATTTGAGAAAGTGAGTCCTGGGAGGGTAAATTAGGAGTTGTGAAAGCTGTGTATTATGGGTGCTTAGGGTGGGGGAGGGCGCAAGCTTTTGGAGGGGGTAGGCTGGAGACAGAACTGTACAGGAGTCTTGCTGGGGAACAAGAAGGGGGGGGGGCTTTTTCATCTATGGGGTGAGGGATGGGAAAAAGTGAAACCTAGGGTGAATTTTAGCTAAGGTTGAGGCGTCAGACTGCTGCGGGGTGGATCTAACCCAGACATGGGCAACTCTGGTCCTCGAGGGCCGGAATCCAATTGGGTTTTCAGGATTTCCCCAATGAATATGTATGAGATCTATTTGCATGCACTGCTTTCACTGCATATTCATTGGGGAAATCCTGTAAACCCGGCCCTCGAGGATCGGAGTTGCCCATGTCTGGTCTAACCTGAGCAGAGAGAACTAAGTTTTTAGGATGAGGAAATTCTAGACACACACAAAAATTATATAAATAAAATATGGAACTGTGCAGGATTTCAAAAGAAAATAGTGTACAAATTCCCCCCAGGAGTAAATTACTCAAAGATACAGTAAATCAAAGCAAGGTCCAGTTATATAAGTCTCCTTAATAACAGGGTGTGATCAAACCCATCAAAAGGCAGCAGACAAATCAAATAGAGTCTGAGTCCTGCCAAAGACAGACTGATCAGAACAAATCTCACCAGTTCTCGTTAACAGTCACTGCTGCATTTGTTCAAACTCTGCCTTTGCAACTGCTTTACTTAAAACCGGGTTTGCCCACTTGCAGTCTCTAAAAGTCAAAACAAGAATGGCCAAAATGGTCATTTTTTTTTCTCTTAATTTTGCAATGTGAAAGCCAAGCTCTTAGTCCGAGGAGGCAGACGAGTAAGGTGGTCTGCTGTGCCTGGCCCTGCCTTTGCACAAATTAAATTCGGAAACAAATGGTGATGACGATTTTTCAAAAGAAATCTGAAAAACCTTTTTCTAAATACAGGCACGAGATCCTTTATCCAAAAAACAAAATTTGGAAAAATGACAAAAGAGAGCTGCAAATTCCACTCGGGGTGGCAGCAAGAAGCGGTTTCATACTTTGGAACAAGTTTGTGTTTGAAATGCTTGACGCTTAAATAAATCGGCATCTAAAGTTTGGCACCTTACTTACCCCCCGCAGAAGCGGATTTTAGCGCAGGCCAGTGCGTTGAATGCTCTGCGCTGCTCCCAACGCTCATAGGAACTAACCCCCTTGCTGAGCTGGAAAGTACCTGGGTGTTTGGTTTGTATGACTGTGGAGTGTTTGCTGTCTGCTTGTTGTGGATTGAGGCCGAGTGTTTGGGGTTTGTGAGTGTTTGATTGGAGGGTTTTGTACTTCAAAAATGTCAATTGTGTTGGGCATCCAGCCATTGGGTTCCTGTTTTGTGACTCATTTGCTGTCATGGGTTTCTAGTGTTGGTTTCAATGCTAGATCTGTTCTGATCCTGGTTGTATGTTCCCTTTGCAATTGCTAATAAAGACAATATAAAAAAAAAGACCCAAGTCTTCAAGAATCGTGAAGAATTTGCTGCTCTTGTCACGAAACAATGACATCCCTCACTATCTGGTCCTTCGATGGCCCAGTCCTACGTCTTCTCCAACAACTTAATTACTCTGCAGCTGGGGATTCGAAGAGAGAGAGAGAATCCTTTTCATCTTCAAGCTAATCTGAAGGGCACTTATTACTTGTAATAGCCACTCATCCACCCTGTTTAATAGTTCAAAAAACTGGCATAGGCAGGAAAAACCAGTTACACAAACTCATCGTACCAACTTGATCCACCCAATATACAGTTATATAAATACTAGGAGACTTTTTATTAATGAAGGAAAATTTGTTCTTAACTGATTTTGCATGTACCACTCTGACCATCATTCTTGGATCAAAACCGATTCTGCTTTCCACAAACCCCTGATCCCTCTTCCTACACCACAAAACCTCCGTCTCTTTAGTATCCCAGCTAAAGCACACATTTTCGACATGCTGATTCCCGCCACTACTGGCAAAGTTAAATGTGACTGAATGGGAAAGCCTTCTCAAGTGCAGAAAGTAACCGGCCACAAATTCAGCAGAAAAAACAGAGATTTAAATTAAAACCTTAAATAATTGAAACCAAAATTGCAAAGCAAACAGAGCACACAAAGGCCACCACCTTTTCAGCTAACAGAGCGGGTTTCACTTGCTTTGCACTCTCTTCATCTCTTGTAGTCCACTGCTTGGATTGTTTTTATTCTCAGGAGTGAGTGATGAACCCAAGTCTCAGCCACAGTTCTCATTGTGCTTAAAACGCTCAAAACACGTTTTCGAAAATGTCCGACTGAACTCAAATTTTGTCAACAATTAACAAACACAGCATCCATCACACACTTCATTTCCTCATGCCTAAATATTTGTTAGGATGGCGTGTACCATCCTACACAAATAAACTGTATATTTCATGAGTTCTCCTTATATCGCCTCACCTGTATTGCACTTGACTTAGACCTACCACGATCCTTTGTTATTTACATTCCTAAGTTACTCGTCATTGTACCCTCACCTATTATGTATGTTCCTCTGTGAACTGCATTGAACTTCACGGTGTATTGCGTTATACAAAAAAAAAATTTTATGTTGTTATGCTATATGTACGTTTTACTGAAATACCAGCAGAATCTGCTATCTCATTTAGGGTCAATTGGCGATCTTCCATCACGATTCGTTGAACTTCAACCATTTTGCTGTTTTTGGATGTCCAGAGCGTTCCTCATCAACAATGCTTGTCCGGCCACGTTTAAACTCAGCTGCCCACGCTTTCACCGTTGAAAATGAAGACGCATCGCCATACACCGCGTCTAACTCGGATTTAATTTTGGTAGGCGATTTTTCCTTCAAAGGAAGGAATTTTATCATGGCGCAATACTCAAATTTTGTCCTTTTTTTTTTTTTTTTAAATAAAGTTCCCTTTAAAAGGCTGATGAGACTGGCTTGAAAATCTAGCCTTAGATGTTTGTCAATGCCATCTGCTGGAGAGCTGTGGAACTGCAATGCTAATCTTGCTCTTTTTTGGGTCAGGCCATAAACTTTTCAATTGACCCTCGTATTAGGCCAGGGTTTTCCTGGCCTAATTTACCAGCACCTAACACAGACACCTACCAACACTAAGTCCTACCACTCCTATTCTCTGCCCCCTAACCATGCCTACTTTGCAAATAGGCACGCATGGTTGCCTCAGCTTAGGTGTTACTAGGGACTGTGCTGAATTCCACACACAATGTTGTTTTTTAATTGTTTAATTAGCATTAAATGGAATTTTTGAATTAAAACACCAATTAAGCTATTTGAAAAATGTTGACTTGTGCGCAGAATTTGGCTAGACATCTAGCAGAACTTAACTTAGGTGCAGTTTAAAGAATCAGGCCCCAAACTTTTTTTTCTGAAGCCGTCATAGAGCTCGAGGGAGAAGGGGAAGACTTCAAACCACTGGGGGAATAAGTAGACTACCTCCTCAATCGCTGCTCAATAGAAGCACTTTTTTGAAACCTAAACGTCAGACAGATGAGCATTCCCCTTCACAAGTGAGGAAATACATTGGTATTTTAAACCCACCCAGACCACGCTCCCTCACTGAGGCAGGTCTTCAGCTTTACACATGTCGAAATCCTGATTTTGCAAAAGCTGGGATATACATTTATGCAATGTAAGTGTCTACATATTGGTTTATGCATGTCTAAAATAATATTAGACTTGACACTTAAATCTTTATTTTCTTTGTCTCCTCTTTAAAATGCCTAATTTGCTCTTAGAAATTAGACTCTCTCTTCCCAATCATTACTCCAGAAATACAAACCTTGGTGAGCCTCAAAAGCTGTTTCTAGAACCTGTAGAATTCCCAACTTTTGTTCATCATTAGGTGTTGACTGGAAGAGCTCGGCTCAGTGCCACTGTCATATCCCCAAGGACTGCTCTATCCCTCAGGATGTGAACAGCTTAGGAATGCCAACAACTCATTTACAGGGACCTCTGGAGCCCTGTAAACACCCAATACGGCTTTGTGGAGTGCTTCTAACCGAAGTGGAAGTGCCTTGAAGGACGCTCATTCTATGCCCCAGAGTGCCACAGGTTGTTACTTCTCCACCCAAAAGCATACAAAGTGTCCAGGACAGTCTGGCAGCAGCTTAAGTGGTATATGTTAAGAAAGCAGAGAACCAAATTCCTCCCCCCCCATCTCTGCTCTGAGCCTGGCTGGGGAACATCTGAACAGGCGCTGTGCCTTCAAGCCACAAGAGACCACTGTGAACTGAGAATTGCTCTGAAGGGATAACACACAGGGTATTTATACACCGCCTCATTCTATTAGTTTAAGAACAGATTTACAGCCTTTCTTTTTTACATCTGTGGTGCAAGGTATCTCTTATTACACATCAATGCAGCCTCACAATGTCCAGATCAAATGATCCAGACAGCGATATAGCCAATGAAGTCCCTCTCACAGTAATCTGCAGAGTGATTGCTAAAGCTGTCTTAGCTTCTAGCCTTAGCAAACCCAGAAACTGGAATTAGTGAGATGCGGGGCCATACATGGTACTATGAAGATTTAGAGAAGCAGCACCCACTGGCAGGTAACCCTAATAAGCCCTATTTTCACTGACCAGCCAGCATCGAAAGAAATACTCTGTCCTTGAAGAAGCTGATCTAGGATATTATGGCAGGGTTGAGGGGTTTGCCCTTTTTCCGATGCCATGGGTACCCTGGCAAAACCAGCACACACAAAAGAGGTCCGTCAGATGTCTCAGTCCAACCAATAATGCAACACTGATTAGTCAAATCTGCGCTCTTGTAGCTCACTAGTCCCCTGAGGAAGGCACTTGCCAAAACGGGGATCCTGGTTGGGACTACAACAGAAGAGAGTGTTTATCCTTTTTGGATTCTGTTATGGACTAATCAATGTAGCGTTGTCGGTTGGACTGAGACATCTTTTGTGCGTGTTGGCCTTGTCATTTTCTCAAGGCAAGCTTTGTGCTTTTCTTGGTTTCTGTTACGATCTACCTACCTTGGCAGCCATTCTTCAAGTGCCACTCGGGTTTCTTCAGGAAATGTTGTCTCCTTGTTCACCCATCCAAGCCTGTTTGAAATCCTGTGCACATGTGTGTCGACCCCTGTGTGAAACACATCAGGTACCAAGAATTACACACTAGGACCGAGAGCAACTGCCTCGCCATTAGCCAGCGTCAGGAATGCAGGGAGCAATCGTGGACATAGGAACACACTTAACACACAACTGTACGCATACTTTTTTTTAAAGCCGTGCACCCAGAATGCAAGGATTGTTTTCCTCAACCCTCCTTTTGTTCATCCTTTAAATGTCTCCTTTACTTTTAAATTGTAGCTCCGCCCTCTTTTCCAACTTGTCTCTAATCAGTCTAGTTTTGGTGAATGTTCAGACATGTACATTTTTTGTGTTTTTTTTTTAAATTTGGTGTCCCCCCATTTTAATCGATGTGTATCGCTTAGAAATTTTTATAAGCGTTTAATCAAATTTTAAATAAACTTGAAACGCAGCTACATTTTTACATATAAACACAAATGGTGCCTGGCATGAGTCTAACTTCTGGCATCCCATCATCTTTCTCAAAGACATTCACTGTTATTACTTGTCATTTTTATCGAGCTGCTAGACGTACAAAGCACTGTACATTAAAAGATTCAAGAGATAGTCTATGCTCAGTAGTCTAATCAAGCAGGACAAGTAGGGGGTTAAGGAGTTTCTCAGGCCTGGGTGCAAGTGGGAGTTAGGAGTTAAAAGCAACCTTGAGAAAGTGGGACATATGATTGAGTGGAGTGGAAGGGGTACAAGTGGATCGATTTTTCACTTCATCAAAAATAACAAAGACTAGGGGATACTCGATGAAGTTACAGGGAAATACTTTTAAAAACCAAGAGGAGGAAATATTTTTTCGCTCTGAAACGTATTGCCAGAAGTTGTGGTAAGAGCGGATAGTGTAACTGGTTTTAAGAAAGGTTTGGACAAGTTCCTGGAGGAAAAGTCCATAGTCTGTTATTGAGAAAGACATGGGGGAAGCCACTGCTTGCCCTGGATCAGTACCATGGAATGTTGCTGCTCTTTGGGATTCCGGAATCTTGCTATTCCTTGGGATCATGTATGGAATGTTGCTACTCCTTGGTTTTTGGCCAGGACTAGGGACCTGGATTGGCCACCGTGAGAATAGGCTACTGGGCTTGACCCAGTAAGGCTAGCCTTATGTTCTTATGAAATTGAATAGTGCTAGAGACAGAGCTTGACATACTGACTCAGGTGGTCTATTCCAGACGTGATGTGCAGCAAGAGAAGGAACATAGTCTGGAGTTGGCCCAGAGATGCCATGTAGCACAACTTTATAATAATAATAATAGTTTATTCTTATAAACCGCCAAACCATCAGTTCATGGCAGTTCACAATAATAATGCACCGGGCATTGGAAATACAAAGTCATACGGCAATGATTAAGAATAGAACTTACATAATTCAGAATAATAAAACATTAAGCAAAGAAGTTTTCAGCATCATAAAACTATTAAAAATAGAAATTTCGCAATTCAATTGACAGTACAAATAATCCAAAAATCAAACAGGAAGTTAGATGGATTTAGAGAATAAAGATTAACATCAATTCTGTATTTCATATTTTTATGGGTCACACTGCTGAAACCTAGGCATTGTGGGTAATGGCATCGCCCCCTCGGAGACTCTGTTCTTTGATCTTGGCACAGCGCTATAGCTGGGCAACAACCTTCCCTCCTTGTGCTGGTACTGTGAGCTTTTCATTTGGGGAGGGGGGGAAGGGTTCAGCTGTGGAAGTATCGGTATTGCACAGAGTTCTGATCCGGGTGGATAATAATAATAATAATAACAGCTTATATACCGCAATAGTGTGAAGTTCTATGCGGTTTACAAAGATTAAGCAAAGACACAAATTGATTGACTTTAAGAGGGGAGGAAGAAAGAGGGTTAATAGGACAGGAGGAGAGAGTGATCAATCGAACATATGTCATAATGCTTCATTCCACAATGCCCCAGAGCCAACCCCACCAGCGACGACGCCACAATGGCCTAACCGCCCCAAACCTGGCCCACACGAGACCTCATCTCGAGTACTGTGTTCAATTCTGGAGACCACACTACCGAAAAGATGTGTTGAGAATTGAGTCGGTTCAGCGAATGGCTACCAGGATGGTCTTGGGGCTCAGGGATCTCACGTATGAAGAAAGGTTAAAAAAAACTGCGGATGTACTCGCTGGAGGAGCGAAGAGAGAGGGGGGACATGATTGAGACCTTTAAATATATCACGGGGCGTATAGAGGTGAAAGATGATATCTTCAGTCTTACAGGACCCTCGGTAACCAGAGGACACTCGCTGAAAATCAGGGGAGGGAAATTTCGGGGTGATGCTAGGAAGTACTTCTTCACCGAAAGGGTGGTCGATCATTGGAACGAGCTGCCTCAGCGGGTGATTGAGGCCAGGAGTGTGTTAGATTTCAAGAGAAAATGGGATATTCATGTGGGATCTCTAGGAGAGTAAGAATCAGGGAGTGGGTCATTGGTATGGGCAGACTCGATGGGCTATAGCCCTTTTCTGCCGTCAATTTCTATGTTTCTAAGAACAGCCCCACTGGGTCAGACCAATGGTCCACCAAGCCCAGTAGCCCGCTCTCATGGTGGCCATTCCAGGTCCCCAGTATCTGGCCAAAACCCAAAGAGTAGCAACATTCCAGCATCTCAAAGAATAGCGAGATTCTGGAATCCCAGAGCGTAACAAGATTCTAGAACCCAAAAGAGTAGCGACATTCCATGCTACCGATCCAGGGCAAGCAGTGGCTTCCCCCCATGTCTTAATAACAAACTATGGACTTTTCCTTGACCATAGAGTGCAGAATCTGTAGCACACTTACCGATCCCCGAGACGCTGTTCCAAGCGATGTCCATGATTAAGTGAGCCATTTTGGGTCCCACCCCTGGCAGTTTCACAAGCTCCTCCACGCTGCTGGGGATGTCGGAGTCGTAGTGCTCTTGTAAGATCTGGGTGGTCTGCTTGATGTACCGAGCTTTTCTCTGAGAAAGAAGAACAAGTGAACCCAGCGCCCAGCACCTCTCTCCTGCTCTGTCACTACTGTCTTATCCCAAAAAAATAAGCCCTAGCGTGATTTTTTCTCTCTCCATTTGCTACTAATTTCATAACAAACTCAGGAATATCCCATTACAGCTATCAACATAAGAATTACAAAGAGAAAAATAAAATCATCTGGTCGACAGTATCTTCCTTTAGCTAAGTAATTTAATATAGGAAATACATTTTTGATTTCAAAGCAGGCAGAGTCTGGCATTTATACTACTATATATTTCTTCAATTTACCTCCCTAGTTGGAAAAAACTCCCAGAGAGAGAAAAAAAAAATTTAGGCTACTGTTTGAACTGGTTTATCTTTTAGACAACCTTCTAACTGGACTGGATCTAAAAAGACATATTTACCACTTGCATATGATATAAGGCACCTAGCATGATTTTTAAAGATACTCCTAATATAAGCCCTAGTTAAGATCGAGCCCCGAAGGTCCCTGACACTCCCCAATTCCATCCCTGACACTAGTGCTGCCCGATTTGCCAAAAAAATCAGATTTATCAATTCAGTGACCCCCACCCCCACCCCAATGAGACCTGACATACCTCCACTCCGAGGTCTTCTAAAGCAGCAGCGGCAGCAGCATTCAGAACGGGCTGCTTTGCGGCCTTCCCTTTGGCGCATCACTGATGACATCATCAATGATACGGCAGAGAGCCGGCCCTTGTGGGGAAGGCCGTAAAGCAGCCCGTTCAGAACACTGCTGCCGCTGTTTTTGGAGGCCTCAGAGGTATGGTATGTCAGTCTCATGGTGGGAGGGTTGGCGGGGTTCTGCTGCACAGGGGATGGGAGGGAGGGATAGAAAGATGCTGCAAAAGGGGATGGGGGGAGGTAGGAAAGAGGAAGAATTGGGGTGGAGGAGAGGAAGGGAGAGATGATTGTTGTACATGAAAAAAATAAGATACCCTCCCCAAAATAAGCCCTGGTCTTATTTTTGGGGAAACAAGGTAGCAACAAAACAAATTTTAAAGCGATAAATAAAAGTGTCTAAGCGACCTGCATTTAAAGCTTGCTACAGTTTTGTCCTTTCTTTGCACAGCTCTGTGCGTCAACCTTTTGGGGTGGACCACCCTGGGCATCGTCTTGGTAGGGGTTCTGGCACCTCTCTGCCCCACCCCGGCCTCGCTTCTCCCTCTGAAGTCACTTCCTGGTCATGGGACCAGGAAGTGACATCAGAGGGAGAGCCGAGGCCGGGATAGGCAGGGGTTGGAGCTGCCGCTCGCATCCGTGAAGTAAGAGAAGAGGTGCACGCAGCGGGAGGGGGTGGGGAGCCAAAGTGTCAGTGCAGACTTACCTTCCAGAATCCGACCGGGTAAATGAGCTTTCCCAGCACCTCTTCATCCGTCTGCAGAATGCTATCCACGGTCAGCCCTTTAGACCGCAGCTGGGCCATAGCTGCAGAAGTCACCTCATCTTTCGTCTGACTGGAGAGCATGAGTGACAGCAAAACCTGGTATCGCCTCACCTGTAAGAAGCAGAACATAGAGACCCAGGATTCACTCACAGGAGCCCCCCCCTCCCCCCGCAGGCCCAGAGCATGGCCAGTGTTTGGTGTGCGCATCCCACCCCTCCTGTATCACGTGTGCAGAAGTTAGGTAATGGTGCCGAGTAGAGAGTGGGGGTGGGAAGGCGGGTGATGCTGCCGCGTCAGAGCTGCCCTGCTGAGCGGGCACCAAGTTCTGTTTTCAGCCCACCCTGGCAGATACACACATACAGTATACCTCTCCTAGGCCAAAAACACAAGATCCACTAGGCTTTGATCAGCATGCCCCTTGGGGGTGGACACCAGAAGCTACTTTAGAAGCTATTTCTTCTCACTTGTACTAGGCAAGGTTTATCTTGGGCATGTATAAGGCAGTTTTTGATTTCCGATATCCATTAACAAATAGGAGGAACGGTTTTAATATTTCATTTGACGTGTTTGCTTAGAAAAGCACACTAGAAAGTCCAGATTAAATCAGACTAGCCTAGACCAAGCAGCCAGGAAGACCTTGCCACGGGCCACAGGTGTGTGAGGAGAGAATCCCTTTCACTGCCAGGCACTTGCTGGGGCACAACCAAGGTTGAACAAAAACTAAACTTCCGACTTGCCCACTCATGGTTTTGAAATAGACCCAGTGAGTATGTCCCACTCACTGCCTTTTAAATGTTTAGATGCTAATTTCAGTCCAAAGTCACCGTCTCCACCCCACAGATCAAGAAGGCATGTCTGTGCCACTGACAGACCAATACTCAAGGGCTGCTCAGCATTGCACCTTCCGTCTGCTTTATTGCGTTTCAGAAATACAAAGACTCTGGAAGACTAAGTCATACAAGGTCCCCTAATGCATCCCTCTCACATCCTTTTGAAATTATTGTTTAAATACTGCTGGGCTTAAGCCAAGTTGTCAGAACACAGCAACCGGTCACATTCTGATGACATCAGCAGCAGGGAAAACAAGAATAACGTCATAATTCAGCTTAAAGCTAGTATAAAGGGTTTGCCTATATGTTTCCAGCAGTCACACTAACAGTCTAGAGCTAAGGTTTCCCCCCCTCCCCTACTGAAGCACAGATAGTTTACCTGGGGAGCTACGTCAAGATCGTGACACTTTGCAGCTCCCATTAAGTCCACAGGTGAGTCTCTGCCCTTTCTCATCTCCCGAATGCGATCCAGCTGCTGTTTCCAGTTCTTGGGCTCCCATCTGGATTTCTTTGTGTTGGGCTCTTTGTCATTCTCCCCTCCAGTCTCTGCTGAAAGCTCGTACATGACTGGAAGAGTTTTTCTCCTCTGGGAAGCTCTCCTTGAGGGGAGACGCCTCATGACTATGCCTTGTTTCACATCCTGATCTAGAATGACATTCTATGTTAAAATGGGCTTTTTTCCTGCTCACTCAAGACACTAAAACTGCTGCTGGCTAACATTAGAACAGGGGTGTCAAAGTCCCTCCTCGAGGGCCGCAATCCAGTCGGGTTTTTAGGATTTCCCCAATGAATACGCACTGAAATCACTGCATGCAAATAGATCTCATGCAGATTCATTGGGGAAATCCTGAAAACCCGACTGGATTGCGGCCCTCGAGGAGGGACTTTGACACCCCTGCCATACTGGAACAGACTGAAGATCCAACAAAACCAGTATCCTATTTCTAACAGTGGCCAATCCAGGGCACAAGTGACTGGCAAGATCCCAAAATGAGCCTTTGAGACCTTTGCTCCTGCCATCAGGCTAGTGCAAGGGTGATGTTGCCCAAATATGCAAGAAAACAGAAACCGCATTAGAAAGGTGATACTTATCTCAAAGCTGTGCAGTAAAGGGATAGAGGGTGGAGGTGAAATTCTACCGTTAAAGGGCCTCTTTGTTTAATCATTTTAATTCTAAATATCTGCAACTAAATAGTTTCTAATGTAAAAATAACACAAGAGCTTCATAAGGCGGCTGCTTAAAGGAGGTTCCTCCTTCCCGTTTCTCTTTCCTCAGTTACAGCCTCAGAGCTCCTGACACAGGAATGGAAGATCACTCAAATTTGTTTACAACGGCAGAGAAATGGAAGCCACAGCGGTTGGATTGTCTTCTCCTACTGGACACGCAACGCTGAATTCCTGGAATGTAAAAATTCACCTCTTCAAAGGTATTTTTTAGAACCTGAACATGCCAGCGCACGTCTCCCGACTTCACCCCAGGCTGCGCCCTCAAAGGGGCCATCCTTACGCCCCCCCCCCCGCTCCCTTCTCCTAACCTAGGTCTCCTTTGACCACAAGATTAAAGAGACACCGACTTACTCAAGCTCTTGGAGATCTGTGAAGTGACTCTTGCTGAGAGAATTTGGATTTTATTCACACTTTTTCTTAGTAGTAGCTCAAGGTGAGTTACTTTCAATTGATATATGTATATATTTTTAATCTATGTATTTTCTCACACTGTTGTCCCTAAAGAGCCAAAAAGGCAGAAACATCGGGAAACCAAACTTCACTTCTGCTTCAGGCCTACTCCTTTCAATCCTTCAGCAGCTTCATGAAGCTTTCTGTAAAAACTCGATGCAGGGGTTTAACCCTTACATACCCATTAGTTATGTAACCCTCCCTAATTACTGCTAACATTTCTACACCTGTCTGTTCATCCTGGCCAGGTACATACACTTCTCCCTCCGTATTCGCTGTTTTCTATTAAAAACCATGGTGAATATGGTGAAACCACGAATAACATGGTGGGAGACCTGGCCTGTCCCTGAAGGCGAGGCAAAAACGGTGAAGAAAGTGCTGGGAATCGGCGATTTTCTCTGTAAACGCTTGGAACCAGCAATTTCTCTATGCAAGCTGATGTCATTTGGGGGGGAGGAGCTAGCAAGCTAAAAAAACGTGAATAATCGAAACCGTGATTGCTGAAATCGCAAATGCGGAGGGAGAAGTGTAGTGGTTACACTTCTATGAGTAACCTTTTCCCCTTTACACATAGAATTTCTATCCACTCTGAAATCTTGCTACTCTTTGGGATTGGGCCGGGTACTTGCGACTTTGACAGACCACTGATGAAAGCAGAATACACTTCTCCCTCCGTATGCACGGTTTCGATTATTCACGGTTTTTAGCTTGCTGGCTCCCCCCCCCCCAAAATTACATCAGCTTGCTTAGAGAAATTGCTGATTCCCAACACTTTCTTCACCGTGTTTTGCCTCACCTTCAGGGACAGGCCAGTCTCCCACCATGTTATTTGCGGTTTCACAATATTCACCATGGTTTTTAATAGAAAACTGCGAATAACATATGAAAAAGTTATTTGCGGTTTTTCTGTATTCGCGGGTCTGTTAATCCCTATCGCAGCAAATATGGAGGGAGAAGTGTACTGGGCTGGGTCTGACCTAGTATGGCTATTCTTATACTATTGAGACAGACATGGAGGTTGCCACTGCTAGCCCTGGGATCACTAGCATGGAATCTTGCTATTCTGTTGTGATTCTGCATGGTATGTTTCTATGTTGTAATTATTCTATTTGTCTATCGTCTCTGTCGTATCTAATTTATGGAGTTCTTTTCCATTTTCAGTTTTACGTACAGTCCTTTATCTGTAAATGCTTAGATCAGTTAATGCGATAGTAGTATATCAAATTCATAATAAACATACTCTTTGGGCATTCCGCATGGAATATTGCTACTCTTTGGGGTTCCAGAATCTCGCCTACTCTTTGAGATTCTGGAAATGTTGCTACTATTTTAGGTTCCGGAATCTTGTTACTCTTCAGGGATTCCACATGGAATGCTGCTACTCTTTGAGATTCCAGAATGTTGCTACTGTTTGAGGTTCCGGAATCTTGTTACTCTTCAGGGATTCCACATGGAATGCTGCTACTCTTTGAGATTCTGGAATGTTGCTACTGTTTGAGGTTCCGGAATCTTGTTACTCTTCATGGATTCCACATGGAATGCTGCTACTCTTTGAGATTCTGGAATGTTGCTACTATTTGAGGTTCCGGAATCTTGTTACTCTTCAGGGATTCCACATGGAATGCTGCTACTCTTTGAGATTCCGGAATGTTGCTACTATTTGAGGTTCCGGAATCTTGTTACTCTTCAGGGATTCCACATGGAATGCTGCTACTCTTTGAGATTCCGGAATGTTGCTACTGTTTGAGGTTCCGGAATCTTGTTATTCTTCAGGGATTCCACATGGAATGCTGCTACTCTTTGCGATTCCAGAATGTTGCTACTGTTTGAGGTTCCGGAATCTTGTTACTCTTCAGGGATTCCACATGGAATGCTGCTACTCTTTGAGATTCTAGAATGTTGCTACTGTTTGAGGTTCCGGAATCTTGTTACTGTTCAGGGATTCCACATGGAATGCTGCTACTCTTTGAGATTCCAGAATGTTGCTACTGTTTGAGGTTCCGGAATCTTGTTACTCTTCAGGGATTCCACATGGAATGCTGCTACTCTTTGAGATTCCAGAATGTTGCTACTGTTTGAGGTTCCGGAATCTTGTTACTCTTCAGGGATTCCACTTGGAATGCTGCTACTCTTTGAGATTCTGGAATGTTGCTACTGTTTGAGGTTCCGGAATCTTGTTACTCTTCAGGGATTCCACTTGGAATGCTGCTACTCTTTGAGATTCTGGAATGTTGCTACTGTTTGAGGTTCCGGAATCTTGTTACTCTTCAGGGATTCCACTTGGAATGCTGCTACTCTTTGAAATTCCGGAATGTTGCTACTGTTTGAGGTTCCGGAATCTTGTTACTCTTCAGGGATTCCACATGGAATGCTGCTACTCTTTGCGATTCCAGAATGTTGCTACTGTTTGAGGTTCCGGAATCTTGTTACTGTTCAGGGATTCCACATGGAATGCTGCTACTCTTTGAGATTCCAGAATGTTGCTACTGTTTGAGGTTCCGGAATCTTGTTACTCTTCAGGGATTCCACATGGAATGCTGCTACTCTTTGAGATTCCAGAATGTTGCTACTGTTTGAGGTTCCGGAATCTTGTTACTCTTCAGGGATTCCACATGGAATGCTGCTACTCTTTGAGATTCCGGAATGTTGCTACTGTTTGAGGTTCCGGAATCTTGTTACTCTTCAGGGATTCCACATGGAATGCTGCTACTCTTTGAGATTCTGGAATGTTGCTACTGTTTGAGGTTCCGGAATCTTGTTACTCTTCAGGGATTCCACTTGGAATGCTGCTACTCTTTGAGATTCCAGAATGTTGCTACTGTTTGAGGTTCCGGAATCTTGTTACTCTTCAGGGATTCCACTTGGAATGCTGCTACTCTTTGAGATTCTGGAATGTTGCTACTGTTTGAGGTTCCGGAATCTTGTTACTCTTCAGGGATTCCACTTGGAATGCTGCTACTCTTTGAGATTCTGGAATGTTGCTACTGTTTGAGGTTCCGGAATCTTGTTACTCTTCAGGGATTCCACTTGGAATGCTGCTACTCTTTGAAATTCCGGAATGTTGCTACTGTTTGAGGTTCCGGAATCTTGTTACTCTTCAGGGATTCCACATGGAATGCTGCTACTCTTTGAGATTCCGGAATGTTGCTACTGTTTGAGGTTCCGGAATCTTGTTACTCTTCAGGGATTCCACATGGAATGTTGCTACTGTTTGAGATTCCGGAATCTTGTTACTCTTCAGGGATTCCACATGGAATGCTGCTACTCTTTGAGATTCCGGAATGTTGCTACTGTTTGAGGTTCCGGAATCTTGTTACTCTTCAGGGATTCCACATGGAATGCTGCTACTCTTTGAGATTCCGGAATGTTGCTACTGTTTGAGGTTCCGGAATCTTGTTACTCTTCAGGGATTCCACATGGAATGTTGCTACTGTTTGAGGTTCCGGAATCTTGTTACTCTTCAGGGATTCCACATGGAATGCTGCTACTCTTTGAGATTCCAGAATGTTGCTACTGTTTGAGGTTCCGGAATCTTGTTACTCTTCAGGGATTCCACATGGAATGCTGCTACTCTTTGAGATTCCAGAATGTTGCTACTGTTTGAGGTTCCGGAATCTTGTTACTCTTCAGGGATTCCACATGGAATGCTGCTACTCTTTGAGATTCCAGAATGTTGCTACTGTTTGAGGTTCCGGAATCTTGTTACTCTTCAGGGATTCCACATGGAATGCTGCTACTCTTTGAGATTCTGGAATGTTGCTACTGTTTGAGGTTCCGGAATCTTGTTACTCTTCAGGGATTCCACTTGGAATGCTGCTACTCTTTGAGATTCCAGAATGTTGCTACTGTTTGAGGTTCCGGAATCTTGTTACTCTTCAGGGATTCCACTTGGAATGCTGCTACTCTTTGAGATTCCGGAATGTTGCTACTGTTTGAGGTTCCGGAATCTTGTTACTCTTCAGGGATTCCACTTGGAATGCTGCTACTCTTTGAGATTCTGGAATGTTGCTACTGTTTGAGGTTCCGGAATCTTGTTACTCTTCAGGGATTCCACTTGGAATGCTGCTACTCTTTGAAATTCCGGAATGTTGCTACTGTTTGAGGTTCCGGAATCTTGTTACTCTTCAGGGATTCCACATGGAATGCTGCTACTCTTTGAGATTCCGGAATGTTGCTACTATTTGAGGTTCCGGAATCTTGTTACTCTTCAGGGATTCCACATGGAATGCTGCTACTCTTTGAGATTCCGGAATGTTGCTACTGTTTGAGGTTCCGGAATCTTGTTACTCTTCAGGGATTCCACATGGAATGCTGCTACTCTTTGCGATTCCAGAATGTTGCTACTGTTTGAGGTTCCGGAATCTTGTTACTCTTCAGGGATTCCACATGGAATGCTGCTACTCTTTGAGATTCTAGAATGTTGCTACTGTTTGAGGTTCCGGAATCTTGTTACTGTTCAGGGATTCCACATGGAATGCTGCTACTCTTTGAGATTCCAGAATGTTGCTACTGTTTGAGGTTCCGGAATCTTGTTACTCTTCAGGGATTCCACATGGAATGCTGCTACTCTTTGAGATTCCAGAATGTTGCTACTGTTTGAGGTTCCGGAATCTTGTTACTCTTCAGGGATTCCACTTGGAATGCTGCTACTCTTTGAGATTCTGGAATGTTGCTACTGTTTGAGGTTCTGGAATCTTGTTACTCTTCAGGGATTCCACTTGGAATGCTGCTACTCTTTGAGATTCTGGAATGTTGCTACTGTTTGAGGTTCCGGAATCTTGTTACTCTTCAGGGATTCCACTTGGAATGCTGCTACTCTTTGAAATTCCGGAATGTTGCTACTGTTTGAGGTTCCGGAATCTTGTTACTCTTCAGGGATTCCACATGGAATGCTGCTACTCTTTGCGATTCCAGAATGTTGCTACTGTTTGAGGTTCCGGAATCTTGTTACTGTTCAGGGATTCCACATGGAATGCTGCTTCTCTTTGAGATTCCAGAATGTTGCTACTGTTTGAGGTTCCGGAATCTTGTTACTCTTCAGGGATTCCACATGGAATGCTGCTACTCTTTGAGATTCCAGAATGTTGCTACTGTTTGAGGTTCCGGAATCTTGTTACTCTTCAGGGATTCCACATGGAATGCTGCTACTCTTTGAGATTCCGGAATGTTGCTACTGTTTGAGGTTCCGGAATCTTGTTACTCTTCAGGGATTCCACATGGAATGCTGCTACTCTTTGAGATTCTGGAATGTTGCTACTGTTTGAGGTTCCGGAATCTTGTTACTCTTCAGGGATTCCACTTGGAATGCTGCTACTCTTTGAGATTCCAGAATGTTGCTACTGTTTGAGGTTCCGGAATCTTGTTACTCTTCAGGGATTCCACTTGGAATGCTGCTACTCTTTGAGATTCTGGAATGTTGCTACTGTTTGAGGTTCCGGAATCTTGTTACTCTTCAGGGATTCCACTTGGAATGCTGCTACTCTTTGAGATTCTGGAATGTTGCTACTGTTTGAGGTTCCGGAATCTTGTTACTCTTCAGGGATTCCACTTGGAATGCTGCTACTCTTTGAAATTCCGGAATGTTGCTACTGTTTGAGGTTCCGGAATCTTGTTACTCTTCAGGGATTCCACATGGAATGCTGCTACTCTTTGAGATTCCGGAATGTTGCTACTGTTTGAGGTTCCGGAATCTTGTTACTCTTCAGGGATTCCACATGGAATGTTGCTACTGTTTGAGATTCCGGAATCTTGTTACTCTTCAGGGATTCCACATGGAATGCTGCTACTCTTTGAGATTCCGGAATGTTGCTACTGTTTGAGGTTCCGGAATCTTGTTACTCTTCAGGGATTCCACATGGAATGCTGCTACTCTTTGAGATTCCGGAATGTTGCTACTGTTTGAGGTTCCGGAATCTTGTTACTCTTCAGGGATTCCACATGGAATGTTGCTACTGTTTGAGGTTCCGGAATCTTGTTACTCTTCAGGGATTCCACTTGGAATGCTGCTACTCTTTGAGATTCCAGAATGTTGCTACTGTTTGAGGTTCCGGAATCTTGTTACTCTTCAGGGATTCCACATGGAATGCTGCTACTCTTTGAGATTCCGGAATGTTGCTACTGTTTGAGGTTCCGGAATCTTGTTACTCTTCAGGGATTCCACATGGAATGCTGCTACTCTTTGAGATTCCGGAATGTTGCTACTGTTTGAGGTTCCGGAATCTCGTTACTCTTCAGGGATTCCACATGGAATGCTGCTACTCTTTGAGATTCCGGAATGTTGCTACTGTTTGAGGTTCCGGAATCTTGTTACTCTTCAGGGATTCCACATGGAATGCTGCTACTCTTTGAAATTCCGGAATGTTGCTACTGTTTGAGGTTCCGGAATCTTGTTACTCTTCAGGGATTCCACATGGAATGCTGCTACTCTTTGAGATTCCGGAATGTTGCTACTGTTTGAGGTTCCGGAATCTTGTTACTCTTCAGGGATTCCACATGGAATGTTGCTACTGTTTGAGATTCCGGAATCTTGTTACTCTTCAGGGATTCCACATGGAATGCTGCTACTCTTTGAGATTCCGGAATGTTGCTACTGTTTGAGGTTCCGGAATCTTGTTACTCTTCAGGGATTCCACATGGAATGCTGCTACTCTTTGAGATTCCGGAATGTTGCTACTGTTTGAGGTTCCGGAATCTTGTTACTCTTCAGGGATTCCACATGGAATGTTGCTACTGTTTGAGGTTCCGGAATCTTGTTACTCTTCAGGGATTCCACTTGGAATGCTGCTACTCTTTGAGATTCCAGAATGTTGCTACTGTTTGAGGTTCCGGAATCTTGTTACTCTTCAGGGATTCCACATGGAATGCTGCTACTCTTTGAGATTCCGGAATGTTGCTACTGTTTGAGGTTCCGGAATCTTGTTACTCTTCAGGGATTCCACATGGAATGCTGCTACTCTTTGAGATTCCGGAATGTTGCTACTGTTTGAGGTTCCGGAATCTTGTTACTCTTCAGGGATTCCACATGGAATGTTGCTACTGTTTGAGGTTCCGGAATCTTGTTACTCTTCAGGGATTCCACATGGAATGCTGCTACTCTTTGAGATTCCGGAATGTTGCTACTGTTTGAGGTTCCGGAATCTTGTTACTCTTCAGGGATTCCACATGGAATGTTGCTACTGTTTGAGGTTCCGGAATCTTGTTACTCTTCAGGGATTCCACATGGAATGCTGCTACTCTTTGAGATTCCGGAATGTTGCTACTGTTTGAGGTTCCGGAATCTTGTTACTCTTCAAGGATTCCACATGGAATGTTGCTACTGTTTGAGGTTCCGGAATCTTGTTACTCTTCAGGGATTCCACATGGAATGCTGCTACTCTTTGAGATTCCGGAATGTTGCTACTGTTTGAGGTTCCGGAATCTTGTTACTCTTCAGGGATTCCACATGGAATGCTGCTACTCTTTGAGATTCCGGAATGTTGCTACTGTTTGAGGTTCCGGAATCTTGTTACTCTTCAGGGATTCCACATGGAATGTTGCTACTGTTTGAGGTTCCGGAATCTTGTTACTCTTCAGGGATTCCACATGGAATGCTGCTACTCTTTGAGATTCCGGAATGTTGCTACTGTTTGAGGTTCCGGAATCTTGTTACTCTTCAGGGATTCCACATGGAATGTTGCTACTGTTTGAGGTTCCGGAATCTTGTTACTCTTCAGGGATTCCACATGGAATGCTGCTACTCTTTGAGATTCCGGAATGTTGCTACTGTTTGAGGTTCCGGAATCTTGTTACTCTTCAGGGATTCCACATGGAATGTTGCTACTGTTTGAGGTTCCGGAATCTTGTTACTCTTCAGGGATTCCACATGGAATGCTGCTACTCTTTGCGATTCCAGAATGTTGCTACTGTTTGAGGTTCCGGAATCTTGTTACTGTTCAGGGATTCCACATGGAATGCTGCTTCTCTTTGAGATTCCAGAATGTTGCTACTGTTTGAGGTTCCGGAATCTTGTTACTCTTCAGGGATTCCACATGGAATGCTGCTACTCTTTGAGATTCCAGAATGTTGCTACTGTTTGAGGTTCCGGAATCTTGTTACTCTTCAGGGATTCCACATGGAATGCTGCTACTCTTTGAGATTCCGGAATGTTGCTACTGTTTGAGGTTCCGGAATCTTGTTACTCTTCAGGGATTCCACATGGAATGCTGCTACTCTTTGAGATTCTGGAATGTTGCTACTGTTTGAGGTTCCGGAATCTTGTTACTCTTCAGGGATTCCACATGGAATGCTGCTACTCTTTGAGATTCCAGAATGTTGCTACTGTTTGAGGTTCCGGAATCTTGTTACTCTTCAGGGATTCCACTTGGAATGCTGCTACTCTTTGAGATTCTGGAATGTTGCTACTGTTTGAGGTTCCGGAATCTTGTTACTCTTCAGGGATTCCACTTGGAATGCTGCTACTCTTTGAGATTCTGGAATGTTGCTACTGTTTGAGGTTCCGGAATCTTGTTACTCTTCAGGGATTCCACTTGGAATGCTGCTACTCTTTGAAATTCCGGAATGTTGCTACTGTTTGAGGTTCCGGAATCTTGTTACTCTTCAGGGATTCCACATGGAATGCTGCTACTCTTTGAGATTCCGGAATGTTGCTACTGTTTGAGGTTCCGGAATCTTGTTACTCTTCAGGGATTCCACATGGAATGTTGCTACTGTTTGAGATTCCGGAATCTTGTTACTCTTCAGGGATTCCACATGGAATGCTGCTACTCTTTGAGATTCCGGAATGTTGCTACTGTTTGAGGTTCCGGAATCTTGTTACTCTTCAGGGATTCCACATGGAATGCTGCTACTCTTTGAGATTCCGGAATGTTGCTACTGTTTGAGGTTCCGGAATCTTGTTACTCTTCAGGGATTCCACATGGAATGTTGCTACTGTTTGAGGTTCCGGAATCTTGTTACTCTTCAGGGATTCCACTTGGAATGCTGCTACTCTTTGAGATTCCAGAATGTTGCTACTGTTTGAGGTTCCGGAATCTTGTTACTCTTCAGGGATTCCACATGGAATGCTGCTACTCTTTGAGATTCCGGAATGTTGCTACTGTTTGAGGTTCCGGAATCTTGTTATTCTTCAGGGATTCCACATGGAATGCTGCTACTCTTTGAGATTCCGGAATGTTGCTACTGTTTGAGGTTCCGGAATCTTGTTACTCTTCAGGGATTCCACATGGAATGCTGCTACTCTTTGAGATTCCGGAATGTTGCTACTGTTTGAGGTTCCGGAATCTTGTTACTCTTCAGGGATTCCACATGGAATGCTGCTACTCTTTGAAATTCCGGAATGTTGCTACTGTTTGAGGTTCCGGAATCTTGTTACTCTTCAGGGATTCCACATGGAATGCTGCTACTCTTTGAGATTCCGGAATGTTGCTACTGTTTGAGGTTCCGGAATCTTGTTACTCTTCAGGGATTCCACATGGAATGTTGCTACTGTTTGAGATTCCGGAATCTTGTTACTCTTCAGGGATTCCACATGGAATGCTGCTACTCTTTGAGATTCCGGAATGTTGCTACTGTTTGAGGTTCCGGAATCTTGTTACTCTTCAGGGATTCCACATGGAATGCTGCTACTCTTTGAGATTCCGGAATGTTGCTACTGTTTGAGGTTCCGGAATCTTGTTACTCTTCAGGGATTCCACATGGAATGTTGCTACTGTTTGAGGTTCCGGAATCTTGTTACTCTTCAGGGATTCCACTTGGAATGCTGCTACTCTTTGAGATTCCAGAATGTTGCTACTGTTTGAGGTTCCGGAATCTTGTTACTCTTCAGGGATTCCACATGGAATGCTGCTACTCTTTGAGATTCCGGAATGTTGCTACTGTTTGAGGTTCCGGAATCTTGTTACTCTTCAGGGATTCCACATGGAATGCTGCTACTCTTTGAGATTCCGGAATGTTGCTACTGTTTGAGGTTCCGGAATCTTGTTACTCTTCAGGGATTCCACATGGAATGTTGCTACTGTTTGAGGTTCCGGAATCTTGTTACTCTTCAGGGATTCCACATGGAATGCTGCTACTCTTTGAGATTCCGGAATGTTGCTACTGTTTGAGGTTCCGGAATCTTGTTACTCTTCAGGGATTCCACATGGAATGTTGCTACTGTTTGAGGTTCCGGAATCTTGTTACTCTTCAGGGATTCCACATGGAATGCTGCTACTCTTTGAGATTCCGGAATGTTGCTACTGTTTGAGGTTCCGGAATCTTGTTACTCTTCAAGGATTCCACATGGAATGTTGCTACTGTTTGAGGTTCCGGAATCTTGTTACTCTTCAGGGATTCCACATGGAATGCTGCTACTCTTTGAGATTCCGGAATGTTGCTACTGTTTGAGGTTCCGGAATCTTGTTACTCTTCAGGGATTCCACATGGAATGCTGCTACTCTTTGAGATTCCGGAATGTTGCTACTGTTTGAGGTTCCGGAATCTTGTTACTCTTCAGGGATTCCACATGGAATGTTGCTACTGTTTGAGGTTCCGGAATCTTGTTACTCTTCAGGGATTCCACATGGAATGCTGCTACTCTTTGAGATTCCGGAATGTTGCTACTGTTTGAGGTTCCGGAATCTTGTTACTCTTCAGGGATTCCACATGGAATGTTGCTACTGTTTGAGGTTCCGGAATCTTGTTACTCTTCAGGGATTCCACATGGAATGCTGCTACTCTTTGAGATTCCGGAATGTTGCTACTGTTTGAGGTTCCGGAATCTTGTTACTCTTCAGGGATTCCACATGGAATGTTGCTACTGTTTGAGGTTCCGGAATCTTGTTACTCTTCAGGGATTCCACATGGAATGCTGCTACTCTTTGGGGTTCTGCCAGGTACTTTTGCCCTCGATTGGCCACTGTGGAAAGAGGAAACTGGGCTAGATGGAGCGTTGTTCTGACCTCCATTAAAAACCAAGTCTACGGAAATAAAACTAGGCCAGCTTCCACGTCCTGCACGCGGCCCCACCAAACCTCACCTGCCGCCGTCTCTAGCATAAAGCTCATTGCCGCCGGGAACTCGCACAGATTGGCCCGAGGCTCGCGGGCTAAGCGTGCGTCAGCGCGCATGCGCAATCTCTTCCGCTCGCCCTCCTCCTCCTCCCTGGCTTCTATTGGGTGAAATTGAGGGGTGGAGCTCTTTCATGACGCGATTGTCTGACGCCATCACCTCCCACCCGAATGGAGTCCAATTGCCGGCCCGGAAGTAGGCGTGAAAAAGGCAGGAAGTTCCGGGTGGAAGGTCCCAAGACCTATCCCGGCGCGGCGGGAGCAGACTCTGGTCGTTGCTCCCTCCCCCCTTCACCTGTCTGGCGGTAAGTGGGGGGTGAAGCCGGTGCTTCGAGCGGGGGGAGGGAGCGTTGGAAGCTCCGGCTCTTCAGCTGGGGGAGGGGAGGGGGTTAAGTAGCTGCAGTGACCGCATTCTCCTCCTCCCCCACCACTTATTTTATTCCTTCAGTTTTCTATCCTCTTCTCCCAGGGGAGCTCAGAACGCTTTACACCAGTTTATTCAGGTACTCGAGCATTTCTCCCTGTCTTACAATCTCTCTAATGTACCCGGGGCAAAGGGGGGATTAAGTGACTTGCCCAGGGTCAAAAGGAGCAGCGTGGGGGGCTGAGGCTGTAGCTTTAACCATTGCCCTACTCTAGAAATCAAAGTGTAGTAAAAGGGAGCCAAGTCTAGGACAATGAAGCCATTGTGACATCACTGATGAGGTTGGCTCTTATTGGTGGAATGAGGCATCATGACGTCACAATACCAGCTCTGGTTATCAGAGGCTGCAACTTTTCACACTCAGGGTGCTGAGGCTGTAGCTTTAACCACTGTGCCACACTCTGCTTCAGTCCAGACAAGTATGTAGGTAACGCACACATAGGCACCTTGACTGTAGGCTCTTCTCTCACCCTTCTGCCCTCCATGACATTTCTCCTTGGCTGCAGGGTTTTCTCTCACTCTTCTGCCCCCCCCCCCCCCAATGATATTTCTCCTTGGCTGCAGGGTCTTCTCTCACCCTTCTGCCCCCCCCCTCCCCCCAAGATTTCTCCTTGGCTATTCCAGCACAGTTAATCAACAGCTTGTTCTCATGGTAGCCTTTCTTGTGGATGCTCTTTTCATTCCCATGGAGTATAGGTAGTCAAAGACCAAGTGCTTGGTTCCTCCCAACCCTTCCCCCATACATAAAAACTGTCAATCATATTTGCATAACATCCCCAAAAGTATTGATCTCCTAACTCCACCCACCTAAGGCAGCTTACCTGCTCCCATCACCCTAGTAGTCCCAGGAGACCCTCCCATCTCCTGCGCTGTTACAGAGGCATTCACCCTGGGGTGTGGGAGAGGAGGTTAACACTTGCCTTTACAAATCCCTGCTCAAAGGTGGGTTGTGCTTTTCTGGTTTTTGGGCAGAGGGAGGTGAGCTGGTGACTTTTTTTGTTTGTTTGTAGCTGAAGGTGAGTTATGTTCAAGACAATAGGTAACTTTCTATCTCATGAGGATTTGAAATCTGCACTTGCACCTGAGGCAGTGACCACAAGGAGCTACAGCATGTTAGAACCATGATTTTCCTTGTTCTCATCCTGCTGCATAGATTAGACTAATCTGTTTTTGTGTTTGCCAAAGCACTCTGGACTTTCGAGGGTGTGCTAGTGGAATAAGCTGATTTTGAGCCCTCATTTCACTGATTCTCTGTAGGCTGCTCCTCTAATTTTTCTAGGATGTATGTTGCTAGTGATGGTTTTAAATTTTTCTTGATATGCATGGATGGAGAGAGGGACCTTAGGGTAAAGTGTCTGAGGATCTGAAGACAACAAAACAATGTGGTAAAGCAGTGGCTGTAGCCAAAAGAATGCTAGCCTTTATAGAAAGGCATAATCAGCAAAAGGAAAGGAGGTGTGGAGGCCCCACCTGGAGTACTATGTTCAGTTTTTTTGTAGGCCGTATCTGGCTAAAGATACAAAAAAAAAAAAAGACTTGAAGCAGTTCATATAAAAGTACCCATAATGGTATGGGGTTTGTGCTAAAAGATGTACAAGAAGAGATTGAAACGTCTTAATATAGGCAGTTCCCGAGTTAAGAACAAGATATGTTTTTAAAGCTGTTAAGTCGGATTTGTATGTAACTCAGAACTTGTAGATTTTAAGATTCTTACTGCTTACCTCCTCCCATCTGACAAAATGGCAAACTGTCTTTACTGGTGTTCCCTCTAAGTTATAGCATGCACATCCACACACTGTTCTTAATGTGGCCATGCATCATGGCCTGAATCTGCTACAGAAGTGTAGGAGTCTAGGCCACTGGAAATACTGTTCAGTGAAATCAAATGAAGCCGCAACCATGATCTTAAGTACGAGTCGTATTTAAGTAGGGCATCTGTAACTTGGGGACTGGTATACTCTAGAGGAGAGAAGGGACAGGGGAGATATGATGCAGATGTTTAAATACTTGAAATGTATTAATTTTTTCCAGAGAAAGGAAAATGGTAGAGCTAGAGGGCATGAATTGAGGTTGTGGGGTGGCAGACTTAGGAGTAATGTTAGAAAATTATTTTTCATGGAGTTGTGGAGAGTGTGGTAGATGCCTGGAATGCCCTCCCGAGGGAGGTGGTGGAGATGAAAATAGTGATGGGATTCAAAAAAGCATAGGATGAACATAGGACCTCTAATTAGAAAATAAATGGTACAAAACAAACTAAGTCCAGTACTGGGCAATCCTTCACGGTCTGGTGTCCCAGAATGAGCTGAGGAGGGCTCTGATAAAGCTCCAGTGTCAGGATGGTTAGAATAGGCTGAAGTGGGCTTCGAAGGCAACTCTAGCAGTGGGAACCTAAAGACAGTGGTCTGTTGCCCAGAAACATTAAAGAAAAGGCAGTGTATAACGAGTGTGACTATTGGGCAGACTGGATGGACCATTCAGGTCTTTATCTGCTGTCATTTACTATGTTACATGGTCTTGAGTCCAAGTCTTCACTTTTTGTAATTCACACTATTTTCCTTTGCTACAAAAAAAAACAAACACCTGGGAGCTTGATTAATGAGTAACTTTAGAAGGCAAGAGTCCACTTTCTCTTAAACAAGCTTATGCCTTAGTACAGGCCTCTTACTCTGGACAACCTCTTGCAACAGTTCTCTACAATGTGATGTAACTATTTCCCCATGTCACTGCATGAACCTCTTTGTAAATTGCCTTGATCCTGTGCTGAATAAATGTGATTCAGATATTCTGATTAGATAAGTCACCAGCCTCTGATCATTATTACTATTATTATTTCTTAAAGTCTTTGCTGTTGGTGTTGTAACCTTGCTTAGCCCACTGGGAATGTGAAAATCGCCTCCATCAGTGGGACACCCAGTGTAGCGGAGGAGTGGCTTAGTGGTTAGAGCAGCTCATAAGAACATAAGCAGTGCCTCTGCTGGGTCAGACCAGAGGTCCATCATGCCCAGCAGTCTGCTCACGTGGCGGCCCATCAGGTCCAGGACCTGTATAGTAATCCTCTATCTATGCCCTTCTATCCCCTTTTCCTTCAGGAAATCATCCAATCCCTTCTTGAACCCCAAAACTACTCTGTCCTATCACACCCTCTGGAAGCAAATTCCAGGTGTCCGCCACCCTTTGGGTGAAGAAGAACTTCCTAGCATTGGTTCTGAATCTGTCCTCTTAATTTTTCCGAATGCCCTCTCGTTCTTGTAGTTTTTGAACGTTTGAAGAATCTGTCCCTCTCCACTTTCTCTATGCCCTTCATGATCTTGTAAGTCTCTTTCATGTCCCTTCTAAGCATCCACTTTTCCAGGAAAAAGAGCCCCAGTTTCTCTAATCTTGCAGCATATGAAAGGTTTTCCATACCTTTTTATCAATCGTGTCGCTCGAGTATCGCCATATCCTTCTTAAGGTACGGCGACCAATATTGGACGCAGTACTCCAGATGCGGGCGCACCATTGCCCGATACAACGGCAGGATAACTTCTTTTGTTCTGGTTGTAATACCCTTCTTGATTATACCTAGCATTCTATTTGCTTTCTTAGCAGCCGCTGCGCACTGTGCCGACAGCTTCATTGTTCTGTCCACCATCACCCCAAGTCCTTTTCTAGGGTACTTTCACCCATTACCAGCCCTCCCATCGTATAACTGTACTTCGGGTTTCCCTTTCCTACATGCAAGACTTTACATTTCTCTACATTAACTTTATCTGCCATTTCGTCACCCACTCTTCTAGTTTGTTCAGGTCCCTTTGTAAATCCTCACAGTCCTCTTTGGTCCCAACTTCACTAGTTTGGTGTCGTCTGAATTTTATTAGTTCGCACTTTGTCCCTGTTTCTAGATTGTTTATAAATATGTTGAACAGCAGCGGTCCGAGTAACAACCCCTGCGGAACACCACTCGTGACCCTCCTCCAGTCCGAGTAGTGACCCTTCACTCCTACTCTTTGCTTCTTACCCACCAACCAATTTTTGATCCATCTATGTACTTCTCTTTCCACCCCATGGTTCTTCAGTTTGCCTAGTAGGCAGTTATGGGGTACCTTGTCAAAGGCTTTTTGGAAATCTAAGTATACGATGTCTATTGGGTCCCCTTTGTCCATTTGTTTGTTAATTCCTTCGAAGAAGTGCAATAAGTTCGTTAAGCACAATCTTCCCTTGCAGAAGCCAAGTTGGCTTGTTTTCATCAGTTTATTCCTTTCTAGATGCTCATCGATGCTGTCTTATCAGCGCTTCCGCCATCTTCCCTGGAACCGAAGTCAGACTTACCGGTCTGTAGTTCCCCAGGTCACCTCTCGATCCTTTTTTAAAGATGGGCGTAACATTAGCTATCCTCCAATCTTCCGGGATCGCGCCTGTTTTCAGGGATATGTTACAAACCTTCTGTAGTAGTTCCGCTATTTTCTCCTTTAGTTCTTTCAGTACCCTTGGGTGGATTCCATACGGCCCGGAGATTTGTCAGTTTTTAATCTATCTGCTTGTGTACGTCCTCGAGGCTTACCTCCATGGATGTTAATTTTTCTGCTTGGTCTCCTTTGAAGATTTTATCAGGTTCCGGCACGTTGGATGTGTCCTCTTTTGTAAATTCTGACGAAAAGAACATGTTTAGTCTATCCGCCACTTCTTTTCCCTCCTTCACCGCTCCTTTCCTATCTCCGTCATCCAGCGGTCCCACCTCCTCCCTAGCCGGCTGTTTCCCCTTAACATATGTGAAGAACGGTTTGAAATTTCGTGCTTCCCTGGCTAGCCTCTCTTCATATTCTCTTTTTGCTTTTCTAATCACGCAGTGACATTCTTTTTGATGCTTCCTGTGCTCTTTCCAGTTCTCCCCGGTTTTGTTCTTTTTTTCCATTTCCAGAATGAATGTTTCTCGTCTCTTATCGCTTTCTTCACTTCTTTGGTTATCCATACCGGGTCTTTTGTTCTTTTTGCATCCTTTTCTAAATCTGAGGCTATACAGATTTTGCTCAATGTGTCCTTGAATAAAGACCAGGCTTGCTCTACAGTCTGTGATTTCTTCGTGCTGTTCCTAAGTTTCTTTCTTACCATTACTCTCATCGCTTCATAGTTTCTTTTCTTGAAGTTAAAAGTTGTCGCTGTGGTTCTCTTCCTACTTCAACTTTGAACTTGATCATATTGCGATCGCTGTTTCCCAACGGTCCCACTACTTCCACTTCCTTTGCAGATCCTCTTAACCCATTGAGGATTAGGTCCAGGGTGGCAGTCCCTCTCGTCGGTTCTCTGACAAGCTGCTCCATGAAGCAGTCCTGTAGATCCTCCAGGGATCCGGTCTCCCTAGCGCATTTTGAGTTTCCAAGACTCCAGTCTATCCCGGGATAGTTGAAGTCTCCCATAACAATCGTGTTACTGTTTTTGCATTCTCGCCTCATCTCGGCTTTCATTTCTTCATTGTTTGCTTCTGTTTGCCCAGGTGGACGATAGTACAGGCCCATCTTTATCTCGGGCCCATTCTTTCCCGGTATTTTAACCCATAGTGATTCCAATTTGTCGGTTGTCGCCGCTGTGTCCACTCCTTCCCCTACTCCTCTTCCCTTCCTTTTTGATCTGTCGCCTTGAGCCTGTATAGGTATGTGTGACTCGCAAATGGAAGATTAGATAAGTCATTGGTTTTAACGTTCTAATTTTTCTTCAATTTCTTTTGTATTTTAAATGATTTAAACCGCACAGAACTTCATGGCTTTGCGGTATATAAATAAATTCTATTATATATTATGTTATTTTTTTCCCCATCCTCGTAGGAACTCATTTCCCATTCTGATGAGTTCTTTTCCTGTCCCATTCCTGCACGCTCTGTCCTCATCTGCACAAGCCTCAAACACTTTCAAATCATAAGTGTTTGAAGCTTGTGCGGTTAACCCTTTCAGGACCATAAGGATCGTAGGCCAATTTTTGTGGTTTTGACGACATTTTTATGGTAAAAAGGGCTTGCAGATGCCAAAAAATTGATTTTTTTTGTGAAATATCATTATTTTTATTTAAAAAATCACACTTCTGGCTTATGGACAGTGTGGCAAGTGAATCTTCTCGTCAATCTGGCAACGACGCTAATGAATGAATGTCGGAACCAGTTTGTTTACATAAAGGCAGTATCATATGGAATCCGTACATATCAAATTTAGAACTGTAGACTATCCCAATCAAAATTTATAGGATTTTAAAGTTATGGGACAAATATGTCCCTTGGTCCTGAAAGGGTTAAGGGAGAGCTTACAGGAATGGGGCAGGGACAAAACTCATGGGGGGCAGCAAAATTGAATTCCAAAGGGGTCAAATTTGTCCCCATGGCATTCTCTACTTGTGGCTCTGGGGAAGTCACTTAACGCTTTATTGCTCCATGTAAACCGTTTTGATTGTGTAAACCATGCACAAATAGCAGTATATCAATGGAGTAGCTGGCAGTGTTTAGTGGTCTGGATGTGCCAGGCTTATTCCAAAACAAGAGAGAAAATGGGACCTAAATGACTTCTGTTCCCTACTAGGAACAATTGTTGATTGGCTCTAAATGACCTCTGTTCCCTACTAGGAACAATTGTTGATTGGCTCTAAATGACCTCTGTTCCCTACTAGGAACAATTGTTGATTGGCTCTAAATGACCTCTGTTCCCTACTAGGAACAATTGTTGGTTGGCTATATGGCTTGGCTTGGATGTTCTCTATCGCTTGCTTTCCTTTACACAGGGACATGTGACTTGATTTTCAATGATGGCAAAGCAGCAAAGTAAGGATTCGGGATTCCGGGAAAAGTTCAAGCACTTTCTTGGTTTGACACCATCGCGGATTAGTGCAAAGCAGTCAGAAGGTAGACAGACGGAAATAATAATTACTGCAGAAATATTGAAGGTAAGTAGACTGCCTTGTTCACATTACTTGTAGGAATGTTCTTGCAGAGCCTCCTGGTCCTCATATACAAAGGCAGAATAGTCATGAGTTAATCGTTTCTTGTTTGCAGATTTTCCATCGCTTGTCTTGGCCTCTTATCAAATTCTGAGCTCACTGGGGATAGGAAAGGAATTAATTAACTAGAGTTTGATCAGCACTCACTTCTTATTCCAGAACTGCTTCTTTTGAGTTCAATAGGGTGGAAATCTTTCTGGCAAAGTTTAATTCAGCAGTAGGATCAGGTAGGTGGGTCATATAAACTCACTAATCTACTCTATATCACAACCCCACATGGAAACCTGCAACACTAAAAGGCCTTACTCAAACACACAACTCCAATCACACAACAAATAAATAGCAGGAAGGGAAAAGAAAAAAGAAGTGGAGAAAAAGCCTCGGTTCAGCTTCATCTGGCAAAAAACTGTGTCTAAAGATTTTATTTTCATATGGGCGTAATCGGAATTTGAGTGACATACTTAGCCTGTTGTATCTGACCTAGACTCTGACAACATTGGGCCACCGGAGCTGCGGTCGTTGCTCTGTGTGTTCTTTAATGATAGAATCAGATCAGTTAGTGCATCCCAAGACGGGTAAAGTATATAAATTGCAAGGTTCCACTTCATGTTTAACAGAGGGGGTGGTTATGTCATCATCTGCCCCTGTCTTAAGATTTAGGTGGGACACACTTATCGACAATTTAAAACTAGAGTGATTGAACACAGATCTTGTGTCAACACTCGGTTCTGGAGGAACCGTTGGTGATGCACTTCTTGGAGGCTGATCACGAGTTCGGTGTGCTGCGGTGCCTAGTGATTGAACATTTTGCTTATCCTGCCCGGCGGGGTGATTGGAGACGTTTGCTCCGACAGAAAGAGCAGAAATGGATTTTCATGTTGCAGTCCGTGCAACCCGATAGACTGAATGCCCGGATTGAATGGGCGGCCTTTTTCGGGTCCTGAATGATTTTGATTGGTGGATGAAGAGAGATTGTTCCTGCGCCAGTATCAATTTGTGAAGTGGAACGAGAGCCTGAAGAGCGTGTTGGGTCTGGAAATTATGTTTGAGAAGCAGTGAAGTTGATAACCCCTGACGCAGCGAATGAAGCGAAACGGAGGGTTCCCTGTTGAGTCTGTAGCTGTTAGGCACAGGAGGTGAAGTGCTGGACTGAGAACATCCTGGAAGCCGATAGCAGCTAAGTTGTTTCTCATTCTGTCTTCTATGCAAGATCCTGGACTGTAATGCTGTAGTGCTCATTTGTTCACATGATCACGATTTTGGGCTGTGAGGCCTGGCGTGCTGTTTGATATCACTCTGCAGGCTATTATAGAGCTTTTCTCCATATTTTGTTGGGTGTGCAGGAGTGTTTTTCTGAAGAAGGGGAGTTTTTTGCCAGATGAAGCTGAACTGAGGCTTTTTCTCCACTTCTTTTTTCTTTTCCCTTCCTGCTATTTATTTGTTGTGTGATTGGAGTTTTGTGTGCGAGTAAGGCCTTTTAGTGTTGCAGGGTGGATATCAGGTTTCCATGTGGGGTTGTGATATAGAGTAGATTAGTGGGTCATTAATCCCCCAGTACTGAAATGTCTGCTGTTCTTCGGCTGATTTTCTTGCACAATGTTAATCTCTGCTACAGGTCAGGCATTTTGTAATACTGAGCTTTATTCTGCAGAAGATAGCATGCTGCTTTGAATTTTTCAGCTGCCTTCTTTCCCCTTAATTACCAGTGTAAAAGGTGTATAACAGATTGGGAAGGGACTTCTTCAAAATCTAAATGTTTATCTGAAGCAAACATAAGGCACTGACAAGTTTGTGGTGCAAGGGCGTGAATGCCAAGTGCCCCCAGCTCTAAAACACTGGTTCTCAAGACACCCCCCCTTCACCCAATGAATATGCATGAGAGATTTCCATACAATGGAGGAGGGTTGGCATGCAAACCTAACTTGCACAAATTCATTGAAACCCCTCTAAACTCCAAGCCATTCAACAGTTTCTGAAGACCACATACTGCCTGGTCCTACGTTCAGCTTTGGTGTTGGCAAAGTGTTTTGAATTTTTTCTCCCCTTGCAGGAGCTGGGTGCAGAATGTGGGTTGAATAATCGAATAAAAACAATATATCACATCTCTGACCTGGCAAGAACCAAAAGATTTGAAGAGGTAGGTTTACAGGCTTCACTTAGTTTATTTATTCTTCGTTCAGTACCTTGTATCGAGGCGTATCGGAACAAAAGATAAGTCAGAAAGAAACGGTGGAGTGTAGGGAAATTGGACTGTAGACTTCTGCTGGCTTGTCTCTGAAACGTCTTAAGGATCTGCCTTTTTCTGGCATGTGTGCAGCAGAAGTCTTGCCAGCTTTTGGTTTAGATATACAACAAAACGGCTTCACCTGTGAGAATTTATAGAGGAATTCACTGTTTTTGAGTAAAATGAGTTATCCAGAAGGAAAGCATGTGCCCAATGCCTAGGGTTACCAGATCGCGTCATTAAAGAAAAGGACATGTGGCTCGGCCCCAGACAGACGGCTGGGTTTTGAAAATCCGTCCAGACACCTGGACAGTCCTCTAAAAAGAGGACAAGTCCGGGTTTTCTTGGACATCTGGTAAACCTACCAATGCCACCAGTGCTAAAACTGGACTATTCGGGTCTCAAACATGCTGCTTTCAATTCTTCTGATCTATGATCTTTGCTATTCTGAGGCAGAAGGCACTTTTTGAAGAGATTTTACCAGTATGAGATGCCACTGGGCAGTGTGGCATGGAGGAGATTCACCTCCAATTCAGCCAGCATGGCTGCTCAGGTGTAGCTTAAAACATTCTCCTGCCAGCTTGTCTATTTCCAAAATATTCTATTAGTGCGTCCCCCTTTATTCTGTCCTTCAATCATTTCCTCGGCCTTATCTGTCTCGTATGAACCTTTAGCCACTCCTACAAACTGATTTATTTCCCCCCTTTGCGATCTGGTGGATCACGATCGACCTTTTGGGCACTCCTTCCCTAAATTGTTTAGGGCAGGAGGAAAACCAAATAACATCCCAGAGGCAGGGCCAGCAGCAAGTTTTGGGAGAAAGTATTGGAGAAACATAATTTGAGAGCCACACTTCAGATCATTGAGAGCTGTTGGCTTCTTATGGTATAGATAAATTAACTTGTTTGTGGTATAGGGCACAGACCAACGTGCTTTTGCTTTCGTGCTCACTAGAGAATGACATGGGGACAAATTTTTCCCGTCCCTGCCCTATTCCTGCAAGCTCCATCCTCATCTTCACAAGTCTCAAACTCTTTAAAATCATAAGTGTTTGAGGCTTGTGCGATTTAAGGCAGAGCTTACAGGAATGAGGCGGGGACGGGATGGGGGAAATGGAGTTCCTGCGGGGATGTGGACAAATTTGTCCCTGTGGCATTCTCTAATGCTCACTAAAGGCTTTTTGTTCAGAGTCTAATTGATAGTAGTCAGCTGCTAGACAGATGACCTTCCATCTTTTTGATCTGGAGAAGTTTGTTCTGATTTCCTGTGCGTGGAAGGGTGTTTTTGATGCAGTCTTTCTCATAGCATGCAGTGGAGTCCGTGTGGAGGGAAGTGGCAGATCTGATGCGGCCAGATCAAGCAGCCGAAGCCCATCATGCAGTGCTCCATCTGTTGAAGGCAATCATTCATGGACAGGTAAAGATGCTCTTTTCATGGGATTGCCTAAAAGTTTCACGAATGAGACACATTAAACCCTTCTCAGGTGCTCGCAAGTACTGTCCATTTGTGGATTTGGCTTTCTTTTTTTTCTTTCAGAGACCATCAGAATAAGACACTTTTTCTCCATACAGGATTTGACACCATCTTTGCTAGCGTATGCTGGGTTTTACTCAATGGCAGGCGAAGTAAATGCTCCGATGCTCATAGAATCCTTATGAACATCGCAGTATTTACCTCACCAGCCCAAGGTAGAAACCTCTACTGCTGTTTAGCAAAAGGAGTCTTTAATATGTTAACATCTACTATTTTGACTTATTTCTATAGTGTTACCAGACGTTATTCAGTGCTGTACAGAGTCACAAAGAACCTTTCTGTTTAGGGACGCTTTTAATGTATAACTCTCCAATCTCAGGACATTCAGTGCAAATGTCCTTTACCTCAATCGTTCCTATAGATGGGACCCCTGTCCTTGTGTGTTAATCATTCTCAGTTTACTATTCTATAATTGATGTAGTTCTACCTCCCCTTTCCCCCTTGTCTTTGTCTGGTCTTTTTATGGAATAACTTTTTAAAAATTTTATATGTACTCCACTTAGAAATTTGATAAGCAGATTAACAAATTTTTAAATAAACTTGAAAGACAGTCCCTGCTCAAAAGAGCTTACGACAAAGACAAACAGATGTCATGGATACAGTTAAGGGGAACAGTTAATCAGCTGGCTGGGATTGTGGGGAGTAGGGTTATGGATTGAAGGCTATATCCAAAAGGTGGGTTTTCAGTCTGCTTTTAAACAAGGGAAGGGACATGGCAGACAAACTTGGGTAATTTTATTCCAGGCATAGGGGGCAGCTAGATGAAAGGAACAAAATCTGGAATTGGCAGTGGAGGAGAAGGGTAGAGCTAAGAGTGGTTTATCTGAGGAACAGAGTTCTCTGGGAGGTGTATAAGGGGAGAGAAGCAAGAAGAGATATTGAGGGGCAGCAGAATGAACACTTGTAGGGCAGCAATAGGAGCTCGAACTGTATACGATGGCGGATAGGGAGCCAATGAAGAGATTTAAGGATAGGGGTGACATGAGTGGAGTGAGGTTGGTAGAAGATGAGTCGTGCAGCAGAGTTTTGCACAGATTATCTTGAACTATATAAGACTAAGCCTAATCGGTGGTGGGTTTTTTTTTTTTTTTTTTCCTAAGGGGGAAAGGCTGGGCTTCCTAAGAGCACGCTTCTTCAAGGTCATCAAGGACTATCCCTCTAATGAAGATCTACAGGAGCGGCTGGAGGTTTTTAAAGCCCTTACAGACAATGGGAGAGATACAACCCATTTGGAGGAAGGACTGGGTATGATGCTGTGAAACATTTGGACTTTGAATGTTTTTAAGGAGCTGATTTGCAATGGGATCTCATTAGCTAGTGTGTGGCCAACGTCTCCCGCTTTTCCGTGTAGAAAGGGGAGTGCTGGGGTCAGCTCTTGAACATATTAAATCCTCTTCCCCGCATCTGCCCAAAAGAGAGCGTAAATTGGGGAGATTAAACAGTCTTAAAGCAGAAGAAGTCTTGCAAGTGGTCAGTCTCTGGTTTTGGGGACAGATCTTTGCAGTATGCCCACAACTCGGTGAACAGTTTGGAGAAGGCCAATGTAGAAAGACAGAACAGTAAAATGATGATCCATAAATACCATAGCATGCTGAATCGAACATGCAAACTACTGCATTAAAATTCAGCTCATTATGAAATATTACCCTTCCTGTCAGTGAGTGAGCAGTGATTGGCTCTTGCATCTGGAAAGGTGATTTTTATTTCTGATTTTTTTTTTTAAGTTGCTTGCAGTTTGCATTGGCCCAGTCCCCTGCCTGCCCCAACCATTATCCTGTCCTCTCGATAGTTTAAAAAACAAACAAAAAATCCTTTTCTTAGTGTCTGTTGCTCCCCCCCCAAGCCCCCCCCCCTTCAAGATGGAGTTCCCAAGAATCTGTGGCTTCCTTCTCTCTCTGAAACCCTCCTTCCTTAAATTAAAAAAATATCCTGGTTTCTAGTGGCATGCCCTAACCTGCTCCCCTCCTCATCACCATTTTTCAAGATGGCTGTGCTAAGAGACAGGAGCGAGTGGGTATTCTTGCTCTTTTTAGTTAGGGTACAACTTGGGGGAGGGTGGGTTGGGGAAATAGGAGGTGCCTGTGATAGTGACTTTCCCCAACTTTGGTAACAGGACCACTAGAACAGAGCCTAAGGGAGCCACATCATTGTAGAGAGGGGGGAAAGATGATGGAGAAAATAGGTTGGAAGGAGGCAGAGAGAACTTACAATTGGGGGAGGGAGGGAAGTGGAGGCCAAGAAACAGAATGCAGAAATCCCTAGTAGAATCTAACTGTACCCTAAATAACAGTTGTATAACAACTGTTAACGTTCTTACAATCTCAAAGCTTGACTAGGAATGTAGGGGACCAAATGCTGTCACAACTGAGCAATTGGGAGCCAATGTGATTCCCTTAGTCATGGTGTAATATAACTGGAACAAGCCCTTGTAATTAATCTAATAGACGCCACCTTCAAGGGACAATAAATAAACAGGGTGTGTCAGATTGGTGTCTCCATGCTAGAAGCCAAATGCTTCTTTTTAGATCAAGGACGTTTGTTGGACATTAATTGATGTCTATACCAGCCACTTTTATTAATACATCTCTCTTGCCTCTTTTTGTGTCGAACATAATACAAAACAACAAAAAAAGGGATTTCGGGGCAGGTTCCAATCAAAAATCTTTTAGTTTTCCCTTCACTTACAAAATTATATTACATTAAATTAGTAACTTATTACGCCATTACCTTGCGGTTCAAGGCGGATTACATAAGAGGTTATCTGAACAATTCCAGAAGTTACATAGTTGAGCGGATTATTTTGGGGGATTGAAGTGCTTTCTGTGGAGTTAGTTTTGTGTGATGGGTTTTTTTGGGTTTGTTTGTTTTGGGTTTTTTTTTTTGTTTTGTTTTTTACAGTTTTTATGAGGTATTTTTGACTGGAGGGAAATATACGTTCCTAAAATTAATTCAAATAGATACCAGCTAGGCCAGTGCTTCCCCAAATGTTTGTCCAATATAAATCCCATGTTAACACTTAAAACTGATGGATGAGGATGAAACCAAAGTAGTGGGTCTGCATTTCTCCCTCCCTTTGCATCTAAAGCCCGGAGGTGGCAGCAGTGATGGATCCTTACAGATTCCAGTTCTCTGCACAGGTTTTTAGTCCTGGCCGTGCAGGCAGGAGGAGGAGGCAGTATAGGAACTTTCAGTGGTTTGAAGGCCCTGTATAGGCTGTCGCTGCTGAACAAGGATCACAGTGAAGCCTAGAGGAAAGGGGGAGTAGCCTTGTTCTGTCACCCTTTGACACTTCTGGTCTAGCTCATTCTGATGAAGGGGAACTTGTCAATAGCTCTGTAATGGAGAAGGATCAAAGGAAAGACTTTCCTCTGGTGGTTCACGTCATGCTTTCTCTTCTCTTCCCCCAGCTGAGTTTGTCCTACAGTGGATGGATGTCAGTCTGTCTTCAGAATTCCTTCAGCTCCTGGTGAATTTGGTCAAGTTCAACAGCTGTCACCTTCATCAATACATTGCTCCTATGGTCCAGTAAGAGCTTTCATGAATTCTTGAGGGTGGGGTATTGGGCCTACTTCTTATTTAGCTGGTGCTTTTGCTGTTCTCTGCTAGAATCTGCCTCTGAACCCTTCAGTGGAGGCACTCCGAACTAATTTGGGTTTGGATCCGATGAATCGTGCACCTTCATTGTGGTGATGTGAAATTCTGACGAGCTGAGAGGACCTTCAGGGGAGGGTTGAGAAACGCTGCAGTTGTACCTCTAAGCCGAGTAGGGGCTGGGGGAGGGAGGTTTGGCCAATTTTGCAGCTTTTTCCATGCCTTGCAGTTGGGGATTCAGTAGGTATAACTCAAATTCTGACTCTCTTCTCTTAACAGAATGATTTGCCTGCTGTGTAATCGTACGGCATCTTCTGTGGACATAGAGGTAAATGTTTCTAGGGTTTTCTGCTCTTCAGTCTTTCTTTTGCCATTTGGGTGTAGTTGGTAGGGTTCCCTCCTTTTCTTCCTCCTCTTCTTGGCTGCTCTTTCTTGCATAAACCCATCACGGTGACTGAAACTGTGCTGTCCTTGCTAGGTTTCCCTGAAAGTTCTGGATGCCGTGGTTTGCTACAACTGCCTTCCCTCCGAGAGCCTTCCTGGTTTCATCATTACTCTCTGCCGCACCATTAACGTGAAGGAACTCTGTGAGCCATGCTGGAAGGTCAGTGTGATTTGTAAATGTTTCTCCCTTCCCATGCCATTTAAACTCAAGGAGCCGCCATAAGAACATTTTATTAGTTTTGTGAGAGCTGGTTGCTAGCTTTTGGAAATGTGTATATTTAATGAACAGTTAAAAGGGCATGTGGGACACTCCCTCTCTTCCAGGCTGCACAACAAGTTTTGAAAGGCTGTTTCGGCCGCTGCAGGAAACTTTTTTTTGTTTGTTTGTTTTTTTTTTGGGGGGGGGGGGGAAATCATGGCCTACTTGTGGGTTTACAGTCCAATTCAATAAATAGTATAAATATTCAAAACCCTAAATAAAGGCCAACTATAGAAAGAAAGGAACAGCTTGCTCACTCTCGGAGACGAAGACTATTTATCTCAAGTGCCCAAAGTCTACAACCAGAGCATATCGTAGTTGTTCAACTTATAACTGGGCTATCATTGATGTTTGTCTTATTTTCTCTGAGAGCTGTGATTTAAATTATCTTAACTTGTTTAACTGTGAACTATCATTTAAAATATGACTCAATCACACTTATGTTACATTCAGCAAACAGTAGCAGCACCATTGTGTGATTGAGTCATATTTTAAATGATAGTTCACAGTTAAACAAGTTAAGATAATTTAAATCACAGCTCTCAGAGAAAATAAGACAAACATCAATGATAGCCCAGTTATAAGTTGAACAACTACGATATGCTCTGGTTGTAGACTTTGGGCACTTGAGATAAATAGTCTTCGTCTCCGAGAGTGAGCAAGCTGTTCCTTTCTTTCTATAGTTGGCCTTTATTTGGGGTTTTGACTACTTGTGGATTTAGACATGCTGGTATTAAACGGTTCTGTTATTGATGCACAAAATAACATCAATCAGTGACATGCATGTTCCTTTTTCACCTAGAAACTGAGCTTACAAGTCCCATTAAACTAGTGCTGCGTGTACTAGACCCACTTTGGAATTGCAGAATGAAATCTCTTAACTTCTGATCCGCTTTTCTTGACGTAGTGACTTTGCTTTTAGCTCATGCGCAACCTGCTGGGAACACATCTTGGACACAGTGCAGTCTATAACATGTGCCGGATTATGGAGGACAGGTACGGTGAGTTAGTGACCCCCCCTTCTCCTCCCTAGGTGGGTCGCTGGGCTGTGCTGCTGCTGCTGCTTATTTGTTGGAGGGCCATGAGCACTTCTAATCTCTGGCATTCTGCCTTCAGCTTGTTGGTTGCATACTGTAGAATAAGCTTTTGTCTCTCAGCCCCTTCTGAGTAATATAAATTCTTCTAACTACATAATTATAGACATCGGCTTTGTTTGTTTTTTTCATGGTATAAATGACAATCGAGTCTTTGAGAGCAAAAGTAGGACTTGTCCTCTTTTTGCCTTATTTCACTGATTTCATAACCTCTGTGGCCTAAAGACTTTTTTAAAATTTTGCTTTGAATTCAACATGGCCTACTATTGCTCAATGGTTCATGAAATTACCAAGTCTCCTAACCGGTAACTTTGAATATGTTAAATGAAATAGAAAAAAACACAACCTTTTGATTTGATGAATCCATCTAACAGCATCTAAATTGCTTAAACTAACCTGAGAATTACTCCTTGCAGTCTGGTTTTTTGTATGTTCCACAGTTTACTTATATTAAAATTTGTATATACCGCATAAAAACTATGTGGTTTATAGAATTACATGCATACATATTAAAAATGCTAAACATGTTTTAAACAAGACAAACACAATAAAACATTTAGATGGTTAACATAAGAGTTGCCATACTGGACACATCAGAGGTCCAGGAAGCCCAGTATCCTGTTTCCAATGGTGGCCAACCCAGGTCCAAAGTCCCTATCTAGATCCCAAGTAGTAAAACAGATTTTATGCTGCTTAGCCTAGGAATAAGCAGTGGATTTCCTCAAGTTCATATTACTAATGGCATATAGACTTTTCTTAAGAAATTATCCAAGCCTTCTTTTTTTTAAACCCTGCTAAGCTAATTGATTTTTCACCACATTCTCCAGTAACAAATTCCAGAGTTTAATTACACGTTACGTAAAGAAACATTTTCTTAGTCTTGTTTTAAATCTACTACTTAGTAGCTTCATCGCATGCCTCCTAGTCCTGGTTTTTTGGAAATGGTAAACGAGCGATTCAGATCTACCCTTTCCACACCACTCAGTATTTTATAGAACTCTATCATATCACCTCGAGCCATCTCTTATCCAAACTGAAGTACTCTAGCCACTTTAGCCTTTCCTCATAGTGAAAGCGTCCCCAGTGGTGTAGTAAGGAGTTGGTACTGCTCACGCCAGCGATCATTTCAACAGATAACACGGGGGTGCTTAAGTGGTGGGAGGGTGCACAGCCCAGCGATGTGGGGTGCCAGCCTCCCCGCTACACCACTTGTAATATATATGTAATATGCACAGCATATTCAAGCCAGGACATTTTCATCTTTGTTTTCCATTCCTTTCCTGTGTCAGTTAAAAAAATTGTTGAAGCATCATTTTTGTCAGACAAAGGTGCTACCCAAAGGTTCGGGGAATTCAGTTGTAAAAAAAAAAAAAATTGCTTACAGACACTCCTAGTTTCCACCGTCTCCTTTGAAGTAGTCCATTTGAGAATGTATATAGCAGGGATCTCAAAGCCCCTCCTTGAGGGCCGCAATCCAGTTGGGTTTTTAGGATTTCCTCAATGAATATGCATTGAAAGCAGTGCATGCACATAGATCTCATGCATATTCATTGAGGAAATCCCTGAAAACCCGACTGGATTGCGGCCCTCAAGGAGGAACTTTGAGGCCCCTGGTATACAGCGATCCATAGATGCATGGACTCATGGGAAAAACGCTGGGAAGACATCTTGGTAGAGTGCCTTGAGGACCTCCTACCTGGATCTCTTCAATCGTGTTAACGGCGCCCTTTCAGTTGTAATTTCATTTTAGGGAATCGGAAAAAATCACAGGAGACAAGGTCATGCGAATAGGGAGGGTGCATAATCACTCTAATGTTTCTGGAAGTCAGGCATTGTCGAACGAGTGATGTGTGAGTGGGCATGTTATGATGGTTAGCAATCTTGGCACAAATTTTGCAGAAACGTGTCCGACAAAATTTGTTACTGTCCTCCTATCTCACAAACATGGATAGTTTGCCTACGATCTGCAAGGATAATCTCATGAACTTTTGCTGTGGTTTCCAGTGTTGTGCTTGTTGACAGTCGTCCAGAACGGTCATCGTCATGGACAGATGTTCGTCCGTCCTTGGAAGCGTTTGTACCAAAGAAAGGTTTTCCTTTGGCACATGGCATTATCTCCAAAGGCTTCCTGGAGCATGTGATCGATTTCTGCAGCAGTTTTTTTAAAGTTTGAAACAAAATTTGATGCAGATTCTTTGCTCAGTAAAATCCGCCGAGTCACTAAAGCACAGCCTTACAAAATCACACAGAACAAAACAACGCGATCACTCAGCTGCACTCCCGTTGGTGCGCTGATTCACAAAGCATACTGCTAGACTCCTGTAGTGGCAGAAGGGCATACTATATCCAGTTTGCACATGCTGTTCACATTCCCCAAACTTTTGAGAAGCATTGGTATTAAGTGTGGGGCTGAGGTGTAGTGTAGCCCTGTGACTCTGGCACTCTGTGCCTAAGTGCATTGTAACTTTTGAGGTGAAATGGCTTTTTTTTCCTCTTCCACAGAATGTATATGGAGGATGCAGCAGTGCTGAGGGGTGCAGTGTTCTTCGTTGGCATGGCACTCTGGGGAGCCCATCGGTTGCCTTCACTGAAGAACTCACCAACTTCCGTGCTGCCTTCTTTCTACAAGGTAAGCTTGGGATCAGGGTCTAATAATAAGACTGTCAAACTGACACACTTTAAAGCTATTTCTAGATGCTGAGATGCCAAACAGCATGCTTTTGTGTTCAGGGTGGTAATTGACTGAGAAACTTAAGTTGTCTTGCTGCTCTACTGAAAAAGCAGTTGGACACTTCTCAATAACAAGTGACTACCCAGAACCTTTAAGAAACTGAAATGCAAACACCTTGGTCATAGTTTCTCAAAATTCTACTTGCCAAGTTTTACCAGACTTTAGGATAGCAAGAATGCACAGGGCATGTTAACTTAGCGGAGTTTAAAAAAGGTTTGTATAATTTCCTAAGAGAAGTCCATAGGCCATTATTGAGATGACTTTGGGGGAAATCCACTGGTTATTCATAAGAACATAAGCAGTGCCTCTGCTGGGTCAGACCAGAGGTCCATCACGCCCAGCAGTCCGCTCATGTGGCGGCCCATCAGGTCCAGGACCTGAATAGTAATCCTCTATCTATATCCTTCTATCCCCTTTTCCTTCAGGAAATCATCCAATCCCTTCTTGAACCCCAATACCGTACTCTGTCCTATCACACCCTCTGGAAGCGAATTCCAGGTGTCCACCACCCTTTGGGTGAAGAAGAACTTCCTAGCATTGGTTCTGAATCTGTCCCCTCTTAATTTTTCCGAATGCCCTCTCGTTCTTGTAGTTTTCGAACGTTTGAAGAATCTGTCCCTCTCCACTTTCTCTATGCCCTTCATGATCTTGTAAATCTCTAGCATGTCCCCTCTAAGTCTCCGCTTCTCCAGGAAAAAGAGCCCCAGTTTCTCCAATCTTTCAGCATATGAAAGGTTTTCCATACCTTTTATCAATCGTGTCGCTCTTTTCTGAACCCTCTCGAGTATCGCCTTATCCTTCTTAAGGTACAGTGACCAATATTGGACGCAGTACTCCAGATGTGGGCGCACCATCGCCCGATACAATGGCAGGATAACTTTTTTCGTTCTGGTTGTAATAACTTTCTTGATAGTACCAAGCATTCTATTCGCCTTCTGGGTACTATCAAGAAAGGTATTACAACCAGAACGAAAGAAGTTTATCCTGCCGTTGTATCGGGCGATGGTCTTAGGATAAGCAGCACAAAACCTGTTTTACGCTTTTGGGATCTTGCCAGGTACTTGTGACCTGGGTTGGCCACTGTTTGGAAACAGGATACTTGACTTGAAGGACCTTTGGTCTGTCCCAGTATGGCAACTCTTACGTTCTTGCGTTGCTTTCAGCAGGCTCATGCTTGCTCAGTTTTTCCCTGATCTTGTGATTGAGAGCTGAAGAATTTCTGTGCTTTGTTACTTCAGGCCATGACTTTCCCTGATGCGGTGGTGTCGTATGAAATTGTCCTGTCCATAACAAGGCTCATAAAGAAGTACGGAAGAGATCTGGAAGCTGTGACATGGGATATTCTCCTGGATGTCTTTGAGAGATTAGTTCAACAGCTTCAGGTTAGTAGGACCCTCAAATGAGCCAGCAGGATGGGGGTGGAGATAGGAGATCCATGCTGCAGGGACCTGATGGGGCATCATTCAGCAGTGCACTGACCTGTCCATCTTTCTTCCTCTAGTCTTTGAAGAGCCAGGAGCTGAAGTCTGTTGTTCATGATCTATTGAACACTGTGGAGGAACTTTATGACCTGAATGAATTCCATGGCTCTAAGGAGAGATACTTTGAGGTTGTGGAGCGTTGCGCAGAGCAGCGACCTGTAAGCATGATGGTTTCACTTAAACTGGGGATGGGGGAGGGGGGAGCGCCTGAGCTGGAAAGCCTCTAACAAGTTGTACAAACTCAAATGTCTTCATATCACCTAGGCTAGGGTAGGCAATTCCGGTTCTCAAGAGCCGGAACAGGTCAGGTTTTCAGGATATCCACAATGAATATGTACGAGATGGATTTGCATGCACTGCCTCCTTGAGATGCAAATCTATCTCATGCATATTTATTGTGGATATCCTGAAAACCTGACCTGGCTCCGGCTCTCGAGGACCAGAATTGCCCACCCCTGACCTAGGCTCTTGTACTCTTCAGTGTGGTTTAATTTGCTATTAACTTGGCTGTGCTGAAGCTGTTCGTTCCCCCCCCCCCCCTTTTAAATTTGTAGGAATCTTCTGTTGTGAACTTAATTACGTACAGAGCTCAATCGATCCATCCTGCAAAAGATAACTGGATTCTGCATCTTCAGAGGTTGATGGAGCGGTTCTTCAGGTACCATTTCTTGCTCCCTTGACCATAATGTGACTGTCTCCACACGCAAGACCAGGTCAATGTGCAGCTTTACATTCAGTCTGAGGGCTTACCTTTTCTTAATAAACAAGTGTCCAACTGTTCACCACGCAATAAGTGATGTAAGAAGGGAAAAGGGTCTCGAATACGAGCCAAGACTTACAAGGTTCCACGTTTCTAAACCTTTTTTGGTTTAAAAAGATTGTGATCCTAATTCATGCCTTATAACATGCAGCCTGAATTAAGATCACTTGCATGAAATTGTTAGGATGGAAAGTACACGAGATGGATGAAAGTTTAAATAAGTTCCGAGGGTTTTTTTTTAGGCTCAATGATAGAAATGTGGAACCTTGTTTAGTCCTGGTTAACCAAGCAGGCTTCAAAGACCCTTTTCCCTTCTTACATCACTTATTGCATGGTGAACGGTGGGATGTTTTTTGTGAACGTTTCATACTGTTTGGACTGGTAATTTTCTACTATTTAATTTTTCTTACACACACCAGCATACGAGAGTTTCCCCTTTTTTTTTTTAAATTGTGCTGAGGGTACTGAGAGCCAGTATTTGGGGTGTGTGTTTTTTTTTTGTATGTGCATGGACATTTTAAGCACTCTCCAGGCCTATTCAGACTAGAGTTTGTTTGTGCCTTGCAGGAATGAGTCGCGTAGCGCAGTCCGCATTAAGATTTTGGACGTGTTGTCATTTGTTTTGAGCATCAATAGACAATTTTATGAGGTATGTATCTCTCTTTAGGATTTGTTTTGACTTTAAAATCAGGATGCCACATGCTAGCTTCATATCCATTTTGTAACGTTTGTTTTATAATGACCACAAGCTCTTCTGATTCTTCGTAGGGTCCCCCCTTGCTGATCAATATAAGCATGATGCAAATGATCTTACTTTAAGCTGCCCCTCCTCCCTTCGATCAGATCCCCATGGAGTAACAAAGCCTGCACTGCAAGGGTGCCGAGGGCTTCCAATATCTGTCCAAGTCTTGCCTTTTACCTGTGGGATTTAGATTTCATCTCCTTTGTCTTACTTCAGGAGGAGCTTATTGAACTGGTGGTGATTTCTCAGCTCTCGCACATCCCGGAAGATAAAGATCACCAGGTCCGGAAACTGGCCACCCAGTTATTGGTGGATCTTGCAGATGGATGTAACACGCACCATTTCAACAGCCTGCTGGATATCCTGGAAAAGGTACACATGGCTCACAGCAGCCGGTATTGTGCATTCTGCAGTGGGTTTTTGCTTTCCTGCCTCCCCAAGAGAAAACTGTTCATCTGTTTGAATTTTGTCTTTATTGCAAGCCACTTTGAACAAACTAACACTTGGCTTTCAGCTTATGAAATATTGGATTTGATTCCTGACTTGCTTCTATTTCAAAAGCCTGGAATTGCTACGAAAGCTGTAGCTTTCTGGCACAGCGTTTCTGAACTCTGGTTCTGGAGTACCCCCCCCCACCCCCACCCCTTGCCAGTCAGGATATCCACAGTGAATATGCATACAAGAAAATATGCAAATCAAGTTTATACATATTCATTGTGCAACTCACTACTCTCAGGCCTTCTGCTTGGCCATCTCGCTCCCCTCAATTCATCCAGAATTCAACTGCACGACTCATGTTCCTAGAGAGTTGTGATACTTGTGTTACTCCTCTCCTAAAGTAACATCATTGGCTTACTATCCACTTCCGAATACAATTTAAACTCCTTTTACTGACCTACAAATGCATTCACTCAGTTGTCCCTCCCTATCTCTCTTCACTAATCTCCTCCCATGATTCCTCCCCCCCCCCCCCCGGAAAGCTCCACTCAGCTGGTAAGGTTTTCGTTTTTTTTCTATCTGCCCTTCTCTTCAGCTGCTAACTCCAGACTCCGTCCTTTTACCTTGCTGCATTGTATGCTTGGGACAAGCTTCCTGAATCCCTATGGTGGGCTCCATCTATGGCAGTGTTCAAAGCCCACCTCTTTGAGAATGCATTCGACTCCTAACTCCTCTCACCTTGGGTTCTGCATCCCTAAACCTTTCATGTCTGTCCAAGTTAGATTGTAAGCTCTTCTGAGCAGGGATGTCTCGAATCTTGGAGAGAGGCGGGAGCCAGAAGGCCTTGAGCATGCTCAGCTAATCAAGACCCAGATGGAGAGGCACAATTTTTGGGCACTGACACCTCCTGTGGGTTGGTGCTGCGTGCTGGTGCTACATTAGGGGGGGGTAAGCTTTCAGTTTGGGCAGGGGATGCCAGTTCGCGGGGGGGGGGGGGGGAGATGTGAAAGCGCACCAGTGGCCTCAGGGGAGGGGGGGTCTTTTGGGGATGGGGTGGAGCAGTGCCATTGGCCGGGGGGAATGGGAGGTGGAACGAATCAAGCGAGTTTCCCTTACTTTCTATGGGGAAACTCGCTTTGATATACGAGTAACTTGGGTTTACAAGCATGCTACCAGTGTTCCCTCTAAGCGGGCGGGTGTTGTGAGCAAACTTTTTTCACTGTGAGCTAAAAATATCGGGCGCCAGCAAGTTATGAGCCAAATAAATATGTTGCTTTCTACCACAGAACTTCCTTACGTTTGTATGGAATCTATCCCCTTTCAACTTTAGAGAGTGCCCTCTCGTTCTCCCTGCCTTAGCTACTAAGTCTATTCCCTTCAGTACCTTGAATGTTTCTATCATGTCCCCTCTCAATCTCCTCTGCTCAAGGGAGAAGAGGCCCAGTTTCTCTAATCTTTCGCTGTACGGCAACTCCTCCAGCCCCTTAACCATTTTAGTTGCTCTTCTCTGGATCCTTTCGAGTAGTACCGTGTCCTTCTTAAAGTACCAGTGCTGGACGCAGTACTCCAGGTGAGGGCGTACCATGGCCCGGTACAGCAGCATGATAACCTTCTCTGTCTCTTCAGTCCAGCATCTGCCCCTTCCATTCACTGTCTGTCTTTCCCTGCCATCTCTCCTCCTGCCCCCCCCCACCCCCCAATTTGGTCTAGCATCCATCATCTTCCTTCTGTTCCCCTCATGGTCTGGCATCTCTATCCTTCCCTCCCCCCTGTGGTTTTTAGCATATCTCTCTTCTCATTTCCTCCACTCAGATCTGATCATTCTCTGCTCTCTCTTCCCTTTTCTTCTCTGGTCTTCCTTCTCTATTTTCTGCCTCCATCTAAATTAAATTCTTTCTTACTATTTAGTCCCGTTTCCCTCTTTTCACTGTGTCTACACACAGCTTGTCACCCCTTTCCCTCACCCCTCCATTATCTTACTATTTTCTTCCCCCTTTATTTATCTCCTCCTTCCATCCAGTATGTGTTCTTTCCCCACTTCCATTCAGCATCTGCTCTCCCTTCTCAACTGACATCCATCTGCCTTCTGCTCTCTCTCCCTTCTTCTCACTTCCATCATCTGTCCCCTTCTCTCTCTCTCTCTCATCTCCTCCATTCCATCATCTGCCCCTTCTCTCTCTCTCTCTCTCTCCCCCCCCCCCAACTTCCATCATCTGCCCCCCTTCCCCTCACCTTTGTGGGTCACTTTCTTTCCCCTGAGGGTGGCTCATGTCACAGGGGAAGCTTTGGCCGAGCAGAACCGCTTGATTGACAGTGGAACTTACTTGATTGATGTCGATGCTGGGGCCCGTTGCCGTTTGAAGGAAAAAAAAAAAGGTGGAAAAAAGGAACCTGTAAAGGCGAGAGGAAGGGAAACCTCCAGGACAGCTGCTTTTTGCCCTCCTTCAGCGGCCCAAGAGTTCAGACCAGCAGCGGCAGCTGTGTATGCTTTTAACTTCGGCACAGAGCTGCCCCTAATCAATAGTTTAGCGCGGTTTCATGAGGCAGCCTCGGGGCCTTTGATAGCCGGCCCGCTTCGATGATGCGATGTGGGCCGGCCTAGCAAAGGCCCCGAGGCTGCCTTATGAAACCGCGCTAAACTATTGATTAGGGGCAGCTCTGTGCCGAAGTTAAAAGCATACACAGCTGCCGCTGCTGGTCTGGAGGTGCGGAGACAAGGCAGGAGGCAAACGCGGTGGAAGGCAGGAGTCCCGGCGAAGGCAGGAGTCCCGGCACAGCGACTGCAACAGGAAGTTGCAAGTCAGCTGACACCGGCCTTTCGTTGCGGCGGGGACCGAATCCTTCGCGGACCGGCAAGATTTTGTTTGCGGACCTGCGGTTGAAGAACTGTGCTCTACACTGTGTGCGCTGTGACGAGAAACTTGTGCGCTGCGAGGTAATATTTTGTGCGCCCGCGCACCCCAGCGCAGCTTAGCGGGAACACTGCATGCTACTGGAACGAATTATGCTTGTAAACCAAGGTTCCACTGTAATTAGAACAAATTTTGGATAAATGTATCCGTTTCATTCAAGTTGAGTGTGAAATATAGAATTGATAAGTTTCAAGTTTTATTATGGTTTGTTGTACACGCAATGTCAAATATTTTAATGCGTAGCACATTTGTAAAAATAGGGGACAAAACAGAAAAGTTTTATACAATTAAATACAAAATATATATATACAAATAACTGGTACAGAAGGTGAGGGGGGATGAACTACAATCTTTAAAGAAAGAGAAGAAACATTTAGGGAAAAACACATATGGTGGGTAACACACAAAAAAGATATAAAAGCAAAAATAAGCATAGAAAAGAAGGAAAAAGTTTGCGACCTATGCATAGGTCTAATTAGGATCTAAGAGATTTAATGACTGGTAAGTTATACTATCTAGATCTCAAATGCATCCTTATAAAAGAATTAAATTTTTCTAAAGAGGATTCATTGCGTAAGTAAATTGTTCCAGAGCTGGGGTGCTATAACCGAGAAAATAGTCGATCTCCTGGTCCCCTATTACTTTTAAAGAAGGGATAATCAGTAAATGTTGTTCTGTTGATCTAAGTGCCCTGAATGGAGAATACGGTATTAAGAGACGATCCCAAAATATCGGACCATTAGATTGTTGAATTTTAAATATTAACAGTATAATTTTAAGTTATTCTATGTGTAATTAGTAACCAGTGTACTGCTTGTATGGGAATCCATGGACCAAAAATCAAAATTTTTATTGGGAAGAAAACAGCTTTTAATTAAAACTCGCATATCTAAATTATATTGATATTCACAAAGCAATTCAGTAGTGGTGCATGACCCGAACGCAATCGAGAAACATGATGGGAGCGCTTATCTCGAAACCAATCAAAATTCAATTAAATGTAAAACTTGGTACCTTTTTGGAACTGTTTGGAACTGTATGAATAAAAAGGAAGATGTGTTGCTTATGGCTAGTCCCTGTTCTAGCACTTTCTAAAGTGCCCTTTTACGTAGTTGTGGTTGCAGTGGGTTTTGGTGTGTTACCGCAGTTTTGCAAAGATGCTTTTTCCTTCCTCATTCACAATAGTTCTGGGTTTTTTTCATACTTATGGTTTAGATTTCACTGGAGGAGTTCTGTTTTAATATAACTGTGCGTAATGGTAGGGAAGAGCGTGGCTGTACAGTGTGGCAACATTGCCAGCTGTCCACCTAACTTAGGACAGATAAAAAGCCATCTAACATTGCCACTGTCTGGACAAGATCTGATGCCAACCACCTTTAATCAGGATGGTGCTGAGTATCTGCATCCTGTATTTCTTTTGCTCTCAGACTTTAGCCTTCTACATGAATCCCAGTTCTGGTTACAAAGAGCACAAGTTTTGTTTTTTTTTTTCATAGATTTCAATATTTGACAGCCACAGCTGATCCATTTTTAAAACACAACTCTGACAGTTGAATGCTGACCCGTGTTTCTGTTTCATTTAGCTGGTGAATGTTTTACTTTTTCACCTAAATCCTCCCTGCCTGCTTCTGTTTGCTTTGCTTTGCAAAGTTTTAGGGGGATGCAGAGATGATCTAGTTTTGGGGGTGATCACTTGAGGATGTGCGAATTGCTGACTTTCCGAAGGCCTTGTCGCTAATAGTTTTACAGGGCTGTTTCTCTGATTTCAGGTAGTTACACGCCCCCTGTCACCTCCTGTTGATTCAGGAGACGGGGACTCTCCTTCAGCCTTGGAAGATGTCAAGACTGCAGTTCTGGGCCTCCTGGTAATTCTGCAGGTGAGAGTCTTAACCTGTTCTCCTGTAAAGAGCCATGTCTGCAGGTGTTTGAATATTTGCTTTCTTGATGTATTTTCTTTGACATTGTGCTGTCTGAGTAGTAAAAAAAAAAATCTGTGCCGTTTTGTTTTGCACTCTGACAGCCAAATTCTGCTTATGTTTTATTGTCTTGGAAACTTCAAGGTATTCCAGATGGCTTTTCAAGCTTTACAGACCTCTGAGGCAGGTGTTTTTATGCCAAAACACAGACCAAGAATAAAGGTAGTCTTCCCTGATTCTGGCCAGCCCTTGGTGGTGCTTTTGTGCTTTTTTTTTAGTATAAAAGTAGCATATCTGACATGAAGCTTATAGCAGCAGAGGGCAGAACTGCTTAGGCACTCGGTGTTCATGGAGGATCTTTCTGGCATTTTTTGGGTGGGAATTCTACATTAGTGTTTCTTATTTTGTGAAATAAGTTTTGAGTTGAACATAAGAGGCCAGTTCTCAATGTGGCACTAACCACAGAACTTTATAGAAACATGAAGGCAGATAAAAGGCCAAATCGCCCATCCAGTCTGCAGCATCCATCATCTCCTCTCTCCAAGATCTCGCTTTCTTGAATTCAGACAGTCTTTCTCTACCCACCTCTACTGGGAGAAGTCATTTAAAATATTGGCTGCTGTAATGAGTGGCGTCATGGTGAAAATGCTGAAATGGCAGCGAAGAGGCTAACATGACTTATATTAAAGTACCTTTGTTAATCACATAGGAAATGAATTAAAGTTATCCTCATGATGACTTTGGTTGTTCTAAACTCTCCAGAAATTCTAACAATAATAAGCTTTTGATGATATTGACGGGAGTTGCCATTCAACAAATAATGTATAACTGATAAGATTGTACAAGGTTGAGTTATTGTTTCTGGTGGAATTCAGTATGTCATGTGTTTAAAATGGAAAGAGCGTTGGCAGTTCAAAAAGGTTACTATAATAAATTTAAGGATGTGTGGAGACCATTTTTAAATTATTATAATGAATAATTTACACTTTTCCCAATTTTAATTCTTACATGTGGATCGGGGGGTTGGATTTCTATTAATAATATATACGAATGATAAGATATTATATTCATGTGGTATATTTTTTGTTGTATATGGCAGTGGGAGGGGGTGGGGTTATAATAATAATAATAATTTTATTTCTTATATACCGCCAAAGCCATAGTAGTTCGAGGCGGTTTACAATGAAGAAGGGCTGGACAATCAGCAAAATTGGTATAATGGTACAAACAGAGAAAATAGGTGGCAGAGAAAAATGGTACAAACAGAGAAAAATAGAGCAATCAGCGAACGGTGGTACAATCGGCGAAGAATGGTACAATCAGCGAGGATAGGTACAATCAGGGTAATAAATGGTACAGGGAAGAAGGTCAAGACAATCTGCGTGAAGGACATGGTGAGAAAGAAGGGGCCAGGGTATGGCATAGGGGTTTAGGGTCTTTTTGTTGTATGATATGGTAGATTTTCAAGTGATATTGTATTCTGATTGTTTGATATTTACTGTACACTTGTTGTGAATTATAAAATGAATAAATAATAATAATAAAAAAAAAGGACCTTTGTTAATGGATCTTATTGTCCTCCCTATAGACCAAGCTGTACAGCCTGCCTGCCATGCACGCCACCAGAGTGTATGAAATGCTAATAAACCACCTCCAGCTGCATTATAAGCACCTGTACACCTCTGCCATTGCTAGCAGTATCCGACTGCAGGTACAGTAGGACATATCGTCCCTCCTAGATTTTCAGGTGCGGTGCAGTGCCTTTCCCCTTTCTAAACAGTTTTCATTCTCACGCAGGTGTTCGACTTCCTTCTCCTCCTCTGTGCGGACTCTCGCCGGCGGCTTGGCCTGCCTAATAAAGATGGGGTGGTGAGGTTTAGCCCTTACTGCCTGTGTGAGGCCAGGTAGGTTCTAAACCCAGTGTGGCAGCTAGACAGCTTTTGTGTGCGTCTTCTGTTAATCTCGTGAGTAATTTGCTGCAGAGGTGGAATCGTTGGAAGGAGAGAAGGCGTATTGGGATCTGTTGACATTTTTGCATTTCTTTAGCTTCTCCAGACCAGTAGAGGTTAATCTTTACGAATGGGTATATATCCAATCATGACCAGCAGGTGGAGACTGAAAACAAAACTGTGGGACAGTATATAATATACCGTATTTTCGCGGATATAACGCGCGCGTTATACGTGATTTTACGTACCGCGCATACCCCTCGCGCGTTATATGCCTGAGCGCGGTATACAAAAGTTTTTAAACATAGTTCCCACCCCGCCCGACGCCCGATTCACCCCCCCAGCAGGACCGCTCGCACCCCCACCCCGAACGACCGCTCGCACGCGCTCCCACCCGCATCCACGATCGGAGCAAGAGGGAGCCCAAGCCCTCTTGCCCGGCCGACTCCCCGACGTCCGATACATCCCCCCCCCCGGCAGGACCACTCGCACCCTCACCCCGAAGGACCGCCGACTCCCCAACAATATCGGGCCAGGAGGGAGCCCAAACCCTCCTGGCCACGGCGACCCCCTAACCCCACCCCGCACTACATTACGGGCAGGAGGGATCCCAGGCCCTCCTGCCCTCGACGCAAACCCCCTCCCCCCAACGACCGCCCCCCCCAAGAACCTCCGCCCGTCCCCCAGCCGACCCGCGACCCCCCTGGCCGACCCCCACGACACCCCCACCCGCCTTCCCCGTACTTTGTGTAGTTGGGCCAGAAGGGAGCCCAAACCCTCCTGGCCACGGCGACCCCCTAACCCCACCCCGCACTACATTACGGGCAGGAGGGATCCCAGGCCCTCCTGCCCTCGACGCAAACCCCCCTCCCTCCAACGACCGCCCCCCCCCAAGAACCTCCGACCGACCCGCGACCCCCCTGGCCGACCCCCCCCACCCCCCTTCCCCGTACCTTTGGAAGTTGGCCGGACAGACGGGAGCCAAACCCGCCTGTCCGGCAGGCAGCCAACGAAGGAATGAGGCCGGATTGGCCCATCCGTCCTAAAGCTCCGCCTACTGGTGGGGCCTAAGGCGCGTGGGCCAATCAGAATAGGCCCTGGAGCCTTAGGTCCCACCTGGGGGCGCGGCCTGAGGCACATGGGCCAAACCCGACCATGTGTCTCAGGCCGCGCCCCCAGGTGGGACCTAAGGCTCCAGGGCCTATTCTGATTGGCCCACGCGCCTTAGGCCCCACCAGTAGGCGGAGCTTTAGGACGGATGGGCCAATCCGGCCTCATTCCTTCGTTGGCTGCCTGCCGGACAGGCGGGTTTGGCTCCCGTCTGTCCGGCCAACTTCCAAAGGTACGGGGAAGGGGGGTGGGGGGGTCGGCCAGGGGGGTCACGGGTCGGTCGGAGGTTCTTGGGGGGGGGCGGTCGTTGGAGGGAGGGGGGTTTGCGTCGAGGGCAGGAGGGCCTGGGATCCCTCCTGCCCGTAATGTAGTGCGGGGTGGGGTTAGGGGGTCGCCGTGGCCAGGAGGGTTTGGGCTCCCTTCTGGCCCAACTACACAAAGTACGGGGAAGGCGGGTGGGGGTGTCGTGGGGGTCGGCCAGGGGGGTCGCGGGTCGGCTGGGGGACGGGCGGAGGTTCTTGGGGGGGGGCGGTCGTTGGGGGAGGGGGTTTGCGTCGAGGGCAGGAGGGCCTGGGATCCCTCCTGCCCGTAATGTAGTGCGGGGTGGGGTTAGGGGGTCGCCGTGGCCAGGAGGATTTGGGCTCCCTCCTGGCCCAATATTGTCGGGGAGTCGGCGGTCCTTCGGGGTGGGGGTGCGAGTGGTCCTGCCGAGGGTGGAGAAGAATCGGACGTCGAGGGGGGGCATCAGGCTTTCAGGATGGGGACAGGACTTCAAGGGGGGACAGGCAGACCTTCAAGGGGGGACAGGCAGACCTTCAAGGGGGGACAGGACTTCAAGGGGGACAGGCACGGAGAGGCGGGGCAGTGCACCGAAAGTCAGGGCGGGTGAACGGTGAGTCGGGGCAACCAGAGGAGAGTCGGGGCAGTGCACCGAAAGTCAGGGTGAGTCGGGGCAAACAGAGGAGAGTCGGGGCAGTGCACCGAAAGTCAGGGTGAGTCGGGGCAACCAGATGAGAGTCGGGGAGAGCGAAAGGAGAGTCGGGGTGGCCAGAGGAGAGTCGGGCAGCATGCGCGTTATATGCCTGAGCGCGGTATAGAAAAGTTTTTGTACATATCATCGTGATTTCTGCGCGCTATACCCCTGTGCGCGTTTTACAATGGTGCGCGTTATATCCGCGAAAATACGGTACTCCCTTCTCTATTTACCTCGGTCTTCTTTCAGTCTCCAGCAGGTGTTGAGTGATCTGTACCCATCTCCCTTGGTAGGGCTTGGAATTTGTTTAGGGGGTTTCTAGTCCCTGTTTTTGGCCGGACAGAGCTTGGGCGGGCCCTGTTTGGGGGTCCGTCCGACCTCGGGGGTGTCAAACCAGCGGGTCTCGAGTGGGGTCCCTCCCCCCACTTCCTCCACCTCCCCACATTTTTTTAGAGGAGCCTCAGCAGTAAGCCTTGCCTCCTAAATCAAGCAAGGCATATTGCTTTGAGAGCCTGTGGAGTCTGTTCTGTAAAAAAAAAAAAAAAAATCCTGAGGTAGTGCCGGTCTGCAGGGTTGCTGCTTCCCTGTCAGTTTACTGTTTTTTACAGTATTTTTTCATCTAACTGGCACTTTGTTTCTAGCTAGGTCGCGTATGGAGCATTTGTGCCCTTCTCCGGGGGAGTGGGACACAATTTGGTCCAGCCGCAAGGCACTCGCAGCCGGACTGAACTCGGTAGTTTGGCCCGGTGAGGTGGTAGAGCTCCGTCGGCAGCGGCTGCAGGCGCCCAGAGCTCCCCGCCGATGGTGCCTCGCGAGTCGGCTGGGAGCAGTGGGGAAGCCCGGTCTTCCCCAACCGCCCACGGAGGGATTCCCCGAAGGATTCCCTCTCAGCTGATTTTTTGACAGCTGATGCCAACTTGCCTGTTTTAGCGGCTGGGACTGTTCAGGCTTCTCAGCCGCTACAGGCCATGGAGGGAGCTTTTTTGGAGGGAACTTCGCCATTTTCTCTGTCTGGCCCCTCCATTTTGTCTGCAACCTCAGGTGACCTTCCCCCTGTATTGCAAACACAGGGGCAGGTTTCAGCAAGGACCCCTGCTGGGGCAGGGAGTCCCTGGGGACCCCCAGGGGTTTTTGCCCCCAATTTAATTTCTTTCTTTGTGCAGACAATTGGGGGTCCCACGTGCACCTGGGGGGTTTCGGGGGTGGTTTCCCTCCGCGCCCCCTATGGCTTTGCCTCTCTCTTTTCGTTGGGCGTCCCCTCTTCCTCCTCCCTCATCTAAGCGCCCGCGGGGGGGCTTGGATTGCAAATTGGTGGTCGGAGGAGCGTGTTGGCATGATTGAGGACCTGGCCGCTTTGGCGGGCTTCCAGGATCCTCTAGAGGGGACGCCCGCTGGCAGCGGGGCGACGGGTTTCCCGTCTTCCAGAGCAGATGCGTCCGTGGTGCGCTTTTTATTCAGAGGGATGAGTTTTTAGACCTGATGTAGCAGGTCTCCTTGGTGCTGCATTTTTGAAGTTGCGCCACCGGAGACCCCGCGTATGGGGGCCCCTCTGCTTCAGGGGGGTCTGTCCTGTTTCCCGCTCTTTTCCTGTGCGTCAGGATTTTCAGGATTTTGTGCTGGCGCAGTGGCCTACGGGCGCCGTTTCGTTTGGTGTGCGCCTTGGCTCATGGGTATCCCATCCCGGAGGGGGATAGGGCTACCTTAATTTCGCCAATGGGGGACGCGGTGGTCTCGGCACTTACTAAGCGGCATACCGTGCCTGTTATGGATGGTTCTGCTCTTAGGGTCTCTGAGGAGCGTACGTTAGAGATACTTCTTAAGTATAATTTTGCTGTCTCTGCCTTGGGGGTCCAGGCGGCTATTTGTGTGGGGCTGGTGGCTCGCACCGTGTTTCGGTGGTCTGAGCGTGTCCTGGATCGTGAGTCTGATGACTGGTCCTTAGTGGATCAGGAGGTGGTGAAGATTGAGATGACTGCCTCGTTCCTCTTGGTTGTTCTTTGTGACTTGGTGCGGCTAAGTCTGGGACTTTTGGTGGCCGCACGCTGTACCTTGTGGCTTCGCGCTTGGTCGGCAGTTGCCGCGTCCAGAACTGAACTTCCCAAAATTTCCCTTTCGGGGGGTTGTTTTTGATTGGAGAGGACTTAGATCCGGTGGTTCAGACTCTGACGGACTCTGAGGTGCCCCGTCTGCCTGAGGACCGTGCCCGCCCGGCGTCTCGGGTTGGCATTGCCCGGGGGCGTCTGCGGGAATTTCGCAGGTTTCGCCTGGGGCATGGGACTGCTTCTTTCCAGGCTTCCGGTTTTTCCCCGGGGTCGGTTGGCTTAGCGCATGCAGTCCTTTCAGGGGGCCCGTCGGGGGGCTGGGAGTTCCCCCCGGTTCCCCTGCTGCCCGTCCTGCGCGATAGCTCTTTGCCGGCACCCCCTTTGGTTCCCGTGGGTGCCCGGCTTCGCAACTTGTTTCCCAAGTGGGCCGAGATCACGTACGATCAGTGGGTCCTGGTGGTGGTGCGGGACGGTTAAGCACTTGAATTTTGCCCGCTCTCTGCCGGATCATATCTAGCCTCTCCATGTCAGGTGGCATGGGAGACGCTAGCCTTTCGCCAGACCCTTCAGCGCTTGCTAGATCTCAAAGCAGTTGTACAGTGTCCCCTCAGGAGTGCGGTATCGGCTGGTACGCCATTTCCTTTGTGGGGCCCTAAAGGGAGGGGACCTTTCGGCCCATCCTTGGTTTAAACCGAGGTCAACAGGACTCTCAGAATTCCCTTTTATTCGCATGGACACACTGCAGTCTGTCCTTCTGGCGGTTCAGCCGGGGGAGTTCCTGACTTCTCTCGCTCTGGCGGAGGCCTACTTGCCTGTTTCCATTCGGACCTCTCCTCAGCTCTTTCTTTGCTTTGCGATGTTGGGTCTGCACTATCAGTTCTGTGTGCTTCCCTTAGGCCTGGCCACGACTCCCCGGTCTTTCACCAAGTTGATGGTGGTCGTCACGGCGGCATTGCAGTCGGAGGGCATTCTGGTGCACCCCTACTGGGATGACTGGTTGATTCGGGCGAAGTCGTTGCAGGAGAGCGCTCGAGTTACGGCTCGGGTGGTTGAGTTTCTCCGGTCACTGGGCTGGGTGGTCAACCTTTCCAAGAGTCGGTTGGTCCCCGCTCAGCATCTGGAGTACCTGGAGGAGTGTGTGGTGCAGTGGTTGGATCTACAGCCTCAGCACCCTGGGGTTGTGGGTTCAAACCCCGCGCTGCTCCTTGTGACCCTGGGCAAGTCACTCAGTCCTCCATAGCCCCTGGTACGTTAGATAGATTGTGAGCCCACCGGGACAGAGAGGGAAAATGCTTGAGTACCTGATTGTAAAACCGCTTAGATAACCTTGATAGGCGGTATATAAAATCCTAATAAACTTGAAATAAACTTGAAGTTCTGTTCGACACCTCCTTGGGGAAGGTCTTCCTTCGAGAGGCCCGGGTAAGCAAATTGCAATCTCAGATTCGCCTTCTTTTGGCGTCCCGGTGTCCTCGGGCGCAGGATTTCCTCCAAGTCTTGGGGTCGATGGCAGCGTTCCTGGATGTTGTGAGGTGGGCGCGGGCCCACATGTGTCTCTTCAGTATGCTCTGCTCCATAGATGGTCACCCCAGAGCACAGTTTGGAGGTCCCTGTCCCTCTGTGAGGCTTGGCGCGCTGCAGTCTTCATTGGTGGCTCCAGACCTCTCATCTGGTCCAGAGGATGAGTCTGGATCTATCGCAGTGGACGGTGCTTCTCACGGATGCCAGTCTCCTCGGTTGGGGGGGCTCAGTGTCTAGGTCACTCAGCTCAGGGCACTTGGTCCATGGAGGAGGCATCCTGGTCGATCAACGTGTTGGAGACCAGAGCCGTCCCTCTGGCGCTGTTAGCCTTCCGCTCCCTCTTGATGGGCAAGTCGGTCAGAGTCCTGTCTGACAATGCCACAGCGGTGGCTTATGTCAATCGTTGAGGCACCAAGAGCGCTCAGGTGGCGGAGGAGGCGGCTCGGCTCATGCTTTGGGGCGGAGTCACGTCTTCTGGACCTCTTGGCCTCTCACATGGCCGGGGTGGAGAATGTTCAGGCGAACTTCCTCAGTCACATCTTAGATCCCAGAGAGTGGTGTCTCAGCCCCGTGGCTTTTCAGTTGATAGTGCAGGCTTGGGATCAGTCCCTGATGGACCTGATGGCCACGAGTGGCAATGCCGAGGTGTTCCGCTTCTTCAGTCGTCGCAGGGATGGACTGGCCGAGGGTCTGGATGCTATAGTTCAACCATGGCCAACAGAGGGGCTGTTGTGCATGTTCCCTCCGTGGCCATTAGTGGGCAGAGTTCTTCTCCGCATTGTTCGCCATCCGGGTCTGGTGGTTCCGGTGGCTCCAGATTGGCCTCTACATCCGTGATACGCAGATCTGGTGACACTCTGGTGGCGGATCCTCTTCCTCTGCCTCCCTTGGACGACTTTCTGACGCAGGGTCCCATTCCCATGTTCGACCCGTCTCCCTTCTGTCTTACGGCTTGGCTTTTGAAAGGGGTCGCCTTGGTAAGAAGGGGTATTCAGATAGGGTGATTTCTACACTCTTGGGGTCCTGGAGGCTTTCTACCTCTCAGGCTTCTGTGTGGATTTGGCACTTCTTTGAGGGGTGGTGCCAGGCGCGGGGAGTGGTCTCTCTTCATGTTTCTGTGCCTAACATCCTAGAGTTCTTGCAAGATGGCCTGGATAGAGGCCTGCCTTCGGCTTCTCTCCGGGTTCAGCTTGTGGCCTTGTCAGCCTTTCGGGGGTTTGTGACAGGTCAGCGTTTGACAGCCATTCCTGATGTGATTCGCTTTTTGCGGGCGGCCAAGGTGCTCAGGCCTCCCGTGCGGCCCTCTGTTCCCTCTTGGAATCTCAGTCTGGTTCTCTCTATTCTGATGCACCCGCCCTTCGAACCGTTGGGCGGCTGCTCTTTGAAGGACCTTACTCCGAGGACGGTCTTTTTGGTGAACATTTCTTCCGCTAGGCGTGTTTCTGAGCTACAGGTTTTCTCTTGTAGGGCTCCCTTCTTGGAGTTTTCTAGGGAGCAGGTTGTCTTGAGGCCTGATCCTTCTTTTTCTGCCGAAAGTAGTTTTTCCTTTTCATGTCAATCAATCTGTGGTCCTCCCGGTCTTGGGTAGTTGGGAGGGCTCTTCTGAGCAAAGACAGCTGCGCAAGTTGGATGTTGGTCGGGTCCTTCGCTCGTATGTGCAGCGGACCCAGGAGATCAGGAAATAAAATCATCTCTTTGTCCTTCTGACTGGTCCTCTTAGGGGGGCTGGCGCTTCTAAGGCTACTATTGCATGCTAGATCAAGGAGACTATTGCTTCCGCTTCTCTTCTGGGGCAGCAGCCCGTTCCGGAGTTTCTCAAAGTTCATTCTACTCGGGGTCAGGCGGCTTCTTGGGCTGAGTCGTTGCTCGTGCCTCCAGTGGACATTTGTAAGGCTGCGGTTTGGTCTTCCTTGTATTCCTTTGTCAGACTCTTTCGGGTAGATGTTCTGGCGCGTCAGGACGCGGTGTTCGGTGTGTGTGTTCTGGTGTCAGCCCTTCGGGGGTCCCGCTCGTGTGAGGGACTGCTTTGGTACTTCCCATTCGTAAAGATTAACCTCTACTGGTCTGGAGAGTGCTAAAGAAGGAGAAATTAGGTTCTTACCTGCTAATTTACTTTCTTTTAGCTTCTCCAGACCAGTAGAGGTCCCCACCCTGTCTGTTGTTGTTGTTGGGGCTGTTTTGCGGGCAGTTTTTGTTTTTTGCTGCGGGTTCTAGTATTTTTCTAGGGCCGGGGAGAATTGAAGAACAGCGGCTGTGGCTCGGCTGGCTTAGCTGGCAAGCTGTGGGGACATTTTCCTTTGGGTATTTCTCCTCTGCATTTTCCAACAGCACTTGGGTATGTTATTTGTTACTCCTGTTCGGAGTATTGTTTTCTTTCTGTTTTCCAGTTCTTGGTTCTGCTTGGCTATTCGGCAGACTGAGGGAAATAGAGAAGGGAGTATATTATATACTGTCCCACAGTTTTGTTTTCAGTCTCCACCTGCTGGTCATGATTGGATATATACCCATTCGTAAAGATTAACCTCTACTGGTCTGGAGAAGTTAAAAGAAAGTAAATTAGCAGGTAAGAACCTAATTTCTCCTTCTTGCTACTCCTCACAGAATGAGGTGGTCTTGGATCGTTCCTTTTACCATTTGCTTGATGCCCGGATCATGCCATTCCTTGAAACCAGTTTATCACCCATTTTAAGCTTAAGATACTGTTACTTAGGGATAAAGCACTTTACTGTGACATTCCTTGCATGATGTGCAGAATGTGTGAAGTTTTTTTAATGGGGCTGCAAAGTTAGTTAACTTTGCAATTAATGCATTAAATTTTTTAAAATCAGGATTAATCATGTTGCAGGGTCTCCTGTCTCCTCTAAACAAACAGTTGTGCTTAAGTTTACATACCCCTGGAAGAATTTGTAAGAGGTGTATCATTTGTGAAAAACACACACACTTTGATTTCCTTGTGTATTTAATCCAGGGCTGCATTGAAGCATGAGGAAAGCAAAAACTGTCAAAGATCTCAACAAAAGTAGTTAGTTTTTATAAATCAGGAGAATGATATAAAAAGATATCCAAAGGTTTTGAATCAGGACTGTTCAAACTGAACAAGAAGTGGAAAATTATGGGTTCTGTTGATGCCAAGCCATGACCAGAAAGATTTCAGACACAACTGCCAGGAAACATTTTTGTAAGAAAATCCCATAAACAACTTCAACTGAAATAAAGTGGTGTGGCTGTCCCAGCATGCAAAATAACTGAATAAAAAACGGGCTGCATGCTAAGAGTTGCTGCATCAGTGTCACAAAACAGCCCACTTAACATATGCCAAACAGCATTTAGAGAAGCCTCAACTTCTGGACCAAAATTTTGAGTGAGGAGACCAAAATTGAACTTTATGGTACCAACCATAAATTCTGTTTGGAGAGACGTCAACCAGGCCTATGAAAAGAAGCACAACAAAACAAAAGAAACTCGGATATGTGAAATATCGATAATATAATGTGCCACACTTTCACAAAAATTATATAGATGTCATAGATAAGTGTAGGCAGTGCTGCTTCAGTTCAAGGGGGTGTATATTTCAAAAAACGGAGGAAAAAGCCTCAGTCCGTCTGACATCATGGATTCACACCCAATCACTACTCAATCAGCAGGCCACTTTAAATGTGGAAGTTGTTCTATCTGCACTGTCACACGAGAACTTACTGACTTTTTTATTCATCCAAGTACAGGTCAAATGTTCAAGTTAAAACATGTCACTACATGTACCTCTACCTTTGTGGTCTACATTTTCATCTGCCCTTGCTCCATGATCTACGTGGGTCAAACAACTCGCCCTTTTAAAACACGGGCTATCGAGCACAAAAGCTGTATCCGTAATAACAGGCTTCAGGCCCCTATGGTCACTCACTGTTTAGAATATAATCATTTATTTACGGATCTACAGTGTTGTGTTATTGACAACATAGACATAAGCCACATGGACCGTCAACAGCATTTATTAAAAGCAGAACAAATATGGATCCACAGATTGAATAGTGAAGAACCTAACGGGTTGAATTCGAGACTTGATTGGAGTATATTTCTGTAACTCCAGTCATTCAGACTTTTCTTCTCCTCTTCTTTTGGCAAGTCTTCGGTCTGGAAATGTTATTCCAGTTGCCTTGGCTCTGCATTGCTAGTGATCACTAACAAATACAAGAATGAGCAATTCTTTTGACATACATAATTTTGACATATTTAATTTCAACGTTTTTATTTATTGAAAAACACAAGAAACATCACAAAAATTAAGAGAGACAAAAAATAAAATATAGAATATAAGAAAAATTAAAACAAAATTAAAATCAAAACTTAAAAATATTCAAATAAATGAATGAACCAGTTTTGAATAGATTTTCTAATGCAATGTCGGTTGTGGAAAACAATACAGTCTTTAACAGCCTTTGTAGTTTGTTTTAAACCTTGGCTGCATTGAATTTTCTTCCTTGTGATCAGCAACGCAGCAACATCGATCTTCTACGTGTCTGTAGCTTGGTCAGCATTTTTACTGAACAACCACTTCCGGGTTTTGACGTCATCTCCCGGGAGCTTTTAACCCCGTACAGTCGTGATGTGGCCATCTTTTTGATCAGAGGAGACGTTCTTCACGCCCCGGTTAAAAGGTATGTCAGAGTGGCTTCTTTAAACTTGTTTGAAGTTAAGCATAAGTCCAGTTTTGATTTAATTTTCTTTTCTGGCCCTAGTTTGATCAGATTCTGTTACACCCTGAGGCAGCAAGTTGGTGAAACGCTGGCCATCGTCGGTGTACCGATCATAGATAAGTTGAAAGTTTTTTTTCATCTATCGATTGCATAGACAGCCCTGCTTATAGTTTATTCAACAGGGAGTGCAATGGAGGTTTTCTGCCAATGAAGATTACCACCCAACCACCTTTATCCACCATTGTGGTGGTGGGAGGGCATTTGCCTGAGGCTTTTTCCTCCGTTTTTTGAAATATACACCCCCTTGAACTGAAGCAGCACTGTCTACACTTATTTATGACATCTATATAATTTTTGTGAAAGTGTGGCACATTATACTATGAAAAGAAGCACACCATCAATATTGTGAAGCATGAAAGTGGATCTCTGCTTGGGGGAGGTGGTGGTGGTGGCTACAGTGACGCAGGGAATTTATTCAAACTTGATTGCAGGATGAATGCAACAACTTTATTGGAAAATACTGGAGGAGAATTGCCTTCAAGAGCCGGGAAGCTGCACATGGTGGGAGCCTGGACTTTTCCAGCATGACCGTGTTCCAAAACATAAGACCAAGTTGAGCTTTCAGTGGCTGCAGCAGGAAAAAGTGAAGGTTCTGGAGTCTCCTGACCTCAACATCATTGAGCCACTTTTGGGGAGAGATCAAACAAAAGCATTTACAGGATCTGGAGGCTTTTGAATAGGCAGCTTTACCACACTGGAAATCAAGGCCTCATTTACAGCAATCGGAAAAGACTTCAAGCCGCCTTTGATGCAAAAAGGGGGCAATATATGATATCGAGAATTAAGGATATGCAAACCTTTTTCAATAGGACCATTTTATTTCCTTTATTACTGTGGTTGAAATTGAAACACATTAGAAACAAAAGAAATGTTTTCTGCAAATGCAAATCTTAGATTCTGCCACAACTGTATTTTCTGTTCTCTTCCAGTCCCAACCCTTGTCTTTTATGCAATCGCCCCACTCCCTTTATGCATCAGTGGTCTTAAGAATAGCCATACAGAGTTGGACCAATGGTCCATCAAGCCCAGTTTCCTGTTTCCACAGTGACCAATATAGGTCACAAGTACCTGGCAGAAACCCAAAGAGTAGCAACTCCACATAGTAGTAACATTCCCAGGGCAAACAGCAGCTTTCCTCATGTCTGTCTCAATAGCAGACTATGGACTTTTCCATGGCAGGGACCAACACCTCAACCCACTAGTAAAGCACCCTTATCTGTTTTCATTCCCTCTGTGGTAATTGTATACTTGGAGCGATGGAGGATTAAATGACTTTCAGTCACAAGGGGGCTGCAGTGGGAAATAAAATTTATTCGCAATTAATCACACAAAGGTATTAAGTCCCTACCCCATCTGCCTTCTCATTCCCTCTATAATTCCTTATCTGAGCAGCGTATAGAGATTTACCCTTTCTGTTCTATTTGTCATAATTAGATTGTAAGCTCATTTGAGCAGGGACTCTTGGCGTATTTAATTGACAACGCTGCATCCATCTGGTAGTGCTACAGACATAATAGTACATAAGTCTTTCCTTCTGGCCTATCCTGCCTCCTCTGACATCACTTCTGTTTCTGCTTGGGTGGACAACATATGTGCAATATTGGGGACCAACAGACAATCTTTTGAGATAGACTGGGGGTTGGGCTGATGCATACTGAATTCTAGGTACAGGAGGGGAATGAGCTGCAGAACTGGAGGAAACTACAGCTGAGGAGAGGACTTCAGCGAATTTGTCCTACATAAAACTCAATCACTTCATCACATAATCTAATCGTAGGAGACAAACTTACATCTAGATGAAATAGACAATCCAGAAGCGAAAGACTTTAAAAACTTTCTTTCTTTACTCAATTACAATCTCCCTTCACCCACTCAAACACATGAAAAAGGCCCTCATCTAGATGTGGTAGCGATGTCTGTGTCTAAAGGAGATCATAAACCCTTCCATCTCTCTCTCGGACGGTCCTTGGTGTCATGATATCTGGTCCGACCATTTCACTTATTTCAATCTAATTTGGACCTGGCTAAAATCTAAGAAACGCCCACGGACAAAAAGAGAACACCTCACAAGGGGCCATATCAACCCAGAAGAATATTGGTCACAATATGATCTACAAGTGAAGATAGAAGAAGAAGGAGTTGACTTCTATGCTCACTGGATGAAAACTAGTACGTTCATCTTAGATAAAATTGCCCCAATATGAAAGAGCAAAAGCTGCTCAAATAAATACAACAAATGATTTGACGTTGAACTCCTAACAAGGAAACAATCAGTAAGACGATTAGAAAGAATCTGGAAAAAAACGGGAAAACTGTCAAACAACTGGAGATCCAACATAAAACTCTACAAACAACAGATAAAACTTAAAACTTTTTACTCATCCAAAATTAACTCATCCAATACTAGCTCAAAAGGAGCCAATACAAAAGAACTGTTCAACATAGTTACAAATTTATTTGACACCACACGCCACATTCAACCCATGCATAATACCAAACTACCCTCAGCAAATGATCTAGCACAACATTTCGACTCAAAAATCAAAAACCTAAGAAATAACTACTTGACAATTGTTGCATACGAACATCAATCAAATTTACCTACCAGGAACATATCAATAATATCGTTAAAAGTTGCTTTTATCGCCTACGGTTAATCCGGTCAATGTCTAAATATCTAGAGGCAAAATCGCTAAACATTTTAGTCCATTCCCTCATAATTTCAAAATTAGATTACTGTAATTCATTGTATTTAAACATAACACATAAGGAACAAAGGCGACTACAAATTATACAAAATATCGCCATTAAATTCATCACGGGAAGAAATACGACCACGTAACGCCTTATCTAATAAACTCACATTGGTTACCTATTAACCAAAGAATAACATACAAAATAGCTCTACTAGTATTTAAAACAACAACTACCAATGAACCACAGTTCATTGATCGCCTTCTAATTCCACAAACCTCAAATCGTTCTCTCCGATCTAATACACAAAATCTATTAATGGTCCCCTCATTAAAAACAATAGGAACGAGACGCCATGACATCTTCTCAGTTAAGGCACCGCTTGTTTGGAATACCCTTCCTTTGTATATTAGAAATACTAAAGATCTTAGCTTATTTAAAAATAATTTAAAAACATTCCTCTTTAAAGCTGCATTTAACCTCTAAATTCTTATCATTTCATGTAAATTTTAATTCCAGAATTTTTGTACCCAAATCCTAATGTTCTTAACCTCCCCCCTCCAACCCTCTTTTTCTCCGCACTAGGAATCAAAATTTTGTAACTTTTTTCCTCACGTTCTCTCCACCTTACTCCAGTTTTGTAGTATTCGTCAGTATTGTCAGTCAGAAATTGCCCTGTGTTATTTATTGTAGAAATTTTATTAATATTTTTAATGTTTTACTCCAATTGTACATTTTATGTAATTCGCTTAGAAATATTAAGCGAACCATCAAATTTAAATAAAACTTGAAACTTGAAACTTGATATACAAAGAAATGAAATACCAGCGGACATGATCTGGAGCTCCTTCCACAATTTAGATTGGAATAACTACATCAAATTATATAGCAAATACTCTAAATCATATTGTGTCCTGGACTCATGTCCCCCAGAGATTATGAAAGCAGCTCCACTAGATTTTAAATGATCTCTATTGAATTATCTAACCAATGGAAAATTCCTCACCAATAATGGTCATATTATAATAACCCTAATCCTAAAAAAATTGTAAAGAATCAGAAACATCAATAACCAACTATAGACCAGTAGCATTTATTCCATTTATGGTAAAAATCATGGAAGGATTGGTACACACCCAACTAATAGAATATCTCGACCAATTCTCTCTTCTGCACAAAACTCAATCTGGTTTTAGACCTCTGTTTAGCACTGAGACAGTAATTGCGGCTATTCTGGACAACTTGCGTTACTTGTTCAGTAAGGGCCTCAACGCCCTAATCATGCAATTTGACATAAGTTCTGCCTTTGATTTGGTGGCCCATGGAAAACTGTTACAATGCCTAGATGCAATTGGAATCGGAGGAGAGGTACTGAACTAGTTTCGAGGTTTCCTTATATCACGACCTACCAAGTCTGTTTTAATCACGATCTCTCTGACACATGGAGTAAGCCATCTGGCATGCCACAGGGATCACCACTATCCCCTTTGCTCTTCAATGTTTACATGTCCTCATTGGGTGCACAACTGTCCCAGCTGGGGATAAAACTATTTAGCTACGCTGACGACTTCACGATAATTATCCCATTCACCAACTTTGTCTTAGAAGTCACCCCCAAAGCAACAGAAGTTTTAAATCGGATGGAGCAATGGATGACCGAATTCAGACTAAAACTAAACTCAGAGAGAACAAAATTTTTCATAGCATCGCCACACCCACTTGACACTAAAGCACCAATGTGCATCAATAACCTTAGTTATCCCATTCAACCCACTATGAAGATATTGGGAGTACATTGGACCGGAGCCTGACCATGAAAGACCAGGTAGACTCCTTGATTAGAAAAGTCTTTCTCACCCTCTGGAAGCTTCGGTCCATCGGAGCTTACTTTGATGTCTCATCATTTCGAATTCTGGTACAATCTCTTATACCAAGTCAACTCGATTATTGTAACATCGCCTACTTGGCACTCCCCTAGAAGAATATGTGGTGATTGCAACTAGTAAAAAATGTAGCGGTTAGACTTCTTTGTGGACTGAAGAAGTAACACCTTCCGACTTCTACACTGGCTGCCGATGGAGGCACATGTGAAATTCAAGTTTGGTTGTTTTTGCTTCAAGGTACTTCATGGCTTAGCCCCTAAATATATAACAGACCTTTTCTCTTTCACAGCCAACAGACACAAGCGAAGCTCTCACCCGAACTTTGTTTCTCCACCGGTTAGAAGTTTTAAATTTAAATCATCGCCAGTATCTTTTCTCACATCAAGCAGCACTATGGAGTAAAGACCTAGAACAATTACTCGTGCCTGCTACCTATAGGGAATTCAGGAAACGCCTAAAAACACATCTGTTCCTGAAATACATAGGAAACCAACCTATACAATCTTAGTCCTCAACAAATGATCTCTAGAACTATCGATCAAAATCTGGGATCAAGTTAATCTAATGATGGAAAGTCATGTGGCATTGTCCTATGTTACGGTTATTTTTGGAATGTGTATGAGGACTAAATGCCAAATATCTGCAGCAAATAATAAACTTCTAATGATCCTTTCTGGTGTGGGGATCCAACAAATAACGTTTAATTAGAAAAACTGTTCCAGACTAAATTATAGTTTCTGGTGGAACTCTGTATGTCATTTATACAAAATGGAAAGGCTACTTGCAGTACAAAAGGGTCAATTTAAAAGGTTTCAGGATGTGTGGAGGCCATTAATAGAATATTATAATGATTAAGGTTAATTTAATGTTCTTTTTCCTTATATGATAATATGTAGTAATGGGGGGGAGGTGGTGGGGTTAGGATATTCTAAATAAATATCTGTATATTTTAAATGATTAATATATATAAGAAATATAATATGTATGTATGGTGGAAGGGGGAGGGGGTAAATATATTGGAAATATCTGGTTATGGAATTTCAAATGAGAATGTAATATGATTTATATTTACTGTACACTTGATGTATATGAAAAAATGAATAAAGAGTTGGAAAAAAAAAAAAGAACTATCGATCACTAAGTCTGTACTTTGTTAATTCCATTCAATCTGTAACATTTCTAATCATTGTAAACCGCATAGAACTTCACGGTCCTGCGGTATATAAATTATCTCAAGAAGCAGCTAAGAGTTTGCTGCTTCTCACCATCAAGTTTGGTGGAGCTCATGGGGGTGGGGGGAGAGGTACTGAACAATGGGATGGAGGGAAGAAGAGAGAAATAATGAACCTGGGGAGACGAGGGAGGAAAGGGAGAGAGATTGGATCTGGGGATGGGAGAGAGATTTTGTCCCTTGGGGGAAGGAATTTGTTATACTGGCTTTCTGTGGTTATACTTGGTGGTTTATACATTATATACAGGTAATTGTATACTTGGAGCGATGGAGGATTAAGTGACGTTCAGAGTCAGAAAGGGCTGCAGTGGGAAATAAAATTTAATTGCAATTAATCGCACATAGGTATTAATTAAAATGCAGCCCTAGCTTTTATTGCTAAAACTTTGGAGAAGTGAGCTGCTTAGTGTAGGATAATTGAGATTTTGGGATGGTGGTGGGGTGGGATTGTGGATATACCTGCTACTCTAAAGGATTTGCTCTAAGATGCTTACCTGTTCTGTGTCCAGTACTGAGCCTGAAAAGAGACCTTCAGAAAGGAAACCTCCTGGTGCCTTGTCTCCGCCCTGTGGGAGTCCCAGCGTCCCCTCGCAAGGCAGTGGACTGCGTCTGGCATCCTTACCATATTCGTCGGTGTTTGGTGTCCTCCTCCAGTGTCTGAAACAGGTATAAAGCTTCCTTGTGGTTCGGTATCCAATGCTGGAAAAAAGACGGGTTCCTAAACAGAAGGAGCTGTTTCTTTTATAAAATTGTCCCACCAAAGCTGCAGAAGTCATGGCTAAAATGTGTCCTGTTTCCACCAGTGGCCAACCCAGGTTCCAAATACCTGGCAGAAGTCCAAAGAGTAGCAACATTCCAGAGCTGAGATTGTGGTGTCATAATGCCTCATTCCACCAATGCCTAAGAGCCAGCCTCATCAGTGATGTCACAATGGCTTGACTGGCCTATACTTGGCTCACATAAGAGCTGTCATACTGGGATAGACCGAAGGTCCATCAAGCCCAGTATCCTGTTTCCAACAATGTCCAACCCAGGTCCCAAGTACCTAGCTAGATCCCAAGTAGTAAAACAGATTTTATGCTGCTTGTCTAAGGAATAAGCAATGGATTTCCACAAGCCATCTCAATAATGGCCTATGGATTTCTCTCTTAGGATATTATCCAAACATTTTTTAAACCCTGCTAAGCTAACTGATTTCACCACATTCTCCGGCAAAGAATTTGAGTTTATTATTTTCTCCACTTTGTTTTAAATCTACTACTTGGCTTCTTCACATGCTCTCTAGTCCTAGTATTTTTGGAAAGAGTAAACAAGCAATTCACATTACTCATTGCACTCCACTCGGTATTTTATAGGCCTCTATCATATCACCCTAGAGCTGACTCTTCTCCAAGCTGAAGAGCCCTAGTTGCTTTAGCCTTTCTTCATAAGGAAGTCATCCCATCCCTTTTATCATTTCTGTTGCCCTTCTCGTTCTCTTCTAATTCCACTACATCTCTTGAGATGCAGCGACCTTGTATCATTTTATGGTACGGCCATACCTCAAAAAAAACTTCATGTTTGTTTTCCATTCCTTTCCTGATAATTCCTAACATTCTATTTGCTTTCTTAGCAGCCGCCACACATTGAACTGAGGGTTTCATCATATCCTGAACAATGACACCTAGATCCTTTTCCTGGGCTGGGACTCTTAACACTGAACCCAGCATCACATAGATATAGTTTGGGTTCCTCTTTCCCACATGCATCACTTTGCACTTGCTCACATTAAACGTCATCTGCCATTTTGACAGATTCTTCAGACTAGCAGGGACAACAAAAACAAGAGGTCATTCAGAAAAACTGAGAGGGGACAGATTCAAAACGAATGCAAGGAAGTTTTTCTTCACGCAGAGGGTGGTGGACACCTGGAACACGCTTCCAAATGAGGTAATAGGACAGAGTACAATACTGGGTTTCAAAAAGGGACTGGATGACTTCCTGGAAGCGAAGGGGATTGCAGGGTATAGATAGAAGGTTACTCTACAGGACAGAAGCAAAAAGCGTTATGTGAGTTTTAGGGTAGGAGCACTATCAGGTCCTGGACCTGAGGGGCCGCCACGTGAGCGGACTGCCGGGCACGATGGACCTCCGGTCTGACCCGACAGAGGCAATTCTTATGTTCAGTCTTCCAATCTTGCAAATTTTTCACAATCCTCTTGCGATTTTAAGATCTTTCAACAATGTTGTGTCAATAGCAAATGTAATTTATCTCGCTATTAATTTTCATCTCTAAATCATTGGTTAAATGTGTGTTTATTGTGCTCTGTCTCTCCCTTCTCTCCTGACTTTGTAGGAAACTGACTGGAAGGTGTTGAAGCTGGTGCTCAGTAAACTGCCCGAATCGCTCCAATATAAAGTCCTGATCTTGACATCGCCCTGCGACATCGATCAGCTCTCTGCTTCGCTTTGTGCCATGGTAATAGCCCTTTAATTGCAATTGGCTTCACATGCTTCCTAAAATCCCAGATCTGCTGTAACTGAAGAGCCTTGTTCAGAGTGTGAAATAAACTTTATGGACAAATTTTAAAATGAAAATACCCCATGAGGTTAAAGTCCATTATGTAGTTTGGCATGGTGGTGGTGGTGGGGGAGAACCAGCACCCGTTTCTACTGGCTTGGTGTAGCTGGTCTGGCTTTATTGAGCTTGACTTTGTAACGTCACTAGATCTGTCTTGTAGCTTGGTGACCGGAAGATTGGCGAGCGGCTTCATAACACCCCAGATGGCTTCTCTCGGACAGACATACAGCTGGCCGTGGTTCCAGTCCTTACCGCTCTGACTTCCTATCACAAGTACCTGGACGTGACTAAACAGGTACAGTGATAAGACCTGCTCGTGGCCTGTTGCTCATTTGTCGTTAGACAGATTTACACATCCAGTTTACGTTTGTAACAGGAGTTTCCACCGTTCCATTTTGTGAGCAGAGAAAGCATGGAAGTGTGAATTTCAAAAGGCAGCTTTAAAACTACTTCTGGGACCAGTTTTGCTGTCCTGTAACAAACAGGGAAATTTCAATGTAGTGCAGGCTCAGCAAATCCTGGCAACATTCACATCTCTAACGGTGTAAAAATGAGCAAAGTGAGAACTTTCTCTAGGCGAGTGGTCTCTCTAGTGCTCACTTCCTTGAGTAATGGGGTTGGGCTTGGAGAGCCGCTGCTGGGTCAGGCCAGTGGTCCATCGTGCTCACGCGGCAGCCCTCTGCAATTCTTATGTCCAGTATAACAATAAAAGCCGGAGGCCTGCTTTACTAGACGAGCAATCCCAGCTAGCTGCCCCTCCTTTTCGTGGCCTGTTGAGTGACTGCTGCTTTCTCTCGACAGCGGGAGATGGTGCGCTGCCTGGAAATGGGGCTTATTTCTCGCTGTGCTAAGCAGTGTGTAGTGTCCTTGTCGCTGTGCATCGTAGAGATGCCTGAGATCCTGCTCAAGACGCTGCCTGTCCTCATTGTCAAGCTGACTCACATTTCTGCCACCGTCACGATGGCGATCCCAATGCTGGAGTTTCTTTCAAGTAAGATGAAGCTGCTTTTGATATCTGGAAACCTTTGCTCAAGATCACGATGCTGCTTTGCTTTGTATTAAGTTTTCAGGTTTGTAAGCATTATGGCCCGATTCTGTGGCTGCCGATCACATATGGCTCATGTGACAGTGGTAGGTACAGAATCAAGCCTCGGGCTAGAAATGTAGGCCCGGGTTTTCCTGGTCTGCATTTCTGGTGCCTACCTGTGATGTGACTTGTACTTCGTAGGTGTTTTAGGCTGCCTAATGCCATGCCCATGGTGGAGATTCTGGTGTGTGTGTGGGGGGGGGGGTGTTACTGAGCTGGGGTGCCTCCCAGCGCCAGTTTAAGAGCCCGGGCCTATATAAATAGTGCAGTTGTTTCTCTGTTTATACCTGGGCAATGGACAGCAAAGTGATTCGCTCCTGCTCTGAAGGAGCAACAGTGCGATTGGAACCAGTGTCTGAGCTGAGATGCAAATGGCAGATTCTACATTCCTTCTGTAGACCATTCAGCAGAGCTTGGTAGTGACCCCACTGCAGCACTGTGTCTCGGTAACACATGATCACTTGTGAGCAGCACACATGTGGCGTGTTGCTGTACCCCACTGGTGGTTATCCCATCTGAGTCATGCTCCCTTGGGACCCGTATCTGCAGTCTTGTCCCCTAGAGGGCGTAGTTTGCTTTTGAATAAGCTAGATTAATATTTCAGTCTGGCCTGTCTGGGGTTTGGACTTGGGAGAGGTGTTAGGGGGAGGAAGAGGGGGAGTTTCTGGAGGGGTATGGGGGAGAGGGTGGTAGGGCTGAGGTAAGGGGAATCTTGCTGTGGGGGAAGAGATAAGAAGTTGACTATGGTAGTATGTCAGTTCATTGGCAGGGGTGTCAAGTCCCTCAAGGGCCACAATCCAGTCGGGTTTTCAGGATTTCCCCAATGAATATGTATGAGATCTATTTGCATGCACTGCTTTCATTGTATGCTAATAGATCTCATGCAAATTCATTGGGGAAAACCCGACTGGGTTGCGGCCCTCGAGGAGGGACTTTGACACCCCTGTGTTATGGTATTCTGTCTTTTTTGGAGGTAGAGATGTGGGCGATTTGTTTCCCTTTCTAGGGGTTTATGTGACTGGCAATCTGTTGTAAGAGGTGGGGGATGTTTTATAGATTGTACGTATAAACAAAATTTGATGGCTTGGAATTTGCAGTATTTGTCGCATTACTTTCTGCCTGGTTGCAAGTGATTGTAATCTTTTTTTTTTTTTTTTTTTAATTGCACCACTGTCATCAATAAAAATTGTTTCAACTTAAAAAATGTATGTCCTGCACTATCCTAGAACTCTAGATGAATTACAATATCCCACACAATCAGAAGAACAAACAGTGCTTACTATATTTTTATAAATACTCCCCCCCTATCCATATTCATGGGGGTTAGGGGTGCAGCCCTCTCGCAAATAAGAACATTTCACGAATAACTTGAGGGCCGATTCTGAACCGCTGTAGTCTCGTGAGCCCACGGGAACTCGTGGCGGCCATATTTGTTTATGGCTCTGCATGAGGTAGGAGCATAGGAAAATCGCTCTTGCCCTGCTTCACTGCTAGACCACCAGGTTTTAAAAGTAAGATGTGACGAGATCTGGGAGGCCTTGTGACCAACTGAATTATGCATCCTAAACCCATGAACATGGAGGGGGAATGTATTTTATGTTAAGCATAATATTCAACAATAGACTGCAACACATACACCATTTAAATTCACATCCATTGTGCTCTGCTGATGATTTCTGCTCGATATTCCTTCCTTTTGCTATATCAGATTAACAGAATATCGTTCCTCTAATTTTTTTTTTTTTTTTTTTCATGTTGAAGGGGCAAAGTAATGAAATTCTTTGCCATTTGCCACTTTAGTTTAGTTTTGTAAGCCTTCACTACTCGTTAGAGATGTGTTAAATTGTATTGATCTGATTGGAATCCGTCCATTCTTTCAGCTCTGGTCAGACTCCCTCATCTCTACGGTAACTTCGCTGCCGAGCAATATGCCAGTGTGTTTGCCATTTCTCTGCCCTACACAAATCCCTCCAAGTAAGTTCAACAACTGCAGAGTGACTTGACTAATTCTCTCCGGAGGACTTTCACTCAACATACCCCAGCTTTCAAAGGGGTCGTATGCATGTGCGTACTTTACTTATCATGGGTAGAAAATACATACAGAGATTTGCTGCTTTTTTTTTTTTTCATGAACTTTTCTGGACTGGTTTTCCTTTTGCAGTTAATTCAGTTTGCTCGCAGTGGTATAAAACTATTAGTGATCTGGTTAAAAAAAAAAAAGCTTAAAAATGGTCTTTGGGATATTTGGAGCATTGAGATTAAGCATCGGATTTCAGCATCTCAATGGCCACAAATTTGGTCTTGGAGAATGAGATGTACAATGTCAGCGTCTATGAGGCAGACTTGGTTTTTTCTGTTACATAGAGCTTTTTGGACCCCAGTTAGATTACAAAAGTTAAATAGTTCTTTGTCTAATAGATGCTGGCATTGTAATATAGATCATCTTTTGTATTATTGTCCCCACATTTTAGCCTTTTGGAGCTCAATCTGGGATCAAATAAATTGTTTATTGGAAAATCATGTAGCGTTATCTTATGATACTGTGATATTTGGAATGTCTATGAGAAAAAAGAGTCAGATATCATCGTGTAATAATAAACTTTTATTGATCATGACAGGAGTTGCCATCCAACATATTACTAATAACTGGAAAGATCACAGTAGACTTAATTTTAATTTCTGGTGGAATTCGTTGTGTCACTTATATAGAATGGAAAGATCACTGGCGGTACAGAATGGAAAGTATAAAAGTTTTATAAAAATATGGGAGCCATTAACATCTTTTTGTCATGATTAAATGCCATTTTTCTATTAATTATACACCACTTAGTGATGAAAGAGGGGAAGGGTTTAATGGGAGGGTTTATGATCTTATAATGAATAATGGGCTTAGAGGGACGGTGAAGGGAGGTTTGCATTTATATTTATAAGATACAATGATAAGATGTTCAAGTGATCTAATTAATAGTGTTTATTATGATTCTTGTACACTTGATGAAAGTTTAAAAACGAATAAAGAATTTAAAAAAAAACCCAATTCGGTCTGCAGGTTTCCTCCCCTGACTGCCTCTAAGTTGTGCTTGTTCAAGATGTCTTGCTAGTTGGACTAGGGAAGGTATTCAGACAGTCCATTAGCCCAGGTAAAACTGTTTTCAGATGTCCCTCCAGACTGGCACAGACGAATGGATTAGGCACTTCTATCAGCAGGTGGAGACTGAGAATCCCCAATTTCTGAGTTGGCTATAAACCGGCTATGCCATCCCCCTTAGTCTATTCTAAGTCTGTGTGGTTCTAGTGTCAGAGCTAGGCCTTTTGACAGGGGGCGCAGTTTGTCGTCTTCCACAACAGGCCAAATTTTGGTTCTATTTATCATTTTAAAAAAGATCTTTTCAGGTGCTGAAAGCAGGGGGCCTGTGGTTTTTTGGCCTCGGGAGTGACGCATTTGGTGCCAGAGTCCCTATCCCTGTTTCTCCCACCTTCCTACATTGCTTAGTGGTGTCTCGGCATGGCCTCCTGTCTGAGATGCAAACTAGATTTGAAAAAAGTTATGTAACCTTACTACCGTCACTTATATGTATTGGTTGTATTTGGAGGACGTAGGAAAGACCAGGCAATGGATTAAAGATAACCGTAGCTTCAGCATATATTATGCGAGGTTGACCAATTTCTTCAGTCCTAAAAGCACATTCAACCAGGAATCGGGCAATAGACCGATTCTGCCTCAGGAAATTTATAAGGCAGGTACCTGGTCTTTGTTACTTTGCATAGCATTATAGACCGAAGGAGTGAACGCTTCAGGATGTGGCCTTTGAGGCAGGTGTTGACAAATTTTTGTCTGGTTCCCTTCTTAAATAAGTACTGCTTTGATAATATCCTGCACATCTGGACTACTCTGGAGGGATCATGCAGAAAGAAATGAGATCTTACCTGTTACTTTTTTTTTTCTTTTAATCCTTCCAGACGTGTCCAGAACTCACCTAGAACGGTTGGAGGGAATTTGAAGATAATCTGTTCAAATTTTTGCCTTATTCTAGTTTTTCTGTGTTGATTGTCCCTTAGTTTGGACTGGAAATTTGCATTACTAGTTTGTCAAGGAAAAACAGGCTCGCTGCACAGAATGCTTAAAAGGTGATGGCACAAAGCTTATGGTTCTCAAGTCTGTTTGCTGGCAGGAGACATCTGCAGTTAGTCTGGAGGGGCTCTAGGGAAGAATTAACTCCTTTTTTTTCCTTAGCGTATTTAATGTCCTTGACCAATACATCTGGTGCAGAGTATTGATTGTAAACCCATTGTGTGTCTGGGCCAGTCAAAATGCTCAGTAACCGTGAGTTTCCTATCTTCCAGTCGATGCATCTGATATGCGTGACTGATTCGAGCACCTGGCTGAGAATGAGGGAAACCTACTTGCAATACTCCTCTGGAAAATATGGTGATCTGATGCTTTTGAACATCTGGTGCAAAGCTTTAGCCACTGTTGTGGGTTAGGGAGCCAGATTTTAATAGGCTTTTTGGCGTTTCTTGACTTATGGCCTTCATGTTTTGTAATCTCCCCCTCTTTCTGTAGGTTTAACCAGTACATTGTGTGCTTAGCGCATCATGTGATCGCCATGTGGTTCATTCGCTGTCGTCTCCCGCTGCGCAGGGACTTCGTTCCATACATTACAAAGGTATGTGGTATAGAAAATTCACTCTGCAGGTAAGAAGCCAAGATAAAAATGGAGTATTTCCATAGCTGTGACACTGCGCCCTGCTGGTTGGGAAGTAGGAGGAGGTGGCAGGGACTTGGAAGGGGTTAATGCCCTCTAACTCTTGGCATTGTTTTGTTTTCTGTATGTTTTTCCCTACATTTTCTACATATGATGGGGAGTTATATAGTCGTTATGCTAAGGGAGGGGAGAATTAGAGAGATTTATATTCTTTAATATTTGGGATTCTATTTATCAGGGTTTGCGATCGAATGTCCTCATGACTTTTGACGATACCCCAGAGAAGGGCAGCTTCAGAGCCCGGAGCACCAGCCTCAATGAAAGACCAAAGAGGTAAATCTTTCCCCCTAAAATCTTTGTAAACCATATACTTGATCCTTTCCACACAGGGAGGAGAATTTTCTAACAAGATACTTACGCAGGGCCAGGCACAAGGGTGGGTATGTAATGCCATCATGAAAGCCGCAAGGTTCCAGCCGCTCAGAAGACGACGTAGGCTTGCGCATGTACTGGAGGACCTGTGAGCATGCTGCTGGAATAGATTTCCAAGTTCTAATTGGAAGATGCAAAATGAATCCCTGAAATTGCTTTTCAGATTCCTCTCCTTCCCAGGGGAAAGAGACTATTCTGTTCTAGAGATCAGGCCTTTATACAGGTTAAGCTGCTGATTTTGTTTAACTTTCTGAATTAAATTTTTTTTACAAATATACCAATGATGTACATTCTAAAATTTAAAATTAAACTAAAGTTACAGAGAGAGCTTTCTTGTAAAACTATTGCGAACAATCTTACAAGAAACTGTTGAGAGAGAAAGCCAGAGCAGAAAGAAGTACTACTTGTGTCTGCCCCTCGTAAGGCAAAACATCACTGAACTCGGCTGTCCTGCTTCTGATTTTTCCAAGAGAGTAATGGAGTGTTTTCTGGTCCACTTGGGGCTCCCTGGTCAAGCCTACTGGTTCAGATTCCATTATGGGCATCCTAGACCACACAGCTTCCATAGTAGAAATAACTTGTCTCTTAACAAACTCTGAATTAAAATTTGGCTCCATTACAACTGTTTTAACCCATTACTTCTAATTTGGTGCAAAGGGTTACTCTGTGTTTGGCTTGTAATTAGTTCACTGCATCAGAAGTAAGTGTCTAATGCCTGGTTTTAATGCAGTTATTACATGAGGGAACCAAAAACATTCCTACTTAAGTTTGCCTGTTCCTCAGGGATTGTGTTTACTGTCACTTATGTTTTGCCACTTTTTGCCTGAAAGCCTTCCCTTTCTAGGAGCTCTGGTTACCAGGGATAAATTACTGAAATGGTGCTAGAAAGGACTTGGCTTTTGCCACCTTTTAAAATTCTGGAGAAGAGATGGCTCAGGGGGCCATAACAATTACCATACTAGGACAGACCAAAAGGTCCATCGAGCCCAGTATCCCGAGGTTTATAAAATACCAAGTAGATGTGAATCGCTTGTTTACTCTTTCCAAAAATACCAGGACTAGAGGGCATGCGATGAAGCTACTACAGTAAGTAATAGATTTAAAACAAACCATAGAAAATATTTCTTCACTCAACAATTAATTAAACGCCGGAATTTGCTTGACTTCTCTGAAGGTGTGAATAAACATGTGGATAAAGGTGAGCCGGTTGATATAGTGTATCTAGATTTTCAGAAAGCTTTTTGATAAAGTTCTTCACGAGAGGCTCCTGAGAAAATTAAAGTCATGAGATAGGTGGCAAAGTTCAGTTGTGGATAAGGACTTGGTTATCAGATAGAAAACAGAGGGTAGGGTTAAATGGCTATTTTTCTCAATGGAGGAGAGTAAACAGTGGAGTGCCACAGGGGTCTGTACCGGGACCGGTGCTATTTAACTTATTTATGAATGATCTGGAAATTGGAACGATGAGCAAGGTGATTAAATTTGCAGATGACACTAAACTGTTCAAAGTTTGTTAAAACGCTTGCGGATTGTGAAAAATTGCAGGAAATTGGAAGACAGGATGTACAAATGGCAGATGAAATTTAGTGTGAACAAATGCAAAATGATGCACATTGGGAAGAATAACCTGAATCAGTTACCGGATGCTAGGGTCCACCTTGGGGGTTAGCGCCCAAGAAAAGGATCTGGGTATCATTGTAGACAATATGATGAAACCTTAGCTCAATATGCGGTGGCAGCCTAAAAAGCAAACAGGATGCTAGGAATTATTAAAAAAGGGATAGTTAACATTCAAAACATTCAGAAAAGAAATCAAAACCCTGCTTTTCAAAAAATTCATCCAAATATCTTAACCCCTCCTCTTTTACCTCCAGAAGATTCACCTACCTTCAGATAACCTTCCCCCAAATTACCCACCTTAACACTGTCCAATTAAACAAATACCATAAATAGATTGTAACCTACCCTCTCTAACTGCATTCCATATGTATTTTTCATACAGTTCTTCACATAGAATTTTTCTTTTTTCAACCATCTTTATTTTCTCTTCTTTATTAATTTCCAGGTACTTTAGTTAGATTGTGAGCCTTCGGGACAGTAAGGGAATTTTTAAGTACCTTCTTACTTCTCATTTATAATCTTAATGTATATTTTCTTCAAACCGCTTAGAACCTAACGGATGTAGCGGTATATAAGAAATAAATTACATTACATTAACAAGACTAAGAATGTTATAATGCCCCTATATCGCTCTATGGTGCAACCTCATCTAGAGTATTGCGTTCAATTCTGGTCTCCTTATCTCAAGAAAGATATAGTGGCGCTAGAAAAGGCTCAAAGAGCAACCAAGATTATAAAGGGGATGGAACTCCTCTCATAAGGGCTCTTCAGCTTGGAAAAGAGCTGGCTGAGGGTAGAGATGATTGAAGTCTACAAAATCCTGAGTGGAGTAGAATGGGTACAAGTGGATCAATTTTTCACTCTGTCAAAAATTACAAAGACTAGGGGAAACTCGATGAATTTACAGGGAAATACTTTTAAAACCAATAGGAGGAAGTATTTTTTCACTCAGAGAATAGTTAAGCCCCAGAACGCGTTGCCAGAGGATGTGGAAAGAGCAGATAGCATAGCTGGTTTTAAGAAAGGGTTGGACAAGTTCCTGGAGGAAAAGTCTGTTATTGAGAGAGATATGGGGGAAGCCACTACTTGCCCTGGATCGGTAGCATGGAATGTTGCCACTCCTTGGGTTTTGGCCAGGTACTAGTGACCTGGATTGGCCACCGTGAGAATGGGCTACTGGACTTGATGGAACTTTGGTCTGACCCAGTAAGGCTATTCTTATGTGATGAAAGTAGTTAGCTTAACAAGGTTTAAAAAAGTTTGAGATAATTTCCTAAAACAAATCCATTAGCCGTTAAGATAGCTTGGGGAAATCCACTGCTTATTCCTAGGATAAGCCGCATAAAAACTGTTGTAATGCTAGAGTCTTGCCAGGTACTTGTGACCTGGTTTGGCCTCTGTTGGAAGCAGGATACTGGGCTTGATGGACCTTTGGTCTGTCCTAGTATGGCACCTCTTTTAGGTTATATGCTCAGTACCACACAGCAACCTCCTATTACCACAGACTACCCCTGACTTACTAGTAGCATCAATATTTATAAGCTTATTAGATTTTATAATCAACTGTTTGCCATCTTGAATGAAAATTAGTTGCAAAAATAAGTTCCTGTGGTCATAGTACCTCCAAATGGTTTAACTGCAAGGGTGTCCACCAGGGCTGGCCTAACCACTAGGCAGTTGCCTAGGGGAGCAACTTCTAGTAGGGAAATGAAGCAAGTCCTGCCAGCTGCATGGACTAACTCAAGATTCATTAGCACAAACTTATCACAGGTAAAAAAAAAGAAAAGTTTGAAATATTTAAAAGTATGATTCTCAGTTATGCCATAGAATTGCTGTAAGAATAATAGTTTAATGATCAAAGTCTTTGGAGGGGATTGCTGATGGGTTAAGGACTTGAATCTTTTGGTTTTTAGTGGGGGGGGGGAGTAGGGCCTCACAGCAAAGCTTCAGCGTAATACCCTTGCACTGGCTCTGTTTTTCCACTACCTGACGTGGGCTATTTCTGCACAAGTCTGAAATTATTAATCACCGAATCAATGTGACTGACTACTAAATTAATATACTAGCTATTAATTGCCATCTGTTCATCAGTCAACACCTTTTATGTAATCTATCTCATCTAGTATTTGAAAGCAGCATTTTGTCTTCATTTGTGCCGTTTTAATTTTTGCTGTTTTTCATTCTAATTGCCTCCCATAATTTAAGGTTGGAATACTGCATTATAACTAAGAGCTTTCCAGAACATCCTTGGTACCCTCTGACCTGCGCTGATAGAGGTGGTATTGCTTTCTCGACACATTTTTTGGGTGAGAATATTCACTCAGTCTCCTAGTTTAGAAGGTGTGTACCGTGTTACTTGTTGCACAAAACTTTTTTTCCTTGAGGCGATGAACCATTTCAGCTCTGAATTGCTTTGTATTGCCACTTGGCTAATCTGTGGAAGAGAATTGCTCACAGGCCTTCCTAAGAATTCATGTTGGAGCCCCACTTTATTTACTTGTTAAGATGAGTATTAAAGACTAATTCTAAATGACATAGAGAAGAATGGGACTAGCTTAAATATAAAGGCTGCTTACAATCTCAAAATGAAATGATTTTGGATTTTGAGAGGTAGCTGCTGAGGTCTGTAAGTGAATCAATTGAGATTGAATTATTCAAATAGAAGATACATTTCAAGAGAGAAAAATTTTAAACAAGAATGTCTTTAAAGTTTTCTAAAAACAGTATATTGAACTGCTGATCTTATTAATACAGGGAGATCCTTCCAAATTAAAGGAGCCTAATAAAGGAAGGGATGCCTTCCATTGAATAAATGATCTAATTGTCTTTGGTGAGGGAAATTGAAGCTAGAATTGGTTCTGTACATTATCCCAGGACAAGCAGGCATGATATTCTCACATGTGGGTGACGTCATCTACGGAGCCCCGGCGCGGACAGCTTTTCAAGCAAACTTGATTGAAGTTTCAAGTTTGCACACTGCACCACGCATGTGCGTGCCTTCTCGCCCACTAGAGGGCGCATCCCACCTCGTGGTCCTCAGTTCAAATTTTTCCGCGGAGCAAGAAAGCCCTGTGGATCTGAGCTCCAGTGTTTTTGCCTTCTAGCTGCCGCGTTTAGTTTGTTTTCCTTCGAATTAGTTCGCGGTGCTGTTTTTCTTTTCGTTTCCCTTCAAAAAAAAAAAAAAAAAAAAGTCTTTCGTTTTTCATCGGGCTCCGGGGGCTCCCGGAATCCGTGGCCGCGGGACGTCGGTACGTTCCCGGCCTTCTTCTTTTTCTTCGTGGATGTCCCGTCCTGTTACGGGATTCAAAAAGTGCAGCCGGTGCGAGAGGTTGCTTTCCATCACTGACCCTCACCGGTGGTGCATTGTCTGTCTTGGGCCCGAACATCCGACAGACTCGTGTGATCGCTGTGCTACCTTCCAAAACAGGGCCCTCCGTCGCCGTAAGGCAAGAATGGCCGAATTGTTCGCCGCCGACGCGCCGCCTAAGGCCTCGACGTCGGCCTCGAAGGCGTCGTCAGTGAAGCAAGCTTCGGGTAAGTCCTCTGTTCCATCCCCTTCAGCAAAGAAGCCATCCTCGAGTCAGGCCAAGGCGGGTGGGTCGACCCCGGCCCCGCATCGGACCTCGACTCCGCACACCCCGAGGGAATACTCGAAACCGAGGTCGCCCTCCAGGGAGTGTGCCCCGGACTCGGAACTCCCCACCTTCGTGGGGATTCCGGCCTTCCAGGATCTCCTCCGAGCTCTGATCTCATCGGAGCTGTCGGGAGCCCTGGAAGTGTTGCAGCGTGCTGCGGTTCCGGCGGCCTCGACCTCGGCCGGGGCGCCTTCGGTCTCGGAGGCCCCGGCCTGGGCTCCCTCGGGAGCCCCGGCCTCGGCGACCTCGGCCTCGGGTACGGTGGCCCCGTTCGCCTCGGTCTCGGCCCCGCCCCGGACCTCGACCTCGGGAGAACCCCCTGAGCGGAGTGTAAGGCCCAAAGAAAAGTTGCGCAGAGTGCGCCGTCTTTCCTCCTCTTCCTCCGGGTCTTCCAGACACGCCTCGCCCTCGACGCGACCTCGGACGGGGCGTCGATCGAGGAAGTCTAAGCGGCCCCGAGGCTCGCCTCGGCGCGACCGTTCCTCGTCGTTCGGGGGCGAGGCGCTGCAGGTGTCGGAGTTGCGCCTCGACAACCCGAGGCTCCTCCGCTCACCTCATGGGAAGTCTTCCCGGGCCGCCTCGCCGAGGAAACGGGAGAGTGTCCCACGAACCCCGGGATCCTCACCCAAGGGTTCTGCGAGGAGGATAACTTCCCCTTCCCCCTCGAGGGCCCTCGAGAGGGGATCCTGGGATTCGGGATCGGTTAGGGATCCTCATTATTCCCATGAGGCCTCCCCCCTCTCCTCGGTGGGGCGGTCGAGAACCCCGTCCCCCCAGGCTAGGCCGTCCTCATTTTCATCCTTCGTTCAGGACATGGCCCAAGCCCTGGGGATTGACCTCATGGTAGGCTCTCGGTATTCCAAAGAATTTTTGGAGGAACAGGACCTCCCCACTCTTCCTAGGGAGGTGCCTAGACTCCCTCTCAACAGTGTCCTTCTGCAAACCTGGCTGAATAACTTGTCAAACCCTCTTACAGTCACGTCTGTGCCTTCAAAAATGGAATCGAAGTATAGGCGATTCCCCCTAAAGGGTTCGATAAGGCGCAGCTCTCACACCAGTCTCTTCTGGTGGAGTCTGCTCTTAAAAAATCACAGCCCTCACGGGTTTCTGCGGCGGTTCCACCAGGCAGGGAGGGGCGGACCCTGGACAAGTTTGGCCGTCGCCTCTATTCAAATTCCCTGATGGCCACCAGGGTTCTAAATTACGCCTTCACCTTTTCCTCCTATTTGCGTGGTATGGTGAAGGACCTTCCTCAATATCGAAACTCGTTACCGGACTCCCAAAGAGCAGGATTCGATAAGTTTATGTCCAACCTGTCTCAATTGCGGTTGTACCTATTCCACGCAGTGTACGACGCCTTTGAGCTGGTTTCGAGGGTGTCGGCCCTCTCGGTGGCCATGCGCCGCTTGGCCTGGCTTCGCACCCTCGACATGGACCCAAACCTGCAGGAACGCCTGGCAGACTTGCCTTGCGTGGGGTCCGAGTTATTCGACGAGTCATTGGATGCGGCGACCAAACGCTTGTCGGAACAGGAGCGCTCTCTAGCATCCCTGGTCCGCCCCAAACCTAGACCCCCGCCGCAGAAACCCTTTCGGCCTCCGCCGCGCCGATACCCTCAGAAGTCGACCCCGGCTTTCTCGAGACCGCCTCCGAGACGTCCGTCTCAGCGAGGCAGAGGGGAACAAACCCAAGCACAGGCGCAGGGCCCTTCTAAACCCGCGCCTTCCTTTTGACGGGCTGAGCGGACGGGGCGGGTTCCCCTCCGCACTTTCACAGGAACCCCTTCCTATCGGGGGCCGTCTTCGGTCCTTCCGGGAGGCATGGACCGGGATTACCTCAGACGCTTGGGTGCTCCGGATCGTCTCCGAGGGCTACTCGCTCAACTTTGTGTCCTCGCCGCCGGACAGTCCCCCAAGTTTAGTCCCCTGCAACCGTTCGCAGCTACCGACCCTTATAACCGAAGCCAAAGCCCTCTTGAAGCTTCGGGCGGTCGAGCCGGTCCCCAAGGACCAGTGGGGTACGGGGTTTTACTCCCGCTACTTTTTGGTCCCAAAAAAGACCGGGGACCTGCGCCCCATACTGGACCTCAGGAAGCTCAACAAATTCCTGGCCCGGGAGAAGTTTCGAATGCTATCTCTCCCGGTTTTGTACCCCCTCTTGGGGGAAGGGGACTGGATGTGCTCCCTCGACCTGAAGGAAGCATACACCCATGTTCCGGTGCACCCCGCCTGTCGAAGATTCTTACGATTCCAGGTGGGGGACCTCCACCTCCAGTACAGGGTACTGCCCTTCGGCCTGGCCGCGTCCCCACGAGTATTCACGAAGTGCATGGTGGTGGTTGCAGCAGCCCTCAGGTCACGTGGACTCCATGTGTTCCCTTACCTGGACGATTGGCTCATCAAAGCCCCGACCAGGGAGGGGGTTATCTCAGCGACCCGACAGTCTATTGCCTTCCTGCAAACTCTCGGGTTCGAGATAAACTTTCCAAAGTCTCAGTTGAGGCCGTCGCAGTCTCTTCAATTCATAGGTGCGGTGCTGGACACGGTGCGCCTACGCTCCTACCTGCCGACCCAGCGGTTGGAAACCTTGGTACGGATGAGCCGCCAGGTCTCTCAACTATCGAGGGTGTCGGCCAAGCGCATGATGATGCTGCTGGGCCATATGGCCTCGACGGTACATGTCACGCCGTTTGCGAGGCTACATCTGAGGATCCCTCAGTGGACCCTCGCGTCCCAGTGGCGTCAGGAGTGCGACCCGGTGTCTCGCCTCATTTCGGTAACTCCGCCCTTGCGGAAATCGCTGCGTTGGTGGACAGACTCTTCAAATCTGTCCATGGGGCTATTGTTTCGCACTCCGCCTTTTCGCAAGGTCCTGACCACGGACTCCTCGGAGTACGCGTGGGGAGCCCATCTCGACGGTCTTCGCACGCAGGGCCTGTGGTCGACAGAAGACCGTCAGTGTCATATCAACGTGCTAGAGCTGCGAGCCATCTTCCTAGCACTTCGAGCCTTCGTTCACATATTGCAGGACCAGGTGGTCCTCGTCCGCACGGACAATCAGGTGGCAATGTATTATGTGAACAAGCAGGGAGGAACGGGGTCATGGCCCCTCTGCTCCGAAGCTCTTCGCCTCTGGGAGTGGGCGGCCTCCCGGAACATCTTCCTCCGGGCGGTCTACATCCAAGGAGAACGGAATTGCCTGGCGGACAAACTGAGTCGACTTCTGCAACCGCACGAGTGGACTCTACACTCAGCAGTTCTACGCGAGGTTTTCGCTCGCTGGGGAACGCCACAGGTGGATCTGTTTGCCTCTCCGGAGACACACAAACTACCACTATATTGTTCTCGGATGTACTCGCAGGACCGTCTGGAAGCGGATGCCTTCCTACTCGACTGGGAAGGGAGGTTCCTGTATGCATTCCCTCCGTTCCCTCTGATCATGCGAACGTTGGTACACCTAAAATCGTCCACGGCCACGATGATTCTCATAGCACCTCGGTGGCCGCGTCAGCACTGGTTCTCCCTGCTGCTCCAGCTCAGTGCCAGAGAACCTCTTCCCCTGCCTGTCTCTCCTTCTCTGCTGTCTCAGAGTCAAGGATCCATGTTACATCCCAATCTGCAGTCATTGCACCTGACAGCCTGGTTTCTTGTTCCCTGACTCCTCCGGACCTGTCTCAATCGGTGAAGGAGGTGTTGGAAGCCTCCCGCAAGATCTCGACGAGGCTTTGCTATGCGCAGAAATGGACCAGGTTTTCCACCTGGTGCTCGTCTTTTCACCTGGATCCGGTATCAGTTCCGGTATCCTCGGTTTTAGAATATTTGTTTCATTTGTCGCGCTCCGGCTTGAAAACCACTTCGGTGCGGGTTCATCTCAGTGCGATTTCTGCTTTCCACCAACCTCTGGAGGGACGCCCTCTGTCACTCCATCCCTTGGTGACACGCTTCATGAAAGGGTTACTCAGGGTTTGTCCCCCTCTTAAGCCTCCGTCTGTCGTGTGGAATTTGAATGTGGTTCTGGCTCAACTGATGAAACCCCCGTTTGAGCCACTCAACAAGTCCCTCTTGAAATTTCTGACTTGGAAGGCGGTGTTTCTAATTGCCCTCACCTCCGCCAGGCGGATTGGGGAGTTGCAAGCCTTGGTTGCGGACCCTCCTTTCACTGTCTTTCATCACGACAAGGTGGTTCTCCGCACCCATCCTAAGTTTTTACCTAAAGTTGTTTCTGACTTCCACCTCAATCAGTCCATTGTCCTTCCTGTGTTCTTCCCGAAGCCCCACTCCCATCCTGGCGAGACGGCGCTTCACACGCTTGACTGTAAGAGGGCGTTGGCATATTATCTTCAACGCACCAGGCCTCATCGGAAGGTTCCTCAATTGTTTTTGTCCTTCGATCCCAATCGATTAGGGCATCCAGTTTCCAAGCGCACTCTGTCTAACTGGTTGGCCGCTTGCATTTCCTTTTGCTACGCTCAGGCTGGCCTTCCTCCCCCGGGTCGAGTCACGGGGCACAAGGTCCGAGCGATGGCAGCTTCGATAGCTTTCCTCCGATCCACTCCGATGGAGGACATATGTAAGGCTGCCACTTGGTCTTCGGTTCATACATTCACCTCTCATTACTGTCTGGACACTTTATCCAGGAGTGACGGCCGGTTTGGCCAGTCAGTTTTGCAAAATCTGTTTTCCTAAATTGCCATCCTCCCACCTGCCCTTTTTTGGTTAGCTTGGAGGTCACCCACATGTGAGAATATCATGCCTGCTTGTCCTGGGATAAAGCACAGTTACTTACCGTAACAGGTGTTATCCAGGGACAGCAGGCATATATTCTCACAACCCGCCCGCCTCCCCGGGGATGGCTTCCTTGCTAGTTATGGAACTGAGGACCACGAGGTGGGATGCGCCCTCTAGTGGGCGAGAAGGCACGCACATGCGTGGTGCAGTGTGCAAACTTGAAACTTCAATCAAGTTTGCTTGAAAAGCTGTCTGCGCCGGGGCTCCGTAGATGACGTCACCCACATGTGAGAATATATGCCTGCTGTCCCTGGATAACACCTGTTACGGTAAGTAACTGTGCTATATCACCTGGTCTTTCTGCCAGCAATGAAATAGATTCCATTAAATAATAACACCTGGCCGTATCGAATATAAAAAAAATCATAAGAACATAAGAATTACCATCTCCGGATCAGATCCGCACATGCGGAGGCCCCGCCAGGTCTACCCTGGCATAGTTTTAGTCCCCATATGTGCATCTAGTTTACCCTTAAATCCTAGAACGGTGGATTCTGCAATTACTTCCTCTGGGAGAGCATTCCAGGTGTCCACCACTCGCTGCATGAAACAGAACTTCCTGATATTCGTCCTGGACCTGTTCCCCCTCAGCTTCAGTCTATGTCCTCTTGACCGTGTCACACTGGACATTGTAAATAACTGCTTTCCCTGCTCCATTTTGTCCAAAGCTTAAATTAAATCCTTGCATTTACTGGCAACCAATGTCATTTAATATCATATTTAGAGATGGGAAAAGTTACCCTCACCACAGTATTCTGCACAGTTTGTAATCTTTTCAACAATCCTTTAGCACATCCTAAATAAACAATATTACAGTCGTCTATCTGGGAAAGAACAAGTGATTGAACCATAAGTGCAAAAACTGACTTATCAAAATATTTCCAAACTACCCGTAATTTCCTTAAAAGAAAAAATGATTTTGTTTTTACTAACCAAATTTAACTTGATGCACTTTTAACACTTGCATCTGCCTTGGGCACAGGTATAATCTGAACTTTAGGCCTTGTAAAGCCTCAGATGAGATTTCCCTTCGCTCCATTTCTCTAAGCGCGGTTTCAAAGTTGCTTCCTCCAGAGGTCATAGCTTACCAAGATTTGGTTCACCGTTTTCGTTTTAAGAGTCGCCTGAAAAAGTGAAGTGGTCGAAGCTGAACAAATTCCAGGTTGACTGGAGTGAAGATCTAACAATTTTTATTTTATTTTATTTTTTTTAATATTTACATTTTTATTGGTTTTCAAGAAATCACAAATTATACATAGAAGCAAAATTCAAAGAGTTCAAGCATTGTAAACCACCTGCATACATAATATACAAAATGTAAAACATTATTAACCAAGTTAGAAAAAGTAAATTAACCTATAAACCATCCATGAAACCCCGAAAGTTCTCTCCAGCACAGTACTCCATCCTTATTGTCAGCTCCTTATATCTGGCCAGTGCACCATTAAGGCAGACCCAACCAGGAAACACCAAAGACCAATATCTTTACACCACCATCTCCCGTGCCTACCTTCCTCTCCCTCCCCGCTAAGTATCCCAAAGGATTGGTTAGAGAACACAAGATTGAGTAGAAAAGAGTAGTGGGATTAGAAGGATCCTACTGATCCCTCAAGGGCAACCAGTTTTTCAGCAACTCTCTGCTAGGTCCCCATACTTTGCACATAACCATTTCGTTTTGCCACTGAAATTTCCATTGAGACAAGACGCTGTAACTAAGAATAACTTATAGAAATACAAGTCTGGAGACTGACCTTCAGAAAGATATAAACAGGGTGGAGTTGGTCCAGAGGGTGGCTTGGTCTTTGTCATAAAGTGTATAGGGACAGACTTAACATCTCAGTATGTATACTTTGGAGGAAAGGCAGGAGAAGGGGGAGGTTTGTGTGTTGTTGTTTTTTAAATACCTCCGTGACATAAATGCAGAGGAAGTGAGTCTTCCAATTGAAAGGAAACGCTTGAATGACAGAGCACAGAATAAAGGTGAAAGGGGGACAGACTTGGAAATAACATGAGGAAGTACTTCATGGAAAGGGTGGCAAATTTTGTGGAATGGCCACCCAGTAGTGGTGGTGGAGATGATAATTTCTAAATTCAAGAAAGCTTGGGACAAGCATGTAACATCTATAAGGGAGAGAAGGGGACAGTAGGTTGAAACCATTTTTATTGGCGACAACCAATGCAACAATAACGACATAGGAAACCAGAGAAGGGGCTAATAGATGGTATGGATGGGCAGGTGGATCTCCTGAGAGAGCTTGCTGGCAGTTATTGCAATTTGTTTGTGCAATCTGTATAACTTTCTTGTGTTGGTGTCCTGGATACATCCAGTGGGCTATTGTGCGCTCTAGAGTGTCGGGAAGATGTCTTGGGTCCTCATCTTCATAATGCAATATTCCAACTATGTTCAGTCGATACACTTTTTTAAATTTTGCTTCTTAAGTTAAATTGGTTCATTTGTTCTGCAATGTGTTTTTCTATTCATTTGCTTATGATTTTATGAAATGTTATGCTTTCAAGATGTTTGTTTTTCTCCTTCCTCTGTGGCATTGTTTTGTTTTTCTTCTTTGGTTTGGTACCTTCACTTTCTCGGGTGACCTTATTGTTGAACTGCTGACCTTTCAACTTCTGTTCGTGCAATGGTCGCTACTTCCTCTTCTTGGGCCTGACATTTCTGGCGGGCTATGCTTCTGTGCTGTAGTTTGAGGCTATCCAAGCCAGTAAAGCAAGCCTTGAATAACTACTCCCCGGTTAAGGACACAAAAGACTCTTCTGCCGTGGATGCCTTCCGGGCCCGCAGCATCAGTGTGTCCGAACACGTGGTCCACAGGTAGTGGTGCTTCAGAGAGGGATGGGGGGGAGAGTCTCGAGCTTTAGCTTCTGGGTGGGTTGGACAATGCATGATGGGATGCTTGCATGAGTTCTGTAGCTTCCTTTGCAAACCTGATGACCACAAGTGCCTGGGTTGGATGGCTGTTCTAACCCATAGCATACAAACGATGCCCTTGCGTTAATTGACTGTCATTTTTATAATAAAACACAGTTAAGAATAAAAGATTGCATTCTGCTCCAACTTTTTTTTTTTAGTCTGAAATCATAATTAGAAGATGCTCTCTAGGATGTGAAGACCCTGTGGCTTATGGCCTGACCCCTGTACTGAGCCACTGAATAATGTGGCAATACTTGCATATTTTTGTTTTTGATAGCTTGTATGTTCAGGAGCAGATGTGTTGGTCCAGTACTCTGAAGTGATTGGGTTAGGGGCAATTACTTGCGGCTACTATAAGCTGTTTGAAAAGGATCACTTATCTATCCTATTTAGATTAGAAGTAGCCCGTGTATATAATGCTCTCTGTAGAAGGACCTGCTGATTTGGGTCTTCGGTTAAGCTTTTAATGCTTCAGACCTCCCTGCTTTATTGCTGGGGGCTGCTTGGGGCCTTATCGTGACTGATATGTAGAATGACTTTTGGGTAGTTTGAAGTCCCTGCACAGCTGCTTTGTACATCGCAATGCAAAGTTGCTATCTGCTAAGGCTGAGTCTGTTAACTCGGGTAGGCAGCTCTACATGAGTAACGGAGGCCTTCTCCTTAAAGAATTGCAAATCAGGGGGGGAAAGTCTTTAGTTTGAAAATGGCCCTCTGTGCGTATAGGGAGTAGTTTGTAAGTATTTGGGCAGAAGTTCGATTTATGCAGTAAATGGTCTCTCTAATGTTGCCTTATGGATAGTTTAAATCTCTGGTTTAAGTACCCAGGCGGTGGCCTTCATTCAGTTGAAAGGGGGCATAGGACGAAGGCATGGAGGGTTTCCAGTTAAGGCTGGTTGACTTGGAGCAGGATGTTTTGTAAGCTGGAAGCGGGGCCAGCTCAAAGGACTGGCACCCTAAGTTAACTTTTGAATCGGCACTTCCGATAAAGGGTGCCAAAATCCTGAATCCCTATCTGGGGAGGAAAGTGAAAGGAGAGATGCCAGACAGGGATTTTGGCACCCTTTATCACCAGTGCCCTGGGCCAGGGCCTCATTTGTTCCATAGGTTGAGCCAGCCTTAGTTGGACGTGTTAGAAATTTAAAAGGATCAGTGAATTCTAGCTTTGTAAGTTGGGCACCCAACGTCCTGATAATAGGTGGAGTTTGTGCTGGCTTCTCAGTCCAGAGAAAGCGTCATTTGAGGCTGTAAAGGATCCGATGCTACTTTGGTGTTTGTTAGTAATGCACATAATTGTGTGACGCCTTTTTACTCAATTTGATGTGGATCTTTTGAGTCCAGAACCAGAGTGCAATCTTTTTTTCTTTTTAATCCTTTTAACTGTCCTGTGCATGTTGAACTTCTGCTACTATTAAAACAATGTTTTGTGCCAGACACTGCAACTTGATACTCTGCCTGAATTCAACTGTTTTAAATGGCCTGGCACATTTTCAAAAATGGTCCGTCTTGGTCCAGATTGAGCTGCGGTTGATCTAAATTTGGCATTCTTTAGCCAGATCAGACATGATGATTATCTAGACCAGTGGTCCCCAACCCTATCCTGGAGGACCACCAGTCCAATCGGGTATGCATGAGAGAGATCTGCTTATAAAGGAGGTGCTAGGCATGCAAATCTGCTCCATGCATATTCATTAGGGCTATCCTGAAAACCCGATTGGCCAGGTGGTCCTCCAGGACAGGGTTGGGGACCATTCTATGGGAATTGTGTGATAACCCCCCCCCCCCTGCTTTCTATAGACCTGGACCAGCATTTTAGGTAGTCTTAAAGCAGATTCTAGTAGATCTTGGCCCTTCGGCAGATTATCAGGTTGTGTCACCCGATGTTGATGTGCAAAGAGGAAATGACCCCTTCTCTTCTCAGCAGGATGCAGACCTCCATCACCAGCTCTAGTCTGGGCTCTGCAGATGAGAGCTCCATGGCCCAAGCAGACGACAGCTTGAAAAATCTTCACCTGGAGCTGACCGAGACGTGTCTGGATATGATGGCAAGATATGTCTTCTCAAACTTCACTGCTGTGCCCAAGAGGTGATCATCTTTTTGTTTCCAAAACTTGTACTTGCATTTCTCATGCTGAAGTCCCTCCTTTGACATGTTTAGCTTAATGAGTTTCTCCTTTAAGACACTGTGGCGTTCTGGAAAATGGCCAAAATTGAGAGAGAAGCTTAGGTAGGCAGTTTTCTTGATGAAGACGGTGTCGAGCACCAGGGTTCGCTATTTCTATTTTCTCTCTGGGTGTTGGATGGAATCTGAGCTGGTTTCTCATCCGTGATGTTATTTCTCATCCGTGATGTTATCTAGCATATTTCACACACACTACTTTTGGTCTCTGAGCAGAAGAGCTGCTGTACTGAAATTGGCCCAACTTTAAAACAATTTATGGCAGCACAAAAAACAGTGAAGGCTCTTTCTTGTATCATCTATTTAGACTTGACACATACGTATTTCGGCCTGCTTCAGGAGTCTGACTAGTATTAATGTGAAAGAAATTGGAAATTATCAACTGATAATTGCCTTCTCAAACAATAATAATAACTTTATTCTTTTATACCGCCATAACCAAAAGACAATTTACACTAAAAAGAGCGAAATACTAATACAGTAAAAAAATACAAATATAGAATTTCAATAACAAAACTCACTAAGTAATAAACTTATCGAGCAAAGTGGTTTTAATTAATTTCCAATAACAGCTTGCTAAATACATTTACCTAATCAAGATTGTTGCTAGGGTTCTATCTAAGAAGGTCTTATATCTACACCCATTCATTTTTGGATAAGCAAATAAGTAGAAGTTTCTAGTTTCTCTGGATGGTCTATGCAACACAAAATGAGGAAAAAGGTAAGCTGGAGACAATCCTGATATCAGCTCAAAGCAGATACAGGAAAATTTGAATAATACTCTTGCCTCCAAAGGCAGCCAATGAAGTAAACGATAATATGGACTAATATGGTAATGGAAAACTTAAGACTTAAAGCGTGTGCTCTTGGTAACTTGAGTTTGACAGCTGTTGGACATGCTAAACCGAAAGATTTTTAGACTTTCTGGAAGGCGTTCTCTTTGCCCTAAAATTTCTAAACCTTAACCTTAAATGAGTGAAGCAGCATCTCATGCTTAGAATCCAGGGCTGCAAGTCAGGATTCAGTGACTTTGACCTTGAGAAAGCAATCTAATCCTTTGTAATTACACTGTTCTGTGTCCCTTGGGGCTCTTTGAGTTCTGTTAATGCTACTATGTAATGCCATATTGGCAAAGATGACCCTTAGGATTAGAATGATTAAAGGTTTACCAAAACTTTCACTGCCCCTAAACTATTTGCAACCTCCTCGTCCCTCCAGTCCCTGGTGGTCGCATGGCTAGTCAAGGCAGGGGTGATCTGTGCCATCTCCCGCTATCAAAATGGCCTCTGAATGTCATCAGTAGTCTCGCAAGGCTGCTGTTCAAGGTTGTGGCCATGTTGAGATTGGAGCTGGCATGGGTAAGGACAGCTAGCCTCGCTCTTGACCATTCTGGCTTCAGTCTCACGAGACTGCCACTGAGGTTGATGGAGACAGCATAGGCAGGCGCAACTGGGGTATCGCTGCTGCTCATCTAGCTATTAGACCCCAAGGGAGTCTTAAGGTAATCTAGAACAGTAGCGACTCCTGCTAGTCTCGGAGTTCCTTTGTATTTCATAGACTACAGACTTGCTCATTCACTTGGGAAATAGGATACAATAAGTAACCTTTTTGTTTGTTTTTTTCTTTTTCTGTTTTACCCTGGAGGTCATTTTCTGTTTGTTCTTATTATAAACTGCTTTGACCTGCCAGTCAGTAAAAGCATGATAGAAACTTAAGCAGAATAATCAGCTTGAACAGATTCTGGTTACAAGTAGACAGTATTCGTGGCAATCTCTAGCTTTCTGTGAAGTCTGGCTTGCAGAGATTTGTGGCTGTAACTCTACAATACATAGATGGAATATCAGAGCAAAAAGCCAAAGAAAACAGCTCTAAAGTTCCCCTAAAACATACCAGTGCATAGTGCAGGTATTACTGCTCTGTCCTGCCTTGGTGGAGGCAGAACCTGACCAGAATGCCCATTCAAATATGTACAGAGCCTGACCAGGGTAACATGCAAGAACATGCAAAGTAATTGAGGAAGAGAATCATTCTTAACTGATAAGGAGGAGTGAGGGGAGTAGGAGGTCTCCGGGTTGTGGTAGGGGGCTTCAGAAAGAAAGCAGTGTAAACATGGTCATGTTGGATACCTGGAAAACCAAATTCAGCCTATGTAGCCTCAGGTTCTGTTCTGCATCACCTAGATTCAGTTTTAGCCAAAACTAAAACAAAATTAAATCTAAGATTTTGAGCCAAATTTGGCACCAAAACCAAAATTTGGTCAGCCTTTTTTTATGATTAGCAATGGCACAGACTGTAAATTTTCATAAATCCAACACACTGGAATATGAAATAACTTGGTATTATAATCTGAAACTCTGATGTATTTATTTTTATCTGCTTCTGTGATTTCTTTCCTCTATGTAAATGGGCTGTTTTGCAGATTGTCGTATATTCTTTACAATCTCTTCAGGTCTCCCGTTGGGGAGTTTCTTCTTGATGGTGGAAGGACAAAAACCTGGCTGGTTGGTAATAAACTAGTGACTATAACTACCAGTGTGGGTAGAGGAACTAAGTCACTGCTAGGTTTGGACCCTGGAGAAAGTCCCAGCAGCACGGAAGCCAGGTAAGGTGACCACATTTAGAGGCGTGTTTCGATGATGTGGGGCTTCCCTGCTCAGCTTCAGCACACCAACATTTTCATTCATTTCATTTTTAAGCTTTGATCCACCTCTGCAAGTATGGCAAACCAAAGAAGCTCCGGCAAAGTTGGAGTCTCAGACGAGCAAGCAGGTGTCCAGGGGGTCCCGTCACAGAGTCCGATCCATGTCAGGTAATATGAACACCTCCAAAATGTCCTCTCTATTGCCTTCATGCCGTCTTTTACTTTGGGGTATAAAGATATATCTCTAAAGTTTCGTCTCCAGAAGAATGAAGAAGCAAGAACTAAAAGGAGAAAAGTTTAGAAAGTAATGCCTAGTATGTGTGCCACAGAATTCAGCAGTCTGATTAGTATGTAGTAAGACACCCCTGATGGTGTGGATAACATGAGGAAGAACCTAGCAAAGCTTGAAGAATGGTCTGGGATTTGGCAGCTTTTAATGCCAAGAAATACAGGGTAATGCATTTGGGCTGCAAAAACCTGAGGGGATGGTATAATTGAAGGAGTGAAGAACTTATGTGCATGAAAGAGTGGGACTTGGTTGTGATAGTATATGATCTTTAAAAGGTGGCCAAACGGGTCAAAAAGGTGACGGCGAAAGCTAGAAGGCTTCTCGGGTGCATAGGGAGAGGTATGGCCAGTAGTTAAAAGGAGGTATTGATGCCCCTGTATAAGACATAGTATACAATTCTGGAGAGATATAAAAAGGATGGAGTTGGTCCAGAGGAAGGCTACTAAAATGGTGCCATAAGACACATGGGGACAGACTTAAAAATCCCAATGAGCATCCTTTGGAGGAAAGGCAGAAGAGAGGAGATGATAGAGGTTTAAATCCCTACATGGCATGAATGTGCATGAGACTAGACTCTTTCAACTTGAGAGGAAGCTCTGGAATGAGGGGTCGCAGGATGAAGTAACCTTCCGAAAATACTTTTTCATGGCAAGGGTAGTGAATGTGAGGTGAAGATGGTAGAGATGGATCTGAATTCAAGACAGCTTGGGACAAGTCCAGGAGAGTAGATGGCATTTGGTCTTTGCCTTCCACTTCCTTTTCTTGCCTCTTCTAGGTGGTCATGCCCTGCGAGGGGTGGTTTCCCAAGGATTACAGGCGGTTCCCACTTCAAGAGCAGAGAAGACGGCTTCCTCCTCAAAACCCCTACGAAAGGAAAAGAGGAGCTTGGCAGACTTTGTGCCATTACTGACCCAAGGTTGGGCTGAGATACTGGTCCGCAGGCCCACAGGTAATGCCATTTTCGCTTCTGGCTTTAGCCCCGATTTGTTCTAAAGCATCTACAGTTCAAAATATTTAGACCCCAACTTTTGATAAAGTGCTCTTAAATGCTTCGGATTTTATTTTTCTCCATTTTGACCTAATAGATTGTGAAGTTTAATTTTATTTGCTGAATGCACCTTAACTTTGGTGCTGGTTGCTAAAATAAAAGATGGAGTTGAGGGGAGGGGGGCAACGTCTCCAAATGGGTAACGAATCTGTCTAAAGCGAGGGTATGTGCCATTAGATTTCTGGGCTCATATTGATAATGCTCTCCACAGCACTTACATTGTGCCCTCTGGAGTTTGATCTCAGTTAATCAAAGTGTGAGGTACCCAAAACAATAGGAAATATTTCTATACCGTTTTGTGGTTTTGATTGCATGTCTCTCCATGAGTCAGACTAAAAACCAATGATCCAGGCCATTTGAGTGTTTTTTTACTGCTATATCAAGAAAGGGAATTGAACTGAGGCTGTTTAGAATATCATACTAGAGAATGACATGGGGACAAACTTGTCCCTGTCCCTGCAGGAACTTAATTTCTACGTCCCATCCCCGCAAATTTATCACTGTCCCTATCCCATTCCTGTAAGCTCTGCCTTAATTGCACAAGCCTCAGACACTTATGATTTTAAAGTGTTTGAGGCTTGTGCAGATGAGGACGGAGCTTAGGCATTGGTGGAATGAGGCATTATGACATCACAATCTGAGCTCTAGAATGTTGCTACTTAGGATTTTAAAGCGTTTGAGGCTTGTGCAGGTGAGGACGGAGCTTAGGCATTGGTGGAATGAGGCATTATGACATCACAATCTCAGCTCTAGAATGTTGCTGCTTATGATTTTAAAGGGTTAAAGGCTTGTGCAGATGAGGTCGGAGCTTAGGCATTGGTGGAATGAGGCATTATGACATCACAATCTGAGCTCTAGAATGTTGCCATTTAGGATTTTCAAGCGTTTGAGGCTTGTGCAGATGAGGACGGAGCTTGCAGGGATGGGGCAGGGACAGGAAAAGAACTCGCTGGATGGGACGTGAAAATGAATTCCTGTGGGGATGGGGAAAAATTTGTCCCCATGTCATTCTCTATATCGGGGGTAGGGAACTCAGTCAGATTTTCCCCAATTAATATGCATTGAAAGCAGTGCATGCAAATAGATCTCATGCATATTCATTGGGGAAATCCTGAAAACCCAACTAGAATATGGCTCTCTAGGACCGGAGTTCCCTATCCCTGCTCTATATCATACTTCTGGGTGGTTGTGGTTGTATTGGGGATTTTTGGGGTTTGTTTTTTTTCTTGTAGCTTTCAGCACCTTGTAAACTAATTATGATTGTATTCCAGGTAATACCAGCTGGCTGATGAGTTTGGAGAATCCGCTCAGCCCATTTTCTTCCGATATTAACAATATGCCTTTACAAGAACTGTCTAATGCTCTCATGGCAGCTGAGCGTTTTAAAGAGCATCGGGAGACTGTGCTGTACAAATCTCTCTCCGTCCCGTCATCCAGCCTGGCCACGGGGACATTGAAGCCCTCCATACTGCAGCGCTCCAAGACAGGTGACGTAGCAGAACAGAATGGTGAACTCTCGAGCTCATTTCATAGAGCAGCCCGTGTACTTGCCTGCAACTTAAAGTCCTGCATCTTTTTGGCTCTTATTACTAGCTGTGTTAAAGCAATGATTCTTTGTTTGGCAGTAACGTAGTTGAGTGCATGGGGATTTTAGTGTCCTGTGGTTCCGACCCACCCATGTATCCTTTAGCTCTGCAGACGGCTCTCCCTCTAGGGAAGCAGCATTCTTGACCCTTCAGGTGCCAGTACTTTACACCAATCCCTGACTCTGGTTCACTTGTGTGCTGTCTGGTCTTCGTACATCAGATAGGGCTACGAAGCCTGGCTGTTCCTCATTTCTTCAGAGGGAGAGATTTTATCCTCCGATACCTGTCTGTGTCTCTCCTGCAAATAGCTGACGCAAAACAGAATTTGGCTGTTCCCTTCTGAATGACTGGTGCTTACAGCACCTACTGAAGTGAATAGGCAATTGGGATGGAGTTTAGAAACATAGAAACCTGATGGCAGATAAAGGCCAAATGGCCCATCCGCAGCAGCATCCACTCTCTCCTCCTCTCCCTATTGGCTAAGGCTCTTAACATTTGCATCTCCTCTTCTTATAGGCTAAGGCTCTTTACACCTGCATTGTGAGGTCATAGAAACCTGATGGCAGATAAAGGCCAAATGGCCCATCCGCAGCATCCACCAGCTCCTCCCCTCCCTATTGGCTAAAGCTCTTAACATTTGCATCTCTTCTTCCTATAGGCTAAGGCTCTTTACACCTGCATTGTGAGGTCATAGACATTAAATGATGGCAGATAAAGGCCAAATGGTCCATCCGCAGCATCCACTCTCTCCTTCTCTCCCTATTGGCTAAGGCTCTTAACATTTGCATCTCCTCTTCCTATAGGCTAAGGCTCTTTACACCTGCATTGTGAGGTCATAGACATTAAATGATGGCAGATAAAGGCCAAATGGCCCATCCGCAGCATCCACTCTCTCCTCCTCTCCCTATTGGCTAAGGCTCTTAACATTTGCATCTCCTCTTCCTATAGGCTAAGGCTCTTTACACCTGCATTGTGAGGTCATAGACATTAAATGATGGCAGATAAAGGCCAAATGGCCCATCCGCAGCATCCACTCTCTCCTCCTCTCCCTATTGGCTAAGGCTCTTAACATTTGCATCTCCTCTTTCTATAGGCTAATGGCCCATCCAGTCTGCCTATCTGCAGGGATGGGGAAAGTTTCTCTAAGTCCCCCTTAGTTTCCTCTTGTGTCGCACGATATATCTCAACAACAAATGTGGTGACACCACTTTGGTGCTGGGGGTGGGGTGGTTATAGTGGGGCCACTTGGTCTGGCAGATTTACTTCAATCACTCCAAATCGGGGGTTCTCAACCCAGTCCTTGACACACCCAGCCAGTCGGGTTCCTGGGATACCCGCAAGATTTGGATACAGCGGAGGCAGTCTTGTGGACTGAGTGGAGAACCCCTGCCCTAAATTCTAGGGGGATTCCGTGCAGCCTCGCCTCCTAGGACATTCTGTTGTCTTCATTTCCGCTTTCGCAGTGTCCTGCCTCTCTTCCACGTGCCCTGCCGGCTGTGAAGGAAAACTCTCCAGGAACACTTCTTGGGCAGGTGTCTGTCTAATCTTGCACACAAATGGCCGTGGGAGCACTGAGTCATGGGCATCGTTGCTCACGTATGCTCTTGGTTTCTCCATCACAAATGAACAGGGTAATGACTGGCATGAATAAACCCTAGGCAGCGGCCTAGCTAGTGTCCTCATTTTCAGAATTTCTCTTAGTATATGACTTGGATCATATCTGCTTGATTTACTGCTTAAAATTTCCACTGTTGGCACACAGAAATAAAAGCTGAAGGTTGGGATGGGACTATCACCCCCACCCCTCCCCGCCAGCTAAAAAATAAACCCACAGTCAAGGCTTATTTGCTTATTTGAAGTGCTTTGCAGTAACTGTGGATTGGTGGGATTTCTCCTATGAACTATGCACCCAGCTGAGGTTCTATGCACAAAATAACTTTAATTATAATTATAGCGCTGCATTGTAACGTCTAAAAGTGAAGCAGGGATATGACTGCTGTACTCCAGGGGCCTCAATCTGTTTCCCGAGAGTGAATCTCTGACATGTCGAATGTCTTGATGCCGGTTTTACTAACCATGTGTGTTGTAATTCTTGAATAAGAGTCCCTGTGCTTGCAGAGTTCAGCAGTTGCTTTGGTTTTGATCACACCTTGATATGCTATTGGAAAGGGAAGAAGTGGTGCATACGAGTTCTGGCTTGGACTTGTTAACAAATCAGCCTGTCTTAATGGTAGAACATTTCTGCTCATTTTGACGAGTGTAAGCTCTAATCTGCAACACTGCTTTTAGAAATGTTTTAAGGGGGAGGAGGGCCTCTTAATTTTTAGTTTTCTTAGTTTTGGTGGTTGTGGGGGGGGGGGGGGGTTCCCTTGTGTTTACCACCAGCCTTTTATAATTTTCATTTTGGAATGTGGGAAATCCTAGCAAACCACCTTATCACATGCCTTGCAGTCTGTCTTCTCCCTTTTTAGGAGAGAAAATCCTCCTAAACTTGAAGTCTGATTTCTCAAAGCATGAATTGTGACTTTAACCTAAGCAGTGGCTCCGAGAACAAGTTGGAGTAGAGAATGACATGGGGACAAATGTGTCCCTGTCCCATTCCTGTAAGCTCTGCCTTAACTGCACAAGCCTTGAACATTTAGGATTTTAAAGTGTTTGAGGCTTGTGCAGATGAGGACAGAGCTTGCCAGGAATGGGGCAGGGACAGGGAAAGAACTCAGTGGGATGGGAAAACAAGTTCCCGCAGGGACAGGGAAAAAATTTGTCCCCACGTCACTCTCTAGCAGGTAGGCATTTAGCTTAAACCGAAGATAGGAGACACTTGTGAGATCTGGCTGGGAGGACTGACTTCAGGACAGTCTAGCTGGTGTATGTTTGTGCTGCCTGTCACTGTTTCCTTTGTCTTAGCAGATTCGGACGTAGTTCCAGAAGGAGAGCCAGTGGAAATGGATTTCAAGAATAAGGATTTCTCAACCGAGTCTCAGGAAATTGAAGACTTTGAACCTGTTACTGAATCGGCAGCAAGTGAAGAGGGAATTAACCAAGCTACCAAGGTGTACAGTAGGGTGAGTGAGGAGAGGTTTAACCAACTGAAAGTGCGGTCATTGCTCTCCTGAGGGGCCAATGCAGAAGTATTACCACAGCCAAGTAATACAGAGCTTCAGTGCATTGACACCCTTACTGTGGACACATTAAAATACATGGCAATGTGGTCACCGTGGATTTTCCCGCTTGGTATGATAGACTGGCCCTGCCCCCTTGCAGGGTGCTACCATTTTGAAGATAGCACTGGAGGCAGGAGCAGGGACCGTCTATCAAATGTTAAAATATACAACGCCGCGTATGCATTTCAGCCCTATATAAGTGATTAGCAGTGGTAGCTGTAAAGGTAGAGGAAGCAAGGGAAATAGTGCCTTGAAAAGATATTCTCTGCAAAATAAAGCTTTGGCATGAGCATATGGAACCTCATGTCTTCTTGGAAGTGCAAGATATTTGGCTAACCTTTCACTGAGGCTACACAAATCAAATGGCACTACGGATCTTCTGGAGTGGGTAAAGGATTTTAATATCGGCTGTGGGAAATGGCTAATTGTCTTATGGCGCGTGGCCTGTATTGTGTTGATAGGACTTCTACAAACTAAGCCACTGAATTTCTTTCTTTTTCCCCCCCCTCCAAAGTCCTCTTCAATTTCAAGTCAAGACGACAAAGCTCAGGCCCCTGAGGAGTTGGAGGTGGGTGGCATTCCCATCGAGAAGTCGGAGGCAGTTGTGCAGAACGTGTCTTTCCAGCACTCCCAGACCTTGAGCAAATCCAGTTCCTCACCAGAGCTGCTGACCCTGCAGGAGCTGCTCAGCACCACAGGTGAAGAGGAACCAGGGAAGCCCAAGTCGCAGTCTGGAATTCTTGAAGGGGAGAGAGCCATACCTTCGTCCTCAAAGGAAGACGAAAACAGTAGTGTTGTAACGGCCCAATCGGAACCCAGCTTCTTTTCCCAGTATCCCCATTCACCCAGTGGCTACCGGCCAAGAGGACATACAATCTCAGACTCTGAGCCTTCCAGAAGGGGGCGAAGGTTAGACCGAGACCCTTTAAGGAGTAGGACCACAGCTTCTAATGCTGAGAAAGTGCCTGGAATTGACCCAAGGTGAGAACTTCTGCAAAATCTGTTAAGAAGCAAAACGTTTGCCTGTTGTAAAGTAAAATCTAGAGTTCATAAGAGGGTTAATGATTTCTGAGAGAGATCTCTTACTTGTAAAGTCATGCTCTCATCCTCTTCGTGCCACTGGCCAATATCTTAACAGTTTAGAAAGTTCTGGAAGTGTAGCAGGGAGGGCAGGGCATGGATAAATTCTAGAAGTAATTGATTTCCTCTAGATAACTTCCCTGGAAGCAGAATAGAGCTGACTTTTTTTTTCTCTCTCTCTCTCTCTCTCTCTCTTAAAGCTTTGTGTTTTTACAGCTGTACCATTCCCCCTTGTTTGGAGATGAATCGAACAAGCCAATCCTGGTTCCAAATAATCAGGTACCTCTTCTATGCTCAAGAGTAATTAATATCTGGTCTCTTGCACTGAATGTGGATGTCTGTTGGGGGTTTCCTCTTCTCTTTAGCAGACAGAATGCAATATTTGGGGCCTAGTAGCAATTTGCAATCCTGAGCTGAAACTTTTGAACCTCATTCCAGCTGTGTGCAGTCTGTTTTCTCCTCCTTTGGCTCTGCTTGAAAATTAACTTGAGAATTCACTCTGTACCACCTTCTTGTCACCATCTACTGTGTTTCCCTGAAAATAAGCCCTAGCCCCTTTGCCCCCTCCCCCCGCCACCCCCATCTCTCCCTCCCATCCGAACCGCGAGACAGAAATAAATACCTTATAACAAACCGGCAGCAATGACATCAGCAACGCAGCAGAGGAACAGCCCAGGCCGCGAAGCAGCCTGTCTCGTTTGCTGCTAGTTTGTTATAAGGTATTTATTTGTCTCGTGGTTCGGATGGGAGGGAGAGATGGGGCAGGGGGATGGGAGGAAGGGAAGGATAAAAGCTGCAAGGGAGGGACAGAAAGATGCTGCACATGTGGGGGAGAGAAAGGAAATAGGAAGAATTGGGGTGGAGGAGAGGAAGGGAGAGATGATCATTGTACATGAAAAAAACATGACCTAGTGCCTTTTTTGGGCCCAAAATGAATACAAGATAGTGTCTTATTTTGGGGGAACACGGTAATATCTGCATTTGACCCTTCGCCTATAGGATCAACTGTAGTATTATTATCTTTAAGACACTAACACTATGCGAACTAACATTTTCTCTGTTGTGAAACTTAGCCCCAAACTACCTAAGAGAAAGTACTTCACTAAACACCTTCAAATCTAATTTCAAAACACTCCTGACCTATGATCGTCCTTTTAAGGATGCTGTACGTACTTTCTTCCTTTTTACCGGCACCAGTGCCGGACTTTAAGTTCCCGTCCCTATCGTTCTTCCCTTCTATTCTGTTCTTTTCTGTCTAAATATTGTCATCCTTCCCCTTTTTTCCTTTTCGTTCCTGTTCATCTGTGTGATTCATGTTTTATCTGTGGTGTTTGTTTATTTTAATATTTTATGTAAACTGCCTTGAAGCCTGATTAGGCGGGATATCAAAAGTTTTAATAAACTTGTTATGGTAAAACAGACCCATTTGCAGTCATTGTCTCTGTGAATGAAGGTAGAAATCTGCTGCTTTATGGGGCTTTAAAAATATACTTGGCTCTTGAATTTAGAATATTTTGGATTTCTGGTAAGATTTTGAGAAGTTCACCTTGATAAAGAACAGTGCAATGTCTCTTGTTTTCCTCTTTCCCCCCCCCCCCCCATAGACCTTTGACAGAGCTGTGAAGCTGCTGGATCAGATTCCTTCTTATGACACCCACAAGATTGGAGTGCTGTACGTCGGGGAAGGCCAGGTAAAGAACCACTTCTGCATAAACTGGATTCTGCTTTGTTAGCTATTCATAAGTCATGTTTAATCCAACTGAGATTATCTGAATATTTTCATTCAATTCCTGCAGTGATGGGAGAGATTGTCAGACCCTTCGAGACACCTTTTTCTCTACCAGGAAAAGGTGGTGACTTTTGAAGTCTGTTTATGGCAGTTTCCTGTAGGAACTCGTCTAAACCCTTTTCAGAACTTTGCTGCTACAGACATGTGGTCAAGCCAGCAATGTGCCAAAGTATAATGGGAGGGAAAGGAGGAGGGAATAAACCTTTTATTTGATCTTCTGGTTGGTACTTTACCTAGGTAACGAACCGGAACATCAACCCCCCTCTTAACATCACCACATACCTGAACGTGCAAACTGTCAACCCCAACCCCTATTCACTAAATATGAACACTCTATGAACTTAAGGAATATTTCTACTTCTGTGTAAACAACTTGGCACTTCCTGGCCTTGCAACACACAAACTGACGTTAACACTATTAATGTTATCAGATGTACACTGCTATACTCTCTAATTCATTGTACGAGATACACACTGATATACTCTTTAATTCGCTGTACGTAAAGTTTCTCTTGATTATATTTACAGTTTCTCTTGATTGTATCTACAGTTTCTTTTATTGTAAACCGCCTAGAAGTCGCAAGATTGTTGGCGGTATATAAGAATAAAATTATTATTATTATTACTTTACGTTACAGTACTCCCCTGATATCCACAGGAATCTAGGAACCCCCGTGAATATTTAAAAACCGCAAATATGTTTTTTAGCAGGGGAGACAGGAGAGGGCAGCTGGAGAGGCAGGAGAGAGCAGCCAGAGTGCCGGCTCCAACCGCCTCTTCCTGTACTAAAGTCAAGCCTCGCCAATCAGGAGCTGGTTTGACACGCAGCTCCTGATTGGAAAGGCCCGACTTTAGTACAGGAAGAGGCGGTCGGAGCATACCACGAGTGATTTCCTTCACTCGCCAGCGCTCCGGCCACTCTCTCCTGCCCAGTCATTCGCGGTTGGAAAATACCACAAACGACTGGGACCGCGAATCGCCGACCGCGAATGACCGGGGAGCACTATACATCCTTTTTTTATGTTGAGGTTAAACAGTTTCCTGTCCTGATTTACTAGCCCTCTTATCGCATTCCCCCTTTCCTCTTAGGAAAGTTCTTCCATCGGCTCTGTCATTCTGTTTACTCTTCTCTGTACTTGATAAAGAACCAGAGCTGCACGCACACAACGCAGGACGTAATTGCATCACTTTCTAGGCTTTTCTAACAATCTATTTGGGGTTTTTTGACTGCAGCTGTACAATGCACAGAAAATTCAAAATATTCTCTACATATGGGCTAAAAGTATTTAATCGTAGCAAAGATGCTCAAAAAGGAAAACCAGCCAAAATCCACTAAATGCAAATACAGCTGTTTTGTGGTCACTGAGTCTCGCTCTAAACCGCAAAACAAGGGGAGAAAAAAGCCTCAGTCATGTAGCAAGGTAAGTGCCAGGTTTTTTTTCCTTTTGTGTGCATCTGATTGGCAGTTTCTTATTGCTAAACTTTGCTCTTACCGAGGGGGAGTGGCTTTTTGGGGGGTGGTTTTATGCCAATGATGGTATTGTATGACAGCTTTCTCTTTATTGATTGAACTGCGCTGCTATGTGACTCTGAAGCTTTTTTTTTTTCTCCCCTTGTTTTGCAGTTTAGAGCAAAACTCTTATCAGTGACACGCAACAGCCTTCATTGATTTATATTTGCATCTAAAATTATTGAAACCATATTGATTACTAAAAGAACATAGGTTTTGCAGGTGTTGTGTTTCTGTTTTGTTTTTTTTTGCTTGGTAAAGGAAGTGGAAGCATTTAAAGCATGCTGTGTGTGTTAAAAAAAATTAAAAATAATGTGATGTTGACCTGTTTTCCAGTTTGTTTGATGTCATCTTGCTCTAATTGAACTTCTGATTCGAACATACCACAGGCTACGAATGAGCGGGCCATTCTGTCCAATGAGCATGGCTCGTACAGGTACACGGAGTTCCTCACTGGCCTAGGGAAGCTCATTGAGCTCCGGGAAACCCAGCCTGATAAGATTTTCCTTGGAGGTCTGGATGAGTTTGGCGAAGATGGCCAGTTTACCTACTGCTGGCATGATGACATAATGCAAGGTATCTCCCACCCCCTCCTTCCCCAATTAGGCGGAGCAGTGACCTATGTCGCAGCACAAGGCTCCACCTTTTGTAGGTCATGACTCCCCTGTAGGGAGCAAAAACACCTTTTAAAAACAATCGGATCCAAGATATGAAGACATAGAAACAGCAGGCTTTGAGTGACTGCGGCCAGGGCGTAGCGAGGATGAGACGCCCCATTCCCCCTTCCCTTTCCCTGTACTTCTAGTTGTGAGTACCAACTTCAACGTACTCCTCACGACCCCATCGGCTCTCCAGCATCACTTCCTATGTGCGGCACCAGGAAGTGACGTCAGTGGGAGAGCTGACATGCTCTTGAATACATTGAAGTGGTTGCTAGTGGTGGTGAACGGGGAATGGGGGTGTTGGTGTCACCTCCCCCCTCACCTCTGACTGCGGCGCAGATCAGTAGCTTGTGTAGAAGACATCTTAGCTTTGTACTGTGATCCTGTTATAAGACTCGGAAAGAGATGTGGTCAGTTGCCTGATTGCTATGTGTCACCCTTTTGTGCAGGCTGGTCACCCTTCGCCCTTTGTATTGGTTCTAGATCCTTAGCTGGATCACTTCACATGTTTTTCCGAGCATTACTGTTTTGTCTCTCATTAAGCCTGTGGAGCATGTTTGCCCCACTGAATACGTCCTTGAAATTTGGCAGGTGGGCATGACTTTTTTGACAAGCTAAATTCCTTAGTCAATAGGTTACCAGTCTTTCCTGCAGCCACACACATCTTAGAGTTTTGCCTACAGAAAGTGTGTGACCCTCCTGAAAGGGTGGGATGGTCATGTCCTCTGGAGTTCCTGGGCAGGTTGTGACTTTGAAATGCAGATTTCATGACCCCTCCTTTTGGGGAAGACTTGAGTTATCCCTCGCTGGGCTCATTCATTTGCCTCTTACACAATGAAATTTACCACACCTAATGTGTTAACAAGAATGTTGAATATGGTGGGATTTTCTCCATTCTTCATGTATTATAATCCATTGTGACAGGAATTCCTTCGTCAAAGATTCTCTAGTGATGGCCTGCTATTTGCCAAGTCTGCTTTTAGAAGTGGTGCTTCAGGGGAATCGCTTCTGACGTCAGCATTTGCTTTCTTTTTGCAGCGATCTTCCACATCACAACACTGATGCCAAACAATGACATGGATCCAGGTCGTAGCAACAAGAAGAGACATGTGGGCAATAACTTTGTGAATGTGATTTACAATGATTCTGGGGAGTTCTTTAAGCTTGGAACGATCAGGGTATGACTTGTGATAACTTCTGGTTAATTGGCCTGTAACAAAAACCCTCCATAGATCTAGAAATCTGGGCAGTAGATTGAGTTGAGGTAGGCAATTCCAGTCCTCGAGAGCCGGAGCCAGGTCAGGTTTTCAGGATATCCACAATAAATATGCATGAGATAGATTTGCATACACTGCCTCCTTGAGATGTCAATCCATTTCATGCATATTTATTGTGGATATCCTGAAAACCTGACCTGCCTTTTGCTCTTGAGGACTGGAATTGCCTACCCCTGGTCTAAGGTTATAGAAACCTTGTTTATCCCATTAGATTATACTGCCAAAGGCTTGACCAAACATCTATATAGTTAATATAGAAAAAAGAGAAATGTCATGGTATGTGGCAATGCAGGAGAATCCAAGTTTTTTGGGTAGCAACTTTTACATATCTGCAATGGGTCTTGGGGACATTCATTGATTTTTCTCAGGGACAGGAATATTTCACAGCTCTTCCTTTCTGGGAGCTACAGGGAGTGGAGAGACCCAATTTCTAGCTAAAGTATCTTGACACATTGACTCAAAGAACAGCCACCCACAATTTGGTAATAATGTGGAAATCTTATGATGTAAGGCAGTGGTTCCCAACCTTGTCCTGGAGGACCACCAGGCCAATTGGGTTTTCAGGATAGCCCTAATGAATATGCATGGAGCAGATTTGCATGCCTGCCACTTCCATTATATTGCAAATCTCTCTCATGCATATTCATTAGGGCTATCCTGAAAACCCGATTGACCTGGTGATCCTCCAGGACAGGGTTGGGAACCACTGATAGGTGTCACCCCAAAAGACACAATATTTTTGCAAATCTGGGAAGGAATATTAATGCTCTTTCCCCAAGGGCAAGAAGCCCTAGTACTTCACTAAGGGGGGTTGTGGTTGGGGGGGGGAGCTAAGGGAGATCAAGTGCTGATTGGAATGTCATACGAACACAGGCATCCCAGAATATGTAAAACTGTTTGTTTGAGGGGGAATAAATATAATATGATTGTCTGTTATGGCATTCAAATGTATACATGAAGATACCCATGATGGTGGTGTAATATGTTGAATAAAAATTGAATATAAATCTAAATAAAAAAGACAGCAGGGGAAAAATAAAGAGGGGGGAGCCAAAGGTCTCGGAAAACAGGTTAGGTTTTGAGCAGCGTTTGAATCGTGAATCTTTCTGTTTGGAGCTTTTCATACCATATGTGAAGTGTCCAATTGATTGTGTTTTCTTCTCCAGGGTCAATTCAATTTTGTGCATGTAGTCATCAAGCCTCTAGACTATGAAAGTAATCTGGTCACCTTACAGTGTCGTAAAGGTGAGACTGTCCTGTCCTTAATCTCTGCTAGTCTCCTGTGGGGTATTATATGTCATTTTAGTGGTGTTGACACATCCTGAAGTGTCAGATTAGGATTTTAACATGTTTTCATTTCTTTTCTCTAGATATGGAAGGACTTGTGGATACCAGTGTTGCCAAAATTGTATCTGATAAAAACCTACCTTTCCTTGCCCGTCAGATGGCGTTGCACTCAAACGTAAGTGCTGCCATGCTGTAAAGTTCAGATCTGTGTGCAAAGCTCCCTCCAGTTTACACTAGAGGTCTGCACGGGAACGGGGATCGCGGGGATCCCGCGGGTTCCCCCCCTGGCCCACGGGACTCCCACAGGGATGCCCCCCTGACCCACGGGACTCCCACGGGGACGCCCCCTGGCCCACAGGACTCCCACGGGGATGAAAACAGCCTACCTAAATTCTGGCGATGCAGGCATGCAGCTTACAAGTCTGGCGTCACGTCGGGAAATAGCCATGCTGAGCAGTGAGCTCGACACATACACAGATGAAAGCCTTGCTTGCTGATTGGTCCGGCGGCCCCGCCCCGCCATGCCGCCGGACCAATCAGCAAGCAAGGCTTTCATCTGTGTACGTGCTGAGCTCACTGCTCAGCATGGCTATTTCCCGACGCGGGCATTAGGCTGTTTTTGTCATTTCGGGTGGGGGGTGGCAGCGGCCGCAGCAGCCTGAAAAAGAAATCATCCTGGCCGGGGTCGGTGTCATGCTCCGGAGCTTCTACAGCCTTCCTATCTCCCTCTCCCTTCTACCTGCTTCCGGCCACACCCCCTGCTCCGCGGCTCTCTTCGGCAACTCAGCAGCAGCGATCGACACAAGCTTCTGACGTCGGGGCCTTCCCTCTGCGAGTCCCGCTTGTTTCAACTTCCTTTTTCCACAAAGGCGGGACTCGTAGAGGGAAGACCTCGATGTCGGCAGCTTGTCTTGATCACCGCTGCTGACGAGTTGCTGAAGAGAGCCGCGGAGCAGGGGGGTTTTGCCAGGTGCAGGTAGAAGGGAGAGGGCCAGATGCACGACTCGTGGGTGAGGGAGCAGAAGAGAGAGAGAAAGAGAGAGGGGAGGGAAACAAAAGGAAATATTTCATACTGGGCTGGGCCGGAGTGGAGGGAGGGTGGAAAGATTCTGGCTACAGGGTGCAGTAACAAAGGAAAAGGGGGGAAAGCTGAAAATGGAGATAGTGACACAAAGAAGAGAAAGGGTAAGCAGGACCTACTGAATAAGGATAGAGATACAGAGGGGACATGAAGAGGAGGTGAAATAGAGACATAGAAGTAATGCTGAAAAAGTGTGTGTGGGGGGGGGAAATAAAGACATTGAAAGGGCAAATGGTGAATATGGGGTAAAGACAAGGACAGAGACAAATGAAGATTCTGAAAAAGTGGTGAGATAGGGATATAGGTAAGATGGACACAAAGAAGGGTGATGCTGGAAAATAGGTGGAATGGTAATTCTGACAGACACAGAAGGGAAATGCTGGATCAAGGAGAGATGGGGCTCAGGCTGGATGAAATGAGGAGAAATGCCTTGTTGGCCCGGAACTTCCTCTCCTACGTCAGAATTGACGTCAGGGAGCGGAATGCTGGTCAGCGCGATGCTTCTGCAGGGAAAGCTTGGGACAGCGGTGGCTTGGGGGCTATTCCCCGATGGCGGTGGAAGCAAACCGAGTGGCTTGGGGGAGGGCACGGAGAAAGAAAGAAAGAGGGCAGACAGAGAGACAGAAAGAAGGGGGAACAGGGAGACAGAAAGAAAAAGTTGGGGGAGAGAATGAGGTCTGGAGGAGAGGAAACATACAGGAGGCTGAAAGAAAGGAAGAAAGATTGGATGCACAGTCAGAAGAAGAAAGTGCAACCAGAGACTCATGAAATCACCAAACAGCAAAGATAGGAAAAATGATTTTATTTTCATTTTAGTGATCAAAATGTGTCTGTTTTTAGAATTTATATCTGCTGTCTATATTTTGCACTATGGCTCCCTTTTACTAAACCGCAATAGCGTTTTTTAGCGCAGGGAGCCTATGAGCATTGAGAGCAGCGCGAGGCATTCAGCGTAACTCCCTGTGCTAAAACCTACTATTGTGCTTTAGTAAAAAGGGAGGGGGTGTATTTGTCTATTTTTGTATTTTGTTACCGAGGTGACATTGCGTAGAGTCATCTGCCTTGGGAAATGTATATGGCAGATGTCTTTGTTTTGTGTTCAAAAGAAAAGGAAATGCATTTCTGGTTTTATTTCTACAGTGTTGAAGTACTTGTTGGCCCTTGCTGTGACTGGTGGGGATCCCCAAGCACTGCCAGCAGAGGACCTCCTCTAGAGATGGTCAGAACTCCCCTCCACCAAGCGCAGCAGTCGCTGGCAGCATCCATGAGCCACTGAGGTGCCAGCATCTGTGACTCAGGGACGCTACTGCTGCCTGCCAAGCTTGGCAAAAGGGACCCCAGGCCAACTGCAAAGGAAGTCCTCAGCTGACAGTTTGTGGGTTCTCATCAGCTGAGTATTTATATTTTATATTTACATTAGAGGTTCTGGTAGAAACCCATTTACAAAGTATGTATTCTTCCCAATTAATATTTCCAAATTAATAAAGTCTCTTTGCTTATTTGTAAATGGGTCTCTACCAGAGCCTTTAATTCAGTAGCATAATTAAATAAAATAACTATTTCTGAAGTTTATAGGGAAGGATGGTGATGGAGGGGATTCCTCGCGGGGACGGGTGGGGACGGAGGGATTCCTCGCGGGGACGGGTGGGAACGGGTGGGGATGGAGGGATTCCTTGCGGGGATGGGTGGGATTTTGGCGGGGACGGGTGGGATTTCTGTCCCCGCGCAACTCTCTAGTTTACACAATGACATGTTGCTGTACGGAAGGGGTGGTGGAGCATGGGGGGGGGGGGAGAGGAGAGGAAAAATCGGCATAGCTCAAGGGAGAAAAAACAGCTGAAAGCTGGAGAGTATAAACTAGTCTCTTGTGTTGGCTGTGTACATTTCATGTCTACTGTTTTAAAGCCATAAACGGCGACAGCCCAACCTACCTGAACAACCGCCTCATCCAAACTACATCAACTAGACATAGGAAAACCCACCCTCCATTCACGCACCCTCCAATCAAAGAAGTCAAACGGAAAGAACGATATGATGGCCTCCTAGCCACACAAGCAGCAAAACTCAACAACCAAATCTCCAATCTACTAATTATGACCCCAGACTACAAAACATTCAGAAAAGAAATAGACTCTACTTTTCAAGAAATTCCTGCAGACGACTTAATACCACTAGCTCCTTCCCACTTCCCCAAAGCAACCTCGTCTACTCTTTATCTCCGCTAGAAATGACCAGATATCTTCTTCTTCTAATACGTTTTTAGTAATTCTTTTGTAATCCGCCTTGAACCGCAAGGCATTGGCGGAATAGAAATCTCTAATGTAATGTAATGTTGCACTGTACAAAATGGCAATGTATCTTTTTCTTTTTTTCCCCTGTCCTTTCAGATGGCGTCGCAGGTCCATCACAGCAGATCGAATCCTACAGATATTTACCCATCCAAATGGATTGCTAGGTTGCGCCATATCAAGAAGCTTCGACCCAGGGTATGATTTCATTAATTATGGACACTATGGCCGAAGGGGGCAGACCAGCTGCAGAAGATGTTAGTGTGCCTTTCTGGCGAGGGTGTGGCCGATGGACAGGCGGCTCTTACGGTTCATAGACATGTCTCTGACGTCTCGGTACCCTGCGTGGCCACACCAACTGCTGCAGTACTTACTTGGGTTTGCATGAGATTGGGTGGGGGAGATGGGAATGAAAACGGAGTTTTAACATTCCCTTCTGAAAGTAATAGTCTAAGTCTTCTCAACAGTTTCAGATTGGACCTTACTAGAGAGATGAGACTTGAGCAACAGGAAAGAATCCATAACCAGCCCCGATTATTTAATCTCCCGACGTAATAGAATTTTTGTACCATCTATCTCTGATTCTTCTAGGAGCTTTTATATCTGGCTCAGCTGAAAGAAGCATCTGTGTTAGGCATATTTAATTCTAATCTGTTAGCCAACATCCAGCTTTTAACGGAAGAAAAAGACGATCTCAAAAAATCAAAAACTTCATCCCTAGATTGTTCACTGGGAAAGAACAGGATGTCTGCATAAATTCAATAGAACGAGACTAGAACTCTCCCAAACCTCTCAGCAATTTGCATAGCAACAGGTAGATTAAAAAAAGAGCACTGAACCCCGAGACACTCCTGATATGACTTTGTAGTAATAGAAGTCACCTCACTTTCTCTCACTGGTTGAGCTGCTGCCTCTGAACCCAGAGGTTGTGAGATCAAATCCCGGTGCTGCTCCTTGTGACCCTGGACAAGTCACTTAATCCTCCAGTGCCCACCGCTTTGAAATGACAAAGGATTTATACAAGTCCCCATTCCCCTTTTCCTTTCACCTCCCTTACAAAACCACAATTGCGGTTATTACCACAGGGAGCTGCGCTGAATGCTCCTATGTGCGTCAGGAGCAATGCGGAGCATTCAGCGCAGCTCCCTGTGCTAATAACCTCTTTCTTTAGCACTCTCCAGACCAGTAGAGGTTAACTTTACGAATCGAATGGGTATATATCTAATCATGACCAGCAGGTGGAGACTGAAAACAAAACTTTGGGACAGTATATACTATCCTCCCTTCTCTATTTCCCTCAGTCTTCTTTCAGTCTCCAGCAGGTGTTGAGTGATCTGTACCCATCTCTCTTGGTAGGGCTGTTGGAATTTGTTTAGGGGTTTATTGTCCCTGTTTTTGGCCGGACGGAGCTTGGTCGGGCCCTGTTTGGGGGTCCGTCCGACCTCGGGGGTGTCAAACCCGGCGGGTCACGAGCGGGGTCCCTCCCCCCACTTCCTCCACCTCCCCACATTTTTTTAGAGGAGCCTCAGCAGTAAGCCTTGCCCCCTAAGTCAAGCAAGGCATATTGCTTCGAGAGCCTGTGGAGTCTGTTCTGTAAAAAAAAAAAAAAAAAAATCCTGAGGTAGTGCTGGTCTGAAGGGTTGTTTCCCTTTAAGAAAACTGTATTTTACTGTATTTTTTCATGTAACCAGCACTTTTTTATAGCTAGGTCGCGTCTGGAGCAATTGTGCCCTTCTCCGGGGGAGTAGGCCACAATTTTAGTCCAGCCGCGAGGCACTCGCGGCCGGCCTGAACTCGGCGGTTTGGGTCGGTGAGGTGGTGGAGCTCCGTCGGCAGCGGCTGCAGGCGCCCAGAGCTCCCCGCCGATGGTGCCTCGCGAGTCGGCTTGGAGCAGTGGGGAAGCCCGGTCTTCCACAACCGCCCACGGAGGGATTCCCCGAAGGATTCCCTCTCAGCTGATTTTTTGACAGCTGATGCCGACTTGCCTGTCTTAGCGGCTGGGACTGTTCAATCTTCTCAGCCGCTACAGGCCATGGAGGGAGCATTTTTGGCGGGAACTTCGCCATTTTCTTTGTCTGGCCCCTCCATTTTGTCTGCAACCTCAGGTGACCTTCCCCCTGTATGGCGAACACAGGGGCAGGTTTCAGCATGGACCCCTGCTGGGGCAGGGAGTCCCTGGGGACCCCCAGGGGTTTTTTGCCCCCAATTTATTTTCTTTCTTTGTGCGGACTTTTGGGGGTCCCACGTGCGCCTGGGGGGTTTCGGGGGGGGTTTCCCTCCGCGCCCCCTATGGCTTTGCCTCCCTCTTTTCGTTTGGCGTCCCCTCTTCCTCCTCCCTCATCCAAGCGCCCGCGGGGGGGCTTGGATTGCGAATTGGTGGGCGGAGGAGCGTGTTGGCCTGGTTGAGGACCTGGCTGCTTTGGCGGGCTTCCAGGATCCTCTAGAGGGGACGCCTGTTGGCAGCGGGGCGGCGGGTTTCCCGTCTTCCAGAGCAGATGCGTCCGTGGTGCGCTTTTTTATTCAGAGGGATGAGCTTTTAGACCTGTGTAGCAGGTCTCCTTGGTGCTGCATTTTTGCAGTGGCGCCGCCGGAGACCCCGGGTATGGGGGCCCCTCTGCTTCAGGGGGTCTGTCCTGGTTCCCGCTCTTTTCCTGTGCGTCAGGATTTGCGGGATTTTGTGTTGGCGCAGTGGCCTATGGGCGCAGTTTCGTTTGGTGTGCGCCTTGGCTCTTGGGTATCCCGTCCCGGAGGGAGGTAGGGCTACCTTAATTTCGCCAATGGGGAACGCGGTGGTCTCGGCACTTCCTAAGCGGCATACCGTGCCTGTTATGGACGGTTCTGCTCTTAGGGTCTCGGAGGCGCGTGCGTTAGAGACTCTTCTTAAGTATGATTTTGATGTCTCTGCCTTTGGGGTCCAGGCGGCTGTTTGTGGGGAGCTAGTCGCTCGCGCCGTGTTTCGGTGGGCTGAGCGTGTCCTGGATCGGGAGTCTGATGACTGGTCTCTAGTGGATCAGGAGGTAGCGAAGATTGCGATGGCTGCCTCGTTCCTCTCAGATGCTCTTTATGACTTGGTGCGGATTTCGGCTAAGTCTATGGCATGGCCGCGCGGCGTATTTTGTGGCTGCGCGCTTGGGCGGCGGATTCTGCGTCCAAAGCTAAGTTTACTAAAGTTCCCTTTAGGGGGTTTTTTTGTTTGGAGAGGAATTAGATGAGTTGATTCAGACTCTGACGGACTCGAAGGTGCCCCGTCTGCCTGAGGACCGTGCCCGCCCTGCGTCTAGGTGTGGGGCTGCCCGGGGGCGTTTGCGGGAATTTCGCAAGTATCGCCCGGGGCGTGGGGCTGCTTCTTTCCCGGCTCAGGGTTTTTCCCGGGGTCGGTTCTTCCAGCGCATGCAGCCCTTTCGGGGGGCCCGTCGGGGGGCAGGGAATCCCTCCGCCGGTTCCCCCGCTTCCCGTCCTGCGCAATGACTCCTTGCCGGCGCCCCCTTTGGTTCCGGTGGGGGCCCGGCTGCGCAAATTTTTCCCCAAATGGGCCGAGATCGCGTCCGATCAGTGGGTCCTTGAGGTGGTGCGGGACGGTTACGCTCTGGAGTTTACCTGCTCTCTGCCGGACCTTTTCCTCGCTTCTCCATGTCAGACTCCATGGAAGACGTAGGCTTTTCGTCAGACCCTTCAGCGTTTGCTAGATCTCGAGGCAGTGGTGCCGGTGTCCCCTACGGAGTGGGGCACCGGCAGGTACTCCATTTACTTTGTGGTGGCCATAAAGGAGGGGACCTTTCGGCCCATCCTGGATGTCTCTCGATCTGACGGAGGCCTACTTGCAGGTTCCAATTCGGGCCTCTCATCAGCACTTCCTTCGCTTTGCGATCTTGGGGCGGCACTTTCAGTTCTGTGCGCTTCCCTTTGGTCTGGCCACGGCTCCTCGGACGTTCACCACGGTAATGGTGGTCGTCGCGGCAGCCTTGCGGTCGGTGGGCATCCTGGTTCTCCCCTACCTGGACGACTGGTTGATTCGGGCAAAGTCGTTGCAGGAGAGCTCCCGGGTTACGGCTCGGGTGGTGGAGTTTCTCCGGTCGCTGGGCTGGGTGGTCAACCTTTCCAAGAGTCGGTTGGTCCCGGCTCAGCGTCTGGAGTGCCTTGGGGTTATGTTCGACATCTCCTTGGGGAAGGTCTTCCTTCCAGAGGCCCGGGTGAGCAAATTGCAATCTCAGATTCGCCTGCTTTTGGCGTCCCGGGGTCCTCGGGCGCGAGATTTCCTCCAAGTCCTGGGGTCAATGGCGGCGTCCCTGGACGTGGTGAGGTGGGCGCGGGCCCACATGCGTCCTCTTCAGTATGCTCTGCTCCGGAGGTGGTCTCCCCGGAGGCAAGATTTGGATGTTCCCGTTCCCCTGCGAGGCTTGGCGCGCTGCAGTCTGCGCTGGTGGCTCCGGACCCCTCACCTGGTTCAGGGGGTGGGTCTGGATCTCCCGCAGTGGACGGTGCTCCTTACGGATGCGAGTCTCCTCGGTTGGGGGGCTCAGTTTTTGGGCCACTCAGCTCGGGGCACCTGGTCCGCGGTGGAGGCCTCCTGGTCGATCAACGAGTTGGAGACCAGAGCGGTCAGGCTGGCGCTGTTAGCTTTCCACTCCCTTTTGCTGGGCAAGTCGGTCAGAGTCCTGTCGGACAATGCCACGGCGGTGGCTTATGTCAATCGTCAGGGGGGCACCAAGAGCACTCCTGTGGCGCAGGAGGCGGCTCGGCTCATGGTTTGGGCGGAGTCCCATCTTCTGGACCTCTCGGCTTCTCATATAGCCGGGGTAGAAAATGTTCAGGCAGACTTCCTCAGTCGTCACTTCCTGGATCCAGGAGAGTGGTTTCTCGGCGCCGGAGCGTTTCGGTTGATAGTGCGAGATTGGGGGCAGCCCCTGATGGACCTGATGGCCACGAGTGGCAACGCCAAAGTGCCCCGCTTCTTCAGTCGTCGCAGGGAAGGGCTGGCCGAGGGTCTGGATGCTCTGGTCCAGCCGTGGCCAACGGAGGGGCTGTTGTATGTGTTCCCTCCTTAGCCGCTGGTGGGCAGAGTGCTTCTTCGCATTGTTCACCATCCGGGTTTGGTGGTGCTGGTGGCTCCGGATTGGCCTCGACGTCCGTGGTATGCGGATCTGGTGAGACACCTGGTGGCGGTTCCTCTTCCTCTGCCTCTCTCGGACGACCTTCTGATGCAGGGTCCCATTCCCTTGTTCGACCCGTCTCTCTTCTGTCTTACGGCGTGGCTCTTGAAAGGGGTCGCCTTAGCAAGAAGGGATATTCAGACAAGGTGATCGCTACACTGTTGGGGTCCCGGAGGCTTTCTACCTCTCGGGCTTATGTGCGGGTTTGGCGTCTCTTTGAGGAATGGTGTCGGGCGCGGGGAGTGACCTCTTTTCGCGCTTCTCTGCCTAACATTCTAGAGTTCTTGCAGGATGGCCTGGATAGAGGCCTGGCTTGGTCTTCTCTCCGGGTTCATCTTGCGGCCCTGTCGACCTTTCGAGGGTTGGTGTCAGGTCAGCGTTTATCGGCTCTTCCTGATGTGATTCGGTTTCTGCGGGCGGCCAAGTTGCTTAGGCCTCCCCTACGGCCCTCGGTTCCCTCTTGGGATCTTAATCTGGTTCTCTCTGTTTTGGTGCGCCCGCCTTTCGAGCCCTTGGACGACTGTTCTTTGAAGGACCTTACTTTGAAGGCGGTCTTTTTGGTGGCCATTACTTCTGCTAGGAGTATTTCTGAGCTGCAGGCTTTCTCTTGTAGGGCTCCCTTCTTGGAGTTGTCTAGGGAGCGGGTCGTCTTGCGGCCTGTTCCTTCCTTTCTGCCGAAGGTTGTTTCTCCTTTTCATGTCAATCAATCGGTGGTTCTCCCGGTCTTGGGTGGTCGGGAGGGCTCTTCTGAGCAACGGCAGCTGCGCAAGTTGGATGTCGGTCGGGTCCTTCGCTCTGATGTGCAGCGGACCCAGGAATTCCGGAAGTCCGATCATCTCTTTGTCCTCCTGGCTGGTCCTCGTCGGGGAGCTGGCGCTTCTAAGGCTACTATTGCGCGCTGGATCAAGGAGACGATTGCTTCCGCTTATCTTCTGAAACAGCAGCCTGTTCCGGAGTTTCTCAAGGCTCATTCCACTCGGGGTCAGGCGGCTTCTTGGGCTGAGTCGTCGCTCGTGCCTCCGGTGGATATTTGTAAGGCTGCGGTTTGGTCCTCCTTGTATTCTTTTGTTAGACATTATCGGGTAGATGTTCAGGCGCGTCGGGACGCGGTGTTCGGTGAGCGTGTTCTGGTATCGGCCCTTCGGGGGTCCCGCCCGTGAGAGGGACTGCTTTGGTACGTCCCATTCGTAAAGTTAACCTCTACTGGTCTGGAGAGTGCTAAAGAAGGAGAAATTAGGTTCTTACCTGCTAATTTACTTTCTTTTAGCTTCTCCAGACCAGTAGAGGTCCCCACCCTGTCTGTTGTTGTTGTTGTTGTTGGGGCTGTTTTCGCGGGCAGTTTTTGTTTTTTGCTGCGGGTTCTAGTATTTTTCTAGGGCCGGGGAGAATTAAAGAACAGCGGCTGTGGCTCGGCTGGCTTAGCTGGCGAGCTGTGGGGACATTTTCCTTCGGGTATTTCTCCTCTGCATTTTCCAACAGCATTTGGGTATGTTATTTGTTACTCCTGTTCGGAGTATTGTTTTCTTCCTGGTTTCCAGTTCTTGGTTCTGCTTGGCTATTCGGCAGACTGAGGGAAATAGAGAAGGGAGGATAGTATATACTGTCCCAAAGTTTTGTTTTCAGTCTCCACCTGCTGGTCATGATTAGATATATACCCATTCGATTCGTAAAGTTAACCTCTACTGGTCTGGAGAAGCTAAAAGAAAGTAAATTAGCAGGTAAGAACCTAATTTCTCCATTGCGGTTTAGTAAAAGGTGGGGGCTAGTCTTGACATTTTGTCTAAAATAGACTAATTCTTTAGATCTTGCTCTTACCATCACCTATAGCAACTCATTTCAATAATATTCTCCAATCTTTTGTCACTCTTATTCTAGAAGATTCCAATGAAGCCCCTTATGTTGCTGACTTAACAATCTAATTGGGGACAATTTTCTTAAGTGGCATGAGTCGAGTCTTTCATTTGAAAGGAAACTCTGCAATGAGAGGCCATAGGATGAAGTTAAGAGGTGATAAGCTCGAGTAATCTAAGGAAATACTTTTTTACAGAAAGGGTGGTAGATGCATGGAACAGTTTCCCAGAAGACAGACTGTGTCTAAATTGAAAAGGGCCTGGGATAGGCACGTGAGATTTCTCGGAGAGAAAAGAGATAATAGTTACTGCAGATGGGAAGACTGGATGGGCCATTTGGCCTTTATCGACCACCAGGTTTCTATATAAATTTTGTGACTCAAATCAGATCATACTCTTGATTTTAATTCTTGCATCTTCTTCCATTTCAGACAGTGTCACACTTGTCTCTTCTGTGGACTGATCGTATGCTTCCACAGTTTACTCTTAAAAATACCTACGGTCTTTTGATTGTAAATCCTCCAATAGATTAAAAAAGTTGACTCCTGAAACATTATTAAACCATCTTTCTGCTTTAAAGAACCCCACATTCTCTGAACTCTCCCTGGAAGATCAAATTCATCTTTGCAATTCAGAATTCCATGAAAAATATAACACGTTGGCTCCAGTCACTAAAATATCAGCTCCGTAGACAAAAAAGTGCATTTGGTACAAGACTTTGAACTATTTTAGTACAAAGACTTTATAAAATTGGGGTCCTTTTTATTAAAGCTTAGTGAAAACTAAGAACATAAGAATTGCTGCTGCTGGGTCAGACCGATGGTCCATCCTGCCCAGCAGTCCGCTCACACGGCGGCCCCTAGGTCAAGACCAGTGCTCCAAATGAGTCCAGTCTCACCAGTTGAGCAGGAACTTGTCCAACTTTGTCTTGAAATCCTATAGGGTGTTTTCCCCTATAACAGACTCCGGAAGAGCATTCCAGTTTTCTACCACTCTCTGGGTGAAGAAGAACTTCCTTACGTTTGTACGGAATTTATCCCCTTTCAACTTTAGAGAGTGCCCTCTCGTTCTCTCTACCTTGGAGAGGGTGAACAGTCTGTCTTTCTCTACTAAGTCTATTCCCTTCAGCATTTTGAATGTTTCGATCATGTCCCCTCTGTCTCCTCTGTTCAAGGGAGAAGAGGCCCAGTTTCTCTAATCTCTCACTGTACGGCAACTCCCCCAGTCCCTGAACCATTTTAGTCGCTCTTCTCTAGACTCTTTCAAGTAGTACCGTGTCCTTCATGTACAGTGACCAGTGCTGGATGCAGTACTCTAGGTGAGGGTGCACCATGGCCCAGAACAGTGGCATGATCCCCTTCTTGATCATTCCTAGCATTCTGTTCGCCTTTTTCACTGCTGCAGCACATTGTGCAAATGGCTTCATGGACTTGTCGATCAGAACTCCCAAGTCCCTTTCCTGGGAGGTCTCTCCAAATACCGCCCCGGATATCTTTATTCTAAATGTACCACATGGTTCTGTGTACACACTAATGTCCTGATTTAGTAAAAGAACATCTTAATTCTTTCTGAGCCACATGACAAGTTCTTGGTTTCTGTTTAGAGCAGGGGGGTCCAACCTTTTGGCTTCCCTGGGCCGCATTGGCCAAAAATAAATGTTTCTGGGGCCGCACAAATGCGCAAAAGCTGCAGCAAGTCAGAGGAGGGAGCCGGCAAGACAGTAAACACCCAGGGGCAGCAGAGGAAAACACTGCATCGCCCTCAACCGGGGCCACACAAAATACTTCCCGGGGCTGCAGGTTGGACACCCCTGGTTTAGAGCTTCTGTCCATTTTGTACACAGTGCAGCCATTTTGGGGGGGTGTTGAGAGTTTCTAATGTCTTGTGTTTATAAAGTTAATCTAAGAATAAAAATCTTTCTATTTCTTTCCTCCCAGATACATGAAGAAATTCAAGAGCAGAATTCCATGTTTCCGTACAACCTTCACCCCGCACTTCCAAGCAAACCACCTCAGCAGGGCCAGCAGGCTTCTAGTGCCACCTTTGAAACCGGACAGCGAACTCGGCTGGTCTCCTCAGTGGATGACTTTACAGAATTTGTATAACGTGCCCGATACGTTTGCTGGTTCAGACTTGAAGAATTTGAAATGTCATCTGATAAAGCGGTGTGAAAGTGCCGTCGGTCCGATTACACTAATCCTCCATGTCCCTTGTCCATGATGTCGGGTGGAAAGGTTTCATTTGCTGCTTTAGTCATGTAGCCAGTCCACTGTGGTTACTACCCAGAATGCATTGTCTGAATCCAGCCGCATCTCGGGATGCCTTCTGAACCTTGCCTACAGATGGCTGTGGCTGCACTGTGGATTCTTTATGGACAGGCAGAAGGAGCATGCTTGTTTTAAAGATGTTGCCTGACCTTTGTAGAACTGACCGGTGGCTGCCTTCTTTGGATCTGTGCAGCCGGTAACCTCATCTTATCCGATTAGGGTGGATTCCATTTGCAGTCTGAGGAAGCCAGGATGGTGTGCTCTTGAATTTTGAACTGTGTTGAAACTTTACTGTCGCTGAAACTCTAAGACTCTGATTTGAATCTAGAATTCCCTGGGAATGTGAAGTGTTACCCACGTAATTTGGGGCACAGTTTAGCTCCCATCTGTGTTATGCCTCTGGATTGGAGGGCAATGAAGCTGCTTTCCTCTCCTCTGAACATGAGGCAGTTGGCTGTGTGTTTCTGAGGGGTCAACTGCAGGGTTTTTACAGATGTCCAGTTGATGAGCAACACTGCCTGAGATTGAGAGGCCTTTGTTAGTGTCTTCTAGTTCAGAGGATAGGAATGTGTATTGAGAACCAGCATCTCTCCTTTTTTGAGCCTTTACCAGGTTTATCGCTGCTTCCCACCTTCCTCAATTTGGTAAAGCAGCTTTGTCATCTCCTGTTCCCTATCTCATGCATATTTTGTGATGGAACCACACCAGCTGTATGATATCATTTAGGGCCTGGAGCAATCCTCCCAGCAATACCTGCTCAGTCTATTGGCTGCTTAACTGGTCCACAGCGTGTCGCTGGAAAATTGAGACTGCTTGTGTGCCCTCAAGTCCAACGCTGTGGATCGACTAGTACAAACTGTTTAGTGTTAGTAAAAAGTCCCGAGAACTGAGCGCTCTGTCATGCCCTGTCCCGCCCCTGTCAACTGAGTTTCCATCTTCATTCTGATGCTGGTATCGAAGACCAAAGGATTCTTACTGGAAACAGTGGGAGGAATGCCTTTCTGAATAGGCCATGATCAGACTTGTTTCACATGTTTAAGGCTGGTATCACTTAGTTCCACTTTACAGTATTTCACAGGACCCTGCTGGTAAAAAAAATTTAAAAAAAGAGGGATAGGTGTAACCTGTTGGGAGGTTAATTCCTGCACCTGAGAGCCTGAAAGATCCTTTAACTTAATACTTGCACTTTTTGTATGGTTGTAAACAAAATAAAGCAGTTTTTTTGTGTGTCAGTCTGGTGTTTCTTTGCTGCAGTGTGTAAAACTTCCTTTAACAGTTATGCAGAATCTCAGAAGAATGCACGGAGAAGCCCTGGGAAGACCCCTGGGTGGGTTACTGTCACCGGATGCTGGACTGCCTTGTGCCTAGGGGGAGCCATGTTCCTGTGCAGTCCCATTCCCCCTTCGTGGGTTTTGGGAGGGGGAGAGGAATGGACTGGCACTTACAGGACTTGGTTTCTTTTCCAGCTTTTTTTTCTGTTCTTGAACACAGGGAGGAGATTGGAAAAGTCTAAACCCACCCAGTGATGAAAGTGTTTAAAAGAGGGGCTGAATGAGTGGATTTAACCTGCTCAATTTTGGAGTCAGAGCTGGGGTGTTCTCATAATTGATCAGTGCATAAGGTCCCCCTTTTAGCAGAGGGGGTGTGAGAATCCTCCCTCCACAGGGAGCATCAGTGGTATGAGAGAGACTTGTAAGTAGAGAATTCCCCCCCCCCCCATGACTTTGTCCCTCTCCCTGTCCTATTCCTGTGAGCTCAGCCTTTAACAGCACAAGCCTCAAACACTTATGATTTTAAAGTGTTTTGAAGCTTGTGCAGATGAGGCTAGAGCTTGCAGGGATGGGAAAATTGAGTTCCCATGGGGACGGGGGTAAAAATTTGTCCCTGTATCGTTCTCTACTTGTATGCAATGCTGCTCTGACCTGCAAAGCTATTTCATGCATTTGCATTGTTGATAACCTGAAAACCTGGCTGGCTGAGTTAGTTACAAGGATTGGGTTGAAAAACACTGCTCTAGAGCAGGGCTGCCCAAGTCCAGTCCTTGAGATCTACTGGCAGCCAGGTTTTCAGGATATCCACAGTGAATATGCATGAGAGAGATTTGCATACCAAGAAGGCAGTGCAGGTAAATCTTTCTCATGCATATTCATTGTGGATATCCTGAAAACCTGGCTGCCAGTAGATCTCGAGGACCGGACTTGGGCAGCCCTGCTCTAGAGTTTAAAACAAACAAAACCTCTCTAGTAATCCTAGAGTGTTCTGAATTTGGATCTATGGCCCAGCCCCTGCAAGACTGGCACTATCGCCCTGTCTAAGAAAATGTAGTCAATTTTGGTCCATATCTAGAACAAGCCTGTGCAAAATGTGTGGTCCACTGGATTTTTTTTTTTTTTTGGGAGGGGGAGGAGAAAGAGGGGGTGGCGGTGAATACTAGCTTATGATGTGAGGAGCCACCCAGTCATAAGACTCGGTATAGCCCTTGTTCTTTATGAAACCAATAACTAAAAATAGGCCCATGAACACATATTCATGGCTGCCAAAGCCACTGTGGCTTTGAAGGGTCTCTACAAAATGGCCTGTCACTAAAAATGGATCAGCTGGCTCAGTTCAGTCCTTGGGACGCATTCAGTCAGACTGGCTTTCAGGATATTTCATGAATATGTGTGAGATTTGCCTATTCATTGTAGATATTCTGAAAACTCAATTGGCTGGCTGGATTGAGAACCACGGTGTTGGATGCCTGTCCTAAGAAACTAAGAATAGCCCTACTGGGTCCATCAAGCCCAGTAGCCCGTTCTCACGGTGGCCAAGCCAGGTCCCTAGTACCTGGCCAAAACCCAAGGAGTAGCAATATTCCAGAAGCTCAAAGATTATCAAGATTCCGGAACCCCAAATAGAAGCAACATTCCATGTGGAATCCCCAAAGAGTAGCAAGATTCCAACTGATCCAGGGCAAGCAGTGGCTATGGACTTTTCCTCCAGGAACTTGTCCAAACTTTTCTTAAAACCAGCTCCACTACCCGCTCTTACCAAAACCTCTGCCAACATGTTCCAGAACTTAATTATTCTCTGAGCGAAAAAATATTTTCTCCTATTGGTTTTAAAAGTATTTCCCTGTAACTTCGAGTGTCCCCCTAGTCTTTGTAATTTTTGACAGTGAAAAATCGATCCACTTATACCCGTTCTACTCCACTCAGGATTTTGTAGGCTTCAATCATATCTCCCCTCAGCCATTTCTTTTCCAAGCTGAAGAGCCCTAACCTTTTTAGTCTTTCCTCATACGAGAGGAGTTCCATCCCCTTTACCATCTTGGCTGCTCTTCTTTGAACCTTTTCTAGTGCCACTCTATTTCTTGAGATAAGGAGACCAAAATTGAACGCAATACTTCAGATGAGGTCCCACCATGGAGCGATACAGGGGCATTATAACTCTTTTTTAAATAATTCCTAGCATCCAGTTTGCTTTTTTGGCTGCTGCCGCACATTGGGTGGAAGGTTTCATTGTATTATCTACGATGGCACCTAGATCCTTTTCTTGGGCATTAACCCCCAAGGTGGACCCTACCATCCGGTAACTGATTCAGGTTATTGTTCCCAATGTGCATCACTTTGCATTTGTCCTCATTAAATTTCATCTGCCACTTGGACACCCAACTCGTCCCATTTCCTAAGTCTGCCTGCAATTTTTCACAATCTGCATGCGTTTTAACAATTTTGAACAGTTTAATATCATCTGCAATTTTAATCACCTCATTCGTCATTCCAATTCTTATTGATGCTTAGGTCAAACTTTGCAATGGTGGTATGGTACAACTCTGTGGTTTGCCCAACCAGGCTCTACAGCTTTCATACATGGGAAGCAATGCTGATTGGAAAGAATGTCTCTCTAATCTAATCCAAGATTTCTGAATCACTCATACTATTTAGTTAAAGGCAATTTACATCAAAAAGAAGCCATAATGTCCTTACAATTCTTTAACTAAAAGTACCAACTTTACAATCTGTCATATAAAAATATTTTCAACATTCTATGAAATTTCCAATAACTAGTTTCTGTCCTTATTGTTTAGGTAAATCATTCTCTCTCCTGTCCTGAAGGAGATACAGAATTTTTTTTTTTTATTTATACTACATAAAACCATACATAATCGTCTAACATATTCATCAGAAAGACCTAATTCTACGTGTTGTTACAAAGGCATCAAGAATCGATTAACGCCTCCATCACTAAATCCTCCCTTCTTTTCTTCCAACACCTCTTCAAATATCGCATAAAAGCATTCGTAAACAATTTCCTAAAATCCGATCTAGCTGCGTATAAACGCAAAGATCCTGGCAGAGCATTCCATAGTTTCACATACCCTACTGACAACATGCCACCGCCAATCCTAAAATGAGTGACTGTCCTGTTGCAATTTAATCTCATACCTGTTTCTGACCTTAAACTCCTTGGATGATAAATTTCTAGCCACCCTTGCGATATAATAGGAGATACATGATACAGTACCTATGTATTAATAGAATTTTATATTGTACTCTTTATTGAGTCAACAGCTGTTGTAGCTGTTTCAAAATCGATGAGCCATTGTCTTCAATAGTAGACTTTCCATGGTCAACGAACTGTCCAAGAGTTCCCCCAGACAATCTCTTGGGTGTTTTTATAATCACCTCAGTTTTGTTCACATTCAATTTTAATCTGTGATCATCCATCCCGCAATCTTTTTCATATAACCTTGCAGACACTTCTCCAGCTTATGAACATTGTCACACACTGGGGGGGGGAGGGGGGGGGTGATATATCGTCTTGATAGGACCTCTATTGTACTCCTAACTTCTGAAGCACAGCTCCCAGTGGAAAGATTGGGAATTGTTAAAAAGGTTCTGCAATGGTTTGCATCCTATTTTGGGGGGGGGGGGGGGGGGGGCAGATCATTCAGAGTGAGAAGTGGAGCAGAAGCAGCAGCAGTTGGAGTTGTGTATGTTAAGAGAGGTGTACCGCAGGGCTGAAAAGTATGGCAAAGCGGGCCGAACCCTGCGGTACATCTCTCTTAACATGCTCAACTCTAGCTACTTTTGCTCCACAAGGCAGTACTTCAAATTTTTATCCATCCCCTCCCATGAGGCATCCAGTACAGAGACCAATAGCAACTCCATGATATGCGTGTGTCGAAACCCACATTGAAATGGATCTAGACGATCATTCCAGAAGCAGATATTGAGGTTGTTGTAAGCTATAAAGGCTGCTTTTCTCCTAGGGGTCTGCACAAGAGCTTATGCCAATTTGAAGGAAACAGACTTTTTCCCTTGGTATGTAACTGTCCATTTAGAGCGCAAATTTTGCTCCTAGCGGAAAAGTAAGAAACACAGCAGTCAGAAGGAAGCAGTCATACTTTTATTTTAGACTTTGTCATATAAAAAAACCCTCAAGTGCCACAGACTTTTCTTATTTAACATCAACTCTACCATAAAGCGACATGTAGGACATGTCCTAAATTGTACTTTTTGCAAAGATTACATCGCTTTGTTTCAAGTGGAAGGGAATTGTGAATGAAACCTCATTTCCATAATATAATTAAATATCATGGGAAAGGTCAAGAAATGGTTAATGCTAGGTGATGCCAATGTATGGTTACCCAAGCTGTCCAAAATTTGTTACTGTCCCTGTAGATAACCACAGGAAACCACCCTGTGTCCATCTCAGCCTCAGTTCTTCTACACCAGCATTCTTCAATGCAAGGCTTGAGGGTCAGTGGCTGGAAACTATCCCGTGTCCATCTCAGCCTTGGTCCTTCTACACCAGCATTCTTCAATGCAAGGCTTGAGGGTCAGTGGCTGGAAACTATCCTGTGTCCATCTCAGCCTCGGTCCTTCTACACCAGCATTCTTCAATGCAAGGCTTGAGGGTCAGTGACTGGAAACTATCCCATGTCCATCTCAGCCTCGGTCCTTCTACACCAGCATTCTTCAATGCAAGGCTTGAGAGTTAGTGGTTGGGCCTATTCAGACTCTGATTCTTCCCTCTCTCCTTAAAGAATGATATAGGGATGGTGATAAATTTCTGTCATGTTCTTCTCTACCTCTTAACTCGTCTGCCTCCCAAGGCTTTGTGAACTGGCTGTATTCTCATTTCTTGTACTTGCCTAAAGATGGCTGGCTGTTAGCTTCCGGCCAATGATTCTGCCACAGCATGCTGTGGCCAAGTCTCCTCTGACAAACTTTGCAAGTGCTTGTGAAGAAATGTGCAGTGGCCATTGTACCTCTCAGGCTTGGCACACAACATTATTTGGGTTGCCCATGTTCCCTCCCTTCCCGCAGGAGCACAGGTCTGATGCTTGTGCTGGCACCATCTGCTTTTAATTAGACGAGCAGACTGCAGCTTCCTGTCCCGCTAGATTGTATTAAATGGAAGAAGTGTTTTGTCTTGTTCAATGAATCCTTTAAACGTGGTCCATTAATCTTGTAAACTGGCTTTAAGTCAAAAATCAACCAGAAGAGTAGCAATAGAAACATGAAAAACTGTGGTATCCATCTGTGCTACATCTATACTTTGAGCAAAAGCAACCATCGTAAATTGTTATAGCTATGAATTTAAATGAAGGTTTAACTGTGGCTAATTTAAAACCATGCCCTGATGCAGACTTTTTGTGAAAAAGTCTCCTCTTTGTCTTAAAGCTATTATAGATCGGGATGGTGTGGAATTAAACTAGAAGGGGGGACTTTTCTTGATACAGCCTTCGGGCAAACATGACGGAATGACGGTCCCTTCCCGATACCAATGAGAAAGAAAATCTTAATCACAAGAAAAAAGATAAGTTGAAAGACTTTTTATTGTTTAGTCTCTATTTAAGATATTAGCACAAATCACAGAAGAACACGTTAAAAATAGGCCTAATGAGGAGTCCAGGGCTACAACAGTATCTTAGTCATTGAAAACACTTGACTAATACTGACCTAAAAAATAGTTTGAAATGCTGTTTATTGCGAGTTGACTTTTTGTCAAATGCACGTCAGTTTTTGGTCTTCACAATGACAACAAAAGTCCTGGTGCTTTTGATCCTATCGCTGGATGAGAAATATAATATTTAAAAACTGTTTCAAAGAAAATTTGACCAGTGAAAAAGCTGGTGGCAGATTCTCCAACAGAGTAAGTTGCTCTGTGAATGCCACTTTTGAAAGTCTTAAATACAATTTGGCTTATTTTGCTCATGTCTACAACTATTAGAGATGGATATCACAGTTATTAATAGGTTTCTAGTGGCCAGTCTTCTGCTTGCCATTGTCATTCTGCTACAAGTGGCTTGTAAAATGACTTTATTTTTCACAACTGTACCACACAGGCGTATCTTAACCCAGTGCCACACTGTATGGACCGGAAGATGTTGACACACAAGGAACTCTGTGAAAGCCAATTACTTCCTGTTATGGACCTGGGGGGGAAGAACCCCTTCAGCTCAAAGGCGTTGCACGGTTTACTTTGTGGGTTTTCTCTAAAAGCAAGCCTGGGATGTGGAAAATCCTGCTTTTTTTTCAAAGGTAGCATGTTCAAAGCTTCATTCCCTCTTAAGGCTATCATGGAAGACAAAAACAATTCTATTACTGCACAAACAAACCTCAAACATGTAGCCCATATCTCATTTCCTCTTTCAGGCTTCTAGGGACTTGCAAAGCTGGCAGGATTTCTGCTTTCTTACGTGGCACAGCTGCCTCTAACGTCCTCCTGCGCCGTATTTTAATGAAAAAAGTTTCTGTTTTCATTGGGCGTGTGTTCCTGGGGGTTTTAATTAATTCCATCTTTGCTGCATTAACTCCTAGCTGAGGATTTGGCCTGTGCAATCTCCTCACTGTTGGAGGGGGTTATACATGTGATCAGTCTTTCTTGGGGGGAGTCTTTACTGTACAGAGGGCATCTGCTCTCTTGGTTAAGGCCAGGAGCACATGGGCACAAGCTTTGGCTGGCAACGTTGATCTTCTGGAATCTTAACCCAACAATTAACTTCCTTGCTTTGTTGAGCAATGGTTAACCATGGTCTACTTCGCAAGTTGGCTCCTGTGAAGAACTTGGAAGGGGGTGTGAGAAGTAGGACAGTCATAATGTGCACTGAGCAGTTTAAAAAATGAGCCCTGGCCCAATGGGTTGCAAAAAAGCCTTTGCTTCAGCATTAATGTCAATGAGGTGTTTCTAGAAGCTCTAGCACGGGAGAATTCACTAGTGCAAGCTGCTGCTGATTTCATGATGGTCCCAGAGCCATAACTGGGCAGAGAGCTCGAGGCTCCTTTCTGCCTTTTCTCTGAGTCTTAACGACCTCCCCAGCCTGCTCTTCCTAATAATTCTCATTTTGCAGAGACACACAGTAAGTGTTATAAATGCTTGTGATGAATTGTGGCTCGTATGAACGTGTCAGCGTATGGCAGGTGAAGTCATTCTCTCCTTAGGAAGAGGAGACAACCCCTATTGCTTCTGGCTGTGGGGTGATGGACTGGGTTAATCCCTCAAATGTGTTTCCAGGACCCCTGTGCACATATCCCCAGGCCCAATTACATTTCATGTCATGACTTGTAAGCACTGCATACATCCTTTAAATAGCCAGCAACACATTGGGACTAGATCCAATAGAGTGCTATGAAAATATAGCAAAACTTAGAAAAATATACATTTCAAACCCCAAGACTCCACTTGTAGGTTTGCAGTGAGCATAAGCTGGAATCACAGCTGAAATGTGAGCCAAGGTCAGGCTGTTCGGAGGCAGTAGGGTATGGGTACAAGCTCGATCTGGTCACTGAATTTGCAACTCCTGGGTCCTCCTTTCGCTTCCCACGTTCCCTTCACCCCAGGAGCTGTAGTGGTCCTGCACCCAGCTGGAATCCACTTTCCCAAACCCATTAGCTGAAACCTCCTGCCACCGCCGCCTGCGTGACCCTGCCGTCACAGTGTCAGCTGCTTGTTCAGTTTATATCTAGAGCTAATACAATACTGTTGTCTTATTAATATCGTCCATTACTTTCATGGAAAGCTTGTGCATGTCAGCTGAGGAAAGCTTTTGTTTAAAGTGCTGAGCTGTATATACAAAACTTTAAAAAAGAGTAAACAAACCTGCTCCTACCACCCCAATACATTCTCCCCCGAGCAGATAAAAGAAACGCAGTGGTACGTGGCCACTTCATCAACTCATTGTGCAGTCAGGAGAGCTCCAGTTCCTGTGGGGTGTGATCTGGAGATCATGCTCGACCTCCAGAGCTGTTTTGCTGCATTTAAAAACAGCCCTGGCAATTTCTTTGCAAACATATTGGGGCAGTAAATCTTGCTTCTCCATGCGACGCTAGTGACCCTAATTAAGTTCTGATGGGGGCTGAGACTTGGTCTTGTCTAGTTTATTGGCCACCGAATCCTGATACAGTCTGTAAACAATGCCCCACAATCGCCATTTTCAAAACTAGCCAGTTGATTCCATCCCCGTTGACGCTTCATCTCTACTGCTCTTGGCCTTTCTATGTATCGCAATGAATTAAAATTGTACATGGCCTTGATGTCTAATGCGTGAAGGTGGTTTAACAAATGCTTTAACCATTGAACTGGTTGGCCTGGGCACAGTCCTTTACCTGCCTGCAAGTTTTCACAGCGTGCATCTGTGACGCTCCTGGGACTGTGTTTTAAGGTGGGGGAATGAAACGGCATTTTCAGATGCTTGGGCTCACCCAAAGCAGAAAGGGCATTTTTTTTTACTATTTGTATGGTGCTTGACCTAATTTCCCAAACGTGGCTCTCCTGTGCAAACTAGCTGCATTGCACGAGGTCCACGAGCTGGCATCGATTGCAGGCAGAATGGGCTATTCAAGATTACCCCAGAATAAATAAAGTACAAAAATAAAATCCCCTTCTTTGCTAGAGTCGATGAAGTGCCCGTTCCATCTGGACCTTGTTTTTCCTCACAATATGTCAGAAATATAAGTGCATGAAATATTGTGAAGGAAACATTACCGCGTCTGTGTTTCATGGGATGAACTGCTTTAGCCTAAAGTCCACCATCTTTCATCAAAGAATAAGCATCTCACCAATAATAGAAGTCCGTACTCAAGAATTTCTTGTGCTTTTCATGAGTAACCTATTCGGTTCAAATTAATACTATTATTCTGTTCACCCAAGCTGCGTAGTTTATGCTAGTCCTAAAGCAACCACCAGTCGTTTCTTCAGTAGCCTTCTCCTGCAGTAGAAGTCAGAAGTTCTCCAGGGACATCTAGAATACTGAAAGTTGGGCAACTGGAAAGGTGTTGAAAGCTTGTAATGATCCTTCTCAACTTTCTGGAATTTTGAGGTTGTAACGGTCAGGTTTCCGCTAGTGGTCTTCTTCTTGACTTGCTGATGTGGCTAAAGTTGGACCCCTTTTCTCAAGCCTTTCCAGCTAGTCCTGAATCCCAGTTCTTTGGGATTCTGGTCACGTCTTTCTTGATCTTCTCCTTTATCAGCAAGCGCTTCTGCCACGTGTCCTAGTTAGCGTGGCCAGTTTAAGTTAACTGCTTCGTAATTTGGTAAACCACGCTCCTGTCCACGCTTATGTCAACATTACAGGGTTCCCCCCACACCTTAGACCTTCTCAGTGTTTCAGTTCCCTGATGTCATAGATAAAATAGGGCAAAGAGACTGAAGAAATGCTCACTGGTTCTGACCCACAGTTCAAGAAACCTCGCTGCAGTTGCCTGCGCTGAAATCTGTACATCAATCTGGCTGAAGTGTCAGCGAGGGGTTAATAAACTGTTACCCCTCCCCACAAGATTTCTTGAAGCTCAAAGTTAAGGCTGAAACCTTTGATAGAAGCTAACCACGTCATCCGTGTAGCGTAAGATCGTGGCAAGCGTGGGCTCAAGGAGCTGGCATGCATCGCTGTGACATAAGGTCACTTGTTTCTTGATCAGCGCACACTGAGGTCCATAAAGCATGATTCTGTGTCCTATTGGCCCAGAACTGGGCTGTTTTAGCCTTTGCTGTTGCAGTGGAAGAGGACCAACAGAACCCAGAGCAAATTTCTCCACTTAAAGTGCACCGATGTGTTTAAAGCTTTTCTTCCCAACGACTCCTTTGTACCATGCTAGCTGTCGCTGGGGTGAATTTTATTCTTGGCCCGAATAGACTTCCGTTTTTTTCTTCCTGGTGCTGTAGCAGAGTAGGTCTTCTGTCTGGGAAGCAGGGTGGAGGCGTCTTCTGCCCCTTGCCCTGCTTGGCTAGTCCTACAGGCTACAGAAGTTAAGGTGTCCACCAGGAGCCTGGGGGCTGCAGCAAGTTTGGAAGTCTGTGTGGCATCGTTAGGGCACTGTGGATTCAAGTCTCCGCTGCAGCTCTCGCTGTTTTCATCGGGTAACCTTTGGGTTATCTGACCAGTAACCGTGCAATGCTTCGTTAACAATTTTTCAGCCATTCTGCAGTACTTGTTTTTTGTAATTCTGCTCTGTGCCCCTGCCAAGTGGCACTCCATTTTGTATACATCTTCTGTCACCTGGTTCACCCTGTCGAACCACACCAGCAAGGATTCAAACACAGGGAGCAGGCGCTGGATGTTGCTGTCAACCTCTAACCGCTCTCTGGCATGCAGCGTGCTCAGGCTGTCCATCTGGCTGGATGAGGAAGACGAGTCGGACACTGCACTTGGAGTGGAGCTGAGAAATGACCTGGAATCACTGGAAGATCGAGACGGTAATGGCTCCATGCCTTCAAATCTCACGTTGTATCGGAACTGTAAAAAAAATAAGCAGATATCCTTGGATTAGCAAAGGGAGGGAGACAGCCTGAAGCTATGCTGTTAGCAGTTTGACTCCGGGCTAGATTCTGAAGTTCTGCATTCACATATATTGGAAGGCATTTTCTATTATGGAACATGCACAAACCAGTCAACTTTTATTTTAAAAATCTTCAAGGGGCCCTTTTACTAAGCTGTGTTAAGAAATGGGCTTAGAGCCGTCAAATGGGGGTCTTTACAAGGGGATGCTGAAAAGTTTCAGCTCATGACGTAGAAGTTACTCCACATAGTCACCCCTAAGTTCATTTGGCACAACATGTCTGAAGTTTCTGTAACCCTTCCAAAAAATACTTGGATATCTGGTTACTAAAATACTGCTCTGCTGCTGTAATCACCTCCGAATCACTCAAATATTGTCACCCTTTCAAACTCTTTTTAAGGTCTGGAAGCAGGAAATAGTCAGATGGAGCAAGATCTGGTGAGTAGGGTGGATGGTCTATGAACATAATAATAATAACTTTATTTTTTTATACCGCCATAACCAAAAATTCTAGGCGGTTTACACTAAAAAGAGCTGGACAATCAGCGAAATACAATAATACAGTAAAAAAATACAAATATTTGTAAAATAGAATTTCAATAATAAAACTCACTGAGTAATAAACTTATCGAACAAAGTGGTCTTAATTAATTTCCGATAACATAGCTTGCTGAATACATTTACCTAATCAAGATTGTTGCTAGGGTCCTATCTAAGAAGGTCTTATATCTACACCCATTCATTTTTGGATAAGCAAATAAGTAGAAGTTTCTAGTTTCTCTGGATGGTCTATGCAACACAAAATGAGGAAAAAGGTAAGCTGGAGACAATCCCGATCTCAGCTCAAAGCAGATACAGGAAAATTTGCCTCCAAAGGCAGCCAATGAAGTAAACGATAATATGGACTAATATGGTCGTTCTTTATTAAACCAAAAATCAATCGAACAGCTGTATTCTGAATTATCCTTAATTTCCTTAGAATTTTTTTGGGTGCTCCTAAATAGATGTTACAATAGTCTAAAATAGATAAAACTAATGCCTGCACCTATCGTTTTGCCAGCCTTGTAAACCATTCTGCCAGTTCTGAGTGAATAAATAGAGATATTTGATTGTCAGTGTCAAGTTGGGGGTAGGACATAAAAAGAAAGAAGTGAGTGAGTGCTATGAAGAAAGAGAGAGAGAAGGGAGAGAGTTTATATCATTAAAGGCAGACTGGAGACCTAGTCCAGAAGGATGTAGAATGATTCACTGTGGCTGTTTCATCGCGGTCGTTTCAGCGTGATAACTGACTGGGACGAATCATTCCATTTAGTGTTTGGGGGAGCAGTTCCCCCCCCAAAAAAAAACAAAACAAAACTATGTCCTCCCCCGTCCCCTGGTAGCAGAAGATAAGTACCCTTCAGCCACTGGCTCTGTCCCATCACCTTGGCTCATCAGACAAGATGTGGGGGTGTTTCAGCCCTAATTACATCACCAAATTCAGCAGCTGAATTGCAGGTAATTAAATGCCAGAAGGTGGGAAGGGCAGGCAGGGGTCTAATTGGGAGGGTGAGGATGACGACAAAGAGAAATTGGAGAGGGGGGTCAGCCCCTGAGATGCCAATGTGGCTACCGGACATGGACGATTCAGCACGGCTGCGATGACACGTCCCACAATGAACGGGCCAGGATGAATCATTACCTTCTGATCTATAACGGGGTCCTGAGGGCTGGTAATCCTGGAAAACTACGGCTCGTTCTCCCCCTCAGTTTATCCCTGATTTGAGCAGAGAAATGAGAAAGATCTATCTATCTATTTATTTAAGAAATTTCTATGCTGTCTAATTCCTAGGCAGTTTATAAACGTGCACATACATAATAGCTAAAACAGCACAAAAAAAGAACAAATCATCTAAAATTTAAATGCACAACAATTCCTTAAACAGGACAAATCATACCCTATCAAACAATTGTGTTTTGAGGAGCTTCCTAAAACTTCCTCATATCAGCGCATTTTCTCAACTGCCCAAAGGCGAATTCCATAATGTCACTACAGACCGGTGAGTCTGACCTCAGTACCGGGAAAGATGGTAGAGGCGTTGATAAAGGACCGCATCATTGATCACCTTGACGGACACAATCTGATGAGGACCAGCCAGCACGGCTTCAGCAAAGGAAGATCTTGCTTGATGAACTTCCTACACTTCTTTGAGGGAGTAAACAGGCAGATAGACAAGGGTGACCCGGTCGACATTGTATATCTGGATTTCCAGAAGGCGTTCGACAAGGTTCCGCATGAACAACTACTTTGAAAAATTGAGAGCCATGGAATCGAGGGTGAAATACTCACGTGGATTCAAAACTGGCTGGCGGATAGGAAACAGAGTGGGATCAAATGGACAATACTCGGACTGGAAAAGCGTCACAAGAGGAGTGCCGCAGGGTTCGGTGCTTGAACCCACGCTCTTCAGCATATTTATAAACAACATGGAAATTGGTACGACAAGTGAGATGATTAAATTTGCAGATGATACGAAGTTATTCAGAGTAGTGAAGGCGCACGAGGATTGCTAAGACCTGCAATGTGACATAAACACGCTCAAGAAATGGGCCGCGACATGGCAAATGAGGTTTAACGTGGATAAGTGTAAGGTGATGCATGTCGGTAACAAAAATCTTATGCACAAATACAGGATGTCTGGTGCAGTACTTGGAGAGACCCCCCAGGAAAGAGACTTGGGAGTACTGGTTGACAAGTCGATGAAGCCGTCCGTGCAATGTGCGGCGGTGGTGATAAGGGTGAACAGAATGCTAGGAATGATAAAGAAGGGGATCATGCCGCTATTTTGCACAGTTTACTTGAGGTGGATGATACAATAAGAAGAACTGAAAAGGGGAAGGAGAAGATAAACTAAATGAAGGTTGGCACAGTGATGAAGAACAATGGACATTATTTTTTTAGTGAATGAACTTTTATATTGTGATTTATAGGGTGGATTGGGAGAGTTTCAGATGGATTTGAATGATATTAATGTATGTATGAACAATGTTTAATTGAATTTTAAATATAAAGGGTATAATATTATTTCTGAGTTAATCAAATAAAATAAATGTGTATTTATGGAATATAAACTTATTTTTGGAAAGAGAAAGTACAGCCATGTTTCCCCATTGGCTTCCGGTCCATCTTAGGATCCAGTTCAAGTGTGCATGTGTGGTTTTCAAACTCCTTTATGGAATATTTGACTCTTTGATTCCCCTTCGTGGGAATTCCTTTAGATCCTGCTATTCAAGAATTACAGCAATTCACAAATTAGCATTTCCTTCTCTGAAAGGTATTAAAAGCACTGGGAAGCTTAGCAAATCTTTTAAATTGGTGAGAATTTGGAATGGACTCCCAGATTCTCTAAGACTGGTAGATCAATTATATCAATTTTGAAAAAGTTTAAAAACCTGGTTGTTTTCACAATAGTTAATTTAATTTTAGCTGTCGAATAGTAATTTTAAGTAATTCAACATATTTTTTTCCTAACTTTTTCCATCCATCTAATCTAACCAATTTCTGTTTTTATTTCACAGTTTCTACTTTAACGAACTGTAAACCGAGTCGAGCTCCTTAGGGAGTAAATTCGATATATAAAATGAAGATTAGATTAGATAGCTCTTTTGTGTATGAAGTTAATGCATATTCATTGGAGAAATCCTGACGATCCAACTGGGTTATGGACCTCGAGAACTGAGGTTACCCACCCCTGCTTTAAGGAGTCGGATAGCTTAGCTCCTTCCCATATAGGACAAGCGCCACTAACCTGGTTTATGCCACTGTTTGTAGGGATTTTCTTAATAAAGAAACTGGAAATTAGACATACTATATATACTCGAATATAAACCTAGATTTTTGGGCCAAAAAAATGGCCCCAAAATAGGGGTCTCGGTTTATGTTTCACAGCAGTGTACATTTAACATGTAAGAGATAATCCGTGCGCGATAGAACTTCCAATCTAATTAAGACAGACAAGCAGGAAAAATGGGAGCTAGGGAATTTCTCACAGAGCGAATGATAAAACAAGACATGGACCCATCTCAGGCCTACCCTAAGCACTGCTGGTCCAGTATTGAGCCCGGGCAGGAGCGATCCTCCTATGCTCCTGCCCTGTGCAGTCTCATTACTCAAATAGCTGACATAAGTTCTCTTAGTAGCCTTGTGAGACTGCCCCAAGTTCGGTTTATATTCGAGTCAACCTTTTCCTTTTCCCCCCCCTCCCCCCCCCCCTCTTTTTGGGGGGAAATGGTTGCTTCGGTTTATATTCGGATAGGTTTATATTTGAGTATATATGGTACATAGCAGCAGAGAAAAATGAAGGCAGTGCTTACATGGACACAATGTGCTAAACGCAAAGCTTCTTCAGTCTATCCCTTAGGAACACAAATAATCTGGCGACTTTTAGGAACTGCTTCATTGTTAGGAAATGGATCAGGACATCAGAAGGCTCATTAGGTCCCCTGGTTCCCTATTTCATGATTACCTCTTTCACTTTGCTAACCCCGATCCACATCCTCAGCCTCCGGAGGAAGAGCTCCACCAGTTCATAGTCCTGAGGTTCAAAGGCTGGTCTGTACATCTCCAGTCGCACCAGGCCATAGTTCTGGATTAGCACAGTGGTGAAGAGCCTCAGGACGATCCAGACTTCCAGGACCACATAACTCATGCAGTAGAAGCAGTAAAGAGCTGAGGATTCAGGCACGTGGAGCCTCAGACTGACACTGCCACGAACTATATCAAACAATGCGAGGAAACTACTGCCAAAGCTCCGGAAAAGCTCGGAGGAGGAGGAGAAGAGCTGCACAAACATGAAAGCAAAGAATATTTCATTAGGAAGCGCCTGGTGACCCCAGTGGAGAAAAGGCAAAATCCCAAGGACTGATGGACACTCACTGCTGGACGTTCTAGCCCAGTGTGGTACAGCGGTTAAAATAGGGTTACCATATGGCTCCAGAAAAAGAGAATGGACTGAAACATCTGGGTTTTACTTCCATTGCTTTCAAAGGAAGTAAAATGCCGATGTCTCGTTTTTTCTGGAGTCATATAGTAACCCTAAGTTAAAGCTAGAGCCTCGGCACCCTGAGGTTGTGGACTCAAACCCACGCTGCTCCTCATGACCCTGAGCAAGTCACTTAATCCCCCATCAGCCCAGGTACACTAGACAGATTGTGAGCCCACCAGGACAGACAGGAAAAATGCTTGAAGTACCCGTATACAAGCCACAATCCCTTTCCCTGATGTCATAATGCCCGGCAGAAACTCAGCTAGTAGCAACATTCCAGAACAGATTGTGATGTCATAATGCCTCATTCCACCAATAAGAGCCAAACTCATGAGTGATGTCACAATGGCTTCATTGTCCTAGACTTGGCTCACTTTTGCTACATTTTGATTTCTAGGGTGGCGCAGTGGTTAAAGCCACAGCCTCAGCACCCTGAGGTTGTGGGTTCAAATCTACGCTGCTCCCTGTGACCCTGGGCAAGTCACTTAATCCCCCCATTGCCCCAGGACCATTAGATAGATTGTGAGCCTGCTGGGACAGATACAGAAAATGAATAGATTCATCTAAACCATTCTGAGCTCCCCTGGCAATAAATGAAAAAGATTTCCATCATGAATATGCACAAGACCAAGGAAGCAGCACCTGCAAATCAATCCTTATGAGTAACATGGCAGTGTTTGAGGAATGAATTGCTACTCACTGTCTTCTGTTATAAGCAGCATCTGGTTCATGGCTCAGTGATTATACTTTATGATGGTGGAGACTGACCCTGAGCCAGAAACCTTTTGAATGGATGGGAATTGCCTTTGGAAGGGGGGGGGTGCTTTAGTTGTGATGGTTGTATGGGGGGGTTGTTAAGGAAAGTCAATTGGAAATAAGGGACTCCCTCTCTGGATAACTCAATTGGGAGGAGAGGCCTAGTGGGTAGAGCTGCTCCCTCAGCCCCCCGCGCTTACGAGTTTGATGGCAACCTGCTCCCTGTGACGCTGGGCAAGTCACTTGGCCCCAGGTACCAAGGTTAGATTGTGAGCCTGCTGGGACCGATAGGGAAAATATTTAAGAGCACCTGATTACTATTCTAAACTGCTTTGGGTGAATTTCTTCATGAAAAGGCAGTTAATAAATCTAAAAAAAAATAAAATAAATCCCATGCATGGTCATAGTAGAAATTTTGAAAACCCTTGTTCTAGCCAGATCTTGCTTGTATGAAAAGTCCTTGAAGGGGTTAAAGCAGTGGTTCCCAAACTTGTCCCGGAAGAATCCCCCAGTCAGGCAGGTTTTCAGGATATCTACAATGAATATTCATGAGAGATATTTGCATGTACCTCCTCCACTGTATGCAAATCTCTCTCATTGATATTCATTGTGGATATCCTGAAAACCTGACTGGCCGGAGGTTCCCCAGGTCAAGGTTAGAAAGACCAGACTAGACTTTACAATGTACTGTATTCAAAATTGAACTTCTACCCCTCAAGGACATTTGTTGGCAAATTTTTTAAAAGAATTGTTTACGTCCAAAGGAGCCCCCTTTAGCTTCCTGAGCCTCCCAAGCCAAAAAAGGCTGTTTTTGAAGCACATGTGTAATACGGAGATGGTTAGAACAGTAGACAAGTGGCTTGAATGTTTCGTCTCTGCTCCCCACAGCCGGTGTTCACTTCACACGGATTCCTTTCTCACACGTCGATTGATGGGCCTGGCTCATGTGGACACCGTGTACTTACCAAGAATCCAAGCTGTGCGTATGCTAGAGCCAGAAGCAGGAAGGCGACCCACGAAGAAAACAGCTCCTTTGCAGCTCTTTGGAAGGTCCTGCCAAAAATGGACCACTGCCGTACAAAGCGCAGCTGTTGGGCAGCCTGAGGAAAAAGGAATACAGAATGAGTGGTGGCTGGGTCGGCTCCCGGTTTCCTTCTGCTTTCCCTTCACCTCCTTTGCTCGCAGCGCTGTCCCGTCCTACTGTAATTCCATCTATCTAAGTCTAACTAAAAAAAGTCTTCAAAAACTTCAACTCATTCAGAACACTGCGGTCAAGTTGATCTTCGCAAAATGCAAATTTGATCATGCTTCCCCACTTCTGTCCAAACTCCACTGGCTCCCAATAATTTCCAGGATTCATTTTAAATGTGCCTGCCTAGCTTTTAAGATCCTACACGGCACCCTCCCTCCCCTAATCCCACTATCTTGGAACTCCTCGAGTCCTGACACCACCAGGTCCACCCAAAAACTCAAACTATTCTTCCCCTCACTATAAGGTATCCTCTATGCAGGAAAATTGGGTAAATCTCTCTTCTTCAGAATCACAGGGCTTTGGAACAACCTTACTGCCCCACTACGGAATCAGGGCTCCTTCCAACTATTCCGTAAGCACTTGAAAACTAGGCTTTTCACAAAAAATGTAATGCTCTCCTCCCCACTATACTCATCCTCCAAACCCAATGTGTTATTTCTTCCTTTATTAAGCTCTTGTAAACCGTGTCGAGCTCTATAATTATGGAGAGGTCACGGTATATAAATTTAAGGTTTAGTTTACTTTACCTTTACAGTCAGGAGCCACAGGAGGGAAGCGGACAAGCCATCGAAGACGGTGTTTAGGAAGGCGATCTGGTAGAAGTTGGTGAAGTCCTGGCGATTGCTGAGGTATTTGTTCCATTGCTGGTCAGCGAAGCTTGTTTGACCGAGATGCACCACCACTGCGCAGAGAGTAAGTAAGACGATCAACCACTGGAGGTAATTGCAGGGGACAGTGAAATAAGTCCCACCTTCCTTCTTGATGGCCAGAGACTCGGAGATCACAAAATAGACCACAAACCCCATGAGGAGAACCTGCAAGAAAGGAAACGATAACATCAAGAAGAGGCAATGTAAGAGGGAGCCGTCCACCCCAGGCCTCACGAGCATGAACTTCAACGTGCTCCTCGCGCCCGCGTCGTCTCTCCTGGGTGCTGCGCATAAGAAGTGACAGAGGGAGAGCCGACGGGGTCGCGAGGAGCACGTTGAAGTTCTTGCTGCTCGTGGGAAGGGTCGGGGAGGGGCGCCACCATCACCCTCGCTATGCCGCTGACATCCGGGGAAAAGCTCTGATGGGAACAATGCAGGTCACCTGACACGCTTAGGGCACCCCCTGAACACCCCCAGCACCAATGACAAGGGAAAACCCAGTGAAGGAAATTCAGGCGCGGAAGAGCACTGGAAGTGTTCCTGGGCAAACACCGAACGCATTGCGTTTCAAAAGAAAAACATTTTTCCTGTCGGGGCCACTGGGGGAAAAGGAGGCTACGGGCTCCTTTCTCTCTCTTCTCGGTCGCAGGTTTCATAGGCAGCCAGAAGCATCGACAAAGGCTTTGTGCCACAGCTCAGTAAAGTCCTGCTTTTAACAACATCTGAAACCTTTCCTAATCCTTCTCAAAACACAGATCTGTTGGAGCAGCACCAACAGAAGACTGAAGCACTCATTCTGCTTCACAGCTAGAACAGTTAAAACATTTCCACGGTGTGACCTCAACAGTCAACTGGGACAGCGTCTTGTGAACTACATTGGAGCCAACCCATAATGAATGGCCATTTCCCTCTTCTGATTCTTTCATTTCTATACTGTCTATCTGCACCACTCTGAGTGGCTTACAAATTAACACAGAAAATCAACCATCAGACACACAGAACAGCAAATAACTCTTTCTCTTCAATAACTGATCCCTTGAGCTGTTAACCACTATCTTTCACCTCTGTTTAGTTCAATCAATTTGTACCATCTTTTAATCTTTGTAAACCGCATAGAACTTCACGGTCACGCGGTATAGAAACTGTTATTATTATTAATTTCATATGAAATGAATTCATGCTGTATCTGGGGTCTGTCCTAAGAACCCCTGAGAAACGTACCATCATAAGAAGCAGGAGATGAATGCCACCGCTCAGCTTCAACAGAGGGAAGGGCCAGATGGTGACAGATGGCAGCGCTCGTCCCGCCAAGGGTAATTCCAGCAGTAGAGTGACCACGGCAAACAGGTCCACGCCAGGGTTGTACTGAGCCAGTTCGACAAAGACAGCGCGGCTCCTGTGCAGACGGCAACACAGAAGACCGTTATTTAGACACCGAAATGGACCCAGAAGGGGCCTTTGCTGTTGTCATGGGGAAGTGGAGAACTCACATGTTGTCGATCCAGTGCTTTTGTTGGAGGTAGCTCAGAATGGCCCTGCTCTCCTCTAAGCTCGATCCCAGCAGCTGCACGTAACCTCCGCTGTCATACAGAGACAGGTAGCCCCAGTAGCCCACCCTGCAGAGGGAATGCAACACAGTCAACCCTCCCTAATATTACATTTCTTTAATGAACTCGGTTTCCATCCCGTTGTCCCCAAAGAGCTCAGGACGGGTTACAGGTTAAACAGATATAATTTCAGTACAAGATGACGATAAGTTTTTATCCTAACTTGACACATACTGGGAGTCTAAGATTAATGTACGTAATATACAATTTACCAGTTACAATTTGCCATAGTCACATAGAAATGACTGGGGAAGGTGATGGCAAACCACCCCGTGAAAAGTCTGCCAAGAAACTGCCACAGAAGCGGTGGCTCCATGACTCGTAGACAGGGGAGAGAGACCTTTGCCATTTCTATGCCTCTGTCAACATCTGGGTCCCTTAAAGGAAAGGAAGGGGATTGCTCTTGGCTTTTAAATCGTCCTTCCGGGGCTAACGGGGTATTTTCAGCGACACTTCACCACTTAACCAGATGGTGCCACTGAAAATACTCAGCTACTGCCCATGCTGGGGGTTGTTCCAGGAGCCGAGATTCAGCATTTCAGTCCTATCTTTATTGCATTTACTAAGCGTCTCTGCTTTCACCGCCTCGGAAGACCCAGAAATTCAATGCTGGGCATGACTCAGCATCGAGTTTCCAGGGATAAAGCAAAATACTGGCTGAATATCGGGCCAAATGAATATTCATGAGGGAGATTTGCATGCAGTGGAGTCAGGGTATGAAAATCTCTCTCATGAATATTCACTCTGGATATCCTGAAAACCCCAAAGACAGGTTTGGCATTCATTGTACTACGTTATTATACATATAATAACGCTGTTTCCTCAGCTGAAATAAAGAACTTCAGTTTTGTCTTACTCATGTTGAGAATGTTCATTCCTTTGTTATTATTAACTCATACAATATGAGAATGGCCGATGTCCAATCTCGTTAAAGCAGAAAAAGTTCTTTGCATTCACTTTATGACAGAGCTGGGAGTCAGTAGGATGACCGGAAGTGGCAGCAGGGAACAAAGAAACTTCTTCAGTCCAGAGCCTCTCGCTCTTACCCTCTGAGGTCAGGAGGTGAATGGGACCAAGCACCAGACAGGTTTGCAGACAAGCCTGTCCAGCCAGAAGTATAATTCCTGGTGTCCACCTTGAGAGACTCCCCAATGCATCTCTTCTCTGCAGAGGTCGTGTCTGACGTATCCTGGGCATCCTGATGGCTATTTTGGCACTTCACTGGAAAGGAGATTTCAAAGTGATCAGTGTGTGAGGTGAAGGGAACACAAGGCTGAAAAGCACACTTAAGTGAAGGCATGAAACACACACTCAAAATGTGCTCATGCGCACACAGGAAACTTGTTCATGTGTATGTACTCACACGTGTTCAGGTGCGGAGAATGATCACATAGGGCACATGTGCAAATCACACTCGCAAATTACATGCAAAGCCAGCTCCCCATGCATAACACATGCAAAGAATGTAAACCTCACATACAGGGCTGGCGTTAGGGGAGGGCAAACAGGGCAGCTGCCCTGGGTCCAACAGCTCATGGGGATCATGTGATCCGGGCATCTCTTCCCTTTGTCAGGCCATTTCCCTCCCTTCCCCTCACTTTCGTGGCACTTTTCCAAACCAAAGCTTTCTCTCTCAGAGGAACCCTGATGTGGCAGCTGTTCTCACTAGTTGCATGCAGCTGCCCGATGCGTCTCCTCTGATGCAACTTCCTATTTCCGCCAGATCACGTCAGAGGAGACGCTTCGGGGCAGCTGTGTTCAACTAGTGAGAATGGCTGATGCATCAGGGCCACTCTGAGAGAGAAAACTTTAGTTTGGAAAAGCATCTGCGAAGGTGAGAGGAAAAGAGAGATATGGCCCGGCAAGGGGAAGAGTTTGAGTGGCACTTTAGGTTTATTGTGTGAAGACAGACACTAGATAGAATTGGGGGTGGGTGAGAGGAGAGCAGACCCTGGAAGGAAGTATGGAGGAGAGAGAGGGGAGCAGACGCTGAATGGAAGTGGGAAGTAGGGAGGGGAGCAGATGCTGGATGGAAGTGGAGAGGAGAGAGAAAAAAGAGAACATACTGGATTGGGGGAACAGGATAGAGTTAGATACTAGAAGGGGTGAGGGAAAGGGGTAGGTAGACACAATGAAAACAGGGAAATTAAGGACTGGATAGTAAGAGAGAATTTAATCTAGAGAAGACAGGCAAAAAATAAATTGAGATGGAGGACTGGGGAAGAAAAGGAAGGGAGAGGAGAGAGAGATGTCAGAGCAGGGGGGGGAACGGGAGGAGACAGATACTAGATCTGAGGGGAGGAAAATAAGAGAGAGAGATGCTAAAATCTGCTGGGGAGGGGGAGGGGGAGGGAGAGAGAGAAAGATGGAAGGGAAGAAGACAGATGCCACACCATGGGGGAAGCAGAGGGAAGAAGATAGATGATAGACCAATGAGGGGAAAGAAGAGATGGAAGGGAGAAGCAGACAGTTTCTGGAAGAGACATAGAAAGAAAGCAGAGAGGCAGAGAGAGGGCAGACAGTGGATGGAAGGAATGATGAGAAGATGATGAAAGCAGAAACCAGACAACAAAGGTAGAAAAAAATTTCTATTTGTTTTATTTATTTCTTTTGCTTTGGGATAAAGTATTATTGTAGCTATGTTGATAATCGTTTATTAATAGAAAATGGAAATAAGGTGATCCTGTATATTGGACTAATTTTAATACATTTTTGACTAATTCAGAGACCAAAACCCCCTTTCTCAGGTCAGGACAGGGATACTGTAACAGCAATATAGTTTACTGACCTGAAGAAAGAGGTTTTAACCTCTGAAAGATAATTGAGAAATGTATTAGTCCAATAAAATGGCGAGCACTAAATTTTCTTCCCGCCATGCCCCATGCCTCCTACCCAAATGCAAAATATAAATACCTAAGTTGGTGGGCTTCTCAAAGCCCTGCTGACAGAAGATCTCTTAGAAACATGATGGCAAATAAAGGCCAAATGGCCCATCCAGAGCATCCACGATCTCCTCTCCCTATTGGCTAAGGCTCTCAACATTTGCATCTCCTTTTCCTATAGGCTAAGGCTCTATACAACTGCATTGTGAGGTCATAGAGCTGCCCATCCGCAGTAACCATTATCTCTTTCTCTCTGAGAGATCCCACGTGCCTATCCCAGGCCCTCTTGAATTCAGACACAGTCTTTGTCTCCACCACCTCTTCCGGGAGACTGTTCCACACATCTACCACCCTTTCCATAAGAACATATTTCCTCAGATTACTCCGGAGCCCATCACCTCTTAACGTCATCCTCTCATGGCAGAGTTTTCTTTCAAATGAAAGAGACTTGACTTATGCGCATTTACATTAAGTAGATATTTAAACATCTCTATTATATCTCCCTTCTCCCGCCTTTCCTCCAAAGTATACAGACTGAGATCTTTAAGTCTGTCCCCATATGCCTTATGACGAAGACCACACACCATTTTAGTAGCCTTCCTATTTGTGAAAAGAAGAATTTAAAGTTGTTTATAGGTGGTAGTAATGGGAGGTGGGGATGGGGGGATTCAGAGGTCTCCTTAATTTCTGCCCCAGGGTGCGCCACATTCTCCCCAAACCAATCTTTCCCACAGCATTCCCAGTTCCCAGCTTGATCTAATCTTATCCCCTGTATTCCCAGCCATCTTCATCCTCATCTGTGCCCAGAGCAGAGACTTCCTGGAAAGGCTTTTTGGCACACTGACCCCAGCCTTCTCTCGGCTTGCACTGCCTGGAGAGCCACTGGTTGCCTTTCATGGGAACTTTTTTCTGTCACCCATATTTGTCTGTTTGTCATCCATATTACATTCTGGCCCTAGTTGCCTCCCCCAATAAAACCTGACTCTTACTGCCCCTACCTCTGCTCTGGATACTGCCAAGGGGGTCTGCAGTACACGCACCATGGAGTGTCCTGAGCTGGACACTCACAGGAGGGAGCTCAGGTGCCCAGAAGCCTCCCACTGACTGATGACACTTGACCCCTTGCAGAGCCAGCAGAATTTGCTCCCCTGTGAGTAGCCAGAGCTTTGCATCAAAGGATAAGTGTTGTTACACACCTTCTATCAACCGGACCTGCCGCAGGCGCACTGCTCCGAGCGTTGCGCTATATCCTTTCCGGATGGAGTGATTACCGCACAAGTACGGCAAAAGCACCTTCGACATCCAAACCCAGAACTCATCTGATCTGAATGCAGACAGGAAAAGAAAAATGAGCTGGTTATTGCAGTCACACTGGTGGCCTAAGAGTTCACTAATGTCCAGAAGCCAGAAATAGGATTGCCAGATTTTCCAATTGGAAAATCTGGAACCCCCTAGCCCCGCTCAGTAATGCCGTAGCCCCGCCCCCAGTCCTGCCCTAGCCTCACCCCCCTGCTCGTCGGGCAGGGAGGGAATCTGCAGATGGCACGCGATGATGTCATGCGTGGATTTCCTCCCTGCCCAACGCAATTTGAGGAGGCGTTTCACAACCTGGACAAAGTGCCGGGTTTTGAAAAGCTGTCCAGACTAGTGCTGCCCGATTCAGAGAAAAAAAATTTCGATTCGATTCAATTTTCCTACCCAATTGGGTGTTTTTTTCAAACATCCTGGTGGGTTTATTTTATAGCCTCTTCACCCCCTTTGCCTTCTCCTAACCACACTGGCGCTGTGGTGTAAACAAAATAAACAAACAAAAAATTCCTCTCTGTTAAATCCTAGCTCACGTTTGTGGTCTAACAAAAGCTCTGGCAGGATACACGTTTCAAATCTGACATATTGTAATCACAAAACAGAAAATAAAATTAGTTTTTCTACCTTTTGTTGTCCGATTCTTAGCTTCCCCTGCCCGATTCTAATTTTTCCCAGTCCCCCTGCCCGATTCTCAGCTTCCCCAGCCCTCCTGCCTGATTCTCAAACTTATACTGGGAATCACGTGGAGGAGAGGAGAATGTTTTCGCGGCGCAAAAGAGAGAACCAGCACGACGTCCACTAGGCACTCCCAAGTCCTTCTGATGTAACTTCCAGTTTCACAAAACCAGAAGTTACTTTAGATGGGGACAACTCCGGCGGATGGCAGCGGCAGAGGGAAAGCATGAATGCCATGAATGGGTCTTGAATCAGTGAGTTCTATTTTTTTGCCAAACCAAATCGATTCGAATCGATTCACCTGAAGTGAATTGGTGAATCGATTCGAATCGTGAATCGGGCAGCACTAGTCCGGATCCCCAGACATGTTCGGTGTGTAGTGAACTTACGTGCTCCCTGTTCAACCCCTATTAGATTAACACTATCTTGTTTTTAATATTTTAATACTAAACGTTTTGTTTTTTTAAACTTTTACTTTTTTTATTGCTGTACACCTAACGTGGCTTCATAAAAGGGGGGTGGGGGGGGGTAAGTTCCTTTATTGAGGTCTAAGGAGTAGAAATGTTTTCCCCTAGTTTTCAAGAAAAATGACTTATTTCCCGTTTGATCCGTGTTACTGAATCACATTTAAATGCTTGTAAATTTATTAAACTTATAAATAAAAAATAAATATATTTAAAAAAGTTACTTTACCTCCTGATTTTGAGAAACTGGTCTTTGCCCAGCTCCTGCCTGAGTGAGCTTTGCAGCAGAAATGCGCCCCTGTGGCGAGAGAGGTCACCATAGTTGGTGAGGAGGATCACCAGGAAAAAAACCATGTACACCAGGAAACTCTGCAGCAAGACAAAGACATGTGAAGCTGATCAGACCAGTGGCTGCAACAAACGCCATCGCCCTGCAGGAACAAGCATGCAGGCCAGAAGACTGTCTGAAGGTGTTACAAAGCAGTGCCAAAGGGTTTCACACTTGTGCATCAGGAAGTCAGGATTCTGCTAGGGAAAAAGAGACGGAAAACTGGTCCCAGGATTGAGCTGGGAGAGGATGACTGTGATTCGTTCACCTAGATTTCCAGATGCCTAAATCCAGAACAGTCAAAGTAGCCCAATTCAGATCCCCCTGCAAATCACTTAACCCTCCATGAGTGACATAGGAAGTTGGGGGAGGGGGAGGGGGAGGTAAGGGGGTGTGGACTGCCCCAGGCGCCAAGTCAGTGGGGGCGCTGGCGCTTTTCTGCCCCGACCTGACACACCATTCTACCCTCACGCCATCCCTCTCCCCACACCATACCTCCGTATTATCTTCGCTAGTGTGAGCAAATTCTGCCTGTTGCTTGCGCCAGCCTGGTTCCCCTCTGAATCACTTCCGGGTCACGAGGCCAGGAAGTGACATTGGAAGGAATCCAACACTGGCGCGAGGAGCATGCTTATAGAAGCCACTCGCACTGGCGAAGATTAAGAGGTTTGGGGGTGGAGAGGGAGAGTGCAAGTGTGGGAAGGAGTTGGGGCAAACACTCCAACGCCCATTCAGTTCCTAAGCATGTCAAAGCCCGTGCCGTCAGGTTTAGGACAAGAGGGGGGTTAGATTGTAAGTTCTCTAGGGAAGGGAATAACTGAATGTATGTCACCTTAAAATAGTGTTTCTCAACTCAGTCCTGGAGTCCCCCCCTTGCCAGTCAGGATATCCACAATGAATATGCATGAAAGACATTTGCATATAATGGAGGCAGAGTATGCAAATCAAGGTTATGCACATTCATTGTGACTATCCTGAAAATCTGACTGGCAAAGGGTTACTCCAGGACCGAGTTGAGAAACACTGCCTTAAAATACTACTAAATTCACTTCCTGTTCCAAGAGGGAGATTTTAGACCATCCTGAATTTCAGACTTCTCTGTCTGTTGTATTTTGGAGCCTGGAACACTGATATCAATGCATAGCCTCAGACAATGTAAGTTCAAAACCAGGACTGGCCACAAAGTCTCCTTCCTGAAGCCAGGTGAAAGAGGAGCTCTGTAAATTTAGGATCTGGCCACACATACATACTTCAGCTATCCATGCTCTTATTTACTGTACAGAGGGATTTTTCTGATCACAAACAGTACAGCAGCACCTCCTGATTTACTTCATTTCAGACAGAGCTGCTAAGTTACAATTTGAACCCATGGCCCTGTCCCCAGGCCCGCCCAGTTCTACAGTCCTATCCTGTTCTGCCCAAGTCACGACCCATTCTGCTCCAGCCCTGCCCCCCCCCCCCCCCAAACCTGTTCTCGTGTTCGGAGGGCATCTACGCATAGGCAGGTGTGACACAATAATGCCACAGGCATGCCCACAGGCCCATGATGTCACCATGTTGCATGCGTACATCCACACATGCGTAGATGCCCACTGCCCACCCGACGTGATCCCGGACAAAGTGCTTGGTTTTGAAACCCTAAGTTGCAGGACATCTCCCTAGGACTGAAGGAAAAAGCAGAAAAAAGCCCATAGTTTCAGCTTTTTTAAGAAGTCTGGGCCGGTGCTATATTCAAAATGAAATCCAAGCCAAAGCAATGCTAGGGAAAAACCCCACAACTAAACATGAGGGTAATTGTAATGCTTCAGAGCAGGACACTGATCCGCCCTGCTCCCCGTTAGTTCAGGCCGGTTGTCTCTGCACGGAGGAGGAGAGTCATTAGGATTTCCAGATGTCTGAGAAAACCCGGACATGGCCTCTTTTTGGAGGACTGTCTGGGTGCCTGGACAAATTTCCAAAACCTGGCGGTTTGTTTGGGTTTTTGGAAAGCCTGAGCTCGGGGCCCCTTTCGGATGTGCACGTGGTCGGAGGCCCTCCAGACGTGGCCCCCAAGCTCAGGGAAGACCACGAAAGTTTGTGTGGGAGCATGACTGGTGGCAGCATGGGGCGGGGCCACATGTCCTATTTTTTTTTTTTTTTTACTTTAAAAATCTGGTAACCCTACATTTCATGAGTGCTAGTAATCGCTCAGCATCCCTGCTTGCCATCTTAGCTTTTAAGCTCTACGGAGAAGGGACCCTGTGACCATGGGAATTACTGTCATTTAGCATCACTGAAGGAGAAAACAAGTTACTGACTCACTCACCTTTAGCATGTGGTGTAAGAGTCTGACCTTTTTTGCCTCGTCCCTCGCCTGAAAAAGGGCAAATCCCTGAGGGGGTCTGACTTTGTTTATCTTTTCAGAAACAGGCTCCACGACTGGGCATTCCACCAACGTGTCATCTTCCTCAGGGTAGAGACGCTTCGTCACCAAAGAGAAATAGAGGGCCTCCAGGAAGACCTGTGGAGCAGAAGAGGGAGTGATCTCATCAGTGCTGTGTGCATCTCCGAACCTCCCCGGCTGAAGCTGGAAATAGCCAGTTGACCTTGCATTAGTCGAGGCTTAAACCTCTCAAACCAAAAGCTCTCTGCTTCTCAAGAAACACATTTTCTGCCCTGTGGCTGGAGTGAAACGAGATTTTAGACAGGTAGTTGACTTTTTCGGTCCAAATCTGTTTTGTTTTTGTGGCAGTGCACTGCTGGTTCCTAGACATGTCGTCATTTCATGCTCTATGACTTGAGAATTACGGCTGTGAGCCTCGATCGGTGTGAAATAACGCGGTAAGACTCTTATGTAATACGGTCAGGAGATTGGTTCATGTGACGCCACTCTACAGATTCCCTGCTTTCAGCTCATCATTGATGCTCTACCCTGGGACCCATCTAGAGCAGGAAGGTCTCAAAGTCTCTTTATGGTTCAAAAAATTTGGATCTTCCCCGATCTGACAAAGTCTACCCGAGACAAAGTCAGTCACGTTCCTGCTGAACAAGGACGTGCGCTGGGTGGGCTAGCTGGTCTTTCGCCGCGTGAGCGGACTACTGGTCTGACCCAGCAGCGGCAATTCTTATGTTCTTAAGATCGCAGGAAGTTATTTCTAGCTATGAGGGAAGAAGTAAAACGTTTGGGAGCTACATTTTTACTCAGTTACCCCTGTAAATTGTACAATTTTGAATGAATAGATGATTCATATCTTTCAAAATAATAGAGAATTCAAGTAAAATAGTCTGGACCGGTGAGGAGGTCCACACCAATTAACTCCCCACTATGTGGGACGGAGGAGGGTCAGAGTATATTGATTTCTTTAAATGTGTGGAATTCAACGTGAAAGAAGATTTGACTGAGAGAATATTCTTGGAACTACGTTTGGATGTATGTTATGGGCAGGCTTTGGGTGTTCTTTGCGGTGATAATCGAACATTTTCCAAGGCATCTAATTTCCTTCCTGCATGACCCCTCGAACCTCGAACACACCGTGGCTAAGAAGTCTCACAGGCACTCACTCACTTCGACTACTGCTGCTAATGGTGATCTCCCCCACCCCACACAACTTTCATCCAGCTTTCCCCTGGCTTAGGGCACATTATCCTTCCCTGCACGCATTTTGCACCGTTGGACGTGTGTGGTAAACGTGTGACACATATGCATGTTCTGGCACGTGTGCACTGCAGAGAGCTGGATTTCAGAGCTTCTGTTTCACAGCCACCTGGCCCCTAAAATGGTTCCTACTAGACTGATGAGCTGTTGATTGGCAAGACTTTAACTGAACTGGAGTCTACCCAGACTTTATATAACAGCGGCAGGAGCCACAGAGATACTTAACCATTTCCCAGCTCCTGTCATCCGCTTCCCCAAGAGGGTCTATCAGAACCCATGACCCTGATGGATGCTGCAAACTACAACAGCTCTGAGCTATGTTTGTCACTGATATTTCTCCAAACTATGGGGCTGGAAATAAGCAAGAGCAATCCGATGTTTCCAGCTCTTTTTAGTGCTAGGGGAGAGTGTGGTGCAGTGGTTAAAGCTATAGCCTCAGCACCCACACTGCTCCTTGTGGCCCTGGGCAAGTCACTTAATCCCCCCTATTGCCCCAGTACCTGAAAAATCTCATGTAAACACGTTCTGAGCTCTCCTGGAAGAACGGGATAGAAAATTGAATGAATAAATAAATAACATGATTGAAGAGTATAGCCATTCCACAGAATCTGGAGAGAGGAAGTGATGTCATAGTTATGTTTTAATAAATACCCCATGCTTTCTAGAACTTACCTTCATGGGCTCCCAGATGAAGAATGACGACAGGAAGCTGAAAATTCCGGAAATGAGCCACATCAACCCAACACTGGAGGTGAAGCCCACCCCGATCCAGACTGAAATCCCAAAGCAAGTTACGAAGATAAGGGCACTCAGAACATAGGCTAGGTATGTGCACCAGAATGGGATCAAACGCTTTGGCTCATCCTCACAGAAAGCTACGGAAGAGAGAGAGAGAGACAAGGCCGAGAATCAGCCAATCACTAGCCTTGGCAGGAAGCACTTCCTGTGTTCACTCTGCTTTGGAATGACCTCCCATGCAAGGACTATCCAAGGCAGACCATGTGCAGCCACCATTGGGTCTTATTCTAGGTTGAGGGAACGTCAACATTTTTTTCTTAGCTTCAGTAACTGTATAAAGGTTCAGATCCTGCTGAGCCAAAGGTTATGTGCGAGCAGTGTCATGTGCTACGCAAAGCACAATGGGCTTCCTTCAGAGCTAAGAACAAAGGAGACCTGTTAAATGGATAAAGAACGTTAGCAAGGAAATGTCCGGGAAGGTTGGGCTCCCTAGTTTAATCAGGTCTGCTTCATGCATACTACAGTTATAGCAGTAACCGGCTACAACTATTCACTAACACTTGTAGCACTCCCTTGGGCCTAGGAGCAAATTCTATCAGAGCCACTTTAGGTATTGACCTTAATTGACTCTTTCTTAATACTGGGGCTAGAGTGCTCCCAGTATAATCAAACTCTCGTGATCCCTGGGCCCAATAAATTCTGGGTCCTGGCTCTGTATTTGAGAAGTCCTCTAAACCTGATCTAGCTAGGCACTTAGGACCTGGGTTGGCCACTGTTGGAAACAGGATACTGGGCTTGATGGGCCTTCGGTTTGTGAGCCAACTACAGGGCAATCGAGCCATTGTGACATCACTGAGTAGGTTGGCTCTTAGGCATTATGACATCATAATCTCAGCTCTGGAATGTTGCTACTCTTTCTCCTCTTCTACAAAGCCCCGTTAGCGGCTGCCGCGCGGTAACAGCCCCGAAGCCCATAGAGATTTAAAGGGTTTTGGGGCTGTTGCCGCGTGGCTTTGAAGAAGAGGGGGTTTGAGTTTCTGCCAAGTACTTGAGTCCCGGGTTGGCCACTGTTGGAAACAGGATACTGGACTGTACCACTGTGACAATTCTTATGTTCTTACCAGTTTTGGTTGATTTAATAGGTAGTGCCATCAAACTCTGGCGTTTCTCATGTAGTCTCTGAAGCATGATGGTGTCAATCTTCTCCCCAAACACGTTGGATCTGTCCAGTAAAATTAGAAAACTCTTCAGGGTAGCTATTTGTGTTTGCTTTACATGAAACATCTCCCTGCACTAAACAGATTCCTACAGGCTGATAAATGTCCTGAAAGTAGGTTTTCTCCACATCAGGGAGGGAAGGCTTATGCAAAAGACTTTTTAAATGCATCCATCCATCAAGCACAAAGGTCAGTGGAGGGAAAAGACGTCACAAAAAAGATACAGGTTAGAGTGGACGGACTGAAGAATCAAACAACAGAAGCAAGGAGAAAGCTGATGGCGACCCAAGGAAAGAAATTCTTACAGCATTCAGAAGAGCTTCACCTAATACACACAGCTCCTCAATCAAACATAGCTCCGAGAACCTTTTGCTTTCAAGAAATAACAAGGCAGAAATAACCAACATTTCTTCTGGCTTTTGATAAATAAGATCTGTTAATTATTTTCGCTTGCTCTTAGGATAAGACTTTCTGAGCAAAATGAGAAAAAAGATCTAGAAATCAAACAGACAAACTCTAGCATGTTCCTTCTTGTCTTGTAAAAAATGTTTTCTACCTGTATCTATCTCTTACCATTTATTATATAGTTTGTAAACCATTGTGTTGGCCACATTAAAGAATCCTATATCAAACTGTTAATAAACTGAAAACTGTAAATATGAGTGCAAGGAAATGTTTCCTTTTTGCAGCTTAAAGCCTGTTTTTACTTTCAATCAAAACATTCACAAGTGGAATCCTACGATTGCGGAACTTAGGTTCCAACAGGATCAATGAGAGATCTCAATTCTGGTGTGGAAATGGATCCTAATGGAACCAATGCACAGAACTGAAAGATCTCAGGACTGGTGTGGAAACAGATAACTGCAATGCAAGGCAGAAGCTATTCAAGGGAAATTTCACCTTCAATATGGAGACTGCCACTAGAGGTCATAGCCGCCATTTTGATGGGTGGCAGTGAGTAGGAATCACTCCTGCCCCATCAAACTCCAAACCACCAGTGATTTGAAAGATAGGCTGGGGGGGGGGGGCAGCGGCACTGAAAAGAGTTTAAGGATCCAAGATAATGCCAGTTTGTAAGGGAAGGTCAGATAGGCAAAGGGTTATCGATCCTTTTGGGGGTGGTTGACTGGGAGGGTAGATGTCAATTCTCTTTAGAAGGTTCAGATAAGAAGTGAAATGGAATGTGGGGTGTAACACTTTTCAAGCTAATTGGGCAGTGGGCTGAATATCTGACCTAGTCAATTACATTCTGCACAAAAGACAAATATAGTAATCAATGTCAGTGTCCATATAGGTGATGGCACTGAAAATTGAGGCCTTATCTATTATAAACCGCTTTTTTATCTTCAGAAGAAAGGTGGCATCTCAAATAAAGCGAACCATAAACCATAATTCAACCTGCAGCGGACAGTATTTTAAAAACTTTTGACCACCCCCAGCTGGGGGGTCAGATATAAATATTCTAGTATCTACGAGGCTTTATTGAGTACCAAAAAGAAGCACTTTCTCTCAAGGACAAGAGGTCATCAACTGAAGCAAAAGGAGGGGAACCCAAAAAGACTTTAACACTGAGAGGCAGGGGACCTGTGATTGAAGAGCAGACCGGGTGGATCACATGCTCATTTCTTGCCAAAATCTATTCGGTGATAATCAGCCTGCAGAGGACAGTGACAACTATGGGATAATCAATGCCAAGCTAGGTCCGGGCACAACTCATTGGACCTGGAAGCTATGTGGGTGCCGATGGATATTCAGGACTGCTACCCGCATACAAAACTTATCTCTCCAGTTTGGTAGGTGATACTGAATGTTGCCAGATTCCACATATTTTCTAGGACTGCCCTGACTCCACCCATGGACTGTCGAATATTCAATGGCACTGCCCAGTTCAGAGCTGCTGAATTCCTTCTCCCGGTACGTTAACTGGAGATTAAATGCACAGCAGCTTCTACTGCCTGCTTAAACCCTTCTGCATACAGTATCTTCCCCTATGTATTTTTATGAGCAACAGGAAATGACCCTCTTCTGTATGTGCTGGAGAGTTTCCTGATCTCAATGAGTCCTGTGCTATTATTGTCAAAATCTAGACCAGGGGGTGTCAAAGTTCCTCCTCGAGGGCCGCAATCCAGTCGGGTTTTCAGGATTTCCCCAATGAATATGCATGAGATCTATGTGCATGCACTGCTTTCAATGCATATTCATTGGGGAAATCCTGAAAACCCGACTGGATTGCGGCCCTCGAGGAGGGACTTTGGTGACCCCTGGCCTACAGGTTGTGCCTCTTGCGGCGAGAGGTATATCCTGTAGGCAATCAGTCGGCACCAGTGCCTCTCCTTCTTTCTGCACGTATTTCCTTCCGCCAGTGGGGACTGGCAGGTCAGGGCCCGTCTAGAGGGTCTTCGCGCATGCACAGACCTTGACATGATGACATCATGCATGCGCGTGACATCACTTTGTTGACATCTGTGCACTTCCAGATGCCTTGAACTGTGGCCACTACATTTAGTGTGCCACGACTTGACAAAGTTTGTGACACACTGTTTTAGGAGGATAATAAATATTTTTTAAATAAATAAATATAATTATAATTATTTAGGAAAAAGCTGACTACTTACAAGTTTGAGAGCTGATCTATCCCCGCATGGGACAACTGGCCCAGGTCCTGAGAAGGTAACACACCGCCAGCTCCATCTACAAGAATTTGTCTTATCATATCTTCATCTAGAAGATCAATGAAACAGAACTAGACGTCAAAAGGTTCCTCTCAACTCTGGACTCAGTTTTTACTGACACTTCCACACGTAGAACTCCCTGTCCCAGTCGTTTCAGGCTCCACGGTCCTGTTAATTCCCTGCTCTGGAGTGCGGCGGTCATTGCTGGCTCGGACTCCCTCCGATCCCTTCAGTCCTGGTGTGGCTACATTTGGTAAACACACTGCGTGGAAATAACCCATTTGTGTGCTGAACACGAGCGTTTTATCAATAAATTCAATCTGAAAGATACCCAGGAATGGTTATCGCATTTACTCGTGCTTCTAGCAAGGGGTGTTAGGATTTAACAAGAGGGGCCCATTAGTAACCAGTGATACTGGTGCCCCATCACAGGCTTAGAAAAAAAAAAAAATCCCTACTTTCTCTGACGTAGAGATAAAAGGCAAGCCCCTAAATCAGAATCCTGTATTTCCCAGATCACCCCAACTCCTCTGCGGAAAAAACACCTCATTTCTCTCTCTCACCTGAAGCAGTGAAATCTCTGTTTGAAGATGGGTTAAGGACCAGTGCCAGGCCATCCTCCTCAGTGGCAGGCATGGAAACATCAGTTCCAAGATGGTGGCTTGTTCTCCCTCTTTTCAGTTTCTGGATGGTACTGCCCATGACTGAAGCATCAGTGAGAAGATCAGGCCAGCTGAGCATGCCCTCATTTGAATACCACCTAATTAAGAAGTGAAATATTCTATCAGTGACATAGATTTTAGAATAATCAGGAATTTTCCAGCTACAGCGAAGCTAGGCACTTGGGACCTGGTGGACCTTCAGTCTGTAAACATCCTCAATGGCAAATCACCCCACTTCAGAGTGTCCAATATAAGAAAGAAGGCTAAAGGATCTCCGAAACCTGCTTGATTAAACACTCATGTGTAATTTCAAAGCTTCATGAGTAAGAATATTAATCATTGACCCTTGTTATCACTTCCTCCTTAATGTTTTGCTTAACACTTGCTGTTGTTCCCTAGTTATATAAATCACTTTTAATAAAACATTACAGTTAGTTTTAATGTGGAGAATCACTGGCCTGCCCAGACGGGACCCGTTTCACCATATAAGGCTTTGTCAAGGGTTCTAAAGGAGCTCATTCTACTCCCCTCAGCCGTCTCTTGTCCAAGCTGAAGAGCCCTAACCGTTTTAGTCTTTCCTCATACGAGAGGAGTTCCATCCCATTTATCATCTTGGTCGCTCTTCTTTGAACCTTTTCTAGCGCCACCATATCTTTTTAGGAAGGGCCAAGAAAAACGATCAGGATCTGCAGGTCCAAGATGGGAACCCTACTTTCACAATCCAGAACGTTCTCCCACATAATGAATAAAACGCCACTTTGGCAGCCGACATCTCCTTACCAGAATTCACTTTATAACAATCAAAATTCAAAGGTAAATTAGCTACTTACAGTTCAGTTCATGAAATAAATTACAAGTAGAAATGAGAAGTGAGCTGGTCACCTTTTGGAGTCTTCCAGAGAGCAGTCTGTTTTGGTTCGGTCCGAGAAGGCCTGTGTGTAAAGAAGAGTGGGATTTGTCAGGAATTACAATTATGGCATGACTGACCTGGGAATTCCTGCATTCTGTCTTTCTGCCAGTTCATATGTGCATAAATCCATTTGGGATATGCATTAGCTAGGTTCAGTGTCTGAACTCACCCATTTCAGAATGACACGGGCTCAAATTTTTCCCCGTCCCCGCGGGAACTCATTTTCCCGTCCCGTCGCCGTGAGTTCTTTTCCTGTCCCTGCCCCATTCCTGCAAGCTCCATCTTCATCTGCACAAGCCTCAAACACTTTCAAATCATAAATGTTTGAGGCTTGTGTAGGCTTGATTAATCTTACCATGCTAATGTAATTTTGAAAATTTTTTGTAATATCGCAGTCTCTTCCTCTGTAAACCGCTCTGAACTGTTTGTGGTATTGCGGTATACAAAAATAAAGTTATTATTATTATTAAGGCAGAACTTACAGGAATGGGATAGGGGCAGTGACAGTGACAAAACTTGCAGGGACAGGACAGGAATATTATGATTCCGCAGGGATGGGGACAAATTTGTCCCTGTGACAACTTCCCAGACCTAAATACGAATTGAAGCTATTAACCCTTTCCCTTCCCAGTTTCATCAGGGGCTTTGGCTGCAGTGAGGTTTGATATGGTGTCATAGCTCTTCTGCTGGCTGGTTCTTATACTGGACCAATACACAACATCTCAGCCCGCAGAAAATCAATGGACCAAGCTGGTGCCCAGACCCCTTTTCCATTGATTCACTTTGAATTAGACGTTTGAGGGATGTGCATGCAGAACATGTTGTTAGTTTGGAAAATGTGTTTGTTTCTAGTGTGCTTTGAACTGATTACATGGGTCTAATATTGTGTATTCATGTGCATTAAAAACTTTTTACACCCATTGGTTCATTTACCTACAATAATTCCTAAAACAATCCCAAAAGTCTGGAAATGGGCCATAAATAATAAATCCAAAACTCAAAGCCAACTTTTCTGTGTCCGTCCTGCTTCTGAGAGATATCCTTAGCCCCAGACAGCTTTCATTTCAGGACACCCACAATGAACATACATGAGATCTACATAAATTAGAACCTCTCTCCAGGGAAAAAGTGCTTGAGTACCTGAATAAATTCATGTAAACCGTTCTGAGCTCCCCTGGGAGAAAACTGAATAAAAAAAATACATCTGTTGTAGATTGCTGAAAAGCAGACTGAGATGCGTCTCAAGGACGGGCCTGAGAACCTCTGCCCTCATCTGCTTTGTACAATACAGCTGGTACAAGATCTTACATCAGGCTTCTCCAAGTTCCATCCTCAAGGCAGTGGCATAGCCAGACAGATGATTTTGGGCAGGCCTGAACCCAAACTGGGTGGGCCTCTCTCTCTCCCCCCCAGTCTGTGCAGCAGCCTCTCTCTTTCCTTTCCTTCCCTTCCCATCCCTCAGACTGTGCAGCAGCCTCTCTCTTTCCCTCCCTTCCCATCCCCCAGCCTGTGCATCAGCCTCTCTCTTTCCCTCCCTTCCCATCCCCCAGCCTGTGCATCAGCCCTTCTCTTTCCCTCCCTTCCCATCCCTCAGCCTGTGCAACAGCCTCTCTCTTTCCTTCCCTTCCCTTCCCATCCCTCAGACTGTGCAGCAGCCTCTCTCTTTCCCTCCCTTCCCATCCCCCAGCCTGTGCATCAGCCCTTCTCTTTCCCTCCCTTCCCATCCCTCAGCCTGTGCAGCAGCCCCTCTCTTTCCTTCCCTTCCCATCCCTCAGACTGTGCAGCAGCCTCTCTTTCCCTCCCTTCCCATCCCCCAGCCTGTGCATCAGCCCCTCTCTTTCCTTCCCTTCCCATCCCTCAGCCTGTGCAGCAGCCTCTCTCTTTCCTTCCCTTCCCATCCCTCAGACTGTGCAGCAGCCTCTCTCTTTCCCTCCCTTCCCATCCCCCAGCCTGTGCATCAGCCCCTCTCTTTCCCTTCCTTCCCATCCCTCAGCCTGTGCAGCAGCCTTTCCCTCCCTTTCCATCCCCCAGCCTGTGCATCAGCCCCTCTCTTTCCCTCCCTTCCCATCCCCCAGCCAGTGCATCAGCCCCTCTCTTTCCCTCCCTTCCTACCTCCCCAGCCCATGCAACAGCCAATCTCCTCCCCCCCCCAGTCTGTGCAGTATTTTGTTTCTTTTCAGGTCACCGGCGACTGACCCAGAAGCCTTCCCTCTGACACAAAATGTATTAGGAACTGTGGCTGCTGGGTGGATGGGCTTGAGTCAAAACTGGGACAGCCAGTGTGCTTTCATAATTAAATTGTAAACTCTTTTGAGAAGGGACCATTTCTTGTAGCGCTATAGAAATAATAAATAGTAACAGTAATCCCGTGGCTAAGCACCTGCATTGAGGGCCGCAAGCTGACCAGGTGAATATGCATGAGAGAGATCTTCATTCGATGGATGTAGTGGCATGCAAATATTCTCTGGCATATTCATCAGGGATACCTTATCCTGAAATCCTGGTCCACTTACGCCCTCAAGGCTTGAACTTGGACAAGGCCGTCAGTTTTCTTGGCCTGGCTGCAGCACAAGGCCTCATTCTTGTCGGACACAGAAATACACCTGCTTTGTCCTGACAGTTTTATTAACTACAGATAGAAACCTCTAAGAACATATTACTAAAAGACATTCATCCTCCTGACAGAAATGTGGTCTAATGGCTCTGTAGTGGAGAAGAAGCAGAGAAAAATACGTTTAAACATGAGGCATGAGGGAGAGGTACTGAACCCGGTGACAGGAGGCTTTCAAGAAATTCTCAATCAAATCTTTACCCTCCTCTACCATTACAGGGGTTTGCGATTAAAGATGCAGGTACATAGAACCATGTCAGCTTATAACTAATACAGTGTGGAGTGACGATGGTCCTGAAATGATATGTGTGGGAGGAACTAGCTGGTTGGGTTTTGGGTCTCTAGCCGTTGGCTAACATGACTGGGAGGGATAGGCTGTTTGGATTGTGAGTATCTCTGTTGCTTTTTTTAATCCATGTCTGCATCCCATCATTTTATTTAGTAGAATTTTGCCCCTATCTAGGTCTGTATTAGTTATAAACCAAAGAAAATTGACCTCAGAAAATGCACAGAGAAAAAAATCCAAGAGAAACCAAGAAAAACACTATGGAGTAACGATGGTTCTGAAATGGACTTTAATGAAAGAATCAAAGTTCCAAATATACAATAAAACAATCCACATGAAAAATGAATAATCCACATAGAAATCAAAAGGACCTAGTCCGCTTCTGGCGCAGGACCCAACACAGGCCGTGTTTCGACAAGAAGTCTTCTTCAGGGGTCCCTAAAAGTCCTATGATGATGAATACGTGGAAGAACTGGGATGTGGAGAGACGAATGCTGCAGGAAACCACATCCCAGTTCTTCCACGTATTCATCATCATAGGACTTTTAGGGACCCCTGAAGAAGACTTCTTGTCGAAACACGGCCCGTGTTGGGTCCTGCGCCAGAAGCGGACTAGGTCCTTTTGATTTCTATGTGGATTATTCATTTTTCATGTGGATTGTTTTATTGTATATTTGGAACTTTGATTCTTTCATTAAAGTCCATTTCAGAACCATCGTTACTCCACAGTGTTTTTCTTGGTTTCTCTTGGATTTTTTTCTCCGTGCATTTTCTGAGGTCAATTTTCTTTGGTTTATAACTAATACAGACCTAGATAGGGGCAAAATTCTGCTAAATAAAATGATGGGATGCAGACATGGATTAAAAAAAGCAACAGAGATACTCACAATCCAAACAGCCTATCCCTCCCAGTCATGTTAGCCAACGGCTAGAGACCCAAAACCCAACCAGCTAGTTCCTCCCACACAAATCATTGCATAGATATAAGGAGCGAGTGGGGTGCAGTGGTTAAAGCTACAGCCTCAGCACCCTAATGTTGGGGGGTCAAACCCACACTGCTCCTGGGAGGACAGTATAGAAAAATAAAGAATTGGATCACCTGTGTTGGTGTGAAGACTGTGGGGATCCTCAGGATTTGCACCACTAATGAAAGTGAAATTGCGCAGAGTCCTGCGATGCTTTTTCCTGGTCAAACCCAATCCACACTGCTGCCTCCCCTCCCCTAACCTCAACCTTAGGGATGCTTCCACAGTAAGCAGTTACAGCACTTGCGCCTGGTAGGGGTTTCAGGGGGGGGGGGAATAATTAAAACAACATTTCCCTGGGTAGCTGGTTCTGAGGCCCAAACAAGCAGTTGTCTTCCGTCCTTACCTGTCCATGGGCTCCAGAAAATGTTATGAACGAGCTCTCCATGATGGAGGACTCCAGACAGTTATCGATCTCTACAGACTGCTGGTCAAAATAGTTTAAAGACTGACTGATGGACGTCTGGAAGAGAGCACACGACAGGAGAGAGGCAGTTACCATTTCTCAACTGAAGGAAAGGGCTTCTGCTGGCAGCACGCATTAAGCACCGCCATTTACGAACATTGTTCTATAACAAGCCATCTAATTGCAAGGGATGTACCATATATACTCAAATATAAACCGAGATTTTTGGACCAAAACAAATGGTCCCAAAATGGGGGTCTCTGTTTATATTAGAGTCTCCCCCTCCCCACTGCTGCAGCAACCCCCTTGAACTGGCAGGCATTTGCTGCCGCAATCAGTGCATGCCCGCACCCCAACCCCCACCAGGACATCAGCTACTGCTCCCTCCCAAGCCAGAGGAACATCCACACCCATGCCCACAGCCCCGTCCGCACCCCGCTGGAACTTCAGCTAGTGCTCTTTCCCTCCCTACCAAGCGAGATTGGCACTCCTCCAGGCCTACAGTGATCTCCTGGTGGTTTAATGGTACAGTGATTCCCACTTGCTCCTGCTCATTCTTCCTCTGCAGTAAAAATGGCAACTGGGACTTCCAGCAGCAGTCACGTGAGGCTCCCAGTAGCCCCAACACGTCGAGAGATGACCAGGAAATCACAGTAGACCCACAACGCCTCTGCTTACAGGCCATTCTTTTACCTACGTGTCTGCCACCCAGTTTGTAAAACCTGATTTCAGCTGGTAGCACATCATTTTCACCCATGCAAATGGATTTGGAAATTACTCTCTTGGAAAGTAATTTTATAAACTTCTTCACATGTAACACCAGGTTTTATTGAGTAAAAGTATGTGAGGTGAAAAACAGCACATGTCCCTGAGAAGAATTTGGGAAGAGTCACAAAGCACGTTTTCTTGATAAAATACGCACAGATCATACCAGTGCAAATGTCCATGGCTTCAATCTAATCTTAGTTTCTTCTCGTCTATCCCTACATGTTCTGCCCCCATTTACTGTGGGCATTTTCTCAGTTCTCAGTTCTTGTATAAATATATGCTGTATCCCGGACCTTTTGTAAGATTCTATATGCTTTTTGTAAGTTTCTATATAAGGTATCCCGGACTTCAACATATTGTAAATCGCGGACTGTCCAGCTCTCTTCAGTGTGAACCGCCTAGAAGTCTCATGACTAAGGCGGTATAGAAGAATAAAGTTATTATTATTATTAAAGTATATGAGTAATGAGTATTTATTCTAAGATGTGTAAGCAAAGTGGACTCAAATCCCCAGAAAGCCAGGCTGCAACTAGAGAGCTTAAGTCGGCCCTTCTTTAGCTTCTGGGAGAGAACTGTATCCATTTTGTAAGATACATGAAAACTTGGGCCTAGCATTGTCCTTTCACCAGGTTTCACCCTTTATTTCCGCTAGTCTAATACAGCTTAGGTTCAATATCTAAGTCTGGAGCACAGTGTTATTTCCTACAAGGTGTGTGGAGACACTCCCAGCTTTCCCTTTTAAAGGGTATGCTGGTAGCATAAGAAGATTCTCTATACAAAGTTGGACTACCTTGAAATCGTGACTGTTTATTCTTTACTTCAAGTTATTAAAGAAAGCTGTTCAAAAAGAGTCTGGCTGATAACACGAAGGTTACAGAAGCAAGGGTTAACTGAAAGGGATCCTCGGAAAAATACCAAACTAATTCAGTGAGTTCAACTTAGGAATCAAGGAAACTCTTATATCTTGGCATCCCAAGTCCTCTAAATTTTCTTCACACTTCTTCCTCTAACCCTCTGTTGTAGTTCCTTCCTATTTCTCCTACTGTAAATCACGTCGAGCTCTACGAACGTGGAGATGATGCGGTATACAAACCTAAGGATTAGATGAGATTAGCTGTGCGTAGCCATGAGGAGTCCCTGCTTTTCAGTACAAAACCTGAGGAGGTTTCAGTGAGATTTTATGGTAAAGATTGTCCAGTAAAGCGGTTCCCAGCACACTACTATTTTGTAATGGTTCATTGTTTCTATGTGTCTTTAGACAAGACTACAAATAAGCACCTTCTTTCCCTCTTAACCTAGGTGCCCCGTTATGAAATTGTTCCAGGGAAGTTAATAAAAGCTAATGAAGATGTGTTTTATAGGCGAGGGTCATTTCTTACCTTACTGCGGGCCATCCTGAAGAGGAATAAGATGATGAGGTACAAAGGGTAGATGATAACGCTGGAGACCATGCCAACAGCCACTGTGTCTACCGTGACAGGCATCAGCTGAGAGACAGCCTTGCTACTAGCAGGAAGACAAAAAGACAGTAGCCATCACATTTCAGTATACAGGATCTTGACAAAAATTTCCGTGACATAAGAACACAAGTGTTGCCACACTGGGACAGACCAAAAGTCTGTCAAGCCCAGTATTCTGGTTCCAACAGTGGCCAGCCCAGGTCTCAAGTCCCTGGTAAGATCTCATAAAAGTAACACAGGTTTTATACTGCTTATCCTAGAAATAAACAGTGGAATTTCCCAAACCCATCTTAATATTGACTTATAGACTTTTCTTTTAGGAAATTATCCAAACCTTTTTTAAATCCTGCTAAGCTAACTGCTTTTACCACATTCTATGGCAACGAATTCCAGAGTTTAATTACATGTTGAATGAAAACATATTTTCTCTGGTTTATTTTAAATTTACTACTTAGTAGCTTCATTGCATGCCCCCTAGTCCTAGCATTTTTTAGAAAGAGTAAACAAGTGACTTGCACCTGCTCCACTCCAATCAGTATTTTATAGACCTCTATCATATCTCACCTGGGCTTTCTCCAAGCTAATGAGCCCTTGTACTCCAGAACTTCCTGTCCTCATGTTCTAGAGCTTCCTTTCTGCACATTCTAGAACTTCCTGCCCCCTCCTCTATTATAGAGCTTCTTTCTCTCTTCCAAAACAAGTTACCTTTTTATACATTATTTATTTATACCTTTGAGATATCTGAATTTCTCAATCATATTTTCTGTCTCTGTTTTATACATATTAAAGTGTCATGCCATATGATTTTTGATATGGACCATTATACAGAGAAACATAGAAAATGACGGCAGATTAAGACCACACAGTCTATCCAGTCTGATCATCGATATCAGCTACTGAGAATTGGAAGGACTATTCTCTCTAAGCTGAGCGGGGGTCCTCCAACTGCACTGCTGCCATTGCGGAGTGGTGCTTGGACTCCTGCAGAGCTGGCCTGTCCATCGCTATTGAAAATGCGATCGTGAAACAGCACCCCCCACTGGCAGGGCTGTAGGTGGAAGCCTCCTACTCAGAGGGAACAGTGATCGGAAGCCCTTTGCACCTGTCCTGTGATTTCATCATCTCCACCACTTCATCTTCAAGTTTATTTTACACTTGATAGACTGCAATGGGAGAACATCTATGCAGTTTACATAAAATAAAAGACAGAACCACAATATCAGTAGTAAAAGAAAGAAAAATGGAATGTATAAGAATTAAAAACTGATCGTGTGCCTATTGTTTCAGGTCAGGGTCTGACATGTCTCCTGCATCCTTTATATTTCATTGGTCATTTGCATCTGTAAACAGAAAAATTTTGAATAATGTTTTAAAGCGTTCAAGGTTTTGTTCTATTCGAATGTAATTTGGAAGAGCGTGCCACAGTTGAGGACCAATGACTGCAAAAGAACGATCTCTAGTGGACAAATATAGCAGCAGGAAGGAGTGGTGCAGTGGTTAGAGCTACCGTCTCAGCACCCTGAGGTTGTGGGTTCAAATCCCACGCTGCTCCTTGTGACCCTGGGCAAGTCACTCATTGATAGATTGTGAGCCCACCAGGACAGAGAGGGAAAAATGCTTAAACCACTTAGGCAGTATATCAATACCTTAAAAAAATAAAATATACTATTTGTCTGATTGATGGAATTACTAAAATCGAGTGTATTGAATAATAGGGTATTCAGTAATTATCTAGGTATGCTGGTGATCGATTATAGCGTGTTTTGAAAACCAAAAGTATGATTTTATACATCAAACGATATTATCGGTAGCCAGTGCGCCAATTTCAACCACGGTGTAACATGGTCAAATTTCTTTTTTCCTGTTCTTCATTTTATTGCAGTGCCCTGCTCTCCTTTTGGAGGTGGTAAAGATGAAGTGTGGTCTCCAGGACCGGAGTACGGACTCAGTCCGCATTGCTTCCTCTTTTACATTCGTTAACGCTTTCTCTGTCAACCCAGCATCCACCTGTCTCTGGCCACTGCCTTGTTGCATTCCTTTCTTCTACTAATGTCATCATCATCCCAAGATCCTTTGCTGCTTAGCACACATTTTGTTCCTCAGCCCCTGTTTTCACTTTTTGGGGAATTAACAAATTTTTATTGAAAAAGAAAAAAAAAACAAAAAAACATGACACACATAATAAATAGCAAGTTGAGACTCAAGCGGTAAACAGTGTGACAGGGTGAGGTTCCTGTCACGAGCCAGCAGAGGGAGCCTGAGCTGTATGCAACTCATTCGTATAAGATCTTACAAAGGCTGCTGGGAGCTGTACATTCACCCTGAGTAAAGTAAGGAGCTGAAAAGGACAGTTCCCAAGCTGAGAGCTGAGAAGAACAATAGCTTCTTCGGGAGTCTGGTGACCCTTGGGAGGAAGAATGCTGGCTTCAGCCTAACTCATGAGAAAGGCCCTGCCTACTTGATAGAAACTGAGGTAACTAGAGAGCACTCAGGAGAGCCCTCAGAGAAACAGTACCTGAAGGACCAGTCCTCAAGAAATGACCAGTGAATAGAAGGTCTGTGGGAAGGACCAGAGTATTGGAGGAGTCCTAGCTGACTGTAGCTGGTGGAGAGACCAGTGGGCAAGACTGAGCTGAGGAGTGAAGTAGCTGAAAGGCCCAGTAGAGCTGGGGTGACCAGGAGAGTACCCCTGGCTTGACAACCAATGGAGGGAACTGTGAAGAGCATCCAGGAACGGTGGGGACCCAAAAGGTCGGGGAGTAAGGGACCAGTGGTGTCCCCACAAGTAGCTGGAAGAGCTGGGAGAGTTCAAGGTAGAAAGGCTGAGGGGGACTGGTGAGTAACTGGCGGAGAGATCGGTAAATGGTACCAGGAGTTGTGAGAGGACCCCCTAGGAAGCAGCCTGATAACCTAGAGAGGTGGCCCGAAAGTGAGTGACCAGTGGTGACCAGAAGTACTGGTAAAGAGGTGGCCTATGAGACCAGGGAGTTTGTGTCTGAAGAACAGACTGAACAGGAAAGAAGATCGGAAGTGCCTGGGGAGTGGAGAGGTGATGGGTAGCGACCGCTCGGCCCAATCACATGATCACACAGAGGCTCAATGATGATGTTTTCTAATTCAACCCTATTCAATACACTAATTTTCCTAATTGTCTAAACAGAAACACAGGGCTGTGCCAAGGTCTTTTGATACTTTTAAGCACTGCTAATTTAGAAATAATTTAATAGCCATAATAGTTCGAGGCGGTTTACAATAAGAAGAGCTGGACAATCAGTGAAAATAGGCACACTGTAAAGTCGTCAAGTACAAGTAGGCAGGGTACTAAGAAGGCTTGAGAGATCTTGGTTACAAATTGGTTAGAGTAAAAAGGGAAGGGCTTTAAGAGATCTTAGGTTACAAATTTGATGTACAATTTAGGGCATTCTAAGGCCTTTCTACACGGACTTCTCCAAGATCATATCTGAATCTCCCATAGGCCTTTGCTGACAGCAACCAATAACTAATCCTCAGCCCCTCACCCCAAATGCACGTCTCTGCTCGTTTACGGCTGCCTCAGTGAATCTTCTTGTTTTAGCCTAGAGTTTCTTCTCTTAGGCCACGATGTTCTGAAGCTTACCCTACAACTAAGACTGGTTGTAGCCAGACGAGCTTGCGAGTTAAACTAAAGGGTTCTCGGTGGCTTTTACTGATCACTGTAGCAGCCACTGAGAACCCTATGCAAATAAATTACAAGGAGTTTGTTAGTATTAAAATGAGCACAGCAAGGAATGCCCCTCTTTCACCATGCCAATTTTCCAGCAGGCGACTTCAGAAGGCGCAATTTGCTTGAATGTCAAAAGTCTGCAAGAGTGGTTATGGGCGCAAGACACCCCCCCCAAACACGCACAACAGCTGCATCCAAAATCGCGGAAACTCCCCCCCAAAAAGACTGCTGAACTTCTGCTATAGCAAAAGAGGCTTTGGCTGTAACTGCTTAAAGTTTGCCGCTCCGGCGATCACAGCCCTACGCTCTACTGAGCTCTGCCTACTGCTGAGCTCTTGCGTGCAAACGCCAGACACGGTCTTCCCACTTTTCCTGCCGATGCACAACACAGACTGTGTGAAATTGCTCTGACACACATTGTTTTCCAGGCAGTGCCAGGACTTCTGTGCATCTGCCCCTTACTTTTCAACCTCTAGGCCAGTGGTTCTTAACCTGGGTTCGACCGAACCCCAGGGGTTCGGTGAGTCAGTCTCGCGGGTTCGGCGGAGGTCAAAACACACCTCCGACTCATATAGCGCTTCGGTCACGTTCAATCATCTATCAGTTATTCAGTGATTTTGATCAAGACTGATCGTGTACTCGGTTTCTTGATCTATCAATCTGTAACTAATGCCTTATATACATCCATCAATTCCTGATCAAAATTTGTGATTTAACTGATAGATGATTGAACGTGACCGAAGCGCTTATGATTCGTGATGATACGCCCCGCTTGTCCATAATTGGCTGCAGGTGATCACGCAACATCGCTTGGCCTATCTGTGCTGCAGGGGATTTGATGCGCACAGTAGTCGAATTGTAACTGTTGTGATGGTACGTCGTGTGATACCTATCTTAATATTTTAATCCCTTACTAACTATGTCGAGCAAAATACGAAAGTGATCGGACGAATATGTACAATATGGATTCACATGTATAACGGAACGTGATGGGAGTCAGCGTCCTAATTGCATGATTTGCAATGCCAAGTTGAGTAATTCTAGTCTAGCTCCAGCAAAACTAGGGCACTTGCCAAGGTAAAGCCGCGCATTTCTGAACTGGTCTCTGAGAGGCAACAGCAGAAGTCACACTGATTTGCAGTAAATTTCATTATTGTGTTATTATTATTCGAAATATAGGAGAACTTTTTTTTTCAAAATTGATATTATTTTTTCCCTCACTGTATACCTATGTTTTGAATTTGTAAAAATCATATTTTATTTTTCCAATAAAGAAGGGTTCGGTGAACACGCTTATGAAACTGGTGGGGTTCAGTACCTCCAACAAGGTTAAGAACCACTGCTCTAGGCAATCTTAAACAGCAGGAGCAATGTAGATCATCCACCACTAGGGGTCTCCATGCATTCACCCTCCCTCTCTCCTTCTTCATGTCTCTGATGGAGGTTAATAATGGAAGCACAAGAAAGTTCATGGGTAAAATTGTCCTTGATAAGGGTAGGGGTTAGGGTTACCATATGGCTCCAGAAAGAGGAGGATGGATTGAGACATCCAGGTTTTACTTCCATTGGTTTCAAAAGAAGTAAAACCCAGATGTCTCAATCCTTCCTCCTTTTTCTGAAGCCATATGGTAACCCTATGTAGGTTTACCAGACATCTAGGAAAACCCACACGTGTCCTCTTTTTAAAGGACTGTCTGGGTGCCCATTTTTTTTTTTATAAATGGGGGAGTCTGTCCAAGTTTAGCCATCTCTCCCGATTCCCTCACCTACCTGCTCCCCAGCCGCTGTAATTTAATCTGTAATGAGGTGAACCTGCTGCCGCTGGCCTGCCCTGGAATCCGCCTTCATACAGGTACCACCTATGCGGGAACAGGATGTCGCCGCAGAGAGGCAGCTTCCAGGGCAGGCTGGCGGCACCAGGCTCACCTTGTTGCTGATGCTGGCTGTCTCAAGATTAAATTACAGTGGTTGGGCCCAGGGAGGATGTAGGTGGGGGAGTTGGAGCTAGAGAGTTCATGAGGGGAAGAAGCATCCGAGGTTGGAGGAGGGAGGGAAGGGGCTGGAGAAACAGCATGGAAAGGAGAGAGTGCTGGCAAAAAGAGCATGGAGTAGGGTAGTGCCGGTGGGAGGGGAGAGAGAGAAACAGCAGGAGAAGAGGTTGGAAGGAGAGAGAGAAGTACTAAAACGGTCCAGAGGAACCAAGGAAAGGGGTGAAGTGTAGGCGGGGCTGTGGGTAGAATGTGGGTGGGGTCATATGTAGCCGGTAGAATTCACAGTTTTGTAGGAATGTGATGTGAGTTTCTGCAAACAGTCCATATTTCACCCAGGACCCTTTTTAAGTCCCTGTTGAGCTGAGGCCAAAGTCTCTGTGACAATTCCCCTGATCCGTTTGATAGTTAACGACCTTGTCTTATAATGCACAGTCTGCTGGTGGCTGAACAGAAATTCTCATGCGACACTGGACTTACCCATGACTGCCGTTCCCAACAACTCCATACCAGACTGTGTTGGCGCCAAAAAAGAGGAAGATGAGCAGTGTGCAGCAGGTGGCCCTCTGGACACGGGTGAAGCGGCTGCGAGGGGGTCGATCCCACAGGGAAAGCCATATGTGATTCTCTGAAAATCCCCTCTCCAACTCTGCTCTGAAGATCCGCGAGAACCTCCTCAGCTCCATCTCACCTGAGTGAAGAGGAAAAGGCCAAAGGTGAAGAGGAAGATTCCCGTGCAAAACCCAGAGAATAAGAACATAAGAATAGGCCTACAGGGTCTGACCCAGTCAGGCTATTCTTATGTTCTTAATTTGGTTTCAGCACAAGCTTTACAACCGAGCAATGATGAATAATTAGTTTGCTTTTTTCACATCTGTTATTCTGATGCTCCTGTCCAGTTATTTTGACACTTTTTCCCTGCTTGAAAAGGTCGAGTCCTGATTTCCTTTTCAGCTTCTTCCTCACAACAATGACCTGCTCTAACTGAACACCATGAGTCGTGTGTGGGGACCGCTCAGGCACCCGCCACAGCGTGACACTAAACGTGGCCTTCTCATTCCAAGGGGACCACATGAAACTAACCTTGCTCTAGGCCAAGTCCTTTATGCCCTCTGTACTGTCTTTTGTCTAATAAAATAGAGTCATTTCAACTTTCAGTACCAAACCCCTTCTCCTCCCTCAGATATTTCCTTCCAAATTAAGTGTGACACTGTGAGCTGGAAGGGTTTATAAGAACAGTTTTACGTTTCAAGTTTTATTCAAATTTGACAGTGCAATTAATAAGAAAACTTGCCAACACCCAAATCTTCCATCTAGGCTACGCCGTACCCAAAAAGAGCAGCCGCTACGCACAATCCTTAGGAACATGGAAAGAACCTTGGACCGTAGCACAGGTACCAATGGGTTTTCAGGATTTCCCAAATGAATATGCTCTATTTGCATCCAATGGAAGCAGTGCATGTAAATAGGTCTCATGCAAATTCATTGGGGGAAATCCTGAAAACACGACTGGACAACCTTGCTCTAGTCAAGAGCCCCTCTTGGCCACTCACTTGCAGCAAAGATTTCCTTCTCAACCATGTGATTGTCACCTTCCCTGTCCACCGACAGCCAGTCGTTCACCAAGAAGAAGTGAGTCTTACTGCTCTGGAGGTCTCGAATGATGACATGCTGCAGGTACCAGGAAGGGCTGAAACCTGCGATGAAGGGAGACAGAGGATGCACAGTGTCAGGGCGGGAGCTGCACAGACTAACAGAAGGCAAATAGGATGAAAAACAGGAATTCCTTCACTTGGAGGCAGAGACACCAGCAGATGGCAGCAGAGTTCATAAACTGCACAATGTAGACGGCTCTCACTGAACTGTGAAGAGCTGCTTGTGGCACTGAGTCCACTACTGGGCGTGACATGATGCCAGTGGTGTAGTAAGAGGGGGTTGAGGAGGGATGTTCCACCCTGGGTGATATGTTGGTTAGGGCTCCTCTCCACCCCTTCTACCTATTTCCACTCCTCCCCTCACCACGTACATGCCCCCCCCCACCACGTACACGCTCTCCCGCTGTGTTACACACAGGAAGTGACATCAGAGGGAGAGCTGCCGGGGTCTCGAGGTATGGGGGAAGGGAAGGGGGAGGCGTGAACGATACAGCTTGGACATCCTGTACCTTTGTTGTCATGCCAGATTCTGATTTTCCACAGACTCCCCAGGTTCTTCTCGGTGGCAATCTGAAACACATCCAAGCTGTTCCTGTGGAAAGGGTTTTTCCCGTCCAGATGTCTGTGGCCACTTTTATCTTCAGTTCCAAACAAACTGATTCCAACATGGGCTGTTGTACCTGAAAGCAGAGGGACAGTCACTCCACTGGGAGACACTCCTAAATATCCCAATTCCCTTATCAGGTTGCACCTAATGCTGATCACTGCAATGACCACACGGATGTAACCACACTTCACAATTTCTCTACTAATTCCTATCATTCTGTCTGCTCAGTGTGTGACAGTGACCAAAAAAAAATAAAGCCAATAGGATTTATGAGGGAAAGATTAGAGAATAAAGCAAAGGGTATCATTATTTATGTATTTTAAAAAGTCTATTCCACACTAGCTGCCATTCTAGGCAGATTGCAATTAATCAAACACAAAAATTTGAATTATATCGATACATAACAGTCATTTTATATCTAGAACCATTTACTGCATTTCAAAATCTGTTCCAATCAATTCAGGCAACATATCGAGGCATTCAAGACTTTGTCCCAAAAGCTCTCTCCAATAAAATCGTTTTCAAACCCTTTTGTCTCTCCACGGTGCTTTACTCTTTTAGGATCTGAAGCGGCCACTCCTGGAAACGATACTGGGCTTGATGGACCTTCAGTATGAGCATTGAGTGAAATTCTGTTCACTATATCTAAAAAAAAACAACCCAAAAACAGAGGAACTGGAAAAAGTACAAAGAAAGGTGGTCAAAATGATCAAAGGGTCCCCCTGTGAAGAGGCTGAAGCAGCTCGGGTTCTTCAGCTGGAGAAGAGACGGTCGAGGGGTGGTCTATAAAATCCCGAGTAGAGGGTAGAAGACTAGGGGACACGCAATGAAGTTACCAAGCAGTACATTAAAATAAATCAGACAAATGATCCTTTTACTCAATTCCAAATTCTCATAATAAGATGCAAATGATGTGGTCCATCCTTTCTGTCCAATAAGGGGGGCCAAAGCTGTGCCTCCACTTTGCACAAGTTCGACTTCCTCAGGGTTAAACACTGGCATCATGCCACATTCATTGCTGGAGGATGTGGTAAAAGCCCTTAATATAACTAAATTCCTAGAGGAAAATCCCGGGGATCTGGAGCCTGGAATCTATTGTCCTCTCTGGGGACCTGGATTGGCCACTGGGCTAGATGGACCTTTGACCTGACCCAGTGTGGCATCCTCTTTTGACACATCACAACTTTCTTGGTTCACTTCTGCAAACTCTTACACTATCACATTCCCTCTTTTCTTCTTAATTGATATATTCACAATCCACAATGTCACGTTGTCCTTTTTCACAAAATCCATCCAGCTTTCTACCCTTCTTTCTATCTTTCTTTATCTTGGGGGTAATCGTCAGTGAGGACATGAAGTCTGCCAATCAAGTGGAGCAGGCTTCGTCCAAGGCAAGACAAATCATGGGCTGCATACAAAGGGGTTTCGTCAGTCGTAAGGCGGAAGTCATTATGCCATTGTATAGATCCATGGTGAGGATCTATACAATGGCATACTGGGATACTGTGTGCAATTCTGGAGGCCGCATTATCGCAAGGATGTGCTGAGACTGGAGTCGGTGCAAAGAATGGCCACCCGGATGGTCTCGGGACTCAAGGATCTACCATACGAAAAACGGCTTGACAAATTACAGCTATACTCGCTCGAGGAGCGCAGAGAGAGGGGGGACATGATCGAGACGTTCAAGTATCTTACGGGCCGCATCGAGGCGGAGGAAGATATCTTCTTTTCCAAGGGTCCCACGACAACAAGAGGGCATCCGTTGAAAATCAGGGGCGGGAAACTACGAGGTGACACCAGGAAATTCTTTTTCACTGAAAGAGTGGTTGATCGCTGGAATAGTCTTCCACTACAGGTGATTGAGGCCAGCAGCGTGCCTGATTTTAAGGCCAAATGGGATCGGCACATGGGATCTCTTCACAGGGCAAAGGTAGGGGAGGGACATTAAGGTGGGCAGACTAGATGGGCCGTGGGCCCTTATCTGCCGTCTATTTCTATGTTTCTATGTTTCTATCTTTCCTATTTCTTAGGACCCCAGAAGAAGGTCTTTCACAACCAAAACACGGCCTGTGTCGGGTCTATAGCACAAACATTTTACTGTGTTTTCTATTGTGTTTCATTTAGATTTTTATCTGCACCTCGTTCAAAAAAGGCCACAGTTCTCTCGGTTTTTGCTCTGCTGTCTTTTTGTGGAATTCCTTTGTTCTCTATTCTTATGCTCCTACTTAGAGGGGAATCACCAGGCACAGCTCTAACCATCTTATTGGGCAGATTAGACCACCCAGGTTCTTATCTGCCATCATCTACCAGGTCACTATGTCACACAAGAACTGTGTTACTAGTGTCAGCAGCATCACTGGCCTGTGGGTCAGAGCTCAGGAAGGTGGTGAAGGAACAGAAAGGAACAGCTCAGTCTGTTTCTTTTCAACTTCTAAAGCATACATTTAGCAGAGGTACATCAGAAGCGTTCAGGTATTCAGCACAACTAAGTGGTAGATTTAAAACAAACCGGAGAAAATATTTCTTCACACAAAGTGTAATTAAACTGTGGAATTCATTGCCAGAGAATGTGGTGAAATCAGTTAGCTTAGCGGGATTTAAAAAAGGATAATTTCCTAAAAGAGAAGTCCATAGGCCATTATTGGGGGGTATTGATGGGAGACAGCAGACTCGAGAGAGACTTGGGTGTGCTGGTGGATGCATCACTGAAGCCATCTGCACAGTGCGCAGCAGCCTCGAAAAAAAGCCAACAGGATGCTGGGCATCATAAAAAAGGGCATAACAACCAGAACACGGGAAGTCATCATGCCATTGTATCGAGCGATGGTGCGTCCGCATCTGGAATACTGCGTTCAGTACTGGTCGCCGCACCTCAAGAAGGACATGGCGGTACTCGAGAGAGTCCAAAGGAGAGCAACGAAAATGGTAAAAGGGCTGGAACACTGCTCATACGCCGAGAGGCTGGATAGGCTGGGACTCTTCTCTCTGGAAAAAAGGAGGCTCAGGGGAGATATGATAGAGACCTTCAAGATCATGAGGGGCATAGAGAGGGTGGATAGGGACAGATTCTTCAGACTGAAGGGGACAGCAAATACAAGGGGTCATTCTGAGAAACTGAAGGGAGATAGGTTCAGAACAAATGCAAGGAAGTTCTTTTTCACCCAGAGGGTCGTGGACACTTGGAATGCGCTACCGGAGGAAGTGATCAGGCAGGGTACGGTCCAAGGATTCAAACAGGGATTGGACGGATTCCTGAGGGATAAAGGGATCATGGGATACTGAGGGAGGAGCTGGGATGTAACAAAAGTATAGAAAGTTTGTCAGGTAATGAGTATAAACCAACCAGGTCGTGCATGTGCAGGACCGGAGGGCTGGGACTTCGATGGGAAGGCAGGACCAAATTGGGAGGCCAAGGTGGCAGGGGAGCCCCTTCAGATGATTCAGACAGGTCGTGATCTGTTTGGGCCGCCGCGGGAGCGGACTGCTGGGCAGGATGGACCTATGGTCTGACCCGGCAGAGGCACTGCTTATGTTCTTATGTTCTTATGTTCTTAAGATGGGTTGGGGAAATCCGCTGCTTATTCCGCCGACATCACTTCTGGGTGCCACACAGAGGAAGTGATTTTGGAGGAAGAGCCGAAGTGGTTGCGAGAAGCACATTGTTGACCGCTGCAAACAATTTCAACTAGAGGTATGGGGGAAGTGAAGGGGGAGTTGAGGGGGGACAGAGATGAAGGTGGGGGAGGGGGGTACCACTGTCCCCTCGCTACGCCACTGCTTGTTAGCAAAGAACTGAAATGAAAGGGCTGACGGATTAGATTCAAGTAGCAGCAGAACCTTATTTTGACATGTGAATCATTTTGGTACACTTCTCCCTCCATATTCGCGGTTTCAGCATTCGCGGTTTAGATTATTCACGGTGTTTAGCTTGCTGGCTCCTCCCCCCAAATGACTTCAGCTTACATAGAGAAATCGCTGATTCCCAGCCCTTTCTTCATGGTGTTTTGCCTCTCCTTCAGGAACAGGCCAGGTCTCCCACCGTGTTATTCACGGTTTCACCATATTCACGATGGTTTTGAATAGAAAACAGTGAATAACCTATGAAAAAGTTATTTGCGGTTTTTCTGTATTTGCGGTTCTGTTAATCCCCTAACACAGCGAATATGGAGGGAGACGTGTATAATGTCGGACTCCCACAGCCCATGTTAATAAAAGCGCCTGATGAAGCGGCTAGGAACTGGGCGTTGTCAGCATAGCTATCGCTACCATTCAGCATTTTTAGTTGGCATTACTTATGTCAGAGAAGGCCTATGGGAAATTCTATCAATCTGACTCTGGCATGTGAATGCAGATAGACCCTGAGGGCAGGGAGACGGTTTTAAGTAGCCCTGATTGAATCATGACTAGCTAATGTCTGATTAAGAGGGTGCTTAGGACAATGGGTCCAGGTGCACAGATCAAGAAGATAGGCTGCTTGAATGGGACAAAGAAGCCAGAGACTAATCCCATCTACCATGCCTGCAAGTACCACACCCTCCTTAGCAATTAAATTAACCATTGTTTCAAACAGTTTACAAATTCTAAACAGTTTCTATACACAGAATAAGATTCCAAGCTATAAAAGCCTCCTCTGCAACACACAAAAATCTCTCTATCAATCTATCTATCTATCTCTTGGCTCTCTTGTTCTTTCTTTCTTTCTCTCTCTGGCTCTCCCTAGAACTTCAGACTCTCTGTCTCTTTGCCTCTGAACTATGTAAGGCAGGGAAACTGCTTTGCTCTCTATTTACCGTAATTGTAATGCTTAATTGTTGTAATGCCTATGAATACTACTTTTCTGTAAGCCTATTTCTATAATATATTCTTTATGCAATCACCTCTGGCTGTGCCTCTTTGATTCTACTTCCTGGTGAGTCATCTGTGAGGGAACTGAACCTGGGACATGGCGTTTGTAAGGGCGCCTCTCAAGTGGGGGCCACTAACAAACCTGACAAGCGTCAGATAAGGCAGGATTTGATTCAGAGGCACATTTAATGCTTGAGCCTCCGTTTCAGGACTAGTCCTTTTTAGTTCTGTTTTTTTAGCCGAACTTTGGATACTATTTCTTCTGCTTCCTTTTGTTTTCTCCGTTTATATTCTTTCCTATTTTTTCTATTGTGGTTCTTCCCCTCCCTAGTCTCTGTTTCATAATGTCTGTAAACATTTGTAAAAAGCAAAAAATGAAACCTTTTGGTTGTTTTTTTATTGTCCATCGCCTTGAAACTTTGTTCAGGTGATTAATCAAATTTTTCATAAGCTTAAACTTGAAGTCGAACCCCACACACCAGGTCTGGCTCTGCTGCGAGTTAAGGAGTCAGAAGCAGTGAAGCATTAAGGCTTCCTTCACGGATTCCTCTATATTGACTGTAGTAATGGAGAGGCAAAAACAAGCAGTGATTCTGTCTGACTGCAAGTGACAATTAGGGGAGCCGAGTTCAAATCCCACAACATTTCCTTGTGATCCTGCATACGTCAATTAACTCAGATAACGAGCCCTGCAGGGACAGGGAAATACCTAGGGGACCTGACTACAATTCACCTTGAACCGTTCCTGAAAACTTGGAAACTTACAAAGCATTTGAACTGCTTTGAGGATGAGGGTCTTGTGTGACCTGAACCCTCACTGCCAGAGCTAAAGCCACAGACTCAGTCCACTTAGCTCCCTGCTGCCAGGGCTTGGTCCACTCTCTCTTGATGCCTCATTGCCAGGGTTCAGGTTGGCACCTTGCTTTCAGGGCTCAGTCAACAGTCTTTCTGGGTTCCAGGGCTCGGTCCTTGTCTCTCAGGGTTCAGGTTGATACCTTGCCAGGGCTAATGATCTGGGCTCAGGCCGGTATCTTGCTACTATTTGCTAAACACTCAACACACATAAGAAAAGACCAAGACCCTGCCTGGCTTTTATCCATCTTCCAACCCCTCCCCCAAGCAAATGTGTGACACTCACTGACCTGCTCCTCTGCCCCATCCGGTCTTCACAAGGACTTCGTATTTAAAGGGACCATTCTGGCCACAGAAGGGAATTACCCCGGCTTGACTCGTATCAATCAGATCCAGTTTGTGAACAATGATGAGCACCACGAAGTATGTGATGAAGCACACGGCACACGTCAGAAGAACGATGTAGTTAAGCCCTGGAGAAGGAGGCTGGAAGAGCAGAAAAGAACCGAAAATTCAGCAAGAACCCCGAATGCATGCCACCACCTTCCAGGATCACCTTGCTATTAAAGACAAAATGCCCATCTCACTTCCAGGCTCAAAAGAAATTGACGTATTGACTGAGACCTTCTCTCCCTCCCTCAGTTCTGGTGTCCACTGCAGCTCCGTTAGGTCCTGATTTACTGAGGCTATTTTCCCATTCCCTGTCTAACTTAAAGATAAGATGAAGGCCTTCTCCCATCATCACCCAACCTCACTCTCTCTCTGTTCCCCTCCCCTGCCCTGTCTCACCAGACCCCACTCCCTTGACTCCCACTCCAGTGAGCCCTCACCACCCAGCCAATCAATCATCTCCCCCAGGCTCTATCTCTGTCCCAGCAAGAGAGTCAGCCAATCCTCCCCCCAGCCCCTACCTCAGCCTGCCAGCCAGCCTCACCCTTCTCCTCCAGCAACCCCCGCCGTCCGTAGAGCAAGAACTTTCTCCTCTCTGCTGTGGCTGGCGCTAGAGCACAAACATTGTCTTCCCTGCATCACGTGGCTAGTGTGAGTCTGAGCCACACGCCTCACACTGGTCTCCGCTTCTCAAATCTGGTGAGTGTAGCACAGGAGTTCCTGCACCACACAGCTCAGATCACACAGAACGGACAATACAGCCCCCCCATATCATCCTGGAACCTGGCGCCCGATAGAGGACCTCAGGCTCGTATCTGGGAATAAAGTCTGAAAGCCCTAACCACACCCCTATAGGCCAAGATAGCCCACAAACTAAAAGCACAAATATGGTTTGAACCCCCCCCTCCCCGCAATACGTTTCAGTTACTCACTGGAAAAATGAAGCGCACAGCGTGTGGTGGCACAAAGAGACTGGCCCCAAAGGCTGTCAGATGCTGCGTCCGGCACACGGCTTTCTCCACCGTGGTGTCCTCCAGTGGCACCAAGCCTTCCGTCTTCCACCTCATCTCGTTCTCACTGAAGTACTGGCACAAGGCCGTGTAGACGCTCACCGTCACCTCCACAGCGGACCACGTGTAATGGCTGCTGACATTAAAGTAATAATCCACAGTTGCGTCTGCAGCTCTGAAAGGAAGAATCAAATGAAAGAGTTAGAACATCAGAGGCACATCTGGGACTCTAATTCTGAATGTCCAGCCAATAGGCCTTGTATTCTCAGCCCTCATAGTCCCACGTTGACGGCAGCATCATAACCCTCCTCCCTTACTTAAGCAGCACAGCTCAGCAGTAGAAAATGACACGGGGACAAATTTTTCCCCATCCCTGCAGGAACTCAGTTTCCCCGTCTCTGTCCCATTCCTATAAGCTCTGCCTTAACCACACAAGCCTCAAACACTTAGGATTTTAAAGCGTTTGAGGCTTGTGCAGAGGACGACGGAGCTTAGGCACTGGTGGATAGAAGCATTATGACATCACAGTCTGAGCTCTACAATGTTGCTACTTAGGACTTGAAAATGTCTGAGGCTTGTGCAGATGAGGACGGAACTTAGGCATTGGTGGAATGAGGCATTATGACATCACAATCTCAGCTCTAGAATGTTGCTACTTAGGACTTGAAAATGTCTGAGGCTTGTGCAGATGAGGACGGAACTTAGGCATTGGTGGAATGAGGCATTATGACATCACAATCTCAGCTCTAGAATGTTGCTACTTAGGATTTTCAAGTGTTTGAGGCTTGTGCAGATGAGGACGGAGCTTAGGCATTGGTGGATAGAAGCATTATGACATCACAATCTGAGCTCTACAATGTTGCTACTTAGGACTTGAAAATGTCTGAGGCTTGTGCAGATGAGGACGGAGCTTAGGCATTGGTGGAATGAGGCATTATGACATCACAATCTCAGCTCTAGAATGTTGCTACTTAGGATTTTCAAGTGTTTGAGGCTTGTGCAGATGAGGACGGAGCTTAGGCATTGGTGGATAGAAGCATTATGACATCACAATCTGAGCTCTACAATGTTGCTACTTAGGACTTGAAAATGTCTGAGGCTTGTGCAGATGAGGACGGAGCTTAGGCATTGGTGGAATGAGGCATTATGACATCACAATCTCAGCTCTAGAATGTTGCTACTTAGGATTTTCAAGTGTTTGAGGCTTGTGCAGATGAGGACGGAGCTTAGGCATTGGTGGATAGAAGCATTATGACATCACAATCTGAGCTCTACAATGTTGCTACTTAGGACTTGAAAATGTCTGAGGCTTGTGCAGATGAGGACGGAACTTAGGCATTGGTGGAATGAGGCATTATGACATCACAATCTCAGCTCTAGAATGTTGCTACTTAGGATTTGAAAGCGTTTGAGGCTTGCGCAGATGAGGACGGAGCTTAGGCATTGGTGGAATGAGGCATTATGACATCACAATCTCAGCTCTAGAATGTTGCTACTTATGATGTTAAAGCGTCTGAGGCTTGAGCAGATGAGGGTGGAGCTTAGGCATTGGTGGACAGAAGCATTATGACATCACAGTCTGAGCTCTAGAATGTTGCTACTTATGATTTTCAAGTGTTTGAGGCTTGTGCAGATGAGGACGGAGCTTGCAGGGATGGGGCAGGGACAGGAAAAGAACTCGCTGGGAAGGGACAGAAAAATTAGCTCCCGCGGGGACGGGGAAAAATTTGTCCCCATGTCATTCTCTACAAGGCCTTAGAGAAGAGGCAGGAAATACAGTGGTTACTCCCACCATCACAGCCTTAAGGACTTGCTCTGCCTCTAAGCCCAGCAAGATTCTCAGTGGGGGGGGGGGGCGGGTCAAAGCTATTCAGTTTTCAGCCCTGTGACTGCAAAAGCTGAGAATGATCCATGGTGGGTGTCAAGAGCGGGTCAGGTGTGGTTCTCTTACAGCGGAGGAATGAAGAAAGTGTACAGCTTGTGGTCCGTCCCCTGCAGCTCCTCCAGCCCAATTCTCTTCGTGTCTGTGTAGTTGAACTCATTGGTGTGTACAGAGTGATGAAGATACACCACGATGAAGGGTTCCGGCTCACTCGATGCATATCGCTCTAGAGAAGCGGAGGAAGGACACCGTTTATACACACAAGGTAAGACGCTGGCAACAGTTTACATTCCACCCAAATAAAACTAGAGAGCTTATTTAAATAATTAATATTCTGATTATCCTACAATTCTATGCGGATTACAAATGATGGTGGGCTCAGAATCTATCTAATGTACCTGGGGCAATGGGGGGATTAAGTGACTTGCCCAGGGTTACAAGCAGTGTGGGATTTGAACCCACAACCTCAGGGTGCTGAGGCTGCACCACTAGTTAATGGTGTTAAGAGAGGCTCTTATCCAGTGAAAGGCGGGGCTGTGGGAGGAGTGTGGGTGGGGCTTTGGGAGGAGTATGGGTGGGGCTGTGGGTAGAGTGTGGGCGGGGCTGTTGGAGGAGTGTGGGTGGGGCTGTGGGAGGAGTGTGGGTGGGACTGTGGGTGGAGTGTAGGTGGGACTGTAGGTGGAGTGTGGGTGGAGTATGGGCAGGGCTGTGGGAAGAGTGTGGGCGGGGCTATGGTTGGAGTGTTGGTGTGGCTGTGGGAGAAGTGTGGGTGGGGCTTTGGGAGGAGTATGGGCAGGGCTGTGGGTGGAGTGTGGGTGGGGCTTTGGGAGGAGTGTGGGTGGGGCTGTGGGAGGAGTGTGGGTGGGACTGTGGGTGGAGTGTAGGTGGGACTGTGGGTGGAGTGTGGGTGGAGTATGGGCAGGGCTGTGGGAGGAGTGTGTGTGGGGCTGTGGGAGGAGTGTAGCTGGGACTATGGGTGGAGTGTGGGTGGGGCTGTGGGAGGAGTGTGTGTGGGGCTGTGGGAGGAGTGTAGCTGGGACTATGGGTGGAGTGTGGGTGGGGCTGTGGGAGGAGTGTGTGTGTGGGGCTGGGGGAGGAGTGTAGGTGGGACTGTGGGTGGAGTGTGGGTGGGGCTGTGGGAGGAGTGTATGTGGGACTGTGGGTGGAGTGTAGGTGGGACTATGGGTGGAGTGTGGGTGGAGTATGGGCAGGTCTGTGGGAGGAGTGTGGGCGGGGCCATGTTTTCTCTTTTTTTTGTCTTTATAAATATCCCAGCCCTAAGCCGGACCTACCGTTTAGCAGCTGATAAGTGATCTGAAAATGCAAGCCTGCGTCTCTGTTGTTACTCTCTGTGCTGATGGCAATGATGACGGAGCCCCAGGCCTGCACAACCGCAGCGGCTGAGGAGATGTTCTGCACGCCTGTGCTGTTCTTCACCATCACCGTGATGGCCCTGCCAGAATCCAGATCTTCCACTGCAATCTGACTCCCGTTACTGTTCTGGAATTCCATGGAGGCCACTTCGGTGGAGACAGTATAGTTGCTGATGTAGCCAAAGGGGAAGGGGTTGGAGTCCACCCGGAACATGACCTGGATCACATCGCTGAGGTCAGAGAAGGTGCTGTTGAAGGCTCGTGGGATGGAGAACTGGCAGTCGGCCTTGTTGCTGTAGCACAGCAAGTTTAAGGGGTCGGAGCGTTTGCCTTGTGCCATAATTTCGTTGCTTTCTAACATCAGGGGCTCCTCATTCAGCACCCGGGACTTCATCAGGATACGCATCAGATCAGAAGACAGGTTATAGGCCTTGGAGGCAACGGAGAGAGAATGGTACTGGTTGCAGAGGAGTCCAACCTTAGACGCAGGGTGATCCACACGGACCAAATGAATCAGGTCCCCTAGAACAAAACAGCAACACGAAACGGATTTAAAAATACCACTTTGGGCATAGCGTACCATGTAACAGTCGACCAATGCCAGACCCACTCACCCTTCGCTCACAGTCCTGCAGGACCCTCTCGATTTCACACTTAAGCCCATTACTACAAGTACATACGATATAAAGATCTTGTTCAATTTATTTGATATACCGCAGATATAAAACCAAGGTAAAATCTACGCGGTTTGTAATAAATAAAGGTAAAATGGAGACGGGGACAAAAAATTAGACTAAACCCAAATTCCCATAAACAACCAAAACGATAAGGGAAAACACGAGGGAAGAAAGGACTCGGCGCGTCTCATAACAGTCCCGGGGCACCATCAGCCAGCTGTGTTTTCACGATAGCCATAATGAACAGGCATAAGAGAGATTTGCATAAAATGGAGGTGGTGGCATGCAAATCCTGAAAACTCAGGTGCCTGGTGGCAGTGGAGCCAGGCTTTGATGTCGGGGGAGGGAGGGAGGGGGGGGACGCAGACTGCCAGACGTGATTCTGAATTCAGCATCAGCGCTGGGATAACGGGTTCGGATGAGTTAATTTGATAATATCGCCTATAAAACTTCAAAGCGATGTACATGATAAAATATAGTACAACCCAGGTGATACCGTTAGTTCACCCTTAATACCTTGTATCAAAAAAGAGCTTTTCAATGCATTTTTTGCCCTCAGAGATGCCACCAGAAGATCACAATATCATATCTTCTGGCTTTATGCACCCAATCGTCATTGGGTCAATATATAGTGTGTATATAACTTTCTTATTATTTTTCATTTTTCAATTATTTTAATTTTAAGACAATAAATATTTTAAAGACAATAAATATTTATTGTCTTAAAATTAAAATAATTGAAAAATGAAAAATAATAAGAAAGTTATATACACACTATATATTGACCCAATGACGATTGGGTGCATAAAGCCAGAAGATATGATATTGTGATCTTCTGGTGGCATCTCTGAGGGCAAAAAATGCATTGAAAAGCTCTTTTTTGATACAAGGTATTAAGGGTGAACTAACGGTATCACCTGGGTTGTACTATAGATACCTTGTCCTTGTGAAAAATCCATTTCACTATATATAAGCCAGATACACTAATTCATGATAAAATATAGTCATTAGATTACAGAGTCGGACAAGGACTAACTCGATACAAAAGGGACTGGGGTAGAACTACATGAATTACAGGAAAGCGGCATCTACCAGTTGATACCTGGATGATGTCTGGAGGCCACCTTGGCTCGGATCGTCCTGCCAGAGAGAGTTTTCAGCAGCATTATTCAGATAACGCAGGTACAATCCATGAGTGGCACTTACTCGGTAGAAGCCACGTCGACCCACATTAGTGCGTCTGAATATAACACTGCTTCTAATTTGCCTGTCATTATTTCTTTATTTTATTTAAGACATTTTTAATCCACCTTTATCCAAAGCGGCTCACAGTATCACATACACATTTCAAGATTTGAACATCAGCCCAAATCATAAGATTATACCATTAGTCTATGTTATTAAGATGACTGGGTGGGCTTGGCTCCAAAGAGGAGGAGTCTTGACCTACCCAGGCCTTCCTCAAGCGACACCCCTAGTTTGTGGGTCAAAGGATGGCTCTATGAACACCAAGGTAGTGTCTTCTCATCTTGCTTTTTGATGCCTATCCTGTACCATTCGAAAGGGTCTCTCGTTCTATACTAGTTAACCTCTGAAAACACTTTGGGAGGGAGCTTCAGAGGGGAGAAGGAAAAGCTTTCATTTCCCATTAATACAGATTCTAGAAATCTCTAAAGGAAGGGCAGTGCTGACACAATGAAATCCTTCAATCAGATGATGGCGAGGCCTAAAAATCCCAGGACACTTTAGGCGAAAAACTTTTATAATGAAAAATGGATACATATGGTTCGATGTACATCTGCTGAGCCTACGGAAATATATTTCTATCGGGGCTGGATTCAGCCTCTCTTGTCAGTCCGAAGAGAAAGATGTGCAACCATGAAATAACTACTTCCTATCCAGTTTCACTCTACTAACCCATGATGTTCAGGATGTTGTCCGCGATGGCTGTTGGGGTCATAGTGCCCTGGGTGGTTTCATTCTGCAGGATTAACATCATGGCCTCTAGTTTGTTCAAAGTTTTTCTCTGGCATGATCCACAGATCAGCTCTTTGCTTGCGACCTGAAATTAGAAACAGACTATGATACTACATAAGAAAAGCCATGCTGGTGGATTTACAAGTTGACCCCCATGAGAAAAGTTTTCTGACTGCAGAAGGTTTTTGGAAGGAGCCAAGAAGTATATTTACCTCTGAGGCAAGCAGGCATATCGTAGGACTGGGAGACACGCCTAGCCCATATCAGAAGACATTTCTATCCTGTTTCAGAAGCAACCTTTGAGGCATGACAGCATATCATGGCAGGCTCTGAAACAGGTTAAGTAGATCTCTCTACCTTTGCCAAATGCATGTATAAGGATAGCAGAGACCTCTAGTGGCACTACTAAATTACTACACTCTGACTTCAGAATGCCTCACTATTTCCAGAACAAAGGTAGGGTTCTCCTGACTAGTGAAATAAAGGTAGAAGGAGACTTCTTTTGGAGGGAGACTGTGGCTGGCAAAAAGAGCTACAGCCTTTTTTTCTATGGCTCCTGCATATTCATTGGGAAAATCCTGAAAACTGGACTGGGTGGTGGCCCTCAAAGACTGATACGTATGCCTCCCTCCCTCTGAGACATGCAGATATGTTGTGATATGTTCTTATATGCCAGAGGCAGGGAGATATAGAAGCATGTATCCTCTAGCAGAACCTAAGAATAGCCTTGCTGGGTCAGACCAATGGTCCATCTAGTTCAGTATCCTGTCTTCGTGGTGGCCAATCCAGGTCACAAGTATTTGGCAAAAAACAAAATAGTAGCAACATTCCATACTACCGATCCAGGACAAGCAGTGGCTTCTCCCATGTCTTTTTCAATTACAGACTATGGACTTTTCCTCCAGGAACCTGTCCAAACCCTTCTTAAAACCAGCTACGCTATCCACTCTTGCGTTTCAGAGCTTAACTATTCTCTGAGTGAAAAAATATTTCCTCGTATTGGTTTTAAATGTATTTTTCTGTAACTTCATCGAGTGTTCCCTAGTCTTTGTAATTTTTGTGGGAATGAAAAATCAATCCACTTGTACCCGTTCTACTCCACTCACGATTTTCTAGACATCAACCATATCTCCCCTCAGCCGTCTCTTTTCCAAGCTGAAGAGCCCTAACCGTTTTAGTCTTTCCTCATACAAGAGGAGTTCCATCCCCTTTATCATCTTGGTCACACCATGGAGTGATATAGAAGCATTATAACATTTTTAAACTTGTTTACCATTACTTTTCGAATAATTCCTAGCATCTTGTTTGCTTTTCTGGTGGCCTTATATCCTTATACAGAACCCGTTGTATGTCTCAGAGGCAGGGAGTCGTACGAATCTTGTAGCAGAACCTATCATGATAGGTTCTGCTGGAGCAAGGATAGGCAACCTCGGTACTGAAAAGCAGCAACCCAGTCCGGCTTTCAGGATTTCACTGCTTCCATTGTATGCAAATAGATCTCATGCATATTCATTAGGAAAATCCTGAAAGACGGACTAGGTGGTGGCTCTCGAGGACCGATATTGAGAACCTATACCTCCTTCTCACTGAGACATGCAGATACAGTTCTGCCATTTGAGGAATACACAGAGATATAAACTATCTTTCCCTTCTTTTAAGGGTATTAAATCTAGTCAATCTTTTGCCTTCAAGCTGGTAGAGATGTGGAATGGACTTCCTGACTCCATTAGACTGATAGGCCAGCTACAACAATTTCGTAAAACCCTGAAATCTCTGCTGTTTACCCAAAACTTAAATGGCTTAAGTATAGTATCAAAGAACTGACGATAATCCAGCTTTTTTTCTCTATGATCTCTTTCTTATGTACTCTAGTCTTAATTACATGTGAACCGAGTCGAGCTCCGTTAGGAGATGACCCAGGATATAAATTGAAGATTAGATTAGATTAGATTATTCAGGGCCGAATTGAATCAAATAGAAATACGGATTTTCAGTAAAGGTTACATTTTATCTGTTCCTTGCTTTCTTCTTTATCACCTTGCTATCATCTTAACTTGAACTGTAAGCTCTTAAGATGGTTCAACCCTTCTAGAACGTGGCGTACACTGAAGGTAGCATGAAAATGTTGCCCAAACTGTGAGATGATGATGTGTATTGTGGGTTTCCCACAAAGCCAAACAACCTTACCGTACACTGAGCCAAAGCAGCTGAGATTTGCTGAATGTCATCCACTGTGTTGACTTTGAGGGAAATCAGTGTCTGAGTGATGTTTTTCCGAGTCCAGATCCGAAGCTCTCTGTCACCACTTGGCTCAGACTCTGAATGCAACACCTGTTCGTACTTCAAGAAGAAATATGATCAATTCAGTCAAGCATTTGAACTTTGTTCCATATCGAAGGACAGACTAAGGACTAAAGTATGGCGAGGAGAGATGCTCCAGGTTCACAGAGCACAGAAGGCGATACCGCTCTACCACTGCCTAAGCCTTTGACCTCTATCTTCCAATACCCTATTTTGGGTAGCAAAACACAATCTCATTTTATTCTCAGCCATCCGCAATCCCAAAGAACAACCAACCACAGTCAACCACCATCTCAGACCCAGTTAAACACAATCCCACCCTACAACTAATCACAATTCTAGACCAGACCCAATTAGAATTCCATGCCACAGTGAGACATTAGCTAGTTCCAGCCAACGGCAATCCACAATGAACTAAAGATATGTTACAGCAATCCTATGACCACAGCGAGTTAAGCAGTGGCCTGGTGGTTAGAGCAGCTGCCTCCGCAGTCTGAGGTTGTGGGTTTGAGCCCCATGTTGCTCCTTGTGACCCTAGGCAAGTCACTTAACCCTCCATCGCCCTAAGGTACCATAGACTGTGAACCATCCAGATGGCTGACCCAACAGACTATATATCAAATACAAACAAATGTGAAACACAGCCAACTAAAATCCCATTCCACAATCTTAGGTCACTGCCAGTCTCAATCTCACACCACAACATACCACCGTCCAACATAATCCAATTTAAATCTTTTACAATCCTTCCGGCAACTAACCACAATCTCTCTCCATAGCCAAATTTAATCGGCATTTAACCTGTGTTTTCATACACAGATTGTTGAATTAGACCAGGGCTAGGGAACTCCAGTCCTCGAGAGCCATATTCGTCGGGTTTTCAGGATTTCCCCAATGAATATTCATGAGATCTATTTACATGCACTGCTTTCAATGCATATTCATTGAGGAAATCCTGAAAACCCGACTGAAATACGGCTCTCGAGGACCGGAGTTCACTACCCCTGAATTAGACTGTAAGCTGCCATGTTGTTGTTTTATAAATTCTGAATGGCAGCTTACCAGACAATGGATAAATAAAAATTACATGCAAGAATTTAGCAGGAGGAAAGAAGTCTTGCCTGAAGCATTGTAATGTTCCCAGCATAACATTATAGCCCAGTTCTTGTCTCTACATCAGTGGTTCCCAACCCTGTCCTGGAGGAACACCAGGCCAATTGGGTTTTCAGGCTAGCCCTAATGAATATGCATGAAGCAAATTTGCATGCCTATCACTTCCATCATATGCAAATCTCTCTCATGCATATTCATTAGGGCTAGCCTGAAAACCCGATTGGCCTGGTGTTCCTCCAGGACAGGGTTGGGAATCACTGCTCTACACCCACCGCATTCCCTGGTTCTTCTTGGGTGGTCAAATTTGCCAGGAGAGGTAATGCAGTGCGATGTTTACTGAGACATGCCAGTCTCTGATAGAAAAGAGCAAACAGCGCCACCAGGAGGAGGGTACAAAGATATGACCACAGAAAGAAACACAGCAAAGACCGGCACCTTTTGTAGCTCAATATTAAGAGACGATTTTGTATTCCCAAAGCAAAAAGTCACAACCAAGAATAACCTCAATACTCCACTTAAAAATGAAAGTGGCTTAGATGACTGAAGCAACCAAGTAAGGAAATCATCCAAGAAATATATTGCCCAATAAAAACAGTCCGGCTGGCAATGTGCCATCCCAGGACGTATCAATGTGATGGCCACTGATGATAGAATATACACCACAGCGCTTGCGATGCCAATATGAAGAAGAGTTGGCAATCAAGCAGTCTAGGAATAAATCCAATAAGTTGCGTGGAGGGTCCGTGTTTCGGCTAATGTAGTAGCCTTCATCAGGGGTCCATAATTCTGGACATGCATCAAGAAATAAATGGGAATGAAATAATGCTGAAATCAGCCCTTGAAATGTTCCTTTGTCTCAGACGGATTCTAAGGTTTGATTTCAGCATTAGTTTAGCGATTTGTCACCTGTTGTAATAAACTTGGTTGCTTCGCCGTCTGCTTTTTTTGTTTTGTGGTATTCCCGAAGCAGACACACGTTAAGACAGGAGCTTATAGAAAGTGCAGCTTCAAGCGCAATTCGGTTACCTCATTTAAGACGGTGATGAGTGCCAGGGAGAACTCGGTGACGTGCTGTGGGTCTCCCTGCTTCACCAGGCCCTGCAGCGTGCCCTCCGTCTGATTATAAAGCCAGTGAGTGAGGCTTAGGAATCCGTCAGGGGGGTTTGGCAGCAAGATTACTAAAGAGCTGGGAAAGAAAAAAAGGTTTCGTGTCCGAGAAACTGCAGATGGCGACACAGAGACGCTACGACAGTTTCTTGTTCGTACAGTAACACAGCCATCTCAGTAACTCTAAGCCTTTCTATTGCTCTTCTGCCCTGACTGGCTCTTGGCTCTCCCTCCTCTCTCTGTTAATGTGCTCCTGATGAGAACCACATGATGTCACTCCTTTGTGACTTGGTCAGAGCCTCAAGACCTCTCTTCCTCTCTGAATTTCCTCAACATAACCCAGAAAGTCCAGCAAGGAACAACCCCACATAAAAAGAAGTGGGATGGAACAAAGGATTCTCCACCAAACAAACAAAGCCATGTTGTGCAGCTTTATCCAAAAGTACTCAACCGACTACTTCGGAAAATTGCGAGCCATGGAATTGAGGGTGAAATTCTCGCGTGGATTAAAAACCGGCTGGAGATTGGTTGTATTTGGAATGGCGCCTCTTGTTTCCTTTGAATTTAGTTCATGTACCAAGTATTAACATGCCTAGGAGATATAGGGAGAACAAAATTTTATTGGATACTTGGAAAACGTTGAGATATACTAGTAACTTAACACCTATTCCAATTAATAAATCAACTAATCAATCCTTATGGATAAACTCCAAGATTAAAATTGGCGGATACCAAGTCCTCTGGAAGTACTGGATAATAGCAGGCATTCGAACTCTGAATGATGTTATTTCAGATGGTAAACTGCTTGAATTTTCACAATTGCAACATAGATTTCTCCTACTGTAAACCACGTCGAGCTCTATGAACGTGGAGATGATGCGGTATACAAACCTAAGGATTAGATTAGATTAGATTTGGTCTTAATAAATCACAAACTTTTAAGTGGTTGCAATTGAAGCAGGCTATTCAGGTGGGGTTCCCTGAATGGAAGACTCTTAACAATCAATATAGTATGGAGTTCCTATGCTTCCAAGCAGACTTCCTGGGACATCAAGCCGCATTGTGGTATAAATTATTATCTGGATATTTGAATAAAAAAACAAATTGTGGTCTTAGAGACATTTGGAGCATTGAGATTAAGCATCAGATTTCTGCATCTCAATGGCCACGAATTTGGTCTTGGAGGATGAGATCTACAGTGTCAGCATCTATGAGGCAAACTTGGTTCTTTTAGTTGCATAGAGCGTTTTGGACTCCTGTTCGTTTACAAAAATTAGATAGCTCTAAGTCCAATAAATGCTGGAACTGTAATTTGGAACCAGGGACATTAGATCATCTACTTTATTATTTGTCCCTATATTAAGTTATTTTGGAATTCAATCTGGCCTCAAGTAAACTCGTTATTGGAAAACCATGTTGCACTTTCCTATGATACTGTTTTATTTGGAATGGCTATGAGGAAGAAGAGTCAAATATCATCATATAATAATAAACTTTTATTAGTCATGACAGGGGTTGCCATTCAACATATAACCAATAATTGGAAAAATTAAAGAATCTTAATTACACATTCTGGTGGAATTCGTTATGCCATATTTTTAAGATGGAAAGAGCAATAGCAATTCAAAAAGGGACATATAATAACTTTGTAAAGATATGGGGGCCATTGGCAAAGTATTGTGATGAATAGACATCAATTCCTTTCCTTTTCTTTTCTTTTTTAGATCTATTTAGCACACTCAAGGGGGAGGGTGGATATGGAGTGTAAGTTAATAAGATATGTTATCATATGTTATATAATATAGTACACTCTATTTTAGTTGAAAATGTGATGAAGGGTGGGTGGGTAAGTGGGTGGGTTTTTTTGTTTTTTACACTATTAGATCTTATGTGTTAGATATGATAGTGCTATATTGGAATTACTTGTATGATATATTTTTGTGCACTTGTTGTTAGATTTAAAAATGAATAAAGATTTAAAAAAAAAACTGGCTGGAGCATAGGAAACAGAGAGTGGGGCTAAATGGACAATACTCGGACTGGAAGAGCGTCACCAGTGGGGTGCCACAGGGCTCGGTGCTTGGACCCGTGCTCTTTAACATCTTTATAAACGATCTGGACATAGGTACGACGAGCGAGGTGATTAAATTTGCGGAAGATACGAAGTTATTCAGAGTAGTGAAGACACAGGGGGATTGTGAAGATCTGCAACGTGACATAATCAGGCTCGAGGAATGGGCATCGACATGGCAGATGAGGTTCAACGTGGATAAGTGTAAAGTGATGCATGTCGGTAACAAAAATCTCATGCATGAATACAGGATGTCCGGGGCGGTACTTGGAGAGACCTCCCAGGAAAGAGACTTGGGAGTTCTGATCGACAAGTCGATGAAGCTGTCCACGCAATGTGCGGTGGCGGTGAAAATGGCGAACAGAATGCTAGGAATGATAAAGAAGGGGATCACGAACAGATCGGAGAAGGTTATCATGGTGCTGTACCGGGCCATGGTGCGCTCTCACCTGGAGTACTGCGTCTAGCATTGGTCGCCATACATGAAGAAGGGTCCAGAGAAGAGCGACTAAAATTGTTAAGGGGCTGGAGGAGTTACCGTACAGTGAGAGATTGGAGAAACTGGGCCTCTTCTTCCTTGAAAAGAGGAGGCTGAGAGGGGACATGATTGAAACATTCAAGATAATGAAGGGAATAGACTTAGTAGATAAAGACAGACTGTTCACCCTCTCCAAAGTAGGGAGAACGAGAGGGCACTCTCTAAAGTTGAAAGGGGATAGATTCCATACAAACATAAGGAAGTTCTTCTTCACCCAGAGAGTGGTGGAAAACTGGAACGCTCTTCTGGAGGCTGTTATAGGGGAAAACACCCTCCAGGGTTTGAAGACAAAGTTGGACAAGTTCCTGATAAACGGGAATGTACGCAGGTGAGGCTGGACTCATTTTGAGCACTGGTCTTTGACCTGAGGGCCACCGCGTGAGCGGACTGATGGGCAGGATGGACCACTGGTCTGACCCAGCAGCAGCAATTCTTATGTTCTTAACCTATTGAGTCTGTGTTGAGTCTGATGGATTCTTGGATGCAGGAATTTAAACTGAAATTGAATCAAGACAAAACTAAATTTTTATTGTCCCCTTTGAATCAACAATTAAGATCAATTCAATGTTATATACAATAAGTCCAACAATTAAAATATTGGGAGTTGTTCTTGATCAGTACCTGACCATGAAGAACCAGATCGATGCAGTGGTCCAAAAGGGATATTATACTTTATGGAAATTGTGTACCATTACATCCTATTTCAAAATCCTAGTTCAGTCATTACTTTTGAGTCTACTGGATCATTGCAACATTGTTTACTTGATGAGTACTAAGAAAAATATGGCCAGATTGACTTTGGTTCAGGACACAGCAGTGAGAATGATTTATGGCCTGAGGAAATATGACCGTGTGATACCATATTACCTGTTGAGGCCCGGGTGATCTTTAAGTTGGGATGCTTATGCTATAAAGCTGCCTTCGGAGTAGCTCCACTATATCTTGCCATAGCGTCGCAAAAGAATAGTAGAAAATCACATGCCCTTTTTACGTTTCCATCAGCTAAGGGCTGCAAAAGTAAGAAATAGTACGAGCACACTCTCTCATATCAAGCAGCTCACTATGATAAAGATTTCCAACCATTGCTAGTTATGAACACTTTAGAAAACTGCTGAAAACCTTTCTCTTTTCAAAATTTCTGACAAATTAGATCCCTCTGTATTTTTCATAAAGTAATCTTTTGTTAAGCGCATTCAACTTATGGCTCTGCGGTCTAGACATCTGTTGTTATGTTATGTTATAAAAATATATTGTTTATTGATGTCCAAATGGAATGATGTCCATTTGGACTTCAATACACAATACAATTTTTATCCTGCTGGCTTTGTTTGTTTGCTGAAGAGTCCTTTGTCCTATCCCACTTCTTTTTCTCCAGGCTTCAATATAACTTGTATGAATATAAAAGGAAGAGAGAAAGGCAGAAGAATATGGCTGAGTCAGATAATGGCGACAGCGGTTAGTGCTGTTTTTCTATGTGTTTCTGCCCTTCCCTGCCTCTGGAAATCGGGCCACATGCTACTGGTACCTGTTGAGTGCCACAACAGAGGCTCCCTGATGGTCTTGCACCACCACAGAAATATCCACCAGAAACTGGTTCTCCTGGAAGCCGGGAGGCAGGAACGCAGTGTACTCCCAGCGGCTGCCCTTGTAGACGTAGAATTCCTCACAGTGCCCCACCTTACAGCGTGTGGCAATGAGGCTGAAGACCAGCGATGCTCCTTCCTCCTCCTCATCCTTCCAACCTGCCATGACAAGAATGAACAGAGTTTAATTCTCACTTAAAGGTTCAGGTTCACACCGCGGTGTTTATCAGCCAGTAGACGTTCCACCACTCTTTCCAAATCAAGAACGCAGTCGCTGGAATTCAATAGAGAAATGGGTCGTTTGTCCTGTTGAACCCCAGGCTCCCCCAGAAGTCCAACATGGAAGAGAAAACTATAAAACACAGTGACTTTACATCAATGATATATAATTCATAAGATCACATGATGATAAGATTGACTAATCTGATTATACAAATTTATCAAACAAATAAGTTTTTTATAATCTTCTAAAAGCCTGATAAGAAGAAGAAGTCAAGATCAAACCACCAAAGCTTTTATTCCATTTCCCTGCCTGAAAAGATAAAGTCCTATCAAGAAATCTTGTATTGATGGGAAGGAGAACAAAGAGATGCTACGTGTAGAGCGATTAGTTTCTGATAAATCAAAATGCCCACCAAACAGCTCAGTCTAAGCTTCTCCCTGACAACCCACCGACATGTTCCTATTCTGGAGAAGGGTTCTCCCTTTCTGCTTCCTCAATTAAGATCTCTTTTCAAAGATTCATATTCCTTGGCTTTCTCTCCACTTTCCCACTGACCCTCTTTCAGAACTCATTGTGTACAAAGAGAGCAATCAGGGGCTGGGACAGAAAGGCGGAAACGTCTGGCTGCTACAATGACTTCCTTGCAAGGTGAGACTCTTGTCCCTAGAGACGACACTGAAGGTTTGTAAGGGAATTACACGAAGCGTGTTTGAGATATCAGATACTGAAGGTTCTTAGTGTAGTCAAAAAAAACCCCAAAATCCCTGATTCTTCATTACAGATAATACAATAATTATTAGAATTCATCTTAAAGCTGAAACGCAGTACCATTTATTTTCCTCCTTGATCTGCGATGCACAAATGGAAGATTAGATTAGATTAAATCGGGCTCCAGATTAGAAGAGGAAAGAAAAGTTTCCAAATCCTGGATTTATGCTTTGAACACATTAGGAAATTGACTTAAATTTCAGGCGTTGGACTGTTAGAATGGTATCATCTTACATTTACAAACGGAATCCCCCATACACATCTCCCCCATCCTGCTCACCAGTGCACTTTATTGATCCATCTCTCACGCTCACTACAGATCACTAGCTCTCATCTGTGCACTTCCTGTAGACCAGGGGTGTCAAAGTCCCTCCTCAAGGGCCACAATCCAGTCGGGTTTTCAGGATTTCCCCAATGAATATGCATGAGATCCATTAGTATACAATGAAAGCAGTGCATGCAAATAGATCTCATGCATATTCATTGGGGAAATCCTGAAAACCCGACTGGATTGCGGCCCTCGAGGAGGGACTTTGAGAACCCTGATGTAGGCCCATGCACACTCATTATTCACCCATCCTTCTCAGTCGTGCTTCTTTTGCCTGTCCTTTACAGGGCGCACTCCTGTGGGTTCCCTGTAAAGCTGTCTCTTGCCAGTGCACTGTCTGTCACCTTTCACTAGTGCAGCCCCTGTTTCTCTTCTCACCTGTGCACTCAAACTGAACTTCAGTGATCAACGCCGTGACAGTTTTGTTTGGGAAGAGTCTGCAGGAGCCTCCAGCTGGAGGACTGTTTGGAAGGAGGTCGATGCTGGCGTAGCCCTCCTCATCCATGCTGGGGTCAGAGACATGGAGCGTGAAGGTGTACCCTTCCCCGTCCTTTAAGACCCCCTGCCGCAGCACCAGGTTCATCCCTCGGCTTCCCGTGGAAGTTGTGGACATATCCAAAACCAGAGACTTATTCTTGAAACTCTGTGCTGTCCATCTCTACAAAGACGGAAAAAGATACAGATGTACATTATGCAGCGAAAGACAGAACAGTTAGCAGAAAATAAGGCTTGAAGTTCGATAGAAACATTGTAACATGAAGGCAGATAAAGGTCAAATGGCCCATCCGCAGCATCCACCATCTCCTCCTCTCCCTATTGGCTAAGGCTCTAAACATTTGCATCTCCTCTTCCTATAGGCTAAGGCTCTTTACACCTGCATTGTGAGGTCATAGAAACATGATGGCAGATAAAGGCCAAATGGCCCATCCGCAGCATCCACCATCTCCTCCTCTCCCTATTGGCTAAGGCTCTTAACATTTGCATCTCCTCTTCCTATAGGCTAAGGCTCTTTACACCTGCATTGTGAGGTCATAGAAACATGATGGCTGATAAAGGCCAAACGGCCCATCCGCAGCATCCACCATCTCCTCCTCTCCCTATTGGCTAAGGCTCTAAACATTTGCATCTCCTCTTCCTATTGGCTAAGGCTCTAAACATTTGCATCTCCTCTTCCTATAGGCTAAGGCTATTTACACCTGAATTATGAGGTCATAGAGCATTATGTTTATAGAAACATAGGGGAGGGCTTCAATGGCTGGGAAGGTGTAGATGGGCTGGAGGGAGCTTTGACGGAGACTTCAGTAGTTGGAACCTAAGAACAGCTATGAAGAAAAAAAAACCCCAACAATTTTTTAGATTGAATCAGGTTGAACCATTCGGATCTTTATCTGCCATCATTTACTATGTTACTATGCTTAAAGAAGTTCCTGGGGGGGGGGGGGGGAGGGAGCTGTGTATCAGTTGTTACAATGCAGTGCATACAGTGGAATGGCCAGGGTAGGAGGCGCCTCCACCCCACCTTCTCCACCGCCAACTCCTTCCCCATCCCCTCCTTTTAAACTCTTTGCTGGCACGAGCAGCATCTCCAACTCGCAGCTCACTCCGGCCTTGTCTCTCCCTCTGATGTCACTTCCCGGTCCCATGGCTAGGAAATGACTTCAAAGGGAGAGCCGAGGCCGGCATGAGCAGCAGGTTGGAGATGCAGCTTGCTCCAGTGAACAGCCAAAGAGGTTCAGGGGAAGCAGAGAGAACTCAGTTTCTCTGTCCCATTCCTGTAAGCTCTGCTTTAACTGCACAAGCCTCAAATACTTATGATTTTCAAGTGTTTGAGGCTTGTGCAAATGAGGACGGAGCTTAGGCATTGGCGGAATGAGGCATTATGACATCACAATCTGAGCTCTAGAATGTTGCCACTTATGATGTTAAAGCGTTGGATGCTTGTGCAGATGAGGGCGGAGCTTAGACACTGGCGGAATGAGGCATTATGACATCACAATCTGAGCTCTAGAATGTTGCCACTTATGATGTTAAAGTATTGGATGCTTGTGCAGATGAAGGCGGAGCTTAGGCATTGGTGGAATGAGGCATTATGACATCACAATCTCAGCTCTACAATGTTGCTACTTAGCATTTTAAAGGGTTTGAGGCTTGTGCAGATGAGGGCGGAGCTTAGGCATTGGTGGAATGAGGCATTATGACATCACAATCTGAGCTCTAGAATGTTGCTACTTAGGATTTTAAAGGGTTTGAGGCTTGTGCAGATGATGACGGAGCTTGCAGGAATAGGGCAGGGGCAGGAATAGAACTTACGGGGACGGGATGGGAAAATGAGTTCCCACCGGGATGGGTAAAAATTTGTTCCCTTAGAATTCCTATGAGCTTCGGAGCTGTTACTGCCATGGCTGGTGCTAAAAACCGCTACAGTTTTGTAAAAAGAAGGGGGTTTATTTCTATATGTGTACTATATTTTTTTTCTCTTTTTTAATTGATTTCATATATATTTATATTTTTATTACTGCTGGTTGTTCCTTCAGTTTGTTTTTATTTTATTTATGCTGAGTTATTAATTAATCAATTTTTCTATATACAGTATGTCATTGATTTTTATGATGATTGATTTTTTATGTACGAGTTATGTTTTGTTGGAGAAATATATTCTCCTGAGCCGAAACATGGACCATGTAGGGTCTGCTTGATGTGCGATAATAAAGATCTATTTGAAGAATTCCAAGGTTCTGTTTCCTGAGCCTCCTTGGTTGGATGTTGTAAGACCTATTCCCACACGCCTGGTTTTCTGCTTCATTCGTGGGGATCTGGTTCCAGTTTCTTTGGTTGTTTTGCCAGGTACAAGGCAGGAATGTTTACTTTATTGCCCCAAATTATAGGAGGACACAGCTCCAGGCCGCACCCATCCAGACTCTGTTCCATAGTTCTGAAATTCCAGGAATTCCTGCTTTGGAAAAGACCATTTGTTTGTATTAATCTCCAGATCTGTTTTCAGACTGATCGAGCAGCTTTAGAAGGGTATTTTCCGTAGGATTTAACAGCCCAGTTCAGTTTGAAAAGTTGATTCCTCGCATCCAGCGGGTCTTACCTGCCAGGCTCACAAGGGGCCTCTTTACTAATCATGTAATAAATATCCCCGAGGAAAGGATTTAGGGGCTTTGAAAATCTACTTTAGTCCTCGGTGAATGCAAGATTCATTAAAGCGTGTTTAGCTCTCACATTGCCGTGACCCTAAAAGAGTATGTGTCCCCCACTGGGCCACCCATTTCCAGCCCTAATGCAAATCCTGAGGCCGAACCTATCCTCCGTAAAGTGGATCGTGGCCCTTCTCTGTCTCCCACACTTGCCGCTTCCTTACCCCTTGTCTGAGATCCTCCTGACAGTTCGCACAGCCTCCTTCCAGGTACACATAAGAACTCTTGCTGACTTCGTACACAGACTGGGCTTTGCAAGAAACGCACTTGAGGGACACGATGGGGACCTGACCCTTTCTAATTAAAACCTGGCAGAATGGAAAACAAGAAGGCTTTAGGTAAGACATCAACATGCTTTCATCAGGATATGTACAACAGTAATGCATGACCACTAGGACAGGACAAATGGGATAGGTGAAATATTTAACATGCTTTCACTAGGACAGGACAGTCGGTGTGTGTGTGGGGCGGGGGGGGGGGGGGATCATTTTCAAAAAAGATAGACCTCCAAAAGAGGGCATAACCAGCACGTGGACATCTCACTAGACAAAATGGCCAAGTGGGTGTTTTCGAAACTGACTTTTCAGATGTCTTTCTGGTCGTTTTGTCTCTAGTGAGTCTAAACCATAAAAGGACGTGTTAGAGTCATGTTTTGGGTGGGATTAGGGTGGATTTAGCACTTGAACATTTTACAATGAAAATCAAACATTTTACATAACGTCCAGGGCACAATTTGAATGTTTTGGGCTAGACCTGTTTTTAAAACGAATAAGGGACAAAAAGGTCCCCAAACTGAGCAGATGAAGGCATAGCCTCCTCATATTGCCCCAGTGGTTACTGACCCCCCCCCCCACCCCTCAAAGATGTAACTGAAACAGTACATACCAATCGATATGATCGCTTCAGATGTTATAGCAGCAAGCAGGTCTCTGGAGTAGCCTGGTGGTCAGTGCAGTGGACCCAGGCCCATATGTCACCTTACCTAGTACACTTGTGGTGGAAACCCCCACTGTACTACCATTTAGGCAACACCTGCAGGCATAAGGGCTTTTGGCGTGGTAGACAGGTGGGTACAGTAGGTTTTGGGGGAGTGTTGGAGGGCTCACCATATAATGTACAGGGGTTATGGTGAGATGTGTACCTGGTACCCTTAAAGTGAAGTTCACAGCAGTGCCCTCTAGGGTGCTCCACTGCTCTGCTGGCCTGTCCATTAAAAATGCTAGGCCCCTCCTACATGCAAATGGATTGTTTTAAGTGTTTTTAATTTGGACCTTTGTTTTTCGATAAATGGCGGACCATTTTTGGAAAAAAATAAGACAAGACATCTTGTGGGTTCGAAGACGGCCATTTTCTCCACCCGATTTTTGGATGTTTTTCTTAAAACATCTAAGTCAGACTTAGACTCTACGTGTGCAACACTAAGATGGTTTCACTAGAATGGGACAAATGGAATGTGTGCAAAATGTAACATATTTTCACAAGGACAGGACAGTCCGTGTGTGTGTGTGTGTGTGTGTGTGTGTGTGTGTTAATACACGTGCTCACACCAGGGCAGTTTGTCAATGAGCCTTCAACATCAACACATGAGCTATTTCATTTTTGAACTCGGGGGCTCTGTAGTGATATTTACCGTTTGATTTGCAGACTCCGGGTTCCTCCCAAGTTTACTGATGGTGAGGTCAAATGTATATTCCACATCTGCTTCCAATGCTTCCCTGGAAATTGCTGTCACGCCTCTTTCTGAGCTGAAGTTGAGGGGACAGCCTGCTGCAGCGTTCTGTTCAAGAAAACGAAGAAACAGAAAAGGCCTATTAGAGAGAGAGAGAGAGGGGCTGCGACTACTTCAGCAACCCCCCACCCACACCCCCACCCCACCCCCTCATGACAGAGCCTGAATGTTTTTTTCCACTCAGGATACCCTACTGCCTTAAATATGCACTGGGTTACCATATTTAAGGAAGGACAAACCTGGATGCGTGGCCCCACCCTGTTTTGCCCCAACACGCGCAGATGAGTGTGACATCATCCACGCATGCTTAAGGTCCTCCAGACGCGGCCGGAGCTCAGGGCTTTGCGGACCACATGCAAAATCCCTACAATCCACAGCCCCATTACAGAGGCACCACTTTCTTTACCAACTTTTCTAGTTCAAGTGTCATAATTATATCACAGGACCTCACGTGTCCTCCTAATGGAGTCCTGCAGCATTTCATAAGTCATATGTGTATTAGTAATATAGTCATGCAATATCTCAGATTCAGACATGTGCTCCCTCATTTTAGAAAACCAGTGTCAAACCTAAGCTACAGGGAACTTAGGCCCCTCCAAAGCCCTACAGAAGTGCAATTCCTTGCCAATCCTCAAGGGTGCTCAACCAGTTGGATTATCCCTGAGGAATACGTAAAGCATAAATTTGCAATAAAACATCAACCCTTCCATGCCCACTTGTTGAAACAAGGCTCTTCAGGTGTTGGGTTACATCATCTTTTATGTTTGCCAACCCTTCATTTCTCATTCCATTATGAGCATACTATTAAGTGCAACGTCCAATAAATAATGTGCAAATAACTCAAAGAATCACTTCGCTTTAGCAAAAAACTTTACTGAAATGATCCCTCCACTTGGGGTTACCATATGGCTTCAATATAAGGAGGACGGATTGAGACATCCGGGTTTTATTGCCTATCTCCACCGGGTGCAAATCTGTCATGAAATCTTCGTTGGCAGTTCTCAAGGTCTGGGAGTGAATTCCACTGGCCTAAAGCAATCCCCACATCATCCTAGGCATTCCAACTCCTCATTCTCACAGACCCTCCCACCAGTGACATAGCAAGGGTGTGGGACGCCCCTCCCCCACCCTCATCTCTGCCTCGCTCGCCGAACCTCCCTGCTGCGTGCACCCCCTCTTCCTTTCCCCCATGCCTCTGGTTGTTCACCGCCGCGGGTAACAACAACTTCAACGTGCTCTTCGCGACCCTGTCAGCTCTGATGTCACTTCCTATGTGACATCAGCGGGAGAGATGACGCGATCGCAAAGAGCACGTTGAAGTTGTTCCTCACAGCGATGGACAATTGGAGGTATGGGGGAAGGGAAGGGGGCGCGCACATTGCAAGGGGAGGAGTGGGAAGAGGCAGGGGCAGAAAGAAGGAGGGGGGCTGGCGCCCCACTAACATGACTGCCCTTCCTTACTTCACCACTGCCTCCCACCCAGGGACAGACTAGCCATTAGGACAACAGGGCCATGTACAATAGGTCCAGAACAGTAGGGGGCCCCCTCTCCCCACAACTTTGATCTAGTTTAATCACTTTGGCTAAGTGGTTAGGGACCCATGACTCTCAGTGCCAACCCCACAGCGTTACAGATCCTCCAGCATCCCATTAGCACTCCTACCCTCCTACCCCAACACATTTTACTTCAGCATTTAATTTCCTGCAACTTTTGCAAATGAAAAGCTGATGTAAGCAAAACATTGTCTAGTTCTTCCTATGGGCAAAAGTATGTTTTGTAAGAAAATGTCTTACCTTTGAAGAAAATGTACAAGACCATTTGTACAGCAGTGGGGTTTGATCGCTGTCATCTAAATTAGGGTCATAAGACTTTTCTCCATCCATAATTAAATCTCGACTGTTTGACCAGACCCGGAAAGAGCCACCATCAATTATAGGAACCAGTTTACTGGGCAGCATAGTGACGTTTGCAAAACTCTTCTTTGAAAGTGGAGTATCCTCAAAAGACACGGCAAAGACAAAGCAATAATCCCCAATGTCCAGTGCGAGCCTTGGTACCACCAGCTGTGGTCGGCTTATGTCAACACCAGGAAGCTGGACCTTGTCTGATTCATGGACATGGAGACAGCTGGAAGCTGCATAAATCTCCCATAAATACTCTGTTTGGTATCTGATGCAGCCCCGGAGGTTGATCTCTGCCTCTATATAATTTCTTTGGGATCTTATCATGATCACCTGAGCAGGGAGAACCAGCTGCACCTCAGGCTCCTCACACTCCAGGGTCCGCACTGTGACTGTTGCATGAGCAATGAAGAAACTGACCAAGTTTGTTGCATTAACTTCAACCAGGTAATCCCCGGGTAATGAGTACGAGTGATTGGCTACTGTTGAGGCCGTGATTTGACCTGGAGTCCCATCTCCAAAAGTCCAGCTGAAGAAGACTTCATGAGGGCTTGGCAGAACAGAAGCTTCAAACATGGCCATCCTGTTTACAAATGCATTGTCTGACTTAAGGGAAACCAGTATAATCTGGTCCTGAACATGTATTATTTGTGTGATATTCTGGCCTCCTAAACCATTTGAAGCACTGACATGAATTGTTAAAAGCCCCGGAGCTCCCGGTGTGTAGAAGACACTTGGGCCTGCTAAGCTGGTGACAGGATGACCTCTCAAGTCAAACTGCCACGTGTAAGCCACCAGCGATCCATTAGTGACCTCTGCCACAAAGTTTCTTTCTACGCCTGTGGGCATCCCAGGTTCACAGCACTGCACTAACCTTAAGCCCTGGATGGCCTCTAGGACAGAAATGACAATACAGGCCCGGGCTATACTGACCTGGTTCTGAACTATCACAGTGATGAGATAGTCTCCAATTTTATTGAACTGATAAGTGTAATTAGAACCATCGAGAATGAATGAATAATCGCCAACAATGCTCAGCAAATACCTGACTGAGGAACCAGACGACATTCTGATCATAAAGGTGACGTTCTCACCAGGCTCCACAATTCTCTTGCTCACCAAAAGTTCTAGGCCTTGAATGTTGTCTTGCACTGTGATGTTCTTATGGACTATCTCCCAGCTGATGTCATTAGATGCATTGAGACTAATTGAAAACTGACCAGCCACTGGAAAGGATACAGTTGTTGTCTGTCCAGTCTTTGAGCTGTTGTGTAGCTTCCATAGCCAGGATACATTGGTCCCCTTTTCAAGTGCCCCATGAAAATTTATAAGAGATCCTGAAGATACATAGTCACTCTCTTGTTCCACTGCATCTATGCGTAATCCTGAAATGGGCTCCTGTATATAGATGATAATTGATGCGTTGGCAGATCCAAGCTTATTTTCTGCAATGATGGTCACCTCTTTCTCACCAGGGCTTTGGAAAGGATGAAGAATGAAGGAGTTATTGGTTTGGAGACTCTTGCCATCTGGAAGGTACCAGAGATACGTAATTCCACTGCCACTGGTAATACCAGCACTGACGTTAACAGAAGCATTCACAGCAGCTGGATTGGGTAATGCAAATGGCTTTAAATGTCCAACACTTTCAAGAAACTCAATGGTTTTGCTCATGGTGACACTTCCCAACATGTTAGTGGCTTTGAGATGAACAATGTAGGTCTCGGGTTCCTCACTGATTAAGAACAAAGTCTTTCCATTGATATTTTGCACAGGGCTATTGTTCTTTAGGACAGTCCAGCTGTATGAAATGTTAGTGCCATCTCGTACTGCTGCCTGCAGCTGGAGAGTTCTGTTGGTTGGAAAGCAACATGAATCCACTAGATCGCTGGCAATAATCTGTAGCCCCTCCACAGGCTGGAGCACGTAGATGAAGATGGAGTCTTGCAAAGAACTGATACCGTTCTCTGCAGTTACAATGACATTAAAAGTCCCAATGGACCGAAATGTGTAGCAAATGGTGGAGGATCCCAGGATGGACGTGCACCGATCACAGAGTATCCAGGAATACTGCACATCGTCACCAGCTTGGAGAGTTGCCAAAAAGTTAACTGAGCCATTCAAGGGCACCACAGTCCTGCTGGCATTTATTGTAAGACCCTGAATTCGTCTTTTAACAGTGATGTTTAATGCCGTCTCACTTCTACTCACTTCATTCCAGCCCCTCAAGCTGATAATAAAAGTGCCACTGCTGTTATAGCCATGAGTCACAACTTGTCCCATTGGGTTATCACCATCCCCAAAATCCCATTCATATATCACTTTTGTCCCATTTCCAACAGCTGTGAACAGGTAATCTTCACCCAACTCCAAGACCTCGGTTCCATTGTGTTCTATTTTTACTGTGGATACTGGCTCCTGAACTTCTATGAAAATGGTATCATTACTAGAAGACACATTGTTATAAACAGTAACCGTAACCTGGTAAAGCCCCGGGTTTTTATAAGTGTATGTAATTTCAGAGCCACCAGATCTCACTGAGTCATTTGTCCCAAAATCCCAGGTATAATGGTAGTGGAACATAGGAAAGACAGTCACCAGGAATCTGCTCTCATTTCCAAGCCTCACAAATTGAGGGAGAGGGTCAAGAGTGACGTTGACTATTTCAGGCTCCACGCAAATGGTCGTATAGTAATATGCCCTGTTTGTCTTGCTAGACAGAACTAATGAGAGAAGGAAAACGCCACTCCTGGTGAAATTGTGTGTCACAGCTGGGTATCCATGTACAGTAACATTTAAAGAGCCATCGCCAAAAGTCCAATCAAAATCATAATTGATGAAGTCTCCAGATACATAGGCGGTGAGTTCTATGTTGGGATGCTCCAGGATGCAGGAAGAAGGTTCTATCTTCAGAACCTGAAGAACAAATACCCGGATTAATAAAGTTTGAGACATGGCGTTTACTGGGTTTACTGCTGTCACATTCATTGTGTAATTGGCTTCCTTTAGATAGGTATACTGCACATTGGGTTCTGTGACCGACAGCGTCTTGTTATCACCCATGTCAAAGACCCAGGTAATGTTATCTCCTGTTTGTACCGAGGCATTGATGACAGTTTGGGTACGCAGCTCTGTAGGTTCATCTGAGCACACACTTAGTCCTCTAATCTCTTCAAAAACCCGAAACGTCTTGTCTGTGTTAGCTTCACTTATATCATTGAAGGCCTTCAGGCTGATATAGTATGTCCCTTTATTAACATAGGTGTGGATCACCCTAGACTGGTTTGTTGTCTCTAAGGTGGAGTTATCACCAAAGCTCCAGACATAAAGGACACCATATGATGACGGCAGTGGATGGGCTTCAAATGCAATGGGTCGACTGGATACCAAGACATCTTGGTCAGCTTCAACAGTCACATTGGTTAGATAACCATAAACTTTGATGGGTATCTGCTGTGTAAGATTTTCATATATGTTGGACACACATAGGGAAAGCGTATATTCACCTGTGGAAAATATCACATATCAGTTAGTAAGCAAAGAACTGATTTGTATGAAATCATCATAAAAATGCTGAGACAATCCTTCTCCCTCGATTTCCATACAATAACACTCTGTCACTTCTGTCTGCAACAAGTTAGCTCTATCTTTACTTACTTTACAATTAATTATATAGTTCCATTTCTTTTTATTTTAATGTTTTAATTTATTTTTACACTTACTTTTATCACATGTAAACCACATAGATGTTGGAAACTTAATAAAAAGACAAGTTAAAAAAGTTATTTTTTCTGCTCTGAAGAACCAACATACAAATTAGCCAATCAGATCAATGAATTGGTTCTGTGTGGGGAAGGGGAGTACTATTTGTTTTCTAATCTCCTGTTTTGGACAAGTTCCTGGAGGAAAAGTCCATAATCCGTTATTGAGACAGATATGCCCTGGATCGGTAGCATGAGGATTCCGGAATCTTACTACTCTTTGGGGATTCTGCATGGAATGTTGCTCCTATTTGGGATTCCGGAATCTTACTAATCTTTGAGATTCTGGAATGTTGCTACTCCTTGGGTTTTGGCCAGGTACTAGGGACCTGGATTGGCCACCGTGAGAACGGGCTACTGGGCTTGATGGACCATTGGTCTGACCCAGTAAGGCTATTTTTATGTTCTTATGTTTTATATTGAGAACTGCACTGGGCAATCTAGATTATAAATGATACAGGAAATAAAACTAACATGCCTCTTATCATCCTTTTCTCTGTACTGCACAGATCACACTTGCCTATAGAAGGTCTCTCTCCAAAGGGCCCTAGTTACTGTGGTCTGGCAATAACCCACATTATGTACCTATAGCGTACACTGCTGATAATTCAATTTATAATGGGATTTCTTTCTGCAATGCATGTTAAATAATAAGAAGATTCAATGTATGCAAATACATGCAAAACTGCTCATTATTATGCAAAATGAATAACAAGCTGTATTCTTCAAGGAGAAACAATTTGAATGACGCTAATACTTCAAAAGAGCAACTTAAAGGGGGTCTATGCTTTCAAGAAATACTCCCCCAGCCCTCTGATCTCTTTTCAAAAGTAACCCCCATTCCTCCACCTCTGATCCGCTCTCAATATTACCCCCAGACCTCCGACCCCCTCCTCCCCTTTCCAGATTTCTTCTGGTTCCTATACCAGTCCTCAGTTTCCCTTGTGAATCGTGTGGGGCAGGAGTGATCTTTAGTTGTTCCCAGATTCAAAACAGTGACTTCAGCTCCCTAGTGGTAGTTTCCTAGTACTACCCCTTAGGGAATCTTGCTGTCAAATAAGGGAGCAGTCTTTTACCATAACACAGGTTATTAGTAAACAGGTTTTTATGTGACTGTGCTCAATGGCTGGGTGAAGGCCATCTAATTAAATGATATTTATAATTACTTGTGGGGAGAGGTTCAAATATCAGAGATGTCATTTTGAACTGTTCTATTTCACTTGCTTCAAAATTGATGCTTGCGTCTACTGGAGAGGATTGTGCCAAGAGAGCTTCTGAATAAGGTATAGAAACTGTTTATCCCAATGATCAAATCACCACACTTCCATCTGCACACAAGCAAGGAATGTCATCTCAACTGCAGAATTTCAACTATTAACACAAGCTTCCACTTTAAGACAGCTAAAGCCTGAAGCCTGGTTGACTGCCTGCCTTTCTGCATACCGAGAAAATGCCACCAGATCCTGAACTCAATACCACACACCATGCATAACTCGACCCAGTGCTCAGGGAAAGAAGCATTTCTGTTCAGATAAAGCATGCAATAGTGGAGAGAGGCTGAGAGACCCTCTTACCTGGGACTTGATAGGTGTATGTTACATTGTGCTGTATGAGCACCTGATGTACACTGGGATCGGGAACTGGGAAGGACTGGTTATACGGAGGTTTAAACTGAGAAACTTCTGGCAGGCCATCTCCAAACGCCCACCTAAGAAAAGAAGAAATTAATCCCTTAATGTAGAAATTCTCAACCCTCTTCTAGTGTCACACCCTGTCTGTCATGTTTTCAAGATTATCACAGTGAATATGCATGAAAGAAATTAGCATCTATTGAAGACCCATTGCATAAAAATGTGTCTCATGCACATTCATTCCAAAATCCTGACTCCATAATGTACCTCAAGGAGAAAGAGGAAAACCACTGTAATATGAAAATCTGCCTTACATTGGAGGTGTCTCCAACCCCAGGTCCAGAGCTTTTTACAGTCTGGGTCAGACTGATGGTCCATCCAGCCCAGTATCCCGTCTTCAGGAGGCCAAAACCCAAATACTGTATATACTCGAATATAAGTCAATCCGAGCATAGGACGAGGTACTCTTTTTCCCCCAAAAAGGGAAGGAAAAAGGTTGACTTGAATATAAGATGGAGGAGTTAATATTCATGTGACCTGCCACCCCTCCCTCACCCTCTCCCCTGCCAGGCTTTGCACTCAGCCCCCCTCCCTGCCCTGTACCCTGTCTCCCCTCTCTCCCAATGTCCTGCAGGCCTTCTCCGAGCCTGCTGTATGACCTGGTGGTCCAGTGGTAGGACCCTCAGACCTCCCCCCAGGCCCACCCTGTTCCCCCCATCTCCGCCCAAGCTCTGCCCTCAGCTCCACCCCCGCTGCCTGTTCATTGAGCAGGAAAGCATCCGCGCATGTGCGGATGCAACATGAAGACATCACGTGCATGCATGCATGTGCCTGCTGTCACCACATTGCATGCACGGATGCCTCCTCCCGACACGATTTCTTTTCGAAACCCGGACAAAGTGCGGTATACAAAAATTAAGCTATTATTATTATTAGATAGGCTGGGACAGGAGGGATCCCTCTCATCTCCTGTCCCGGCTGACTCAGACAATTGTTTTACCTCCCTCCCACCTTTTCGAATCCCTGGTGTTCTAGTGGTGTACTGGGCAGGAGCGAACTTTTTGCACTCCTGCCCTGCTCTGAGCCGCTCCTTGAATGGCTGCCCCCAGTTCTCAAGTTTTCGCCTGGTTTTGGTTACAGTTGAGAGGCTAAGCCAGATATGGGCAAACTACAACCCGCGGACCATATCCAGCCAGTTTACATGTTTAAACTGGCCTGCCGACCGTCTGGCCCTTCTCTACAACAGGTGTGTGGAAGGAACGCGAGCATCACCGCCGCCAGCCTCCGTCCGCTTGTGGCGGGCGCGAGCTGCAGCGCTTTAGGGAAGCTGCTCCCTGGCTCTTCTCCTGCAATCGGCACTACACAGAGGGCAGGGCGACTGGTGTGTAGAAGGAGTGCGAGCATCACCACCGACCTCCGTTTGGCGCAATTTTGCGGGTGGCATGGTTATGTGTCAACAAATAACCGAGAGGAGGCTTCGCACCTGAGCGGACGAAGCGCTTGTGGCAGGCGCGAGCTGCAGCACTTTAGGGGAGCTGCTTCCTGGTTCTATTCCTGCACAGTGAGGCCACCGTGCAAAGCACCAGCACTTCTAGGCCAGGCAAGTACTGAGAGGGAAGGGGAGGGTTTGGGGGCTGGGAAGCTGCTGGATTAAGGAAAATAAAGGGAGAGCTGCTACTGGTCCTGGAAGGAGGGAGGGAGGGAAAAGGAGAGATGCTGCTGGGAGGGGAGGAGGGAAAGGGAAGGGAAGAGAGTTACTGCTGGATAGAGGAAGGCGGGAAGGGAGAAGGTGCTTGACAGGAGAGGAGGAAAAAAGGAAGGGCAGGGAGATTAGAGGAGGGGAAGGGGTTAGGGTGGAATGGAGAGATCAGATGAGGAAAGGGGAGACAAAAGAATGAGAAAGTAGAGAGAGATTAATGCTGGGAACGGGGTCAGCAGAGAAATAAGGAGAGAGGGACAAAGATGCTAGATCTGGTGTAGGAGAGATAAAAATGAGAGCAGTGAAGCTGGAATGAATTATGTAAAAAGGAGAGAGGGGGGTGCAGGCTGGATGGAAAGGGGAGAGGGGCATAGAAATAAAACAGATACCATATGTAAAGGGGAGAGGGCAGACAGTGGATGGAAGGGTCAGATGCTGAATTGAAGAGACAGAGAGGGCAGACGCTGGAAAGAAGAGAGTGAAAAGATGAAAGCAGAAACCAGAGACAACAGTCTGCCCTTTTGGGGGGAGTTCTTTCTGCCTTAGCCCTTTCTCTTATCATCATCATTCTGCGGCACATCAGAACCTCCCAGTCGCCCAGCACTGCCCCCTCCCTCCCGGTCACCCAGCCCCTCTGGCAAATTTAAGAACCCATTGTGGCACATGAGTCAACAAGTTTGCCCACCCCTAAGCTAAGGCCATGGTTTTGGCTGAAACTAAGCATGTGTTTTGGTGGAAGATGAAAATTTGTGCTCTGTCTACTTTGTCTGCCTCCCTCTCCTTCCCCTCCGAACACGAGTTGTCTCTCGCAACCCAGCCCATCCCCCTTGGGTCTATCTTGCAATCCCTGGCAGTCTGGGGATGTAGTCAGGGCAGGAGTGATCCCTACTTGCTGTGCCCTCAAAATGTCAGCCCTGACCTTTAGTGGCAATATTGCGAGACAGCTACAAGAGGTCATGGCAGTCATTTTGAAAGTAGAGCTGATCGCTCCTGCCCACACTAGACCACCAGAGATTGCAAGGTAGTCTTGGGGAGGGAGGGAGCTACTCTTTGCATTCTTTTATTCTGTAATGCAATTACAAGTAATGCAGTTGTGATCTTGCATAGTTGTTAATATGATAAATAAAGTGTTCCATACAAATGCTTCTGATGCAAAGTTTTAGCAGGAATTTAAGTCTGTAAATTTAAGATAAGCTCCTTAGGAATTAGACTCTCTTTGCGCAGTGGTGTAGTAAGAGGGGGCGAAGGGGGGGAGGTCCGCCCCAGGCATCATCTTGCTAAGGGCGCGGCTACCCCTCCTCCTCTCCATCCCAGCCTCTTTCCACTCCTCCCCTCGCCCTCCCTTCCATTCCCCCGTACCTCTCATTGTTCACCGCCACAAGAAACAACTTTAACGTGCTCCTCACAACTGCGTCATCTCTCATGCTGACGCCACTTCCGGGTGCCACACATAGGAAGTGACGTCAGTGGGAGAGATGAAAGGGGTTGCAAGGAGCGCGTTGAAGGTCTTGTTGCTTGCAGCGGTGAACAACTAGAAGTACGATGGAAGGGAAAGGAAGGGGGCGCGCGTAGGTAGGGGGGATCGGGGAAGGAGCGGATACATTCTAGCTTGGATACTATTTGGGTGGTTCTAAGGAATTTCTAGACTCTGTTGGGTATGATGAAGATGCAGCATTTCAATCAAGCTAGATTCTATGAGAAAGGAACCTGCAGTGACTGTTTTCAAGTACAAGTACTGGTCAGCTTATAGTGTTAGTGGGGAAACGATATTACAATGAAATGAAGTTTATATAGTAGAAAATAATTTGAGAAACATTTTGCTCTTGATTGTAATTTTTCAGAGCATATAGGCCTCGCATTCAGTGGCATCAATGGGCTTTTTTACTCCAAATTGTGTATCAGCCAGTGTTTCAGCTGCATGCCAAATGTTCCAAATTCTGCAGGAGTTGCTCCTCTCTCATATTCTCCTGTCTAGTTTTTGAGAGATACTGAGATTAAATAAAGAATCTTAATGTGTCTAGGCTCTTACCGAAATTCTACCTCCACTGCAGAGTCAACGAGGACAGAGGCAGAGAGTTGTAACGTGGTGTTCTGCGTGATGTTAGCGGGGATCTCGGACACCGTCAGGTTTCTCATCTTATTCATCTTCTCCACAGTCACATTGTAACTCACCGTCATGTTGCTCATACGATTGGATGCCGTCAGCTGTTAAGCCCGACATAAAGAGAAAATAGAGAGGCATTAATAGCAAGAAGCCACTGCAACGTCACAGCATCAATATTCCAGCTCGAAAGGATATTATAACAAAAACCCTTAGCCGTAACTTGTTTCTCACAAACACACTCTCAATAGCTCACAGCTCACCTCGTGCTTCACCCGGCTACTCTGCTTTTACTACTCTTAACTTTATTATTCATTTTGCTACCCAGAAAAGAGTGTCCACGCCAGATCATTGTAAACAGTCTAAATTAACATTTGTATGACAGACATCTTAAGAGACCCCTGATGCAGGCCAAGAGCCAAAACACTGGCAGTGTCGGGTCTTCTGTCCCAGTTTTATTGGCATTTACACTCTTTTATGAGTGTTGTTGGCTTTTCTGTGTATTTTGATCCCTTTCTATGTGTCGTATTTATTTATTTTGCTTCCATGTCTAACAAAATATATATGTATAACTTAGCTTTTGTTTTTTAATCAACTATCAATCGTCAAGGGACCCACAACTGACACGGTCCATGTTTTGTGGTCACTGCCTCAGGGAGTTGATCCCCTGAAAATAAATTATTTTTAAAAAAGTACTGTGTTAAATAAAAGCATCTACATATTTGAATAAGCGCCTGGTCCCATATGATGCTTGCCTGCATTTACAAGCTGCTGTTGTCTTTGACTCAATGCTTACAAAATGGCCGCTTGGTTTGCTTGAATTGTTACATAGTCCTCACACGTGATTCCACACCTGCCAATCAGCTTAGTTTCTCAATAGGGACTGCCAATCAATTTCAAAATTTAAGCCTTCTGGTGATATTAACCCCTCCCCCTCCGATATTCAGCCCATGGGAGATCACGCGGTCCGCAGCAATACTAGAAATTCAATGCCAGCGCTGTATCCACTTAAATAGTGCTTAACTGGCTAAGTGCAAATATTTCGCAGGAGACAGCCAGCTATGTCTGCTGAATATTCATGGTTAGCGCATGGCGGCTAATTGGCTGTATCATGTGATTTAGCCGGAGCGTGCCGATATTCTGTGTTAAGTTCAGTGGTTAAAATAGGCCATGGAAACAGAAGGTCTATCTTTAACCAAGAGGAACTTAACCTGTTAGAACATCCACTTAACTGGTTAAGTTCTGGCGACCAAAAATGAAACCCAACATTTAATGCCGATTACCAGATAAAGCATGGCATTCGAATTTCTGGGTTCGGCACCGCCAGCGGGCTTTAACTGCACTGCCTATTGGACCCAAATATACCCCCTCCTTTACTAACCCGTAGCACGGGTTTTAGCGCCAGCAGCGGTAACTGCTCTGACGCTCATAGGAATGCTTTAGTAAAGGACGGGGTATATTTGTTGAAAGGGGACAGTTGAAAGGGGACAGATTCAAAACAAATGCTAGGAAGTTCTTCTTTACCCAACGTGTGGTGGACACCTGGAATACGCTTCCAGAGGACGTTATAGGGCAGCGAACGGTACTGGGGTTCAAGAAAGGATTGGACAAATTCCTACTGGAAAAGGGGATAGAGGGGTATAGATAGAGGATTACTGCACAGGTCCTGGACCTGTTGGGCCGCCGCGTGAGCGGACTGCTGGGCACGATGGACCTCAGGTCTGACCCAGCAGAGGCATTTCTTATGTTCTTATGTTCTTATTTCCTATATAGTATGTAAAAAAACCCGCAAGTAAATGTAAGTAAGAGGATGGGATTTGATAGACCACCTTTCTGTGATTACAATCAAAGCAGTTTACATATTATATACAGCAGGGGTCTCCTTGAGGGCCGCAATCCAATCGGGTTTTCAGGATTTCCCCAATGAATAGGCATGAGATCTATGTGGATGCACTGCTTTCAATGCATATTCATTGGGGAAATCCTGAAAACCCAACTGGATTGCGGCCCTCAAGGAGGGACTTTGAGATCCCTGATATACAGGGACTTATTTTGCAGCTGGGGCAACGTAAGGTTAAGTCACGAGGAGCTGCAGCGGGAACTGAACCCAGGTCCTCAGTTGCTGCACTAACCATTATGCTATTTAAATTAAGAACATAAGCAATGCCTCCGCTGGGTCAGACCTGAGGTCCATCGTGCCCAGCAGTCCGCTCACGCGGCAGCCCAACAGGTCCAGGACCTGTGCATTAATCCTCTATCTATACCCCTCTATCCCTTTTCCAGTAGGAAATTGTCTAATCCTTTCTTGAACCCCATACCGTACTCTGCCCTATTACATCCTCTGGAAGCGCATTCCAGGTGTCCACCACACGTTGGGTAAAGAAGAACTTCCTAGCATTCGTTTTGAATCTGTCCCCTTTCAACTTTTCCGAATGCCCTCTTGTTCTTTTATTATGTCTCTCAGAGCTACATCATCACTGATGTTAAATGTAAGTTTACACAACTATATCAAAACGCTGAAAACAAATTAATCCCATAAACAGGAACCCCAAACTTAAGCTGAGAAGGAGGACTTGATCAAGTGTGGGACATTTATTAACGAGAGCAGTATATTTCAGACTGGCAAAGTGAGACAGCAGGTTCTGGACGCATTATAAGAGAATTTAGCTGAGATCTTGCATTTGATAAAGTTAGGAGTCGTAAATGCCTGATGAAGAGCTACTGAAAGTCTTCCCACTTGAAACGAGTCACCACTGAGGACGCAAATACAAGGCGCATGATGTAGGAACAGCTCACAAACCCCACAAGCAGCATGCGACGAAGTTTTTGATATAATATTTTGTAGTATTAGGTCACTGATGTAGTGGCTCGTTACTTGCCCTGCTATCTAAATATTTGGAGCATCATAAGTGATTTATCAGTTAGGTGAAGCAATATGACAGGACACGACTCTCAAGAAGAGAACTGTTGACGAAAGATAGGAGGTATCAGAAGGTGCAACTTGTGCTACCCTTAACAGAGATTCTCCTCACTTACTGAGAGCTTGTACATAGCCGGACTCTGGTAAATAACAATGAAAACCACATTGTAGTAGGAGAAGGAGGGTTTATCATCCACGGTCCATCGAAACGACACATTCGATCCTGCTTGCACCATGGCAACATAGCTCTGAAAGAAGAAGGAAGAGATGTTTCTCCAGTACAAATTCACGAGATGGAAAAAGGTCTCAGACAGCCCCAGTAATAAAAGAGTTCCTGGTTTCCTCCCCTCCTTTACAAAGTTTTTAGCACTGGCCGCCACGGTAACAGCTCACAGAATTCCTATGAACATCCGAGCTGTTACCGCCGCTGCCAGCGCTAAAAACGCTAGTGTGGCTTTGAAAGGAGAGGGTTAATTTGGTGTTCCACTGCAGAAGTGCTAGGGGGTTTTCCTCAAAACTTCCCCGACTCAGTTTCATCATCAGACCCCCTCACGCTCCCTCTCTTTCCTCCTATCTTCTCCCCTTTCTCTTTTTTCCTGAAAAACTCCATTACAGGGTTGAGTGCATAGACATCAAAAAAGTGTAGTATGCCAACATTAGGCTAATTTCTTTATAATGTCACTGGGGTACTAATAGTTAAATATTAGTGGAAGTCAGAAAAATATTAGAGTTCAAATAAAAGAACTGTCTTCTCATTCAAATTGGTAACCAAACTTCAGGATTGCAACCGTCACGTTTGAAAGTCACTCAGAGGTATAGAGTTCTTCAAGAAGAGAGTTGCGCCCTCTAGTGATGAACCAAAATATATTTTTCAGTTGTTGCAAAAATATATTTTGGTTCATCACTAGAGGGCGCAACTCTCTTCTTGAAGAACTCTATACCTCTGAGTGACTTTCAAACGTGACGGTTGCAATCCTGAAGTTTGGTTACCAATTTGAATGAGAAGACAGTTCTTTTATTTGAACATTAGGCTAATGGCATCAGAGGATCTGGATGACTTATGTGACAGAAAATCCTTTTTCTCTATTGAGAAGCTTCTCACTGTCTCTCATACATTCACACACTCATTTACTAATTATCAGTAGGATCATGTACAAGAAATAGACTTTGCTGATAAGACCCAATTTAAATCGTATATTCTGCTTTGGGGATTGAATGATCCTGACTATCTCTATAGCGGCTGACAAAGAACCCTGCAAGGTTAAATGAAGGCCAAGAGACTCACCACACGGCTGTTCATCAAGACACGTGCTTCTGGGTCAGGGTACGCACTCAGGCCTTCGATCGGTTCCTCCATTTGTACGCAGACTGTGATGTTCTGAGAGCTCACTGCATTCTTGCCCACTATCTGAACGTGGTGTTCACCTTTACCTAGACCACTCAAGCTGATGACCGAAAACCAGGTGTCGTTGGTTTCTCTGGTACAGCTGCTTGTCAGATGTGAAACTGCCTGTGGACACGCGCTTTCAAACGGAGCAGTCTGGTTACTGCCAGACCAGGTTGCCGTAGCATTCAGCCCAGAGCTGATTTTCACCACCACATACGACTGATTTGGGGAAACATATACAACGTCATCCAGATGATCAGGGTAAATAACCTGGAGGCCCAGCACGGGGGATACAACCCAGAAACTACAAGAGAGATTGGCAGCAAAGACTCCATTTTCAAGTGTTGCCTTCATGGTGTATTGACCCGGAGAATGCAGGCCACTATTGTTCTGATGGCCAAACACAGGAGTCACCTGTTCGGTGGTTGCAAGAACCCTGAAAGAACATGAGCTGATACTGGTGTTCTGTACCAACCCCTGGAGATCACTGTCTGAAATATCAGTTACCCAGTTAGAAAAGTTCATGTCTAAATAGCTCTCTGGCAGACATTGAAGAAACGTCCCAGGCACTGCATCATGCTGTATGCTGAAGAGATGGGAAGGATGCACCAAGACCTTTTCCTCCTGAAACAATACCTGTCAGAGAAAATCAGAGAAAATCAGTCACAAACCAAACTGCAGCTCTTGGTGAGTCCACTATTGGCAGAACATTGCTAGGAGTCCACTGTCTGAGCATAAGAACTGCCCTACTGGAACAGGCCGAAGGTCCATCAAGCTCAGTATCCTCTTTCAATGGCCAACCCAGGTCGCAAGCACTATCTGGGCAGCACCGGGATGAACTATGCTCATTTTCAGCTAAAATTATGACTGGCTCCAGTCAGAGCAAGTGCTGCTCCCTGGATCAGTGTTTGAACATCAAGCCAAGGTTCACGATACACACTGGTCTGAATATCCTTACCAAATATTGGGTGGCATTTCCCGGTGGCACAATGAAGAGGGACTCTGTAAGTAGGGCATAGCCTTGCTGGGAACTTGGACCGTCCACACAGCTGGAATTTCCAGGGCCACAGGAACTATTTGCTGGTGAGCAGCTATTGGCAAACTGGAATATCTGCCCGGCACAGGAACGTTCTAACTCAGTCTGATTCCAGCTTTCACTGATGGTAGATGAGGCAGGTTCCAAATCCTCACAGCCTGTAAAAAGAAAGGAAAAAAATTCAAGCAAACATAGAAATGCCAACGTCTAGCTGTGACGTTGTACGTATGTGGGAGAGGCATTCTATAGTACGACACATGCTCTTCTGATCTCCCTCCCTGGCTACCACCTGCCCTTTCTCCTCCGCTCGACTCTTATGTTCGACCACACAACCAACAGGAATGGCTACCAACCTTGATAGAGAGGAAGTTCGAACTACGACAGGAAAGAGTTCACACAGCCCATGATGCCCGTTTTACAGCAAGCATTAGCAGTAAATTTAGAGACTGAGATCATACTCCACAGGATCTCTGGTCATAGTATGTGCAAAACTATCCCTTCAAGGGATAAAACAATATCTCCCGCCAATACCCAACATTCAAATCTGGATTTCCAACTAATTTTCTCGCCAAAATTCAAATTCAAACTTGGACCTCCAATGAACTTTCCTGTCAAAATTCAAATTCATAACCAACAGACTTCCCTGTTCTCAACCAGGTCAGCCCACAAACTTTCCCGCCAAAAATTCAAATTTCTCGACCCACAGACTGCCTTGTTCTCAATCAGGTCTGTGAATCCACTATTTTGTATACAGTATATATAAAATCAGATGTGTATATGTTCCAGCATAACTCTGAAATGCATGGAGCAATTTCAACCAAACTTGAAATATATATTACTTCCTATCTGGGAAAAACCACTATGGGGGTGGGAAGGGGGGTGACATGTAAAAAAAGGGAGTAACGTAAAATTAGCGAAAACGACAGATATTACTGTCTAATCCATAGTTTTTGCAGCATAACTCTGAAACGCATGGACAGATTTCAACCAAACTTGGTATACATATCACTTACTATCTGGGGAAAAATACTGTGGGGGTGGGAAGGGGGTGACATGTAAAAATAATCGAAAACGACAGATATTGGTCCAAGTTAAGCCCCATCACAATTTTAACTGGTTGCGAAAGAGGGTCATTCTTGCTGCTACAAATGAAGATGTCCACGAAATAAACGATCAAATACTTCCCATTTTTAACAGGCGTAATCATTGAATGCAAGTCTATCGATACCGTAGTAGATACCGGTGAGACGCTGGTTGCTGGTTGCGGTTGCTGCTCATGCTGGGAATGTTACAGAGGTGCGGGGGAAGGGAAGAGATAGGGGTGGGGGAGGGGCCTTTTCTTTTTCAGGTGGGATACACATTGCGTACAAGACCCTCAAAGACCTTTAGTTTGATGTAAGCATGTTCTGCATCCACTTTGATTTTACACTTTGCTTACATTTGATTCCTTTTCCTGTCTAGTAGAAGATTGGGATAAATAAATACACCGGCAACGCCGTGTGATCAGCTAGTAATGTATAAAAGAACAGAGCAAAGCAATCCGTCGTAGCTTCTCCAGTCGCTCAGTCTTTTTTCTCTCTCTCAGCTTTGCGCTGTGAAGCTCAGGATGAAAGCTGATGAACTGCTGCCGATGCGACCTTTTATGATCCACTCGATGAAGTGAAGATAATCTGTTCTCAGCGACAACAGCCAAGATGTTCTAATGCATATGAATGAGCAGGCACTCTCTAAAGTTGAAAGGGGATAAATTCCGTACAAACGGAAGGAAGTTCTTCTTCACCCAGAGAGTTGTAGAAAGCTGGAATGATCTTCCAGAGGCTGTTATAGGGGAAAACATCCTCCATGGATTCAAGACAAAATTAGACAAGTTCCTACTGAACAAGAATGTGCGCTGTTAGGGCTAGTCTTGGCTAGGGTGCTGGTCTTTGACCAGAGGGCCGCCGCATGAGCGGACTGCTAGGCATGATGGACTGACCCAGCAGCGGCAATTCTTATATTCTTATGAGGGATACAGAGGCACCCATCTGCCAACCAGCCATGATCTAATCTCATCTTCTATTTTTGTGTTGCACATACCTAAGCATGCTCAAGGCAACTTTCAAAGAGAAGAGAGAGGAGTGAAGAGAGTAGGGAAGGATAAAAGGGGAAACATGGGGCAAGGGAAGATCTGAGAAGTTTAAGTGTCATAGAGACTGGTGTTCAGATGTCTAGAGAGGCGTGTTGTTTGTCAGATGACTAGATTTAGGATGTAGCAGGAAGTTTTCCTGAGACTCATCAAGCCTACCGACAATTATCCTATGCTGCTCATCCATGTTGGCACAAATGATACTGCTATGTATCAAAAGAGACTTCATGGAGGAGCAGTTGGATGCACAGGCAGTGTTCTCATTGATCCTTTCTGTTGAGGCTAAAGGCCAAATGGGGAAAACTCAGATCCTGGAGTTGCATGAATGGTGTTAAAGCAAGGGCTTCAGTTTCCTACATCTTGGCACGACTTTCCAAGAGCTACTGAGCAAATATGGTGTCCATCTATCAAAGAAGGGATTAGAAAAGGTCCATAGAAGGGTGACAAAATTGATAAAAGGGATGGAACGACTTCCCTATGAGGAGAGGCTAAAGCAGCTAGGGCTCTTCAGTTTGGAAAAGAGATGGCTCAGGGGAGATATGATAGAGGTCTATAAAATACTGAGTGGTGTGGAAAGGATAAATGTGACTCGCTTGCTCACTCTTTACAAAAATACTAGGACTAGGGGACATGCGATGAAGCCACTAAGTAGTAGATTTAAAGCAAACTGGAGAAAATATTTCTTCACACAATGTTTAATTGAACTCTGGAATTCATTGCCGGAGAATGTGGTGAAATCAGAAGGGTTTAATAAAGGTTTGGATAATTTCCTAAAAGAGAAGTCTATATGCTATGGTTGAGATGGCTTGGGGAAATCCACTGCTTATTCCTAGGATAAGAAGCATAAAATCTGTTTTTCTCCTTGGGATCTTGCCAGGAGAAAAACCTGGATGACGTGGTTTGGCCACTGTTGAAAACAGGATACCGGGCTTGATGGATTTTGGTCTGTCCCAGTATGGGAACCGTTATGTTTATATGGAAGTGTCTTCTGTAACAAACTAAAGAGGACTTTAAACTACATTCAGTGGGGATGGGTGAAAAAAGCTCCCAAATCATTAACACCACTCAGGAATATAAGACATCAAATACCCCTCTAGAAATATCTGAAGAGCTTTGTATACTTTGTCGTTTGACCTGTATTTGAGTGTGAGCAGAGTACGCAGGTTCATACATCAATTATAGAATTGTATCATTTGCACGCGTATCTGCTAATATTTAGGCTTGAGCAATAAGTGATGATGAAACAGGCCACTGATACAAATATTCTGTAAAGAACGTAAGTGCCATCTTTTCCTTATGGAATAGTGTTACAATAGGTGCCATAACTTTTAACTATAGAGGGTGCCCTGTTATTACCCTCATAGTTGGAAGAAAGAAGTCCTAGTTAACAGAGGGAGAACCAAAGAAAAGAAGACAAAAAGATATGGATTAGGAAGCTAATATGAGAGAGATACTGAATGAGGTTATGTTATGTTAATTGGGTTTTCTATTCTGCCTTTACCAGTTCAGTTCAAGGTTGGATTACATTACAAGAGGTTGGGTCACTTACCCAGGAAGTTACAATGGATAGTTTGACATGGACGTTCAATAAGGTTGCTAGAACAGGTAGATCAGTAGGTTGTAATTATGTAGGTTACGGTTGATGACATGTAGTATGAGTGAAGGACAGTGTGGAGTGATGGTTGATAACATCTTAGCGACCAAGATGGTAAAGGGGATGGAACTCCTCTCGTATGAGGAAAGACTAAAACGGTTGGGGCTCTTCAGCTGGGAAAAGAGACAGCTGAGGGGAGATAGGATTGAAGTCTACAAAACCCTGAGTGGAGTAGAACGGCTACAAGTGGATCGATTTTTCACTCCATCAAAAATTACAAAGACTAGGGGACACTCGATGAAGTTACAGGGAAATATTTTTAAAACCAATAGGAGGAAATATTTTTTCATTCAGAGAATAGTTAATCTCTGGAATGCGTTGCCAGAGGATGTGGTAAGAGCAGAGAGCGTAGTTGGTTTTAAGGGAAAAGATTGGACAATTTCTGTTATTGAGAAGGACATGGGGGAAGACACTGCTTGCCTTGGATCAGTTGCTACTCCTTGAGTTTTGGCCAGCTGCTAGTGATCTGGGTTGGTCAACATGAAGACAGGCTACTGGGCTTGATGGACCATTGGCCTGACCCAGTAAGGCTATTTTTATGTTCATTGTGGCTAAGGAACAGTCTGGGCTGATGACAATATGAATGAGAGATAGTATAGGATCAACATGGAGTATGGGGTGATGGTTGACGACATGTAGCATGGATGAGAACAGTGTGGGGTGATGGTAGTATGAATGATAGATGGGGGGGGGGGGGGGTGGTGATGGCTAATGGCAGGTGGCAGGGGTGAACATTGTCTGACAATCACAGAAAGCTGAGTGAGACAGTAAATAAGCTTTAAATAACTGAGGAAGAAAGGGTAGAATGCAGGCAGGAGTCTAAAGCCCGATCTTTGTCCCATCTCTGGCAAGACAGACTGGGATGGGCTGGAGTTAGCTTTGATGGTGACTCCAGTGCTGGGGCAATGTGGCCAATGCCGGAGGGACTTCTACAGTCTGGGTCAGAAGCAAGTATATGTACTTTATACCGCATTCATATCATCTGAGTACAGGTCTTCCTCTCATGAGGTTGGTTGGGAGGGGGATGAAGAGGAGGAGAAGACATCTTATGATGAGTGTGACTGTTGGGCAGATTAGATGGACCACGCAGGTCTTTATTTGCCGTCATTTACTATCTTAAAGTCAGTAACAAAGCATTAATCACAATTAGACACGGTCTCACTGCCTTACCTTTCACACCCGTTGGTGTGTACACTTGAAATCTCATTTGAACTGAGTGCTGCAAGTCTTGGGTCACAAATTCCAGTGCCGTTAAATAACCCTCCTGGTTGAGACCGAGATCAGGGAAGAGGATCATCTGAAGAGAAAAGGAAAGCCATTAAGACTGACAGAAGACTTGAGAAAAGAGAGCGAAACACACACCGAAAACATCTGAGGGCCACATTCAGGAAGGCTTTTCTCCTATTCCATGTCTATGAATTAGAGCCAACCCACCTCAAAGTGTGGAGAACCAGAACAGTGTAAAACAGCTCGGAGTCTGTTAAAGACTGGGGGAGGGGATGCCTGATAGGGTTACCATGTGGCTCCAGAATACAGGATGGATTGAGATATCCATTGAAAGCAATGGAAGTAAAACCTGGATGTCTCAATCTGGCCTCCTTTTCTGGAGCCCTATAGTCACCCCTGGCATGGAGTATTTTCCCACTGGGGTATTGGCAAATGACCCCAGAGCTCAAGAAAGGTATAGTGGAGAGGAAGCAAGCAAGGTGGGGAAGTGAGGAGAAATGGAGGTGGATGTGAAATATTACAGAAGGGGAGAGGGCAGGGGAGGGGGAGGGAAGCCTGGCAGTCTTTAATGCCCTTGGAGTCCATGTCTGTTCTTTTGTTGAACTGATACCATTCGATACCACCTTTTATCCAAGGAGCAGAGATAGCACAGCCACACCAAAACTAGTCCAGGACAGGCAGCAGCAGCAGCAGCACAATCTCTCCCCCTCTCTCTAAGAGATCCCCCGTGTTTATCCCAGCCTTTCTTGAACTCAGACCCAGTCTCTGTCTTCACCACCTCTTATGGGAGACTCTTTCTGTAAAAAAGTATTTCCTTAGATTACTCTGGAGCTTATCACCTCTTAACTTCTCATTCCAGAGCTTCCTTTCAAATGAAAGAGACTTGACTCATGCGCATTTACACCACTTAAGTATTTAAACGTCTCTATCATATCTCCCGCCTTTCCTCCAAAGTGTCCCTGTACGTTTTATGACGTAGACCTCCCTCTCTCCCTCTCTCAGCCAAAAACACAGACTGCATCCAGACAGAACAGGAATAGCATGGGGAGGCCACTTAGTGCCAAATTGTTGGGGTGATTTGGCTGGACACATGCATTGGGAAAGGGACTGAGGCCAGTAGCTCTTTTCATAAGGGCAAACGGCTCTAGGATGGGTATAAACCAGTGACCTCAGGGTCTCTCATCCTTACTAGGGTCCAGGGCGAAAGACTCTTTGACCCACAGACATATCAGAGTGATCCCCCATCTCAAACTGGCCCTGCCGCTGAGTTGCTTTAGTTTCACTATGGGGTTGTTGGCCTTTTTGCTCAGAGAAGAATCCCAACCTCACATTCATGGCCAAATTTTTGCATCCATGGAACCCATAAAGGATTTTGCTGGACGCTGTTTCCCCACTCCTCCAGGGGACACAGTGCAGTCCTCAAATTTCAATGAGCATCGGGCTGGGACATGTGAGTGCATCCTTTGGAGTGCTAGAGCTGAGTCCCTGAGAACTGGGGTAGGTGGTTCTTGGGCTGGCAGAGGGTGAGAAATTCACCCCCCCCCCCGAAACTGTGCCCTCTAGCAGTTCTGTGCACACATTCAGATGTGCACTTAAGTACCATGAACGTGCAGTGGATATCGTCCATGTTGGGCTCATTGCATTTATTTTACCTCCAATTTGGGAACTAGTTCAAATATTAGGTGTAGAATTACTGAGATCTAGGAAAGGAATTTCACGTGTCTTTCTCCCCAGATTCAGTACCTCCACAGTGCCTCCTGGCTTCTCTAAAGTGTCCACCTTTGTTAAGTTCCGTACAGTTGAAGACCAGTTAAAAGCAGGATTCCCAGCCAGAAAATAGTCCGCATCGAGCAGGATGTCTGTTTAGAAAGAAATGAAAAGCAGCCTCCATGAGTTCTGCAGCCAGGAGAAGTGAGCAGAGTGGAAATTGTGTCCTGCTGCCTGCCCTACAGATCATCCCCGGGCTCTCAGCTTCCTGTCAGACTGGCCAGGAAGTCATACAGATGACACACCGGTTGCACGTATGCGACATCTGCATTAAGCATGTAATAGGCATGCAGCGTTCCAGGAGTTCATAGGCTCAGTCTAGAAAGTGACTGGTGACCTAACACTTAGAGAATGACACGGGGACTCATTTTCCCATCCCGTCCAGTTCTTTTCCTGTCCCTGCCCCATTCCTGCAAGCTCCGTCCTCATCTGCACAAGACTCAGACACTTTAAAATCATAAGTGTTCGAGGCCTGTGCGGTTAAGGCAGAACTTACAGGAATGCGGCAGGGACAGCGACAAAACTCACAGGGACGGAACGGGACTGGGAAATTGAGTTCCTGCGGGGACGTGTCATTCTCTACTAACATTTTAAAGCTTTTATCTGGGTTGCAGCACCTGGTGCCCAGACAAATGCTGCTGACTGGGGCCAGTAACTGGTTTCCAGCAGGTTTTATGTAGATAATAACCACTGAAAATCGTTAAGACTGCTCCAGTGCTATCCAGGCACTTCTCTTGTCTTGTGCTATCTGAGCCCAGGAAACGATCATGGAAGGCATTAAACATTATATCCAGATAGTTAACTATGCCGCTGACTGCCGCCATGATCTGGCCAGCGATATTCATCCGCTACACCCATCGCTAAGTGCTTTGATTTAGGAGAGCCTTAATTATTAAATTCTTTATTCATTTTGAAAACTTACAGCAAGCGTACCGGAATATATCATTAGTAACAACAATAATAACACTTGTAATTCTCATATAATTCTAAAAACATAAAAATTAAATCCCGTCCCACCCACCTTCTTTCAAATACTATAATCAATTATATCATAAATATAATATAAACATATAATTTAGTGAAATTTCCAGAAAAATCCCCCCCCCACCCCCCATGTGTACATATATTCATCCAAGGAAAATGATGTTTACTCATTACAATATCGTTCCAATGGCCCCCGGATCTTTATAAAATTATTATTAAGGAGAGCCTTAATTAAACTGTACTGCCCCACCGACCGTGGCCGAATATTCCTGTTTCATCTGAAACTGGGAATCCCACCCACACTGCTCCAACTCTGCACCAGCTCTTCACAAATTGTGCCACAGTACTTAGAGCAGTGTCCCACAAACTTTGTCGAGCCGCAGCACGCGAAATGCGTTGGCCAGGGCTCGAGGCGTCCGGAGGTGCGTGGATGTCGCTGTAATGATCACGTTGACATCCCCGCAAGTGTGAAGGCCCTCTAGAAGGGCCCTGAGCCGCCAGTGAGGGTGCCAGGAGGGAAGAGGGCCAGAGAGAAGGAGAGGCTCCGACGCCAGCTAACTGGCTCTAGGATGTGCCTCTCGCCGCGAGAGTCAGCCGACGCCGGCACCTCCTCCCAGTGTGTCACGGAACACCTGAAATCTCAGGAGGCACACCGTTTGCGACACACTGACTCAAGAGGGATTTTTGGAAGCGGTATTTGGATAGTGTGGCTTTTATGTTCAGAAGACGCTACGAAAGGGATGGATTTATGATTATGATTATTGAGAGCTTGTATACCGCTACTAATGACTGGGGAGTCAATTCAGAGCCTTTGCTAAGGCACTCCACTGCATGAGCTTCTGTAGAGATGATACCATAAGGAGTTGTGAGGTGTTACAATGCATGAAAGACACGGTGTTACAGAGTTATTAAGTCCGGCCTGGTTATGCCAATAATCCATCATTCTACTTCTATGCACATATTTATTCCAAATCAGTTGTCCTATGTATGTACACATGTAAGACTAGGTTTACTATTGCAGCTAAATTTTAGGTGCTGTGAGCTTCTCCTATACCTGTTCTTGTTTGCACACTTGCTGTTCCAATTGGCACCACAGCACCTGCATTGGCACAAGTGTTGGCACGGTGGTTGGAGCTACAGCCTCAGCACTGCTGCTCCCTATGACCCTGGGCAAGTCACTCCGTCTTCCATAGCCCCAGGTACATTAGAGAGACTGTGAGCCCACCGGGACAGACAGGGAAAATGCTGGAGTACCTGATTGTAAAACCGCTTAGATAACCTTGACAGGCCGTATATAAACGCCTAATAAACTTGAAACTTGAAACACTTAAACCCAACATTTACATTTGCTCTATAAGCTAAGCATGTAAATCTTGGCCCCGCCCATTTCCCTCCGCTGCTAACAACCCCCCCCCCCTTACAGTTATGAACTAAGGCCCAGATTCCCTAAACGACACCACTGTCGGTGGCTGCCTTAAAAGCGGCGCCGTTTAGAGAATCGCGCCTCTGGCAAAAGAGGGCGCCAGAAATCTAGAGCAGGGTTTTCAAGGCCTACATTTCTGACGCCTACCTTTGATGCGAATTGCGCCTGTCGCCAAATGCCACTTCCGGTGTCAGCCACGCCTACAGTGGCATTAGGTGCTGTCAAGCGCCTACGGAGCTGTGATTCCAGTGCTGGTTTTTAAGTCGCTGGTAGGCGCCTCATTTACACACGTTAAGTATGAATTTATTCGCATAAATGTTGGCATTCTATAAAGTTAATCCTGCAACAGATCGTTACAGAATGAGGGCACCCACAGAAGTCCCTCTGAATATCAGCTCATTTGAATTCTTCTTTATTTGAATGACTGCTAGTCTGTCCCCTCTAAAACAAAGGACATAATCATTGCAGTTATTGGGGTTTTGCAGCTGGGCTGTTCTAGAGAAACCCAGGCTCTGCCTTTTACTGACGCAGTATCAGAATGATCCAAAGCTCTTTACACCACTAGGATTCTGACTTTAGACATAGCCAATTCTGTGACTGAAAATTCAACATAAGCCACCGTGCAGCAGCGCAAAAAAACCCATCTGCCTTTGCTCTCCCGCTTTCAACATAATCTGATTTAAGCAATCCTATTTCAATTCTTCTGTCTCTCCAGAGCTCAGAGACCGTCCTTGAAATTACTTCCATGATTGTAAGGCTGGAGGTTTAGGTTCTTATACACTGGGCTGAGGAAGAGAAGCTGAGCTTTTAAAAATGACTTTCTTCAAAAAAGCTCTGCCCATAACTCCAGGCAGCAGGTATATAACACCCTGAAATTTGTGTACGAGGGGGTGCTGAAAAGTTCTCAGCCCAACCAAGAAGAGAATAACCTGGATAGGGTTCAATCAATGATCTGAAACAAGGTCAAAACAGAGAATTTTGTTTCTGCAAACTGGCACTTAAGGAAATAAGAGAACAACACTCTTTTCAGCTCCAGGGACAAAAAAACGCTCAGAAGTTAGGAAGTTGGTTGGTTGAGCTGAGAACGTTTCAGCAACCCCTTGTGGAGGCTGACTGATATCACCAAACTCAGCCCAAAATCTGGATTTCAGTTTTTGCTAAAAATGAAAGTCCCTCCAATCAAAAGGGGGCTGCTTGGCCCCCTGTCCTTCCCTGACTGAACGCTGCCACCCTTTTACCACCTGCAGGTCCTCGCTGGGTCTACTGTAGTGACTTCATCAGGGCAGAACACATTTTGAGATTGGAGCCAGCATGGGTGGGGGCGACTGGGAATCTCTCCTACCCCAATGAGGCCACTAGATCATCAGGGAGGGCCTACAGGTGGTAGGAAAGTGGCAGCTTTTGGTCGGAGGGGGCAGTGGTGATGATGATTTTTGGAGTGGGGGTGGGGGCAAGGAGCCAGTTTTCTTTCAGGGGGGAGGCTTCAGTTTTAGCCAAAACTGTGTGGTGAATTTCAGCCACAGTTTCAGTTTTGGTCATCCTTCATGTGTGATGTACAAATGGATTTCTCTAGGGCAATGGTTCTCGAGGTAAAGCTATCAGGAGATATCCATAATGAATATGCTTCAGAAGGATTTGCATTCACTACCTCGTTGGTATTCAGATCTCTCTCATGAATATCTTGAAAATCTGAATGGCTTGTAGCATGAAATGTTGGGGTTCTGGAATCTTGTTACCCTTTGAGATTCTAGAATACTGCTACTATTTGAGGTTCCAGCATCTTGCTACTCTTTGGAGATTCCACATGGAATATTGCTACTATTTGGGGTCCTGGAATCTTGTTACCCTTTGAGATTGTAGAATATGGCTACTATTTGAGGTTCCGGAATCTTGTTACCCTTTGAGATTCTAGAATACTGCTACTATTTGAGGTTCCAGCATCTTGCTACTCTTTGGAGATTCCACATGGAATATTGCTACTCTTTGGGGTTCCAGAATCTTGTTACACTTTGAGATTCTGGAATGTTGCTACTCTTTGGGTTTCTGCCAGGTACTTATGACCTGGATGGGCCACTGTTGGAAACTTAGTAACTCTATGTGCCCTGAGGATTTGTTTGAGAAGATCTGCTCTAGAGGATACATTGACACCTACTCTTACTGTCTCATTCCAGTCTGGGACCAGAATCTCCGAGAAGCCATGCCTTACCTTGTGGCTTGTACTCGCACACAAACGTGTGCTTAGCAGTGCAGAGATCTGTGTTGCACTGACCCGTGTATCCCATCCTGATGCAACGGTCTGCCTGGGAAGGGTGCGGTTCTCCTGGGAGCCAGTTCTGGCAGCTTTCCAAATCAAACCCTTCTCCTCCAGGCTCAGCCTCAGAACTCGCTGAATCATTAAACCCGATCCAGACCTCCAAGTTCCTTCAACAGCAGTGGGAAGAGAATGAGTAAGAAGTTCATTAGGTCAAATGCGAGACATTTCACACACTCTACCAAAGCTACATTCGTGACCTAGCAATACATATTATGGCTTAACAGAGAGCAGTCTCAGTCTAGCAGCATTACTTAAACACGTTAGCAGGTGAAACACCTGGAGTAGCCAAAACTTCCCTCTTCTTGTTCATATCACAGCTCAAGAAGCTGCCCTACCAACCAAGATGAACTGTTAAATGACTGGCTGCTAAAAACAAAAATAGTCCCTGGGTACTTCCATTTTTTGTTTACTTTCTGATCGCCAGGTCTCCCTTCGATGGTCTCTGCTGTCATTCTTTAGTTTGTAGTACAGCTTGGTGACAGGTGGCATGAAAAATAAAAAGGAAACCAAACCTACAACGGTTTCTTCATGCACAGATACAAGTGAAAGAGGCATGAGAAAAACACTCACTACCATGAAAAGGAGACTCACCCGGCAACTGTTTCTTCATGCACAGATCCATAAGAAAGAGGCAGAACAAGACACACTCACTGGCCAAACTACTATTATTTCTAAAGCGCTGAAAGGCGTATACACCACTGTACATTTTAACATACAATAGACGGTCCCAGCTTACAATCTAATTTAGGCAGGACATTACAGGGTTGGGGAGATTATAGTGGGTCTAGGTATCTAGAGTTGAAAGCAGTGTCCAAAAAGTGGGCCTTTAGCTTGGAGCACGACGTATTGATTCAGGCAGCCCGTTCCAGGCGCAAGAAAGAAGGGACGGAAGTTGCCTTTTGATGTGGTTCTGTTCACGGGAATTGAGGGAGGGGTGTTGGGTGCTGTTCGAGAATGGGTATCCGGTGTTTTGCTATTAGGTTGGGAGATGCCTTTTGTGCACCTTTGGTTGGAAGACATTTGTATGGTATTTTGCATTCATGTTAGAGCTGATATCCAATTTTGCTGTTTTGTATTTCTTTTATAATATTCAATAAAATTTAAAAAAGAAAGATGGGACGGAGTCTGCAGTTGGCAGTGGAAGAGAAGGCTACAGATAAGAGGGGCCGTTTCTTTATGCACCGACGGAAGAGAAAGAGACATGGATGCCTGGAATGCCCGCCCGAGGGAAATGGTGGAGAGGAAAACGGTGGCAGAATTCAAAAAAGCGTGGGATAAACACAGCGGATCTCTGACTTAAAAATGAATGGTAAAAATTAAAGAACTAAGGCCAGTACTGGCCAGACTTTACAGTAGCTATCCCGCAATAACAGGATGGTTGGACAGGCTGGAGTGAGCTTGGACGGCAACTTCAGCAGTTGGCAACTAGGACAAGACAGTCTACGGCCCAGAGACAAGTCAATCTAATGTATTTTTAATGAGTATAACCAATGGTCTTTGTCTGCCATCATTTACTATATTACTATGTTTTGACCAAAAGTACTGTAGATTTTGACAACACCCTCATTGCCATGAAAAGGAAATCAAACCTTCATGCACAGATCCATGAGAAAGAGGCCTGACAAAACACACTCGCTGGCCTACAAGGAAACCAAACTGCTTTTTCACTTATGTGAGTGTACAAGATCCTGCCTGCAGGGGATGTCTGAGTAAGGGAAGTGCCCTCGTGAGTGCAGGGCTTGAGAATGGATTACGGTCTGTTTGTAGGATGGCAGATCCATGTGCCAGTCTCCTACTGGACAGAATCAGTGGTTTCAGGTCTGTGCTCCTAACAGCCCTGTCTGAGAAGAACTTGCAAAAATCTCCTTGTCCAGAAGGAGTTGATTAATCTGCTTTTTTCACTTGGGAAATCACATCCTGTTTATCAGAAAGGCTTGATGAAAAATGGGAAGCCTGCAACAGAGTTTCGGGTCTAGCAGCTGTTAATAAGCTTAGAGGCTTTTTTTTTCTGTTCCCTGCAATGATTTCATCCTTTCATGATCCATCAAGCTGCACACAAAGCCGCCGAACAGAGGATAAATCAACAGGAAGAGAAGCTATCCAAGAGCTCTACAGAAGCACTCATTCCCTTTACTTGATACTATTTCATCAAAAGCACACTCATTCCGTTCACTAGGCTCTTAGGCATGCTCCATCTGTCTTCTTGCGCAGTTTCTATTATTTCATGATATATTCACAAGAGGGGCAGTCGAGGACCAACCATTTCTTGTCTGTAAATTCCCATATCAAAGGAAAACAAAACAGAGTTTGGGAAGAAAGGATATTTTGGTTCCTGCAAATTGCATTTGGGTGGAGACTGCACTCACAGCTGCTTTACATCTGTGGACCTTAAAGACAACACAGCCCTTTCTGTGATGGTCCCGGCAACTTTCCTTAGAAACGGCCATCTTTTTACTAGCACTGAGACACACAGTGACAGATCTTCTGTGATTGTTTAGAAACTCAGCTGTCTTCCAGATGGCATAACCTACGTTGAAGGGAGAGACCCGGTAGAAGACCAGTTCAGTGCACAAGGATACACTTGGCAGAATCGTTCTTAACCTCAAGAACTGGAGTCCCAATAATCATAAACAAGTGAGACTAAAGGGTGAGCTCCAGGGCCAGGATATTATTTAGTAGTAATCTCAAGATTTAATTTGTAAAATGTAGCTTCTGCCTCAGCATTTTAGTGTAAAGAAGTGATAAAACAGGGAGACGGGACAAGAAGGGATGAAAGAGCAAAAATTCTTTAAAGTCTGTTTCCAAATAACTCACAGAGAAATGGTCCACTCTTACAGATAATATGAGGAAATAAAGCAAAACGAGAAAGAATTAAGGTGATACTTGTTTCTTGTGAACTAACTATAGTGTTGTAAGATTAGCTTTCAAAGGTCACCCTTCTTCTTCAGCAGTGGCATGGTAAAGGGGAGATGCATGGTAAAGGTGCAGACTGCCCCAGGTGCTGTCTTGGCGGGGCCACCGGTGCCTCTCCTCTCTGCCCCTCGCATACCTCGTGAAATGTTCCACCATTGCAAGCAGCATCTTCTACCTCTTGACATCACTTCCTGGTTGTAGGACCAGGAAATGACATCAGATGGGAGCCGAGGCAGTGCAAGCAGGAGATGGAAGATGTTGCTCGCACCAGTGAACATTTCAAGAGGTACGTGGGCGCTTGAGCAGCAGGTACGAGTAGGGGGTGCATGGCATGGCGATGCCAAGCACCAGTGCCCTGGGCGCCTCCCTCCCTCACTAGATTTCTTTTATCTCTTCATATTACCAAATTACTCAGCAAAGAGAGACCAATCAGAGCAATCCTCAGGGAAAGACCAGAGGCAAACGTACTTGGAATCCATATAGGTGTCGGTATTCAAAGAAACAGTTCATGGCCAGTTAAATTGTTTGTCGAGGGCTATTTGCTGATATTCACTAGCACTTACCTAGGCAGTGTGGCTGAATATCACCACAGACCACCAACCTCAAAACCACCTAAGTTGGTGTATGAAGGCCAGTCTATCTGAATGCAGTGTCGCTTAGGTGGTTAAACCAAGATATTTGATGCTGGTGCCCGGACATGGGGTGGCATTGAATATATGGAATAATGCCAGTGGTGGCTAAAAAGACGCCCATCGCCACCAGCTCAATATCGACCCCCATAGCGTCCAGATTACGGCGGCAGTGGGAAGTGGAGGTCTGGCTTTAGTTTTTTTTTACCTAGTGACGTGAGTAAGTAGAAATCTTTGCAGCTCAGCATTGCTGACGATGGCTAACGCCCCTCTTCCGTGGTCCTGGCAGTACTGCTGGGCCTCGAACCAGTTGGCTTTACCCAAGATCAGTTGGTAGCAGTGCCCATTTCCAGGAAAGACCAATCCATCCGTGGGACACACTGGAGAAACTAAAAAGAGAAGTGGAAATGTGATCACTTGGCTAAAGCCGTCCTCGACTGTCTACAGCAGGGGTGTCAAAGTCCCTCCGAAAGGGCCGCAATCCAGTCAGGTTTTCAGGATTTCCCCAATGAATATGCATGAGATCTATTTGCATACAATGAAAGCAGTGCGTGCAAATAGATCTCATGTTAGTCATTGGGGAAATCCTGAAAACCCAACTGGATTGCGGCCCTCAAGGAGGGACTTTGACACCCTTGGTCTACAGAGAATCCTAAGCAGCTAAGCTTTCTAGGACCTAATACACAATACGTACAACTGGGATTAGGGGAACACAGCCAGAAGAGTGGCATTATCTTCACAATCTGTCTGTGTCATTTCTGCTCATTGTTCCTTACAAGGTGAAAGGAACAATGGAAACAGAACAGCCATCGTTCATCGTTCGGCATCTCCAGAGCTCATGCTGCATTCTGAACTCACCATGCAGAAAGCAAACGTGTGACCAGCATTCAGATGCCATCTTGAGGAGCAATTTGGAAGAAGTGGGTGAAAAGAGCTGGTATCTTCTGAGCAATCACTGATAATTGTTAAACTGAAATACGGTTTCTGCCTTCAAATGTAGAACAGTTGGCACTTGTGAGGATATTTGGGGCTGAGAAGATGACAATGCAGGAATTAGAAGGGTGACAGGATTTGTGGGTGTGGATTTGGAGTGTGAAAAGAACAAGGGTGAGAGAAGGGCCTTATATGAGAGACTGTAGCAAAGGCCGGAGAGCATACAGCTTGCAACATTTCCCTCTCAGGATCAAATTTTAACTTACAATGGCAATTGGGAAGCAGCTCGAGCTTAGGTGTCAGCTCACACCTCCCTCTCTTAAAACGGCTCACTAGAGGGTGGCCTTCCACGAAGCTTTGGCAAAACGTGGACTTAGTAAATAGCATATCATTCCCACGTGCTAAAGCCATTCTATCTCCAACATTATTGGTCCAAATGCCAATTTTCCCATTAGTACATAGCCATTACCACGTGAGAGTTCACCGATACCTATTTTGTGGCTCACACACAAACCACGTGCAGTGATGCAGCTTCACTGCTCAGTATATGACACACCTAGAACCTGATTCTATATAGGACGCCGGTATCGGTAGCTGCCGATCGCTTATCAATCACGCACTGGCGTCCTATGTAGAATTGTGCCTACCCTCCCGGACAGAAGACTACATTTCAGGTGTCTGTCTCCCATCTCTGGCCAATGCCGGTGTGAGGTCTGCACTAGACAAATTTTTTTCCCATCCCTGCGGGAACTCAATTTCCACGTCCCGTCCCTGCAAGTCCCTGCCCCATTCCTGTTAGCTCTGCCTTAACCGCTCAAGCCTCGGACACTTATGATTTTAAAGTGTTTGAGGCTTGTGCAGATGAGGACGGAGCTTAGGCATTGGTGGAATGAGGCATTATGACATCACAATCTGAGCTCTAGAATGTTGCTACTTAGGATTTGAAAGTGTTTGAGGTTTGTGCAGATGAGGACGGAGCTTAGGCATTGGTGGAATGAGGCATTATGACATCACAGTCTGAGCTCTAGAATGTTGCTACTTAGGATTTTAAAGGGTTTGAGGCTTGTGCAGATGAGGACGGAGCTTAGGCATTGGTGGAATGAGGCATTATGACATCACAATCTGAGCTCTAGAATGTTGCCACTTAGGATTTGAAAGTGTTTGAGGCTTGTGCAGATGAGGACGGAGCTTAGGCATTGGTGGAATGAGGCATTATGACATCACTGTCTGAGCTCTAGAATGTTACTACTTATGATTTTGAAGTGTTTGAGGCTTGTGCAGATGAGGGCGGAGCTTATAGGAATGTGACAGGAAAATGAGTTGCTGCAGGGATGGGGAAAAATTTGTCCCCGTGTCATTCTCTAGTCTGTACCCCCATCCTCCACACACATATATACATGACCAGCAAACTTCTTTATCCCAAATTCCGCACGCCCAGCCCATGAGTACTTTTTTCCAGAGAATGTAATTTCAAGTTTAGGTGCAATTCATTTTTTTTTTTTTTTGAAAATGTGTTTATTAAAGGATCAATGCATACGAGAAAACCTTTTTTTTTTATGATCTTAATAGTTATTTCGGGTTTGACTTTGTCATGTCGTTTAATTTCCATAACTAATAAGCCTGTCATTAGCAGTTACCAGGAAAAGCCTTCCTCAGCAACCTCTTCTTCCTGCCTGACAGAACGGACAATGAGCACCCCACAAGAGCCAGTAGGATGAAGGAAAGTCTTGTTTATTTCAGTCTGGGACAGCTGTTTTCGGACATACTTCTCTTTGTGCTTTGTAAGCTCAGCCTCACGCTTTTACAAAGGAGTTGGTTTGATCTGTGGATCCCATAGCACAGCGACCCCCGATGCGGGCGCTTATGTTCGCTGAAACACAGTACTGTGTCGGGTCCATGTTTCTGTACATCCCAGACTGAAATAAACAAGACTTTCCTTCATCCTACTGGCTCTTGTGGGGTGCTCATTGTCCGTTCCCACTGTTTGGTACTTGTGGGATTTTGTCCGCCGTTATGACACCCCAACAAGACATAAACAGCTCACCTGCTTCTCCCCAGTCAGAGGTAATTCGGTACGTAACGGCCAGGTTACTGCCTCCTCGGCTTCTGAAACTGAGGTCCAGGCTCTCCGCTGTGTTCACCAGAGAAGGGCACTGAAGCTCCAGTTCATCTGGTACGCCAAAGATGCTGATTTCAGTCTGTAGTGAGGTAACCCTCTCCTCCACAAACAGGATAACACTGGCATTGTAATATCCCGGCAAGGCATACTTATGTAAAGCCGCTTCCTCGGTGCCATTCTGAACCTGAGTCTCATCACCAAAGTCCCACTGCACGGTGCTGAAGAGGTAGAGAGAGCTGACGTGCAGTTTCACCACTTCCAGAAGGCTGTAAGAGTCCTCGAGATCCGTTAAACGCACCGGCAGCTCTACCGGAAAGACCTTGCTAATGATGGTAGGACCACAGGCCTGTGTCGGAGGAGGTTCGGTGCACATCTGAAAACAGCTGGATGATGAATTTGTTTCCAGGCTAAGGTCGCACAAGCACCGGCTAAGATTATCCAAGCCGCCAAAGGTCCGGTATGCACCATAGCAGAGGGTGCGACAGCTCTTCTCACTGAAGTTCCTTGGGGGTAGGGATGGAGGTGAAAAGATGACAACAGAAGCCCCTTCAGGGTCCTGATCGCTCAGGCAACCGATGTACTCTGCTCCTGAATCGTACACAAGAAGAGGAAGTTAGTAGCATTTTTCACAAAACAAAGGTAATATACTGATCTTTATAATTATGTTGCGTTATGTGCAATCTTCTATCCTGCCGAATCCTGATTAATTAGAGTTCTAGGTGGTTTACAAGCAGCATTTTGCTACTTAGAATTTTGTATAGTGTTAAACATGTTACAAAGAATTATACATTCTACGAAGGGTTAGAAGGAAAAGTGTGCCTTTTTGCAGATGATACCAAGATTTGTAACAGAGGGAGTGGAAAATATGAAAAAGGATCTGCAAAAGTTAGAGGAATGGTCTAATGCCTGGCAACTAAAATTCAATGCAAAGAAATGCAGAGTAATGCATTTGGGGATTAATAATAGGAAGGAACCGTATATGCTGGGAGGAGAGAAGCTGATATGCACGGACGGGGAGAGGGACCTTGGGGTGATAGTGTCCGAAGATCTAAAGGCAAAAAAACAGTGTGACAAGGCAGTGGCTGCTGCCAGAAGGATTCTGGGCTGTACAAAGAGAGGCGTAGTCAGTAGAAGGAAGAAGGTGTTGATGCCCCTGTATAGGTCATTGATAAGGCCCCACTTGGAGTATTGTGTTCAGTTTTGGAGGCTGTATCTGGCGAAAATGTAAGAAGACTTGAGGCGGTCCAGAGGAGGGTGACGAATATGATAGGAGGCTTGCGCCAGAAGACGTATGAGGAGAGACTGGAAGCCCTGAATATGTATACCCTAGAGGAAAGGAGAGACAGGGGAGATATGATTCAGACGTTCAGATACTTGAAGGGTATTAACGTAGAACATAATCTTTTCCAGAGAAAGGAAAATGGTAAAACCAGAGGACATAATTTGAGGTTGAGGGGTGGTAGATTCAAGAGCAATGTTAGGAAATTCAACTTTACGGAGAGGGTGGTGGATGCCTGGAATGTGCTCCCGAGAGAGGTTGTGGAGAGGAAAACAGTGACGGAGTTCAAAGAAGCGTGGGATGAACACAGAGGATCTAGAATCAGAAAATAATAGTAAATATTGAACTAAGGCCAGTACTGGGCAGACTTGCACGGTCTGTGTCTGTGTATGGCTGTTTGGGGGAGGATGGGCTGGAGAGGGCTTCAATGGCTGGGAGGGTTTAGATGGGATGGAGTAGGTTTTAACGGAGATTTCAGCAGTTGGAACCCAAGCACAGTACCGGGTAGAGCTTTGGATTCTTACCCAGAAATAGCGAAGAAGAAAAAAATTTAAAAAATTTAAATTGAGTCAGGTTGGGCAGACTGGATGGACCATTCGGGTCTTTATCTGCCGTCATCTACTATGTTATGATGTTACTATACAGTTTGAGGCAATGTATCAAAGATAGCAACTGACTATTAACATTGTCTTTATTTCAGGTTAGAGCATGACACGGGGACAAATTTTTTCCCATCCCTGTAGGAATTCATTCCTGTCCCTGCCCCATTCATGCAAGCTCTGTCCTCATCTGCACAAGCCTCAAACACTTGAAAATCATAAGTGTTTGAGGCTTGTACAGTTCAGGCAGTGCTTGCAGGAATGGGGCAGGGACAGGGACAAATTTGCCTCTGTGTCATTCTCTATTTCAGGTGACTTCGTATTATTAGTCTGAGTCTCTTTGGACCCCTGGTAGGGGTTTCTTAAAAACACATGTTTTTAGATTTTTGCCAAACAGTGGTTGTGTAAATTACGATGGGAAGTGAGTTCCACACTTTTGCTATTTGGGTATTTGACCGAACACCCTCCAGCACTGGGAAGTAGAATCTGCTTCCTTGTTTACTTAGATTTTCATGGAAATGTGCATTGTTGGCCATGCAGAGACTGGGACAAGGCCCTACTTACCACAAGTTACATTGGAGAAGGAGAGCTGGAAGAGGGGAAGGCCGGACACGGAGGATGGCTGCTCACACCTGGTCTCTGGAGCCTGGAGGATGGTGACATTTGCTTTCTCCAACCAGCCTGGGAGCCAGGAAAGTTTACAGTCACAAAGAAATGGATTGAAGCTCAGATTTCTGCAAAGGACAAAAAGAAGTATCTACTGACATATGAACCTGGAGGGAAGACCAAGCGTCGGTTTCTGCGGCGTCAGAGAAGATTCAGGCTGCCAACCCCCCAGAAAAGAGCTGCTCGAGGAGGGCTTTCATGGACCCTCTTGACCAAAATATCAACGCGATATGTGGCTTATCTGGAAAGGGCGCGGAAACGGGGAATGTCTCCATTACCAACAGGCAAAATAAGCATTTAAAAATCATCGACTTACATTTCACTTAAATTAAATAAATTATGAAATATTCCATCTTCTAATGTAGAAATCTGGTTGTTACTTAAGTCTCTGAAAGACAAACAAAAAAGTCAGACATGTAAATGGCTGAGCTGATGAAATGATCTCTCCGTGTATTCATCTCACATTGAACAAACAGAACGCACGACTACGCTGTCTTTAGAAAGCAGTGCTTTTGGAATTACAAAATAATACTCATCACATTTTGATTCAGCTCTCTGTTGAGTGAATATACAAGGAATCAGTCTGTTGACGGTAAAGAGGGCAACACAGCGCTGTAAATACTCACAGTTTCTTCAGGAACGTCAAATGTTCAAACAGCCGAAAGTCTAGAGACTGTATCTGGTTATTTGAAAGATCCCTAAGGAAGAAAGCGAGAGACACCAGGTCAGTATTTACAAGATAACAGCAGAAAGCCCGACATTCTCTGACTCACAACCAGACCTTACAGAGGTTAGAAGAGGAAAGCAAAGACCTTGCCTAGGGCAGGGGTTCTCGCTTTCCCTTCTCTCCCTCTATCAGGGGCTCTGAAACCCCATCTTAGGACATACCCAACTAGTTAGGTTTCAGGATAACCACAATGAACCTGCACGCAGTGGAGGTCAGGTATGCAAACGGATATCATGCATGTTCATTGTGGACATGCTGAAAATCTGTCTAGCTGGATATGTCCCAAGGATGGGGTTGAGCGCCCCTGATAGAGCGGGATATGGGAAGGTGAATTACACTCTGTCTTACTACTACATCCACTTATCATTTCTAAGGCACTACCAGACGTCCAGTCGAACGTGGAATTGTCGTAGATGTTCCATCAGCAAATGCAGAAAATAATCAGAATTATTTTGTGTTACAAATGAACAGCTTGTCTAGGATGATTCCCTGGTGACTCCATAGCAATGCCCTGCCATATAGGGAGGTACCTGGGTTTAATTCCTGGCTGAGATCTTCAGTCCTCCAGGTCAAGGACATCTCTTATCTCTACTCTGATCTTTGTTGATTAGAGGGGTATATGGAGCATATTAAATTAAGAACATAAGAATAACCCTACTGGGTCAGACCAATGGTCCATCAAGCCCAGTAGCCCGTTCTCAAGGTGGCCATTCCAGGTCACTAGTATCTGGCCAAAACCCAAGGTGTAGCAATATTCCATGCTACCAATACAGGGCAAGTAGTGGCTTTCCCTGTGTCTTTCTCAATAATAGACTATGGGCTTTTCCTCCAGGAACTTGTCCAAACCTTTCTTAAAACCAGCCACGCTATCCGCTCTTGCCACATCCTCTAGCAACGCGTTCCAGAGCATAACTATTCTCTGAGTGAAGAAAAGGCCACTGCATTCAGTGGGGCTCACTATGAGGCTAAGTATTTTGTCATAAGACAATATCATCCTTGAGATTTACCCTTACTGCATACACCATGCTTCCAAGAGAAACCAGTACCACTGTCACATCCCATCTTGCACTCAGGAACCCTACCCAGCCCGGAAAAGAATGTGTTCTTCCATACCTCAATGCAGTATAAGCAGAGCACACCTCACATCTCAGAGCCCTGAAGCCTCAGGCCACATGAGGCACAACTGGGGTGAGAGGAGACAGGAAGGGAAGAACAGCATCAACAGTGGGCTGAAGTCAAAACATGGTTTCACTTTGGCCCATGCAAAGCACATTTTTTTTTTTTCCTGGAGCTAAAGTGATAAAAATAAGAGAGAGGGCTAATGGCCAATACTGTGTGAAGAACATCAAGAGAGGGGTCGTGAGAATGCTACAAAGGTTGGAAGCTCTCACCATTAAAGGTCCTCAGGGGGTGAGCTGGAGAGTAAAACTTTGGCCAAGTGTTACAGAACGCAAGGAACTCTCACTGCAGCCCCCAAATTCTCAGGCTGAGGGATGAAGGACCGAAGCCCCCTTTGGATGGGCTGTGACTCTTGCAGCAGACATCTCTTTGGAGAAGTGATCAGACATAACTCAATCATTCTACATGTCCCACAAGTCTAGTATAACCGGACACCCTAGGCTGCTGGAGAAATCACTTCAAAAACACAATTTAGTTCAATCAACCAATGAGTAAAAACAAATGAACTGCAAACCTGAAGCCAATGTTTTCAAAGAAATGAACTGGAGGGGAACTGAACACCCACCAAGTTGACTCCTAGTGACAAAACTAATTCTACTACGACTATTGATTTTATTTTAAAAATGTATATTCCACTCCATCATCATTTCTAGGCAGATTCCAACGAACGAATTCATAACAAACAAATACATTAAAACAACCATTAAACTTCAAAACACTTTAAATAATCTAGAAAATCAGCATTGATATACCTCCCTAGCAAAAACATGTTCAACCGAGTCTTGAAACAGTCATCACCAAGTCCTCGCAGTCGCTCAAGTAATTGGTTCCATAACTGTGGTCCACACATGTAGAATACAGATTTCCTATATTGCTCGCGGTGAATTTCATGAACAAATGGGACCACCAGGGAGGGCATTACTGATCAAGGAACGTAAGTTCCGTGTTGGTCGATAAATACAAAAAGAGTCTAACAAAACTGGAGATTTCCTGCTAGTCAATGTTTTTAAAACTAAACTAAACTAAACCTTAAGTTTATATACCGCATCATCTCCACGGAAGTAGAGCTTGGCACGGTTTACAAGAACTTAAAAATGAGAAAGGGTAGGAAAAGGTTTACATAAGTTTATAAATCGAGTGGAAAAGTAAGGGGAAAAAAATTACATGTTAGAGAAGAGCCAGGTTTTTAGTTGTTTGCGGAATAAATGGAGGGAGCTCAGGTTCCGCAGTGGGATAGTAAGGTCATTCCAGAGACCTGTGATTTTGAAAAGAAGTGATTTTCCCAGTTTACCTGCATGGAGAATACCATGTAGGGAGGGGAAGGATAGTTTTAATTTATGGGCGATCCTGGTGGAGTCAGGGCACGAGGTGTTGAAAGAAAGTGGGATTAGGGAAGGAAGGATGCCGTGAATAATCTTAAAAGCCAGGCAAGAGCATTTGAATTGGATTCTGGAAATCACTGGGAGCCAATGAAGATTGGCCAGGAGTGGGGAGACGTGGTCAGATTTACGTTTTGCAAAAATCAGCTTGGCTGCCGTGTTCTGAATAAGTTGGAGTCTTTGGAGGCTTTTTTTTGTTAAGCAAAGGTAAATGGCATTACAATAGTCAAGTTTGGAGAGGATGATGGATTGGACAAGGACGGCGAAAGTAGGAACAATTTATAACGAATACAATACTCAATTGGCAACCGGTGCAGTTCTTTAAGAAAAGGAGTGATGTGTTCAAATCTAGACATTCCAGAAATTAACCTTGCCACAGAGTTATGAGCAGTCTGTAAAGATCTCAAATGTTTCAAGGAATTACAATAGTCCAAATGTGGAAAAATGGAAATTAGAACTGGTTAACACTGACTTCAAAGATCGTAATAGCCTCAGCTTAAAAAAGATTTGTTTAACAATCTAAGAAACATGCTCTTTCATCTTCAAAGAAGTTTCCAAATATACTCCTAAAGATTTAAATGTTCTCACAAATGAAATGATCACTTTCTTAAATGTAACCAGTGTTGGAAAATCATGAATAACATGACTCAAAAGCAAAATGATTTTCGTCTTCCCCTCCAGAGATTCAAGACAAAGTTGGACACGTTCCTGATAAACTGGAACGTATGCAGGTGAGGCTGGATTCATTTAGATTTAGAGCACTGATCTTTGACCTGGGGGCCGCCGCGTGAGCGGACGGACCACTGGTCTGACCCAGCAGGGGCAATCATACAGCAGGAGAAAAATATTAAATAATGTTGCAGAAAGAGATGAACCTTGAGGAACACACAGAAATAAGACCATCCCAAAAAGACTGACGTCAACTGAACACTGTACCAGTAATCCCAATTTTGCTCAGATGATACCTCTATGGACACTAAAATAAAATTGTCACCTCTATCAAATCCAGTACGAACAGTCTAACAAAGAGACACGAAATGATTCGACTACTTCCAGTGCTACTAGACTAGGGTGACCATATTTGTGAAGACAAAAAAAAAATATGACACATGACTCCGCCCTGGCCCCACCCATATCCCGCCCTGGCCCCACCCATCCACATAAATAATGGGAGCACAAAGCACAGTTTGCCTCTGAAAAGCAAATTTCTCCAAAAGGAATGATGGATGAGGCTCAGAAAATGAGTAATTATTCTGCTAACCAGGAATCCAATTTCAGTGAATCTGAGCGCTTGGAGACATAGTTCTCGGAATACCCAATTTTGCACATAAATTATAGAATGCTATGATTTGTACATGTTTTTTTTTCACAATCTAGGCATCAATAGGTACAAGGAGGTGCTGAAAAGTTCTCAGCCCAACCAAGAAGAGAATGATGTGGATGTGGTTCGATCAATGATCTGAAACAAGGTCAAAACAGAGAATTTTGTTTCTGCAAATTGGCAGCTCCAGTGGCAAAAGAACGCTCAGAATTGAGGAAGTGGGTTGGTTGGTGCGAGAACTTTTCAGCACCTCCTGGCATGTAATAGAAGTGAGCCAAGTGTAAGATAATCAAGCCATTGTGACATCACTGATGAGGTTGGCTCTTATTGGTGGAATGAGGCATTATGATGTCACAATACCAGCTCTGGTTACCAGAGACTGAAACTCTTAACTACAAGGGGATGCTGAAAAGTTCTCAACCCAACCAAGAAGAGAATGACCTGGATATGGTACAATCGATGATCTGAATCAAGGTCAAAACAGAGAATTTCATTTCTGCAAATTGGCAGCTCCAGTGGCAAAATAACGCTCAGAATTTACAAAGTGGGTTGGTTGGGCTGAGAACTTTTCAGCACCCCCTCGTATAAGTGTTGATGCCTAAAATACACTGTAGGCACATTTTCTATACAGAAAAAATGGCAACTTCACCGGCTCCAAATATACACTCCTTAGACTGCACGTGCATTCCTCTCTCTCTAGTACCCCCCCCCCCTCCCCCAATTTGGTAAGGCTGGCTTAAACGGAGTCCCGTGGCTCTTTCCCTCTTATCTCCTTGGCACTGTAATTCATTTTCTTCAGGCCACCGATAGCTCAGCAATGTGAGCCTGCTGGCCGTCAGCTTGCCTCGGAAGCCGCTTCTTTGTGGTGACTTCCTGTTCCCGCGTAGGTGGGACCTGCAGAGAAGCAGTTTCTGGTGCAGGCCGACGGCAGCAGGCTCACATCATTGCGGGATCCCAGAGAGCCACTCTCTACACCCCTTGGCAGACACTTGGAATTGGAGGGTTTGCCCTTTTATACCAACTGAAGGGCAGGTGCAGGTGGAGGCCTGTTCATTTGGGCTATCACAAGGAAGAGTGAAGAGATAATCAGAAAACTCTTGAGCAGCAGTGTTGCAGATGAGAGGAGGCTGGAGTATTCAGAAACTAAAAGCTCGGTCTTGGATAATAAAAGTTGCAAGTCCTAATGGTGGCAATGAACTTGGATGGGATATGGTCATTTTTAGCTATATTCTCAGAATATAGCTCAGTCTTTAGTGTGATGCGTCCACTGCTGGCCGGGAGGTTTGTGCATCTCGTGCTGGGAGGGTCAATGGGGGTTCGTGTGTGCTGGGAAAGGGTGCACGGGGGGGAGGGGGCGAACTTACAGGGAGGGAGGGAGGGAGTAGAAGCGCGCATGTGCACTCTTGCCGGCGGGGCCCTACAGCTCACGGAAAATGGAACACGCAGTTAAGAGTGCGCATGCGCGCTTAGGGTTTTATTATATTAGATGTCTACTGTCTGTGAAAGAGGCTTGTATGTCACTTTTTCCATTCCCTCTTTCCAGATTGATCCATAATGCCTCTTCCTTACCCTGCAAAGCCTGCAATTGCGTGGCTTTAAGATGATCTATACTACCCCTTTCTTCAATAACAGAGTGCTCTACAGATCTGCACTAAAATAACCCCACAATGGGAACAAGAGGAGTGTTCTGGTTTTCAGAGTAGGGTTGCTAGACGTCCGGATTTACCCAGACAAGCCCTCTTTTCAGAAGACTGTCTGAGCACTTTGTCCGGGTTTTAAAAAGCTGGTAAGATCGGGGCCGTCTGGCATGCACGCATGAACGGATATGACGCGGTGACATCACACACATGTGTGCCACGTCAGATGCATTCCAGACCCAGCCTGAAGAGACAAGGTTTGCGTGGGGCTGGGGTTGGGAGGCAAACCTAGGAGCAGAACAGGGCGGACCTGAGTGCAGAATGGGGCGGGGGCCACGTGTCCTCCTTTACCAGATGCAAAATCTGGTAACCCTAACCAAGAGCTTACAATCTAATTAAGGCTTTTACGTATTACTTAGGTGGGAGAACTATAAGGGAGAGGTAGTGGATTAAAGAGGGAATAACATAACGACAAATTTCTAGACTGCATAACCGTAAGTTCTATGCGGTTTACAAAAGATTATACAGTGGTACCTCGGAATCCGAACTTTTTTTTTGTCTTGGAATCCGAACGCACATTGTATGTGTGTGTTTGTGCCCCAGAATCTGAATGCTGCTTTGAAATATTTGTTAATATTTTACCTTACAATCCAGAGTATTTCCTGTTAAAATTTGAGTTTGTGGGACTCAGGAACGGATTAATCCAGTTTTTATTATTTTCAATGGAAAAAACTGTCTTGGAACTCGAACAGAGTTCTGGAACGGATTAAGTTTGGATTCCAAGGTATCACTGTACTAGGGAAGAGAAAACAAATACATTTTATGAAGAATACAGAGATAGCTAATTTGTCAGAAATTTAGAAAAGAGATAAGTTTTCAGCAACTTTCTAAAGTGCTCCTATGAAACGGAATCGGAAATCTTTGTCATGATATGCTGCCTGATAAGCAAGAGTATATTCATGATATTTCTTACTTTTGATAACAGGTGTGGAGGCTTTACAAGTTGGGAGGGTAGGACTTAAACGTAGTTTCAAAAAAGTGGGGTTTTAGCCTGGATTTGAACACCGCATGAGAGGGGACCTGACGCCCTGAGTCAGGCCGGATGCTCCAGGTATAAGACGCAGCAAGGCAGAAGGGATGGAGCCGGGAAGAGAGAAGGGAGTATCCATGGTGGAGGAGAGATACTGAGGAACTGAAGTTACTTAACCCTCCACGGACAAGGAAACACAACTTGAGCCAGTGCTTAAAAGACAGAACTAAAAGGTCCAGAAGACCAGCTCATCAATTACTTTTATTTATCCAGTCAAAAAATGTTGCTCTATTACATCATGGAAAAGCCATCAATTCTGATTTATTATTTGGAACCCACCGTGACAGACAGAAAAGTGATTACAAACTCATAAATCTGAAATGTTCTCTTTGACTCATGATTTTTAATCATAGGTGCCATAAATAACTCAGATTATTACTGCATGGTTTCATTTTTTCTGAGACTACCGATACTGGGTGAATTAATGTGTGCCTGGTCAGATTTCAAAGCCTGACTTTTGAGGTACTTTTATCTGCAACTAGAGATTTTCCGAACAAGTTAAAGAACACGGAGCAGCTACAATCCGACACCCTCACAATGGATGTGGAATCACCATTAGCAAAATCCCCCCAGCATGTTACAAACACCTAAGTCAACTTCTCTGAACCATTATTGCAAACTAACTGAATTCATCTTAACCCATAACCACGTCAGTTTCAAAGATGACATCTATTTATGACCAGCGGCAGTTGAAGGTTACTTACCTCCATAAAGGGAGCACGACTCAGACAGATGGTATTGGAGCCTACTAGGGATCAGCTATACTGGACCTGGTACTCACCAAAGGAGAAAGTGCCACAAAGATTTCGGTAGGCGATACGTTGGCCTCCAGTGACCACAACATGGTATGGTATCACCTCAGGAAAGGTTTCACTAGATCCAACACATCCACAAAGGTCCTCAACTTTAAGGGCACTAATTTCAAAAGCATGGGAGATTTCGTCTATCGGGCGCTGCAAAACCAAGCCAGAACAGATGATGTGGAGGTAATGTGGTCAGCTCTGAAATCTACCCTACACGAAGCTACCAACCTCTATATAAAAACAGTAAGTAAACGGCGAAGAAACAATAAACCTCAGTGGTTCTCTGTGGAGATCTCGGACCTCGTAAAAAAGAAGAAAAGAGCATTTATCTCCTGCAAACAATCAGGAAAACGAGAAACTAAAGAAGACTATCAGGCCAAATCTAGAGCTGTCAAAACAAACTCCGGATGGAAGAGAATTTAGCAAAGAACATTAAAAAGGGGGATAAATCCTTCTTCAGGTATATTAGTGCGCCTTAGGACACCAGACAGGAACTATGTAGCATCGGACTCCGATAAAGCCGAATTACTAAATGAATACTTCTGCTCAGTCTTTACTTGTGAGGCGCCGGGATCCGGTCCACAGTTGCAGACAAGGGAAAGCTTGGAAGACCCATTTTGAAATTTTGAGATTACGTCCAGTAGCGTCTACTATGAACTATCAAGGCTCAAAGTGAACAAAGCCATGGGACCAGATAAAGTACATCCCAGGGTGCTTAGGGAGTTGAGAGATGTCCTGGCAGAACCGTTATCCACGCTCTTCAATCTTTCCCTAAGTACAGGAAGAGTCCCATTGGACTGGAAAACAGCTAACGTCATTCCACTCCACAAAAAGGGATACAGGACGGAGGCTGCGAATTACAGACCGGTGAGTCTCACATCGATAGTGAGTAAACTTATGGAAACACTAATCAAACACAAATTAGACACGATCCTGGACGATGAAAATCTACGAGATCCCCATCAACATGGATTTACAAAGGGAAGGTCCTGCCAATCCAATCTAATCAGCTTCTTTGACTGGGTAACGAAAAAGCTGGATATGGGGGAGAACCCTGGACGTCATGTACTTGGACTTCAGTAAGGGTTTTGATAGTGTCCCACACCGCAGGTTATTAAGCAAGTTGAGTTTGATGGGATTAGGAGGAACATTAACTGCATGGGTTAAGGACTGGCTCAGAGGTAGACTTCAGAGGGTGGTGGTGAACGGTACTCTCTCCGAAACATCGGAAGTGATCAGTGGAGTGCCGCAGGGCTCGGTCTTAGGTCCGATCCTATTTAATATCTTCATAAGGGACCTGGCTCAGGGGCTTCGAGGTAAAATTACATTATTCGCCAATGACGCCAAACTATGCAACATAGTAGGTAAAGGCACAGTGCCCGACTGTATGACGCAGGACCTACTCTTACTGGAACAATGGTCCATAACTTGGCAACTAAGTTTTAATGCCAAAAAGTGTAAGGTCATGCACCTTGGCAGCACAAATCCTTGCAGAACTTACACCCTAAATGGTGAGACCTTAGGGGAGTGATCATTAGTGAAGACATGAAGACTGCCAATCAAGTGGAGAAAGCTTCATCCAAGGCTAGACAAATGATGGGTTGTATCCGAAGAAGTTTTGTCAGCCGGAAGCCCGAAGTTATAATGCCATTGTACAGATCCATGGTGAGACCTCATCTGGAATATTGTGTACAATTCTGGAGGCCACATTATCAAAAAGATGTACTGAGAGTTGAGTCGGTTCAGTGAATGGCCACTAGGATGGTCTCAGGACTCAAGGATCTCCCGTATGAGGAACGGTTAGGTAAATTGCAGCTATACTCACTCGAGGAACGCAGAGAGAGGGGAGACATGATTGAGATGTTCAAATATGTCACGGGCCGTATTGAGGTAGAAGAAAATATCTTTTTTCTTAAAGGACCTATGGCAACAAGAGGGCATCCGTTGAAAATCAGGGGTGGGAGATTTCATAGCGACGCCAGGAAGTATTTCTTCACCGAAAGAGTCGTAGATCATTGGAATGATCTTCCACTATAGGTAGTTGAGGCCAGCAGCGTGCTAGATTTTAAGAAAAAATGGGATAAGCATGTGGGATCACTTCAAGGAAGAAATTAAGGGGGTGGATCATTAGAGTGGGCACACTTGTTGGGCCGTGGCCCTTTTCTGCCGTTATTTTCTATGTTTCTATGATGAGAACTGCTTTGGGCCATAGGACACCAATCTTTTTATGTCAGAAATGGAGAAAACATCTACGATCCCTTTCTGTTCCTTGGAGATCCTGTATACTTGTCCCAAGTGCTCTTGAATTTGGATACAGTCATCTCCACTACCTCCATCAAGAGGCTTTTTCGTTCATTCACCATCTTTTCCATGAAGAATTATTTCCTCAGGTTACTCACATTTCACATTTATTTGTGTGTGTGCAGAGGGCCATCAGACGCGGCCCCGAGCTGAGGACTTCCAAAACCCAAACATAGTGCCATGTTTAGGAAATCTCTCCAGGCACCCAGACAGTTCTCTAAAAAGAGGACCCGTCCATGTTTACCCAGACGACTGGTTTACATGCTACAGGGATCATGTGAAGAGGCATTTTTGAAAGAACATTCAAGTCAGAATTTGGACGTCCTGCTTATAACATCCACCTTTGATCAGGAAAAAATGCCAGGGCCACGGTGGGGTGCAGGGGGAAAGAGATGCTAGATCAAGAGGAGAATGGAAGGAAAATGGGCTGCACACAATTAACTCTTAATTGTGATTCATAATTATGCATTGATTGCAGCACTAAGCACAATGAATGTGCAGTCGTTGGTTTCTTTACTTTTGGCTCCGCTATGGAACCTTCCACACTGTAAAACAGAAGCCTGGCCACAGCCACTGGCACAGTTGTGTTTTTCAGGCTCTAGGAAACTTTCTGTAATATGAAAAGCTAATGAGTTCCATCTTAGCTGCAGCAATTGAGCCCTGGAGAGCAACCAAAAATCTAAAAGTCCTATTGCTAGTACCTCTTTTACACATTTCTCCTTCCCGGAGTCTCTCTCGCTTTTACAACTAATTTCCCCACCAGCCACCTTTGTGGAAAGCGACATTCACTCCTCCTTCTTCCTGTGGTTTTGGTGGCTATCGTTGAAGCCTTTCTGAATGAGAAACAGCTTGTGCTAGAAGCTATCCTGAGTGGTGAGGACCGTGCCGATACCAGCACGTCCCTTCATAACCTGTGCCGTCCTCAGCAGAAAGTATCAGTGGGGTCCTGTCCTAACTGGACAAACATTTGCACACTCTTCACTTGATGGACTCTGCAGGCTTTTCATACTTTCAGTTTTTGAAATAACCATATACAGGTATACTCAAATATAAATCAAGATTTTGGGGCCCAAAAATGGTGATCTCGGTTTATATTTGAGTCCCATCTAGCCAATCCCCCCTCCTGGACCCACAGCGAGTCTTCAGCATTGCCCTGGTGGTCCAGTGGTGCAAGGAGCCTGCTCCCTCTCCTCCCCTCCCGGTCCCCCTGCAAGCCTACCTTAGGTCCTTGGTGGTCCAGTGGTGAGGCGAGGCAGGAGTGATCCTTCTACGCTCGTGCCTGGCAGTCTCCATAGTAAAAAAAATGGCAGCTGCAAGTTCCTGCAGGAACCTTCACGAGACTTACCGCTGGACCACCAGGGACCTAAGGTAGACCTGCAGAGAGACCGGGAGGGGAGGGGGGCTGGTTAGTCAGGCAAAGTCACTGTGAGGAAGGGATGGGTTGATCGGTAGCTCTGGTTCCCTGCACCGTTAGACCAAGAGACCAATACTGGAGGTCCTTAGTGGGATTGGGAAGGGGCAGCCTGGCTGTGTGGCTGGCTGCAGGTTGCTTCTGCCCTGGTACTGGTACTTGAATATAAACCACTGTGTTATATCTGAGTTAACATACTTCCCCCTTCTTTTAGGAGAAAAATGCTATCTCGGTTTATATTGGAGTATATATTTATTTATTTAGATTTTTATCCCGTCCTCCCAGTAGCTCAGAACGGTCTACAAGTGAACATACACAATGGAAGTAATTAGACAAATAAGATGTACAATAGGTTTAAATGTTTGGACATACAAGACTGTGTAGTAATTTAAATACAGGGGGTATACGGCAAATTAAGAGTAGAGTTTAAGTACAAGTTATTTGAGTTTAGATACAATTTGTCAGAGTACAGACTAAGAAGAGGACTATACTGAAATTTAGGGAGAAGATAGACAGGGGAGAGAGGAGAGAGGTGGGGCTTAAGGGGGGGAGTAGACTGAGGGTGATCTTTAGTTGAAGAGGAGGGTCTTTACCATTTTACGGAATGTTAATAATGAGTTCTGTCGTCTGAGTTGAGGGGGGAGTTGGTTCCAGAGATGTGGAATGAAGTGGCTGTAGGATCGTTTGCCTCAAAATGTGCCCTAAATCGAACATTCAAGGGTCTTATGGGACACTGCAAGGCCACCCACACATCCCACATACACCCACAGTCTGAAAAAGCCGCAATTAAGCTTCATGTGGCTAAAAAAACCTCCACTTATGTGTCTTCACTATATCAAAAACAGTGGTTGGCTGAGGGTATCTAGGAGGTGGAGTTTTGAGTATAAAGGGGCTGTTCTCTGCAGTGTTTCCTGCCGCCATTTTTGCATTGACTGTGAAAGTTGTGAAGGATTTGCACGGAGGGTCGTGGTGGATTGCCTTGGATGCAGGAAGTTTTTCACCCCTGATGCAGCAAGAGCGAAACGGAGATTTCCCCGTCGGGTGGGCTGTTTATCCACGAGGCCCGGGTAGTGAGGCTCGCGAATAAGCCTGATTGGAGACAGCTGGGACTTCGTGGACAGCTACGTTTTTCTCTTTTCCTTGCTCGAGTTGCACTATTTCTGACTGTGCCTCTGGACTGCAATCTTTTTTCACACAATGTTTGTAGGTGAGATTTTGGCATGCTGGATGTGAGGTGTTTTTTGGGGAGTTGCTACTGTGCCTCTTTTTTTCACCACTGTTTTTGATATAGTGAAGACACATAAGTGGAGTTTTTTTTAGCCCTATGAAGCTTAACTGCGGCTTTTTCAGACTGTGGGTGTATGTGGGATGGGTGGGTGGCCTTGCAGTGTCCCATAAGATCCTTGAATGTTAGATTTAGGGCGCATTTTGAGGTAAATGGTGATTATTTGTGTCCCTAAATTAGTTTAGACTAGTATATATGGTATCCCAGGAAATGCACTTGAGCACATTTGCAACTTCTATTTATTCGGATGTATTTACTGCCTTTTCATGAAGAGATTCACCCAAGGTGGTTACAAAACATTGAATAGTAATCAGGTATTCTCAAGTATTTTCCCTATGTGTCCTGCCAGACTCACAGTCTAATTATGGTTACCATAAGTGACTTGTCCAGTGTCAAAATGAGCAGGCTGGGATTGAACTTGCAACTTCAGAGTGCTGAGGCAGCATTAGGATACACCAGGGGTAGGCAATTCCAGTCCTTGAGAGTCGGAGCCAGGTCAGGTTTTCAGGATACCCACAATGCCTCCTTGAGATGCAAATCTATCTCATGCATATTTATTGTGGATATCCTGAAAACCTGACCTGGCTCTTGAGGACCGGAATTGTCTACCCCTGGGCTACACTAACCTCCCTGGTTTGTGCAGAATTTTTTCCCGAATTAAAGTCATAGAAACATGACCCAAATGGCCCGTCCACTCTGCCCATCTGCAGCATTCATAAGAACATAATAATAGTCTTACTGGATCAGACCAATGGTCCGTCTAGTCCAGTATCCCATCTTCACAGAGGCCAATCCAAGTCATAAGTACCTGGCAAAACCCCAAAATAGTAGCAGCATTCCATGCAACCGATCCAGGGCAAGCAGTGGCTTCTCCCATGTCTGTCTCAACAGCAGACTATGGTCTTTTCCTCCAGGAACGTGTCCACACTTTTTTTTTAACCATCCTCGTTAACCGCTGTTACCTCATCCTCTGGCAATGCATTGCAGAGCTTAACTATTCTCTCAGTAAAAAATATATTTCCTCCTATTGGTTTTAAAAGTATTACTCTGTAACTTCATCGCGTGTCCCCTAATCTTTGTAATTTTTGACGGAGTGAAAATTCGATCCACTTGTACCCGTTCTACGCCACTCATGATTTTGTAGACTTCAATCCTATCTCCCCTCAGCCGTCTCTTTTCCAGGCTGAAGAGCCCTAACCTTTTTAGTCTTTCCTCATACGAGATGAGTTCTATCCCCTTTATTATCTTGGTCGCTCTTCTTTGAAGCTTTTCTAATGCCGCTATATCTTTCTTGAGATAAGGAGACATGAATTGAACATAATACTCCAAATGAGGTCGCACCATGGAGCGATAAAGGGGCATTATAACATTCTTAGTCTTGTTAACCATCCTTTTTAAAAATAATTCCTAGCATCCTATTTGCTTTTTTGGCCACCACCACACATTGGGTGGAAGATTTCATCGTAGTGTCTACGATGACACCCAGATCCTTTTCTTGGGCGCTAATCCCCAAGGTGGACCCTAGCATCCAGTAACTGATTCAGGTTATTCTTCCCAATGTGCATCACTTTGTATTTGTCTGCATTAAATTTCATCTGCCATTGTGATGCCCAGTCTTCCAATTTCCTAAGGTCTGCCTGCAATTTTTCACAATCCACATGCGTTTTAACAACTTTGAACAGTTTAGTGTCACCTGCAAATTTAATCACCTCACTCGTTCCAATTTCCAGATCATTTATAAATAGGTTAAATAGCACCGGTTCCAGTACAGACCCCTGTGGCACTCCACTGTTTACTCTCCTCCATTGAGAAAAATGGCCATTTAACCCTACCCTCTGTTTTCTGTCCGATAACCAATTCAACATTTCCAATTATCCTATTCACTTCTTTTTTTTTTTTTTTATTTATTTATTTCATTTTTCAATAACATATCAAGTATTCACTTGTACAGAAAGGTAAAGTCAAGCCAAAAATAAATGTAATACAATATGATACTAAACAGATAATCTGCTATCTTAATAAAAAATTATAAGCTTAACTTTAACTCAAGTCCTCTAAATAAGGAAAGCAAGATGTAGAATCAGCGAGTAAATATAATATAATATTACAAAATAAAATGAAGACTAAAGGTTGTATAGGCTGCGAAGGTAATCAACAATCAATGAGTACTCAAATTCCCTCTCCTTTTCTCAGAGAAGCCATTGACAAGAAGGTTATAAGTTGGCTAGGATCAAAGAAGACATATTTTTGCATTTGATAAATTATCACACATTTACATGGGTGACGAAGAAAAAAGGTTGCCCCAAGAGCAATAACTCCTGGCTTTAACAACAGAAATTCACGTCGACGTTTCTGTGTATCTCGTGACAGATCTGGAAACATTTGTATCTTATACCCAAGAAAAGCTTTCTGTTTATTTTTAAAGAAAAGTTTCAATAACCAATTTTTCTCAGGTGATAAGGCCACTGTAAGCAAAAGTGTTGCGGACACGGCTACCTCCTGATCTGAAAGTTCCAAAACCTTGGAAATCTTAAGCGACTGTTGAGCTTCTTCCATTAATTTTTCTTCCCTTTTAATAGGTAGATAATACACTTAAGAACATAAGAACATAAGAAGTTGCCTCCACCGGGATCAGACCAGAGGTCCATCGCACCCAGCGGTCCGCACCCGCGGCGGCCCATCAGGTCCATGACCTGTCAAGTGTTCCCTGCCCTAAAAAACCTATCCTTACTTCTATCTGTATCCCTCAATCCCCTTTTCCTTCAGGAATTTATCCAAACCTTCTTTGAATCCCTGTAGTGTCTTCTGCCCCACCACAACTTGAGTGAATGGCGGTATTAATTCCTCGGTAATTTCCAGGACTTCCTTTAGGTAACTGTTCACTTCTTACCAAACTGAGCAATGGTGAAGTGGAACAGGCTAGTTCTATAAATACTGCCACAAGTTTAGTCCAAAATGACGTGGGCTGAGCCAGAATTCTGTAATGGGCGCTCTGCGTGGAATGACCTCTAGAGAATACTAGCTTAGCACACATTTCACGAGGCTGGTGTAAATGCTGGCACCCAACTCACAGCAGGCATTTGAAAACAGCATAGATAATTCCTGGGAACACCCCAGACCCTGGGACCAGAGAGCTGCAACAAAATTGGTTAGTTCAATAGAAATAGGAACTTCTTCCTTATTTCAAGTAGCAACCTGTTTAGTCAATTATTAGGCCCTCAGCGTCACCACTCAGAACTCAAACATATCACCGTTCTGAGCTTTACGTGACAAATCGTCACTGGGTCTAGTTTTTCTAATTTTTAACTTTTACAAGAGCTTTATATATTTAAATATTTATGACTTTCTTATAATTTTCAATGTAGTTCGACTTATTTTACTTAGCTTTAATGTAGTTTTCTCTAGTAGAGATGTTTTTTAATCAGGCAGGGTGACATAGCTGACATGTTTCGCGGGAAACCGCTTTATCAAGGCACCACCCCTTTAACACTATCGACCTCCTCGACTGTTTTGGTTAGTGGCATTTGTCCTAAATCTTACGGGGACAAACTTAGAGACCTTAACATGTATACTCTGGAAGAAAGTTTCAAGTTTATTAATTCTTGATATCCCAGAAGATGGTATGTTAGATAGATTGGGAGCCCACCGGGACAGATAGGGAAAATGCTTGAGTACCTGATTGTAAAAACCGCTTAGATAATCTTGATAAGCGGTATATCAAAATCCTAATAAACTTAAAGATCTAAAATCAGAAAATCATAGTAAATATTGAAGAACTAACGCCAGTGCTGGGCAGACTTGCATGGTCTGTGTCTGTATATGGCCGTTTGGGGGAGGATGGGCTGGGGAGGGCTTCAATGGCTGGGATGGGCTGGAGTGAGCTTGGACGGAGACTTCAGTAGTTGGAACCTAAGAACAGTACTGGGCAGAGAACATAAGAAATGCCGCTGCTGGGTCAGACCAGTGGTCCATCCTGCCCAGCAATCCGCTCATGTGGCGGCCCTCGGGTCAAAGGCAAGTGCTCTAAATGAGTCCAGCCTCACCTGCATACGTTCCGGTTCAGCAGGAACTTGTCTAAATTTGTCTTAAATCCCTGGAGGGTGTTTTCCCCTATAACAGCCTCCAGAAGAGCGTTCCAGTTTTCCACCACTCTCTGGGTGAAGAAGAACTTCCTTACGTTTGTACAGAATCTATCCCCTTTTAGCTTTAGAGAGTGCCCTCTCGTTCTCTCTACCTTGGAGAGGGTGAACAACCTGTCTTTATCTGCTAAGTCTATTCCCTTCTTGCCCAGAAATAGCTATGAAGAAAAAAAATAAAAATAATAAATTGAATCAGGTTGGGCAGACTGGATGGATCAGTCGGGTCTTTATCTGCCGTCATCTACTATGTATTCCTAATTTTGTTCATGCTTGGGTTTGAAATCTATGATTTGGTTGGTTATTTATTTATAATAAACAAAGCCATTGCTTTGCATTACCATCATTTCGTTTTCTCTGTCTGCTTTTCATACCCTCTTTGATTAAGTGGATCTTATTTAAGTTAGGGGGATAAGATGGGGTTGATTTTGAGGAAAAATTATTGGCCTTTGGGAGAGGGCCGTCACAATTCCCTGCCTTTTGATATCAGTGGCCAGGGGTTCTATCTTTAATGAAGCTCTTCTGATCTAATCGGATTTCTGGGCTGCCAGATGTGGCTGCTGCAGGGTCCGTTTCCTTTGAAGTGTGGCAAAAGTGAAGCTTCTTTAGTCCGCCCTCACCACTGTCTGGTGCCAGAGCAGATATGGAAGGGACTGACGTTTGCTGGGTGCTTGGGGGACTTGGCCAGCCGCTCTTTCATCGCAGTGGCGCTGCAGCTGTTCCAGCTGTTTTCCTTAAACAGAGAGTGGAGCAGACCTAATATGGGCATGTTCTGTTTCAGAACAGAAGAAGAAAAAGCCTCACTCAGAGAGGGTGCGTTATGTAATGGTTTGGCACAGAAAATGAGCCGATGTGTTTGTAATATCATCCAGTAATATAAAGCTTGCTTTATTCATAGCCTCCTGGGGTTTGGGGGTTTATTTTTACATCTTTCTTATGGTTGGGTCGGAAAGAAAAGGACTTATGCAAACTTTCCTATTAGCTCATTTTCACTTGAAGTATTTTTAGATTTTGAAAGTTTTTCCCGTCACGAGCTGCAAAGTTTGATCCTAGCGGGTCCCTGGCCCAGGTTTCTGCTTCCCAAAGGAGAGTCATAAGCTGGTTGCTTTGATTAGAAATCTTTTCTTAACCAGTGGACGTCTTCTCCCTCATTCACTCCCCCAAGTTTATGGTAAAGGTGTCGGGCAGTGGGGGGTCTCAGTCGCCGTCGAGTCACAACTTTACAAAGTGAATCACAGGAACAAGATTCCAGCTAAAATCAAAACTCAAAATAAACTGCTTGTTACACTGGCTGGAACTACCTGGGGTGAGAAGCACAAACTTTATTTGTTTGTTTAAAATCACTTATACGTTCTATCCAACCCCTTAAGGATACAATAATGAATCAGACATACAACCAAAACAAGAGCCTCAAATTAGAGAATGATAAAGTGACAGAATTCATCACTGTTCCCGTCCCCACGGATAACCACTGGAAACCATCCCCATGTCATTCTTTAGGGAGAGAGGGAAGAATCAGAGTCTGAATGGACCCAGCCACTGACCCTCAAGCCTTGCATGACCCTCAAGCTATGCTGGTGTAGAAGGACTGAGGTTGAGAGAGACACTAAAAAATGGCAGGCATTGGTAACCAGAGCTGATACTGTGATGTCATAATGCTTCATTCCACCAATAAAAGCCAAACTCATCAGTGATGTCACAATGGGTTCTTTATGCTATACTTGGCTCACATAAGAATCAGAGTCTGAATGGGCCCAGCCACTGACCCTCAAGCCTTGCAATGAAGAATGCTGGTGTAGAAGGACTGAGGTTGAGATGGACACTAAAGAATAACACAGGATGGTTTCCAGCCACTGACCCTCAAGCCTTGCATTAAAGAATGCTGGTATAGAAGGACTCAGGTTGAGATGGACACTAAAGAATGTCATGGGATGGTTTCCAGCCACTGACCCTCAAGCCTTGTAATGAAGAATGCTGGTGTACAGGGATTCAGGTTGAGATGGACACTAAAGGAGGACACAGGATGGTATCCAGCCACTGACCCTCAAGCTTTGCTTTGAAGAATGCTGGTGTAGAAGGACTCAGGTTGAGATGGACACTAAAGAATGTCATGGGATGGTTTCCAGCCACTGACCCTCAAGCCTTGTAATGAAGAATGCTGGTGTACAGGGATTCAGGTTGAGATGGACACTAAAGGAGGACACAGGATGGTATCCAGCCACTGACCCTCAAGCTTTGCTTTGAAGAATGCTGGTGTAGAAGGACTGAGGTTGAGATGGACACTAAAGAATGACCCGGGATTGTTTCCCATGTTTATCCATGGGGGTGATGAATTCTGTCACTGTATTATTTTCTAACTCAAATCAAAACCTAGATAGAAATAACAATTATCCTAGACACAGTGGCACCTTTGGATCTACAAATCCCCCTTGGCTACCACCACTCAGGACCATTAGCCTCCTCCTCCTACACCTTCCCAACTTTCTGCTTGCTCCCAGTTATACAAAGGTGAGAAAAGACTGTTCAAAGAGGTATGACTGGACCAACTTCCAAAATCTGAGATTTCGCAATATGTTCAGAACTTCAAATGGGAGAGATTCTATATATACTTATTAATTCATGAATTGGCTTTATGGTCTGCATATATCCTTATGTGGATTACAAAATACCACACGGAGCCATAAAACACAGATAACAATAGAAGCCAACTATTAAAGCTACAAATTAGAACAAATTTCCTCTTAGAAAGCACAAAAAGAGACCGAGGGAATTGGCAGCTCTCTGGAGCAGCTGGGAGGCTGCCAGGACATTGAAGGATGGAGAGGCTTTTCCTTGCCCAGACCCCTCCAGTTTTACTTCAGCCACATCGTATCTGACTCCTGGAGGTGGGGTAGGGTCCGCTCTCAGTAAAGACCCACAGAGTATAATTTTAGAACCGGTCACCGCTGCATGATAAAGACACAAGGGCACAGCAGCAGAAACTGGGGCAGGTGTTGGTTCCTGCTTAATGTATTTGGAAACTGAGCATAATTGTGCCTCTACCTTCACTCTCTCCAAACTCTATCGCCCTACAGGTAGCTCCAAATTAGCTGATGACCCAGTTTATAAAACTAAGATTTAATTTAGTTTACTTTAGAACTTCTTGGCAACTCACATAATCCTTGGGGGTCTTTATAAAAGTCCTTTTATTGCGAGGAACCCTTTAAAGAATGACCGCCTTATTGCATCTAAGGATCACCAGTAGATCTTGAATAAACTAGTTATAGAAACATGGTGGCAGACAAAGGCCAAATGGCCCATCCAGAGCATCCACGATCTCCTCTCCCTATTGGCTAAGGCTCTCAACATTTGCATCTCCTCTTCCTATAGGCTAAGGCTCTGTGCACCTGCATTGTGAGGTCATAGAGCTGCCCATCCACAGTAACCATGATCTCTTTCTCTCTCCAAGAGATCCCACGTGCCTATCCCAGGTCCTTTTGAATTCAGACACAGTCTCTGTCTCCACCACCTCTTCCGGGAGACTGTTCCACACATCCACCACCCTTTCCGTAAAAAAGTATTTTCTTAGATTACTCCGGAGCCCATCACCTCTTAACTTCATCCTATGCCCTCTCATTGCAGAGTTTCCTTTCAAATGAGAGAGACTCAACTCAAGCATATTTATATTATGTAGGTATTTAAACGTCTCTATCATATCTTCCCTCTCCCGCCTTTCCTCCAGATTGAGATCTTTAAGTCCGTCCCCATACGCCTTACCACGAAGACCACACACCATTTCAGCAGCCTTCTTCAGCCGTCAGTAAGTCCACACAGGCAAGTGGATGATTTTGCACTGCTGGACGTGGATTGAAAATATCTGGCTACCCAAGTCAATGTCAAAGTGGCGTACAAACCAAATTTAAAATGCTGAAACAGAGAAGCAGAACAATTATAGCAAAGTGGGTAGATCAATACAGTAGAGAGAGGAACAATCTCCAATAGATATATAAGGAGAGCAATTTAAAATCCATAATGCATTTCTAGAACAACAAATCCTGAAAAGGATAGAGAGTATCGTCTAAAGTGAGAGCATAAATCACCTTATTCTCACAAGTTAAAGGTTTTCAGGCCTGTCTTAAGCATTTGATAACAAACCTCACATCGAAGAATTTCCTAATGTCATCAGTGCTTTACAGTTAGTTGCTGTATGACGTGATGTATCAAATAATAATTTTTTATCTGGTGGGACAACCACATAGTTCACCTCCAATGACCTCCGGCTAAGTGTCAGTTGATACGGAAAAAGCAAAAAATGGAGATAAAAGAAAGGTTTTTTCCCATGTAATCAGCTCAGTGACCTAAGCTCAACATCTTATATTTGAGTCTTGCTTCAATGGACGATAACACTGTTCCTTCAATAACAGAGTTACAAGAACAAAAGATCTGGCCTTATAAAGCTGTATTTGTATCAGTTGTAATCATTTTAGCTGGTACTGTGGGCAACCAAAATGTAAAGAGTTATAATAATCCAATCTGCTGAGGGGAATAGGATTGAAGTCTACAAAATCCTGAGCGGAGTAGAACGGGTTCAAGTGGATCGATTTTTCGCTTTGTCAAAAGTTACAAAGACGAGGAGACACTCGATGAAGTTACAGGGAAATACTTTTAAAACCAATAGGAGGAAATTTTTTCTCACTCGGAGAATAGTTAAGCTCCGGAACGCGTTGCCAGAGGATGTGGTAAGAGCGGATAGCGTAGCTGGTTTTAAGACAGGTTTGGACAAGTTCCTGGAGGAAAAGTCCATAGTCTGTTATTGAGAAAGACAAGGGGGAAGCCACTGCTTGCCCTGAATCAGTAGCATGGAATCTTGCTACTCTTTAGGGATTCTGCATGGAATGTTGCTCCCATTTGGGGTTCCAGAATCTTGCTGATCTTTGATCCGTCTACTCGTTCAATCTCTGGTACTAAGCATATTAGACTACTGCAACATTATTTACCTGGGATCCTATAAAAATACCATCAAACGTCTTAGAACAGTCCAAAATGCGGCTGGCCGCCTCATCTATGATCTCAAAAAATACGACCATGTTAGCCCCTACTACACCAAACTCCATTGGCTTCCAGTAGAGGCAAGGATCATCTTTAAGTTCACCTGCCTCTGTTTCAAAATTCTAACAGGATCTTCCCCAATCTACTTGTCTGAGCACCTTGAAATAGCAGGCCCCTCCCGCACACGAAACGCCCACCTATTCACCTTTCCCTCCCTAAAAGGCTGCCTCTACAAGAGATTCATTGATAGAACCCAAGCATTCCAAGCGGGCAAATGGAACAATTGTCTTACCGCCCTCATCTCCAACTCCCCGCCCTACCACCTGTTCAGGAAGTCACTAAAAACCTACCTCTTCGACAAATTCCGCTAACGCTGCACCCTCCTGACCTCGACATGCCTCCATTCCCTCTGACTACGCCCCCCTCCCAAGCCACTATGGCCTCTCTTTCTCAATCTCTGTTTTATCTAATTGCCCTCCCTTTTCATTTAACATCACTGTAAATATATCACCGCTATAACATGTAACATCGCTGTATACGTACAGTCTCTTCTTTAGTATATGCCTTTTTATTACTGCTATTTATGTAACATCTCTGTAAATGTAACAACACTGTAATATGTATCATCGCTGTAAATGTACAGTCTCTTCTATTGTTAACCACATTGAACTTCCATGGTATTGCGGTATACAAGAATAAAGTTATTATTATTATTATAATGGAATGTTGTGACTCTTTGGGGAGTCTGCATGGAATGTTGCTCCTATTTGGGATTCCGGAATCTTGCTGATCTTTGAGATTCTGGAATGTTGCTACTCCTTGGGTTTTGGCCAGGTACTAGGGACCTGGATTGGCCACCGTGAGAACGGGCTACTGGGCTTGATGGACCTTTCATCTGACCCAGTAAGGCTAGTCTTTTGTTCTTATGTTCTAACTAATGTATCACAGAGGAGACAGGATTGAGTCCTGTGATGCACCATATTGGAGGGTCTAAGAATGGAGGACTCCCTTTCCAATTGCCTCTGTAATTGTGACAAAGCAGAATCCCCTGTACCATATTTCATACAACGCCATAACATAACATGAAGTTTACCAAGATTCAAACAGAGCCTGGTTCTCAGCCATATTCCTGTGGATTCCAGTATCTCCGTTCTTGTTTCTGGCCAGGTTCATTGAGAGAGCTGCTTTTGAACTGAGTACATATGTAGGACAGAAAGCCACGTCTACTAGTGCTAAAGGCGCTTTCATTTCAAGCAGCTTTCCCTGATAAGGCTTTTCGACCATTGTTCTTCACATCTCAATCTTATGAACAGTTTAGAAATCAACTGGAGACTTATCTTCTTTCAAAATATTTGGTCGATTAAATCTCTAATGCTTTCTGGAAAACTAGGGTCATCCCTCTCCTTCAGAATCCCTGAGCTCTGGAACAACCTTTCTACCCCACTTCGGAATCTGGGCGCCCTCCAACTTTTCCGAAAACATCTGAAAACCTGGCTATTCTCAAAAATGTACTATGTCCTCCTCTTTGCTATACTAAGTCCCTCTAAACTTTATCTTCACTGTCCTGTTACCCTCATTGGAGTTCCTTCTCTACACCTTTTCCTGTAAACTGTGCCGAGCTCTACGATTGTGGAGATGATGCGGTATAGAAACGTAAAGTTTAGTTTAGTATAACTTTTGTAAACCACGTTGAACTTAAGGTTATACGGTGTAGAAATACAATGTTATGTTACGATATAGTTTCGCTTGATACATAGCGTGTGGGATTTCTTTGGTTGGTACCTGATTTAAGAAGGTCTTGAAGACAACTTTATTTGTAGAGGCTTTTTTTGAAATGATGGTTTGAAGAACTTTTATGAATCTGAATTATGCTTTATATCTTTTTTTTGTGTGAACCGCTTAGGTGTAAGCGAGCTAAAATAATTTTTAAATAAATACATACATACATAGAAGATAGTAGGCTGAAGGCAGATAAAGGCTAGGAAAGTTTTTTTGGTCTTCCTGGACAGAAAAATGGCCATTGGTCTGGAATCCGTAAGTGTTGCCGTGGAAAAGGGGATGAAGAACCAGTCCCAGAAAACAAGAATGTGCCTGGAGCAGAGCAAGGAAATGATCCAAGCCCGGGTCAATAGGAAGCCACAAACTGAAGATGAGTTACGGTAAATCTACAAAGAAATGGAAGTTTCAAGGTTTTATTAAAATTTGATTTAATCGCTTATCTGATTTCTAAGCGAGTTTACAATATATATAAAAGAAAGAGCATGAACATAATAAAAATGCCATTAACAATACCATTAATAATAAAAAAAAAAAATTACAAAGAAACATCAATTAATAATTGGCATATTAAAAAGGGATAAATGAGACAGACAGACGGGAGACAAAAGGAAATAGGGTTAGAAATACAATTTGGATAGGAACGAAAGACAAATAAGGAAAAAAACAAAAGGAAAGGGCTCGTTGCTGCTTAATTCCTTAAGGGAGTTGAAAAGGATACTGTAAAATTTAAATCAAATGTTAAAAGCATCTTTAAATAAATGACTCTTGAGTAGGCTCTTGAAACGTTCAAGATTAGCTTCTTCTCTAACAGTCTCCCCTGTAGAGGAAAGTGAGAAGTGGGAATCTGTAAAGGGATGGATGAGCCAACCCGGCATGGAACGGGAACTACGGCAGCTAAGGAAAAGTGTATTGGACCTTGCTGGGGAGCGGTGGAAAATAGAAGGCAGGGAAAAAGAGAGGCAGAACAGGTTAACAAGATCTAGGGAGTAGAGCAGGCCAAGAGCTAGTAAATGCCCTGCCTCCAAATACAAAGTATCAAATTATGCCTATGCAGGAGGAGAAAAAATGAAAAAAGTACAGAGGGAGGATGGAGGAGGGAGATGAAATTAGAGAAAAGTGGAAAAAAAGGAGGGGGGAATAGAGTGTGGTATAGATGGGCTAAGGAAAAAGAGGAACTGGTTGGAGAAAAGTGCTATAAATGGCTTGAAAGGGGAAAGGGAGAAAGAAAGAGAGGGGAAGGGAAGAGATGCTGAGATGCTGGGAAGGGAAGGGAAGGGAAGGAGAGGGACCTTAGCTTTTGATATGTCCACATTCCCTGGCCCTACTCTCGACACTGGTGATCGAGTTAGGAGCTGAGCACTCCCAATCATTTTCAGAAGTTGGCTCCTAGGCAGCCCATCTTCAACAAATCCAATTACTGAATTACGTTCAGCAGTGACATTACGTTCAGCAGTGACATTGCTGAAGGGTTAGAAGGAAAAGTGTGCCTTTTTGCAGATGATACCAAGATTTGTAACAGAGTAGACACCGATGAGGGAGTGGAAAATATGAAAAAGGATCTGCAAAAGTTAGAGGAATGGTCTAATGCCTGGCAACTAAAATTCAATGCAAAGAAATGCAGAGTAATGCATTTGGGGATTAATAATCGGAAGGAACCGTATATGCTGGGAGGAGAGAAGCTGATATGCACGGACCGGGAGAGGGACCTTGGGGTGATAGTGTCCAAAGATCTAAAGGCGAAAAAACAGTGTGACAAGGCAGTGGCTGCTGCCAGAAGGATGCTGGGCTGTATAAAGAGAGGCGTAGTCAGTAGAAGGAAGAAGGTGTTGATGCCCCTGTACAGGTCATTGGTGAGGCCCCACTTGGAGTATTGTGTTCAGTTTTGGAGACCGTATCTGGCGAAAGACGTAAGAAGACTTGAGGCGGTCCAGAGGAGGGCGACGAAAATGATAGGAGGCTTGCGCCAGAAGACGTATGAGGAGAGACTGGAAGCCCTGAATATGTATACCCTAGAGGAAAGGAGAGACAGGGGAGATATGATTCAGACGTTCAAATACTTAAAGGGTATTAACGTAGAACAAAATCTTTTCCAGAGAAAGGAAAATGGTAAAACCAGAGGACATAATTTGAGGTTGAGGGGTGGTAGATTCAGGGGCAATGTTAGGAAATTCTACTTTACGGAGAGGGTGGTGGATGCCTGGAATGCGCTCCCGAGAGAGGTGGTGGAGAGTAAAACTGTGACTGAGTTCAAAGAAGCGTGGGATGAACACAGAAGATTTAGAATCAGAAAATAATATTAAATATTGAACTAAGGCCAGTTACTGGGCAGACTTGCACGGTCTGTGTCTGTGTATGGCCGTTTGGTGGAGGATGGGCAGGGGAGGGCTTCAATGGCTGGGAGGGTGTAGATGGGCTGGAGTAAGTCTTAACAGAGATTTCGGCAGTTGGAACCCAAGCACAGTACCGGGTAAAGCTTTGGATTCTCGCCCAGAAATAGCTAAGAAGAAAAAAAAATAATAATAATAATAATTTAAATTGAATCAGATTGGGCAGACTGGATGGACCATTCGGGTCTTTATCTGCCGTCATCTACTATGTTACTATGTTACTATATTACTATATTATTTGACAAACACTAGGTCAGAAAGAGTCAAAATCTAAAAGACATATAACTGACCATGTAAATAAGACAAGCCTTTTAAGGGTGATCAAGAAATATTGTATAGAATTACTCAGAGATGTGAAACTCTGAAAGGAAGGCTACAAAACCTCCCTTGGGTAAAGAGTTTACCTTCCAGTCATTGTTATTCTATAAAAATCTTTTTTGATCACGACCTGGAAAGGCTAAAATGTTCAAACTGTTTCAAAAGTTCAAAATAACTGGTTTGTTCTTGTTGTTAATATCATGTAAACGTCACTTCTTGCTGGTGGTCTGAATCGCAAGAAGTTATCTTTTTGACTCCCCAGCTATGATGCGTTTGTTTGCAAGTCACGCAGTTATGCCATTCCAGCACTAGTATCGACTAGGATTTAATCTGAACCAACTTACATCGGGTCCCCTGAAGCAGGGAACGAAACGGGGCCACGTTAGGACCCCCTCACTCCTGTTTAACAGATAAGTGGATTTTTTTTCATCAAGTATGCAGTGACGTTTGCATGATATTAACAAGAACAAACCAGTTATTTTGAACTTTTGAAACAGTTTGAACTTTTTAGCCTTTCCAGGTCGTGATCAAAAAAGATTTTTATAGAATAACAATGACTGGAAGGTAAACTCTTTACCCAAGGGAGGTTTTGTAGCCTTCCTTTCAGAGTTTCACATCTCTGAGTAATTCTATACAATATTTCTTGATCACCCTTCAAAGGCTTGCCTTATTTACATGGTCAGTTATATGTCTTTTGAAGCTTCAACAAATGGCAGGAAAGTGTAATTTCATTTCAAAATCACGCAATCAAATGATTCAGATTTCTGTTATGTTCTTGCTTTCACCATGACTTCTGCTGCCAAGGTTTTGCCTGACCGATGCCAGGGCCCTCCTCCTGTTCCACCGCTGCTTCTACTGTCTGGAGCTGGGGGCATCTGGGCTTCCACTTGACCATTGCTGGTTTGCTGCCAGTAATTAAGGGAGGTCCCATGCCCTCTTCCTCCCTCCCCAAAACCCAGGCATTTCCAGGAAATTTGCTTTGACTGGCTCATACCTGCACTCGAGAAACCTCCTTCCTAGAAAATCACACACACTAAAAACAGAGGGTTTTTTTCATTTTTGTCAGAAAGTGGCGAGGCGAACCAGAGGTGTGGCTTAGTAGGACAGAGTAGTGGGCAGTGAACTGGAAAAAACTGGCTTCAAACCCTGCTTCTCCCACTCACCTTCCTCTTGACTTTGGGCAAGTCACTTTGCTTCCGTTACCTTAAGTAACAACTCAGCTTGTAAGCCCTCTGGGGAAGGGAGTTCCCTACTGCTCCTGAATTGTAATGAGCCCAGGTTTAAAAAGGCTGCTAATTACATTCAAAAGAAAAGATATTTCCTAAAAATCATCATTATTCCTGCATCTGCAATAACTGAGAATAATAAACCTCAGGTTTTCATAAATCCTAGGGACTTACAGTGGTACCTCAGAATCCGAACGCCCCAGAACTCGAACGACTTGGAATCCAAACTTTTTTTTTGTAGTAAATTTTGTCTTGGGATCCGAACTCTGCTTTGGAATCCAAACGCCCTGCACATTGTACGTGTGTGTTTGTGCCCCAGAATCTGAATGCTGCTTTGGAATATTTGTTAATATTTTACCTTAAAATCCAGAGTATTTCCTGTTAAAATTTGAGTTTGTGGGACCCAGGAACGGATTAATCCAGTTTCTATTATTTTCAATGGGAAAAATTGTCTTGGAACTTGAACGGGGTTCTGGAACGGATTAAGTTTGGATTCCAAGGTATAACTGTATTTCTGAAATTAAATACTCGGGTACAGGTCGCTTAAGCTAGGCACTCAGGTTGATGTTCAAAGTGATTTAAATTGCTTCTCCAGAGCTAACGGCCCCTGAATATATCCAGTTAGTGCAGAAGCTAAAATTGTCGAGTTTGTGGGCGATTCAGAGGCGAAGTCGGGAATTATCTGGTTAAGCACCAGTATCCAGCACGTAACTGCACAAGTTAACTGGATAAACAGGACAGCCAGAAAACAAAGTCCTATCTTGATGTGCTCTTAACATATCTGGTTAACTTCTGAATGTCGCACTTAACCACATAAGTGTTATCTGGCTATGTACAAACGGATATTCAGTGCTGGTACTTGGACATGGGTCAGACTGAAAATCCAGGCCAAAAAAATACTGTCTGCTGCCAGTTGAATACTGCCCCCCCCCCCCGGGAGGCAAGGTGCTAAGTGGAAATTCTAATCAACGATTACGCGTGCAATTGGCATGATAGAATACTCGTACTAGCACAACTTCACATTTGCACATCAACATTAAGGCGTGTCTGCACTTGCGTGTAGAACTAAGATGATTCTAGAAGGTTACCTGACCATGCCCCTCCCTCCGGTCGACTGCTATAGAATTTGAGCACTAAACTGGCTGATTTTATGAAAGACGTCTAAAGCTAGATGCCTAGATTGGTATGCCTAGCTGACACAGGAACCTAGTTTAATTAAAGAGTTTAATTGGTGCTAAAACAAGCAATTAGCACCTCATAATTGGCCTAAATTAAATTTAAATAGATAGTAGGCGCTAACTCGGTAGAAGCCTACCACTTTGAAGTTGGCCTAGACCAGGGATCTCAAAGTCCCTCCTTGAGGGCCGAATCCAGTCGGGTTTTCAGGATTTCCCCAATGAATATTCATTGAAAGCAGTGCATGCACATAGATCTCATGCCTATTCACTGGGGAAATCCTGAAAACGGCCATCAAGGCACATACTGGAAAGTAGAAACATAAACACATGATGGCAGATAAAGGCCAAATGGCCCATCTAGTCTGCCCACCCACCGTAACATTATCTCTTTCTCTCTCTGAGAGATCCCACATGCCTACCTCAGGTCCTCTTGAATTCAGACACAGTCTCCATTCCACGCATCTACCACCCTTTCTGTAAAAGAGTATTTCCTTAGATTACTCCTGAGCCTATCACCTCTTAACTTCATGCTATGCCTTCTCATTCCAGAGTTTCCTTTCAAATGAAAGAAACATTACATAGGTATTCATACATCTCTATCATATCTCCCCTCTCCATCCTTTCCTCCAAAGTATACAGATTGAGATTTTTAAGTCTGTCCCCATACGCCTTATGACGAAGACCACACACCATTTTAGTAGCCTTCCTCTGGACTGACTCCACCTTACATAAGAACATAAGAACTGCCTTCTCCGGATCAGACCTTTGGTCCATCAAGTCCGGCGATCCGCACACGCGGAGGCCCTGCCAGGTGTACACCTGGCGTAATTTATAGTCCACCATATCCTTATATGCCTCTCTTAAGGAGATATGCATCTAGTTTGCTCTTGAAGCCTAGGACGGTCGATTCCGCCATAATCTCCTCTGGGAGGGCATTCCAGGTGTCAACCACTCTCTTTTTGAAGGTTCCGTCTCCAGAATTGTTCACAATATTCTAAATGAGGTCTCACCAGAGTCTTATACAGGGGCATCAATACCTCCTTTATCCTACTGGCCATACCTCTCCCTGTGCAACCTAGCATCCTTCTAGATTTCGCCGTCACCTTTTCGACCTGTTTGGCCACCTTAAGATTATTGCATACAATGCATGGTTAGGGGCGGGTCATGGGCATGTTTTGCCTGGAGGCACCTGTTTTGGACTTAGGTGTTAGTATTTAGACCACAACAACCCTCGCATTAATAGGGTTCACCTAAGTTTCAGACGTCTACTAGTCCTTAGTCCACTTTAGGTGTTACTAGGTGCAATTTCATAAACGGTGCTCAACTTAAGATCGACACGCACTAAGCGCCACTTCCCTGGGAGTCTATGATTTACAGAAGCGCAAGTAGATGCAATGAATGGCCAGTTGGCACCAACCGGCTGTAATTACCGCTGATTACTGGTTGATAGCGGTCACTGCTGCCTGATTTACCAATGAAGTTTCATGTGGACAATTTTGCGCACTAAGCAAGATTGTAGAATTAGGGGGGGGTCTGTCCAGACTTTGACTTCCTGTCTATGGAGAGATACTTTTATTTATTTCTTTATTCACTTGCTTAGCCCGTCCTCCCAAAAGAGCCCAGAACGGGTTACAGGAGTACACACGCAACAAAGTCCGAACAAATATTGGAAGCGAAGACTGAGTTATGAGAAATAGGGATTTATTAGAAAATCATGTTGGACTATCATATGATACAATATTATTTGGAACAGCAATGAGAACATAAAGTCCGATTTCAGCTAATAATAATAAACTTTTATTAATTTTAACAGGGGTCGCCATACAGCAAATTACTCAGAACTGGAAGGATTACACTAAATTGAATTTCACTTTTTGGTGGAATTCAACTTGTCATATATATAAAATGGAAAAAGTATTGGCATTACAACAAGGTTATATTAAAAAATTTAATAAAATATGGGGACCATTGACAAATTATTCTACTGATCAGATATAATAACACATGTATAGAACATATAGAAGGGGTAGGGAGGGAAAACTATTGTAATATTAATATGATATAAAATTCTGATAAAGGGTTTATTTAATTCACATTGTAAGAACATTTAATAATAATTTCAAGTGTTTTTTCATAATTGAATGTATTACATGTATTTCACTTGATGTAAGAATTTAAAAAAAGAATAAAAAATATTTATTAAAAAAAAAAAAAGAGAAATAGGGAACATCAGAGATACACTAGTTGAATGCACATGCTAGAGCAGGTATGAACATCCAAGTTATTCTAATTTACTTTTAAATGTTTTGGTCAGGAACTCAGCGTTCTGGCCTAGTTGCCGAGTTCTTTGCTCTGTTAATGGGTTGGAGCAGAGGCAGTGTGCTGGCAGGCAGGCAGGATCTCAGCTGGCTTAGCTGTGAGGATCTGCTGCCAGGCAGGAGGGAGTCGTGCGAGGCTTCAGACATCTTGGAGAAGTCTGGAAATGCTCCTCACGCATGCAGGTACTGTAAATATGTTTGTGGGCTCGGCTGTCATAGAAACGTTTCAGAACATCCTTGAATGAACTCCACCAGTTCGGACTTTAAATAGGGGTGATAGGGAACTCTTGCCCAACACAACACTGAGGTCCTCTGTCACAAATCCTGCGACTTGTGGGGATTCTGCCAGGTACTTGCAACCTGGATTAGTCTACCGGAAGCAGGATATTGAGCTAGATCAGGGGTAGGCAACTCCAGTCCTTGAGGGCCGGAATCCAATTGGGTTTTCAGGATTGCCCCAATGAATATGCATTGAAAGCAGTGCATGCAAATAGATCTCATGCATATTCATTGGGGCAATCCTGAAAACCCGATTGAATTCCGGCCCTCGAGGACTGGAGTTGCCCATGTCTGGGCTAGATGGACCTTTGGTCTGACCCAGTCTGGCAATTCTTCTGTTCTTATGACCAGCCAGGGCCGACTGGGGATGGAGTTGACCACTGGAAGTAGCACACAGCAGCTGCAATCAAAGCAATACAAGAGATCATGACAGACACACGAGCCTCAAGAGCCATCAGCGCTCACTTCTATCTGCAAGGAAGACAGATGGTACCCTAGCATCGTATGAGGAAGAGTCTTCAAACAGGCCATTTAATCGTGTTTTGGAAATTGTCCTCTGTAGAGGTAATTTATGCAATCTTCTCACACAGGCGAACCCTGTGTGTGTGTGTCTGTGTTTGTACATGGATGTGGGTTTGTGTATATGGAGGGTACTGTAATTTTATGGCAGGTTACCTAGGTAGAATGTGCCATGAAGTGCCAGTGTGACCTGCAGAGCAGCTCTGAATGTTTACAAACTGCAGGTCCTGTGGCTACAATACAGCCATAGACAGTTCCAGATGCTCCGGAGTAGGCATTAAGGTATCTGGATGATGTATTTTGTAAATTATGGCTTAAATATTCAGGGAGTAGCAGTCAGGCCACGGCCGGCTTTATCTCTGGATGTTTAATGCCAGGCCATGTCCAGGTGTCGGTTTCAATATCCAGACAAATGCAGCCTCTGACACTTATGTGGTCAAGTTAGGGTCACCATATTTTTATGGAAAAAAAAGAGGCCATGCGGCCCTGCCCCATTCCGTCCTAGCCCCGCCTCCTACACAATCTCATCTCCTCTTCTTCCCGGAGCTCAAAGCCACATCTGGAAGGCTTCTGAGCATGTTTGTATGTGATACAATGGCTCACACGCATGTTTGAATGCATGTGATGTCATCTCGTCATATCTGCGCATGCTCAGAGGCCCTCCGGACGTGGCCCCGATCTCTGGCAGAGCCATGGCCGTCCAAAGCCCGTACAAAGTGAAAGGTTTTCTACAAAGAGGACATATCTGGGTAAATCCAGATGTTTGGTAACCCTAGGTCATGTTCAATATCTACAGAGGAGCTTGTTGCAGGTAGAAACCTGACAAAGAGGCAGCGAGACTCAGAAACCTGCAACAAGCAGAATGCCAGCTGTGGAAACCCTGAGATGGACCTTCACCTCCTCTTGCGATATCTCCTTTCACCCATTTCTGAATTGTACGTCGCCTTGAACATGTTTATGCATAGAGCGACTCTCACAAATCATAGATTAGATGAGACATCAAGTGAACCGTGCTTTAGGCAACCCAATTTCTACAGTTCCTTAGGCAGTTAAGTGCTGACCCCCAGGCCAAGCTTTTGGCTTAGGCAGTTACTCCGTGGCACTCTGCTCAATTCCATTCACAGCTCAAAAGATCCGACATCTTAGGAGAAGTACAAAATAACATGATCATCTCACTAAACCAATGGTTTTTTCAAAGCTTTTTGGAATTCTTTATAGCTTGTAATTACCCTGATGCTTACAGGTAGTGCATTCCACACTTCAGCTCCCTGATCAAGAGAAGAAGGCTCGAAACGTGATTTACTATAAGCAGACTTAACAGACGGACAATTTAGTATTAAACATCGTTCTTTCCAGGCTCGACAAAAAGATGACGCAAAATTCAGACTCTGAACTTGCTAGCTGCCACTGAATATCCTTGGACAACCCTAGCCAAGCAATTAAAACAGCCATTTAAATCACTTTGGAATTGGCCCCAAGTGCATTCTTTGTGACTCCACCCAAACCGCACCCCCTGGGAGTACATATAGATGGCATGCATAAAACATAAGAATTGCCACTGATGGGTCAGACCAGTGGTCCATCGTGCCCAGCAGTCCACTCACATGGTAGCCCCCAGGTCAAAGACCAGTGCTCTAAATGAGTCCAGCCTCACCTGCGGACGTTCCGGTTTAGCAGGAACTTGTCTAACTTTGTCTTGAATCCCTGGAGGGTGTTTTCCCCTATAACAGACTCCAGAAGAGTGTTCCAGTTTTCTATCACTCTCTGGGTGAAGAAGAACTTCCTTACGTTTGTACGGAATCTATCCCCTTTCAACTTTAGAGAGTGCCCTCTCATTCTCTCTACTGGATCAGACCAATGGTCCATCAAGCCCAGTAGCCCGTTCTCACGGTGGCCAATCCAGGTCACTAGTACCTGGCCAAAACCCAAAGAGTAACAACATTCCATGCTACTGATCCAGGGCAAGCAGTGGCTTCCCCCATGTCTTTCTCAATAACAGACTATGGACTTTTCCTCCAGGAACTTGTCCAAACCTTTCTTAAAACCAGCTAAGCTGTCTGCTCATACCACATCCTCTGGCAATGCGTTCCAGAGCTTAACTATTCTCTGAGTGAAAAAATATTTCCTCCTATTGGTTTTAAAAGTATTTCCCTGTAACTTCATTGAGTGTCCCCTAGTCTTTGTAATTTTTGACGGAGCGAAAAATCGATCCACTTGTACCCGTTCTACTCCACTCAGGATTTTGTAGACTTCAATCCTATCTCCCCTCAGCTGTCTCTTTTCCAAGCTGAAGAGCCCTAACTGTTTTAGCCTTTCCTCATACGAGAGAAGTTCCATCCCCTTTACCATCTTGGTCGCTCTTCTTTCAACCTTTTCTAGCGTCACTATATCTTTCTTGAGATAAGGAGACGAGAATTGAACACAATTCTCCAGGAGCGGTTGCACCATGGAGCGATAGAGGCATTATAGCATTCTTAGTACTGTTAACTATCCCTTTTAAAATAATTTCTAGCATCATGTTTGCCTTTTTGGCCTCTGCTGCACATTGGGTGGAAGGTTTCATCATATTGTCTAAGATGACACGCAGATCCTTTTCTTGGGTGCTAACCCCCAAGGTGGACCCTAGCATCCGGTAACTGTGATTTGGGTTATTCTTCCCAAAATTCAAATTGGTGACCAACGGACTTTTTTGCCTCATTCACCTCAAGCCCCAACCAATCGGTTTGAAGGCCTACTATATACAGACAAACTGCAGACCTCAAAGCATACCATGAAGAAAGTCACAGCATGATAGCTGAAATGTTGGTTTCTACCTAACAAGATGTAGCAAGACCCAGAAACCTTCAACAAGCATGATGCCAGCTGTGGAAACCCTGAGAGAACACATCGCCTCCTGCTGGGTCTAATACACAGTAATCCAGCTTCTCAGCATAACCATAAACCCATAACCCTCTGACAGTCATTACTTCCTTACCAGGAAGGTTAAGAGGAAGATAGCCACCCCAGTAGCACAGAACAAAGTGAGAGACTTGGGGGACAGAGAGTCAATCAGTGGCACAGAAGAGAGAGAGATTTAAGAGACAGTGGCATGGAAGGCAGGAGCAAGAGGTTTCCTGTTTAATGCTGGGCTGATGGAGAGAGACTTTGTTTATGTGCATGGAGAAGTCTGAGCAGACAGCAGCCTGGCCTTCCATTCTCAAAAGGGAACATCTGCAAATTCCAGACACATTGGGTAACGGGAGTGAAATTTAACAGCCTCCAATGCAAAGCTTGATCCACTGGCATTCAGCAGTGGAAAAGTCGTGTTTAAATTATTATTACGGAGGAAAGACTGCCAGCACCCCTATCCATCACTCAGATTATCTCTGGCGCACAGTGGTCTCTTATGTGAGTGCTTTCAACTCCTTTCAGAAAGAGGCTGCTCCAATTTCTCATTTGCATTTCAGAGACAATCCTACAATAGTGTCTCAACCCTTTATCTCTTTGTATGTAAATCCAATGCTTGAACTGAGGAATTATGCTCGATGTTTTCAAATCTAACATTTGCTCTAGTGTATAGGATTGATTAACAGGATGCTTCCAGGGGAAGATGAAACTCAGGTCGCTGCCATAATGCACGCATGGGGAGGGTGTGCGGATGGCGTGTACGAGGGAAGGGATGATAGTCATTTATCCGTTTAAGCCCTCGCTCGGAGAAGTTGTAGCATTTGCACTTTTCAGCACATGTGTCATGCATTATGTTGCTTCAAAGCTGTTGAAAACACCAGTGCCTGACTTGCATAAAATGTCTTTTTATCAATGTGTCACTGCTGAGTGTGAAAACATAAGTTTTATAGCTCTAATACCAGGAAATTGATTAATTAAGGGGTGCTTTTATTAAAGGGGTGCTAACCAATTTAGCGCTCATAGAATATAATGGATGCCTTAGCATTTAGCGTGAGTTAAATCAGTTAATAAAAGGACCCCTAAGCAAAAATAACAGCAAAATTTAAGGAAAACTGAGCTTTATATAACCTGTGGCTTTGAGTGACCCCAGGTCAGGCTTTAAATTTTTTTAAAAAATTATTTTCTAATCAAGCACAATCAAATTCATGGGAAAAAGTTCAATTGGCAGTTTTTCCAACTTTAGGTTTTTCTAGACAGAACTTAGTAAATGACAGCAGATAACCGTGCCGAGCACTACGATTATGGAGAGGATACGGTATGCAAACTTAAGGTTTAGTTTAGTCTAGATAAAGACCTGCATTATACATTCACGGTTGCACTGTCTTTTTTTCTTGAATATTTCCGGGCCACAGACTGAAAGGTTCCCATCGCCACAGTTGTAGAAGCTCACTCCATCCTGTCTCTGGAGAACCCTCTGTCCATGTCAATGGTAGGCGTGCCTTGCTTAACACACACATTCTGTGCCCTTCAAATCTGCAAACAATTTGCTTCCTGCATCAGCGAGTAAAACCTTCTTGCTATGTTCACTTTAGAGGATGTGGCCCTGATGTGCCGTTTTCTGCATCGGCTCCTAAGCTGCCATGTGGACGCCAGTTATTCTTTGATCTCTTCAGCTGTAAACTCTGAAGTTTCATTTCATATTCATGCAGTTGGATTGCTCTGAAATTCATTTCCTTGGTCATTCAGGCAGACACTTCATTACAAAAAAAAATGCTGCCTGTTTGCTGATGTGGTACCACACAAATTGTCCCCTCACACAACCTAAAGATCTAAACAGGGAGAACCATCCTGAAACGGAAATAAATTCACTGTTACTGGGTCCAGAGCCTTTGGAGCGACTGATAATTCAAAATAACTAATAGGAGTCAGAAAGAAGCCCAGCTGAGCTTTTGAGGAATGTCGTGAGCTCTGCAGCTTTCTGAGAAGAAATGTTTGTGGTTTCTTTGGCTTCTGGAAAGGTAACACCTAGATCTGCAGGATCTGGCAGTAAGAGTGCCAAGACTCACCCAGTCCGCCTGAAACCACAAGCACTTAAAGATCATGGACCTGACCTCACCGCATTGATTCTTCCAGGGATACAGTGCAAAGTATCCATCCTTCTCCATTTTTCCTCACCAGCATTTCCCATGCTGTCCCGCCAAGAACGACAGAGAACTTGTGCATTAAAAAGTATTAATCTGTGCCCTATAGCAAGAAGCCAACCAAGGCCCTGCCCAGGAGATGCTGATGATAAGCCTGGAGAGAGCTGTTCTCGAGCATCTCTGAATCCCTGGCCACCAACTTCCCAGTCTGCAGCTGCTTCAGGCTCTTCCTTTTCAGCCACTGAAGCATGAGACGGACCAAAGGGAGGAATGCAACAGAGCCATCCGTGCAGCCTCCACATCTGGAATACAGCAGGTTTTTCAGCAAGAACAGAAGTGCGCAAAACTCAGCTGTTTTTAGGAGGCTTAAACAAACCATGGCAGCGGGGTGCAACTGCACCCCCTAACCTACAGAAAACAATTGCAATGCTAAATGCTCGTGGCCAGCCCCGCCGGGGCCTTTCCTCTGCGGTGTCATATCACAGCAAAATTTAAGATAAAATGGCCTATGTTTGCATGATGAAGTTTTGCAATAGCAAAATTCTGTCCCGGATTTTGTGGTTTGATTAGGTTTACTGAGGAATCGTTGTTTGCATCAGATGTAACTAGGTAAAAGTGCTGAAAATTGGTGAAATTATTACTTCAGTAAAAGTAAAAGCAGCTGTTATCCTGTATTTCTTTACAAAATTTCACTGTATTCGTTACATTCACTAAGGGGTCCTTTTACTAAGGCGTGCTAAATTGGCTAAAAGAGGGAACCTAAGAACATAAGCCGTGCCTCTGCTGGGTCAGACCAGAGGTCCATCACGCCCAGCCGTCCGCTCACGTGGCAGCCCATCAGGTCCAGGACCTCTATCTGTACCTTACAACACAACACTGACCATGACTGTCACCTCTACTACCAACACCATCAACATTGCTTGCACGGCCATCAACATAATCATATGGTCAGACCTGTGGAATGATTATGAATTGGGGAAAGGGAATTTTGATTTCAGCAACGTTTTTCATTTCTTATTGAATGTTGTTGTGTCATACTGTGGTTAAATGACGTTCATGTGTGCTTTGCTGTAGCCCGCCAAGGATGTCAGATTGAGCGGGATATTAATCTGGAAAATCAATCAATCAATCAATCAATCATCATCACCACCTGCACGGTCCATCTGTTCTTTACACAAGCTTGATAAATTGCCATTGACCTCTTTGGCACAGAACGACCAATTACGGTAAAACTATATGTGAACCGGAGGAAAAGCAAGAGAGAGCCAGTGGGATTGTGGGGTGTTGGGAGGGAGGCTTCATCAACATCTCCTGCCAACACCATCTGCACCGTTGCTATCATCTGTATTATTCATCACCTACGCTGACTAGGGGACACTCGATGAAGTTACAGGGAAATAACTTTTAAAACCAATAGGAGGAAGGTTTTTTTTCACTCAGAGAACAATTAAGCTCTGGAACGCGTTGCCAGAAGATGTGGTAAGAGCGGATAACATAGCTAGTTTTAAGAAAGGTTTGGAGGAAAAGTCCGTAGTCTGTTATTGAGAAAGATATTGCTTGCCCTGGATCGGTAGCATGGAATGTTGCCACTCTGGGGATTCCAGAATGTTGCTAATCTTTGAGATTCTGGAATGTTACTACTCTGGGGATTCCGGAATCTTGCTACTTTTTGGGGATTCTGCATGGAATGTTGCTCCTATTTGGGGTTCTGGAATCTTGCTGATCTTTGAGATTCTGGGATGTTGCTACTCCTTGGGTTTTGGCCAGGTACTAGGGACCTGGATTGGCCACCGTGAGAACGGGCTACTGGGCTTGATGGACCATTGGCCTGACCTAATAAGGCTATTCTTATGTTATCACTATCAACTATACCACTATCATGACCATCTCCTGCACCACCACTGTTACTTGTACCACTTTGCAACTTCCTTCATCAGGCTCTTGGTCGTACCCAAACTGTCCATCAAACGGAACAAAGAAATCAACTGTTAGCCCCTAAAATTTAGATTAGGCCTCATCCCCTTTGTGTCCTCTAGCACCTGGTGTCAGAGAATTGTATGCACCACGAGAATGGAATATTATGAATCATTAACTCCTTGTTACCATATTAACCCAGTCTCTCCACCGACGTAGACCATGCCCCTTTCTCTTCTTCAGCACTTAAGCAGGAATCTGATCTCACCCTGGCCTGCTCCAGGAAGGTTTACAGAACGCTCCAGCCATGCTAAACTGGTTTCCCTGTGTCCTGTAAACTGATCAACTGTTGTAATGATTAATCCACTACATAATCGCAGAAAATGAATCAGGAAGGGTAGGTTCCCTTATATCTTACTGAAATAAAAGCTTAACAGTTGCTGACGGCAGCAGGCACTGAACACACGTGTGAGGACCCTGGCACGGCCAGTCTCATCGTACAAGAGTGGCCGGTTCAGGGACAGTCAGGCTTATCCACTTCTTCCCAAGCCATTTGTCATACAATTGGAAGTTGGTAGGATGGTTTCAGTGCCTATAGCCACGGTGAACCTAAGACTCCCTACCTCTCCTGTGACTGTCCTGATTTAAACTTTTATGAGCAAACTGGGCAATGAAAAACAAGCAGAAACATGGAAATAGAGAAAACAGTGGCAGAGAAAGGCCACATGGGCCTACCCAGTCGGCTCATCCATACCATCTATCCCTTCATCTCCCTTACAGATCCTCAGTGCTTGTCCCATGCGTTCTTGGATTCAGATATAATCCTCAACTCCACTACACAATCCCGAGTGGAGTAGAACGGGTACAAGTGGATCGATTTTTCACTGTCAAAAATTACAAAAACTAGGGGACACTTGATGAAGTTACACAGAAATACTTTTAAAACCAATAGGAGGAAATATTTTTTCACACAGAGAATAGTTAAGCTCTGGAACGCGTTGCCAGAGGATGTGGTAAGAACGGATAGCGTAGCTGGTTTTAAGAAAGGTTTGGACAAATTCCTGGAGGAAAAGTTCCTAGTCTGCTATTGAGACAGACATGGGGAAGTCTCTGCTTGCCCTGGATCAGTAGCATGGAATGTTGCTACTCTGGGGATTCTGGAATCTTGCTGCTCTTTGGGGAGTCTGCATGGAATGTTGCTCCCATTTGGGGTTCCAGAATCTTGCTGATCTTTGAGATAATGGAATGTTGCTACTCTTTAGAGATTCTGGGTGGAATCTTGCTACTCTTTGGGGATTTGCATGGAATGTTGCTCCCATTTGAGGTTCTGGAATCTTGCTGATCTTTGAGATAATGGAATGTTGCTACTCTTTGGGGAGTCTGCATAGAATGATGCTCCCATTTGAGATTCCGGAATCTTGCTGATCTTTGAGATAATGGAATGTTGCGACTCTTTGGGAAGTCTGCTTGGAATGCTGCTCCCATTTGGGGTTCCGGAATCTTGTTGATCTTTGAGATAATGGAATGTTGCTACTCCTTGGGTTTTGGCCAGGTACTAGGGACCTGGACTGGCCACCGTGAGAACGGGCTACTTTGGTCTGACCCAGTAAAGCTATTCTTATGTTCTACCACCTCCATCGGGAAATCATTTCACAAACTGAACACATTTTCCCTTTCTTTAGGTAACTCCTGAATCTATCCCCTTTCTTTTTCATCCTCATTCCAGAGCTTCTTTCACATGAAAGAGAATTTTGTCCTGTGCATTCATGCCATGGAAATATTTCAATGTTTCTATCATATCTCACTTCTCCTGCCTTTCTGCCAAAGTCTACGTATTTAGATCTTTGGGTCTGTCCCCTTATGATGACCATTTTAGCACCCTCCGGATTAAGTCTATAGGGTGCGTAGCCTAAGAACACTTCAAACCCAGATTTAAAGCAACAGTTCAAGTCCTAGCTAAAAAAAGTTACTTTTTGTTATGAAAACTTCAAGCAATTCGATCATATTTTAACTTCCCTTCGTTTAGTCTTCTGGTACAATCATTGGTGTTAAGTTCTCTGGATTATTGTTTTAATATGTCTCTAGCATCGTTCAGAAAAGCATATTAAAAGGATGCAAATCATTCAGAATACAGCAATCCGGCTAATATTCAAGCTGAAAAAATTTCAACAAATTACACTGGTTGCTAGAGAATATTATTTAAATTTGGCTGTATTTGCCTGATCTCGTACCTGATTATCTTATTGATCACTTTAAATAATATTGTTTTAATTCTGGTGGTAGGAAAATGTATATTGGCAAAGGATGCCTCTTATTCTTATATATCGTATGCATCTTTGAACAAAAAGGTTTTAAGGTTAGATTTAAACCTATCCAGTTAACCGCGGGGACAGGGACAAATTCTGTCATGTCATTCATCAGCCCCTGTCCAAAAATGCAGGACATTTTGGCACTGCCATTCTGGTATCACCATTTCATCACTGACAAACCAGCGCAGAACTTAAGGCCGCAAAAGCCCACTCCTCCTCCTCCCTCCCCATACCCAGCAATGACCTCCAATATTCATCAGGAGCCAGAGCCAGGGTCTTTAGGCAGAAGAGAAATGTGGGCTGTCCTAGACGGTGCCTGTTTGGGAGGACAGTTCTTCAGGGAGACTCTTTTGTGCTCCCTCACAGGCACTACCTGGGGCAGCCCTCATCTCTTTTCTACTGAAGGACCCCGGTTGCAGTGAACAGGCACAGCCTTGCTTCCAATGAATACCAGGGAGGGGGTGGAGAGGTAAATGGCTTTTGCCCCTATCCAAATTTCTGGGCTGCCCAAAATTCTTGCAGCCTTAAGTTCTGCGCCATTTTGGCAGTGCATAAATGGCGAAGCCTAAATGACAGCGCCAAAAGCTGACCTACTCCTGCGCACATGCATACCTCATAAGAACCTAAGATTTGCCACTGCTGGGTCAGACCAGTGGTCCATCGTGCTCAGCAGTCCACTCCTGCGGCGGCCCTTAGGTCAAAGACCAGTGCTCTACTTGAGTCTAGCCTTACCAGTGTATGTTCTGTTCCAGTAGGAACTTATCCAACCTTTTCTTGAATCCCTGAAGGGTGCTTTCTCCTATAACAGCCTCCGGAAGAGTGTTTCAGATTTCTACCACTCTCTGGATGAAGAAGAACTTCCTTTCGTTTGTACAGAATCTTTTCCCTTCTAACTTTAGCAAGTGCCCTCTCGTTCTCTTCACCTTGGAGAGGGTGAACAATCTCTCTTTCTCTACTAAGTCAAATCCCTTCAATATCTTGAATGTTTTGATCATGTCTCCTCCCAGTTTCTCTAGCCCAGGGGTCCCCAAAGTCCCTCCTTGAGGGCCGAATCCAGTCGGTTTTTCAGGATTTCCCCAATGAATGTGCACTGAAAGCAGTGCATGCACATAGATCTCATGCATATTCAATGGGGAAATTCTGAAAACCCGACTGGATTCGGCCCTTGAGGAGGGACTTTGGGGACCCCTGCTCTAGCCTCTCGTTGTACAGCAACTCCCCCAGTCCCTTAACCATTTTAGTCGCTCTCCTCTGGACCCTTTCGAGTAGTACTGTCCTTCTTCATGTACGGTAACCAGTATTCCAGGTGGGGGCGTACATAAGAACATAACCTCCTTGCAGTTATGCACCAGAGCACTCATGCATTAACTTACAGACTAGCAGCAGTGCACTCACATGAATGACTCACGAGTGACATTTTTCTGTGCAGTTATGTGCATGAACGGGCAAACTGCGCACACACTCCCTTTTATAACCATCAGAGATTCATTATTTGCAACTAGGGCAGAGCTGAAAATAACAGCTGGCTACGGCAAATATTACAATAAAACAAGTCTAACATTTTTCCTGTAACAGAGCAAAAACCAACCCAATCAAGCTCCAGAAGATGGAGATGGTTTTGTCTCTGGATGGCAGACACAAATATTTGGTTACATTAATCTAAATTCTTAAGTGAAAATTTCTCAGGCCAGCATTAGGGGAAATCTACAGGACCCTGGTGCTGTAGCTGTTATTAACATGAAAAAAAAAATTCCATGCTCCAACATCTGGTACTGTTCTGTTGCTCCAGTGCTATATTTCAGACACACATTCCCCGTTCAGGAAGCTGCACAGAGTCACCATTTAATCACCAGAAAGGAAACCTATATTAGAAAGCAGCCCAGAATACAAGGAACCTCTGTCTGAAACATCTGGACAAGCAGCTTCCAAAATGTGACCTCACATTACAGCCAGGAGTCAGCTCCACTAGAAACGATGGAACTCGAAAGCTGTTTTCCCCCTATCTTCTATTTTCTTTCATTACAATTTAGACCTGATCTCCTAAGGTTCTCTCCCTCTCTCACGCTGTGGAGCTACCAGAGGCCTAACCACACAGTTACCACAGGTCAAACACATTCATTACTGACTGAGCTATACAGAGAGAGGGTGAATGTGCAGAAGACATGGCCATACACTGCATTAAAATTGTATCTGGCAAAGGACATAAGAAGACCAGATACAATTTCTAAAATTGAACCCAATACTCCCAAGTGGGGCTTCACCATCGACCTGTACAGGGGCATCAACACCTTCTTTCTTCTACTGGTCACGCCTCTCTCTATACAGCCTAGCATCCTTCTGGCAACAGCCACCGCTTTGTCATGCTGTTTCTTTGCCTTTAGATCTTCAGACACTCCCCATCCGTGCATATCAGCCTCTCACCTCCCAGCACATATGGCTCCTTCCAATTTCTAATCTCTAAATGCATTACTCTGCATTTCTTTGCATTGAATTTTAGTTGCCAGGCATTAGACCATTCCTCTAACTTTTGCAGATCCTTTGTTTTCCACTCCCTCCTCGGTGTCTACTCTGTTACAAATCTTGGTATCATCCGCAAAAAGGCACACTTTTCCTTCTAACCCTTCAGCAATGTCACTCACAAACATATTGAACAGGATCAGCCCCAGCACCGAATACTGAGGGACTTCACTACTCACCTTTCCTTCCTCTGAGCAAATTCCATTAACCACCACCCTCTGGCGTTTGTCCGTTAACCAGTTTCTAATCCAGTTCACCACTTCAGCCTGTCAAAGTCAAAGATAATCCTGAGATTACGTGCCGATGGGACAGGGAGGATGAGATCGTTATCCACCGAAATAGAGAATGTAGGGAGAGGCAGGTTCAGGAGGAAAGATACGAGGGAAGTTCAATAATTTATCTACTTCAGTAGGAAAGAGAAGAGATTACCAAATTTTTTTGTTTTTTCAATATAGTCTCCTGATAGCTCCATACATTTCATCCACTTTTCCTACAATGACTTTAACCCCTTTAAAAAAAATTATTCTGTTTGACCTTCAAACCAGGATGCCACAGCTTCCTTGATGTCTTCATCACTTGAAAACTGCTCTCCACTGAGAGATTTCTTCAAAACTTGGAACAGGAAATAATCCGAGGTAGCCAGATCAGGACTGAGGATGGCTGATGAAACCCACATTCTCGGATGGCAGCTTATGATTGTCGTGACTGGTTCAATGTGCACCAGCGCATTGTCATGAAGAAGCAACACGCCTACTGTGACTTTTCCTCATCTTTTTTACTTGATTGACTCCCGCAAAGCGATCACTGTGTTGGTGTAACTCTCCCCAGTTATGGTTATCTTGTGTGGCATGAACTCCAGAGCAAAAGTCCTTCATCATCCCAGAAGATAGTTGCCTTGACTTTGCCTGCAGATTTTTCTGTCTTGAACTTTTTTTGGGTGGGGGATGACTTGTGCTTCCACTGCATTGAGTCCATTTGGACTTGGAATCTCTGTGATAGACCCAAGACTCATCTCCAGTCACCAAATGATGAAAAAAATTCACTTGGTCTTCACAGAGCATCTCCAAGTTCTCCTGACAGTACTGGAGCCTCATGGCCTTCTGACATGGTGTCAACATTCTTGGAACCCATCTTGCACTAACCTTGGACATGCCCAACTTTTCATGAATTCTTTTCCAAACTGGACCTGCCAGGATGCCTATTTCTTCAGCTTTTAGTGAAACCTTAATTCATTTGTCTGACAAAATTATCCTCAACTTTCTTGCACATTTCTGTGGAAGTTGCTTCCATAGGCCGTCCAGTGTGAGGACAGACTCACCATAAACTGCAGTCATGTGTTCATGGATCTCCTTTGGCTTTTTCCCTTCTGTGAGAAATTTTATCACTGAATAGTGCTCCAAATCTAGTAGTTTCTTACCTGATTCACATGAGGACTCTCCTGAAATCCTGTTTGTTGGAATGTTAGACTCACACTGAGCCACAACTGTGCATAAGTAACCTTGAGACATGTCACGACATGCACAGACCTGTTTTAACACACTTGCTACTTTCTGTCACACTCAGGTAGATAAATTATTCAATGCCCCTCGTAAGGAATTCCATCTTGGTCAGGTTTAACTTTAGATGGCGGTGAGACATCTATATAGCAATATCAAACAGACAGGCCAAGGCTCAGGCCTGGATCATCGTAGAAATTTCGGGCATAGGTAGATTTGTGTGTCGTAAGCATAGAGATGGTACTGGTAGCCAAGGGAAGAGATCAGAGCACCAAAGGAAGAAGTGGAGATGGAGAAAGGAAGAGGTCCCAGGACAGAGCCCTGAGGTACAATGACCGATAGTGGAATGGCAGCGGAGGAGAATCCTCCAGAGCACACGTTAAAAGTGTGACAAGAAAGGTAGGAAGAAAACCATGGGATAACTGAGCCTTGAAATCCAAGCAAGGTCAGTGTATCAATGAGTAGGCAGTGATCTATAATGGCAAATGATGCAGGTAGATGAAGGAAGATGAGAATGGAGAAGTGGCCTTTGGATTTGGCCAGGAGTAGGTCATTGGAGGCTCTAGCAAGAGCAGTTTCTGTAGCATGGAGAGGGCGAAAGCCCGATTGAAGCAGGTCAAGAATAGCTTGAGATGTAAGAAAGTCAAGACAATGGTGGTGAACAGCATCTTCCACAAGGAGTATCAGTGGGATCTGAAAATGAGTCTCTCTAGTCCAGTGTATCGCAAGCTTTGTGCTGCCTGAAATTCCAGGTGTGCCGCATGACGCTGGGAAGGAGGAGAGTCAGTGGCACCGACTCACTGCCTAGAGGACATGCTTCGCATGGCGAGAAGCACATCTAGTAGGCAGTCAGCCGGCACCAGCGACTTTCCTTCTCTCCATACCTCTTCCCTTCCAGCACCCCCCACTGACGGCTGAGTGCCCCGCCTGGAGGGCCTTCGCCCATTCCTGGATGTCAACGTGATCATTGTAAGGTTGGACCCCCCCCAAAAAAAATGTAAGGTTGGAAGGGTTATGGTTGAAGCGGCCTTACAATCCGCAGTCCCGAGTTCAATACCCTCACAGAAGATTCACCAGGAAGTAAAATTACTCACAAAGGCCACTAACAGTGTTTGCATAAAGAATAGATATATTGTGCAGAGAAAGCAAGATTCATAAAAGTTACAATTAATGAGAGATATAAGTTTTACAAATACAGAGACTGATTCTGTTCTCTTGTAAATGAGAGAGAACAGACAAAGAAAGAATCCAAGGGGAAGAGAAGACAGGAAAGAGAAGTGTGATGTTCCAGGTAGAGCAAGAAAAGGGGTTGATGTTGAGAGGGGGCTTTTTATAACAAATGGAATCTATTGTAGTTAAGTATCCCCATCCTTAGTAAACTGTCTGAAAAAATAGTTAATTTCACTGACCAGGAAGGTGAGTGAGGTGTAACAAAGTAACATAGTAGATGACGGCAGATAAAGACCCGAATGGTCCATCCAGTCTGCCCAACATGATTAAATTTAAATTTTTTTTAAAAAAAATTTTTTTCTTCTTAGCTATTTCTGGGCAAGAATGTGCTAGACTGGAGAAGAATAGACTGGAGTCAAATGTAATTTCCAGTATGCCTCTGACAATATCTGTGCACCTGGACCCATTGTATATCTTAAGCTGTCCATCTGAAGCACCAGACATTAACACATCTTTTTAACACCTCTTAGCTGTCTGCAATGACATTCCCTAAGGTCAGACATGAATGATATGATCTCCCATAGGCCTTTGCTGACATTGGTTTGGCTAACCCAATGCTAGGCTGACAATCATGTCATGCATGCATGTGACATCATCGCATCAACATCTGTGCACTTCTGGCGGCCATCATGTTTAGTGTGCCGCAAACTGGCAAAGTTTGCAAGACACTGCTCTAGTCCATAGCCTGTTGCTCCAACCAACAACAAATGTTGGGCTTTTGGGGATATTAAATAAATTCCAGGTAATATACAACCCGTGCTCCCTCCACACAGACAATTCATATCCTGTTCCATAGTACCGTAATCATGTTTTTTTCACAATGTCCCTAGAATTAAGGAGTTCTGCCTGTTTTCCAGTGGTTGCTCCAAGTAGCTCTTAAAACCAGATGGCAACAAACTCACCTAAAATCTGCCAGACATGTGTCTATTTCCTGAGACATAAACTGCCCTGGGATGAGAAGCCTGTAAACAGATTCCCAGCTCCGCCATAGCTAGAACCAAGATGTAGGTGAAGACTGTCTTACATTTTTATCTGTTTATTAATCCAAAATAAGATCAAAACAAGGTTAACATATATCATTTACTAAAAACTTGCTAACCCATTTTATCAGATGTATAAATCAAGGTGACGTACAGGATAATCAAAAAAGGAAAAGAACACCAAAATATCAATTAAGAAAGTAATCATAGTTCTTAACAAGAAACCTTCTAAATGATCCTTAGCTGATACGAAAAGTTCTCAGCCCCACCAACCGACTGTTATTCTGCCTTCGTTAAGTGCAAATTTGCAGAAACGAAACCTTGTTTCAGATCCACATCATTCTCTTCTTGGTTGAGCTGCAGCCCCTGGTAGATTAAGGAACGGGCTACTGAACCCACAACCTCAGGGTGCCAGGCTGTAGCTCTAACCACTACACCACACAGGGCATGGAGAAGTTTAATAAGGAGTATCAGACCCCAGGGTGTGTCTATTGGGGCTACGTAATACAGTCGTTTTGATTGATGAAGTGGTGAGGATGTTTGAGGAGTGTAGTGGGTCTGGAATATCTGGATGTGAGGCAATGATAGGAACACCCCTGACGCAGCGATTTGATGCGAAACGGAGGGTTCCCCGTTGGGTGCGAGGACTGCCTGGCCTGGATTTGGAGGCCATTAGCAGCTAAGTTATTTTTTCTTGCTTTTGCTATAGATGTTATGAGCTGGACTGGACTGCCTTTTGTTACATTCACCCACTGACTTTCATCTGTATTAGGTGTGCCGTTTGCAGGCTACTTTAGTTGCCTTGTTTTCTTGGACTATTTTTCAGCATTTACACATAAACAGCTTTTGTAGGAGGGGAGTTTTTTTGGCCAGATGAAGCTGAACTGAGGCCTTTTTCTCTTTGGGGAGTGTGAATGTTGTGGGTTGTAAGTAAGGCCTTGTAGTGTTGCTGGGTGTGTGTTTGGTTTGTCCGTGTGGGGCTTGTTTTTGAGTGAATAAGGACTACATAATACCCCAGGTCAGCGCTGGCAAGTGCGTTTTAAGCCGATTTGCTTTGCAGCTGCTAAAAGTGCCGTAGCATTAGAGAGGAAGCCATCTTCTGGACCCCAGGCCTCAGGTCTGGCGTTTGAAGCTGACTCATTTGGTGGAATTGGAAGAATTGACTGACAAGCATCACGATCCCACTCGGAAATTATGGACTAAGAGGATTTGGGCTGGTTTTCATATAACTTTTTTGTTTCTGCTGACATATTGCAACTTTATTGAGGGTTTTCTGGGGAGTTTGAAGAGGGCAGACTTGTAGATTTGAGGATTCCTGATTTATTCATTTTTTTAAATGTATCTGTGCCCCCTTGGGGGGTTGTTGTATGCTTCTGATATGTTGAAAATGTATTAGAAACAAAAAAACAAAATGATAAGTAGTTGTAGTAATGGCTTAATAGAACAGGTATAAGACCATACAATCAATTAACAAGGCAACCACTGAGCATAACCACTCTGACAAATCAATCCTGCTGCACTGGACCTATACGTCATGAAGAGTTGCAAAGATTACAATTCCAGAATTCAACAAGTAAATAGCTCTGCTTGTATCTAAGTCTTTCGGGTTTTGAGGTCTGGTTTAACTCTCCAAACCTCTTCAGAAATGCAAGCAAGAATACACTTCAAAATTCTACTGCCTACTATCCAAAGCTATTAATGGAGACAGCCCAACCTACTGGAACAACCGACTAACCCAATCCACCTCAACCAGGCACAGGAGAACCCACTCACTATTCACACACCTACCAACCAAAAATGTTAAATGAGGAAAATGATATGACATCCTACTGGCCACCAAAGCAGCTAAACTAGACAGACAAATCACCAATCTGTTGTCTTCGACCACAGACTACAAAACCTTCAAAAAAGAAACCAAAACCCTACTCTTCAAAAAATACATAAAACCTATCTAACACGAACAGTTCCTTCTCAAACTCCACCTACCACACACTCCACCCATATCTAATCTAAAATGTTTCTAATTACCCAACATGTATCTCCTTAACTTCTCGATAATTATCATGTAATTCTTATGACAATTCTTATGTAATGTTATAATTCTTGTAACCTGACAACTCTTGTGTAATCCGCCTTGAACCGCAAGGTAATGGCGGAATAGAAATCACTAATGTAAGGTTGCGTTAGCGGCCCAATGAAAAGCTGCTTCAGCAGAACCTTTTATCTGGGAGCAGCTGCAAATAAACAGGGGCAGAGCTTAATTAATGCCAACTCCAGTGAGACAAGGCAAGCTGCACAGAATCATCACGGAGGCTGGTGACGCTCTCGGAGAGAGTAGCCAGATTTATTAAGGCTTTTGAGAGAGAGAGGCATGACGGACAGGCTTAGAGTGGACTCTTGTTCTGAATCAATCACAACCCCCCACCTCTGTGCCATTGTTCCTACTGCAGGCTAGAAATGTTTGTGGTATAAATGTGCCTGTATTGAAAACCATCTCAGAAAATGCTAACTCTGTATTGTAACACCTTTACAAAAGCTCATGAAATCGCTCTGAAGTGACTTCCCAGTCATTAGTAGCAGTAATAAACCCGGAAAATCAAAGCCACTGAATTCCCAGGTTTGTGGAACTGGCTAAAGCATAGGGTGACAGCAAAGGGTTACTGCGTAGAGATAGGACTGATTTTTATGTCTTCCTACTTATGTGGTTAAGCTGGCAGTTAAGCTGACTTTGCCCCTGAAATGCCCCCCCAAATAGCTGGTTTTCAGTTTGACACGAACCGGTTCAGCATCTGTGAATGACCCCCCCCCCCCCCCAATCCACACCCTAGAAATGCTGGATGCTGAGACTTTTCCTTCCAGCAGTCACTCCTACACCGTCCATGTCTCACACATTCATGAGGGTGAAATACTCACTTGGATTACAAATTGGCTGGCGGATAGGAAACAGAGAGTGGAAGTAAATGGACAATACTCAGACTAGAAAAGCATCACCAGTGGAGTGCCACAGGGTTCGGTGCTTGGACCCGTGCTCAACCTATTTATAAACAATCTGGAAATTGGTACGACGAGTGAGGTTTTGAAGACGATACGAAGTTATTCAGGAGGATTGCGAACATCTGCAACGTGACACAAACATGCTCGAGAAATGGGCCGCGACATGGCAGATGAGGTTCAATGTGGATAAGTGTAAGGTGATGCATGTCGGAAACAAAAATCTTATGTACGAATACAGGATGTCTGGGGCGGTACTTGGAGAGACCCCCCAGGAAAGAGTCTTGGGAGTAGTGGTTGACAAGACGATGAAGCCGTCTGCGCAATGCGCAGCGGCGGCGAAAAGGGCAAACAGAATGCTGGGAATGGTTAAGAAGGGGATCACAAACAGATCGGAGAAGGTTATCATGCCGCTTACCGGGCCATGGTACGCCCTCACCTGGAATACTGCATCCAGCACTGGTCGCCGTACATGAAGAAGGACACGGTACTACTCGAAAGGGTCCAGAGAAGAGCGACTAAAATGGTTAAAGGGCTGGAAGAGTTGCCGTACAGTGAGAAATTAGAGATACTGGGCCTCTTCTCCCTTGAAAAGAGGAGACAGAGGGGACCTAATAGAAACATTCAAGATAATGAAGGGAATAGACTTAGTAGAGAAAGACAGGTTGTTCACCCTCTCCAAGGTAGAGAGAACGAGAGGGCACTCTCTAAAGTTGAAAGGGGATAGATTGCGTACAAACGTAAGGAAGTTCTTCTTCACCCAGAGAGTGGTGGAAAACTGGAATGCTCTTCCGGAGGCTGTCATGGGGGAAAACACCCTCCAGGGATTCAAGACAAAGTTAGACAAGTTCCTACTGGAACACAACATACGCAAGTAAGGCTAGACTCAAATAGGGCACTGGTCTTTGATCTAAGGGCCACCGCGTGAGCAGACTTCTGGGCACGATGGACCACTTGTCTGACCCAGCAGAGGCAAATTCTTATGTTCTTATTTGTTCATTTAAAATATTTATAATCTGCACGATCCTAATTACATTACATTACAGATTTCTATTCCGCCATTACCTTTCGGTTCAAAGCGGATTACAAAAAGAGTTATGGAAGAAGGGTTACAACGTTAGATCAGAGAAGATTTCCAAGAGAGGGAAATAAGAAATAAAACATTCCTAATAAAACTACTTAATTTAAAAATACACATAGCATAAAATATTTATAAATAATGCTCTGATAAAAATTAGGAACTCTCATTTTGGGCTTCCTCAAGTTGACTATTTCTAAAACTATAATTGCTCCTTAGAAGAAAACTCAGAAGTCATTAGTTGCTGAAGACTTGTCGAAATTCGTTTCCGTTCTCTCGTAAATGATTCTACATTCTTCATTGTTTTTCCCACCAGAATGATTAAGTAGTTGATACAAAGTAATTGATCCTGTTACAATTGCATTCTAATTAAAGGGTAAAAGGTCATGGAATGGAGATACCCTGAGTTAAGAACGAGTTACGTTTTTAAGCGTCTACTCCCATCTGACGGTCCCTACCAGTGTTCCCTCTACGGTACTTTCAACCAATGAACCTCCCCAAAAAGAAAGAATGTCAAACACTGTAGAAATTCTCTCAAGTGAAGAAGAACTGCAGAGACAACTCCGCACTCTACACAAAATTAACCCTTTAAATAAACGCACAACCACACGCTGGTCTTAATGTGGCCATGTGTCATTCCTGAATCTGCTATAGGAGAACTGCAGGAGGCTTTGCTCAGTGAAATCAAATGTTCTTAAGTCGGGCGTTTGTAGCAAAGCAGTTCATACATTGGGGGGGGGCCAGATTCTATACCTGGTAATCAAAACTGGGCACTGGAAAACATCTATGCCCTCTGCAGAATGGCATGGAAATGGACCTTCTGGGGCTACAGTCAAAGCAATGAAGGATTAAGTGACTTGAAAAAAAAACTCCGAAAATCCCAGCACAAAAGGCTTTCATTTTTATTATGCCAGCATGAACCAGTGGTCACTAACCCCCTCCCAGTACATACGGCAGCATCTGGTGTCTCAAGTGAGCCCAAAAGAAGAGGCAGAGGGAGCCGGGTTTTCAAACCAACCACACATTAATAGCAACCAACATTGACTCACTACCTGGACTCCTGATACAGGCTTCGTAGCCGAAACACAGCCCACGTCACGTCCATTGTGCGTCTAAATGACATTTTGCATTTGCAATATTGGTTAGTTTGGAGACCTGGCTCACTCTGCTTCTTCTTTTGGACTCCTTGGGATTTGTGCAGAGTGGACTTTCTCTGGGGTGGGCTAGTGAACCATAGAGAGGAGGACCCAGGCCCATAAGCCACTCTAACCACTACATTTCTGGCGGAAAGTGTCAGCCCACCAAAACTTTACTATATTTTCTATATAGATGCAATCTGCAGCCATAAGGGCTATTGGAGTGATAGACAGGTGGGTATAGTAGGTCTGGGAGGAATTTTTGGAGGGCTCAACATGAATTATAAGGGTGAAGTTCACAGCAGCATCTTCTAAGGTGCTCCACTGCTATGTTGACATGTCTTTGTGGGCAGTCCATTACAATGCTGGCCCCTCCCACGTCCAAATGGTCTGGATTCGGACGTTTTGAACTTGCACGTTTTTGTGGTTGAAAATGGTGAAGAAAGTTGGGCGTCCCGGTGGCCAAGACGTCTAAATAGGTGATGTTCAAAAACAATAATCTGGATGTCTAGCAGTTTTGCCGGTTTCATAAATGGCAGTTTCTTCACCTCCAGGAAACACTGAAAGTTAGACTTAGACGTGCTTTCGAAAATGCCCCTCACACATATACCGTGCCCTTAGATGTCAGCCCTCTCGGAAAGGGACCTGAGCATAACTCACCTTGAGCTAAATATTAAGAGAGAGAGGGACACTCCTCTGCCATGGCACGATAGGATGCAGTGGTTAAAGCGACAGCCTCAGCACCCTGAGGTTGTGGGTTCAAATCCCACGCTGCTCCTTGCGACCCTGGGCAAGCCACTTAATCCCCCCATTGCCCCAGGTACATTAGATAGATTGTGAGACAGGGGAATAAATTCATGTAAACTGCTCTGAAAATCCTATTCACTACTTCCTATGATTGACGATACACTTAATTACTGAGAAGGGTGTTTTTTATATTATTTGTATAGAGAATAAAACCGAATTAGCCCCAACAGTGCACAAAAGCCCACTCACACTTTATTTCTTTTTAAAATTTCTATTCTGTCGAGTTCCTAGACGGTTTACAATACTTAAAACAGTACAAAAGAGGGGAAAAGCATCAAACATTAAGTTCACAATTAATGCTTAATAAAGACAGATCAGACCCTGTTTTCTGAAAGTTCCTCTATCTGCACATTTCCTTCACTCTTTTTACTTGCTCCAAAGATGGTGGAAATGTGTTTGCTTTCTCCTTTGCAACACACCTAAACTGCAGGCCAGAAATGCCTACGTGTGATGCGTGTGCATTTGCGTGCGTATATTCCGCCATGCGACTCTATCATAGCCGTTTTTACATGTGAAACCTGCTTCCTAGGGGATTGGCCAGCACATACATGTCCATTCCTGCATGTATGTTAGAAGAGGCTCCACGTCAGCACATGTCCTGGCCTGAATGAAAGCATTTAGAGATCTTTTTATAAGCTGCAAAAGCTCGAGCACTGCTTACAGCAGGCTAAAATGAGCGTCGGAAGCAGCGCGGAGCATTCAGCACGGTTCTCTGCGCTAATAACAGCTATTGAGGTTTAATCAAAGGGGGGACTATACATTTCCTGGCTCTACATCCTTCTCTTCTTGGTTGGGCTGAGAACTTTTCAGCAACCCCTAGTATTGTGATGTCATAAAGCCTCATTCCACCAATGCCTAAGAGCCAACCTCAGCAGTGATGTCACAATGGCAGAAACCCAAAGAGTAGCAACATTCCAGAGCTGAGATTGTGATGTCATAATGCCTCATTCCACCAATGCCTAAGAGCCAACCTCTTCGGTGATGTCACAAGGGCTCAGTTTCCCTATACTTGTGCCCATTTACTAGATGCATTTGCCTCTTTGAAAGGGAAAGTGTCAAGAAAAGCATGGAATAACTTGTAAGTTTCCTGGCTCCACATCATTCTTTTCATGGTTGGGCTGAGAACGCTTCAGGGGCCCCTCGTAGAATCAGGACCTTACCGCTGAAAAGCTGCCATTGGTAAGTGTTCACGCACTAAATTTTTTTAACGGCAAAATTTGTGCATGGCCTTTAATTCACAAAATGGGAAAACTACAGGACTTTAATTCCCAGGAAAGAGCCGCATAGGGGCAGCCCTGGAGCCGCTTTCTACCACAGTTTAGTTAAAGCTCAGTACATCAGCTTCTTTGTGTTTATTTAAAAAATAGCATTTGTAGGAACATCTTTTATGGTTTATGGTTCACTGAATTTCATATACCGCCTTTCTTGAAACAAAAAAAAGGAAGAGAGTGTCAGGCATGAATTTCTGGAACATCAGTGGTGAGGAAGAGAAATTGCTGCTCACGTGCTCCGAGCCCCGGATGTGCCTTCTTGGGAATGGAAACGTCTTTAGTTAACTGTAAGACAGGAGCAGAAATGCCGATCCCACCTCCTCAGTTCAAGGTATCGTCTCCTCCGACCCACCAGGGAAGAAAGGCAGCTGCCAGCCTGCCCCAGGGTGGGTTCCACACAACGGCAGACAGCAGCACCCCGGGACACTTTGGAATGTGACCGCTGGGCACCAGTGTGTGCTTCAATCTTACATTTTAGGAGAGAAAGACCCTAAAACAAGTGGGGGGGGGGGGGGTGTTTGGTTTTCTTTTCAGGCACAGAAGGATACCAAACAATAAACATATGCAATCATGGAAATGTATACAACATACAGTATATGAAAACAAGGGAATACCAAGGAGTCTATCATGACACACACAAGAAATATATCTAATACAATGTTTAATATTTCCATTTCATCTTTTTTTTTTTTTAATTATAATATTTCTTTATTGAGCAAACCAGTATACACAAAATAGAACAGAGTAAAGGGACATCCATCAATCCATCAAAAACTGCCCTATCGGGCAAAGAGAGCCAATGGGCAAACATAACCAAGATCAGATGGCTCAATAACCAGAGGTGCTCAATACATTTTTCCATGTAAGACCCTCCAAAAAACCCCCCAGAACAGAGTGGAACTCCCCAATACCATAACACACAGTAGAATACGCCTTAAAACACCGGATCCAAACCACCCCCCACCCCCTCTCCCAACCTGTGGAAGACATAGACGAAATACACAAAATAGACAACCAGGAGATAAAAAATGTACAAAATATGGACAAAGAAAAGGCACAATATAGACACAAGGGGGAGGAGAACTAGATCACAAAGGGAAGAAGAGGAGACAAAATAGAGAGAGAGATAAAGAACCCCATAAGAGAATCCAAGGAAGAAGGAGTCTGAAGAGGGAAAGTACCGAAGAGGACAGAAGACCCCAATGTAGGCTAACAGTTTAAGAGTAGACTCCTCTCACGATGGGGAAGGGACAGCCAAAACTCCTCCCATACATCCTGAAATCGAGACCACCTGCATTCATCCCGAGTGCCCGCAGCCCGTCTTTCCAAGAGAGCTAAGTCATAAAGAGACCCCTGCCATCGAGAGAAAGAGGGAGCATGCGGCTCTCGCCAAAGAGTCAAAATGGCTTTCTTAGCCAGCAAAAGGGCCTTAGACACTGCCCAACAGTGCAACCATGAAGCTCCGCCTCCAGGTAAAAAAGAGCTACACAGGGGTTACAGCTCGGGAGCCCATGAACCAAGGAGGACAAATAGGTCCAAACATGCTGCCAAAAGGCTCGCACAGGGGGGCACTCCCAAAACATATGCCCCAGGGAAGCAGGATTTACAGGACATTTAGGGCACCCCGCATGAGCTGCAATACCAGCCCGGTGTGCTCTGTGAGGGGAAATAAAAGCTCTGTGAAGGAATTTATATTCTTGTTCCCTATGTAACATGTTACATGATATGGTGCGCAATTGGACAAAGCAACGAGAAATCAATGCAGACGGAACCAGGCAGCCCAAGTCAGCACTCCACGCCCCTGCCAACCAAACAGCTCGTTCGGTCTGTAGGGGGGGGGGCCCAGAACATCAACGTAATAGCGAAGACGCGGAGCCGTGTCCTCCCCCAACGCCAAACACCTCCCAAGAGCCCGTGCCACAGATCCGCTCAACCGATCCCCCGAGAAGCTGGAAGTAGCCGAAAGCATCCACCCTATCCAGCCCATACAGCGATCCCAATTCGGCAGAGGAAAGGAGATCGCCCCCATCGGAGAGAGCATCCCCTATTCTACGAACTCCATGTGCATGCCAAATCCGAAACACCTTGTCCATTTCATCTTTAATATATTTGATTTCATTCCATATTACTGTTCATGCATTTTGCTGAATATATGTGATAAAAGTTTCAAAAAGAAAAAATAGTTAAAAGAAATAGATCTAATACAGCATGTGTTAAAAACAGGAATACCTAGAGGTACAAGTGAGCATATCTAGGGGCTATCACGACATACGCAACAAATAGATCTAATACAGCATGTGTAAAAAACAGGAATACCTAGAGGTACAAGTGAGCATATCTAGGGGCTATCACGACATACGCAACAAATAGATCTAATACAGCATGTGTAAAAAACAGGAATACCTAGAGGTACAAGTGAGCATATCTAGGGGCTATCACGACATACGCAACAAATAGATCTAATACAGCATGTGTAAAAAACAGGACTACCTAGAGGTACAAGTGAGCATATCTAGGGGCTATCACGACATACGCAACAAATAGATCTAATACAGCATGTGTAAAAAACAGGAATACCTAGAGGTACAAGTGAGCATATCTAGGGGCTATCACGACATACGCAACAAATAGATCTAATACAGCATGTGTAAAAAACAGGAATACCTAGAGGTACAAGTGAGCATATCTAGGGGCTATCACGACATACGCAACAAATAGATCTAATACAGCATGTATAAAAACAGGAATACCTAGAGGTACAAGTGAGCATATCTAGGGGCTATCACGACATACGCAACAAATAGATCTAATACAGCATGTATAAAAACAGGAATACCTAGAGGTACAAGTGAGCATATCTAGGGGCTATCACGACATACGCAACAAATAGATCTAATACAGCATGTGTAAAAAACAGGAATACCTAGAGGTACAAGTGAGCATATCTAGGGGCTATCACGACATACGCAACAAATAGATCTAATACAGCATGTGTAAAAAACAGGAATACCTAGAGGTACAAGTGAGCATATCTAGGGGCTATCACGACATACGCAACAAATAGATCTAATACAGCATGTATAAAAACAGGAATACCTAGAGGTACAAGTGAGCATATCTAGGGGCTATCACGACATACGCAACAAATAGATCTAATACAGCATGTGTTAAAAACAGGAATACCTAGAGGTACAAGTGAGCATATCTAGGGGCTATCACGACATACGCAACAAATAGATCTAATACAGCATGTGTAAAAAACAGGAATACCTAGAGGTACAAGTGAGCATATCTAGGGGCTATCACGACATACGCAACAAATAGATCTAATACAGCATGTGTAAAAAAACAGGAATACCTAGAGGTACAAGTGAGCATATCTAGGGGCTATCACGACATACGCAACAAATAGATCTAATACAGCATGTGTAAAAAACAGGAATACCTAGAGGTACAAGTGAGCATATCTAGGGGCTATCACGACATACGCAACAAATAGATCTAATACAGCATGTATAAAAACAGGAATACCTAGAGGTACAAGTGAGCATATCTAGGGGCTATCACGACATACGCAACAAATAGATCTAATACAGCATGTGTTAAAAACAGGAATACCTAGAGGTACAAGTGAGCATATCTAGGGGCTATCACGACATACGCAACAAATAGATCTAATACAGCATGTGTAAAAAACAGGAATACCTAGAGGTACAAGTGAGCATATCTAGGGGCTATCACGACATACGCAACAAATAGATCTAATACAGCATGTATAAAAACAGGAATACCTAGAGGTACAAGTGAGCATATCTAGGGGCTATCACGACATACGCAACAAATAGATCTAATACAGCATGTGTTAAAAACAGGAATACCTAGAGGTACAAGTGAGCATATCTAGGGGCTATCACGACATACGCAACAAATAGATCTAATACAGCATGTGTAAAAAACAGGAATACCTAGAGGTACAAGTGAGCATATCTAGGGGCTATCACGACATACGCAACAAATAGATCTAATACAGCATGTATAAAAACAGGAATACCTAGAGGTACAAGTGAGCATATCTAGGGGCTATCACGACATACGCAACAAATAGATCTAATACAGCATGTGTTAAAAACAGGAATACCTAGAGGTACAAGTGAGCATATCTAGGGGCTATCACGACATACGCAACAAATAGATCTAATACAGCATGTGTAAAAAACAGGAATACCTAGAGGTACAAGTGAGCATATCTAGGGGCTATCACGACATACGCAACAAATATATCTAATACAGCATGTGTTAAAAACAGGAATACCTAGAGGTACAAGTGAGCATATCTAGGGGCTATCACGACATACGCAACAAATAGATCTAATACAGCATGTGTTAAAAACAGGAATACCTAGAGGTACAAGTGAGCATATCTAGGGGCTATCACGACATACGCAACAAATATATCTAATACAGCATGTATAAAAACAGGAATACCTAGAGGTACAAGTGAACATATCTAGGGGCTATCACGACATACGCAACAAATAGATCTAATACAGCATGTATAAAAACAGGAATACCTAGAGGTACAAGTGAACATATCTAGGGGCTATCACGACATACGCAACAAATAGATCTAATACAGCATGTGTAAAAAACAGGAATACCTAAAGGTACAAGTGAGCATATCTAGGGGCTATCATGACATACGCAACAAATAGATCTAATACAGCATGTATAAAAACAGGAATACCTAGAGGTACAAGTGAGCATATCTAAGGGCTATCACGACATACGCAACAAATATATCTAATACAGCATGTATAAAAAACAGGAATACCTAGAGGTACAAGTGAGCATATCTAGGGGCTATCACGACATACGCAACAAATAGATCTAATACAGCATGTGTAAAAAACAGGAATACCTAGTGAGCATGCCTAGGGGTTATCGTGACATACGCAACAAATATATCTAATACGGCATATGTAAATACAGGAATATCTAGTGAGCATGCTTAGGGGTTATTGTGACATACGCAACAAATATATCTAATACAGCATGTGTAAAAAACAGGAATACCTAGTGAGCATATCTAGGGGCTATCATGACATACGCAACAAATATATCTAATACAGCATGTGTAAAAAGCAGGAATACCTAGTGAGCATATCTAGGGGCTATCGTGACATACGCAACAAATATATCTAATACAGCATGTGTAAAAAACAGGAATACCTAGAGGTACAAGTGAGCATATCTAGGGGCTATCACGACATACGCAACAAATATATCTAATACAGCATGTATAAAAACAGGAATACCTAGAGGTACAAGTGAACATATCTAGGGGCTATCACGACATACGCAACAAATAGATCTAATACAGCATGTGTAAAAAACAGGAATACCTAGAGGTACAAGTGAGCATATCTAGGGGCTATCACGACATACGCAACAAATATATCTAATACAGCATGTATAAAAACAGGAATACCTAGAGGTACAAGTGAACATATCTAGGGGCTATCACGACATACGCAACAAATAGATCTAATACAGCATGTGTAAAAAACAGGAATACCTAGAGGTACAAGTGAGCATATCTAGGGGCTATCATGACATACGCAACAAATAGATCTAATACAGCATGTATAAAAACAGGAATACCTAGAGGTACAAGTGAGCATATCTAAGGGCTATCACGACATACGCAACAAATATATCTAATACAGCATGTATAAAAAACAGGAATACCTAGAGGTACAAGTGAGCATATCTAGGGGCTATCACGACATACGCAACAAATAGATCTAATACAGCATGTGTAAAAAACAGGAATACCTAGTGAGCATGCCTAGGGGTTATCGTGACATACGCAACAAATATATCTAATACGGCATATGTAAATACAGGAATATCTAGTGAGCATGCTTAGGGGTTATTGTGACATACGCAACAAATATATCTAATACAGCATGTGTAAAAAACAGGAATACCTAGTGAGCATATCTAGGGGCTATCGTGACATACGCAACAAATATATCTAATACAGCATGTGTAAAAAGCAGGAATACCTAGTGAGCATATCTAGGGGCTATCGTGACATACGCAACAAATATATCTAATACAGCATGTGTAAAAAACAGGAATACCTAGAGGTACAAGTGAGCATATCTAGGGGCTATCACGACATACGCAACAAATATATCTAATACAGCATGTATAAAAACAGGAATACCTAGAGGTACAAGTGAGCATATCTAGGGGCTATCACGACATACGCAACAAATATATCTAATACAGCATGTGTAAAAAACAGGAATACCTAGAGGTACAAGTGAGCATACCTAGGGCAATTACCTAAGGGCTATCACAACATACGCTAGGGGCATACCTAGGGGCTAGGGGATTAGGGGCATACCTAGGGGCATATTTAGGGGCTATCACGACATACACTTCCTTAATTTGTTGAAATCTGATTTGGCTTGGTATATCGACATTTTATATGAGGGGATATTAATAGTGTTGTCTAGTTATGGCTATGTTATATGTGGAAATCGCAGGGAACATAAGATATTATGTAAACTGCTTAGTTGTATGTGGTATAAAATTTTCTAATAAATAAATAAATTAAATAATACAGCATGTGTTAAAAACAGGAATACCCAGGAGTACAAATAAGCATACCTAGGGGTCTATCACGACATGTGCAAGAGATATCTAATACTCGTCTACAGCATGTGTAAACCCAGGAATGCTCAGACGTACACATAAGTTTACCAAAGGGTCTATCACGACATGTGCAAGAAAGTTCTAAAACCCAGGGGTACATCTGAGCATTCCTAGGGGTCGAACATGGCTGGATTCTTCTTGTACACAGGCAACCCCCTCCTCCCCCCAGCCCCTACTCACAGCACGGTGACCTCCGGCGGGACGTGGCTGGCGTTTGGGGCTCGATCCCAGCCCTGGCCCGAGCAGTTGACCAGGCAGGATCCGTTGCAGGCACAGTGCAGGGGGCAGAGCGGGCAGCCCAGCCCCCGCCCCAGCAGCAGTAGCAGCAGGAGGGCGCAGAGGAGCTCGGTGCCCAGTGCCAGGCTGGCATTGCCCCGCTCGGGCTGCGCTGCTCCCGCGCCATGTGCAAACCGCATCGCTCAGTCCCGGCTCATGGCTCCGATCCTCTCCCTGGCCATCGCGGCCGCGGCCCCCGACCCCCGAAGCGCGCTCCCGGCTCCAAGCTTCTCCTCCCTGAACTTCCCCCGCTGGACTTTTGGCACTTTGCAAGGAGCTGCAGTTCCTGGCTCCCTCTCTAGGGCAGGGAAAGGAGGAAACAGCCCAGCAACATCTGGGCACCGCTGCAGCCAGGCCCTGCCTCTGCTCACCCAACCCCCCCGACAAGCTCGGCCTCTGCACCGAATGGGTTAACCACTGGGCTACTCCTTCTTAGCACCACGGTAGCATTTCCGTTATGTGTTGCAAGGAACGAAGGCTTCCGACTTTGTAGCGAATCATTTCTTTGTTAGGAAGAGCAGGAGAAATACTCTGGAATTCATTGGTGAAAGCAGTTAGCTCAGTAGGGTTTAAAACAAAAGTCCATCAGCCTATTCCTAGGATATACTCTTCGGGACCTGGGTTGGCCACAGGATACTGGGCTTGATGGACCTTCGGTCTGTCCCAGTACGGCAACACTTATGTGAGCCAAGTCTAGGACAATCGAGCCATTGTGACATCACTGCTGAGGTTGGCTCTTAGGCATTGGTGGAATGAGGCGTTATGACATCACAATCTCAGCTACTCTTTGGGTTTCTGGCAGGTTCTTGGGAGCTGGGTTGGCCCCTGTTGGAAACATGATACTGGGCTTGATGGACCTTTGGTCTTTCCAGTAATGCCAACTCTTATGAAAGGAAAGTTTAAGTCGGTGCTAGAAAAGGGAGAGGTTAAGTCTGCAAAGCCCCGGTGCTAGCTCAGCTCTTCTCTTTAGGATCAAACCTCAGAACAGAATCTATCTATTCAGTGGGGGAGAGAGGCCACAGTGTTATAAGTTCTCTTAAGACACTTTGAAATTTAAATATCCCTTCCAAGGGCAACAGTAGGAGAGAACAAAAAGTAGGGAAGATGAGAACTGAGTTGCTGGCATGGGCTGAACTAGAACCCCCCCCCCCCCCATGAGCCCTAAAACCAGAGGACATGAATTGAGGTTGCAGGGCTGTAACGTAGGAGTAACATCAGGAAATACTTCTTCATGGAGAGAGTGGCTGATGCCTGAAGTTGGAGATGGTGGCAGCAAAAACAGTGACAGAATTTTTAAAAAGGGGGGAGGGGGATAAACAGAAGAGATTCAAAGCAAAACCTAAAGGACTTCACACTTTAAACAGGTCTAGAGGGGTGCAGCAGGTGTTAACAAGTGGGGAAGGAGTGGGTTTCGCTGGGCTAACCGAAGAGCTTCTAGATCCAAGTCTGTTATTGAGAAAGACATGGGGGAAGCCACTGCTTGCCCTGAATCGGTAGCATGGAATGTTGCTCCTATTTGAGGTTCCGGAATCTTGCTACTCTTTGGGGATTCTGCATGGAATGTTGCTCCTATTTGGGATTCTAGAATCTTGCTATTCTTTGGGGATTCTGCATGGAATGTTGCTCCTATTTGAGGTTCCGGAATCTTGCTACTCTTTGGGAATTCTGCATGGAATGTTGCTCCTATTTGGGGTTCCGGAATCTTGCTATTCTTTGGAGATTCTGCATGGAATGTTGCTTCTATTTGGGGTTCCGGAACCTTGCTACTCTTTGGGGATTCTGCATGGAATAAAGAGAGGCGTAGTAAGTAGAAGGAAGAAGGTGTTGATGCCCCTGTACAGGTCATTGGTGAGGACCCACTTGGAGTATTATGTTCAGTTTTGGAAACCGTATCTGGCGAAGGACGTAAGAAGACTTGAGGCGGTCCAGAGGAGGGCGACGAAAATGATAGGAGGCTTGCGCCAGAAGACGTATGAGGAGAGACTGGATGCCCTGAATATGTATACCCTAGAGGAAAGGAGAGACAGGGGAGATATGATTCAGACGTTCAAATACTTGAAGGGTATTAACGTAGAACAAAATCTTTTCCAGAGAAAGGAAAATGGTAAAACCAGAGGACATAATTTGAGGTTGAGGGGTGGTAGATTCAGGGGCAATGTTAGGAAATTCTACTTTACGGAGAGGGTAGTGGATGCCTGGAATGCGCTCCCGACAGAGGTGGTGGAGAGTAAAACTGTGACTGAGTTCAAAGAAGCGTGGGATGAACACAAAGGGTCTAGAATCAGAAAATAAGATTAAATATTGAACTAAGGCCAGTACTGGGCAGACTTGCACGGTCTGTGTCTGTATATGGCCGTTTGGTGGAGGATGGGCTGGGGAGGGCTGCAATGGCTGGGAGGGTGTAGATGGGCTAGAGTAAGTCTTAACAGAGATTTCGGCAGTTGGAACCCAAGCACAATACTGGGTAGAGCTTTGGATTCTTGTCCAGAAATAGCTAAGAAGAAAAAATTAAAAAATTTAAATTGAATCAGGTTGGGCAGACTGGATGGACCATTCGGGTCTTTATCTGCCGTCATCTACTATGTTACTATGAATGTTACTTCTATTTGGGGTTCTGGAATCCTGCTACTCTTTGGGGATTCTGCATGGAATGTTGCTCCTATTTGAGGTTCCGGAATCTTGCTTACTCTGAGATAATGGAATGTTGCTACTCCTTGGGACCTGGATTGGCCACCATGAGAACGGGCTACTGGGCTTGATGGATCATTGGTCTGACCCAGTCTTATGTTCTTATGTTCAGGAGTCCTTTGGACATGGCGAGGGTGGGAAGGAGCCATGCAATGCCCCTGTCTTTCGGAAAGCATTCTCTTTTTCAGTCTAAATCTCCTTAAGGGAGTGTTCAGAAGGGTGATCTAAAACACATACATGCAGACTCAATCCTGCGCTGGGATAAGATAAATTGAGTAGAGGAACCTTTGCAATGCAGGGACCCAAATACTCAAGTCTACAGAAATAGAAGCTTTTCAATGTTTGCAAAATGTCAGCAGGATGTTAAAAGCAGCTAATTCCTGGGTTTTTCAAAGTTATCTCCTCTCCGCAACACACACGCAAACTCTTTCTTCTAACAAATCATTTTCAATCACTCAATGTCAATTTTTTTTTAAGGGACAGGAGTGATTGATTCCTTTTTAATGACCTGAAACCAGGAGTTATGCCATGCAACCTGCTGAAAGACTAGGACAGTCCATTTGTAAGGTATGGAAGACCCTGGAAGCTTCACCACGGCTGAGCTTCTCCTACGTAAGTATTAGGTAGATCTGCTAATCACCGAAAGACAGAAAATACAAGAAGGCAAATCTTTTAGCTACCAAATTGCAAAAGAATGGAACTCACTTTCCATCAAAATTCATTCAATCATTGTATGTGCTCTGTTCTTCTAAAGTCCTTGTTAGGGGCCAAAGGAGACTCAGATTGTGTAATAAATGTTTACTCGATAGAATGACTCACTGCTTTGGATGCCTTATCTTACATTACAGGTATAATTTTATGTAACTTGTATAACTCTACGTAGCATGTATGATTCTCCACCCACAGTCTCACCAATAGAGGGTGCTGTTTTACTGTCACATTTTTCAATTGTGAGGGACAGGCAAGTTCTGCAGGACTCCAGGGAACATACCTGTCCTTAGCGACTGAAAATATTCCACCCCCTAGTGGTAGCAATGCAGCTGGAGGACACCTGCTCAGCTTAGAGGGAACACCATGCAGCAACTGAATTTAGCAACAATGATTGGTTTCCAAAAAAACATGGCGTCAGGCAAGGATGCATTTTGTCACCTTACCTGTTCAACCTTTATGGCGAAGCCATCTTCAGAAAAGCAAATTTGGAAGAAGAGAGAGTTTGTTTCAAAGTTGGTGGCCAAAATATAAACAACCTGCATTATGCAGATGATAGAACATTCATCACCAGCAGCAAAGATGACATCCTGTATCTATTGAGAAAAGTCAAAGCCGAAAGTTAGAACTGAACATAAACAAGACGAAGATCATGAACATGGAAAATGATGAAGATTTTGAGCTTGAAGCTGATAGATTAGAAGTTGTAAAGAATTTCAATCTCCTGGACTCTTTCGTAAACAAAGAAGCAACTAGCAGGGAGAAAATACTCTGCAGAATAGCACTTGGTTGCTCTTCAATGAAGGCAGTCAACAAAGTATTCAAAGGCAAGGAAATAACGCTCCAAACAAAGATCAGACTTGTCCACACACACATTTTCTCAGTGGTCAATTAGAGATGTGAAAGCTGGACACTACAGAAAGAAGATTGACTCTTGAGCTTTGGTGCTGGAGAAGGATTTTATGCGTGCTGTGGACCGCCAGAGGAACTAACAAATTGATTCTGGAAGAGATCAAACCGCTTATGTCACTCAAAGCCCAAATGATGAAGTTACGACTATCTTATTTTGGTCACACTGTCAGAAGAGAAAGATCATTAGAGAAGGACATGATGTTTGAGAAGATCGAAGGAACCAGGCAAAGAGGGCAACCTACAACCAGATGGCTGGATACGTTGAAAACAACACTGAAGGACCTTCCTAGACTAGCACAAAACCTGTCACCAGGACTCGAACATGAGTCGATGGCACCTGCCTAGAATACCGATTTGCAAGGATTCGGCAAGATATAAAATTGCACAGAACATAATAGAACACATATACCTATATACCTACAATGGGCCTAGTTCTACGTATAACTTGATCTTCCACTAACACCATCTAAGTTCTAAGCGGATCATATTAAGAATGAATTAGATCATACATCTAAGAATATGAACAATATTTCAAAGTGTAAGTGTAATACAAAGCAATCATGATAACACAAACATCTTAAGATAAAACTTACTTATTTAAGAAATTTCTTCTAACTGCCTTTTTTGTAACAATCAGAAATAAACAAGGGTCTAATCCCCCTAGGGAGGGATGGCCAAAAAGAGGGAAATGAAGATTGATTCCTTTTCTTGAAATGCAGCTTCCTAAAACTTGGATAAGAATTAAATTCCATTGACGAATAAGATGTAATCCAGTAGCAGTCGGCTTAATAATCAATTTGGTTAAATGAAACGGACACTTATCATGTAAGACCTTAAAAAGTAAACATGCCAAGTTTTACAAAATTAACTAATTGGCACTTGTTTGGAAATACAAGTAATAATAATTAGCAGTTGCGCACGTAACTGACTTATGCCCCTATACAGTACACCGAGCGCCGAACTTCCCTTGGGCAAAACTCCAAAAGGGGTGTGGCCACAGGAGGACTATAGGTGGCCTGGGGTACTATAGAATAATATCATTTATGCGCCCACCTGCCATTAGTACGGCACCAACAGTTAGAGCAGCTTTTGTCAGGCATAACTGCTCATGTCCAGAGGGCGCTGAGCCAGTATTCGGTAAAGCTCAATTCATGCAGAGGTGATGCTCACAGCCCCTGGGGTGAGGAGACTCAACCATCACTTAACGTAGGGTGACCATATGGCTCCAGAAAAAGGAGGACGGATTGAGACATTAGAAAGCAATGGAAGTAAAACCCGGATGTCTCAATCCGTCCTCCTTTTTCTGGAGCCATATGGTCACCCTAACTTAAAGGTTCTGTCTAACTCAGTTCTGGAGCAAGCTGCAGCTCATTTTCCCTGGCTGAGGGGGGGGGGGTCACTACAATGGCTGAACCAAGCTGAAAGGGACAGACCCAGGTGGTTGCAAAGGAAGCCTGGATCAGATTGAAATGGAAGCTGAAAGGAGCAGGAGGAGACACAGCCCCGAAAGACAATGAGATGGTCTCCCTTATGCCATCCTTTGAGGTACTGTAGAAGCCAGAGTCAGAAATAAACTTCTACTGACAATGCAATTGGTGGGAGATTGAGAAGTTTCTGCATTTTCTGGTAATCTATCCCTGCTCCCTCTCCCTTCTGCACTTTTTAGGGTGCGACGCTGTGAAATGTTTCCTTTCCTCTCTCATCTATTTCTCAGCCCTTCCCAGGAACTTAGAAACTTATTTCCTGCAGCTTAGGAGCAAAACAGGAAAACCGTAGCACAGGCATCTGAAATCCCTTCTATACCCCCAGAGAGGAGGGGGAGATTTACTGTCTCTTCACTGCTGTCCCTCTTCCACTAATACTTCCAGGTTGGAATCAGACTGGAACTGCAGTGCCCCCTACCCTCTCCCTGTCTAACTTCAACCCTTACTCGTTATATTTCAGCAAACATGCCCAGATGCTCAAAACCTACTGGCAGCACTGGATGTGATTAGTGCTGGAGATGCCCGCATGCACAAAACCCTCCACTGCATGTGCTAATCTGTGCGCTGTAGATCAACGCAAATGCACCGAAATAGATCCAGAGCAGGGGATTATGTATTCACTCGGATGCTCAGATGACAATGCAGAAACTAATGCTGAGATTAATGCTGAAGACACCCTGAGAACATAAGAAGTTGCTTCCACTGGGTCAGACCAGAGGTCCATCGCACCCAGTGGTCCACTCCCGCGGCAGCCCATCAGGCCTATGACCTGTGAAGTGGTCCCTGACTATTCCTATAACCTACCTCTCCTTCTATCTGTACCCCTCAATCCCCTCACCCTTTAGGAATCTATCTAAACCTTCCTTGAACCCCTGTAGCGTGCTCTGGCCTATCACAACCTCCGGAAGCGCGTTCCATGTGTCCACCACCCTCTGGGTAAAAAAGAACTTCCTAGCGTTTGTTCTAAACCTGTCCCCTTTCAATTTCTCCAAGTGCCCCCTTGTACTTGTGGTTCCCCACAGTCTGAAGAATCTGTCCCTGTCAACCTTCTCTATGCCCCTCAGGATTTTGATGGTTTCTATCATGTCTCCTCTAAGTCTCCGCTTTTCCAGGGAGAATAGCCCCAATATTTCCAACCTGTCAGCATTTGAAAAGTTTTCCATACCTTTTATCAGTTTAGTTGCTCTTCTCTGAACTCCCTCAAGTACTGCCATGTCCTTCTTGAGGTATGGCAACCAGTACTGGACACAGTACTCCAGATGTGGGTGCACCTTTGCATGATACAGCAGCAGGATGACTTCCTTCGGCCTGGCCGTGATACCCTTCTTAATGATACCCAACATTTGATTTGCTTTCCTTGAGGCCATCGCACATTGTGCCGATGCCTTCAATGTTGTGTCCACCATCAGCCCCAGGTCTCTTTCAAGGTTACTTACCCCTAGCAATGATCCCCCCATTTTGTAGCTGAACATCGGGTTCTTTCTCCCTACATGCATGACCTTGCATTTCTCTATGTTTAAGCTCATTTGCCACTTTTTTGCCCACTCTTCCCAGCTTCGTTAGGTCCCTTTGCAGGTCTTCACAGTCTTCCGCGGTTCTAACCCTGCTGCAGAGTTTGGTGTCATCCGCAAATTTAATAACCTCACAATTTGTTCCCGCCTCCAGGTCGTTAATAAATATATTGTCCCAGCACCGACCCCTGTGGAACTCCGCTCGTGACCCATTGCCAGTCTGAGTAATGGCCCTTTACTCCAACCCTCTGTTTCCTGCCTGCCAGCCAGTGTTTGATCCATCGGTGGACCTCCCCTTGCACCCCTTGCACCCCGTGGTTCCCGTGGTTCCCGAGAGTTTTAAAGGAATTGAAGGTTGAAATCGGAGAGCTATTGCAAAAACTTGCCAATCTGACAATCAGAACTGGACAGATACCAGAGGACTGGAAGATAGCGAATGTCACGCCAATTTTCAAAAAAGGATCGAGAGGGGAACCGGGCAACTACAGACCTGTGAGTCTTACGTCTGTCCCTGGAAAGATGATTGAAGCACTGATCAAGGATAGCATAGTCCGGCACCTAGATACACACGACTTGATGAAACCCAGTCAACATGGGTTCAGGAAAGGGAAATCATGTTTAACGAATTTACTTCAATTTTTCGAGACCGTGAACAAGCAAATTGATAGTGGAATGCCGGTGGACATAATATATTTGGACTTCCAGAAAGCATTCGACAAAGTTCCACATGAAAGGCTTCTCAGGAAACTACAAAGCCATGGAATAGAGGGAGATATACAAAGGTGGATAGGCAAATGGTTGGAAAACAGAAAGCAGAGAGTGGGCATAAATGGGAAGTTCTCAGACTGGGAGAAAGTGACTAGTGGTGTGCCCCAGGGCTCAGTGCTTGGGCCAATCCTATTTAATATTTATATCAATGACCTGGAAGACGGAATATCCAGTGAGATCATTAAGTTTGCAGACGACACAAAGCTATGCCGGGCAATCAGATCGCAGGAGGATAGCGAGGAACTCCAAAGCGACTTGTATCAGTTAGAGAAATGGGCAGAGCAATGGCAGATGAAGTTCAACGTGGAGAAATGCAAAGTAATGCATTTAGGTAGTAAGAATAAGGAATACGAGTATAGAATGTCAGGCGCAACTCTGGGTAAGAGCGAACAAGAAAAGGACCTGGGTGTACTGATAGATAGGACCCTGAAGCCATCGGCACAATGCGCGGCAGCGGCAAAGAAAGCAAACAGAATGTTAGGCATGATAAAGAAAGGAATCACGAGTAGATCGGAGAAAGTCATAATGCCGCTTTATAGAGCAATGGTCAGACCACACTTGGAATACTGTGTCCAACATTGGTCTCCCAACCTAAAGAAGGATATAAAACTGTTGGAGAGGGTGCAGAGACGAGCAACGAAGTTAATAAGAGGTATGGAGAACTTGGAATATGAGGAACGACTCAAGAAACTGGGACTGTTCTCCCTTGAGAAGAGGAGGCTGCGAGGGGACATGATCGAGACGTTCAAAATGCTGAAAGGCATCGATAAAATAGAGCAGGAAAATAAATTATTTACATTGTCCAACGCGACACGGACAAGAGGACATGGTTTGAAGCTAAGGGGGGACAAGTCCAGGACAAATGTCAGGAAGTACTGTTTTACGCAGCGAGTGGTAGACGCCTGGAATGCTCTCCCAAAGGAGGTTATTAAGGAATCCACTGTGCTGGGATTCAAAGGCAAATTAGATACACATCTCCTTATGAGAGGCATAGAGGGATATGGGTGACTAAAACTACATCAGGTGTATACCTGACTGGGCCTCCGCGTGTGCGGATCGCCGGACTCGATGGACCATGGGTCTGATCCGGAGATGGCAGTTCTTATGTTCTTATGTTCTTATGTTCACAGCTTCTTAAGCAGCCGTTCGTGGGGTACCTTGTCGAAGGCTTTTTGGAAGTCAAGGTAAATGATGTCCATGGATTCATTCCCTCAAAGAAGTACAGTAAGTTTGTGAGGCACGACCTTCCCTTGCAGAAGCCGTGCTGGCTAGCCTTCAGCTGTCCGTTGTTTTCTATGTGTTCGCAGATGCTGTCCTTAACCAGTGCTTCCATCATCTTTCCCGGAACCCACGCTGGGCAAGTCACTTAATCCCCCCATTACCCCAGGTACATTAGATAGATTGTGAGCCCACCAGGACAGACCAGGGGGAAATGCTTGAGTATCTGAATACATTAATGTAAACCATTCTGTAACTCCCTTGGGAGAACGATACAGAAAATTGAATGAATGAGTGAGTGACACACTGTCAGGTCAGAGATGGTGTTTGGGTTTTGAGGAGGGGATTTCTTCTGCATTTTTTCTGTTAAATCACCAGTTGTTAGTTTCTTTTGAAAGGAGAAAGAAGCTTGCAGTGATGATAGTGAGCAAAAACCATATCTGTGAATCTGAGCAAAGCTGGGGGAGGGGGGAGGACAGACAGCACCTGTTTTCCTATGCTTTGGTTCTTAAATCCGTCCTGGGGGACCCCAAGCTAGTCGGGTGTTCAAGATATCCCTAATGAATGTGCATGAGGCAGATTTGCATATAATAGAAGTAACAGGTATGCATATTCATTAGAGAATGGCACTTATTTCTTGATATTACATTTGTGATTTCTATTCCGCCATTACCTTGCGGTTCAAGGCGGATTACATTATTACATATTACATATTACATATGAGGTATTAGGTCAATTGGAGATACATAAGAAGTAGTCTGGAAATTTATTAAGATGGTAAGGCTCTGGGAGTGTTGCGATGGTGCTCATTTGGTTGTGTTAATTTAGTTTTTGTTTCTTTTTTGAAGGTTTTGAAGTCTGGTCGTGATTAGTAGGTTGGAGAGTTGGTGGTCCAGTTTTGCAGCTCTAGTAGCTTTGACGTTTTTGGTCGGCGGGTACGTGAATGGTGTGTGGCTTCTCCTGGTTGAGGAGGATTGAATTAGTCGATTATTCCAGTATTTGGGCTGTCTCCGTTTATGGCTTTAAATCGTAGGCAGTAGAATTTGAAGAGAACTCTCGCTTGGACTGGGAGCCAGTGTGTTTTGAGGTAAGCCTCTGTGATATGGTCGTATTTCTTCAGCGAGTAGATAAGTCTTAGGGCTGTGTTTTGTATTGTTTGAAGTTGCTGGGCAAAGGAGATGTATTTTAATTATGATTTGTTTACCATCTTTTTGAAGAAATTCACCCAAGACAGTGTTCAGCAAGTATCACCTGGATCAGGAGTCGACAACCTTTTTACATCAAAGAGTCAATGTATCTAGAATGTTTGACCCAAGATTTTCAAAGAGCCGCAAGGTGTAGCTTCTCTCCCCTCCAGCTCCTTGCAAGTCTCTGCACCTTTCGTCCCATTCTCCCTCCCTCCCCTGCCTCTCCCCCATCTCAAACCAAGATTCTCTCCCCTGTCCAGACCCCAACCCTTTAATCTCCTTCCTAACCCCATGATTCAAACACACACATACACCCTGGGCCTACCGAGGTATCTGGTGGTCCAGCGGGGTTTTCATGGCAGGAGCACAGCCCTCTCGCTCCTGCCTCTTCATGACTGCCTTCTAAAATGGCTGCCGCACCCTGTCATGGCAGTTCACAGTACTACAGGAAATGCGAGTAGCTGAGAGGTTGCAGCAGCTACAAGGAAGCAGGAGTGAGAGGTTCTGCATCCCTGCCACAAAGACTCCCACTGGACCACCAGGTACCTTGGCAGGCCCAAGGGGGGGGGGGGGAATCATGGGGTTGGAAGGGAGATTAAAGGGTCAGGGCCTGGAGAGCCATAGCCACATGCAAGAAGAGCCACATGTGACTTGCAAACTGTAGGTTGCTGACCCCTGACCTAGATCTAAAGTAGACAATGAAGGTCATTTAATTAGCAACACAACACATGAAAATATCTTCAAAGACAGCAGAGGGCAGTGGTTGCCAAACTGTTCTGGAGACTTCCCAGAATATTCATGAGAGAGATTTGCATACACTGGCTCCATTGCATAGGGTGGAACATATGGAAAATCTTTTTCAATAGGATGCCTAAGTCCAACTTTGGACATTTTGAGAAAACCATTCCAAAATCAAGTGGAGAATATGTCCATTTTTGAACCCGCAAAATGTCTCTCTGTTTTTCTAAATGGCCCAACTAAATGGTTCGTCCAGCTAGACGTCTAATTTCCCCCCTCCCCCATTTATCGAAAACAAAGCTCCAAATTAAAAACATGCAAAACAAGCCATTTGCATGGAGGAAGGGCCTAGCATTTGTAATGGACTGGCTACACAGAGCACCCTAGGGGGCACTGCTGTGAACTTACTTTAAGGGTGCCAGGTACACATCTCACCATAACCCCTGTACATTAAATGATGAGCCCTCCAAAACTCCCCCAAAACCTACTGTGCCCACCTGTCTACCACCCCAATAGCCCTTATGCCTGCAGGTGGCACCTATATGGCAGTTCATTGGGTTTTTGGTGGGCTCACTCTTTCCACCACGAGTGCACTAGTTAGGGTGACATTTGGGCCTGGGTCCACTGCACTGACCACCAGGCTACGCCAGAGACTTTCTTGCAGATCTGCTAGGACTGTCATATACTGTTTCATGCAGATATTTGGGAGGGGGGAGTATGTGGGGGCCAGATTTCCATCCCTCCAGTTTTCATCTGGTCAGTTTGGGGACCTGTTTGGCCCTTATTCGTTTTAAAAACAGGTCTAGCCCAAAACACCCAAATTCTGCCTTGAACGTTTTGTATAATGTTTGATTATCATTGTAAAACGTTCAAGTGTTAATCCTGTCTAAAACACGCCTCTGTGATTTAGACACACAGGAGACAAAATGACCAGAAAGTCAGTTTTGAAAAAGCCTCCTACTGTTGCCCTTGGAAGGGATATTTAAATTCCAAAGTGTCTTAAGAGAACTTATAATACTGTAGCCTCTCCCCCCCCCCCCCCATGAAAACTGCCAAGCAGATGGAGAAAGCTGCATCCAAGGCTAGACAAATGGTGGGATGCATCCGTAGAGGTTTCGTCAGCCGGAGGCCGAAGTCATAATGCCCCTGTACAGATCCATGGTGCGACCTCATCTTGAGTACTGTGTTCAATTCTGGAGACCACATTATCAAAAAGATGTGCGGAGAATCGAGTCGGTTCAGCGAATGACCACCAGGATGGTCTCGGGACTCAAGAACCTCCCATATGAGGAAAGACTGAATAAACTGCAGCTATACTCGCTCGAGGAACGTAGAGAGAGGGGGGACATGATTGAGACTTTTAAATATATCACGGGCCGCATCGAGGTGGAAGACGATATCTTCTTTCTTAAAGGACCTTCGACCACAAGAGGTCACGGGCAGTTTCATGGCGACGTCAGGAAGTATTTCTTCACCGAAAGGGTGGTCGATCATTGGAATGAACTTCCATTGCAGGTGATTAACGCCAGCAGCGTGCTCGATTTTAAAAAGAAATGGGATATGTATGTGGGATCTCTAGCCGGGTGAAGTCTGGGGGTGGGTCATTAGCGTGAGCAGACTTGATGGGCTACAGCCCTTTTCTGCCGTCATATTCTATGTTTCTATGTTTCTATGAATAGATAGATTCTGTTCTGAGGTTTTATCCTAAAGAGAAGAGCTGAGCTAGCACTGGGGCTTTGCAGACTTAACCTCTCCCTTTTCTAGCACCGGCTTAAACTTTCCTTTTAAGCTGTTTTCAACGCTGGTTCATAGCGTTTAGATCAGACCTTCTGAAAACTGTCCTGGAACCCCACTGCCAGTCAGGATGCCCAGGTATTTGTTTACCCAAGATGGTGGGCAGCAATTGCAGCCTGGCATAAAACTTTCCACTTTGTTAACAACATCATAATGAAATGATCAGACATAAGCAGCGACGGATAGACAAGTCCTTTGGTGACCTCTATCTCTGCCTTTCCTGTAATTCATGTGGCTTTCTAAGCAAATGTGTCCTTTGAAAAGTGCAATAATCAGTTGCCCATTTGTGTCAGGCATGATTGAGCAATGAGTGTGGAGCAGGTGGCAATCACTAATGAACTGCTTATTCAAATAGCCAATGAATATTTTAGCACTTACTGGTTTTACACCCTTGGGCCCTCTAGGGGGCAGACTCTCAACACAAGACTTTACAAGTGACAACCTTGCAAATTTTCTACATGGTTTTTTGCTTCCTTAATATCCTTTTCTCTATTTCCTCTTTTTTCTCATTTTCATTTAATGATCCATTTGGAAACAATCAGAGAAAAGAAAAGACAAGTAGGAATATGCTGTATTTTGAGAGCTGTTGAACTGGGAATTCTCCCTGTAGCTCATCAATTTTATTTCATTCTTTCTACTATTTGTACTGTTATAACCAGTTTATATATTACTCTGGCAACATGTACATAGTAAATTTTCTTCAATCTGAATCTGCTGGGTGTCACATTACTCATGAAAAGTTCCCACGTGCATAGGGTTACCATATGGCTCCAGAAAAAAGACAGATTAAGACATCCAGGTTTTACTTCCAGAGAATGTGGTGAAGTCAGTTAGCTTAGCGGGCTTTAAAAAAGGCTTGGATAATTTCCTAAAAGAGAAGTCCAAAGTCATTATTGAGATGGCTTCGGGAAATCCACTGCTTATTCCTAGGATAAGCAGCATAAAATCTGTTTCATAACTTGGGATCTAACTAGATACTTGGAACCTGGGTTAGCCACTGTTGGAAACAGGATGCTGGGTTTGATGGACCTTCAGTGTGTCCCAGTACGGCAACTCTTATGTGAGCCAAGTCGAGGACAATTGAGCCATTGTGACATCACTGATGGTGGAATGAGGCATTATGACATCACAATCTCAGCTCTGGAATGTTGCTACTCTTTGGGTTTCTGTCAGGCACTTGGGACCTGGGTTGGCCCCTGTTGGAAACAGGATACTGGGCTTGATGGACCTTCGTTGTGTCCCAGTACGGCAACTCTTATGTGAGCCAAGTATAAGACAATTGAGCCATTGTGACATCACTGCTGAGGTTGGCTCTTAGGCATTGGTGGAATGAGGCATTATGACATCACAAGCTCAGCTCTGGAATGTTGCTACTCTTTGGGTTTCTGCCAGGTACTTGGGACCTGGGTTGGCAACAGGCTTGATGGATCTTTGGTCTGTCCCAGTATGCCATTTCGTATGTTCTTATAATCTTCTCCCCTGGACCCAGGTCCAAGGCACATGTTTACAGGGAACCGTAAATCTATGTTCTCTGTGCAGGGCTCCGTTCTTTGGAATGCTTTACCATTGACATTGCACCAATCGAATATCACTTTTAAAATTTTATTACGTCACTAACGAACCCCAATTTATCAATAAATCACTTATTCCTTATAGTACGTCGCGTTCCCTTCGGTCTACTAACCAAAAGCTCTTAGTAGTTCCCTCCCTGAAAATTATTGGAACTCAACGACAAGATATGTTCTCGGTGATGGCTCCACAACTTTGCGACACTTTACCTCAGCAATTGAGAGAGGAAAACAATTTGAGTCATTTTAAAAGTAACTTAAAAAGATTTCTATCTTTAAATTTCATTCAAAAATTTTACATTACCTTCTTCCAGGTTTCCACCTCTAAAAATATTGAATTGTAGTTCTGCCCTTTTTTTACCTAGTGTCTGTTGGTCTTAACTATTGTGTTAAAAAAATTTTTTTTTCAATGTTGTAACTCACTTAGTAAAAATTAAATGAAGCGACTCATCAAAGTACAATAAACTTGAAACTTGAAAACTTGCTCCCAGCCATGTGACAGTGTAAGTTTGAACAGTTTTTTGCTGCTTTATCCTGTGCTGTATCAGTTTGTTTCGTACTTGGTTTTTTAAATTATGCCTGTGTGCGTAAACTTGTTTCCCGCTTAGATTTGTGGATAGGCGGGTTATAAATAATTTAAAACAAATAAATAAATGTCCCGGGTTTTAACTGATCTCTTGTGCAGTGTGGAAAAAATAGGTCTTAAGGTTCTATCGAAAGACCCTAAAAATGCCTCAGCAGGAAACGCAAGTGGCAGGGGACAGGGCGTGTGTGGTATATGCACATTTGTCCACATATGTCATAATTATAAACATTATAGAATTAAAAGTCATTTCTCCGGCCACTAGTTCTTTATCCAAGTCCCGTTGGACCTCTTGTTTTGCTTTCATCACAGCCACTCATGTTCTCTTTTAATGATTATTATTCTTCACAACTTTTGACCTAAAGTGGGTGGTGCTGTGGTAAGAGCTACAGCCTTGACACCCTGAGGTTGTGGGTTCGAATCCCGCACTGCTCCTTGCGACCCTGGCAAGTCACTTAATCCACATTGCCCCAGGTACATTGGATAGAGTGGGAACCTGAATAATTTGTGATCCACATAGAATTGTAGGATGGGCTGGGGAGGGCTTCAATGGCTGGGAGGGTGTAGATGGGCTGGAGTAAGTCTTAACACAGATTTCGGCAGTTGGAACCCAAGCACAGTACCGGGTAAAGCTTTGGATTCTCGCCCAGAAATAGCTAAGAAGAAAAAAAAAAAAAAAAAATTTTAAATTGAATCAGGTTGGGCAGACTGGATGGACCATTCGGGTCTTTATCTGCCGTCATCTACTATGTTACTATATTAATCAGAATATAAATTATTAAAAATAAATAAAATAGCCAGGATTTGGCATCTATGCTGTTTACAACCAAGTAATTTATCAGGTAATCTAAGTGTTTTTCTCTGTCTGTCCTGGTTATGGTACCTCTCCCCACCCAGAGTGCTCACCCTAGGCAACCGCCTGGTTTGCCTAATTGTTACGTCCTGCCTGTTTACAGTACATGTCTAAAACACACACATGTGACTACCAATATCACACTGCTCTTATTTCCACAAATAGATGCTGCAGACATGTACCACCACAGAGTAGATGATGGCAGATGAGGGCCCTGTCTGCCCAAGAAGGTGCTCAGAGTGGCATCTGCTGCTCCATGCGGGTTACAGCCCTTTGGGCCCTGTTTAAAATAGGAAACTCATTTAAGTTTTGCGTTGATTTTACACTCTTTCTGTATAGGGTCTCCTGTATTTATCCCACGCAGTTTTGAATTTTAATAAACTTCCTCTCACTCTTAGATCAGAAACTAATTATTTCGTTTTTAGAAAGCCTTTAAAAACAGTTTTATTCAAGAAATTTTTGAACTGATTCTTTTTATATTTTTTCCAATATTGCCTGTTTAACTGGGTTTGTTTCCGGTCAGCTGCTTTATTGAAATCCTCCTGGAACTCATAAGGGCTGTGGCAGAAAATAAAAAGCTTTGTAATGTCATGTAATGTAATTTATTGGGATTTCGTAACTGCCTTTTATGAAGAGATTCACCCAAGGCGGTTTACAGTGACTCATAGTCAGGTTCTCTCAGTATTTTGCCACTGTTTTTAATCCATCCCACCAGGAGAATATTCTAGGCATCCAAATTTCCAAGTTTATTTATCTTTCGATATACTGCATTGGCAAAACGTCTATGCGCTTTACATTTGATTATAATAATAGCAGATAAAATAAGTTAACTGAAAAATAAAATAAAGTAAGAAAACAGAACTACAAAATTAATAGTAAAAAATGAGATTAAAAGTAGATTATAATAATAATTATTATTTATTTCTTATATTCTGCCAAAGCCATAATAGTTCTAGGCGGTTTACAATAAAGAAGGGCTGGACAATCAGCAAAAGAGTACAATCAGCAGATACAGACACAATTAATATATGTAAGCAAGGAACTGGTACAATAAGGATCAAAGTAAGGAGATCAGGAAGGAAGGTACGGAGGGAGGTCTTGGGGAGCAAGGGTAGGGTAAGGTGTCTTAGGCTACAAATCGGTTAAATAGATTAGTTTTTAATAATTTTCTGCAGTTTAGGTAGGATGAGGAGCGCGAGAAAATATTGCTCAGCCAATCATTTAGATGACCTGCTTGGAAGGCTAGAGTTCTGTTCAGGTATCTTTTGTAACGGCAGGCCTTTCGAGTTGGATGGCTCAAGAGATGAGCTCTGCGAGTGGGTCTGGATGGACAATCTAAGGTGAAATGGGAGACAATGGATGGATTTATAACAGAGGCAGGCAAACTTGAACAGGGGCAGCCAGTGGAGTTTTTGGTGGTAGGGAGTTATGTGTTCCCATTTTTGCAGCCCAAAGATCAGTCGAATTGCCGAATTTTGGATGATACGTAGTCTTTGAATGTTTTTTTTTGAAGGATCCCAGGTAGATAATGTTGCAGTAATCGAGTAAGCTCAGGATTTCACCAGTAAGTGGAATGAGGGCGCATCGAAGTATTTTCTGATGGTTCTTAGTTTCCAAAAGGCGGAGAAGCATTTTCTGACTAGTAGATCGGTGTGAGATTCAAAGGTGAGGTTGCGGTCTAGTGTCACTCCGAGAATTTTTATGTGCTCTTAAATTTTGATAGATCATTACCTAGCTCTGCATAATCAAACCTATGGTTTTAATTTGTCAATCAAATGCATCCATAAAGAAAACGTTTTTAAAACGTTCAAGATTGGATTCTAATCGGATAAGATTTGGAAGGGCGTTCCAAAGTTGAGAGAATGCCATCCCCACCCTCTCCATGGAAAGTATTTCCTGATGTTACTCCTAAGGCTACAACCCTGCAGCCTCAATTCATATCCTCCAGCTCTTTTGCTTCCTCGTCTCTGGAAAAAACATCTTCTCTCTTTCCTCTAGGGCAGGGGGGTCCGACCTCGACTCTTGCCAGCTCAAGTTTTCAGGATTTCCCCAATGAATATGCAGGAGATCTATTTGCATACAATGCAAACAGTGCATGCAAATTCATTGGGGAAATCCTGAAAACCCGTACTGTTCTTGTCACCTTTGAGGTCCTTATCTAGATACGTCCTTCAAAGCTGAGAACATTTCGCTAATCATTTCTGCTGGTTATGCCTCTCTCTGGGGTCCTTTTATTTATTATTTATTTATTCAGTTTTCTCCCAGGGGAGCTCAGAACGGTTTACAAATTATTCAGGTACTCAAGCATTTTTCCCTATCTGTCCCAGCGGGCTCCCACTCTGTCTAATGTACCTGGGGTACTGGGGGATTAAGTGACTTGCCCAGGGTCACAAGGAGCAGGGCCACATGGGGGAAGCCAGTGCTTGCCCTGGATTGGTAGCATGGAAAGTTGCTACTCTGGGGATTCCGGAATCTTGCTACTCTTTAGGGATACTGCATGAAATGTTGCTCATATTTAGGGTTCCAGAATCTTGCTAGTATTTGGGGATTCCACACGGAATGTTGCTACTCTTTGGGGATTCTGCATGGAATGTTGCTACTCTGGGGGTTCTGGAATCTTGCTACTCTTTGGGGATTCTGCATGGAATGTTGCTCCTATTTGGGGTTCTGGAATCTTGCTACTCTTTGGGGATTCTGCATGGAATGTTGCTCCTATTTGGGGTTCCGGAATCTTTTACTCTTTGGGGATTCTGCATGGAATGTTGCTCCTATTAGAGGTTCCAGAAACTTGCTACTCTTTGGGGATTCCGCATGGAATGTTGCCACTCTTTGGGGATTCTGGAATCTTGCTACTTTTTGGGAATTCCATATGGAATGTTGCTACTCTTTGGGGTTCTGGAATCTTGCTACTATTTGGGGATTCCGCATGGAATGTTGCTCCTATTTGGGGTTCCAGAATCTTGCTACTCTTTGGGGATACTGCATGAAATGTTGCTCATATTTAGGGTTCCAGAATCTTGCTAGTATTTGGGGATTCCACACAGAATGTTGCTACTCTTTGGGGATTCTGCATGGAATGTTGCTCCTATTTGGTGTTTCAGAATCTTGCTATTCTTTGGGGATTCTGCATGGAATGTTGCTCCTATTTGGGGTTCCAGAATCTTGCTACTCTTTGGGGATTCTGCATGGAATGTTGCTCCTATTTGGGGTTCTGGAATCTTGCTACTCTTTGGGGATTCTGCATGGAATGTTGCTCCTATTTGGGGTTCCAGAATCTTGCTACTCTTTGGGGATTCCGCATGGAATGTTGCTCATATTTGGGGTTCTGGAATCTTGCTAATCTTTTGGTTTTGATCAGGTACTAGGGACCTGGATTGGCCACCATGAGAATGGGCTACTGGGCTTGATGGACCCAGTAAGGCTATTCTTATGTTCTCTCTCCCTTTATCACATACAGCTGCTTTGAATTTATACATCCCAAGTGCATCTCTCTGCTCTTCTTCACATTCATTTTAACTGACAGACATTGGACCATTCTTCTAATTTTTGTACATCATTTCTCACATGTCCACTCTGCTGCAAATTTTTGTGTCAGCTGCAAAAAGGCAAACTTTTCCTTTTTACCCTTCAGAAATATCACTCACAAATTTATTGAATATCATTGGCCCCAGTACTTATCTCTGCGGCATTCCACTGTAAATTTTAATCACCTCATTCACTGATCCCTATCCAGGTTATTTATAAATATGCCAGTCCCAGTACAGAGCCTGTCCCTGTTCCTGAGGCAACTCAATATCCTTATCCCGTCCCTGCAAGTTTTGTTGCTCTAGAAGCCTAGAACACTCACGATTTGAAAGTGTTTGAGGCTTGGGCAGATGAGGTCGGAGCTTGCAGGAATGGGGCGGGGACGGGACGGGAGATTGAGATCTCATTGTAGCATCCTAATATCTAGCTTTTCCCATCCATGATGAATCTTCCATAAGAACGATGAAGAAAACCCCAAAACGACAACAGGAGCTAAGCTATCCCTCTACCTCCAAAAAATAATGGTACTCGGCAGTTTCCTTTCCCAGTTGACTCTCTCTTTGCGTCTGTTGCACCCAGAGGTTTTCCTCCTCTCCCTCACCTCTAGTTCTCTGCCCTCCACCCCTCATCCTATACTTCTCTTTTTCTTCTCCCATTTCTCCTTTTCTTCCCCTGCATTATTTTCCTGTTACTCCACCATATCCTTTCTCCCTCACCATTCTCTTCCATCCCTGCTCATACTCCTCTTTCACTACCTTCCACTCTTTCTCTCAGCCTCCACTGTCCTTTCCTCACCCCACCCCTTCTCTCTGCCTCTCCCACCTCCAATCAGCAGTGCTATTTCCCACCCAACTCTCTCTGACCTTCCTCTTCCCCTGGTGCTCATCTCATATATCTCCCCCAGATCTCTCTTCTCAGATTGTCCAACAGTGAAGTCTTTCCCCCTCCAAACTTAAACTGTGACCAAGGAAGGTCTGCAAAAGCCCTCTCCATTCATTCTTTCTGTGGCCCTCACCATGTCTCTCTCTTTCTCTGCATCCTCAACCCTATATGTCATGTCAGTCTGTCCAAGTTAGATTGTAAGCTCTTCTGAGCAGGGACCGTCTCTAAATGTCAAAATGTATGCCTTTCAGCGATAAGTGATAAGTAGTATCAGTAGAGTTCAGTGGTATGTAGAATCTGCAGCTGCGTCCTCAGCAGAAGGGAGTGGGACTCCCATCAACCAGGTGGGCTTTGTACACCTTCACCTGCCTCCAGTACATGACTGGCTGCTGCTGAGTGAAATTCCCTTCCTGGTGGGGGAAGAGAGGATGCTAGAGAATCGCTGAAGATACCAGATGTTAATTCTGGAATGGCTTCTTGGTGCCAAGATTCCATTATAGAACACCAGTGTACGTCAGCATTGGCACACCAAAAGTTACACCAAGTCATTATTGGTTCCTAAAGTTTGAGGAACTTACCAAATTCTCTATGTGATGCATAGAAAGAAAACATGACGTCTGCTTCTGCAGAAAAAGGCATCTTGCTTATCACAGACTGTTCCTCAAAGCTGAGCGGAAGTCCTCCACCTACAGTCCTGCCAGCAGGGCTTGCTGTTTCACTATCACATTTTCAATAGAAACATAGAAACATAGAAATAGACGGCGGATAAGGGCCACGGCCCATCCAGTCTGCCCACCCTACTGTCCCTCCCCTCCTTTTGCCCTGTGAATAGATCCCATGTGTCGATCCCATTTGGCTTTAAAATCAGGCACGCTACTAGCCTCAATCACCTGCAGTGGAAGACTATTCCAGCGATCAACCACCCTTTCAGTGAAAAAGAATTTCCTGGTGTCACCTCGTAGTTTTCCGCCTCTGATTTTCCACGGATGCCCTCTTGTTGTTGCAGGACCCTTGAAAAAGAAGATATCTTCCTCAGTCTCGATGCGGCCCGTGAGATACTTGAATGTCTCGATCATGTCCCCCCTCTCCCTGCGCTCCTCGAGCGAGTACAGCCGCAATTTGTCTAGCCGTTCCTCGTACGGGAGATCCTTGAGTCCCGAGACCATCCGGGTGGCCATTCTCTGAACCGACTCCAGTCTCAGCACATCCTTGCGATAATGCAGCCTCCAGAATTGCACACAGTGAGGGACTGGCAAGGTTTTCAGGACTGCAGGGCCATTGAAAACAGAATATTGAAGCCTCACCCCTTACTGGCAGCAATGCAGTTGGCAGTTGGAGGACTCCCACTCCGCTTAGAACAGGGGTTCTCAACCCTGTCCTGGGGACCCCCCAGCCAGTCGGGTTTTCAAGATATCCTTAATGAATATGCATGAGAAAGATTTGCATATCTGTCACTTCCATTATATGCAAATCTCTCTCCTGCATAATCTTTAGGGATATCTTGAAAACCCGACTGGCTGGAGGGTCCCCAGGACAGGGTTGAGAAAGGGAACAGTGAGCAGTGTCTGCTCTATTTTCTGTCTGGGCACATTTTTAAACACTGGAGTCATTTGCATATCATTTGTTTACAAAACTTGTTTGATTCACCCGGACATGTCCTCTTTTTAAAGGACATGTCTGTGCATCTGGACGGCTTTTCAAAACCCGGCACTTTGTCTGGGGTTTGTAAAGCTTCCACCTCAGGGCCGCGTCGAGAGCGCATCTGCACATGCTCAGATGCAACGTGGTGATGTCATATGCATGCGTGCGACATCACTGCGTCACACCTGCGCATACGCAGATGCCCTCCAGGTGCAGCTCCAAGCACGAGAACAGGTCGAGCGGAGGAGGCTTGGGGTAGAAAGGGGAGGGGCATGAGTGGAACTGGGAGGGCCTGGGAGGGCGGGGCTATGAGTCTGGATTTGACAATAGTAAAATCTGGTAACTTTATTTTTAGCGCATGTGTGAGGAAGCTCTGCTGGAGGACACACACACGCACACACACTGTGTGTCACTTCTGTTTTCTGTAACTGGTGTCGCTCTCACTGCACCTGATCTGTTGTATGACATGCTCCAGGCCCAGAAGCCCCAGTGCCATCTAATTAACACCACTTAAGAGAATCATCTGCTCTTATGCTGGTAGATCATCCATTCCAAGACTAATTGCACACAATCTTTTGCTCATCAGCCCAGAGCCACCTTTAGAGCTGCTCTGCTTATGATGGATTGTGAAATAAAGCACAGGAGAATCACTCACGGACCTGGCACAATCTCCTGGCCTCGGTGTCAGACCTTTTCCTGAAATGGAGAGTCTGATTCCGAAGGAGCTTATCCCAGAGGGAAAGATGTATAGTGCAATCCGAACGGTGCTGAACGTGATTCTAGAAAAGGCACTCGGCAGAGGCAGAATCATGTTGAGTGTCTGTACAGGCCCTAAATACCTGCGCCTATGTTGTGCGCAGATCAGGCGTATTCTAGAAGAGTGAGCCTAAGTTTTAGGAACTCCCATGAGCCACCCATTCTCCTTCCCTGGCCACACGCCCTTTTTGCGTTTTCAGCACTAGAATTTTCATGCATCACTTCATAGAATGTGCTAGAACTTCTCATTAGGGCCAATCATTGGTGCTGGTTAGCTTGTAAAGCAATTAAAATGTGCATCGATTTGGCTGTGCAATTGGGTCGCACAATACAGAATGTGTACAATGTATAAGAAAAAGCAGATTTTGATCCTTAGGAGATGAGCCACTGGTGCACATGGAACTGATCAAGTGGCCTCTTGGCCTCAGGGAGTTTCTGGAATCCGCATCTTCTCCAAATCCTTGGGCAACTGCGAGCTCCTGCCCCGTATCAGTCTCCAGGGATGCGATGCTATACAATCTTTGACGTTGAAAAGCAGGGACATCCATGCAAGGCAGCCCTTGTCATTTCAACTCTTAAAGAGCCTTCCTGAGGGCAGAGTAAGCGCTCCAGCACGAGGGGGAGACCGGGACACTCACCAACTCTGACCTCAAGGAGGAGGAGAGTGATCTGGCTGTGGTGGCTTTTTTCTTCTGACTGGGGAATGGATCGCATCGAGGGGGCTGGGAGTGTAGGCCCACTCGGGGGAAGGGAATGGTAATGAAAGGAGAAGGGTAGAAGGAAAGGGGAGTCTGTGAGGTTTGGACACTGGAGATGAGACACCTCAAGAGTATTTGGGGTCATACTGAGGCTTTTTCACACATTTCACCTTTATTTGATAGACCTAAGCGGTTTCTATAATGCCAAGTCAGGGGGAAACAGAAGGAAAATCTCCGAGAAACACTGGTTCACAATTACTTCTCAGCTGCCATCATACTTCAGCCCTGGTTTCTCTCTCTTCCTGTCCAGCCTGCTCAGTCCATTCACCCCAACACAATTCCCTAATGATTCCTTCTCAATGCCAAATGCATTTGCTTCCTCACTCTGGAGTAGATCACCTCTGCATTTAAGGAGCTTTGTCATCCCCGTCAGTCCAGCCTGCACCTCCTCCCCCTGCAGATCATTCCTTCTGGGTTTTGTGGCTGGATGCTTCCACCTTTTTACTACCACTAGTAACTATTTCTACAGCACTACCAGATGTACACAGCACTGTACATAGAAACATGATGGCAGATAAAGGCCAAATGACCCATCCGCAGCATCCACTCTCTCCTCCTCTCCCTATTGGCTAAGGCTCTTAACATTTGCATCTCCTCTTCCTATAGGCTAAGGCTCTTAACACCTGCATTGTTAGGTCATAGAAACATGATGGCAGATAAAGGCCAAATGGCCCATCCGCAGTATTCACTCTCTCCTCCTCTCCCTATTGGCTAAGGCTCTTAACATTTGCATCTCCTCTTCATATAGGCTAAGGCTCTTAACACCTGCATTGTGAGGTCATAGAAACCTGATGGCAGGTAAAGGCCAAATGGCCCATCTGCAGCATTCACTCTCTCCTCTTCTCCCTATTGGCTAAGACTCTTTACACCTGCATTGTGAGGTCATAGAGCTTTATGGTTATTGAAATATGATGGCAGATAAAGTCCAAATGGCCCATCCGCAGCATCCACTCTCTCCTCCTCTCCCTATTGGCTAAGGCTCTTAACATTTGCATCTCCTCTTCCTATAGGCTAAGGCTCTTTACATCTGCATTGTGAGGTCATAGAAACATGATGGCAGATAAAGGCCTAATGGCCCATCCTCAGCATCCACTCTTCCTCTCTCCATGAGATCCCACGATTGAAACATAGAAACATGATGGCAACGGAGACAGTCCCTGCTCAAAATTTTACATAAAGTTTGGTTCATTCAAAGCTGTAATCTAGTTCATTAGGATTTCCCCTTCCTTTGTCATTTTTTTTCTTGGGGGATTCATGAGGTTTTGTAATGATGGAGATTAGGAGGGGCTTGAGGAACACCAGAGCATTACAGATGAAGCTGGGGAGCTAATATTGGTGGTGGTGGTAGTGGTGGGGTGGGGGCAGGGATGGAGGACTGTACGGAATGAGAAATCAGGGTGGAGGCTGGCTGGCAATGGAAACCTGTACTTTAGCATCTGAAATGTGCCTGCAGCTGTGAATTAGTATCTACATTATGACTATGCTGATGACATTCAAGAGCTGATCCCATGGGATGATGGTATTAGTCCATACGGGTGGGGGAGGGAGGGAGGGGGAAGCACAGCTGGTGAATGAATGGATGGGATGAAATGTCAACGAACAATATTGCCTAAACTGAGACTTGGTGGGTAAGGGGGATCGTCTGACCTGCCAGCTTGGAGCAGGCGACAATTAGTCAAATGTTGGAAAACTGGTCCTCGACATGGCAGCTAGGCTTCAATGCTATGAAATGTAAGGTCATGCACCTCGGTAGCAAAAATCCGTGCAGAACTTACACCTTAAATGGAGTAACATTAGCTAGGACCTCAGTAGAACGAGATTTGGGAGTAATCATCAGTGCAGACATGAAGGCTGCCGAACAGGTGGAGAAGGCCACATCCAAGGCAAGGCAAATGATGGGATGTATCAATAGAAGTTTTGTCAGTCGGAAACCAGAAGTCATAATGCCGCTGTACAGAACCATGGTGAGACCTCACCTGGAATACTGTGTGCAATTCTGGAGGCCACATTACCGTAAAGACGTGCTTAGAGTCGAGTCGGTTCAGCGGATGGCCACTAGGATGGTCTTGGGGTTCAAGGGTCTCTCGTACGAAGAGAGACTGAGCAGACTGCGGCTCTACACTCTAGAGGAACGCAGGGAGAGGGGGGACATGATTGAGACATTTAAGTTCATCACGGGACGTGTCGAGGTGGAAGATGACATTCTCTTCCCCAAAGGACCCTCGACCACAAGAGGGCATCCGCTTAAACTTAGAGGGGGGAAATTTAGTAGTGACACCAGGAAGTATTTTTTCACGGAAAGGGTGGTGGACCACTGGAATGAGCTTCCGGTGCAGGTGGTCGAGGCCACCGGCGTGCTCGACTTTAAGAGAAAATGGGACACTTACGTGGGATCCCTATGTAGGTCGAGTCACTAGCATCTAGACTATTGGGGTGGGTCAGTGGAGTGGGCAGACTTGATGGGCTATGGCCCTTTTCTGCCGTCATCTTTCTATGTTTCTATGTTTCTAAATGCTCATTTGGGCTGTAAAAACCTGAGGGAACGCTACAGTTTTGGGGATGAAGAACTTTCGTGCATAACGGAAGAGCAGAACTTGGGTGCGATTGCATGCGATGACCTTAAGGTGGCCAAACAGGTTGAAAAGATGATGGCGAAAGCTAGAAGGATACTTAGGTGCATAGGGAGAGGTATGGCTAGTAGGAAAAAGGAGGTATTGATGCCCCTGTATAAGACTCTGGTGAGACCTCATTTACAATATGGTGGACAATTCTACAGGCCTCACCTTCAAAAAGATGTAAAAAGGATGGAGTTGGTCCAGAGGAAGACTACTAAAATGGTGTGTGGTCTTTGTGATAAGGCGTATGGGGACAGACTTAAAGATCACTCAACAAGTGTATGAAGATGAAAGTGAGGTCAATCAACTCTTGACAAATCCAAAACTTCACCTCACTCTACAAGAAGAGGAAATAGGTAATTCTCTTGCTAAATCTCAAATCTGAGATGTTGTAAATTTTACATTAAAAGTGAACATAAGAACATCAGAACATAAGAAATGCCTGCACCGGATCAATCCTGGGGTCCATCCAGTCCGGTGATCCGCACACGCGGCGGCTCAGTCAGGCGTACCCTGGCGAATACATTAGTCACTCGTATCCCTCAATGTGTCCTGCAAGAAGATGTGTGTCCAATTTTCCCTTAAATCCTAGAATGATGGTTTCCTCCACCATCTCTTTCGGGAGAGAGTTCCAGGCGTTCACCACTCGCTGTGTGAAGCAGAACTTTCTGACATTTGTCTTGGCCGTGTCCCCTCTCAGCTTCAGGCCATGACCTCTGGTCCGAGACTGGGTTACATTTGCCAATGTGAATAACGCTGTTTCTTGCTCACCATCCTTTCCCCCTGCTAGTGAGTGAGCTTGCTCCATTTTGTCAATTCCTTTTAGCAATTTAAAAGTCTCTATCAGATCCCCTCTCAGTCTTCTCTTCTCAAGGGTGAATAATCCCAGTTTTCTGAGGCGATCTTTGTAGCTCAAGTTCTCCATACCTTTTACTAGCTTCGTCGCTCGCCTCTGCACCTTCTCCAGCAGTGTTATATCCTTCTTCAGGTATGGAGACCAGTGTTGGACACAGTATTCCAAGTGTGGTCTGACCATTGCTCTATAAAGCGGCATTATGACCTCCCTTGATCTACTCGTGATTCCTTTCTTTATCATGCCTAACATCCTGTTTGCTTTCTTTGCCGCCGCTGCGCATTGAGCCGACGGCTTCAGGGTCCTATCTATCAGTACCCCCAGGTCTTTCTCTTGTTCGCTCTTCCCCAATGTTATACCTAACAGTTTATACTCATGCTCCTTGTTTTTTCTGCCCAGGTGCATCACTTTGCATTTTTCTACATTAAAACTCATCTGCCAATTTTCTGCTCATCTCTCAAGTTGCTTCAAATCTCTCTGGAGTTCCTCGCTGTCTTTTTGTGATCTGATTGCCTGGCATAGCTTTGTGTCATATGCAAACTTGATGATAACACTGGTCGTTTCTTCTTCCAGGTCATTTACAAAAATATTGAATAAGATAGGCCCAAGAACCGAGCCCTGAGGCACACCGCTAGTTACTTTCTTCCAGTCTGAGTACTTCCCATTTATGCCCACTCTCTGTCTTCTGTTTTCCAGCCATTTTCCTATCCATCTTAGTATATCCCCTTCTATTCCATGACTTTGTAGTTTTTTGAGAAGTCTCACATGAGGTACTTTGTCAAACGCTTTCTGGAAGTCCAAGTATATTATGTCCACCGGTTCTCCACTATCGACTTGTTTGTTCACTCCCTCGAAAAACTGAAGTGAGTTCATCAAGCACGACTTCCTTTCCTGAAGCCATGCTGACTACCTCTCAGCAGGTCATGGTTATCCAGATGCTGTACTATGTGTCTTTAATCAAAGCCTCAACCATTTTCCCAGGGACCGATGTGAGACTCACAGGTCTATAGTTTCCCGGTTCTCCCCTTGATCCTTTTTTGAAGATTGGGATGACGTTCGCTATCTTCCAGTCTTCTGGTATCCGTCCGGTTCTAATTGACATGTTAGCGAGGGATTGTAGTAGTTCTCCGATTTCCACCTTTAGTTCCTTTAATACTCTAGGGTGAATTCCATCTGGGCCAGGGGATTTGTCACTTTTTAGTTTGTCAATCTGATAGTATATCTGGTCCAGACTCTCCTCTATTTCCCCCTTGAAAACTTTCACTGTTTCGGTATTGATGTGGCATCTTCCTTGGTAAAGACAGAAGCAAAGAAGGAATTTAATCTGTCTGCCCTCTTTGATGTATCCTTTTCTTCCTTGGTCGTCGAGGGGGCCCACTGTCTCCTTTGCATCCATCATCTTCTAATCTTTTCAGAAGTAAGACAAACCAATAACATCAGGTAATTAATTCCTTTCTTTTTCTTCCTTGTTGCAGAGATACTAGCATGTCCCTGACGGGACCCATTTCGCCCAAATAGGGTTTTTTCAAGGGTTCACAGTGGGCGCTCTTTCTCCAGCGTCCTCACAGTTCAGGTGCTATTTGGGCGAAACGAGTCCCGTCGGGGAGATGCTAGCATCTCTGCAACAAGGAAGAAAAAGAAAAAGAAAGGAATTAATTACCTGATCTTAATGGTTTGTCTTACTTCTGAAAAGATTAGAAGATGATGGAACACTTTTAATGTAAAATTTACAACATCTCAGATTTGAGATTTAGCAAGAGAATTACCTATTTCCTCTTCTTGTAGAGTGAGGTGAAGTTTTGGATTTGACAGACTTAAAGATCTCAATATGTTTACTTGTGGAGGAAAAGCAGGAGGGGGGAGATGAGTCTCTTTCATTGAGAGGGTATAGGATGAAGTTAAGAGGTGACGGGCTCCGGAGTAATCTGAGGAAATGCTTTTTTAGGGAAGAGGTGGTGGAGACAGAGACTGTGTCTGAATTCAAGAGGGCACGTGGGATCTCTCAGAGTCTGCGGATGGGCAGACTGGATGGGCCATTTGGTTCTATGTTTATTATGGGAGATCTGGAGTTACATAAAGCAACCGTTTTGCTTAGCAGCGAAGGAGATTCAACTTTGGCGGTAGCTGCCGCGCCTCTTTGTTTCATGGCTCGCCACAACGTTAGTAAATGGCAGGAGCGGCTGCGGCATTAGCATAACCCCGCCCCTCCTCTCGGCTCATTGGCGGCCGGAGCTCCCGGGCGTTCGGCTGCGAAGGAGCTTGCAGCGGCAGCGGCAGCAGCTGAGGGGCCAGTCGGGCGGCGAGTGAGGCGAGCAGGGCTGCTCGCCTGGTTGCCCCCGGGTCATGTCCCGGAAAAAGAGCCAGAAGAGCCGAGGCAGCGGCGGCAGCAGCAGCAGCAGCTCCCCGGCCGCCTCCAGCCTGCCCCCCAAGGACGGGGGCAAGAGCTGCAGCCCCGACAGCCAGGTGCCCCTCGATGGCGTGGTGGTCCCAGGGCGACCCTCCCTCAGCAACAGCGCCGAGTTCTACGACCTGGCTTTCAAGGTAAGAGGCTCTGCTGGCATCGCTCGCTCCCTCCTCTGCTCCTTCCAAAGCTCGTGGTGGGGAGGGATTCCTGCCTAGAAAGCCTGGCACTGGAGTCATTTGCCTTTATAATGAGTGTGTGTTGGATTTACATTTATTACTCTGGTTCCCTAATGTCTGAGACCGCAAGAGATTTACAAGCTCTTAAGCCACTAGTGCCAGGAGCTTTTTGTGAATCTTATCTCCAGAGTCACAGACAGGAAAATGAAAAAGACAGGAATGGAGGGGGGTCTGACCGCAGAAGTGTAGGGAGACCTTGGATGGGTTTTGGGCATCTGCCATTCTGTCATGTTCACCTGTTCAGGATCATTTATTGAGAGGGGCTAAAGCACTTCCCCAGACACAAAAGAGCTGATCTGTCCTGATCTGAGGGTGATTTTCTTGCATCGGGTGGGGGTCGGGGTCTGAACCCAGTCCTTCCACGGATCACCTTGGGTCTAATCCCAGCTCTGCCAAGGATCTGTGACTGGGCAAATAATTTCATCTCCACCTTATTTACCTCCACATCTGAGGAAGTGACTCTGACCCCACCATGACAAGTCTGTGAGATGCCACCAGTAGTCCCAGTAAGAATTACCTTGCTCTGGAAACCATTTTGTGAACTTTCCAGACTGCGTGTATGAACGTATCACTAAAGTATAAAATCTCTGGAACCCACTGGGATTCTGCTTCCGTGAAACCGTAAATGTGGTTTTTCTTCTTGGTTGAGGGATTTGGAAGGATTAAGTGACTTGCCCAAGGTCACAAGGAGCAGCACTGGGATTTGATCTCACAACCTCTGGGTCCAGAGGCAGTGACTCAAATGTTTAAGAGGAGCTCTTTTAGATGTGCTCATTCGCCCTCCCCCTCCCCCTCCAGATCTTTATCTGTATCCTCTGTGCGTTCTGCTCATCAGCAGAAGACAGTTTCTCTTGAAATTTCATGTTTTATTGCAAATTAAGGTATCTCATTTATTTGCCCTTCATAGCAGAATATCAGAAGTTTGCTATCCAAGGGCTTGATAATTATTACAAGTGGTGGAAATTGAGTTTTATGTTTAGTAGATGAATTCCAGATGAGACAAAGTTTTTAAATTACAAAAGGAGCTTGCATGAGTGACTGGGCATCAAAATGTGAGCAAGTGCAAAGTGATGCATGTGGGAAAGAGGAACCCGAACTATAGCTACATGAAAACTGGGTTCTATGTTAGGAGTCCCAGCCCAGGAAAAGGATCTAGGTGTCATTTGTGAGGATAAATTGAAACTCTTGGCTCAATGTGCTGCAGTAGCTAAGAAAGCAAATTCCTAACATTCTATCAGGAAAGAAATAGAAAACAAAGATGAAAATATTAGAATGCCCTTGTATTACTCCGTGTGTGCTATTCTGGTTGCCGCCTTTCAAAAAAGATCCAGAGAAGGGCGAGGGATGGGGCTCTTCAGCTTGGAGAAGAGACAGCTCAGGTCTGTAAAATACTGAGTGGAGTGGAAGGGGTAGATGTGAATCACTTGTTTACTCTTTCCAAAAATACTAGGACTAGAGGGGCATGCGATACGGTCAGGGAGGAGCAAGAAGAAGCACCGCCCCCCCCCCCCTCCATATGACCAGAGGGCAAGAGGACCAAAAAAAAACCAGGTCATAATGAAGATCATTGAGGGCAGTCCTTAACTGGAGAGAGAGGTCACATCCAGGCTGTCCTTTCGGAGCCCAGATTATAAGGACAAATGACAGTGGGGAGATGAGATACTCAAGTTTGTCTGAGAGGGAAGGGAGTCCCATACAAAGGGAGTCACATACTGGACTACATCACCCATGATGCATTGCTTGCGAACTGCAGCACTGAAAATTCTGTGGACCAGTGTTTATCAACTCGGTCCTGGAGACCCCCTTGCCTGTCAGGTTTTCAGAATCTCCACAATGAATATGCATAAACCGCCTCCATTATATGCAAATGTCTTTCATGCATATTCATTGTGGAGATGCTGAAATCCTGACTGGAGATGTAAGACCCGCATGGCACGCTGTACTGTGTGGAGAAGACCTCATCCTCCAGGAATCTGTGAGCAGCATGTCTTTCCCGCTGTCGCATAAATATGGGGCCCCATTTGTAGGAGCTTTGAAATGTTTTCACATTATGATGGGGGGGGGGGCAGTGTGGTTGTTTGCTAGGGTCCACCAAAGAGTTAATCCTACTCTGGCTGAAAGGTGAGGGCTGAAGCCTCGCTCTGTCCCAGGTAAGAGGAAAGATGAGGTTGTAAATATGGGAGTTCGCCGTGGATTTCTCCTTCTGATCCTTTTCTATTGCATTTGTTGGTTTATAACAGCAGTGCTCTGTCCTAGCAGCTGACGCTGGCTTTTCTCTTTCTTGGAGACGTTTTGTTCTGAGGACGGTGGTGAAGATTACGGCAGGTGTCAGACTTTAGCTTTCATGTTTCCATTTGACCAAATTACTCGTACAACTGAGGACGAATGGCTTATTAGGTTATTAATCACCTGTACTCAAAGCTTTGGGTGACTTACACACATCTAGAATACCAATTTAAATCCATAAAACACACCTACACCCTTTCCCGCATAGTCTTCCTTCCTGAGTCGGGCGCCAGTTCATTAAATGTCAGGCTTGCAGGTGGTATATAAGAAATATTCCAGATGGAATTTACGGTGAAGATTTCAGGCATGCAATTTCATGATGGGAGCACAAATAGATTCAGTTGTTTGCAAAATATTTTTTTAATGCTTTGGAAGTTACGTTCTGTTAGATCATAGTTTGAAGATTTTGCCTTCCAGCTTTCAGTTCAATCTTTGAGTTCGTCTACATTGGATTTTTGCAATATAGTTGATCTTGATGGTCACCTCAAACAACTGTGTAGATTAAGAGTGCGTCTGATTTTTAATTTGCGCAAAACGGATCATAAAACCCCTTACTTTTATAGATTATGGTACACTGGTTACCTGTAGAGGCAAGGGTTATTTTTAAACTCGGTTGTTCGCCAAGCTATTTAACAGATCATTTTGAATTGAATATCTCTGGTTGACTTTTACTTTATTTATTTCTTCAGATTTCTAGCCCGTCCTTCCAGAACGGGTTACAAGTTTCCATACACAGTAGAAGGTTTACCAACAAGGTTACAATTCCACATACCGCAGACGAAGAGCTCTAGTAGAAATTCCTTTGTACAAGTCTGCAAATTCAAATATATGATATACAGCACAACCGATCAAGGGGAGGACAGCAACAGAGGGAAAATTCTTATGAACTGCATGTAGAAATGAATACTTGGTTTGGGGGCTGAGCACAGTAGTGTGGTAGACGAAAGGCCCTATAAGTATAGCAACTAGAAATACAATACATTCAAAATATAGGACAATTTTAGGCATTCTTAGTGAAAGTACATGTAGTAGGGAGATAAGATTGTGCATCTTTTAGCACCGAGTGAGTGACTAGGGCCTTAGTTTCGCCTGTAAGTCAAGTGGAGGGCAGGATAATTTTGCTGGGGTAGAAAATCGTGGTTGGGGGAAGGGCTGTTCAAGAGAGCCAGGTCAAAAAGTGGGTTTTTAGCGCTTTCCTGAAGTTTAGTAGGCCTGTCAGTGATCTGATAGTTGGCGGGCGCTTTCCAGAAGGAGGGTTCGTGCCGGTGGGGTGGACAATCTTCTCTCGGCTTCTGATCATAGGGGTCGGTTGGGAGTGTAGACGGGATGGGACTATTTTGTCAAAGAATTTGAAAGCTGCAACGTCTCCGGATGGGCAGCCAGAGCCGGAGAGACGGGGTCGCAGGCAGCTAAATTGCACACTTTTGATAAAAAGTCTAGATCTGATCTTCATTACAGGTGCATGCTAAAAACTTTTTTATTCAGCACATTTTTGGAGGATGTTATGCACAGATTTCTTTTATTTTGCTAACTGCATAAAACCACCATTTAGGGCTCCTTTTAGAAAGGTGCGCTAGCCAAAAAACTACCGTACTTCAAGAGGAGGCAGTAGCGGCCAGCGCTATTCCACGCTTAAGGCCCTAACGTACCTTTGTAAAAGGAGCCCTTAATAACTGAAGTCTCCCTAGCTACTAACCCCCCTCCCGCCCCCCACCAGATGTCTTGTCTGTCTTCATTGCTGTATCCCAAAGGCTAACTGACATAATTCACCTTTCTGTGTAAATCATCAAGAAGTTTATTCCACCACAACAAACCAGTGACCAAAAATGCTCTGCCCTAGGGGCAAGATCTGGCACATACCGGCGTGTAAGAAATAAATTTATCTGCCAACTAAGACGGAACTAAGTCATGCCTTGCCTTGAAAACCAACACTGACATTTAAAAATTCCAGAATATTCTGTTGGCACATCAGCCAGTGTAAACTCTTGAGTTGTGGAGTCACATGGCTCCTTGTTCCCTCCCCTCCCAATGTTGGTGCTGCACAGTTCTGCAGTAACAGCGAAAGAGAGAGAGAGACTTTTCAGCAAGTCCACCAACAAGATGTTTTCATAATCCAACCCTGACACGACATAAGAACATAAGAATAGTCTTTCTGGGTCAAGGCCAGTAGCCCGTTCTCATGGTGGCCAATCCAGGTCACTAGTACCTGGCCAAAACCCGGGATGTAGCAATATTCCATGCTACCGATCCAGGGCAAGCAGTGGCTTCCCCCATGTCTTTCTCAATAACAAACCTGATGGCAGATAAAGGCCAAATGGCCCATCCGCAGCATCCACTCTCTCCTCCTCTCCCTATTGGCTAAGGCTCTTTACACTTGCATTGTGAGGTCATAGAAATATGATGGCAGATAAAGGCCAAATGGCCCATCCAGTCTGCCCATCCGCAGTAACCATTATCTCTTACTCTCTCTGAGTTCCCACATGCCTATCCCAGGCTTTCTTGAATTCAGACAGTCTCTGTCTCCGCCACCTTTTCCAGGAGACTGTTCTACGCATCTACCACCCTTTCTGTAAAAAAAGTATTTTGTTAGATTACTCCGGAGCCTCTCACCTCTTAACTTCATCCTATGCCCTCATTCCAGAGCTTCCATTTAAATGAAAGGCTCGACTCGTGCACATTAACGCCATGTAGGTATTTAAACGTCTCTATCATATCTCCCCTCCTCTGCCTTTCTTCCATAGTAGCTGGAGTTCTCAAATGACTTTGATGCCTAAGGCAGTGGCCTAGTATACCGCCACACACTCTAAGGTAAAGGAGTCCCAGCTTGACATCAGCCTTTGCAAGAAAACTCATTTACTAAAAACGCACAGCACACATTAACCTGCATTATTTAACATTTCATGCAATCTGCCCTAGTTTCTAATAATGTGCTAATGATGTTAGCTGATGTTAATAAATGGATGTGCTGAGAGCGTTTAGTGTGAGATACTCCTGCGGCAGTGCCAAGGTGGAAGACTTAGCCACCGGTGCCTGACTATCTCCGAAAGATAAAGTGTGGTGCAGGAACTGTTTTCCCATCGAGAGGTAGGAGGCCAGGGCTCTGATACGCCTGTATAAGGCTTGCCTGAGGGAGGAGTGGGATTTTTGCGATCATCGCTTACGCAGCTTTTATCTGAATATTTTGCACAGACCATGAAACTGAGAGTGGCTGTTTTGTCAGCATTTATGTGGTTAAGTCCCAATATCCAACACTAACCACTGGGCCACACACTCCCCAGGAGTGAAGCTGGTGCTTATCTGACACATTTTCTCAGGGCCACGGGTTGAAATGTACAGCGAAAGCCGCCTCATTCCAGGTGAAACAATTCTGCGGTGCCCATTCTGTCATAGGGCGGTACATGTGTGTGGTACTTCTTCTCTGATGGTGCAGTTATATATTTTGCATCACTACCTTCTCTAGAAAATGAATTTAAAGAAGTGAGGATTTTAGAGGAGTGAAAGGCTGTTTTATTTCTTTGCAAATCAGTCTGTGCTCTTATCTGCAGGGCTGAAAAGGGATTTTCTGGCTCGAGGTTAGATTTGGGAGGAAAGTGTATTCAGAATGACATGGGGACAAAATTTTCTCCATCCCCGCGGGAACTCATTTTCCCGTCCCATGAGTTCTTTTCCTTTGCCTGTCCCATCCCTGCAAGCTCCGTCCTCATCTGCACAAGCCTCAGACACTTTCAAGTCCTAAGTAGCAACATTCTAGAGCTCAGATTGTGATGTCATAATGCCTCATTCCACCAATGCCTAAGCTCCATCCTCATCTGCACAAGCCTCAAACCCTTTAAGATCCTAAGTAGCAACATTCTAGAGCTCAGATTGTGATGTCATAATGCCTCATTCCACCAATGCCTAAGCTCCATCCTCATCTGCACAAGCCTCAAACCCTTTAAGATCCTAAGTAGCAACATTCTAGAGCTCAGATTGTGATGTCATAATGCCTTATTCCACCAATGCCTAAGCTCCGTCCTCATCTGCACAAGCCTCAAACGCTTTCAAATCCTAAGTAGCAACATTCTAGAGCTCAGATTGTGATGTCATAATGCCTCATTCCACCAATGCCTAAGCTCCGTCCTCATCTGCACAAGCCTCAAACCCTTTAAGATCCTAAGTAGCAACATTCTAGAGCTCAGATTGTGATGTCATAATGCCTCATTCCACCAATGCCTAAGCTCCATCCTCATCTGCACAAGCCTCAAACGCTTTAAAATCCTAAGCAGCAACATTCTAGAGCTCAGATTGTGATGTCATAATGCCTCATTCCACCAATGCCTAAGCTCCGTCCTCATCTGCACAAGCCTCAAACCCTTTAAGATCCTAAGTAGCAACATTCTAGAGCTCAGATTGTGATGTCATAATGCCTCATTCCACCAATGCCTAAGCTCAGTCCTCATCTGCACAAGCCTCAAACGCTTTAAAATCCTAAGCAGCAACATTCTAGAGCTCAGATTGTGATGTCATAATGCCTCATTCCACCAATGCCTAAGCTCCGTCCTCATCTGCACAAGCCTCAAACCCTTTAAGATCCTAAGTAGCAACATTCTAGAGCTCAGATTGTGATGTCATAATGCCTCATTCCACCAATGCCTAAGCTCTGTCCTCATCTGCACAAGCCTCAAACGCTTTCAAATCCTAAGTAGAAACATTCTAGAGCTCAGATTGTGATGTCATAATGCCTCATTCCACCAATGCCTAAGCTCAGTCCTCATCTGCACAAGCCTCAGACATTTTAAAATCATAAGTGCTTGAGGTTTGTGCAGTTAAGACAGAGCTTACAGGAATGAGGTGGGAACAAGGACAGCGACAAAACTCAAGGGGACGGGAAATTGAGTTCCATTGGGGGCGGAGACATATATGTCCCCGTGTCATTCTCTAGTGTGCAGTTTCTCCTAACCAAACTATGGCACGTGAAGCAGATGTGGGTTTTAGCAGGTGTTTTTCCTAAGGCAAATACATGAAGAAAAATTAGATATATCGGTTTTGCTTTGCTGCACAAAGTTTAATTAGCTAAATACAGTCATGGTATTGGCCTTTCTAGCCCACCCTAATGTGTTGGGGATTATTTATTGAGAGCTATGTCCCTTTCATCAGGTCAGAGCAAAATACAGGCTCTTGCCTATAACTCATTTGTCGTCCTTGTTTTATGGGGCTCATAACCCTGCGTTGTGCTTTCTCTCTGTCCCCCAGGTTATGCTAGTTGGAGACTCGGGGGTTGGGAAGACCTGTTTGCTGGTCCGCTTTAAAGATGGGGCCTTTCTTGCTGGAAGTTTCATTTCAACAGTTGGAATCGACTTCAGGGTAAGTTAAATTTATAATTTAAAACTTTTTTCCCTTTTTGATTCCTTTGTCCACGAATATGATATTCTCCTATTTCTGGGCATATCTGTGTGGTGTGGAAACAGGTAGAGTTAGTGGCAGTAGCTTCATGGTGAATCTTCTGGACAGGCTTTTCCAAGCATTGCTTTGATAAGGTCTCACTTGCCTCCCCCCACCCTTGGGCCAGCGAGGTAAGTGCTCTGATTCTCATATAGGAATTCTATGAGCATCAAAGGATTTACCGTATCGGCTCGCACTAAAAACCTAATAAGAACAAAAGAATAGCCTTACTGGGTCAAACCAGTGGTCCATCAAACCCAGTAGCCCATCCAGGTCCCTAGTACCTGGCCAAAACCCAAGGAGTTGCAACATTCCAGAAGCTCAAAGAATAGCAAGATTCCGGAACCCCAAATATAGAAACATAGTAACATAGAAAGATGACGGCAGATAAGGGCTACAGCCCATCAAGTCTGCCCACACCATTGCCCACCCTCTTAAGTCTACTGACCCCCTAAAGTATAATTGTAATTATACTGTCACTCTACTGACCTGCTCATTCAAGTCTATACCCTAGTGACCCTATCCCTTGGCATGACCCTCGTAGGGATCCCACATAGGTATCCCATTTGTTCTTGAAGTCTGGGATGCTGCGTGCCTCGACCACCTGCACTGGAAGCTTGTTCCAATGCTCAATCACTCTCTCCGTGAAGAAGTACTTCCTGGCGTCTCCACAAAACTTCCCTCCCCTGAGTTTGAGCGGATGTCCTCTTGTGGTCGAGGGTCCCTTGAGAAGAAAGACTTCATCTTCCACCTCGACCCGTCCTGCAGAATCCCCAAAGAGTAGCAAGGTTCCGGAACCCCAAATAGAAGCAACATTCCATGCAGAATCTCCAAAGAATAGCAAGATTCCGGAACCCCAAATAGGAGCAACATTCCATGCAGAATCCCCAAAGAGTAGCAAGATTCCAGAACCCCAAATAGGAGCAACATTCCATGCAGAATCTCTAAAGAATAGCAACATTCCGGAATCCCTGGAGTATCAACATTCCATTATCTCAGAGTAAGCAAGATTCCGGAACCTCAAATAGGAGCAACATTCCAAGCAGAATCCCTAAAGAATAGCAAGATTCCGGAACCCCAAATAGGAGCAACATTCCATGCAGAATCCCCAAAGAGTAGCAACATTCCATGCGGAATCCCCAAAGAGTAGCAAGATTCCGGAATCCCCAGAATAGCAACATTCCATGCTACCAATCCAGGGCAAGCAGTGGCTTCCCCCATGTGTTTCTCAATAACAGACTATGGACTTTTCCTCTAGGAACTTGTCCAAACTTTTCTTAAAACCAGCTACGCTATCCTCTTACCACAACCTCTGGCAACGCGTTCCAGAGTAAAAAATATTTCCTCCTATTGGTTTTAAAAGTATCGCAGCTTGATAAAAGAGGCCCTTAACGATGTATTATTGAAGCGGACTTTCTCTTCGTCTGTGGCTAACAGGATATTTGGCAGCCAGATAGAGCCACTGAATATTCATGGTTAGCACTCAAGCCAGAACTGATTATTTGGGGGTACTATGGAGTTGGAGTTTGCACCCGTGAATTAAGTGCCGATTTTCAACTGCTTAAATAGGACTGTATTTTATAGGGTTCTGTCTTTGTGAGGTTAAGTGATGAATATGGCACTTAACTGCATATGGGTTAGCTGCGTGTGTCTGCATATTGATTGCCAATGCCTGGACATGACCTGGCATTGAATATTTGGGGATAAAAATGGAGGTGGCCAAAAAATGCTGGATATTTACCCCAGTGAGTCCTAAAAGCCAAACAAACTAAATAACTGTTAGTGCACATGTTGAGAATGACACGGGGACAGAATTTTTTTCCCTATCTCTGTGGTTAACCATGGGAACCCATCCCCAGGAGAGAGGGAAGAATCAGAGTCTGAATGGGCTCAGCCACTGACCCTAAAGCCTTGCATTGAAGAATGCTGGTGTAGAAGGACTGAGGTTGAAATGGACACTAAAGAAGGACACAGGATGGTTCCCAGCCACTGACCCTTAAGCCTTGCATTGAAGAATTCTGGTGTAGAAGGACTGAGGTTGAGATGGACACTAAAGAAGGACACAGGATGGTTCCCAGCCACTGACCTTCGAGCCCTGCATTGAAGAATGCTGGTGTAGAAGGACTGAGGTTAAGATGGACACTAAAGAAGGACACAGATGGTTTCCAGCCACTGACCCTCGAGCCCTGCATTGAAGAATGCTGGTGTAGAAGAACTGAGGTTGAGATGGACACTAAAGAAGGACACAGATGGTTTCCAGCCACTGACCCTCGAGCCCTGCATTGAAGAATGCTGGTGTAGAAGGACTGAGGTTGAGATGGACACTAAAGAAGGACACAGGATGGTTCCCAGCCACTGACCCTTAAGCCTTGCATTGAAGAATTCTGGTGTAGAAGGACTGAGGTTGAGATGGACACTAAAGAAGGACACAGGATGGTTCCCAGCCACTTACCTTCGAGCCCTGCATTGAAGAATGCTGGTGTAGAAGGACTGAGGTTGAGATGGACACTAAAGAAGGACACAGATGGTTTCCAGCCACTGACCCTCGAGCCCTGCATTGAAGAATGCTGGTGTAGAAGGACTGAGGTTGAGATGGACACTAAAGAAGGACACAGATGGTTTCCAGCCACTGACCCTCGAGCCCTGCATTGAAGAATGCTGGTGTAGAAGGACTGAGGTTGAGATGGACACTAAAGAAGGACACAGATCTTTTCCAGCCACTGACCCTCGAGCCCTGCATTGAAGAATGCTGGTGTAGAAGGACTGAGGTTGAGATGGACACTAAAGAAGGACACAGGATGGTTCCCAACCACTGACCCTTAAGCCTTGCATTGAAGAATTCTGGTGTAGAAGGACTGAGGTTGAGATGGACACTAAAGAAGGATACAGATGGTTTCCAGCCACTGACCCTCGAGCCCTGCATTGAAGAATGCTGGTGTAGAAGGACTGAGGTTGAGATGGACACTAAAGAAGGACACAGATGGTTTCCAGCCACTGACCCTCGAGCCCTGCATTGAAGAATGCTGGTGTAGAAGGACTGAGGTTGAGATGGACACTAAAGAAGGACACAGATGGTTTCCAGCCACTGACCCTCGAGCCCTGCATTGAAGAATGCTGGTGTAGAAGGACTGAGGTTGAGATGGACACTAAAGAAGGACACAGGATGGTTCCCAGCCACTGACCCTTAAGCCTTGCATTGAAGAATTCTGGTGTAGAAGGACTGAGGTTGAGATGGACACTAAAGAAGGACACAGATCTTTTCCAGCCACTGACCCTCGAGCCCTGCATTGAAGAATGCTGGTGTAGAAGGACTGAGGTTGAGATGGACACTAAAGAAGGACACAGGATGGTTCCCAGCCACTGACCCTTAAGCCTTGCATTGAAGAATTCTGGTGTAGAAGGACTGAGGTTGAGATGGACACTAAAGAAGGACACAGATCTTTTCCAGCCACTGACCCTCGAGCCCTGCATTGAAGAATGCTGGTGTAGAAGGACTGAGGTTGAGATGGACATTAAAGTAGGACACAGGATGGTTTCCAGCCACTGACCCTAAAGCCTTGCATTGAAGAATTCTGGTGTAGAAGGACTGAGGTTGAGATGGACACTAAAGAAGGACACAGGTGGTTTCTAGTCCCTGACCCTCAAGCCCTGCATTGAAGAATGCTGGTGTAGAAGGACTGAGGTTGAGATGGACATTAAAGGAGGACACAGGATGGTTTCCAGCCACTGACCCTAAAGCCTTGCATTGAAGAATGCTGGTGTAGAAGGACTGAGGTTGAGATGGACACTAAAGAAGGACACGGGTGGTTTCTAGCACCTGACCCTCAAGCCTTGCATTGAAGAATGCTGGTGTAGAAGGACTGAGGTTGAGATGGACACTAAAGGAGGACACAGGATGGTTTCCAGCCACTGACCCTCAAGCCTTGCATTGAAGAATGATGGTGTAGAAGGACTGAGGTTGAAATGGACACTAAAGGAGGACACAGGATGGTTTCCAGCCACTGACCCTCAAGCCTTGCATTGAAGAATGATGGTGTAGAAGGACTGAGGTTGAAATGGACACTAAAGGAGGACACAGGATTGTTTCCAGCCACTGACCCTCAAGCCTTGCATTGAAGAATGCTAGTGTAGAAGGACTGAGGTTGAGAGAGACACTAAAGAATGACAGTCATTGGTAACCAGAGCTGATACTGTGATGTCATAATGCTTCATTCCACCAATAAAAGCCAAACTCATCAGTGATGTCACAATGGGTTATTTATGCTATACTTGGCTCACATAAGAATCAGAGTCTGAATGGGCCCAGCCACTGACCCTTAAGCCTTGCTTTAAAGAATGCTGGTATAGAAGGACTCAGGTCGAGATGGACACTAAAGAATGACACGGGATGGTTTCCAGCCACTGACCCTCAAGCCTTGCAATGAAGAATGCTGGTGTACAGGGACTCAGGTCAAGATGGACACTAAAGAATGACACGGGATGGTTTCCAGCCACTGACCCTCAAGCCTTGCAATGAAGAATGCTGGTGTACAGGGACTCAGGTCAAGATGGACACTAAAGAATGACACGGGATGGTTTCCAGCCACTGATCCTCAAGCCTTGCAATGAAGAATGCTGGTGTACAGGGACTCAGGTCGAGATGGACACTAAAGAATGACACGGGATGGTTTCCAGCCACTGATCCTCAAGCCTTGCAATGAAGAATGCTGGTGTACAGGGACTCAGGTCGAGATGGACACTAAAGAATGACACGGGATGGTTTCCAGCCACTGACCCTCAAGCCTTGCAATGAAGAATGCTGGTGTACAGGGACTGAGGTTGAGATGGACACTAAAGAAGGACACAGGATGGTTTCCCGCTGTTATCCACAGGGATGGGGATGAGGACAAATTCTGTTCCCTCGTCATTGGAAGGGAAGACAATTTTCAATTCACCATTTACTGATGTAAAGGGTTTAATACACACAAGAGCTGGTGTTCACTTTATCTTGAATGAGGATGGGGGTCCAGGGTGCTGAAAGCTAACTGGGAGGTTGCAATAACTTCATCTATAAAATGGATATTCAGAAAGTTGCAACATGCGGTCAGAGGAGTTTACATAATCGAACTCATAAGAACATAAGCATCGCCTCTGCCGAGTCAGACCACAGGTCCATCGTGCCCAGCAGTCCGCACCCGCGGCGACCCCCCAGGTCCGTGACATGTAAGTGATCCTTTATTTAAGACATTTTGTCCTGTATAGTACCCCTCTAACTATACCCTCTATCCCCTTTTCCTATAGGCTAAGGCTCTTTACACCTGCATTGTGAGGTCATAGAAACATGATGGCAGTTAAAGGCTAAATGGCCCATCCCCAGCATCCACTCTCTCCTCCTCTCCCTATTGGCTAAGGCTCTTAACATTTGCATCTCCTCTTCCTATTGGCTGACTCTTTACACCTGCATTGTGAGGTCATAGATCTTTATGGTTATAGAAACCTGATGGCAGATAAAGGCCATATGGCCCATCTGCAGCATCCACTATCTCTTTGTCTCCCTATTGGCTAAGGCTCTTAACATTTGCATCTCCTTTTCCTATAGGCTAAGGCTCTTTACACCTGCATTGTGAGGCCATAGAAACCTGATGGCAGACAAAGGCCAAATGGCCCATCCGCAGCATCCACTATCTCCTCTCCCTATTGGTTAAGGCTCTTAACACCTGCATTGTGATGTCATAGAAATTTATTGTTATAGAAACATTGTAACATGATGGCAGATAAAGGCCAAATGGCCAATTCACAGCATCCACTCTCTCTTTCTCTCCCTATTGGCTAATGCTTTTAACATTTGCATCTCCTCTTTCTATAGACTAAGGCGCCTAACATCTGCATTGTGAGGTAATAGAGCTTTATGTTTATAGAAGACTTGCTCCTTCATAGATGGCCAAGAATCTTAACAACGCCTCAGATCACATAGCTTGTGAGCAATAGGGATCACTACATCCCCCTTTATGATCTGAACAGATGCCATCTACCTATGTTATATGTGGTGATTTTGGTGTAGGATGGGCTGGGGGGGCATGAATGGGACCTCCACTAACTTGGAACATGAAGATGTTACTGGCCAGACTTTATGATACATATCCTGCAAACAGGATGATTGGATAGGCTGGAGTGAGCTTGGTCAGCAACTTCAGCATTTGGAATCTAGGACAAAACCAGGTGGACTTTAGTCTATGACCCAGAAATATCAAAGAAGGGACATGTTAATTAATCATGTAGTTTTAATGAGAATAACTAATGGGCAGAGTGGATGGAGCATTCAGGTCTTCATCTGCAAATGTTAGTACTTTAAATCTGATATGGATGTTGTTTAAAAATACTATCTTGGAAGCCCAGACCAGATATATTCCATATACTAGCAAAGGTGAAAAAAAAGAGAGCAAATGATAGCCAGCATGGTTAAAAGCTGAAAAATGAGGCTATTAGAACGAAAAGAATATCCTTCAAAGAATGGAATAAGGATCTGAATAAAGTCAATAAGAAGCTGCATAAGCACTGGCAAGTTAAATGCAAAGCATTAATAAAGAAAGCTAAAAGAGAATATGAAGAGAAACTTGCCACAGAGGCAAAAACCCATAGTAACAACGTTTTCAGATACATCAGAAGCAAAAAGCCTGTGAGGGAAGACATGGGGATCATTAGATCTTCAAGGACCTAAAGGGGCACTAAGGGGAGGACAAGGCCAGTGAATTCTTTGCTTTGGTCTTTACAGAAAAAGATATAAGAAATCTACCTAAACCAGAAATGTTTTTCAAGGGTGATAAGAACATAAGAATTGCCGCTGCTGGGTCAGACCAGTGGTCAAAGACCAGCACCCTAACCGAGACTAGCCCTAACAGCGCACGTTTTTGTTCAGCAGGAACTTGTCTAACTTTGTCTTGAATCCCTGGAGGGTGTTTTCCCCTATAACAGACTCTGGAAGAGCGTTCCAGCTTTCTACCACTCTCTGGGTGAAGAAGAACTTCCTTATGTTTGTACGGAACTTATCCCCTTCCAACTTTAGAGAGTGCCCTCTCGTTCTCCCTACCTTGGAGAGGGTGAACAACTTGTCCTTATCTATTAAGTCTATTCCCTTCAGTACCTTGAATGTTTCGATCATGTCCCCTCTCAATCTCTTCTGTTCGAGGGAGCTCTAAGAGGCCCAGTTTCTCTAATCTTTCGCTGTACAGCAGCTCCTCCAACCTCTTAACCATCTTAGTTGCTCTTCTCTGGACCCTTTCGAGTAGTACCCTGTCCTTCTTCATGTACGGCGACCAGTGCTGGATGCAGTACTCCAGGTGAGGGTGCACCATGGACCTGTACAGCGGCATGATAACCTTCTCCGATCTGTTCGTGATCCCCCTTCTTTATCATTCCTAGCATTCTGTTTGCCCTTTTTGCTGCCGCTGCACATTGTGTGGATAGCTTCATCGACTTGTCGATCAGAATTCCCAAGTCCCTTTCCTGGGAGGTCTCTCCAAGTACCGCCCCGGACATCCTGTATTCGTGCATGAGATTTTTGTTACCGACATGCATCACTTTACACTTATCCACGTTGAATCTCATCTGCCATGTCGATGCCCATTCCTCGAGCCTGATTATGCCACGTTGCAGTTCTTCGCAATCCCCTTGCGTCTTCACTACTCTGAATAACTTCATATCGTCCACAAATTTAATCACCTCGCTTGTCGTACCTATGGCCAGATCATTTATAAAGATGTTAAAGAGCACGGGTCCAAGCACCAAGCCCTGCGGCACCCCACTGGTGATGCTCTTCCAGTCCAAGTATTGTCCATTTACCCCCCACTCTCTGTTTCCTATGCTCCAGACAGTTTTTAATCCACGTGAGTATTTTACCCTCAATTCCATGGCTCACAATTTTCCGAAGTAGTTGTTCATGAAAATTGCGAGCCGTGGAATCGAGGGTGAAATACTCACGTGAATTATAAACTGGCTGGAGTGAAAGAACTGAAAGAAATCTTGGTGAATTTGTTAAAAAGTGATAAATCATCTGAACCAGATGGTATATACCCCAGGATACTGAAAGAACTCAGACATGCAATTGCTGATCTGTAACCTGTTGTTAAAACTATCCATAGTACCTGAAGATTAGAGGGTGTCCAATGTAACAAGTGATCTTGGAAATTACAGACTGTTTAGCTTGATTTCTGTGCCAGCTAAGAAAGTGGAAACTATTATAAAGAAAAAAATGATAGAATACAAAGACAAACATGGTTTAATGGGACAGAGTCAGCAGGGGTTCAGCCAAGGGAAGTCTTGCCTCACCAATTTGCTTCATTTCTTTGAAGGTGTGAATAAATGTGGAGAAAGGTGAGCTGGTTGATGTGTATCTAGATTTTTAGAAAGCGTTTGACAAAATTCCTCATGAGTCTCCTGAGAAAATTAGTCATGGGATACGAAGTAATGTTCTGTTGTGGATTAGGAATTTAGTTATTGGACAGAAAACAGAGAGTAGTGCTAAATAACAATTTTTTCAATGGAGGAGGGTGAATAGTGGAGTGCCACAGGGATCTGTACTGGGACTGGTGCTATTTAACATATTTATGAATGATCTGGAAATAGGAATTATAAATAAAGTGATTAAATTTGTAGATGACACAGAACTAATTAAAGACTGTGAAAAATTGCTTCTTTGACTGGGTGACGGGAAAGCTGGATGTTGGGGAGTCCCTGGACATCGTATACCTAGACTTCAGTAAAGCATTTGATAGCGTACCACACCGCAGGTTGTTGAGCAAGATGAGTTCTATAGGATTGGGTGACACATTGACGAAATGGGTTGGGAACTGGCTTGGAGGTAGGCTTCAGAGGGTAGTAGTGAACGGCACCCCCTCCGAAATGACGGAGGTGATCATTGGAGTGCCGTAGGGCTCGGTCTTGGACCCGATCCTATTCAACATCTTTAGAAGAGACCTGGCAGAAGGGCTCCAAGGTAAAATAGCATTATTCGCCAATGATGGCAAACTAAGCAATGTAGTGGGCAAAAGCACAACAGACAAAAATTCAATGCCCGACAACAAGATGCACAACCTATTCCTACTGGAGTGCTGGTCTAGGACCTGGCAACTCAGCTTCAATGCCAAAAAATGCAAAGTCATGCACCTGGGCAGCCAAAATCCATGCAAGACTTACACCCTTAATGGCGAGATCCTAACAAGAACTGTAGCAGAACGAGACTTAGGGGTAATCATCAGTGAGGACATGAAGTCTGCCAATCAAGTGGAGCAAGCTTCATTCAAGGCAAGACAAATCATAGGTTGCATACGCAGGAGTTTTGTCAGCCGTAAGCCTGAAGTCATTATGCCATTGTATAGATCCATCTAGTGGTCATATAATGAAATGCAGCATATTATTGGCTTTAACTTAAGCTGTTTTATATTTCATCAGAAAGTACATATTGAGTTACACCTGTGAACTTGCTTTATTTATATGGATGCTAAATATTTCCCATATAATGCATGCTGGGAAAGCTTTATTTATTTATTTTTTTTTACCTTTGTGCTAGATGTCCTCAACTATTTGTTTTGCTAGTAAGGTTGTAATATATTCTGAATACATAATAGCCTCAGTGAATGAAAAGCAAAGAACTGCATTGAAATGGCCCTTTATAAACTGAGGACTTAATGCATTCAGATAAAGCCTCTGTATACCATAATGCAAAGTGGCCTTGGAGCCCACATTAACAAAGAACCGTATGTGATGAGGAGCACATACACAGGAAACTTAACAGCTACAAATCTTTGTGTGGTGTGATGTGATAACAGGAACTTGGTGGTCACGACGTGGAAGATTAGCTTCACAAAGGGATAATAGCCCTGAAGAAACCCTCGGGGAGAAACATGTCGGCTTTTGTATCCCTTAGAACCTGACCACTTTAAGCTAAGTATTATAAAAATTACTATCACAAAATATATTTATTATAAATTATTTCTTAACTTGAAAGACATTGCTATATTCAATATTAAAAAATATTATAAACCAACATAAGAGACCCGGTGAAGATTAAATGCATAAAGCCAGATACTATGAAATACACTTGAGCATCTCGGTGGCATTTCTGAGGGTCTGGGTGACTAAAAATATTGTGAGGGGGGTCAGGAAGTAGTCAGAGTACTAGATCGCATACTCTCTCATCATTATTTAGATACTCTGTTCACACAATTTAATATAATAAGTTGGCATAGCCTGCGTTAAACCAGTTTACTTTTATAGAAACACACAATTTGTGCTCGTTATATAAAACTATGCTCATCTTTCAGTTTTTCTAATTTAACATTTCTAAAGTAAGACTTCTTTCGTCTTCTGTTGACCTTGTGGAGTCTGACATTTGCTGAAATCTGTGATTACCATGAGCCCTGGGCGGTGGGACTGTTTGCCTTTGATCAATCAGGATCCACTCTCCTCCACCCAGGACTCACTTGCGAGCAGAAGGTACAGCAGGTGCTATCGGCTATAATTTAGGTGTAACCAAAAGTAAAGAAGTGACTAATGCAATCACAATTGGTCTATTAATGCCCTGGAAGCCCCACTTTACTCCTTATGCTTCCAGTGTTTTCTTAGAATTAGGACAGTGTTGGATGTGCCAGTCTTCACATGTTCAGGTTGGGGGTCTTGGGATCTTCTGAGCTGTTTGGGAGACTTGGGGGATTGGAAGAAAAGAAGGAAGAGTGGGGAGCAGTTAGGGTGTGAATAGAGGGATGGCCTGCTAAGGAATGCTATGCTTGCATCAATGGGGAGGGGCCTAGTGGTAGAGGTATGACCTTGGCACCCTGAGGTTGTGGCTTCAAGCCTAGCACTGCTCCTTGTGACCTTGGGCAAGTCTCCTAATCCTCCATTACCCCAGGTATTATAATTAGATTGTGAACTTGCCGGGACAGACAGGGAAAATGGTTGAATACCTGAATGTAAAACCACTTAGACAATCTTCATTGAAAGGTGGTATATTTATTTATTTATTCATTCAATTTTCTATACCAATCTCCCAAGGGAGCTCAGAACGGTATAAAAATAACAAATATATATATATATAGGATGCCCCTGACTTCTGGCGTTGGAGAAATCAACTTCACCAATTAGGTTGCTGGGAGGTCAGAGAAGCACGGGGAACTAAGAAGAGAAGGGATGCATATTCGTTGGTATGGCAACCTTATATAAATCACTTATATTCCAGGGGCTGTAGCTTATTATTAAATGAGTTGGCGTAAACCTTAAGAGCGTTTGTTTCTCATAGGGCTGGGGGGAATAAGGGGGAGTTTGGAGGGGGGGGGGATTTGTTAGGCTGTTAATGACAGTGAAATGGGCATTTACAATAGTTGCAATTTTGTATTTCCTCCTTGTCATTTTGAGCAGCTTTCTTGAGTCCTATGACGTTGTGCTCCTTACGATGCGTTTTACTAGATCCAGGAGTAACACTGGCATCTGCATGGCCAAATTGTCTGGCATATTATAAGTGTGGAATCAAATGGTACTTGGATCTGTCTGCAGGGACTCACGTAGCCTCTTCTGTCTGGAAGGCTGTACAAAGGACCTGGGAGACTTCTTCTCAGTATTAGTGGCTATTTAGATCATATTGGAAGGTTAGAATCAAATTAGCAGCTGGGAGGGCCCTCTGTATGTCCTCCAGGAAATCTACACTCGCTCCGTGACAGTGTAACTGTCCTCCACAACATAATGTAACTGCCTCCCCTCTTGCAACAATGAAATCTTCCTCTTCATTGTGATATAACTATTTCCCCTTAATGCTGTATGGACCTCTTATCTTGTAAATTGCCTTGAACCTGTACTGGATAAGTGCGATTATGAAACCCTGATTAGATTAGATCAGATTTTCACATAGCTGGGTTTGTTTGACCTGGTACACAGCAGACTTAGGAGGCCAAAATGTTGCTGTCAGAACCTTGTATTTAGGAATGGAAAGGAAAGGGGTGCTACAGGGAACTTGGTGTGCAAAAGAGCCAGACGGCTGTTCTGAAAATCTTTGAAGGAATCACACTGAGACTCCCATCGGGGAGGTATCAAGGGAGACAAATTAACTGGGAAAACTGGAAAGGCTGGGTGGTCTTTCCGCCATCTGGTTCTATATGTCGCTATCGAGTCGTCTAGTCAACAAAAGCTTCATTTACATATGATCCACGGTCTTTGTGTGACAACCCCAGCCAAGGATTGTCATTGTGTAGAAATGACCTTGATAATGACCTTAAACCTGACCAAATCAACTGTGAACTAAGATCCAAATTGTAGGCAATGAGAGTTCAGGGTCACAAGGCACATGTTGAGAAGATCAGAGTCAAGGTGAACATACAATGTAGCACCCTCTCAAAACTATTCAACCCTTAATGGGAAGGGAAAATATACCCTCATTTTCATCAAGTCCAGTGGCCAGATGAGCAGGACCTACGGCACTGGTTGTCTAAGCACAAATTTGCTACCATCTGATTCAGACCAAAAATGAGTTTTTGTCACCACCATCGAACCTTTCAACTCCTCTTTGGAGAGGAAACGGTCGCAGTTAGGGAGGACCACATCTGAGAAACAGCAGCAGCTGATCAGGTGAATCTACCAGGTCAGAAGAATGGTGGGCAGAAGCAGTGCAAGGGTGTTAAGCTCCCCAGGCAAACTTTTCAGAAACTAACTTTCAGCTCCCAGCCCCCACCCCTTAAGATTCTGTAGATTGCACTCAACAATCATGATCACTTCAACACTTTCCATGGCCCCCACCCTCAACGATGCCTCCAAGACTGATCCTGTAAAATCACAACTGGACCTAATGCTTTATATCAATTGCCCTGAAAGTCCATAGACCTGGGCAAATGAGTTGTTTGCAAATTACCCACCTATACTGCTGGTTTTGTAGAATTTATATAAGAATATCCCTACTGGGTCAGAGCATTGGTCCATCTAGACCAATATTCTGTTTTCACAGTGGGCAATACAGGTCAAAAGTACCTGACAGAAATCCAGATGATAGCAACATTCCAGAATCTCAAAGAGTAAGCAAGATTCTGGAACCTCCAAAGAGTAGCAACAATCCAGAATCTCAAAGAGTAAGCAAGATTCCGGAACCCCCAAATAGTAGCAACAATCCAGAATCTCAAAGAATAAGCAAGATTCCGGAACCCCCAAATAGTAGCAACAATCCAGAATCTCAAAGAGTAAGCAAGATTCCGGAACCCCCAAATAGTAGCAACAATCCAGAATCTCAAAGAATAAGCAAGATTCCAGAACCCCCACATAGTAGCAACAATCCAGAATCTCAAAGAATAAGCAAGATTCCGGAACCCCCACATAGTAGCAACAATCCAGAATCTCAAAGAGTAAGCAAGATTCCGGAACCCCCACATAGTAGCAACAATCCAGAATCTCAAAGAATAAGCAAGATTCCGGAACCCCCACATAGTAGCAACAATCCAGAATCTCAAAGAATAAGCAAGATTCCGGAACCCCCATAAGAATAGCCATACTTGGTCAGACCAATGGTCCATCTAGCCCAGTTTCCTCTATCCAAAGTGGCCCATCTAGGTCACAAGTATTTGACAAGAACTCAAAAAGGAGCAACATTCCTTGCTGTCAAAATCTGTTTTTTACTTTTACTTTATTACATGATATACCCCTTTACTACCCCCTGAAAGCTGCTATTCTAGGCAAGGGCCTCGTCTACCTAGTGGTTATTCTGCCCATGATCATGGAGAACCTGATGGTTCTAATTTATTTGTGATTCCTCAAATGCCAATACCCTCAGGCTGAAAGATACTGGAGAAAAATCAATTCTTCTGTTGATCAGGCTCTTTGAATTGAGAGACATCATTGCTATAATTGCTTCATAAAGAAGACTAAGTGTCAGTGTTTTTCCACTAAAGTACTTAAATCCGTGAGTCCCACTAGGGAATTTTATTCCCTCTTTCGCTCACTTTACAGCATACTTTACAGCAATTCTTGTAAATTCCCCATCCCTGGAGGCTCCACAGACAGATTCACATCCTTCTCCTTCCACTGATGGGGCCGTCTAAAAAAATACTTATCTCTTTTTCACTTTCTACCCTCCAACGTGGCTACACAAACCGCAGTATGGCTATTCTTATCTTAAATTAGGTTCTCCCTTGCCTATATCCGCTGTGGGCTGTGAAATGGACGCAGATTAGGTAGCTAGGCATGCTGAATTTTGGCCTAGCTCTCATCTTTGCCCCTTGTCCTCTCTCGCATACCTCTCTCTTTCCCTCTGGGTCTTGTCTCCCTCTCTTGTTTCCTCTGTATTAGCTGTAAAGGCTCAATGTAGATATAGACTAGAGAGTTGTACGAGGACAGAAATCCCACCCATCCCCACCAGGATCCTCTCTGTCCCCACCCGTCCCCGTCAGGATCCTCTCCGTCCCCACCCATCCCCGCAAGGAATTACCTCCATCCCTGCCCGTCCCCATAAAAAGCAGCAATTACTTCTGACAGAATCATCAATTCCAGTTTCTTTTGCTGTTTTCCTTGTGGAATCTCTTTGGTGGAACCCTTTTTTTGTTTTCTGTTCAGGTAATTAACTTATAAACCCCCTCTTTTACTAAGGCTGACGTGTCCATTATATTATATGGATGAACCCTGCTTCCAAAGCCTTCCATCCCCATGGGAGTCCCGTTGGCTAGAGGGGGTCCCCATGGGAGTCCCTTGGGCCAGAGGGGGGTCCCCGTGGGAGTCCCTTGGGCCAGAGGGGAGTCCCCGTGGGAGTCCCGTGGGTTAGGAGGGATTCCTTCGAGACCCCCGCGGGACCCGCAGGATTCCGCGATCCCCGTTCCCGTGCAGACCTCTAGTATAGACAACAAAGGTGCTTGCCTAGGGCATCAAATCCTGAAGGTGCACAAGAGCTAAAGCTTGGGACCTCCACTTTCTAACCCAGAGGCTCCTTTCCCCCTAGTCCTGTTGCAGAAACAGGACATTGGACTAGACGGACACTTGGTCTTGCCCAGTGTGACTATTCTATAATCTTAAATCCAATCCTCTTGGCTACTATCTGGTCTCTCATATATTGACTCTTTCAACTCCCGCCTGGTTTCTCCTTGTATTGACTGAGTGGCTGAGCTCTCTCTCTCCATCTCTCTCTCTCCTCATCGCTCTCACTCTCTGTCCTCATCGTTCTCGCTGTCTCTCTCGCTCTCTCATCTCTTCCCCATGTAGTGACTGCATGTCCTTGGTAGGCTGTCTCTTTCTTTCGAACCCCATCTCTCTTCCCCCTGTATATGGTGAATGCATCTGGTCTCTGAGGTTTGTATGTCTGTATTATAAGGATTTGTGACTCACCCCATTACCAGAATACTCGGAGAGATATGGAGAATAATTAACCAGTATAAAATGCAAATATCAATAAAGTAAAATTAAATCAAAGCTGCATCCACAGTACAGGACAGAATTAAGCCATCAGAGGACATGAAAAAGGTCAACTATTGGGGTGAGTCACAGAGCACCTCACTCGTCCAATGTCAATTAGCCAAAGCAGAGTAACTAAGTCCTAAAATAAGGATCTGAGATAATGTGAGGTACCTATTGGCCGTGTTCATAGTCATGTCACGCAGATGTAGGGGGAGGAAATGCTCTCGTTGAGCTGCTTCTTCATCTGTATGGCCCATTAATCACATTCAGCCTTCTAAAGCCTTTCATTTAGCTTAGTGAAGTCTGACAGAAATCCTTATTCTGTGCTTTGGAGTTTGTCTTATAATCGCCTAAGTGTTTTTCTGCTTTTTGATATGTTTCTACTCTGTCTCTGCTCAAGTTTTTTTTTCTCTGGAGATAGAACCGCGGTTGCTGTGGTAATCCACTTGGCTGGGTGGAAATAAGGGTCAGGAGATGCCTTTTCACTGGAGGACTTTAATGCATCTTTGACAAGCTTTTCAGAGTTATCCTCTTGTCATCAGGTCGGTGCTGAAACAAAGCAGTTATACTGGGCTGCTCTAGGCTTTAGGTTGTCTGCGTAGGGAAGTGTCACTCAGTAAAGGGGAGGATAGATACAGGTGACAAGGTGGCAAGAATTTACTCAGAACTGCAAGGAAAAGGAAGGGCCCGACATTCAGTGCTACTTAACTGGATAGGACATGGGGAGGTCCTTCCCCCCCCCCCCCCACACACACACTTTGTGTTCAAGCCCCCTCCAAACCTGCAACACCTTTTAAATGGCTGGCATGGTCAAAGAAATTGCTGCTGAGCTGCTTCCCTCCTCCAGGAAACAGGAAGTCACCGACTCCAGGACTCCCTGAGAATGCGCAGTTCTTGTGAGACCTGAGCGTGCTCAAGAAGTCCCTGCGAGTACTCCAAGAAATTAAATTCAGCGTGTAACGTAACACTGGAGGGAAAATTTAAACCAGAAATGCAAAAACATCTACCATGCCTATTTCCCACTGCAGTTAATAAATTCAAAATACAACATTTTTTTCCCCACCTTTGTTTAGACATTTTATTTTTCCTTCATGTTGGTCCCAGTTTCTGCTTTCTTTCCAGTAGCTGCTGTCCATTTATCTTTTCTCCTCACTAGCCCTGTAGCTCTTTTTTTCTCTCTCTTATTCCATCTCTGTCTCTCCCTCCCCTCCACTCCCGGCTGCCTAATGAATTCTCTGTATTAATCCTTCCTTTCCATGGACCTCTCTATACCCCACTCTCATCCCTGTGCTCCAGTGTTTCTTTCTCCCTTCAGTACCTACATCCCCTGTGGTCCAGCATCTCCCCCTCTCTTGCCACCCACATCCCCATCTAGCACATGTCTTATAGAGGTCACCAGCAAAGCAGTGATTCACTCATGCCCAGTGAACTCCGGAGCCCTGCCTCTGGTGCATTCCAGGTTGCATTCTAAGGAGCGAAGATGCATAAGAGGAAGGGTTTTGGGGGTTTGCCAGGCAGCAGCCTATAAAGTGCCTCTGAACTCTGTACCTTCTGTTTCCGACTGGGGGTAACATGGTGCAAACTTGTGCATTGCTTTCTTTTGCCCCGCCTTAGCCACTCCCCCGGTGCTGCCTTTTTCACTTTGTTCAAAATGCACCTGTCCAAGAATATTTTAGGGCACAGTTTTCATTCAAGGGTTAAATTCCTTTGTAAATCACCTTCCTCACATAAGCCCCCAGTAAGACTTGGAACTTGGTTCCCCGGAGCTTTGTCACCAAAATCTCTCCTGGTGGCAAAAATCCCAGCTGTCCAGTCACAGCCTAGAATGGCGTGAGCTCCTCACCTGTCTCTGCCTAGGGTCCTATACACGCACAAGCCTTCAACCTCCTTGAACACCAGTCAATCAAAGTCCACGGCTTGCAACATGCTGAGCAGTACCTGGAGATAAAGTTAATGAAAATAAAATGTTTGTGGCTCGACTACAAGAGGACATCCGCTCAAGCTCAGGGGAGGGAAGTTTCGTGGAGACACCAGGAAATACTTCTTCACGGAGAGAGTGATTGAGCATTGGAACGAGCTTCCAGTGCAGGTGGTCGAGGCACGCAGCATCCCAGACTTCAAGAACAAATGGGATACCTATGTGGGATCCCTACGAGGTCATGCCAAGGGATAGGGTCACTAGGACTGAATGAGCGGGTCAGTAGAGTGACAGTATAATTACAATTATTCTTTAGGGGGTCAGTAGATTTAAGAGGGTGGGTAAATAGTGTGGGCAGACTTGATGGGCTATGGCCCTTATCTGCCGTCATCTTTCTATGTTTCTATGTTTCTAGATTGAGCTGTGAATGGAGATTCTCCTTGGCTTTAATCTCCCTTTGCATTGTCAAACAGCACTTAAAGGTGTTTGTTGACTTCCTCCTCAGCGGCTCCACTTTGCAATGTTGATTGATTTTTTTAAAATCTCAGCTGGAGATGATGAATTGAATGAGTCGGGGACAAGGTTCCAGGAACCCCAGATTTCTCTCTGGAGAGGAAAGAATCTAACCCTGGCCTTAGGCCTAGGTTGTTTGACGCAGACCTGGAACAGTCTCCAGCGCAGTTTGTCTTTGCTCCTTTCTCCTCAAGTACAAATAGCCAAATTATTGCAAGGATCATAAATATGAAATACTTGGTTACTATAGCATTGACCTATTTTCCGTACCTTAACGTTTGAGGCTTCCCAAGAATAGATCACCAGAACAGATGTGCCGTGAAACGCCAAAAGGGGCAGATCATGGTGGGCTTTACTCTCTCTACCTCTCAGCTGGATTCCGGTTGTGCATTTCCTGTTTTAGGGGTTCTTTTACTAAGCTGGTACTATGTGTTTACTGCAGTTTGAAAGAACTTAACTGTGGGACGCACAGAGGTGAACCGCAGAACCTTTGCACTCTGTACAAGCACACCACGTGCTAAAAAAATCTTTTTTTTTTCATGGCGGTGGAGAGGGGTTGCTTCTGTGCTAACTGGTTAGCATGTGAGCCCTTAATTACCTTAATTAAGAACAACTATACTGGGTCAGACCAATGGTCCATCTAGCCTAGAATCCTGTTTTCACGGTGGCCAATCCAAGTCCCAAGGAGTAACAGCATTCCAGAATCTCAAAGGGTAGACCAAGTTTCCAAGTTTTATTTAAAATTTTCTATCCCGCCCTAGGGAAATCCTTCAAGGCGGCTTACAATGTAAAACATATTTAAAATACACAATATACAAAATAACCACACATAATAGACAAGATTCTAGAACCCCAAAGAATAGCAACATTGAAGAATTTCAAAGAGTAGGCAAGATCCTAGAACCCCAAATAGTAGCAACGTTCCAGAATCTCAGAGTAAGCAAGATTCTGGAACCCCAAATAGTAGCAACATTCCAGAACCCCAAATAGAAGCAGCATTGCATGCTACCAATCTCAGGACAAGCAGGTGCTTCTCCCATGTATGTCTCCATAATAGACTATGGACTTCCCCCAGGAACTTGTTAACATCTTTTTTAAACCCAGCTACGTTAACCTCTGTTACCACAACCTCTGGCAAATGAGTTCCAGAGCTTACTGCAAACAGTCTCTTAAGCATCTCATTTATGGAATTTGCTGCTGTTGGCAATCCAAAATAAAAGTGAGGTTGTAGTGTTGTAGAATCAATATTAGTATTAATTTTTAATGTTTAATACCCAGGTCAAGTATACGTAAGCTTGAAATCTTTTGGTTGCCTTGAGAGCTCTCTTGTATCACACTTTGGCCCCTTACGTGAAAAGGCTGGTGACCACTGTCCCTGCTAGAGACGAAGATCGTTTTTGTTGCATTGAAGTCAGAATGTGACTGGCTGCTATGATACGTACAGTATCTTGGCTTCATCTGAACGAACACATTTCAGTACATGCCCTTCATTTCAAGAACGACTCAGTCCAGCCTCGGTGCTTAGCTTTCAAGGTCTCCCTGCTCAAACGCTCACTGGTAGCTGCTCTTGATGTTTGAATGGCCCAGCACCGCATGAAGATGTACAGGAGAGGCAGAGAAGAGATGTGCCTTTGCATGAACTCTTGTGTGTTTGTATTCTGATTTTTGGAGGGGAGGTCATTCTTTCTCTTCTGGACCCCAGCATGTCTACAGCAGCCCTGGCACTTGCTGTAATAGGTGAGGAACTCCCTTCTACCAAACTCTGCAGTCATTGGCTATGCCCCTGAGGCACCTACGAGTTCGTACAGCACTCTCGTGCAAAAACTGAGCATTACATTAGTGATTTCTATTCCGCCAATACCTTGCGGTTCAAGGCGAATTACAAAAGAAGTTTTCTGGCCATTTCCAGAGGAATAGAAGAGTAGAGAGATTTTCTACAGAGAATTGGGATGAGTCTTACAGAGTTAGTTTGTGCTAATGCTGCAGCCAATTGCCAGACTTTGGAGGAGGTCTTTAGATGGAGGGGCTTGGGGATACCCACCAGCTTACGTAGTTGTATTATTGAGTGGGGGTGCCAAGGGAAGGGAGAGAGAGGAGAGAGAAAATTTTGCTTACCCATTTTGAGCTCAGGCTGGCCTACAATTGGTGTCTGGGGGAATCTCAGAGCTGCAGCTGAGCATAGAGGGTATGAATGGGGGGCTCATGGCTATATTTGGCTGGAAGGGGTGAATAGGGGGCTTATGGCACAGCTGATAGAGGGGGTCATTTGATACTGCAGCTTTTTCTTTAAAGAGTTTTCACCAATTTAAAATGCTTCGGCGGTGAAATGATTGGACAAAAGACAAAAGATAAATCAGAGAAGAGAACAGGACACTCTTCCTGAAGCTTTACAGATGAAAAAAAGTCATTACCAGCAGCCCAGAATAAATCAACTCCTGGTACAGATAATCCTTTCAGCTGAGAAGAGGGGACACCTCGATGTCCTACAGACAGACTGAGCAGATGCTGTACCAGCCAAAAGGCAGGAACGTGAGCATCAGAAACTGGATCTTAGATTGTGGACACTGTCCCCGGTGTGGCTTTTCATCCTGTGATTTCTCCAGCTATGTCTCTTTATGATGGGCTGGGAGCTGAGGAACCCCCTGACCCAGTCTCTCTATCACGAGAGAAAAATGTACCAAGTAGAGCAGCCTGTTGTTTCCCCGAATTGGTTTTATGGAAGGGATTTGGGGTTTAGTCTATGTGTTTTGCAGTTGTAGTCATACGTTGGGATGTTTTCCAGTCCCCTGAGAGCTTGCAATCTTAGTTTGTACCCTGAGGCAATAAGGGATGATGTGACTTCCACAATATCAAAAGGAGCCACAGTGGGATTCGAACCTTGGTTTTTCTGGATCTCAGACTAGACTAGCTCCATCTCCATCCCATCCCTGTGAGCTCCCTCCCACTCTGTGCCCTGTCCCTGCAATCTCTATCCTCATCGTCACAAGCCTCAAACACTTTAAAATCAAAAGTGTACAAGGCTTGTGCAAATGAGGACAGGGATGGAGATAGATCCTGCAGGGTTGGGGAATTTGTCCCCATGTCATTCATTCCACTGCTCTTCCATTCACTTTGGGGAGCAGGGGAGGGGAGCCCTTCCCTTCCCTGGTTTTAGGTAAAAGGCATGAGCTGAGGTGGAAGGAACAGGAGGCTTGAGTTCACTTGTCTTGTCCAACAAAGAGAGAATTACTTAGGGGGCCTCTCAGTCCAAAAACTACATCTACTGACTGATTTCAGGGAGATTTGGGGTACCCATCAAGGAGCAAGAAAGCCACTGCTGAAGGCATTCATTCTCACCGAGGAAAAGGCCCCAGGAGGAAAGAATAGGGTACGGCCGAGGAAAGGTGTGAAAGCTGAGTTACGAGCATGAACAAGCCAAGGATCCTGGGTCCAGAGAGGAATTGTCAGGAGCAGGAGGTTCCAAATACAAAATCTGGGGTGACACTCAAAATCCAAAGAGGCACACTGGGACCCAGCAAGGGATGACCCATACAATAAAATGAATAATGAAAAATACCTGTATTTTATTTATTGGAAGTTATTAACTCTCCCTTTATGAAAAGATTCACCCAAGGTGGTGTAATAGAATTCTTTTAACACTACAATTAATAAAATGATCAAATACAGCCCTGAGTGCAATCACTGAAGTATACTTGGAAATTGAATCCTAGAAACGAGAGGAGCTTGATACGGTAACAAAATGTACGCAGCTAACAACACTGTAGAACAGGGGTGTCAAAGTCCCTCCTCGAGGGCCGCAATCCAATTGGGTTTTCAGGATTTCCCCAATGACTATGCAAGAGATCTATTAGCATACAATGAAAGTAGTGCATGCAAATAGATCTCATGCATATTCATTGGGGAAATCCTGAAAACTCAACTGGACTTTGACACCCCTGCTGTAGAACAATCGTGTAATAAAAACAAAACAAAATTCTTGCGAATGATGGCTACCATAATAGGTAGCACGGAAAACAATAGAAATGAAACGTCTAATAGGCGGACATTAGAGCATTCAAATAACATAGATATGATGGCAACGCTGTCGACAACAGTTGAATATGTAATCAACGGGGCAGAAGCAGTAGAAACAGACAGACAAGCCCCCTTGATGGACTTTTGAGCTTCAGAAAAGCAATAAAAACCTGACTCCTCAGGACAAACTAGCATTTAGACTGTTTCTCGCCAACCAATGTTTTATTGTTTGAGAGCTTTCAATGGCTATAACATATGGGCAGACTGGATAGACTATCATTTACTATGTTACTGCTCCTAATGAATTGAGAGTTGATTCAGAGCGGTTTGCATGAGCTTTGTCCTCTTAATAGATGTTCAAGTGACTCTCCCTGTGCAAGCTTCAGGCTTCAGGCTCCAAGTGTCTGCTAATCTCGCGGTACTCTAGAACATAAGAATTGCCGCTGCTGGGTCAGACCAGTGGTCCATCGTGCCCAGAAATCTGCTCCCTCAGTGCCCTAACTGAGACCAGCCCTATCAGTGTACGTCCTTGTTCAGCAGGAACTTGTCTAACTTTGTCTTGAATCCCTGGAGGGTGTTTTCCCCTACGACAGCCTCCGGGAGAGCATTCAAGTTTTCCACCACTCTATGGGTGAAGAAGGACTTCCTTACGTTTGCACGGAATCTTTCCCCTTTCAATTTTAGAGAGTGCCCTCTCGTTCTCCCTACCTTGGAGAGGGTGAACAACCTGTCCTTATCTACTAAGTCTATCCCCTTTAGTACCTTGAATGTTTTGATCATGTCAAGTTTCAAGTTTATTGATTTTTAATATATCGACCATCAACGAGTATCTAGCCAGTTTACAATAAAAGATAAAATATAAGTAAAATTATTTTTTATAGATTATAAAATTAATAAAAAGAATAAAAGGGGAAGTGAACATTATGGATATTAGACAATGACAAACATGAAAGTGAGGTTAATGAGGGAGGAGGGGGAGAGTTACATTATTAGTGGTGAGAAGAAAAAAGAAAGAGTAGAAAAAAAAAGGTTTGAATGTGAAAGGGAGGGGGAGGGGAAGGACAGAGGGAGGAGGTCGCTTTTTAAAAGTGGTTGGGTGAATGGTGATGAAAGAGTCATGGGCAATAAAGTGCGTCTTGAAATAAGAAGGTTTTCAGATTAGTCTTGAATTTATCAATAAGTTTTTCCTGACAAAGATGGGATGGCAAGGCATTCCATAAAGTAGGAGCTACTACAGAAAAGTTGGTTTTCCTGGTGTAAAAAAATTCCTTTATAGAGGGGACAGATAGTAGATTTTGGTCAGCAGATCTAAGGGTCTGTGATGGGCAAAATGTCCTCTCTCATTCTCCTCTGTTCAAGGGAGAAGAGGCCCAGTTTCCCTAATCTTTCGCTGTACGACAATTCCTCCAGTCCTTAACCATCTTAGTCGCTTTTCTCTGGACCCTTTCGAGTAGTACTGTGTGTGTCCTTCTTCATGTAAGGTGACCAGTGTTGCCTTAGTCTTCTGTTCCTTGTTTGCTAACTGTTATGTGTATGTTACCTTGTAACCCGTTCTGGGCTCCTTGGGATATAAATCGAATAAAATAAATAAATAGAGGAGTACCTGACTGATCTGAAGACCAATTAGACTTGACGAAGTTACAGGGTGAGCAGCAAGTTTGTCCAGGTGAGGAGTGAGTGGATATGGTTTATTAATCTTTATATACCGCTCGTTCATTTCACTGGTCCAAACGGTTTACAGAATACAATAAAAGTTAAAAAAAAAAAAAAAAAGAGCTCCATTATTAGATAGGATAGACCTGGCCCATACAAATAGCAAACATACTAAGATAGTCAGTCGCCAGATATATTAAAGGCTTGGGAGAAGAGGTTTTAGCTTTCTGCTTGCTACAATGAAGGTATTCGAGGGTTAACTTAGTATTGCACCACTAGTGATGGTAAACGAAGGGTGGAACCCTAGTCTAGACTCGAACCGTCTTTTGTTCCATAGAAAAGAAACCAGAGAGATGAATCCTCCCCCCACCCCAACAAACGCAGGGAAAAGTCTCGGCCCCTAGTACTGAGTGTGGCCCAGCTAAAGGACTGACCTTTTAAGTAGGACAGGCAACAGGTAACAAACTGACCAGCTCCTGCTATTTGGACTTTTTTTTCCTACTTTTGAAATTGGGTTAAATTGAGACTGTGTTTTTCTGGGCGACTTTGTGCCTGTCTTGTGACAAACTTCTAATGAGGCTTGGAGACTAGAGCAGTGATCCCAAACGCGTAGCCCGCCAGATACTATTTTGAGGCCCTCGACATGTTTACCATTGTTCTGGAGTGTTGCCCGTCTCACCGCTGTAACCTCATGCAAGCGCTTTCCTGTGTCTGTACGCGATTGTGAGGTGGCGTGGAGAGGACAATCGCAAACCGATGCAGGAAAGCGCTTGTGCGAGGTTCAGCAGTGAAGCGGGCAACGTTCCAGAATGTAAGGTAACCAATGGAGGCAGTGCAGCTTGTGCGTGTGTACATAATCTCGTGAACTCCCATGAAATTTGGCACCTCTCCTGGCGGTGACTGCTTGATGTAAGATGGCGGTTGTGCCCAGTGCTGGAGGTGGTGAGAGCTGAAGGCGGTTGCGGACATGACCTCCGGACACTTAAGGCACAAGTCGGATATTGATTCTCCCCCAGAGGACTCCACCAAAATCTTGTCTCTTACAGTTGATACTTTAGAATCTAAATTAGAGAATGACACGGTGACAAAATTCATCACCGTTCCCGTCCCCGCGGATAACCGCGGGAAACCATCTTCATGTCATTCTTTAAGGAGAGAGGGAAGAATCAGAGTATGAATGGCCACAACCTCTGACCCGCAAGCTTTGCTTTCAGGAATGCTGGAGTAGAAGGACTGAGGTTGAGAATGACAGTCTCTGGTATCCAGAGCAGATATTGTGATGTCATAATGCCTCATTCCACCAGTACCTAAGAGCCAATCACATCAGTGATGTCACAATGGCTTCATTATCCTTGGCTCACATAAGAATCAGAGTATGAATGGCCACAACCACTGACCCTCAAGCTTTGCTCTGAAGAATGCTGGTGTAGAAGGACTGAGGTTGAAACAGACACTACAGAATGACAGTCTCTGGTATCCAGAGCAGATATTGTGATGTCATAATGCCTCATTCCACCAGTGCCTAAGAGCCAATCACATCAGTGATGTCACAATGGCTTCATTATCCTTGGCTCACATAAGAATCAGAGTATGAATGGCCACAACCACTGACCCGCAAGCTTTGCTCTGAAGAATGCTGGTGTAGAAGGACCGAGATTGAAACAGACACTACAGAATGACAGTCTCTGGTATCCAGAGCAGATATTGTGATGTCATAATGCCTCATTCCACCAGTGCCTAAGAGCCAATCACATCAGTGATGTCACAATGGCTTCATTATCCTTGGCTCCCATAAGAATCAGAGTATGAATGGCCACAACCACTGACCCTCAAGCTTTGCTCTGAAGAATGCTGGTGTAGAAGGACTGAGGTTGAAACAGACACTACAGAATGACAGTCTCTGGTATCCAGAGCAGATATTGTGATGTCATAATGCCTCATTCCACCAGTGCCTAAGAGCCAATCACATCAGTGATGTCACAATGGCTTCATTATCCTTGGCTCACATAAGAATCAGAGTATGAATGGCCACAACCACTGACCCGCAAGCTTTGCTCTGAAGAATGCTGGTGTAGAAGGACCGAGATTGAAACAGACACTACAGAATGACAGTCTCTGGTATCCAGAGCAGATATTGTGATGTCATAATGCCTCATTCCACCAGTGCCTAAGAGCCAATCACATCAGTGATGTCACAATGGCTTCATTATCCTTGGCTCCCATAAGAATCAGAGTATGAATGGCCACAACCACTGACCCGCAAGCTTTGCTTTGAAGAAGGACTGAGGCTGAAACAGACACTACAGAATGACATGGGATTATTTCCTGCGGTTATCCACAGGGACAGTGATGAATGTTGTCACCGTGTCATTCTCTAATCTAAATCACAATTTGGCATGAGGTAAAACTCTCTATAGTTTATAAATCTTTCCTTAGTTGCTTCTGATCATTTCAGCTATACACTGCTGAAAGTGAAAAACTATCTAAACTTCACCTTCTGCATGTTGCACTGCTTTCAGCTGTGTATAGCTGAATGATCAGAAGCAATTAAAGAAAGATTTATAAACTATAACGAGTTTTACCTCATGCAAAGTTGTCATTTCTTTAATAAGACATTAACTATTTTTTTCCTGCGGCCCTACAAATGCAAAATGTGGCCCTGCAAAGGGTTTGAGTTTGAGACCACCGATTTCGAGCATATGTAATCTTGCTTCCGTTTGCAGTTGGGTTTCTAGTGTTTTGTTGATAGTGATTTGGGATGGACTGTGGTCTCCTAACGCTGGAGGCTGGTGCTCAGCCCTTCATCTCTTAGGACTGAAACCTATGCAAGGCTGAGATGGAAATTCAGCTCAGCTGGTGCCGATTGGGGCAGAAAAGGAGCTCCGTCTCCTGTCCATTACAAATGGGCGTTGGGAGCCAGAGAGAGCGACAGACAGTGAATGAGACCCACACCTTCTTTTTCACCATTGTGCACTAGTACAGCGAAGACGGTAAAGTCAATGTGACTGGTTGCAGCTCTAGAAGGTTCTGGTGTGGAGCAGAGCGTACCAACTGAGGGTGCAGATGTCTGTTATGGGGAGAAAAACCCTTTTATCTGAGTTCCAGACTGAATAAAGATCTGTAGCTCATTGTCATGAACCAGGGGGGGGGGGGGGGGGGACACGGTCCAGAATCATGAGTCTGAAGGCAGCCTGGTGGGGGTTAGGCTCACAGTCACAAGTCTGATAGGGACCAATGAGCTAATTCTCTTTCCCAAAACATGATGCCTTATCCCCTCACCCTCAACTTCAGCCCACCTATGCAGAGAGAGCAGGTAGCACCTTTTCAGCCCCCGATTAACGACCACTACTACTATTTATCATTTCTATGGTGGTGAAAGGCGCACACAGCGCTGGATTAACTCCAGATGGTTCTGACCTCATATAAATTGCAAGGCCCTGGTACCAGATACTCAACTTGGCACCACAAGGATGGTCCACTGACCACTTGGAAATAGCAAAACAAGTATTTATTTTTACACACGTTAAAACACCTCTTGGCAACAGGTGTTTGCCCAGCTCCTCCAATATGTAATAATGATGGTTGATAGTAATAACAACAGTTTATATACCACAAGACCGTGAAGTTCTATGTGGTTTACAATGATTAAAAATGCTAGAAATTGAGTAGAACTAACCAAGTTAAAAGCTAGTGACTAAGAGCTCTAGAGATCAGTTATTGTGGAATAAGATTGTACAAATCAGCTACCTAAGTACCGTTCGTGTTCATAGCAGGGTAAGAGGGTTGAAATATGTCCTTGGCATGTTCTCAGGAGAAGCGCAGTTTCTTGAATACCGTGAAAGCGGTATTGAAGTTGCTGCTTTGTGACCTTGTCTGTTCACAGGCTGCATCTGGCTGCTTCTCGTTCTCTCCGGCTGTGTCTCACATTCTGCGCACCATCTCCGGCAGCCATATGGACGCAGCAGAATGTTATTGATGTCTGGGGGAGAACTTGCTGCTCTGCCAACGTGAAAAGCAGTTAAGTGTAAGACTCGAGGCACGCAGCAGGAGGCCGTGTCTAGCGAACTCGGAATCTCATTCTCTGAGGCAGCTCACTGCAGGTTAACTTATGTGACTACGGGATACACACGGATAAATGGGCTGCAGGGAGTCGGGCCCTAGTTCACTGTGGCTGTTAATTTCTAGGCCACCGCTGACTCTTCTTCATTTTATAACAAGCAAGAAAATAAAGCTAGGAAGATGTTTGGTAATAAAGTCCATTGAATCACAGTTGCAGGTTCTTGCACTGGTCAGAAGAGGACAGCTCTTACCCTGGTATGGAGGGAATGGCTGTGCTATTGCCCCACCAGGACAGACGGGAACCGTTCTGAGCTCTCCTGGGAGAACGGGATAGAAAATGGAATAAATAAATAGTGTGAAAAGTTTCAGCCTCTGATAACCAGAGCTGAGATTGTGATGTCACAATGTCTCATTCCACCAATAAGAGCCAACCTCATCAGTGATGTCACAATGGCTGGATTGTCCTGGACTTGGCTCACTTTTGTTACATTTTCATTTCTAGAGTGGCGCAGTGGTTAGAGTGTTGGAATAGTCTCATGGTTTTGATTTTTGTAACATTTATTGATTTTGTTTGAGTTGTAGTTAGTTATATTTGATGTTCTTAATGCATGTTATGTTTTGTGAACTGCTCTGGGTTGGACTACATCACACAAGTCGTACACGTGCATTGGAAGAATACCATGAGCCATGCTTTGCTTTTTGTTTTCCTTATAATTTAGTTTAAAAAGAGACTTTCTGTTCTTCTTCCTGTGCTGGGTCACAGCTCCAAAGAGCAAAAGTGTTGATTCCATCAAATTTATGAGAAAGCAGTGGGGTAACCTGCCCAGCGTGGCACTTGCCAGCCTAAAGAAAAGGAGCCTGGCTGCCACGTTCGCCGTGGGAATCCTCCAACGTGGATAGATTGCTGCCGACAGCCCCTGTTGGTCTTTGTCTGCCTCACGTCCTTATGACTGCTGCAGACAACTTTTTCCTGCTGGTACCAGTAGCATCTGTTTGCGATTTCACAGCAGGGCAGGGTGGGGGTGGGGGGTGGGGTTTGACTTCCACAGGCCTAAATATTTAACGAGGCAGCAGTAGATTGTGTGAAGCTCAGACAGAGTGAATCTTTTTAAATTCTATTTTACTTCCAAGAAAGCGGCTGGGACAATGGGTGCCATGATGGCCCCTTCGGCAACTCTTGCTGGGCTTTTGTAACATATTGCACTGGGTATTGGGTCTGCGCTCTTCACAATACATATATATTTATTTGTTAAAGATTCTGTGATGATTTGACTTTATTGTATAAACATATATCACATATATTAACAGTGAGTTATTTATTTATAAAAAAATATCATTACATACATAATTCAATAAAACAAATAAAATCAAATGAACATATAATCCTCAGAAAGTCATGTAAAAAACCCAGCAGAACAAGCACGAAAATCAGTTTCTAGAAAAATGCATTAACATTTCCCTTGTCATAACATTTTCGCAATTAACTGACAAGTGAGTTCCACAATTTGACCCCCACACAGCAAAAAAAACTTGTTCCTGGTCTCCGCATATTTTGGATTAGCATTTGTTTTTAATAACGCTGAGTTCGCAGAACGCAGAGACCTAGGTGGGAAATAGTTTGACATCTTCCTCTTAAACAGTTCAGGTAGGATTCCATACAAGAATTGACGGCAGATCATTATTGCTTTGTATCGAGATCTGAAAACAACAGGCAGCCCGTGTAATTGATGGAGATAGGGCGAAATGTGATCGTATTTAGATGCGCCTGTTATCAATCTTGCTGCTGTGTATCTTGTCTTTGTTATTCCAAGATACAGGATATTGCAATAATCAAGTCTAGATAATACCATTGCCTGAACAACTGTGCGGAAATCGTAAGGAGACAACGTTGGCTTTACACAATGCAATAAGTGGATTTGGATGGTTTTTGGAACTTGCAAATTCATTCAGAGGCCACAATCCAGCTTTACACCTAGGACTGGCATTGACTCACTCACTGGAAGAACATCATTATTCCTTGGGCCATCTAGGATCAAGTTTCCCCAAAAGCCTAATCTCAGTCTTATCCACATTCAATCTCAGGCCCTGTTCTTCCGTCCATTCAACAATCTTACTCATGTATTTACTCCGTACACCGCAAAGAAGAAGATCAATTCGATATTCAACTCCCCATATATTGAGTTTCTTTAAAATCAAATATGATTCCTGAAGATTGGAGGGTGGCCAAAGTTAACGCCAGTTTTTAAAAAAGGTCCCAGTGGTAACCTGGGGAGCTATAAACCAGCAAGGCTGACATCGGTGCTGGGAAAATTGGTAATACATAGGCATGGATTAATGGGACAAAGCCAACAGGGATTTAGCCTCGCCAATCTGCTCAGTTAGATTTGTGACATCTACAATTGACTTATATTCCGCTGTAGAGAATTGAGGTATACGAGGCAGTGTGTTTCATTGCGTTTTCACAATTTTCTTTGTTTGTCGACTTCTTGGCGATTGGTTCTTTGAATTCAAAGTCCATCTCTCATCAAGCCAGGAAACCCCTCTGGCTCTATCGCTTTTTGATGATTTTTTTCTGGTTAGGCGTAGCATTACCAGACATCCGGCGAAACCCAGACATGTCCTTCTTTATAGACGATTGTCCAGGTCCAAAACCCAGCAGTTTGTCCAGGTTTTGGAAAGCTCTGGTTACATCTGGAGGGCCTCTGAGCATGCGCTGATGTCGCACGTGTCCATGCATGCTCGGAGGCCTTCAGACGCGGCCCAGATTTCAGGAATGACAAGACAAAGTTGTATGGGGGTGGGGCTAGAGGCAGAATGGGGCGTGGATGGGATAGAACAAGGCGGGGCTAGGGCAGAATAGGGCGTAGCCATGCGTCTGGGATTTTTCCACGCAAATCTGGTAACCCTAGTTAGGTGTGACCTGCTTTAAATGTCTTCATTCTCTTTCTCTGCCTCTTTCTTGCTCCTGTGCATGAGAACAGTTGGGTTTGAAACTCTGGGGGCCAAACGGTTCCGTGTTACGAATTTCTGGAACTGTTCCACCTACTGTGCAAGTTCAATAAACAAAATAATTTTGCTCTTTTCAGAGGTGATCATGGTTAGGCTCCTGAAAAAGGAGGATGGATTGAGACATCCGGGTTTTACTTCCATTGCTTTCAGTGGAAGTAAAACCTGGATCTTTCAATCCGTCCTGTCTTTTCTGGAGCCATACGGTGAACCTATCTGCCCCTGGAAAACTCATGAACTGCATCAGGGAAGGCAAAGCAAGAGGCCAGAACTGTGCTCTAAATAAGAGGGAAAACACAGATTATCTACTTCGCAAGCATTGAAGAATGTGCCATTGCTCTATTTAGAATGTTTTGGAAAACGTTAAAACTTTGCTTTTCTTCTTTGAAAGGCTGTCATTTTCTCCTTAATTCTTATACTCCTGGCTTTGTCTGACAGGCCTAGAGTTATTCATTCTCTTCCCAGCTACTGTCAGCTGCCAGAATTAGAAATCGAGTGACAGGATTTGCAAATAGCTTGCGTTGGCTGGGAAGTGGGCGTCAAACAGTGTGGCTCCTTGCTAATTACCTTCCCCTCTCCTGTTAGGCCTTTGTGTAATTCTCTGCTTTGCGCCTCACACTGAGACCTCTTTAAGACTCCTCCAGGCCTGCTCTGCCATGTACATTATTTAATCTCTTCTCCCTAATGAGGGCATGTCCCAAGATTTAGTCTACCTGATTCTAATGCTATACTGTAGGCAGGGCTGTGGAGTCGGTAGATAAATGTTCCAACTCCGACTCCTCAGTTTTTTGTACTTCTGACTCCGACTCCGACTCCGCGTGAAACAAGATCTTCATCCGCGTAAAAGAAGTCATTAATTATAACTTTTTGTGAATTGGGACATTTAAACTTGCTTTTTTTTTAATTCCAATCTAAATTTAGTCGGAGTCAGAGTCAGAGTCGGTGCATTGTTTGGCAACTCTGACTCCGACTCCAGGTACCCGAAATGTACTCCGACTCCTCGACTCCGACTCCACAGCTCTGACTGTAGGGGCAGGATCAGGAGAGGGCATTAGGTAGGATGTGGTGCTTTCTCTTGGCGTCTACAGGACAAGGAGTTTCCCAAGTAGGAATAGCATTTAGCTTTCAAGAGGTTATTTAGTTTCAGGTTTAATAAAAAATTTGTATTCCGCCTATCAGCCTTCTAAGTGGTTTGTACATAATATAAATGGTAAAATAGGGTAATTAATATACATTAAAACAGGGGTGCCCAATAGGTCGATCGTGATCGACGGGTAGCTCGCCAAGGTAAAGTGAGTCGATCACCCAGGACTCACTTTGCCTTGGCGATCTATCGAGCCGATCAGTCTTCCTCTCCCTGACGTTAATTCTGCCTTCGGAGAGGAAGTTCGGGCCAGCCAATCGCTGCCTGGCTGGGCGGAACTTCCTCTCCGACAGCAGAGTTGACGTCGGGGAGAGGAATGCTGGTCGGCCCGAAGCAAGGAGAGCATGGGACAGCGTCGGCGTCGGCTTTGGGGCCTGTTATCCATTGGTGGCGGTTTGGGTCCTGTTCCCCGATGGCAGTGGCTTGGGGAAGGGCAGGGAGAAAGAAAGAAAGGGGGCAGGCAGGGAGACAGAGGGAAAGAAGAGAAACAGAAAAAAAGAAAGGGGGCATGAAGAGAGAAAGAAAAAGGTCAGGGATAGAGGAAGAAAAAGTTGGGGGAGGGAATGAGGTGTGGAGGAGAGGAAGCATACAGGCTGAAAGAAAGATTGGATGCACAGTCAGAAGAAGAAAGTGCAACCAGAGACTCATGAAATCACCAGACAAGGTAGGAAAAATGATTTTATTTTAAATTTAGTGATCAAAATGTGAATTTATATCTGCTGTCTATATTTTACAATATGGTCCCCTTTTACTAAACCGCAAAAGTGGTTTTTAGCGCAGGGAGCCTATGAGCGTCGAGAGCAGCGCTGGGCATTCAGCGCAGCTCCCTGCGCTAAAAACTGCTATTGTGGTTTAGTAAAAAGGGAGGGGGGTGGGTATTTGTCTATTTTTGTATGGTTGTTACTGAGGTGACAGTGCATAGAGTCATCTGCTTTGACCTCTTTGAAAAAACCCCGGAATAGGAATGATAATTAACAATTCTATACGTACAGTGTGCTTTGTGTTTTTTTTTTTAATTTTATTGTTGGTAGATCATTTTGACTTGGTCATTTTAAAAGTGTGGGCACCCCTGCATTAAAACATACAAGTCCTACTGGAACATAGTAACATAGTAACATAGTAGATGACGGCAGATAAAGACCCGAATGGTCCATCCAGTCTGCCCAACCTGATTCAATTTAAAATTTTTTTTTTTTTTTTTTTTTTTCTTCTTAGCTATTTCTGGGCGAGAATCCAAAGCTTTACCCGGTACTGTGCTTGGGTTCCAACTGCCGAAATCTCTGTTAAGACTTACTCCAGCCCATCTACACCCTCCCAGCCATTGAAGCCCTCCCCTGCCCATCCTCCTCCAAACGGCCATACACAGACACAGACCGTACAAGTCTGCCCAGTAACTGGCCTAGTTCAATCTTTAATATTATTTTCTGATTCTAAATATTAAAGATTGAACGATAGGATTAAGGAACGATAGGATTAAGGAACGATAGGATTAAGGTAAAGAATTACATTATAAAATAGGAAAGAGGGCCATATAGGGGGAATAGAATAGGAAGGAAGATCCCATCTGATAACCAAAGCAGAAATGAAGATAATGTTTCATAAGGGAAGTGCATTAGAAGTTGAACACATCTTGAAAAAGAAACGTTTTTAGTTCCAGGGGGTAATGAGTTCCAAAGAGATGGAACCGTTAAGAGATTTTGGGATTATGTATCTTCTAGTCTTATATAATGTCAAATCCTTGCGAAACGGAGTTCTAGGCGGGTTACAAACAGCTTATCGTTACATAGAATTATACATTATATCATCCGTGCTCCATAGAATTAACCATACAATATTTAAAATGACCATCTCCTACTAACATTGTTGTTGCAGGGGTTAAACATTCATTACAAGGCCAGAGTCACCTTAAGCCCCTAACAGAGACTTCTGGAAGAGCCACGTTTTCAGACCCTTGAGAAATGGTGCATATAAATAGTTGCAGGTATTTTGATGGGAAGTTAGTTCCACACTTTTTTGCAATTTTGATAGAGAAATGATTTGCAGTGAGAAATCTTGTATTTTATGTTTCAGTTGGAAATGACAGGATCAAGCAGTCAGACTTACGATGACCAACTGATCTACCTAATAGTTCAGTAAATCTGGAGAAGCTATTAGGAGCGTCTCCATACAATCTTTTGAATGCCAAGCAGGGTACTCCATGAGCAGTGGTGTGACATGGCCAAATTTTGATTTCTAATATATGTTTTGCTGCAGTGTTTTGTGTGTGTTGGTTGTCATTGTAGACAATATGATGAAACCTTCCGCCCAATGTGTGGCGGTGGCAAAAAAGCAAACAGGATGCTAGGAATTATTTAAAAAGGGATGGTTAACAAGACTAAGAATGTTATAATGCCCCTGTTTCGCTCCATGGTGCGACCTCATCTGGAGTACTTCGTTCAATTCTGGTCTCCTGATCTCAAGAAAGATATAGCGGCGCTAGAAAAGGTTCAAAGAAGAGCGACCAAGATGATAAAGGGGATGGAACTCCTCTCGGATGAGGAAAGACTAAAAAGGTTAGGGCTCTTCAGCTTGGAAAAGAGACGGCTGAGCCGAGCTTGTTAATCACTAAGATTACACTAGTAGTCAGCAATTTAAAAAAAAATGATGTTTAAATGCCGTAAATCAATCCCTGACACCTCAATTCAAGTCCTAGAGGGAGAGTTGGGCAGAAGGCACGAGACTGGTCACACAGAGCCCTGTGATTGCTAAGGCCAGCCCTGTCCCGCCCCATTCTGAAGCTTATGTGAGCCGTAATACTACTGCTTGCATGGCTGGCCTACATCAGCAAACTGCCAAGTGGACCAGCTGAATCCAGAGAAGCCCAGTTGCCTTGGGTTTCTTCCCACATTACTGGTGGCAGATCAAAAGAAGGTAGTGTGATTGACCCTCCCACTCTCTGGCTTCCCTATGTCATCCTTTTCCACTACATTTTTGCATCTCATCCAAGTTCAGCATATGGAAGGCTTATTAATCTGGCATTCATCTCTTGAGCATGACTTCACGTGCCAGATAGCGTTCGATTGCCAGGCAGTGTTAGCACTAGCTGTCTTCTTTTAAAGTCTGTATAATGGGAGAGGTGCTCCATCTTTTTGAAAGATGAGGCGAGGGGTTTCAAGATCGTTTGCTGACCTTCCATTAAACAGAAGCAGGGGAATGCACTAGCTGCTTTTAATTAGAAGTTCAGCTAATAAGCACAAAGTTGAAAAAAAATGCAGCTTTAATGGGAAAACTAATTTAACCTTTCCTTCTCAAGTGCTAATTATTCTGGCACCTTGGTTTCTACGGGTGATCAAGTCTCGAGACTGCTGGAAGTGATACGCTGCAAGATTAAATTTTAATTTATCAATTTGTGTCCCACTTTTTCAATAAACTGCTCTGACTGGGTAACGTAAAATCAAATGAATAATAGAATGGATCATTCAAAAAGCCTTCAGTCTAAAAATATTTTAAAAATATGAACATCCTTATCAAAATGACCATTCTAAAACACTCTACAGAAAACCATAAAGACATCCCACAACTCATGTGGCTCCGGCTCAAGCACTGCAATCTACAAAGACAGGCTAACGGATAAATCAATCCAATTGTAAAACAGCATCCCCCAAAAAGCAAGGTGAATTTCTTCAGCTGAAAAATAGAAATGAACGTAATATGTCTAAATGATACTTACAGGCCCTGATCATGCATTAAAATATTGTAGAATAGCCATATTTTTACAGTATGCCTGAAATTTAAAATTAAGAACATAAGTATTGCCGCTGCTGGGTCAGACCAGTGGTCCATCATGCCCAGCAGTTCGCTCACGCGGCAGCCCTCTGGTCAAAGACCAGCGCCCTAACTGAGACCAGCCCTACTAACGCATGTTCTTGTTCAGCATGAAGTTGTCCAACATTGTCTTGAAACCCCTATAACAGCCTCCGGGAGAGCGTTCCAGTTTCCCACCACTCTCTGGGTGAAGAAGAACTTCCTTACGTTTGTACAGAATCTATCCCCTTTCAACTTTAGAGAGTGCCCTCTTGTTCTCCCTACTTTGGAGAGGGTGAACAACCTGTCCTGTTTCAATCTTTGAGATTCTGGAATGTTGTTGCCATCTGGGTTTCTGCCAGGTACTTGTGACCACTGTGGAAACTGGGCAGACCCAGTAAGGTATTCTTATGGCCTTACATTTAGATACCTGGCCATTTAAATTAGTAAACCGTCTTTGAAATACAAAAGCACAAGGGCAAGAATGTTCTGTGTAATGGCTCCCACGGGGTAGAACACCAGAAAATTCAAGAAAGAGATAGAGACTATTCTGAAAGTGTGAACTGACAGAGAGAGGAAGGAACATAGAGGGAAATAGCAGGTTCTACCCCCCCCCATCTCCCCCAGAACACGATAGGAGGACAGTACATGACATCTATGCATATAGTAGATCTTTCCAGAAATATTTAAACGGAAGAAAAATAAATTAGGATGAGAGTAACTAGGGCTAGAGCCGTTTAGGATGCCTGTAAATAGATATTCCTTAGTTGTAACGGTTAACCTATTTAGGAAGGTGGAAATATAGCAAACTTACATAATAGTGGAATAATGCAAATGCAAACATGATACCCTGGCCAAGCAGCTCGGAGGCCGACAACAACCACAGCGAAATCCGTCTAAATCTGTATTTAAAACCCATTTCATCAGTAGCGGTATAGAAGCTTCCAAGAAAGGTAACGATATATTTGTACTGAAAGCATTTGTTCTACTCAAATAATGTCTGTCTTCATTTTTATTATGCTGAAAAGCTTCTCTGGACCTTCTCAGAACATGTTCCAATTTACAAAACAAAGCCATATACAACCCAACAAGCCAGAATGCCACCCTCTTCCAATAACTCAGCTCCATTTATTAAACACCTCGGGATTTAGTTTCCTCGGTGGGTTTTATGCTCTGCCTTTGCCCTTGCTGCATGAAGGGAAAGCCAGGTTCAGATGTCCAAGAGTAAAGGCAGGAGAGCAGGTGGAGCAGATGGTAGAAGCTGGAAGCCAGCCACGCAGCTACTGATCCTGCTTCTGATTGAGGCAATACGGCCTAGGAGCATCCAGTCTACCCACTTTCGTTCACTTACAAAACCAAAGACCCCCCCCCCCCCCCCAGCTAGTCTCTGTTTTTTCTCTCCTCTGTGAGGATGCTCCGTCCCCACTCCCCCACCCACCACCCACTTTCTGTGAAGAAATATTTCTAATACTACTCTTTATTTCAGCTCTGTAAGCTTCATATTGTAACCTTTTTCTTCTGCAACATCTTTCCACCATTACACGTTTACAAGATTGTGGCAAGACTGATTACTGGTGTCCCAAGAACGACTCGCATGACCCCCATTGGTTACCCGTAGAGCAGCAGAGAGTTAGTTCGCTGTAAGATTCTTTCAACTATGCATCAGATTTTATATCATGTCTCCCCGGCTGTTTTACAAGGATTTTTTGAAATTTATCAGCCTAGAAGGTGTCTGAGCTTAGACGGTAAGATGTCAATCTCTCATGTTGGGATTGGTGCAGCGATGCTGTCTGTGGCATGAGTTGCTGGGAGGATGAATTTTAAGAACATGCTGAAAACTCAATTGTGTGTTAGGTTTAGTTTTCTTTTCCTTTTTTTACAAGTGCTGTTCTGCAATTGTGTTTATATGTGGTGCTTAACCTGTTATGATTGCAATCTTTGCAAACTGTATAGTTAACATACGGTATATAAATTCTTAAGTAGATCACGTTTAATATAAATTAGATTGATCGCTTATTCAAAATTCCAAGCGATGTACATGTCAGTAAAATTACAAAATTTAGGGGACAACAAAGCAGACGACAAAAACTAAATCTTGTAAGACATATTAAAAACTAACATTACAAACAAAAGGGAAGAGAAATACAATACATCCCTGGTGCCCCTCTGGATTTCTTCTGTTTTGTCTGTATCTGTTAAAAGGTGCAGCCTCCAGGACTGGGCATAATAGTCCAGATGAGGTGGTATCAATGACTCGTCCCCTGGGCTCCCCATGTCACACTGGTTTTGCAAACTTCAGGTGTCTCTCCGGTTTGGGACACATCAGTGTCTCTGCCCCCTCCCCCACTATCACACCGATTTCTGCGCCCCAAATACAGGACTGCGCTTGTATTTGGACTGAATCTTATCTGCACGCCCCTGACAACTCCTCAAACGTCCAAGAGCCTCATATCAATAAGAGCAAAACTGTGGAAAATGTGGCCAGAAACTGTGCTGGAAACAGTTAACCTAGCTGGGCTTAAAAAAGGATTTAGACAAATTCCTGGAAAAGAGGTCAATAAACCATTGACTCTATAATTTGCTCAGAGGAAAAAAAGGTGAGTCGTGGTGTGCTTCGGGGATCGGTACTGAGGTCTGTTTTGTTCAATGTATTTGTGAGTGATATTTCTGAAGGGTTAGAAGATTTGCAACGGAGTGGACGTGCCGGAGGGAACAGAAAACATGAGAAGAGAGCTGCAAAACTTATAAGAATGGTCTAATAATAATAATAATAATAACAACAGTTTATATACTGCAGGACTGTGAAGTTCTATGCGGTTTACAAAGATTAAAAGATGGTACAAATTGATTGAACTTAACAGAGGTGAAAGATAGTGATTAACAGCTCAAGGGAACAGTTATTGAGGAGAAAGAGTTGTACGGGTCAGCTGCCTAGATATTTCAGGAACAGATATGTTTTTAGGCGTTTCCTGAATTCCCCATAAGTAGTAGGCGTAAGCAGTTGTTCTAGATCTTTACCCCATAACGCTGCCTGATGTGAGAAAAGGTGTTGATGGTGTCTTTTGAGTTTACATCCTCTAACTGGAGGGGAAACGAAGTTCGAATGTGAGCTTCTCTTATGTCTGTTGGAGAAAAGGTCAGTTATGTATTTAGGGGCTAGACCGTATATAGTACTTTAAAGCAGAGACAGGCGAACTTAAACTTTACGCGTGCCTCCATCGGTAGCCAATGAAGCTGTCGGTAGTAAGGTGTCACATGATCAAACTTCTTCAGCCCGAAAATGAGTTTGATCACTGCATTTTGCACTAATTGCAATCGTTGCATATTCTTTTGGGAAATTGCTAAATAGGCGATCAAGTTGACTCAGTACGAGGCACTGTACTAGGATTCTAAATGCTGACATATCAAAATATGCTCTAATGCAGTGTTCTTCAACCTTTTTACACCCGTGGACCGGCAGAAAAAAAAGAATTATTTTGTGGACCGGCAAACTACTAGGATTAAAATTTAAAAACCCCGTTTCCGCCCCATCTCCGAGAGTCGGTCCCCACAAATCATCTGATCCCATCCACACAAGCCTCAGTTATGATTTTATATTGAATGTATTTTATTAAAGTATAAAAAGAAACAATATTCTGTACAATTGTCATTTTACAAATACAAATAATTCAGAGCAGGATCAACAAAACCCCTGTCTCCCCTCCCCTTCACATATATCCCCTCTACTATCAAGAAAACTGAACAAGCCAAATTATTACAGAATGCTACACAGAAATATCATGCTAACAGAATACTGCAGTCACACATGACAGGAATAGTTTTAGGGGAGTGCAACTAGGGCAACTGCCCCCTAGTCAGAGAGCGCCCTAAGCCAGCTGGAAGCTAAAGAAGCACTGCCTGGGCTTTGCAGTCCCCAGTTATGTCTAACACCAGCTCTAGCAGGATATATATTTCAAATCTGATATATTCTAATCACAAAATAGAAATAAAATTATTTTTTTCTACCTTTTGTCGTCTCTAGTTTCTGCTTTCAATCTTCTTTTCACTCTCTTCCTTCCAGCATCTGCCCTCTCTGTCTCTTCAATCCAGCATCTGCCCCTTCCATCCACTGTCTGTCCTCTCCCCCTTCCATATGGTATCTGTCTTCTTTCTATGCCCCTCTCCCCTTTCCATCCAGTTTGTGCCCCCTCTCTCCTTTTTACATGATTCATTCCAGTTAACACTGCTCTCTTCATTTTTATCTCTCCTACACCAGATCTATCATCGTTGTCCCTCTCTGCTTATTTTTCTGCTGACCCCTTCCTATTATCAATCTCTCTACTTTCTCATGCCTGTGTCTCCCCTTCCCCTCCTCTAATCTATCTGCCAGCTGTTTCCTTCCTTTTTTCATTCTCCCTTCCCTCCTCCTCCTGTCCAGCAGTAATTCTCTTCCCTCCCTTCCCAGCAGCATCTCTTCTTCTCCCTCTCCAGTAGCAGCTGTCCCTTTTTTTCCTTGCCCAGCAGCTTCCCAGATTCCTTTCCCTCCTCCCCTCCCAGAAGCATCTCTCCTTCTCCCTCTCCAGTAGCATCTGTCCCTTTTTTTCCTTGCCCAGCAGCTTCCCAGATTCCTTTCCCTCCTCCCCTCCCAGAAGCATTTCTCCTTCTCCCTCTCCAGTAGCAGCTGTCCCTTTTTTTCCCTTGCCCAGCAGCTTCCCAGATTCATTTCCCTCCTCTCCTCCCAGCAGCATCTCTCCTTCTCCCTCTCCAGTAGCAGCTGTCCCTTTTTTCCCCTGCCCAGCAGCTTCCCAGACCAATGTTCCCTCTAAGGATTGATGAGGTGTGTGCAAAAAAAAAATATGCATGAGCGACAAGTTACATATTCCACAAATTTATGAGCAGGCACGGAGGACGCATTTTTAAACAAATGTAGTTTATCCTTGTACTCCTTATGTATTTTTAATCATCTATGGATATGTTTGTATGTTTATTGTTCAAATGGTTTTATTTATTTCCCAAAATTTATTTTTGTTATACACATTGAAAATATTTGATATTGCATTTAAATCAAAATCTCAATAAACTTGAAACGAGTGCCCATGAGATTGTGGGAGGGTTAAATACTCAAAACTTAGAAGAATAACAATTTACTTAAAGTTTTTGCTTCGCCAGCTTTCTGGTATCTTTACATAATGCAGTGGCGTACCTAGCATATGTAACACCCGGGGCCCATCATTTTTTGGCACCCCCCCCAATCTGTCCAAAAAACATGATTTTTAGTAACAAGCCACACGTCACACATGAGTATCTAAGAAAAGGCAGCATCTTACATATTGCAGTGAACAGTACATCAATACACCCATTGTAAAACTAAACAAGCCAGACCAGCACAGATCAATCCTACACCGTCAATCCTAACAGAAAACTATGTCTTTCGAACACACAGAACACACCTTCGCCTATTATGGAATATGTAATCACAAACTAACCCCTCCCTCTTTTACAAAACTGTAGTGTGGATTTTAGCTACGGAGGTAACAGCTCTGATGCTCATAGAATTCTGAGCATCAGAGCTGCTACCACCACGGCTGGTGCTAAAAAACGCTTCACAGTTTTGTAAAAGGGGGGATAAAATAAAAATACATAGACAAAGGTTAAATTGAACCAGCAAGAAGCTGGACTCTGCATACAATGCTTCACAGAAACAGTGACACATGTCTCCTAAAGCAATAAATAAATATAAATTTTTTTTCTACCTTTGTCTTCTGTGGTTTCTGCTTTCCTCATCTTCTTGTAACTCTCTTCCTTCCATCCACTGTCTGCCGTCTCTCTTCCCCTATATGGCATCTTCTCTCCTTCTATGCCCCTTCCAGAAACTGTATGCCTCCCCCTTTCATCTCTCCTTTCACCCCCATTGGTCTGGCATCTCTCTCCTCTCCTTCCCTCTCCCACACCTCTCCTCTGCAATCCCTTTCCCTTTTTTCCCTCATTTCCCTTTTCAATTTATTTTCTGCATCTGTCTAGATTATGTTCTTACTACCCTCTCATCAATGTCCTTTTTTACTGTCTACCTAAAGCTTGCCACCTCTTTCCCTCACCCCAGTGTTTCCCTAACTCAATCCTTTTCTCCCCATCATGTGCCCTCCTTTCATTTATCCCCTCCTTCCATCATGTACCCTCTTTCTCCAACCCTTCCATCTAGTACCTTCTCCTCTCTCTGTCCACTTCCATCCAGCATCTGCTCCCCTCTTTCTCTCCTCCCATTTCCTTCTGGCATTTGCTCCCTTATCTCTCCCATCTGCACTTCCATCCAGCATAGGCTCCCCACTACCATCCAATGTCTGCCCTTTCTCCCTCCATCCACCCCTCTTCAATCAGCATCTTCCCCCTTTCTTTCCCTCCAATATCCTTCCCCCTTATGTCTCCCCTTTCTCTGTACATCAATTCCATCAGCACCACCCTTCCATACCACCCTGCCCCTTTTCTTTCCCTCCACCACTCTTCCATTCCAGCAGTCCTGCTCCTTTCTCTCCCTTCATGCAGCAAGGTCCCGCGATGATTGTAGCTCCCTGCTGCCAATCCACCCCACTCTGACGTACTTGCTCTAGAGCGGACTCAGCAGCCGCATGCTGGAAGGGCCCGCGATGACTTGTCTGCTGGCTCTGCTCTGGAAGAAGTAAGTTACATTGGAGGGGGTGGACCCGGCAGACGCAGGGAGTTGCGGCAATGTCCCGCAATGACTGCGTCTGCCGGGTCCACCCCCTCCGACGTAACTTACTTCTTCCAGAGCAGAGCCAGCAGACAAGTCATCGCGGGACCTTCCTGCACCTCAGTGCGGATGCTGACTCTGCTGAAGAGAAAGTAAGTCAGTGGTAACATGACCATTTATTTTTTTCATCAAAAGGGGACATCTATTAATTGACTGTGTATCCTTTCTTTCTTTCTGCACTCAGGCCCAACAATTGTCCCATTCTATTCCCTCCCTCCTTCCTTCCCATGTCCTTAGTGCCCCCAGTGCCTCCTTCCCGTGTCCATAGTGCCCCAGTGCCTCCTTCCTGTGTCCTTTGTGCCCCCAGTGCCTCCTTCTTATGTCCCCCCACTGTCTTCCAGATTTTGCCCACCCCCAAAGCCAGCCAGCTCTGCCACCTCTCCATTTTTTTCTCTGTCACCACCCCATCCCCTATGCTCTGGCATCTCTCTCTTCTCCTTTCTTTCCTTTGCACCCCATAGTCTGGTATCTTCCCTTCCCTGATTCTCTGGCATCTATCTCCTTTCCTTTTCTTCCATCTTTCGCTCCCCCTCCATGCTCTCACATCTCCCCCTTCCTTTTCCCTTAGTCTGGCATACCTTCCTCCTTCCCTCCAAGCCCTGGCATCTCCTTTCATTCCCTCCCTCATCTTCCTTCTTCCTCCAGCTGGGTACCGCAACACTCTCCCCTGCAGCTCTGGACTTCCCCACACCTGCTCTCCCAAAATTGCCATGCTTCGGTTCCTCTTTTTCCTTCCTCCCTCCCCCCGCGGGACCCTGCGGCACCATCAGCTCTTACTCCCTAACGCCGGCCCTGCAGCTCCGGACTCCCCCCCCCCCCCGGATCGCTATTATTTTAAATGTTATAGCGGCGGCGCTGTATCCATCAGTGGAGACGTCTAACCTCGGCCTGCCCCGGAACTCTTACTGCAGCAGCCGCCCGTCTAGGCAGGAACAGGAAGTCACTGTTGCAGTAAGAGTTCCGGGGCAGGCCGAGGTTAGACGTCTCCACAGCGTCTCCACAGCGCCGCCAACATTTAAAATAATAGCGATCCGAAGGGGGGGCAGGTGTGGGGAAGTCCGGAGCTGCAGGGCCGGCGTTACACCAATGAGAACAAGGGGCGGACCGCCCCCCACTTAATACGCCACTGATTACGGGGATCATGAAAGGAGCCGCCGCTGCTGCATCTTAGGCGATCAGGGCAGACCGCCACCGCCGCCGCTTTCTCTCACCTCCGCTCGAGTGAGCGACACCAGAAGAAGCATGAGCGACGCCACTGAAAATAGTGAGCGATCGCTCATGCGCTCACCTTAGAGGGAACACTGTTAAAATTAACTCTGATAGTGGTTTTCTCCCCTCCCAGCAGCTCTTCTTACTTCCCAGTGCAGCGATTCACGAAGGCAGCCTCGGATCCTTTGTTGGGTCGCGCCGCCTCTGAGGAAAGAGGAAGTTGCATCATCAGAGGCAGCCGCGACTCAGCAAAATCCCCGAGGCTGCCTTCGTGAATCGCTGCGCTGGGAAGTAAAGGAGAGCTGCAGAGAGGGGAGAAAGCCACTGTCGGAGGCTCCCCAAGATCTCTTCGGCCCAGCGCACGCTTCACATGTTGATCTTGCCGGCCCTGCGCGGACCGGCAGGAAGTTGAAGTGAGTCAATCTTGCAGGCCCTGCGCGGACCGGCAAAAATTTCCTGCGGACCGGCACCGGTCCGCGGACCGGCGGTTGAAGAACTGTGCTCTAATGGATCGAAGTTTCCAGAGAGTGAAGAAACCCTTTCTGATTAAGGAGTCTACCTGGTCTTTCATGGTTAGGCACTGATCTAGTGTTACATCCAATACCTTCATAGTAGTCTGAATAGGATAACTAAGTTTATTGATGCATAGTGGTGTTTTGGTGTCAAGCGGGTGTGGCGAATCTACAAAAAGTTTTGTTTTTTCTGAATTAAGTTTGTTTGAATTCAGGTCATCCATTGCTCCATCAAATTTAGTGCTTCTGATGCCTTGGGAGTAACTTCTGAGAGAGAGTTAGCAAATGGAATGATGATCGTAAAGTCATCTGCGTAACTAAATCATTTTATCCCTAGCTGGGTCACTGGCGCACCTAGTGAGGACATGAAGACATTGAAAAGCAATGGGGATAGTGGTGACCCTTGCGGTACATCAGATGGATTGCTCCAGGTATCGGAAAGATCGTAATTGAAACGTACTTGATAGGTACGGGACATGAGGAAGCCTCGGAACCAGTCCAACACCTCTTCCCTAATACCAATTGCATCCAGGCATTGTAGCATCTTCCCATGGTCCACTAGGTCAAAGGCAGAGCTCATATCAAATTGCATGATCAGGGCATTAAGGCCCTTGCTGAACAAGAGACGCAGATTACCTAAGATAACCGCAATTACTGTCTCAGTGCTGAACAAAGGTCTAAAACCGGATTGAGTTTCATGCAAGAGAGAGAACTGATCAAGATATTCCATCAATTAGGTATGTACCAATCCTTCCATGATTTTTAGAATAAATGGAGTGGATGCTACTGGTCTATAATTGGTTACTAGTGCTGATGATTCTTTACTATTTTTTGGAATTGGGGTTATTATGTGACCGTTATTAGGGAGGAACTTTCCTATTTTTTTTTTTTAGCAACTAATATTTGGTAATTAAAATTTAATAAAAAGAAGTGATGCACTTGGGGAGAAAAATCCAAAGGAGCTGTATATGCTAGGGAGTGAGAAGCTGATGCGCACAGAGTGGGAGAGGGACCCTTGGTAGTGTCGGAGGATCTCAAGGTTGTGAAACAATGTGACATAGCGGTGGCCATAGCCAGAAGGATGCAGAGCAGCATAGAGAGGAATTACCTCTGTACAAGATGTTGGTGAGGCCCCACTTGGAATATTGTGTTCAGTTTTGGAGGCCGTATCTTGCTAAAGTTGTAAAAAGATTTGAAGCTATCCAGAGGAAGGCAACAATAATATCATTGGGATTGCGCTGAGTGACGTATGAGAAGAGGTTTGAATACCTGAATTTATAGAGCCTAGAGGAAAGGAGGGATAAAGAAGATAAGCTACAGACTTTTAAATACTTGAAAGGTATTACTCTACAAACAAATCTTTTCCAGAGACGGGTAAACAGTAAAACTAGAGGACATAACATGAAGTTACAAAATGGTTAGAAAAGCAAAAAGGGGATACGAGGAGGGGCTGGCCAGGGAGGCAAAAAACTTCAAGGCATTCTTCAGTTACGTAAAGGGGAAGCGACCAGCGAGAGAGGAGGTGGGGCCATTGGATGATGGGGATAGGAAAGGAGTGATTAAGGAGGACAAAGAGGTAGCTGAGAGGTTGAACACATTCTTCTCGTCGGTCTTCACGTGCGAAGACACATCCAATATACCGGACTCAGAGGAGCTCATGAGTGGGGAACATGGCTGAAAAATTGGAGCATATAGAGGTAAGTCAGGAGGATGTCCTCAAACAGATAGACAGGCTAAAAAGTGGCAAATCGCCGGGACCGGACGGGATCCACCCAAGGGTTCTAAAGGAACTAAGACAGGAAATAGCAGGCACAATCCAGCATGTTTGCAACCTATCCCTGAGAACAGGAGAGGTGCCGGAGGACTGGAAACTGGCAAATGTCACACCTATCTTTAAGAAGGGATCGAGGGGTGACCCCGGGAACTACAGGCCGGTGAGCCTGACTTCAGTTATAGGGAAGATGGTGGAAGCGATGATCAAGGACAACATTTGCGAACACATCGAGAAAAATGACTTACTGCGAACAAGCCAGCACGGATTCTGTAAGGGAAGGTCATGCCTTACAAACCTACTGTACTTCTTTGAAGGAATAAGCAGTCAGGTGGACAAAGGGGAACCCATAGACATCATTTACCTCGATTTTCAAAAGGCTTTTGACAAGGTGCCACATGAAAGGCTGCTTAAGAAGCTGTGGAACCACGGGGTGGGCGGGGATGTACACAGATGGATCAAGCACTGGCTGTCGGGTAGACTGCAGAGGGTCGGAGTGAAGGGCCAATATTCTGACTGGCGGGGAGTCACGAGCGGTGTGCCGCAGGGATCGGTGCTGGGGCCACTGCTCTTCAACATATTTATCAACGACCTGGAAACGGAGGCAAAATGCGAAGTTATAAAATTTGCGGACGATACCAAACTCTGCGGCAGGGTTAGGACCAGGGAGGAATGTGAGGACCTGCAAAGGGACCTGGACAAGCTGGAAGACTGGGCAAACAAATGGCAAATGCGCTTTAACGTTGAGAAATGCAAGGTCATGCATATAGGAAACAAGAACCCGTTGTTCAACTACAAAATGGGGGGGGCACTGCTGGGAGACAGCGGACTTGAGAGAGACTTGGGTGTGCTAGTGGATGCATCAATGAAGCCATCCGCACAGTGCGCAGCAGCGTCGAAAAAAGCCAACAGGATGCTGGGCATCATAAAGAAGGGTATCACAACCAGGACGCGGGAAGTCATCATGCCACTATATCGGGCGATGGTGCGCCCGCACCTGGAGTACTGCGTTCAGTATTGGTCGCCACACCTCAAGAAGGACATGGCGGTACTTGAGAGAGTCCAAAGGAGAGCAACGAAGCTTGTAAGAGGGCTGGAAAATTGCCCATATGCCGAGAGGCTGGATAAGCTGGGTCTCTTCTCTCTGGAAAAAAGGAGGCTCAGGGGAGATATGATAGAGACCTTCAAGATCCTGAGAGGCATAGAGAGGGTGGATAGGGACAGGTTCTTCAGACTGAGAGGGACAACAGGTACGAGGGGGCACTCGGAGAAACTGAAGGGGGATAGGTTCAAGACAAATGCAAGGAAGTTTTTCTTCACCCAAAGAGTCGTGAACACATGGAATGCGCTCCCGGAGGAAGTGATCAGGCAGAGTACAGTACAGGGATTCAAACAGGGATTGGACGGATTCCTGAGGGACAAAGGGATCGTAGGGTACTGAAACCAAGGGGTGATTCAGACAGGTCGTGACCTGTGGGGCCGCCGCGGGAGCGGACTGCTGGGCGGGATGGACCTGCGGTCTGACCCAGCAGTGGCACTTCTTATGTTCTTATGTTCTTATGTTAGGAGTAACGTCAGGAAACACTTTTCAACAGAGAGGGTGATGGATGCCTGGAATACCCTCTCTGTAGAAGTGGTGGAGTCAAAAACGATCATGGATCCAGAGAGATTTCCAAAATCCACATGAGATAAGAAGGAGAGGAAAGGTAGGAAAAATGGAAGACATTCTGCTGGGGCATGCGTAGTCGCATGTATTTTGCTGATGGGTGGCAGGGCATAGATGGACCACAAGTCTGCACCTGCCACTTACTCTGGTGGTGGCTAAGAAAGCAAATGGAATCTTAGGAATTATCAGGAAAGGAATGGAAAACAAAGATGAAAACGTTATAATGCCCTTGTATCGCTCTATGGTATGGCCGCAGCTCAAATGCTGTGTGCAATTCTTGTCGCTGTATCAAAAAAAAAAAAAGATATAGCGGAATTAGAAAAGGTATAGAGAAGGGCAACAAAAATGGGGATTGGGATGACTTCCCTAGGAGGAGAGGCTAAAGCGGCTAGGGCTCTTCAGCTTAGAGACGGCACAGGGGAGATACGATACTGAGTGGAGTGGAAAGGGTAGATATGAATTGTTATTACTCTTTCCAAAAATACTAGGACTAGGGGGCATGCAATGAAGCTACTAAGTAGTAGATTTTAAACTGGAGAAAATATTTCATCACACAACATGTAATTAAACTCTGGAGTTTGTTACCAGAGAATGTGGTGAAATCAGTTAGCTTAGCAGGGTTTTAAAAAGGTTTGAATAATTTCCAAAAAGAGAAGTCCATAGGACATTATTGAGATTGCCTGGTGAAATCCACTGCTTATTCCTAGGATAAACAGCATAAAATCTGTTTTACTACTTAGGATCTAGCTAGGTATTTGGAACCTAGGTTAGAAATAGGATGCTGGGCTTGATGGACCTCTGGTCTGACCCAGCAGAGGCACTGCTTAGGTTCTTAACCTTATGTTACTCATGTTTTTATATGTAATAAGTTTATAGTGTCCCCTGAAGAAGGCGTTCTTTGCACGCCGAAACTGGGATCCTTGTTTTACAATAAAGACTTATCACTGTCTGGAAAGACTCCTTCCTTTCCTTTTTGTTTGACTGCATAATACACATGCGCAAATGACATCATTGCGCCAATGTCCGTGCATCTGCAGAAGCCCGCAAGATGCGGCCCTAGGCTCAGAGAGGTTCGTGTGGACTGGAGGCAGAACAGGGCAGGGCCAAGTGTCCTCTTTTTTAAAGGAAATCTGGCAACCCTAAGCTCAGAGGATCTCTACTGTTATTGGAATTTATTAACTGGCCTTTATGCCAGTAAACAGTAGCATCTTCATGACTCTTCCTGCTTTTGAGATAACAGCCTGTAGTTTCTCCCCCCCCCCCTTTTTTTTTCCAATACCACATTTCAGAAGAAGAAACACATCAGCTCTTCTCCAATCCAGTGGTCTCTCTCCTGTCTCCAAAGATCCATTAAATAATACTTTAGAGCAGTGGTTCCCAATCCTGTCCTGGAGGACCACCAGGCCAGTCGGGTTTTCAGGTTAGCCCTAATGAATATGCATGGAGCAGGTTTGCATGCCTGGCACTTCCATTATATGCAGATCTCTCTCATGCATATTCATTAGGGCTATCCTGAAAACCCAACTGGCCTGGTGGTCCTCCAGGACAGGGTTGGGAACCACTGCTTTAGAGGACCCACTAAAACCTCTCAGAGCGCTCTCAGTACCCTAGGACATATCTCAAGCTTAAGGGAGATGTGATAGAGGTCTATAAAAACTGAGTGAAGTGGAACAGGTAAATGTGAATTGCTTGTTTACTCTTTCCAAAAATACTAGGACTAGGGAGCATGTGATGAGGCTATTAATTAGTAGATTAAAAACAAAATAGAGAAAATATTTCTTCACTCAATGTGTAATTAAATTCAGGAGTTCATTGCAAGAGAATGTGGTAAAACAATTAGCTTAGCAGGGCTTAAAAATGGTTTGGATGATTTCCTAAAAGAGAACCAGCGTGTCTCACTGTAGCTGTGAAGGCAGCAATCAGAGACAAGAAGACTTCGTTTAAGAAATGGAAAAGGACAAAACCAGATGAAAACTGGAAAAAGCACAAACATCAAAGTAAGTGCCATAAGGCGGTAAGAGGGGCCAAAATAGCCAAGGAGGCAAAAAAATTTTAAGCCGTTTTTTAGATATATTAAGGGGAAATGACCTGTGAATAAAGGGAGTACTAAAGGAGGACAAAGCAATCGCCGACAAACTAAACACATTTTTTGCGTCTGTATTTACCGAAGAGGATATATTCAATATACCAGAAGCCGACAGGCTATACACAGGAAATGAAGATGGGAAACTGACATGGACGATGGTCAGTCTAGAAGAGATATGCAGGCAGATTGATAGCCTTAAAAACGATAAATCCCCGGGACCGGATGGAATCCACCCGAGGGTAATCAAGGAACTGAAAGGGGCTATAGCTGAACTGCTTTAACTAATAGCCAATCTGTCGATCAAATCAGGAAAGATTCCGGAAGACTGGAAAGTGGCGAATGTTATGCCAATCTTCAAGAAAGGTTCGAGGGTAGATCTAGGAAACTACAGACCAGTGAGTCTGACTTCGGTACCGGGAAAGATAGTAGAGGACCGCAACATTGATCACCTTGATGGACACAAACTGATGAGGACCAGCCAGCACGGCTTCAGCAAAGGAAGATCTTGCTTGATGAACTTACTGCATTTCTTCGAGGGAGTAAACAGGCAGATAGACAAGGGTGACCCAGTCGACATCGTATATCTAGATTTTCAGAAGGCCTTTGATAAGGTCCTGCATGAACATCTACTTTGAAAAATTGCAAGCCATGGAATCGAGGGCGATATACTTACGTGGATTAAAAACTGGATGGCAGATAGGAAACAGAGAGTGAGGGTTTATGGACAATACTCGGACTGGAAAAGAGTCACGAGTGGAGTACTGCAGGGTTTGGTGCTCGGGCCCGTGGTCTTCAACATATTATAAACAACCTAGAAATTGGCATGACGAGTGAGGTGATTAAATTTGTGGACACAGAAGGATTGTGAAGACCTACAACAAGACATAAACACACTCGAGGAATGGGCCACGAAATGGCAAATGAGATTCAACGTGGATAAGTGCAAGGTGATGCATGTCCGTAACAGAAATCATATGCACAAATACAGGATGTCCGGTGCCCCCAGGAAAGAGACTTGGGAGTACTTGAACAGAAATCAATGAAACCGTCCGCGCAATGTGCGGCAGCGGCAAAAAAGGACAAACAGAATGTTAGGAATGATTAAGAAGGGGAAGGATCACAAACAGATCTGAGAAGGTTATCATACCGCTGTACCAGGCCATGGTATGCTCCCGCTGGCTTTAGTACATCTGGGCCTCTGTGACAGCTTCAGGTATTACATGCATTCTGAAGAGACCAACGCACAAATCTGAGGTGTAAACTAGTGGTTAATGTAGGAGACCCTGGTTCAAATCCCACTTCAGCTTTTATTATTTTTTAAATTGCGAGCACTCCAGAAACCAAACCATACCTACTGTATCTAAATAGTTAACCAACTATTGAAGTGGTGTATGGCAGGTATTTCTATTTCTGGTGGGCTCACAATTAAAAAACAAAAAAGGGAGTTAAAGTGGGATTTGAACCCGAGTCTCTTGGTTTACAGTCTACTGTGCTACTTGCGTCATCTGAATAGTAGACAAGGTGTTACCACTATCCAGACACGTTTGGCGCTGTTTGCCTTATCCAGAAAGCAGTATTGAAGGTTTGGATATTATTTTCACAGCTGCAGCTGATGTATAAAACAAAAGCCGACTCTGGCTGGTGAAGACTGTCCTGAATGTACTTATGAGAATTGCCAATTGCTCAAACTGCTACCACTGCCATCATTTTTATGCAAGTTGAAGGATCCCCACAATAGTAAATCAATTTACAAGCTCTATATAACAACCGACCCCACTCAGCCAGTCTGCAGGAGAGAAAGAGAAATGGGGCACTGGTTCCTGTTCCTCAGATGACTGTCATTTGTACCGCTCGGAGCAACCTTTTCACCCTTACGTATGATGAATCCTGTGCTTCTTTTTGTGAGCAGGGTTGGAACCTTTTTAGAAATATGTTAATAAAGGTCATATGAGGGTTGTGTCATTTATTTCATTACTCTGCCGTCTTTCCTCACTACGAGTTCTCGTGCTATTACATATGCTGTCTTAAGAATATTTATTATTTAATCTGCTATGCAGATTATAATGAAGCGCTTATGTTGATTCGGGAGGCTTTTCTAAGCAAAATATTTTCAGTGTCATTTGCACCAAATACCAAACTGTTATAACGGCAGTCATTGAATTTCACTTTTGTGAACAAGGGCCTTTCATGTCAAGCTATGATGAGCTTTAAAATTAAAATGTGAAAACATAAGAGCATAAGAATTGCCGCTGCTGGATCAGACTGGTGGTCCATCGTGCTCCCGCGGTGGCCCTCAGGTCAAAGACCAGCGCCCTAACCGAGACCGGCCCTACCTGCGTACGTTCTAGTTCCATAGGAACTTGTCTAACTTTGTCTTGAATCCCTGGATGGATCTTAACAAAAAAAAAAAAAAGCCCAAATGTCATCCCTTGGCCGTGCAATTTTGGTAAATAGTTGATAACCTACTGCTGGGAGTATGGTATAAACGACAGAAGTGGCTTTCTTTTCGAAGCTCCCTTTACATCACATTACAGTATAACTAGGCATCTCAGCAGTCCAGGTGATTTACGAGGGTCATTTCATAAATAATGCACACTTTTTTTTTTTTTTAATTTACATGGGGGGAGTGGTTTCTCAAGTATTTCTTTACAATCCCTCAATACAGTCTCCCTGCTCCGCAATGACCGAGTCCCAACGTCCGGGAAGCCTCACCACTCCATCCAAATCACCGTTCCCACCCAGCTGCTGAATGGCTGGGGCAACGGCGGAAGAAAGCTCCTCCAGAGATGCAAAATGATGTCCCTGCCTAGGCTGTTTCAACTTTGGAAAAAGGTCAGGCATTCTTGAATCGCATTGATGAAATGTGGGTCAGAAACTATGAGCTGGAGCTGAAATCAGTCTGAGTGGAGAGCTCCATCTTCCCCACGATCAAAAAAAGTTTTGACGAGCTCAATCAAAAGTCAAACAAGTGACGATTTTTGCTTATGATCATGAAGGCATCATCATCGCAGACAAAGTTCCATGTGGAAGAAGTGTCACCACAGTGTATTGTGATTTTTTGCAAAAAATGCACAAAAGCCGACCTCAGTTGCTCTGGGCTGGGCCATTTTTCATGACAACGCTCACCCACACATAGGGAATGTCATCATTGAAAAACTACCCAAATCCGGCTGAGAGGTTTGTTTGTTTATGTTTATTGAGAGGTTGTAGACTGGCAAGTCAATTCTGAGCGGTTTGCATGAGCTTCTGTAAAGGTGTTACAATACATGGGCTCTCTACTAAAATACACGGAGCTCTGTGGTGGCATTGCAATACAGAGTTATTAATACTGGCAAAATCAATCGTCCTACATCTATACACATGCAAGACTAGGTTTACTATTGCAGCTAAATACAGCTCCTAAGGAGGTGGCCATTTCAACTAAATATGAAAACAATTTTCTAAATCCATACAAATGAAAACACCAAGGCTGATACATTTACCTGTTTATATAATATCATCAGGACATATGTATGATTTATGAATACTACATCACTGTATTACAAAAATTTCTAAGATCCAGCTCTTGATTTAATGTATTTTTGGATTCAGTTAAAAATAAGGGAAGCAGTTATCAAGTTACACAAGGTGAGTTATATCGCTAATTCTAATAAGCTAATGCATGTAAAACAAGTCATTGGTATGGAAATTTAATAACATGGGTGGCAGTGAACATTGCGAGCTGCGCTACCCCAGGAAAAATACCTTCAGAAAAAAGCCGTGAGCTTCTCCTCGATATCTCCCCAATCACAGAGACCCCCTACCTAATTTAAGCCCCCCAATCAGCAAATGCCTGCTCCTCCCATAGGCCCTTTCCTAGGCCTTACCTTGAAATATCAACCGTGACTTGCGACGTCACACAGGAGCTGGCTGTCATTCCTGCACTTGCTGGTCGCAGTTCTAAGAGTCTCTGGGGATTCCCAGCAGTGGTCTTGCCCTCATATGAGAGCCCCTAGCAATGATAGTAGAGCCATTTTGGACCCAGTGCTGGCATGAACAGGAACAACTAAAGATTGATTCTGCCTGACTCTATTAGACACCAGGGAAGGGGGCCATTTGCTAACTGAGGGGTCCTGGAGTACCCCATTGTCAGTCAGGTTTCAGGATATCCTCAATGAATATGCATGGCAGAGATCTGCATACAGTGGAGGCAGAGTATGCAAATTAATCTCATACATATTCATTGTGGATATCCTGAAAATCTGACTTGCAAGGGGGTACTAAGAAACACTGCTTTAGATAGGATGGTCTTGCAGTGGAGGGTCTCTAGGTGTGGGTCTGTGCTTGGGGAGGTGTTGGGGGGAAGGGCTGTCACCTGGCCAACTTCTTTAAGAACTTGCCCCTCCCCCTTTTACAAAGCCAAAAGGTCCTGTTCCTCAGTTGCAAAATAGAACATCTGTAGCACCCCGAGGGGTAGAGGGAGCTCCTTTCTTAACTACACTCCAGAAGTTCTTTTGCTATCAACACGGTCTACCATTACCATGTGCAAATTTACCACAAAATATTTCTTCACTCAATATGAAGAATCCATAAGGGTACAATAGATTTCATACTCCTTTTCCTAGGAATAAGAAGTGGATTTCCCCAAGTCCATCATAATAATGGCTTATGGATGGTCTTTTAGGAAATGACCTAAACCTTTTTTAAAGCCTTGCTAAGCTAACTGCCTTCACCACACTCTTTGGCAATGAATTCCAGAGTTTAATTGTATGTTGAGTGGAGAAATATTTTTTCCGGTCTGTTTTAAATGACTATTTACTAAGATCATCGCATTTCTTCTAGTCTTAGTATCTTTGAAAAGAGTAAACAAGCGTTTCACATCTACCCTTTCCACTCCGTTGGTTTCTTTTTTTGATAAAACTGATGTTGGATAAGTTCACCATGGCCATTGTTTTACCTACTACTATAGCAATAAAAAGGTGTACGCAGCGCTGTACATTTTAGCATACAATAGACAGTCCCTGCTCAGAAGAGCTTACAGTCTAATTTAGACAGGACATTACAGGGTTGGGGAGATTATGGTAGAGTAGAGGGAATGATACAGTGAGTTGAGGTATCTGACAGCAGTGAGTGGGAGTTAAGAGTTGAAAGCAGTTTCAAAAAGGTGGGCCTTTAGCTTAGATTTGAACCTTCTCTGCCGATCCCTGGTGGTCCAGAGGTGCAGTAGGCAGGAGCGAGTTTTCCACGCTCCTGCCCCGCTGCTAACCTGGTCGCTGCGAGTTCCGGTTTCTTCAGACGCTGAGCAGGACGAAAAGGAGTGCGCTTTGGCGCTGCTGCTCGGTGCTAAGCGGCTTCCTGACTGGCTCCCGTGAATTCTCTAACCTGTTTAGATCATTGCATAATACAGTATGTAAAACTGATAAACGAACGAACCTCTGGCTCCTCCCCAGTACCTCCCCTTGTCCTGTCCTGGTTGGTCAGAGCTGATATTGAGTGGTACCTCCTGGTGAAGAGCCACTGAATCAAGGCGATTAGGCAGCCCCAGATGGAGCCTCTCCAGCCTGTTTAAATTGCTTGGAAAAGCAGCCCGATGGTTTTTTGGCTGCTGCTAAGGCTTGGCGGTATTTGTCATGTGTTTCCTACAGTTTAACCTGTCCTTGAGTTTGCAGGTTGCACTGTTATAGAAAAACTCCTTTCTGAGCACAAAACATGCTTTTCAAATAGAAAAAGATTGATAAAATTACTTCCAATGAGGGCAATTTCCACAGCCATTTACCTGGGTGCATCATGGGATATTTGACAATTGTCCTCTCCTTCCCTCCCCCCCCCCTCGACTTTCCTTGTCTGTAGCTGATCTTTTATTCTCGAGCAGCGACTGCCAGAAATTACTCTAAAGTTTGATCATGGTTAAGTCAATCTGGGGGGGGGGGGAGTCTTTGCTGCACTCCTGTCTCCGAGGGTCCTAGGTATGGATGTGTGGGAGAGGGAGAAAGTCTTTTGCTGCACTTTTGGGGGGGTGCTGGGCAGTGCAGATACTGGCGCTCTCTCTCCCAAGCTCCAGAGGGGATGGGCGATATTGGGGGAGGGGGGTCAGTCAATAGGGGTTCAGTGCTACGTCATTGACCCTTTGATACTGAAAAATGTAGTGCAAGACAAGAATTGAAGTATTAACTCTTGGCAACCTTCAAAATTCAACGATTAATATATATAAATCTGACAAGTCATTCTGACTTCATTTAATCTAAAAGAACAGTCTGGTGCTATTGATCTCAGTGTAAAAGAGGCACTGCGGACTTTCAGCCTCTCCTGCTCAAGATGGTTTATGAGCTTCTGACTTTTTGCTGTGTTCAGACTGTCCTGTCCTTCCTGCAGTTCTGCAGAGTGGCCAAGGTCATTTGGGCTTGGGGTTTGGTGCTCCCTCTGAGAGGTCTGTTCTGGCATCGTGCCAAGGCTGTTCTCGGCCTGTAGTGGACATACAAATATTCACTATAAATAACCTCCAACTGGCAGAGTTCAGGTTGCCTGTGACAGTCGAGAAACTGAGCTGCTTTACCTGACGATTAGGAGTGGCTCACGGGACTGGATAGAAGGCAGATCTCCCGGAGCGCCTTTGCGTCCCGCTATAAAAGCCGCTGGGGGAGAAGAAGAATGAGCTGGATCCTATATTTTCCACTGGGAGGATTTGGTGCATCTCCAGCAGCTCAAAAGCCGCAGCCTCCAGATCATCTGATGCACGAACAAACCTGAAGTAAGATGGAATACACAAGGTCCAGCAGAATTCTGGGCTTGTCTTGTGCTCTTCTGGCAATTGAATCAGATACTGCAGCCCATCTGAATAGTAGGCATCTTGCTGAAACACCAAATATTTGTACCATACTCAGAATTTGTTTTCTGTGGCAGAGAAAGTACCTGACTGAGTGGTGCAGTTCACAAGAGCCTCTTGCTCAGATGATTGTGACGTGCCTATGAACCTGCTCACTCGCTGATTCTGGAGATACTAGTCTTTAAGCCCGTTATATTAACTGGTGCTAGAAATGTCTGTCTGTCTGTCTGGATTTTTTTCTTTGTCTCTCTCTCCTTGGAAGCTGTCTGTCTGTCATTCGTTCTGTCTGTGTCTCTCCCTGGCTCCCTGCCTACCTGTATTTCTCTATTGCGCCATGCCTGCCTGTATCTCCGTGGCCCCTTTCTGTGTCCCCCCCCCTTCCCAGAGCAAAGCATGATTGTTTTGTTCCCCCCAGCACACCCCTCCCCCCAACAGCCCCCTTTCCCTCTCCCCCTGGTCCCCTGTTGTGCAATGCCTGCCTACTCCGTGGCCCCCTTCCGTTTCCACCCCCCTCCCATTCTTACCCTCCCTCCATGCCTCCAACTGTAGCTGGTCCTCTCGGCGCAGATCGTCGTGCAGCAGGCCCGGCGTCCTGCCCCGGTACTGCTCGCCATTGGAAAGGTGGAGAGCGGCCTGCAAGGTTCGCTACAGCGGCTGACGAACCTCAGCAGGCCGCTTTGAAGAGGAGCAGCAGCGGGAGGGAGGAGTTGCTGGCACACGCGCTTCCGGCTAGCGCAGGCACTGTGAGGACTGGCACAGAAGCACACCTCACGCCACCAGGACTCACGATCTTTCAACAGCGCATGCGCGCTTAGGGTTTTATATATATAGATAACACTGTATAGATACATTGTAGGCTGCTTCTTCGAGAAGTTGCTCTTTATATATGGAAGAAGAAATCCTCTAAGCTTTTTTTTTTTTAAATTTGACTAGAAATGTCAGATTGGGATTTTGGTTTTCAACAAACTTTCTATTTCTATTTACAGTGTTAGTTTGCAAGTTCACGTTAGCAAACCTTTTTCTCTTTGTGTTTCCATTTCAGAATAAAGTGTTGAATGTGGACGGGGTGAAAGTAAAGCTGCAGGTAAGACCTTGCTCAACCCTCTCCTACTGCCTTCCAACAAATTTGGGATACAGGCAGACAGTCATTCCCTTTAGCACTAGTTCTGGTTTTGGCATCTCTGTTTCCTTCCCTTCCCTCCATGCTCTGGCATCTCCTTCCTTTCCCTCCCTCCTTCCTGTCCCCTTGGTCTGACATCTTTGTCTCCTTCCCTCCCTCTCCTTCCCTCCCCTTCATTGCCTGGTATCTCCTTCCTTTCCTTTCCCTCCCTATCCCCAGTCAGGTGCAGCAATTCCCTCCCCCTCCCTCCTTGTCTTTGTCACCCTCCCCAGTCAGCAGCGCAGTATTCACAACTCTGCTGGGTACTGCCTTTGTGGAAACAGGAATTAGGTGGGACCCTGCAAAGAGATAGGCCTGCAGCTGAGAAGAGAAGCAAATTGTGAATGCTGCTGCTGGAAGAAGTTCCTGACGTCAGTCCTTGGAGGAGATGTCGGAGCACCCCCCCTTATGTGCTGCAACTGGGGTGGCTGCCTCCCCCCCTGCAGAATCTTTTTTAAAAGTTATATATTTTAATGGTGGTAGGTACCCGCTCTACTGAGGCAGTTTACTGGCTCTGAAGTTGCAGAGCTATGCCGCCCAGTCTCTCCTGCACTGTATCTTCCGCAGTGGAGTTGTTGCGGGCTTGAGCCGATAGAATTCTTGAGGAGAGAGTTCTCAGCTAAGGCTCACAACTGAGAGAGCTCTTACATCCACCAATATGAGAGAAAGAGCTGGAGCTTGATGGCCAATCAGGAGCACATTCTTGTAGAAGTGCTCCTGATTGGCCATCAAGCTCCATAAGAACATAAGAATAGCCTTACTGGGTCAGACCAATGGCCCATCAAGCCCAGTAGCCTGTTCTCATGGTGGCCAATCCAGGTCACTAGTACCTGGCCAAAACCCAAGGAGTAGCAATATTCCATGCTACTGATACAGGGCAAGCAGTGGCTTCCATGTCTTTCTCAATAACAGACTATGGACTTTTCCTACAGGAACTTGTCCAAATCTTCCTTAAAACCAGCTAAGTTATCTGCTCTTACTATCAGCTCTGTTTCCCTGATTGGATGTGCAGAGTTTTCCTGTATGAGCAGCGAGCAGCGACTGGTGCGTGGCCAGGCAGCAGCTTAGAGGAAACATTGGATGGAACCCTGAATTGCAGCGGCTTGCGGACCTTGCAGTGAAGACCCACTGTTCTAGGTAGTTGCAGCTGAATCCACAAATATTTATGCTTAATGAATCTGTTAGTCTAGTGCAGGGGTAGGCAATTCCGGTAGAGAGCCGGAGCCAGGTCAGGTTTTCAGGATCTCCACAATGAATATGTATGAGATGGATTTGCATGCACTGCCTCCTTAAGATGCAAATTTATCTCATGCATATTTATTGTGGATATCCTGAAAACCTGACCTGGCTCTGGCTCTCAATGACCGGAATTGCCTACCCCTGGTCTAAAACATCCTTTCCACTGGTTTCCTATGCATTGTACGTAGAAAATGAAACCATATGGCCAACCCATGGCAATTGCTTAGCTCTCCTTAGACGTCATCTGTGCTTGTCCCATGCTTTCTTGAATTCAGATACAGACTTCATTACTGCCATGTCCACTGAGAGGCCATTCCCCCCTCCCCCCCCCCCCCCCACCTTTCCATTAAAACTAATTAAAAAATTTCCTTCGCTTAGTCCCGAGTCTGTTCCTTTTCATCCTGTGACCCCCTCCTTCCAGTCGAAAGAGACCTGCGTCTTGTGCATTTATGTCACAGAGGTATTAAATGTCCAAAATGCATCAGTTGAGATTTTTAAGTTTCTCCGTTTATTTCTTTCAAGTACACTAGTCGAATGTCGCTATCATTTATGGTTTGGTCTATTAAATAAGCAGTCTCGGCTGCACTCTCTATTTTTCTGGTAAGGGTTGGATTTTCAGGCCATATATTTGGGGAGGACACGGTGTATCTCAAGGGACTATGCAAATGTTCTAAACCCATGTGATTAGGCCATTATGCCTGAGCCCTTTCATAAAGCCAGGATTTTTGATTCAGGCAAACTTTAAGTGTTCTGTCATAAAAACATAGAAACATGATGGCAGATAGTTTAGCATCCACTCTCTCCTCCTCTCCCTATTGGCTAAGGCTCTTAACATTTGCATCTCCTCTCCCTATTGGCTAAGGCTCTTAACATTTGCATCTCCTCTTCCTATAGGCTAAGGCTCTTTACACCGGCATTGTGATATCATAGAAACATGATGGCAGATAAAGGCCAAATGGCCCATCCAGTCTGCCCATCCGCAGTAACCATTATCTCTTTCTCTCTCCGAGAGATCCCATGTGCCTATCCCAGGCCCTCGTGCGTTAGTTTCCTTTCCCTTGGCATACTTCTGATAATCATCAGGTCGCTTAAAAGCTCTCTGACTTTAAGATGCCCCACTCTTTTCATACAATCTACTATACTTCTCAGCTTTTCTTAAACGATCAAGAGGGTAATTTTCAGTCTCCAGGGATTCAAGACAAAGTTAGACAAGTTCCTGCTGAACCAGAACGTACGCAGATAAGGCTAGTCTCAGTTAGGGTGCTGGTCTTTGCCCAGAGGACCTCCGCGTGAACGGACTGATGGGCACAGTGGACCACTGGTCTGACCCAGCAGCGGCAATTTTTATGTTCTTATAATGGGAAAGGATGGGAATTACAGCCTTGTCACCTAGTCTCACTGGGTACATGATATCACAACCATCACCAAAGCAGGAGATTAAATATTGAATGAATCTCCTGTTCAAAAAAGGTATATGATAAGAACAGAGTACTTAAATTAAAAAAAAGAGAAGACGGCAGAAGAAAACAGCCAAATTTGTCTGGCAGGCTGCAAATTCCTGTCGTCTTCCTCTACTGGCATTTAAATGTCCATCCTTGATGTCCTTTGAGGGGGGGCTCAGTCCTAATCCCTGGCTGGTCACAAAAGCAGGGAACCTCCCTGAAGGATAAGTGTAAAACCACTTAGATATGGCTGATTTGTGGTTTATTAAATAAAGTTGAACCTTAAACGATGTCCCCCCCCCCCTTCCCAATACTTTTCTTCTCTCAAATATATAAAGAAAGCTTTCATAGAGCCCCAGAAGGGCAGGGTGTAAACAAGTCGAGAAAGGGACAAAGGATTCATGCATTGACTGCAGGTATTGAAATAAACTTAGCAGTTACTAAGATAAATGTCCCAGTTTACCACCCTGGAAAGAAAATAAAACTCACATGGCGCAATGAATTATATGGGCAGTGAAAAGATTTACTTAGCTTTATTTAATAGCGCAGAAGCAGACACCTTCTCCTACATACATAATCCCCGCAGACAGAGTGTCGTCGTGTCCCCAAAGAATGATCACTTTGGTCCTGGATGCAAAACTAATTTATAAATTAGTTTTACACAAACAGGAATTTATGTCTCGTTTGGTTGGTTTAAATGAGATGCTGTAAACCAGTGGTTCCCAACCCTGCCCTAGAGGACCACCAGCCAGTCGGGTTTTTGGGATAGCTCTAATGAATATGCATGGGGCAAATTTGCATACCTGTCACCTCTATTATGTGCACATCTCTCTCATGCATATTCATTAGGGCTGTCCCAAAAACCCGACTAGCTGGTGGTCCTCCAGGACAGGGTTGGGAACCACTGCTTGTAGACCATCTACCACTCTGAAAGGTTTTAACTTAAGGTAGCCTTGTGATTATTTCTCCCTACACAAGGGAACATGGAAGAGAACATAGAAACATAGAAATAGACGGCAGATAAGGGCCACGGCCCATCTAGTCTGCCCACCCTAATGACCCTCCCCTACCTTTCTCTGTGAAGAGATCCCAAGTGACGATCCTAAAGGGACCCTCGACCACAAGAGGTCATCCGCTCAAACTCAGGGGAGGGAAGTTTCGTGGAGATGCCAGGAAGTACTTCTTCACGGAGAGAGTGATTGAGCATTGGAACAAGCTTCCAATGCAGGTGATAGAGGCACACAGCGTCCCAGACTTCAAGAATAAATGGGATACCTATGTAGGATCCCTACGAGGGTCAGCCAAAGGATAGGATCACTAGGGTATAGACTTGAAAGAGCGGGTCAGTAGAATGGCATTATTACAATTCTACTTAAAGGGGACATTAGACTTAAAAGGGAGGGTCGATGGTGTGGGCAGACTTGATGGGCTGTAGCCCTTATCTGCCGTCATCTTTCTATGTTTCTATGTTTCTATGATCCCATTTTGTCTTAAAATCAGGCACGCTGCTGGCCTCGATCACCTGAAGTGGGCCCTTTAGAAATTATGGTTGTTTTTTTTTTTTTTTACTAAGGCACGTTAGCTGATTAATATTAGTGCGCCCATTATACAGTGCTCCCTTGTGAATTCACAGTCTGCGATTCGCGGTCCCGGTCATTCACAGTATTTGACACGCAGCTCCTGATTAGTGAGGCCCGACTTTAGTACAGGAAGAGGCAGTTGGAGCATACCGCGAGTGATTTCCTTCACTCGCCGGTGCTCCGGCTGCCCTCTCCCGTCTCCCCTGCTAAAAACCGTATTCGTGGTTTTTCAGCATTCACGGGGGTTTCTGGAATGGAACCCCCGCGAATATCAGGGGAATACTGTATTCTATGGATGCGTTAGCATTTAGTAAAAGACCCCCAAATCTGCCTTTATTTACTGTGCACAAGGCAAATGGGTTTCCAAGAAGTAAATGAATAAAGGACAAAAGTCTTTGCTCTTGTGGACATTTAACTCAAAACTGTCTAAGATTAAAAATTGGCTCAGAGACAATATGTTGTCCTTAAGCACATCTAAAACTAACTGCCTACTCTTCCCATGGAAGGAGGGCTTGCAATTGTCCGCCTCAATCTGCATTGACAGGCCTCCGATCACTAAGGTAGCTTCGACAAAAATCATGGGCGAGATTGACAGCAAGCTCAACTACCATCAACAAATTAGCGCTGTGGTCAGAAAGCGACTGATTAGATCTCTTTCCAGTTCCCTGGAGCCCTTGCTAAACATTCTAATCCAACAATAGACTATTGCAATTCCCTTTATAAAGGAATATTGCAAAAGGAAATCAGACGGCTACAACTCATTTAAAATACTGCGATCACAATTATTACCAACTCAAAGAAATATGATCATGTTACCCTGCTACTTAAAAACGCCCACTGGCTCCCTATCCCTCACCGTATCACCTTCAGAATCTCCCTTCTCACTTTTAAAACACTCAGCTTTAATTGATAAATTACCGATTACGCACACTCCCACTAGAGCTCTAAGATCTTCTTCTCCCCTCCCTCAAGACCTTCCATACGTGTCGTACCACTTCATTCGTCATTACAGAACCTCAAATCTGGAACTCCCTGACCTCCTATCTCAGGGAGGAACCAAACATTGATAAATTTAAAGGAGCTTTAAAAAGCTTCTTACATAGATGATTTCGCTCTATAACTTGGGATTCTTTCACTGTTTCAGTAAAGGCAGCTCTACACTAACTTTTCCCCCCACCCTTTTGTGCTGTCCTTAATTGTGATCTTTTCTGATAATATTGTATTTCGCCCTCTGCCCTCTTGTTTCCTGTTCATCTATTGGTCTCATCCATGTCTTGGCTTTTGTTAAAAATTTTTAATTTTGTTCCCCTCATTTTTAACTGTACTGTATATCGCCTAGAATGTTGATAGGCGAACAATTAAATTTTCAATAAACCTTGAAACATTTAGAGCAGCCAAAGACCATTCAGAAACTTGAGGCTGAAGAGCAGTTGGAACCTCAAAAGCTCTTTAGGGCTGAAATGATTTTGCTCCTTGACCTCCACTGTCTGGATAGGGGAACATGTCGGGGGGTTTCTGGACCCATGTTCTGGCCATTGCAGCTTGACATTGTCACTTGTATGGTATGGATTCTCTGCAGAAGACGTGCACTGCAACTTTCCTTCATGACGTCCCATCTTCTACCCTAGGCACCATCCTCTCAATGTTTTTACCAGATTTTCTGCCCCAGCCCGTAGGTAGGCATCACATTTTAAGTACATCTCGCTTTCTATTATCTGGGACAAGGTTCTGCTCGTGACCCCAGCAGAAAAAAAAAACATTTAGCACCCTGTCAATTTGTTTTTTAATTAAGAGCTAATCAACGGAATGCAATTAGAAGAACATGGATTTTATCTTTAATGAGGACAGGAAGAGATTGGGTTAATTTACAAACCTCTGTGTTTTTATCTCCCGGTGTCTTACTGTGGATTTCTATCACTGAATTACTGTACGAATTCATCCCTGAGGAATTCAGAATGAAATACAAGGACAGTAATCACCAGGCGAAAAGGGAAGTAAATACATCGACGAGGTGAATGAATTGTGTCTGTGCAGGGAAGGGAAGGCACATGGTTGCTTGTCAGTGACAGCAGGAAAGGTGCAGCTCTAGTGAAGCATCCATTGGATTGGAGAAGGTCCACCAAGCCACACAGACAGGGTATCTGGGGAAGCCGAAACATGGAAGAAAACCAGAAGGGTATCATTGCTTAGTCCAATGATCAAAAACTACTATGTCATCACTCATGCCATTAAAGAATAATGTCTTCTGGTTAATTCTTTCCAACCAAATTCCAAGTTATTCTCCTGTACCTCTGCAGTCTAGTCTGTTGAAGGTTTGCACTGAAATCTGGTGTCAAATTAGGAGCAGTCGTAGAGTGGCATGTATCTCAGATCGAGAGCAGTGATGGAGAACGGTAGATAGTGGGGTTCCCCAGGGTACTATACTGGGACCGCTGCTTTTTAACATTTATCAATGATCTAGAGATGGGAATAACTAGCAAGATAATTAAATTCGCTGATAACAAAGTTTTCTAAGTTGTTAAATCGCAAGAGGATTGTGAAAAATTGCAAGAGGACCTTGTGAGACTGGAAGACTGGACGTCAAAATGGCAGATGACGTTTAATGTGAGCAAGTGCAAAGTGATGCATGTGGGAAAGAGGAACCCAAACTATAGCTATGTGATGCTGGGTTCTGTGTTAGGAGTCACTGCCCAGGAAAAAGATCTAGGTGTCATTGTTGAGGATACGTTGAAACAGTTCAATGTGTGGCGGCTGCTAAGAAAGCAAATAGGAATTATCAGGAAAGGAATGGAAGACGAAGACGAAAATGTTATAATGCCCTTGTATTGCTCTATAGTGTGGTCACACTTCAAATACTGTGTGCAATTCTGGTCGCTGCATCTCAAAGATATAGCGGAATTAGAAAAGGTACAGAGAAGGGTAACAAAAATGAGATGATTCCCTCTAAGGAAAGGCTAAAGCGGGGGAAGAGATGACTTAGGGGTGATTTGATAAAGGTCTATAAAATACTGAGTGGAGTGGAAAGGGTAGATGTGAATCACTTGTTTACCCTTTCCAAAAATACTAGGACTAGGGGGCATGTGATGAAGCTACTAAGACAAGTAGTAAATTTTAAATTAACTGGAGAAAATATTTTTTCACTTGCATGTAATTAAACTCTGGAATTAGTTACCAGAGAATATAGTAAAAGCAGTTAGCTTAGTATGGTTTAAAAAAGGTTAGATCATTTCCTAAAAGGCCACTATTGAGATGGCTTGGGAAAATCCACTGCTTATTTCTATAAAATCTGTTTTTCTCCTTGGGATCTAGCTAGGTTGGCCACAGGATATTGGGCTTGATGGACCTTCAGTCTGTCCCAGTATGGTAACACTTATGTTCTTATGGGGTGATGTGTTGGGTTTAGGTGTCAGATTAGGGACAGTGACCGGATGATTATGTAATGTTGGGAGCAGTGAAAGGATGATGGTCCATTAGGTTGAGGGGCATTCCCTTACAATCTCACACCAAGCACACGACTCACTGGTCAAGTTTGACTGAATGCTCTCTCTTATCACCTACAGATTTGGGACACGGCTGGCCAGGAAAGATTCCGAAGTGTAACACATGCTTACTACCGCGATGCTCATGGTAAGGATCTACATAGCACATGTAGCGTGCATCCCATTCTGGCAATCTTTTCCTGTTGATGTTGTGACCGGGTAAGACCTGGACTGGAGTAGCCCGAGCCCTGACCTGAGTCATCCAAGCCTCAGCCGAGCAGTTGGATGAGGCATGGAGGGGTAGAGAGGTGTCTGCTCCAAATAAAAGATCCAGTGCAGGTGTTTAGTGTGAATTTTAAGATGACTTTATTTTCTGCTTTTATAAAAAGCTCTCATTGGTGGCTAAACAGCCTGTTAGCCCACCATGCTTTATTCACTAATAAAGTTCAAGAGAAAACACAAAAATAACTTTTCAATTTCAAGTCCTGGAACCTGCAACCTGCTTGCACTACTTAGTCAGGTTCTCCTGGGATCATGTAAATTCAGATGCAGTAATTCCTGATCCTTCTGGTATTCTTAATTCCATTAGAAGCAGTACTTCTTAACTCTTCTGATATTCTTAGTCTTGTGAGGCAACACCACCTTAGCAGAAATAGCATTCTTACTTTCCCCAAACTCTACTCTGTAATCATGCTCTCAAACAAGCATGACTCCTCAGGTTCCATTTCCACATCATTTGCAAGCATTTCTGTATCAAATTCATTATTACCTTCAGAAGAATGATTAGAAGTTTCAGTCCTGAGGTTTACGCCTTGCTTTCTGTGAGGAATGCTGGCTTCTGTCTCCTGAATCCTGCCTATCACAGGTCTGCTTCTCTCCAAGGATTCAGGTATCCTGTAAGCTTGTAGCTGCCTACAGAACACACTATTTTCTCTAGCCTGGGCTGATTGTTCTTCAAAACACCTGTGGTTCTCTGGTTCTTTGCTAATGAGCCCGGATAGCTTCCCTGCTCATTAACCCTGCCCCCAGCAGAGCTGATTGCAGGAGCTAATCCCTTTGTGGGGTTTTCTATCACCTGCCTGGTGCATGCTGGTCCTTGTAGTTCTTTGCTTTTAGCATTCCATACATTAGAACTAGGCAAGTATAATCGGGTCCCTTTTAGGTTGCCTTTCACTAGGGATAAATTCTGCAGGGCAGTTTCCCTAACCTGCCTGCTTTTAGGGGTAGGCTTAGGGATAGTTTTAGAGCACTGCAGGGTTTCTTCCAGCATGACAGGACTCTCCCCGTCACAATGCGAGTTGGTAATTTGATTCATGTGCCTATCTGCAGAGTCTATAGGTATTTTGAGGAATGTTTAACCCCAGTACCTGGTTTTCTGCAGCAGCTCATGGGTAGATGTGATAAGGATTAGAGAATTTGATGGCACAGATTTGAAAATACCATATATACTCAAATATAAACTGAGGGGTGTTAATATTCAAGTGCAGTGCTTTGCCTTGCCCTGTCAGGCTGTGAACCCTGTTCCCCCTCTCTCTCTGCTCTGCATCCAGACACCTCACTCACTCCCTCCCATGCCAGGTTCTGTACCCTGTCCCCCCTCCTTCCCGATGCCTTACAGACCTCCACTGGGCCTGCCATAAGCCGTGGTGGGCCAGGACAGTAGGGAACCTTCCCACCTCCTGTCCCAGCTGATTCTAAGAATTTTTACCTCCCTCCCACCTCCCCCATGTACTTTTAGTATACCGTGAACTCACGGCAGCCAAACAGCTAGTGGCTCTGTGCGGGCAGGAGCGAAGGAAGGTCACTCCTGCCGTGGTTCACCGCTGGACCATCAGGGATACTAAAGGTATGCGGGGGAGGTGGGAGGGATCCCTCCTGTCCTGGCCACTGCTGAACCACCAGGTCTCACGGCAGGCCCAGCAGAAGCCTGAAACAGGTTTGGAATGGGGATGCAGGTCAGCACTGACCCAAATATAAACAGAGACCCACATTTTTGGGCCCAAAAAGCTCGGCTTATATTTGAGTATATACAATATGTTACATTTCTGTTTTTCATTGTTTCTTGTGCAGAAATAACCAAGGCATATCTTTTTCCAAGCTGTAGATTACTACAGGACAAAGGTCTTGACTGTCATTGGCATTCTCCCCTGTTATTCAAAGCAGTTTAACTGGGCAGGAGAGGCTTGTGCACAGCTAAATCGCTTGTGTCTGCCTAAGCACTGATATTCAGTGACAGTTAACCAGAGAGTGTCACTAAATATCACAGGTGGAGCCTGGAAAGAGCTGGGACTTAACCACATTGCGGCCATATTAAGACGGCTAAAGTTAGGACAGCAGATCTATGCCCTATATGGCTTATTGCTTTGCCTTCATATATATACCTCTAGGTTGACTTTACTCCAAGAAATATTCCAATTCAATAGAATGGCGTTGGCAGAATACACACCTGAGCTCCACTCAATAAACTCAACGAAAACCAAAATACTATGTTTTCACAGCACCACGCACTACCCTCAGAAACCAGAAACCTTCTCAAATACTCATTCATACTTGACTCCCCTTAATCCTATGAACCCCTAATCTCCAACCTTTGGAAAGAAATGTCGACAGCATGAGATACTTAAGACCATGGTCACCATTTGCCATATTGACATACATGCTGGTGCTTTCCCATTTAGACTATTGTAACTGTCTCTATGTTGGTATAAACACTTCACTTATCCACAAGCTACAATTAATGCAAAACACAGCAATAAGACTAATATTCAAACTGAAAAAAAATTAATTTCGTCTCACATTACTTTAGCAGTCTGTACTGGCTGCTATCAGGCTCATAATCAACAAGGGATCCAAGAGGAAAAAGAACAAAGAACCGGCGCGGCTCACTGTAGAGGTAAAGGAAGCGATCAGAGACAAGAAAACTTCATTTAAGTAATGGAAAAGGTAAAAAACGGATGAAAACTGGAACAAGCACAAACAACATCAATGCAGGTGCCATAAGGCCGTAAAAGGGACCAAAAGAGACTACGAGGAAAAATAGCCAAGGAGGCAAAGAACTTCAAGCTGTTCTTTCGATATATTAAGGGGAAACGACCCGCAAAGGAAGTGGTGGGACCGTTGGATGACCATGGAATGAAGGAAGCGCTAAAGGAGGACAAAGCAATCGCTGACAAACTGAACACATTTTTTGCATCTGTATTTACCGAAGAAGATGTACACAGCATACACCCATCAGGCTATATGCTGGAAACGAAGACGGAAAGCTGACAGGATTGACAGTCAGTCTAGAGGAGGTATGTAGGCATATTGATAGGCTTAAGAGCGATAAATCCCCAGGACCGGATGGCATGCATCAAGAAACTGAAAGGGACCATAGCTGAACTGCTTCAACTAATAACCAATCTGTCGATCAAATCGGGAAAGATTCCGGAAGACTGGAAGGTGGCGAATGTTACACCGATCTTCAAGAAAGGTTCAAAGGGAGATCCAGGTAACTACAGACCGGTGAGTCTGACCTCGGTACCGGGAAAGATGGTAGAGTCACTGATAAAGGATAGCAGCATTGATTACCTTGACGGACACAGGCTGATGAGGACCAGTCAGCACGGTTTTAGCAAAGGCAGATCGTGTTTGACAAACTTGCTGCACTTCTTTGAGGGAGTAAACAGATAGATCCAGTCGACATTGTATATCTGGATTTTCAGAAGGCGTTCGACAAGGTTCCGCATGAATGACTACTTCAGAAAATTGCAAGCCATGGAATTGAGGTTGAAATAACTCACATGGATTAAAAACTGGCTGGAGCATAGGAAACAGAGAGTGGGGGTAATGGACAATACTCAGACTGGAAGAGTGTCACCAGTGGGGTGCCGCAGGGCTCGGTGCTTTGATCCGTGCTCTTTAACATCTTTATAAATGATCTGGACACAGGTACGATGAGCGAGGTGATTAAATTTGCGGATGATACGAAGTTATTCAGAGTAGTAAAGACGTAGGGGGATTGCGAAGATTTGCAACGTGACATAATCAAGCTCGAGGAATGGGAATCGACATGGCAGATGAGGTTCAACGTGGATAAGTGTAAAGTGATGCATGTTGGTAACAAAAATCTCATGCACGAATACAGGATGTCCGGGGCGGTACTTGGAGAGACCTCCCAGGAAAGGGACTTGGGAGTTCTGATCGACAAGTCGATGAAGCCGTCCACACAATGTGCGACGGCAGCAAAAAGGGCAAACAGAATGCTAGGAATGATAAAGAAGGGGATCACGAACAGATCAGAGAAGGTTACGCCCTCAGCTGGAGTAATGCGTCCAGCATTGGTCTCTGTACATGAAGATTGACACGGTACTACTCGAAAGGGTCCATAGAAGAGCGACTAAGATGGTTAAGGGGCTGGAGGAGCTGCCGTACAGCGAAAGATTAGAGAAACTGGGCCACCTCTCTCGAACAGAGGAGATTGAGAGGGGACATGATCGAAACATTCAAGGTACTGAAGGGGATAAACTTAGTAGATAAGGTTACTTCTCCAAGGTAGGGAGAACAAGAGGGCACTCTCTAAAGTTGAAAGGGGATAGATTCTGTACAAACGTAAGGAAGTTCTTCTTCACCCAGAGAGTGGTAGAAAGCTGGAACGCTCTTCCAGAGGCTGTTATAGGGGAAAACACCCTCCAAGGATTCAAGACAAAGTTAGACAAGTTTCTGCTGAACAGGAACGTGCGCTGGTGGGGCTAGTCTCAGTTAGGGTGCTGGTCTTGGACCAGAGGGCCGCCGCGTGAACAGACTACTGGGCATGATGGACCATTGGTGTGACTCAGCAGTGGCAATTCTTATGTTCATATGTTCTTAACTGAAACTGCCTTTCTGGACATCAAGTGAGGTGTCCCAACCTCTGTGTGTCTAGAGCATGAGATGGGCATGGTGGAGACATGCTGTGGGCGGACCTAAGGGCGGGTTAGACATGGAAATCTTGCAGCAATAATCCAACATTTTTCAAGACATCTTTAGTCGTTTGGAACTAGACCTGTTTTAGAAGCGTCTGTGCCACAAACTGATCAGATGACCACCGCATGCTTCAAGGTAAGACACCCCCACACCCCCCCCCCCCCCCAGTGCTCACTGACCCCCTTTCACCACACAAAAATGAGAACAAAAAGGTACATACCTATCTCTAAAACAGCAGCACCTGTTATGGGGAAACCTAGTAGAGATGCACATTTTTTTAAGTAGCCCAGTGGATAGGCAAATGAACCATAGAGAGGAGGACCCAGACTCGGAAGCCACTCTAACCACTACATTTATGGTAGAACATATGAGCCCACCCAAAACCTACTATACGGTCATAGAGGTGCCACCTGCAGCCATAAGTGTTACTGGGGTGGTACACAGGAGGGTATAGTAGGTGTTTGGGGGCTCACCCTAAATTATAAGGGGGTTATGGTGAGATATACAGCTGGCACCCTTTATGTGAAGTTCATAGTAGAGAATGACACGGTGGCTGTTACCTGCGAGATCGATTTGCATCTCATGGAGGCAGTGCATGCAAATCCATCTCATAGATATTCATTGTGGATATCCTGAAAACCTGACCTGCCTGTGGCTCTCGAAGACTGGAATTGCCTACCCTGGTTTAGAGGCCTCAAGTCACTTACTCATCCTATCTTCTCCCAAAGGAGTGAAATAGAAGCACATATTATCCTGTCTTGGCACAAAGACCTGGAACAATCTCCTAACAATCATCAAGGCTGAAACTCAGAATTCATAAGACGCTAAAGACTCTCCTCTTTGAGAACATATACACCATAGTATAGAATGGGTATAAGTGGATCAATTTTTTTACTATATCAAGATTTACAAAGACTAGGGAACACGCAATGAAGTTACAGAGTAATACTTTTAAAACCTATAGGAGGAAATATTTTTTCACTCAGAGAATAGTTAAGCTCTGGAATGCGTTGCCAGAGGATGTGGTAAGAGCGGTTAATGTAGGTGGTTTAAAAAAGGTTTGGACAAGTTCCTAGAGGAAAAGTCCAGAAACTGCTGTTGAGACAAACAGGGGGGAAAGCTACTTCTTGCCCTGAATCGGTGAATGGAATGTTGTTGCTCCTTGGGTTTTGGCCAGGTACTAGGGACCTGGATTTGCCTCCATGAAGACTGGATACGGAGCTGGATGGACCATTGTTCTGACCCATTAAGGCAGGGGTGCCCACACTTTTTGGGCTTGCGAGCTACTTTTAAAATGACCAAGTCAAAATGATCTACCAACAATGAAATTAAAAAAAACAACACAAAGCACACTGAAAGGCAGAGAAAATGTTAATTATCATTCATATTCCGGGGTTTTTTCAAAGAGGTCACGGCAGATGACTCTATGCAATGTCACCTTAGTAACAACCATACAAAAACAGACAAATATACCTCCTCCCTTTTTACTAAACCGCGATAGCAGTTTTTAGCAATGTGAGTTGCGCTGTGCCCCGCGCTGCTCTCGATGCTCATAGGCTCCCTGCACTAAAAAACGCTATTGCAGTTTAGTAAACGGGAGCCCTAGTGCAGAATATAGAGAGCAGATATAAATTCTCAAAACGGACACATTTTGATCACTAAATTGAAAATAAAATAATTTTTCCTACCTTTGTTGTTTGGTGATTTCATGAGTCTCTGGTTGCACTTTCTTCTTCTGACTGTGCATCCAATATTTCTTCCCTTCTTTCAGCCTCCTGTATGTTTCCTCCTCCAGACCTCATTCTCTCCCCCAACTTTTTCTTTCTGTCTCCCTGCCTGCCCCCTTTCTTTCTTTCCCCCTGCCATCCCCCAAGCCACTCGGTTTGCCGCCACCGTCATTGGGGAACAGCCCCCAAGCCACCGCCGCCCCAAGCTCTCCCTGCAGAAGCGTCACGCTGACCAGCATTCCGCTCCCCGACGCAGGAGAGGAAGCTCCAAGCCAACCAGGCATTTCTCCCCATTCCATCCAGCCTGAGCCCCCATCTCTCCTTGATCTAGCATTTCCCTTCTGTGTCTGTCAGAAATACCATTCCACATATTTTCCAGCATCACCCTTCTTTGTGTCCATCTCACCTATATCCCTATCTCTCACCACTTTTTCAGAATCTTCATTTGTCTCTGTCCATGTTCACCATTTGCCCTTTCAATGTCTTTATCTCCCCCACCTTTTTCAGCATTACTTCTATGTCTCTTATTTCACCTCTTCTTCATGTCCCCTCTGTATCTCTATCCTTATTCAGTAGGTCGTGATTACCCTTTCTCTTCTTTGTGTCACTATCTCCATTTTCAGCTTTCCCCCTTTTCCTTTGTTACTGCACCCTGTAGCCAGAATCTTTCCACCCTCCCTCCACTCCAGCCCAGCCCAGTATGAAATATTTCCTTTTGTTTCCCTTCCCTCTCTTTCTCTCTCTCTTCTCCTCCCTCACCCATGAGTCCTGCATCTGGCCTTCTCCCTTTCACCTGCATCCAGCCACACACCCTGCCCTGCGGCCCTCTTCAGCAATGGTGATCAAGATAGGCTGCCGACATCGAGGCCTACCCTCTGCGAGTCCCACCTTTGTGGAAAAAGGAAGTTGAAACAAGCGGGACTTGCAGAAGCTTGTGTCGATCGCTGCTGCTGCTGAGTTGCCGAAGAGAGCCGCGGAGCAGGGGTTGTGGCCGGATGCAAGTAGAAGGGAGAGGGCCAGATAGGAAGTCTGCTGCAAGAGGTAGAAGCTCCGGAGCAAGACACCGATCCCGTCCAGGATGATTTTTTTTTCAGGCTGCTGCCGCCCCCCCCCCCCCTTCCCCACACACACACACACACCGAAATGACAAAAAACAGACTAAAGTAGATGCCCGGTGAGAGGAAGGCTGATCGGCCTGGTAGATTGGGACGGCAACATGAGTCTATCATGGAGCCCGGGATGGGCTCTTCGATCGACTCACGTTGCCTTCCCGATCTACCGGTCGATCGTAATCGATATATTGGGCACCCCTGCATTAAGGCTATTCTTATGTTCGTATGGACACCTAACAATCATGGCAAACTACACAACATCTGCATCTCCTATACCTTACTCAACTGGATTGCAATTGAAACTACTCCACTGGGTGTCTAATGTCTTCACTATTCTTCCCACTATGATAGATTCAACTTTATCCTTCACCAAAACAAATTGTAAAACTCTAAAATTGTAAGTTGCCCTGAATAACCCCCCAAAATTGTTGATTTGATTAGATTTTGTGTTTGGTGCACTTTGACCCTTTATTTATTCACTTCTCTATACCGTTCTCCCAGAAGAGCTCAGAACGGTTTACATGAATTTATTCAGGTACTCGAGCACTGTCTGTCCCGGCGGGCTCACAATCTATCTATGGCACAATCTGGGGCAATGGGGGGATTAAGGGTCACAAGGAGCAGCGTGGGTTTGAACCCATAATGCCAGGGTGCTGGAGTATTTTTCTGTGGTTCTACCGCTTTGATGGTTAATTCTCAGGTGAATCACAGTATATGATGAGTTGGCCTGTGTAAGGCTTATCAGATTTGAGATTAGGATAAAGAGGACGTGTGGAACCTGCCCCGTTCTGCTGCCGGCCTTACCCCACTTCCAGACCCACCTCGCTCTGCCCCCAAAAGCCCAGCCCCACACAAACCTCTTCTCTTTGGAGCGAGTCTGGAATTCATCCGTGTGTGCGATGATACCAATGCGTCACACCTGCGCATGCACGGATACCTTCCAGAAGCGGCCCCAATCTCAACGCTTTGCAAAACCTGAGCAAAGTGCCGGGTTTTGAAAAGCCATATGGACGCCAGGACAATCCTGTAAAAAGAGGACATATCTGGATAAATCCGGACGTCTGATAATCCTAGGTTATGATGACCTTGGGACTAAGATACTTTCTGGGCTGTGCAGAGTTGCTCCTCTTTACCAATGATTTAATCCCTTCCTGTGCAATGCCCTCTCGCATCTTTCTCTCTCCAGTAGCCCAGATACTCTAGTGTAAGCGCCACCCTCTGGTGGATGAGCAGAACTGCTGCTTCTGGTTTGCTGAGCCACTTCTCCCCATGACTTGTTCTAGCTTCTTGCCCGCTTCTCTGCAGCCAGGGAGTAAGGAAGGCGTGAACTGCCTGCCATGCTCTGCTCTCTGCTGGAGCACCGAGAGGTTTTGTTTCAGAAGGTTTCTGCTCTCAATATGCATTTTGGCTTTGCTCTGTGAGACAGATTGTTAGGCAGATGGGTCTGTGTAACACCGACTGCTGCGTGCTGTCTGCACGGGAATACGACCTACAGCTGTTTTTGCTGTTTGATGTTTTTTTCAGCTGCCTGGAGTTGGGTTCTTGCAGACGGTTTTCCTTTTCATCCTGTTTTCTAAAGGTTGCTACCCTGCTATGTTCACATCTTATCTTAGTGTCCAATTCCAAAGCGTGCTGTGCTGTATAGGATGGAGAAAAGAGAAACGAGGGATATTTCCTCTGGATAGTGTCAGGGTTGAGCACTTCTGACGTACTATGTCTAAAATGACAGAGAGAGACTAAAAGCAGTCCAGAAAGAAACTTAGGGACTTTAAATGCATCTATACCCTACAGAAGTACTTGCTCTGGGATCAGTAGCATGGAATGTTGCTACTCTTTGGGGTTCCAGAATCCTGCTACTATTTGGGGTTCTGGAATCTTGCTTACTCTCTGAGGTTCTGGAATGTTGCTACTTTTTGGGGTTCCGGAATCCTGCTTACTCTTGTAATCTCTCCAGTTACAGTTGTCAGATGGACAAAGTCTTAAGATTATCCCCATGTTGTGGAACAAATTGCATCTCTGATTATATGAAGGCATTGTTATTTCAGGAAGCACCCGGGGGTTCTTAGTTCTGTTGGGATAAATTGTTCTATCTATTAATTGTGTTTGTTTTTTGCCCTGTGAACTGGCAGGAAATAAATGTTGCAAATAAGTCACCTGAGAAATTCAAAATACACCATTATAACCCTGCATGATCAGATAGTACTTTTTTTATATATAAAATTCTTTATTGTTTTTCCAAAACATATACTGCATTTGGGGTTCCGGAATCTTGCTACTCTTTGGGAATTCCACATGGAATGCTGCTACTCCTTGCATTTCTATGAATTGCAATAACTAGGGTTAAAGGATTATTTTATAATCAGTTTATATTATGATATTTTGGTATCACTGTAACTACGAACTACTTTTCTTTACATATGAAAATATTTTGATATCCTGTTTTTCTTTTTCTCACAAACCCAATTAATAAGCCCTCAAGTGGACAGTTGTCAGTGCATAGGACCTCACATAACATACATTATCCCAAGTCCACATTCTGTTTAATTTTACCAATAATCATTTATACCAGGGGTGTCCAACCCTGGGCCGCATTGGCCAAAAAAAATGTTTCTGGGGCCGCGCAAACGCTGCAGCAAGACGGTAAACACCCGGGGACAGCATGACATTAAAACGTGATGTGACATCATCGATGGAACGTACCCACCACAATGACGTGTCGATGCTATTCTATACATTGTAAGTGACACTAATTAATATTTGTCAAGTTAATATCTGTATCCCACACCAAACCTTGCATTCAATCCTACAATCGGGGGACATACCTACCCCGCTAGATGGAAAACATTCTTGAATTTGTTAAGCATCCTCTTGAGTCCTCCCAGCATTTGACTTGCCACCTAAACTACTTAAGTAAAAAATCCAGTGTCTTTCTTTCTTCAACAACTCCTTGGGTTTCTGCCAGGTACTTGTGACCTGGATTGGCCACTGTGGAAACAGGATTCCGGGCTAGATGGACCATTGGATGGCTATTCTTCTCCAGCCTTAGCAATGGTGTTTCCAGAAGCGTAGTTTGGACGAGGCATGTATCTTATAAAATATGGACTTAAATGTGTAAAAGAAAAGGGAGCGTTACTCACCAGATTCATTTAATGGTGCCCAGGGCTGTTCTCCGGCTTGATTGCTCTGATTTCTGTGCCTAAAATTGGGCGCCATGACTTATGGCTACTAAAACCAGGTGGAAATCCTGGCACCCAATTTGCTTGTGAATCCATGGTCGTCTATAACACATTTCCAGAATGCCCCAGACCTGCCCTTGCCCCCCTTTGGCCACACTATGGGATTTGGGCACGCAGTATTATATACAAGAGCATGTAGCAAGATCAGCATCGGTAATTGAAAGTGCCTAATTATTAGTTGCATGCATCTCAGGAATTGGAGCACACTTTATAGAATCTGCTTTATTGCTAGTGAAGGGGAGAAAGATGTAGAAGCTGATAAAAGGAAAGACTGAATTGCTTAACAAATATTTCGGTTGTGAGTTCACGGCTGAAGCACCGGGAGCGGGACCACAGAAGACAAATGTGAATATGGATGGAGGAGTAATAGACCCTGATTGATTTCCAGAGGAGTTAGCTAAAATCAAGGTAGACAAAGCGATGGGGCCGGATGGTGCTGAAGGAACTTAGGGAAGTTCTGGTGGCTCCGCTGGCTGGCCTTTTCAATGCTTCTCTAGAATCGGGAGTAGTAGATTGTAAGCTCCTTTGAGTAGGGACTGTCTCCTTTGTGTCTGGCAGCGCTATAGACATAATTACTGCTACTAGTAATAGTACCGGAGGACTGGAGAAGGGTGGATGTGGTCCTTCTCCAAAAAAGTGGAATTAACGAAGAAGTGGTGAACTACAGGCCGATAAGTCTGACTCCAGACGGGGCCCTGATCTTGTTAACCCTAAAATGGGGAGGTGTGGAGATAAGGAGAGGCGTCAGCGAGGAGGTGAGGCGCTGGCTGACTCGCCTTCGTAGAAACATAGAACAAAGAAACATGATGGCAGATAAAGGCCAAGTGGCCCAGAGTGAGCATTGTACCCTAGACCAACGAGCCACTGGGCATGACACGTCTCTCAGGGCACACCCAGAATCTCACCAAGGCACACAGTATGCGATATACTGCTCTAGAGCAACGGGGGAAGAACATAGGTGGGACTCCCACTTACACAGAAGAACTAACATGAGGGGCCCCAAAGGTGGTGGTTGTATAGTTTGACTGTGGAAAAACAATAAAAATTTATATTTTTAAAAAAAGTACTATGTGATCATGCAGGGTTTTAAAGGTGTATTTTGAATTTCTCAGGTGACTTATTTGCAACATTTATTTCCTGCCAATTCATAGTGCAAAAAACATATACAATTAATAGACAGAAGATTGGAAAACCGCCAACGTAATCCCACTCCACAAAAAGGGCTGTAGGACAGAGACAGCAAATTACAGACCAGTGAGTCTCACGTCTATAGTGTGCAAACTCATGGAAACAAACTGATCAAACAGAATCTTGACACAATCCTAGATGAGGAAAACCTACGTGATCCCCACCAACACGGATTCACCCAGGGTAGATCCTGCCAATCTAACCTAATCAGATTTTTTGACTGGGTTACTAGACAACTGGATGCCGGAGAGTCACTAGACGTGGTATATTTGGACTTCAGTAAAGCTTTTGATAACGTCCCACACCGAAGGTTATTGAACAAGCTGAGATCGATAGGATTAGGGGTCACTCTAACTACATGGGTTGGGGATTGGCTGAGCGATAGACTTCAGAGGGTGGTGGTAAACGGTACCCCATCCAAAACGTCGGACGTGATCAGTGGAGTGCCGCAGGGCTCGGTCTTGGGCCCGATTCTTTTCAACTTGTTCATAAGAGATATGACGCAAGGACTTAGAGGAAGGGTATCACTGTTCGCAGATGACGCCAAACTTTGCAACATAGTAGGTAAAAGCATTTTACCTGATAATATGACGCAGGACCTACTGCTACTGGAACGATGGTCAGCAACTTGGCAGCTGGGCTTCAATGCTAAAAAATGTAAGGTAATGCACCTGGGTAAGAAAAACCCATGCAGAACTTATGTACTAAATGGTGAGACCTTGGTCAGGACCACTGCGGAACGTGATCTAGGGGTGATCATTAGTGATGACATGAAGGCTGCCAATCAAGTGGAGAAGGCTTCCTCCAGGGCAAGACAAATGATGGGTCGCATCCGTAGGGGTTTCGTCAGCAGAAGACCTGAAGTCATGATGCCGTTATACAGATCCATGGTGAGACCTCACTTGGAGTATTGTGTTCAATTCTGGAGACCACATTACCGGAAGGATGTGCTGAGAATTGAGTCGGTCCAGCGAATGGCCACCAGGATGGTCTTGGGGCTCAAGAATCTCACGTATGAAGAAAGACTGAATAAACTGCGGCTGTACTCACTTGAGGAATGAAGAGAGAGAGGAGACATGATTGAAACGTTTAAGTACATCACGGGACGTATCGAGTCAGAAGATGAGATCTTCAGTCTCATGGGACCCCCGACCACCAGAAGGCATCCACTGAAAATCAGGGGAGGGAAGTTTCATATCGACTCCAGAAAGTACTTCTTCACCGAAAGAGTGGTGGATCATTGGAACAAACTCCCACTGCAGGTGATTGAGGCCAGATTTTAAGAGAAAATGGGATACTCACGTAGGATCCCTAAGGGAGTGAATTCGGGGGTGGGTATTTGGAATGGGCAGACTTGGTGGGCTATAGCCCTTTTCTGCCATCATTTTCATTTTCATTTCATTTTCAAGAATTTATCACAACAGAACTAAGAACCCCCCAGGTGCCTTCACAACTTCATACAAAATCAAATAATCAGAGATGCAGTTTGTTCCCCAGCATGGGGATAATCTTGAGACTTTGCCCACCTGACAACTGCAACTGGAGGGATTAGAAGCCTGTGAAGGAAACACACATGACCGTTTTGTGCAAGAATATGGTTAAAGGTGCTAATGTTGCACAGACTTGAAAACCATTGGCAATCATTTGTACCAGTAATCCATGTCAATCCATTAAAAGTGAAGTAATAGGATCCAACATTGAAGCAGCCACTGAGTTTTGAGCAAACTCTAATGCAGGGTTGGGCAACTCCGGTTCTCGAGGGCCAGAATCCAATCTGGTTTTCAGGATTTCCACAATGAATATGCATTGAAAGCAGTGCATGCAAATAGATCTCATGCATATTCATTGGGGAAAACCTGACTGGATTCTGGCCCTGGGTTAGAACATGTAAGCAGCTGTCTGGTTTGCAGAAAAACTCGTCCTTGTTCTCTGCTGTCGTCGTATTCGTATCTTGCGCTGGAAGATTTAGGTTCTGCTTTCTGAGTTGATTGTAATTTTTCACAGGCATTTTTCTTCACCCTTACTGTGACATTCACATTTCTTTTCAATACTATTTTTTTTAATTTTGTCTTTATTGAATTTTAATTTTTTATGACAACACAATCATATCAAAATAAAACAGTATCCATCATACATCAATTATATATGAAAATAAGATAAAGGAAAATTAGATCATTCTATCAACTGTTAGTTAGTCCACAATCATTGAGGGAGGAGTGTCAAAGATCGAAGACTATTTAACTCCTTAATTTCCTCAGGAAATAGTTAGGCAGCCTGAAGTGATCCCAAATACTTAACTAGCAGCGTTATCTTGGCTACTGATAGGGGTACTTGCAGTTGTCACCTCCTTATCCAAAATAAATCTAGATAACGGTACAGAGTCAAAAAAGATCTATCTTGCTCCTTTAAAATTGCGTCACAGAATCTCCTTGTCGGACCATCATTAAAGTTAATTAACATGCTGAGATCCAACAATTTCGCCGTCACTGCACCTTCTCTCTGGAATTTGCTACCTAATCATTTACTAATTGAATCCGTACTAAAGCAATTTAAAGCAAAATTAAAAACATTCTTGTTCCAAGATGCTTTTGGATAACAACTGTCCTTCTAAGGACTAAAACCAGTTTTATAACTTTTTACCCTCACCTATTGTTTTTCCCTTAGATGTGCTTTTTCCTCAAACATTGTAGTTCTGTCCTTCTTTCTAAACTAAACCTTAAGTTTATATACTGCATCATCTCCACAGATGTGGAGCTCGGCACGGTTTACAAGAACTTAAATATAGGAAGAGAAGGAAAAGGTCTACATGAACTTATATATAGGAAGAGAAGGAAAAGGTCTACATGAACTTATATATAGGAAGAGAAGGAAAAGGTCTACATGAACTTATATATAGGAAGAGAAGAATAAGGGAAGGGTTGCGTACAGGGGGGAAGAGTGAATTACATTTTAGTGAAAAGCCAAGTTTTCAGTTGCTTCTTTCCTAACTGTGTGTAGTTAGTATATATGTTTTGGTACTTGTCTACTAACCTAACCTGGTTCTGTTTAGTATTTTAACTCTAACTTGTTTTTTAAGATACTTTTTATTTCTGTACACCGCCTAGAAATTTGATTAAGCAGTATAAAATTTTTTAATAAACTTGAAACTACATGGAAATCTTAATATAAATGTTGCTCCCAATTTTAAAACCTGTGGTCTCAAGAGCAAATACAGTTTCCTCTTTTTTTGGTGTAATCCTAGAAACATCTGGATACATTCTTATTTTTTTCAATACTATTAATACTGTTGGATCACTATGTTTTTTGTGGTGGCTGAAGATCTGATTTGAAACACAAATGTCTCATCTGAATAAATTTGTTTCTGTTGAATTGTCTAATTGTGCTTCTGTTCAATAAGTTAATGATCAGGAGTGCTTGACAATGTAACACACATTTTCCGCACTGCGACTGAACACTTAGTGATCCTTTGTTGGTCTCTCTTGACATATGTAAGATTGCATGCAGATGTTTTGATTTGGTGACAGCTGCAGAGATTGGAGATTTTATTTCTGTGGTCTTTTTTTCTCTTTTCAGCTTTATTGTTGCTCTACGATGTAACTAACAAGACATCCTTTGATAATATTAAGGTAAGTTTTCCCCACTGAATATCTTGCATCAACAACTGTAATTATGGTAGGTTCCATTTATGCCAGCCTCTTCAAAAGTTAATGCTGTGGCAGCCTGGATATTTCTGGTCTACTAAAAATTTGCTTAGACAGATTCAGCCATTCTGTGTACATAACTCTTGATTTTTGTCTGTACATTTTCTGACTAAGGCTCTGAAAAGTAATTGTTAAAGGAATCTGATTCCATAGCTGGAAAAGAGACTTATAAATAATATCATAGCTTCAAAGGGAGAGAGAGAGGAAGATGAGCCTAGAGAGATGCTGCGGAACAGACTCGGTTCAGCATTTTTCACCTGATTATCTCGCTGGTCAATCCCTGGATTTGGAGGCTGAAAAATGTAAACTCAAAAGCTGGTTCCTACTGCACAGATGACGGTGACTCCTTTCCCAAATCCATCCCTCTCTAACTCCTTCAGTCTCCTACAGAAAGGCAATAGAACAAAATAGTTCCTCTGAACCCAAAGTTGGCCAAGGAGAGGCCAAAAAAAGGATTGACTCAATTTGCAGCTAAGTTCAAACATCCTGTCTCCAACAGAGGCAAATTTGGGTCACTTGAAAGTACTGAGAAGATACTCATGGAAGGTCCATTCTTTCGGAATCACGGCCTGCTCTCAACAGGAAGAGTCGGCATTCCTTAGTCTAACTAATAGTTATTCATGAACTCTAAGGTGACCTGAACCAATACTAGGACTCAAATCTTGGACTGGAGAAGGATCGGTGAGGCTGAGGAACCCTGTTGGGAAGAGTACGGAGAGCTTTGGCGGTAGAAGGAGGCACCGAAGAGATGATAAATCTCTGTGCAAGTAAACTTAGCAAATGGAGGAGAAAGAAGCTCATGTGATTCTGCAAGAAGATAGCAGGAATGGAAAAAGGCGTTAAGCAGATTATCAGGAACACTAAGGGAGGAGCAAGAGCAGTTAGAGAAGTGAAGGAGGTAAAGAAAATAAAAAGTGGCAGCCTTTGAAAGGAGGAGGGACAAGCCTGTAAAAGCAGCTGTGGCATAATATAAACTCCAGGGTGAGTGGAAAACTGTTGAGGGTCTATCTAGGCAGACCCTCGGCATTCTACCCCCCTCAAAGAAGTTTCAGGTGCTTAGTCTCCCTTCTCCCCTATCAGGGGTCAGTGGTATATCAATTTTCTGGAAATAAATAAATAAAACCCAACAATTAATTAATTATTTATTTACTTGTTTTAACAATTTCCATTCTGCTTATAACCTAAGCAGATTACAATATTCACATACACAAATCTAAATTAAAGTACAATCATCCAATGCCATAATCCTGTAAAAATGCAGAACTGATGTAAGAAAGCAACAAGGCAAGCAATCCAGCGTGGAAAAAACCAATCGTTAGACCATCTGGAGATAATATCGGATTTATTCAGGGTGCTCCTAGCAACAGAGCCCGATGCGTTTCGCCAGAGAAGGCTGCTTCGGGGGCCTTTAATTAGCTGAGATCAGAAACAGATTCCACAAGGAATGAAAGCCTGCTGATGTAAAGGAACAGATTACTCCAAACATGCGATAAGTCTCCTTATCTCTGTCAAACACTGTTGCTGGGAGCACCTTGAATAAATCTTATAAAGTTCCTCACGAGAGGCTCCTGAGAAAATTAAAGTGTCCTGGGATATGTGGCAAAGTTCAGTTGTGGATTAGGAATTGGTTATCGGATAGAAAACAGAGGGTAGGGTTAAATGGTCAATTTTCTCAATGGAGGAGAGTAAACAGTGGATTGCCACAGGGGTCTTTACTGGGACCGGTGCTATTTAACTTATTTATAAATGATCTGGAAATTGAAACGACGAGTGAGGTGATTAAATTTGCAGATGACACTAAACTGTTCAAAGTTGTTAAAAGGCATGAGGATTGTAAAAAATTGCAGGCAGACCTTAGGAAATTGGAAGACTGGACGTCCAAGTGGCAGATGAAATTTAATGTGGACAAATGCAAAGTGATGCACATTGGGAAGAATAACCTGAATCACAGTTATCGGATGTAAGAGTCCACCTTGGGGATTAGCGCCCAAGAAAAGGATCTGGATATCATTGTACACAATACGATGAAACCTTCCGCCCAAAGTGCGGTGGTGGCCAAAAAAGCAAACAGGATGCTAGAAATTATTAAAAAAGGGATGGTTAACAAGACTAAGAATGTCATAATGTCCCTGTATCACTCCATGGTGCGACCTCATCTGGAGTATTGTGTTTAATTCTGGTCTCCTTATCTCAAGAAAGATATAGCAGCACTAGAAAAGGTTCAAAGAAGAGCGACCAAGATAATAAAGGGGATGGAACTCCTCTCGTATGAGGAAAGACTAAAATGGTTAGGGCTCTTCAGCTTGGAAAAGAGATGGCTGAGGGGAGATATGATTGAAGTGGATCGATTTTTCACTCCGTCAAAAGTGACAAAGACTAGGGGACACTCAATGAAGTTACAGGGAAATACTTTTAAAACCAATAGGAAGAAGATTTTTTTCACTCAGGGAATAGTTAATAATAATAATAACAGTTTATATACCGCAGTACCGTGAAGTTCTATGCGGTTTACAAAAGATTAAGCAAAGGTACAAATTGATTGACTTTAAGAAGGGTGGAAGAAAGAAAATTAATAGGACAGGAAATCCATTGTTGAGAAGAAAGTGATCAATAGGACAAGTTAATCGCTATTGAGGGGAGAGAGATGAGTGGATCAGTTGTCTAGATGCTTTAGGAACAGGTGTGTTTTTAGACGTTTCCTAAATTCCTCATAAGTAGTGGGTGAAAGCAATTGCTCTAGGTCTTTACCCCACGATGCTGCTTGGTGTGAGAGAAGGTGTTCATGGTGTTTTTTCAGTTTACAACCTCTCACTGGGGGGGAAACAAAGTTGGAATGTGAGCTTCTCTTGTGTCTGTTGGCTGAGAAGGAGAAAAGGTCAGTTATGTATGTAGTGCATTAAAGCAGAAACAGGCGAATTTAAACTCAACGCGTGCCTCCATCGGCAGCCAATGTAGCTGCTGGTAGTAGGGTGTCACGTGGTCAAATTTTTTTTAGCCCAAAGATCAGTCTGACTGCTGCATTTTGCATCAATAGTTAAGCTCTGGAATGCATTGCCAGAAGTTGTGGTTAAAGCGGATAGTGTAGCTGGTTCTAAGAAAGGTTTAGATAAGTTCCTGGAGAAGTCCATAGTCTGTTATTGAGAGAGACATGGGGGAAGCCACTGCTTGCCCTGGATCAGTAGCATGGAATGTTGTTACTCTGGGGATTCTGGAATGTTGCTACTCTTTGGGGATTCCACATGGAATATTGCTCCTATTTGGGGTTCCAGAATCTTGCTAATCTTTGAGATTCGGGAATGTTGCTACTCCTTGGGTTTTGGCCAGGTACTGGTAACCTGGATTGGCCACTGTGAGAATGGGCTCCAGGGCTTGATGGACCATTGGTCTGAACCAGTGGGGCTATTCTTATGTTCTTATCTCCAGATTGTCTTCCGATTTGATTGTTCCAAAATGCAGAAGTGGACATCACGGCTTAGATGTTCAGGCAGTGATGGACAGCATTTTGCTGGCTGCGGCCAATGTTCACCCTGGAAATTCAGTGTTGGGTCGTGACTTGGCTCTGACATGAACTTCCAAGTATACCGAAGCAGCAAAAACATAGCTGGTTATGTGCAACATTCAACATTTAGGCAGCTATGGCGACCTGCATAAAGGCTAGGACTGTGTCTTATGTGGCCCTGTTTATGGGGTTACCTTAAAAGTGCAGACTCTGCTTTGGGAACGCCCCGATAATAACCAGCGAGGCTTAGGAACTAAGGGACAGATTCTAAAAAAGCCACAATACCACCGCCTAACCTCATTGGTTTAATTGGGTTTAAGTGGCGTGATGATTGGCTGCACCATTAAAACCCAATTAAACCCTCATTTAAAAAAGAAAAATAGCCACTGTTTTGCGGCCTCTGGGACCGGCGCCTAGGTCCCTGTCAGCTAGTGGTGCATAGTGACACCAAAGCCCAGAAGTGGATGTGGTTAGGGATGGCCCTGGACTTTAGTGTCACTATGCCCTGCTAGCTGCAATTCAAGACAGTGCCAGGGTGTTGGCGCCTCCGACTCCCTTACCTCACCACTGCCTGACTGTGCAAAGAAAGATCGCATGCTAAAGCAGTGTCTCGCAAACGATTTCCAGCTGCAGGACTCTGAACAGGTTGCCGCGGATTGAGGGCACCCGGAAGTGACACAATGATGTCATGCACATACGCAAAGGTCCTGCAGACGAGTCTGTGAGTCGGCAGTGGGTCAACAGGAGAGGTGCCGTGTTGGCTGACTGTTCACAGGATGTTCCTCTCCACAAGAGGCACATCCTATAGGCCAGGGGCGTCAAATGTCGGTCCTCGAGGGCTGCAATCCAGTCAGGTGTTCAGGGTTTCCTCAATGAATATGCATGAGATCTATTTGCATGCACTAATTTCATTGTATGCTAATAGATCTCATGCATATTCATTGGGGAAATCCTGCAAACCTGACTGGATTGCGGCCCTCGAGGAGGGACTTGACATCCCTGTCTTAAAGGATAAGTGCCTAAGCGCTAGATCGGGGTGTCAAAGTCCCTCCTTGAGGGCCGAATCCAGTTGGGTTTTCAGGATTTCCCCAATGAATATGCATTGAAAGCAGTGCATGCACATAGATCTCATGCATATTCATTGGGGAAATCCTGAAAACCCGACTGGATTGCGGCCCTCGAGGAGGGACTTTGAGACCCCTGCTGTGGAGGTGGAAAATGACATATTCTTTCCTAAGGGACCTTCAGTCACAAGAGGGCACCCGCTCAAACTCAGAGGAGGGAGATTTAGTGGTGACACCAGGAAGTACTTCTTTACAGAAAGGGTGGTGGATCACTGGAACAAACTACCGGTGCAGGTGATCAAGGCCACTAGCGTGCTCGACTTTAAGAATAAATGGGACATCCACGTGGGATCTCTACGTAGGTCAAGTAGCACTCTGACTTAATGGGGTGGGACAGTAGAGTGGGCAGACTTGATGGGCTATAGCCCTTTTCTGCCGTCATCTTTCTATGTTTCTAGCTCTAACCTCTGGGCCACACTCTCCCCCATTGTCTCAGGTCCATTAGAGCAGTGGTGCCAACCCTGTCCTGGGGGACCACCGGCCAATCAGGTTTTCAGGATTTCCCCAATGAATATGCATGAGATCTATTTGCATGCACTGCTTTCAATGCATATTCATTGGGGAAATCCTGAAAACCTGACTGGATTGCGGCCCTCGAGGAAGGACTTTGAGATCCCTGGGTTAAAGCAGGGGTGGGCAACTCCGGTCCTGGAGAGCCGCAATCCAGTTGGGTTTTCAGGATTTCCCCAATGAATATGCATTGAAAGCAGTGCATGCAGATAGATCTCATGCATATTCATTGGGGAAATCCTGCAAATCTGACTGGATTGCGGCCCTCGAAGACAGCATCTCACAGACGTAGCACACAGTTTGCAATACCCTGTGCTAAGGTGTGCATTCATGAGTGTGCACTCAGTTTGTTTGGACACCTAAAACTGTAAAATGAACACAAATTATTTGTATGTATGCAAAGCTCCAAATGAGCGTGCATACAATCAAGTGCACACCTTTTTAAGTTCTTCTATGCACACACTGAGAATGAAAAGATACTAAATTAAGTAGGAAAAAGGTGTTGTAGATAAGCGCAGACCTGATTAGCCGCCACAAAAAGTCATTTTCAGCATTGTTATAAAAATGAAATTCTACATTATTTGAGAGAGAAAAAGATCTGGGCGGCTGGTTTTAAATTCAAGTTATGGCTTGGCATTTAAGCAACAGGGAATCTAAGCAATTGAATCTCTATTGATGGTCTCTGACATTTCTATGAATGTTAAGAGAGGCCAAGCCCTGCTGGTAATGAGTGCAGCAGACGGGTCCAGAGTCTCGGAGCTGAGCCAGAAACCCTGGGAGAAGCTCTAGCACCAGCCAAGGAAATTTCGGGACTCTGCGACCTCCCTTCGAACGGCAGCAAGGCCTCTATAGCCTGTGTCTGCAGGAAGTGGCAGAAATGTTCTAAGTGATTATTATGTGTACAAATCGTTCCCACAATTTCTTCGTGATAACGGTAAATCAAAAGAATTCTTCTTAATGTCTCTAGGGATAATGTAACTCGCAACGGTCTCGATCCTCTTGATTCCCAACGACATTAATATTTAATTAATACTAACATTTCTTTTCATTTTGTTTTTCTTATTTATACTTTTACTAATTTATTAATTCCATACTAAACATATGCTATTTAGCTTTGTCTTACTTTTCTTAATTTGATAACTCCCAAGTTTCCAAGTTTATTCTATACTTGATATATCGTCTTATCAATTTGTACCTAGACAGTTTACAAAGCTAAAAAAATTAAAAAGAAGGTAAAAATAAAATAAATGTTCAATAGATAAGACATAAACGTACAGAAACAAGAGGCTCAAGGGTTAGGCAAGAGTAAAATACATTGAGATTTTAAAAAAGGGTGGGGCTAATGAGGATTGAGACCGTTGCGAGTTACATTACTGAGGATCCCTAGAGACATTAAGAAAAATTCTTTTGACATACTGTTATCACAAAGAAATTGTGGGAACGATTGTTATATGATTGGTTGATTGTTGGAAACTGAGAATTAACTGTTTAACGGATACAATGTGTAAGAGTATCTCGGAGACAGGATCTGAGGGGAAAATACATGCTTAGGGCCAGGATTGCTTCAGCACAGTATGGTTTAAAAGTCCTCCTGGTCAATGGCATAGCGAGAGTAGGAGGTGCCTAGAGTGGTTGTGCCCCCCCACCATGCCTTCCTCTCCGACCCTCCTGCTCCTTCGGCAACAACCCCTCCCCCCCTTGGCCACACTTACGCCCTTCCTTCCCATCCCCGTATCTCAGGGGTGTCAAATGTCGGTCCTCAAGGGCTGCAATCCAGTCAGGTTTTTTGGATTTCCCCAATGAATATGCATGAGATCTATTAGCATACAATGAAAGCAGTGCATGCAAGTAGATCTCATGCTTATTCATAGTAACATAGTAACATAGTAGATGACGGCAGATAAAGACCCGAATGGTCCATCCAGTCTGCCCAACCTGATTCAGTTTAAATTTTTTTTTTTTTTTAATTTTTTCTTCTTCATTGGAGAAATCCTGAAAACTCAACCAGATCATGTGACTCCTTTACTTAAGGAAGCGCATTGGCTTCCGGTTGCTCACCGTATAACTTACAAACTATGTCTACTGACTTTCAAATCCCTTCTTTATAAAGCGCCTGCTTTTATTCATAGACTATTGATTCCCTACTCTTCCCTTAGATCTCTTAAATCCACTGAACAGCATCTCCTGACCGTCCCCTCCCTAAAAACTATTAATACACGGCGACAAACTATAGAGGAGGAGGAATCGATGGCTGTGCAGAAGGCTGATTGGCTGACCAGGGGAGAGGAGGAGGAATCAACGGCTGTGCAGAAGGCTGATTGGCTGACTGGGGGAGAGAAGGAGGAATCGATGGCTGTGCAGAAGCCTGATTGGCTGACCAGGGGGAGAGGAGGAGGAATCGATGGCTGTGCAGAAGGCTGATTGGCTAACCAGGGGGAGAGAAGGAGGAATCGACAGCTGTGCAGAAGGCTGACCGGGGGAGAGGAAGAGCAATTGACGGCTGTGCAGAAGGCTGATTGGCTGACTGGGGAGAGAAGAGGAGGAATCTACAACTGTGCAGAAGGCTGATTGGCTGACCGGGGGAGAGGAAGAGGAATCGACAGCTGTGCAGAAGGCTGATTGGCTGACTGGGGAGAGAAGAGGAGGAATCGACAGAACGCTGCTTCGTGGATTCAGTCACTCCCTATATTTTCTGACTGGAAGAGGCGGTCAGAAGATACCACGAATGACTGAGTCCGCAAATCGCGAAGATCTACTGTATAGCCCTCAATGGAGACTTCCCCAACTTTGTTGGTTGGGCTCCGAACTTTTCAGCAGCCCCTCATATTACTGACTTTGAAAACCGTGGGGTTAATTTGACTAGGAACCAAATTCTTAAAATTATATAGATAGGTTCTCTGAAGAACCTGTTTGTGGTGTGTTTTGCTGATCTGGAAATTCACTTTATCCTCTTTCTGAGGTGCGAGTTACAGGTGGTTTATTAAACCGATTTGGCTGTTACTTTTAGAAGTTAGAATGATAGGGAGTCTGACAAGGTGCCCTGATTTGTAATCTCTTTACAGCAGCTAATGTAAAGGATAACATAGTTTATAAGTTCTCAGTCAAGTTGGCTAAAATCCAGACATGAGATTATTGGGCTCTGTTTTCCATGGATCGACCTGTTTCACTTTGCAAGGAAATCTGTTCTTTTAATCCTCAGTATTGGAGTCTGTTCACACACAGGCATGCAGGACTTGGATGCTTTTCATTAATACCAAGAAGGATGATCTGGTTTTACACAATTTGTAACATTTATTAGCTGGTATTAGCATAAAGTCTGACTCTGTGTAAAGCCGTGACAGGAGTTGCTTTGCTGATGTGACGGTTTCTGCCCCTGAAAATTGCAGCCGTCCATTCTGCTTCCTGCAGAGATTACAGGAGTTCATTACCGAGTGTCAGTTTATTTATTAGAATTAATTTACCGCCTTTTTCAAGTAATTCACCCAAGACAGCGTACAGCAAGATTATATCAGTGAGGCGCTTTCACTGATACTGTAACCGCAGGGACCTCCCAAGCACAGAGGCATCATTTTTAAGGCAGGCAGTAACCGAATTATCTGTAAATGTCAGCTGTGGCATTTTAAAATAAATATATAGTCAGCACTACTATCTTGTTTGGTGCTGAGAACATAAGAATAGCCTTACTGGGTTAGACCAATGGTCCATCAAGCCCAGTAGCCCTCACAGTGGCCAATCCAGGTGACTAGTACCTGGCCAAAACCCAAGGAGTAGCAATATTCCATGCTATTGATCCAGGGCAAGCAGTGCCTTCCCCCATGTCTTTCTCAATAACAGACTATGGATTTTTCCTCCAGGAACCAGTTCCTCAGGGAACGTGTATCAGCTGAAAAGCCCCTTGCACAGAAGAGGAGCGGGGATTTTCAGCTCATACACATTCCCTGAGGAAGCCTTTGAGAGGTGAAACAAGGCACTTGTTGGAGGAATTGGGCATAGATTCTGGACTTTTCATCTGACTGATGCCGTGGCGTTTTCATTCGAAGTCTGGCCAGACATCTTCAATCAATTAATCACGGCGTTTCAGACCATGTTTCCCAAGCTAAGTAAAACTTTTTGTTTTTGCTTTTCCTGTGCACAGTGATGATAATCACATAAGAACATAAGAAGCGCCTTCTCTGGATCGGACCTTCGGTCCATCTAGTCCGGCGATCCGCACACGCGGAGGCCCTGCCAGGTGTATACCTGGCATAATTTTTAGTCACCCATATCCTTCAATGCCTCTCGTAAGGAGATGTGCATCTAGTTTGCTTTTGAAACCTAGGACGGTCGATTCCGCAATAACCTCCTCTGGGAGAGCATTCCAGGTATCAACCACTCTCTGAGTGAAGCAGAACTTCCTGATATTTGTCCTGAACTTGTCCCCCCTTAGCTTCATTCCGTGTCCTCTTGTCCATGTCAAATTGGACAATGTAAATAGTTTTTTCTGCTTTATTTTGTCGATTACTTTCAGTATTTTGAAGGTCTCGATCATATCCCCTCGCAGTCTCCTTTTCTCAAGGGAGAACAATCCCAGTCTCTTAAGTCAATCCTTGTATTCCAGTTTCTCCATACCTTTTACTAGTTTCGTTGCTCGTCTCTGCACCCTCTCCAGTAGTTTTATATCCTTCTTAAGGTTGGGAGACCAATATTGGACGCAGTATTCCAAGTGGGGTCTGACCATTGCTCTATAAAGCGGCATTGTGACCTTCTCCGATCTACTCATGATTCCCTTCTTTATCATGCCCAACACTCTATTTGCTTTTTTTGCCACCGCCGCACATTGTGCTGATGGTTTCAGGGTCCTATCTATCAGTACACCCAGGTCCTTTTCTTGTTCGCTGTTACCCAGAGTTGCACCTGACATTCTATACTCGTGTTCCTTGTTCTTTCTGCCTAAATGCATTACTTTGCATTTCTCCACATTAAACTTCATCTGCCATTTCTCCGCCCATTTCTCTAACTGACATAAATCATGCTGGAGTTCCTCGCTATCCTTTTGCGACCAGATTGCCTGGCATTGCTTTGTGTTGTCTGCAAACTTGATGATCTCACTGGATGTTCCTTCTAGGTCATTGATATAGATATTAAATAAAATCGGCCCAAGTACCGAGCCCTGGGGTACACCACTAGTCACTTTCTCCCAGTCGGAGAACTTCCCATTTATGCCCACTCTCTGTTTTATGTTCTCCAGCCATTTGCCTATCCATCTTTGTATATCCCCCTCTATTCCATGGCTTTGTAGTTTCCTGAGAAGTCTTTTGTGTGGAACTTTGTCGAATGCTTTCTGGAAGTCTAAGTATATTATGTCCACTGGTTCTCCACTATCAATTTGTTCGTTCACGGTCTCAAAAAATTGAAGTAAATTCATTAAAACATGATTTCCCTTTCCTGAAGCCATGTTGACTGGCTTTCATCAGGTCGTGTGTATCTAAGTGCCGGACTATGCTATCTTTAATCAGTGCTTCAACCATCTTTCCAGGGACAGACGTAAGGCTCACAGGTCTGTAGTTGCCCGGTTCTCCTCTCGATCCTTTTTTGAAAATTGGCGTGACATTCGCTATCTTCCAGTCGTCCGGTATCTGTCCAGTTCTAATTGTCAGGTTGACATTTCTGTGGTGGTGGAGTTTTTGCCAGAGATAGTAAATCAAGTAGATTTGAACTTTAAACCATTATTGAGAGTTGTCTGCTGCTGTTTGTGAAAATTTTGAGGCTTTTTCTCCACTTTGTTATGAGATGTTTATCGGGGGGGGGGGGAGGTGCAGCCCATCTCTGGCGAGTAATATTTTGTGGATTGATTTTTGGTATTATTCTATTACTCTATAATTTTTCTTGAGAGAAGTTTAAATACCTACGTGATGTAAATGCACATGAGTCGAGTCTCTTTCATTTGAAAGGAAGCTCTGGAATGAGAGGACATAGGATGAAGTTAAGATGTGATAGGCTCAGGAGTAATCTAAGGAAATACTTTTTTTACAGAAAGGGTGGTAGATGCATGGAACAGTCTCCCGGAAGAGATGGTAGAGACAGAGACTGTGTTTGACTTCAAGAAGGCGTGGGATCTCTTAGAGAGGGAGAGATAATGGTTACTGCAGTTGGGCAGACTGGATGGGCCATTTGGCCTTTATCTGCCACAATGTTCCTATGATCTAGTACTGCCTTTTTTCAAGCACCCAGCTATAATGGTTGTGGCTGGATATTACGCTCTGTGTATAGCTCATTGTGTTGTCTTTGCTTCACAATGGCTCTGCCTGGAAAATTCACAGACGGTGAACTTGCCACTAAATGTACAATTCTCTTTGGATTTTGGACCCAGAAGGGCTAGCAGAGACTGACTGTGCAGCCACTGTGCATCTATTTTAACCCCAGTGCAGAGGAAGGGCTATCAGGGGAAGACAGAATGAAGCTTTCACCAGATTTCATACAAACCACCCAAAAATGTTCAGATGGTAAAGGCTTGGCCGTGAAGCTGCTTTCCGAGTATGCTGCATTCACAGCTTGGCTCCTCTCCTGGGACTAATTGAATGGGTCTTCTCGCAAAAGCCATAGCATTCAGAGAGTCCTTTTCAGCAGTTCTGGGCCACAGCATTGAGCCTTCATCCTTTGCAGGATGTTAATCACATCAAACGTTTCCTCCCCCCTTCAGTTGCTAGCACAAAGCCAGTCTGAACAGGATGGGGAAAACGTTGTTAGATGTGGCAATGCAAAGAGATTTCGACCAAACGTGCATGACATTTAAATACTAGGGAGCCTTTAGCTATTGGAATGGCACAAAATCCAGGGCTGGTCATTAGAAGAAGTGACACTGAATGATTTTCACCAGAGTTTATTTTTCAGTTACAAAAACGTAATGTGCTGTATAGCGAGGGAGGGAACCTGGACTATAAAACTGTCACTAAGATCTTAATTTTAAGGCTAAACAAAGTCATTGGTCCCTTCACTAAAAATGATCAAGTAGGCTTTATGAAAATAGATACATAGGAGATTATTTAAGGGAAGGAGTGGCCTAGAGCTTAGAACTGTGAGTTCGATCCCAGCCTACTCCTTGAGACTCTGGACAAGTCACTTAGGGCCAGATTCTCACACCTTACCAAGCCTTTAACGATGATCCCGAAACCGGTTCCAGCTAGTTTAGCCTACCAGTATTTTACTGGCCAATTGAATGGCTCACTGTGGTCTTTTCTGAGCTTCCTGGCAGCCTCCGACTCTGCCATGCAAATGTAGGGTACAAGGTCGTTAGTATTAAGATGCATAATTTACCTTCGGTGCTGATCAGTTTGAATGCTGAAAAGGCGTTTGATAAGGTACAATGGGATTTTTTATATGATACATTAAAAGAATATGGTTTTGATGGGTTTTTTTTGTATCTGGGTATGTGCTTTGTATACTCTTCCACAAGCAAAATTGGTATTAAAGGATTTTGAAACTGAAAAGTTCTCTATTTGCAGGGGGATGAGACAGGGTTGTCCCTTATCTCCGTTATTATTCGTACTTACTTTGGACCCCCCTTATTCGGGATATATATGCAATGCCATCTATACGAGAGATTGATATAGGAAATACAACTTTTAAACTTTCGGCTTTTGCAGACGATATTTTAGTACACCTCACGGATCCTTTGCCTTCTTTAACGGCATTATTGGAATTGATTAAAGAATATGGTGAATATGCAGGTTTCCGTTTAAATTTAGATAAATCAGAGGCGCTTGCGTCTTCTGTGGCGGTAAAGGCCTTATGGGGGTCGGAGTTTCCGTTGAGTTGGGCGCAAGGGCAATTCATGTATTCATGACTATGTTGACTTCCCAATTATATCGCCTTAATGTGGATAGGCTTCAACAAAAGACGAAACTATTATTGGATACCTGGCAAGCGTTGCCCCTTTCTCTAATGGGTCGCATCTGCTTGGTCAAACTGTTTATCTTTCCTAAATGGTTGTATATGTTGCAAACTTTGCCGTTATGTTTATTGAAGAAAGATTTACAGATCTTTTATAAAAAAAAATTACTCGTTTCTGTTGGGTTGCTAAGAAACCTAAGCTAAAGTTGACATATTTGCTGGGTAATTGGAATCTAGGGGGGTTGGGTTTGCCGGATATGCGGATCTATAATTATGCGTGTTTGCTTTGTCATTTAGATGATTGGGTAAATGTGACTAGCATTTACACTCCTCTTCAGATGGAACAGGAGTTTTTAGCTCCTTATGATATATTTGCGTTATTACATAGTATGCGGAATGTATTACCATCTTATATTCGTTCAAGTGTATTATTTAATACTTTACAGACGGCATGGCGTTGGCTTGTACATTTATTGGGAGGGAATCCGATAATTACTGATCTCTTGCCTTTGCAGGGTAATCCGGCTTTTCTTCCGGGTAGAGACTCTAGGGAGTACAGATTATGGGGAGCAAGAGGAATTTCAAGATTGGAACATATACTGGGAGATGAGGGGGAGCTATTGACCCATGCAGAATTGTTGGCTAAGGTGGGGGAGACTTGGGGAGCGCAGTTTGCATGTATACAAGTGGAACATTATGTGAGATCCCTTGACAGAGCACAGTTGAGTTTGCATTTGGGGTCTAGATTGAGAGAGTTGTTTGCTCAGGAGGAGGGGATGTCTCTTTCGGTGCTATTTTGCAAAAACTACAACCAGACAAGGACTATCAGAATATTCGGGAGAAATGGGAGAAAGATTTACAGATTAATTTGAGACATTGGGATGTTGCCCGTACTTTAAGAGCGACATCTGGGGTGACACCATGTACATGGTTAAGAGAAACGTATTATAGGGTTACATTACGTGTCTATTATACGCGTACACATTTGTTTTATAGTGGAGGTCTTCCTACACCATTATGTCACAAATGTGGGAGAGAGGGTCATACTTTAGGTCATGCATTTTGGTTTTGCCCCATAATTCAGCACTTTTGGAAGCGAATAATATATTATATGTCAAAGATAATTGGAAGATCTTTGCGCTGTTCTCCTTCCCTCTTTATTTTAGATTTGCGAGAAGCTTTTGGCCATTTGCCAAAAGGACATAAGGCGCTGTGTAGGAAAATGAGTCTATTGGCTAGAAAATGTATACTTTAATATTGGACTATTCCTGACCCTCCGAAGTTTTGGCATTGGCGAAACCAATTACATCAGTTGGCCATTTGGGAAGCTAGAGATGCTGGAATTACTAGAAAACGAAAGATGTTGTTTATACAAATCTGGGATTCATATTTGCAAGCTTTGCATCCTAAGGGCCGTAGTGCGATTTTAAGTTGGGTCTCTTAATTGGGCTTCTATATAGTTGAATGAATTAATATTGGTGTGTTTTGATGAGGTGGGGTAGAGAGTACCATTGGGTGGGGAGGGGTGGTAGAGGTTATTGAAAGGTTCAAACACTTAGTCACATATAGATAAAGTGGGGGTTTATTGAAAGTAGAATATGTATATTATATTAATATATTTGATGCATTATTGTTGTAAACAGTGCCCTGATGTTGTATCTGATGATGTTTGTATCTAAAATGGTAGTAAATGGTCTCATTAATATTTAAACGACCACTCCGGGTGATTCTCAAACCTTGTTGAACTATAATTGCAGGCAAAAATTTCTGGCAGGGTCTGAGCTGTCATAGCTTTACTTTCCGGTCATTGGCTCAGGCACTGACAGGAAACTAAGATTTGACTGCTCAGACACCCCACCCCTCCCTGCAAATTAGGAAAAAAAAAAAAGAGCGCCGATTCCTCCCTCTTCTATCACCCCCCCCCCCCCCCGAGGTGTTTGATATGTTGCCTCCCCCTCCGTTCGACAAGAGGGATGCCTCCTGCCACCAGCATGCCCCGCCCACCCCACCCTCGACAACCCCACACCTTTAAATTGAAGGATGGCAGGAGGGATGCCCACTCCCTCCTGCCTCTGCCACCGGAGTCCTAAAATATTAGCTAAGTGGGATATAAATAAACTAATACATAAAGCACCTATTTTCAGCTTCCATCGCCATTTCCACACCCCACCTCCTGCTCCATGAAGAAATCATGGCTTAATATCTCTATTGTACCTCTCCCATCTCTGTGACACACATATTCGGATCCTAAGTCTCATTGTCAGAGAATGTGAGAAGAGCGGTTAACACAGCTGGTTTTAAAAAAGGTTTGGACAAGTTCCTGGAGGAAAAGTCCATAGTCTGCTATTGAGACAAACATGGAGAAAGCCACTGCTTGCCCTGGGATCACTAGCAGGGAATGTTGCTACTCTTTGGGGTTCCAGAATCTTTCTTACACTTTGAGATTCTGGAATGTTGCTACTTTGGGTATTTGCCAGGTATTTGTGACCTGGACTGACCAATGTGGAAACAGGATCCAGTGTAGCTATTCTTATGTTCATTTGTTCTCCTGGCCAGTATGCAGAGGGGGTAGGGCTGCTCTGCGCTAAGCATGACTTCTGTAGTGGAAATGAGGTAGAGCAGCTTGAGTCCTATCAGTGGCTGGTGTGACATTTAGTGAGGAATTCATTAAGGGTTGCTAACGATTAGCGTGCACTAAATGCTAAGATACTCATAGGGCTAGATTCACTAAGCAAACCGATCGTGAGCCCTTTGCGACCCAATTTCCCTCTGATCCTATCCACTAACTGTGTCCCGATCATCCTCTGATCCGTGCATTCAAATGCAGATAGGAAGCGACTCACTAAAATACAAAAAGTAACACTGACTGGGTTGGCCGATCCAAACTAAGCGACCGCTGAGGTCCTTTCCGACTGCCCTGCCTCAGGCCTGTTCTCCTGCCCTTTCCCGCACTGCGAGCCCTTGCTTTTAGCCCACGGGTTTAAAGCAAGTTAAAACCACGGGCTCGCTGGGCTAGTAAAAGTTTTTTTTAAAAAAGTCACGGCTCTTAGACCCATGCATAGACCATCTACAGATGGTCTGCGCATGCGTCGGGATCACACACTAGCGATCCATGCGATCAGAAGGGGCGTTCCTCCGATCGCCCTCATTTGATCGGCCACGCAAAGGAGGTCAGTGGATCTGGCCCTAGGAAGAAAATGGGCATCTTCAAATTTAGTACACATCGATGCAGTTAGCACTTGCTAAGTTGGTTACTGCCCCTTGAGGAATTCTTCCCTTAATCACAGACATTTACAATTATGCCTGTAGCTGTTGGTGATCTGTATTCTTAGCGCATACATTCTGGGCACGCCCCCCCTCCCCCCCCAATGTCCTCATCCCCTTGCTGTTATACGCTATAGAGTTTGAGCGCAGTTACACCCATATCTGTGCGTGGAAAGTGTTTTGGTATTAATGGCTACATGTGGTGTATAGAAGAAAGAGTGGTCTTCTCCTGTGGCAGCTGAGTTAGCAGATGGCGGCAAAGAGAAAGGCAAAAGCCGATATAGTCCAGGATTTAAGGATCAGTAATTCTCATTTCCCTAACACAAAAGGAATAGAGAATGGCCCAGGGACAAATTTGTCCCCATCCCCACAGGAACTCAATTTCACCGTCCCTGTCCCGTCTGCCTTAACCACACAAGCCTCGAACACCTATGATGTTAAAGTGTTTGAGGCTTGTATAGATGAGGACAGACCTTGTAATGGGGCAGGGACAGGAATAGAACTCGTCAGGACGGGACGGGGTAAAATTCATCCCCATGTCATTCTGTAATAGAGAGCACAACCGAGACTCTCCCCTGGGACCTGCAACTTCTACAAACGTGAATCCTTCTGCCCCTGGTGTGGGCTGAGGCCAGAAGTCCTGAGACAGCAGCAGCACTTCCTAGGGAGGGGCAGAGCGGCCACCTCCGTGTGCTGCGGGTTCCAGGAAAGCTGCACACTTGGAAGTCAGATTAAGTTAGGGGTAGTGTTAGAAATGATGGGCATGTGGTACCCCCTCCCCATCGTGGAGGGCAGGAACCGGTTCTTTTCTCTGGCTGTAGCAGATAGCGCTGGAAGCGTTCTTTATGTATTCAAAGCAAACAGGAGCCAGCTGGTATTTACCTAACAAGAGCAACATGACTTGTTTAGTTTGCTAAATGATTTTTCCACCAGACTGAAATGGGAATGGATCAGAGCATCTGTCGGATGTACGTCAAGCCTTTAAGGCTAAAATGCTCGTGTTTTCTTCCCTCCTACCACATTCTCTTTCAAACTGCACTTTACATTAATTTTCTACATACTTAGTTTAAGCACAATAAGTGGAATGAAGAATTGTTTCAGAAAATCTCCCAGAGTTGACTAAGAATTATCCGATCTTGCAGAAATCAGTCTTCCTTTGCCGAGTGCCAAAGGCTAAGAAGTCAACACTGCCTGTTGCCTTTAATTCTCAAGAAAATTAAGTACCTGTGACGAGCAACTGACCGAAACAGGCTCAGAATAGGGCAACAGTCCAAGCAGCAACTCTTCCAGCACAGACAACCCTTATTTGTTGCCCCCTAGTCCCCTAATTAAAGCCTCTGCCCTGCACATACTTCACCAGCTGCAAGAATCGAGTCTCATTTGAAAGAAAGCTCTGGAATGAGAGGGCATAGGATGAAGTTGAGAGGTGACAGGCTCAGGTGTAATCTAAGGAAATACTTTTTAATTGAAAGGGTGGTGGATGCATGGAACAGTCTCCCGGTAGAGATGGTGCAGACAGAGACTGTGTCTGATTTCAAGAAAGTCCGGGATAGGCACATGGGATCTCTTAGAGAGAGGAAGAGATAATGGTTACTGCGGATGGGCATACTGGATGGGCCAATTGGCCTTTATCTGCCATCATGTTTCTGCTACCATAAAGCTCTATGGCCGCACAATGCAGGTGTAAAGCACCTTAGCCAATAGGAAGAGGAGATGCAAATGTTAAGAGCCTTAGCCAATAGGGAGAGGAGGAGAGAGTGGATGCTGCGGATGGGCCATTTGGCCTTTATCTGCCATCATTTAATGTCTGTGACCTCACAATGCAAGTGTAAAGAGCCTTAGCCTATAGGGAGAGGAGATGCAAATGTTAAGAGTCTTAGCCAATAGGGAGAGGAGGAGAGAGTGGATGCTGCGGATGGGCCAATTGGCCTTTATCTGCCATCATGTTTCTGCTACCATAAAGCTCTATGGCCGCACAATGCAGGTGTAAAGCGCCTTAGCCAATAGGAAGAGGAGATGCAAATGTTAAGAGCCTTAGCCAATAGGGAGAGGAGGAGAGAGTGGATGCTGCGGATGGGCCATTTGGCCTTTATCTGCCATCATGGTTCTTGGAATGGGGAGCCTTAGATCTAGGGGTCACTTTCCAGATTCATTGACTAACTTCTGAATCCTAAGGAGAGTTGGAAAGGAGATGCCAGCATAACTGCAATTCCTCCCTTGTAACTTTCTGTATCTTCCTGATTTTGGAAAAGGGAATGTAATTTCCCTCAGGCAAAACAGTAGTTTACTTATCTGAGCAGCCTTATGGTAGGCAAACTTCTCTGTGTACCTGCTGTGTATGCCAGCGTTTTGCCAGGTTGAATGAACGGCCAGGGCAGGTTTGGGGCAAGTTTCCATTTACATTCATATCATTACGAAACTTGACTTCATGTGTGGCAATAAGCCCTGAAAATTAATTTGTTTGTGTGTCAAAAAAAATTATAAATTTCTTTGATCTTATTTGAGAACATGTTTCCCCAGACGTGATGGAATTGGCTTACAATTCAGACTTCCAAATGTGTACACATAATTTCTGATGGGTAATAGAGGCACATTTTCACTTGGAAAACCCTGAAATACAGAACTATCGTATCAAGGTAACCTTTTCTTCTCCTAAAAATGGAGGGGATGGGAGGGTTAACTTGAATATAAACTGAGGGTTTATATTTGAGTGCCCTACTCTGCCAGGCACAGCACCCCGTCCCCCCCTCTGATGCCTTGCCCTGCCATAAGCCCTGGTAGTCCTGTCCTGGCTGACTCTGAAACACCCTGTCTCAGGGACCTGTAGAAAACCTACCTTGAAAGCCCTGGCGGTCCAGCGTTGAACCAGGGCAGGAGAGATCTTCCTACACTCCTGCCCCTTACAGAGCCGCTATCTAAAATGGCTGCGCAAGGCAGAAGCGTAGAACGATTGCTGTGGGAACTTGTGGCAGCCATTTTGCATAGCGACTGTGCAATGGGCAAGAGCACAGGAAGATCACTTATGCCTCAGTTCACCGCTGGACCACCAGGGCTCTCAAGGTAGGCTTTCTACAAGCTCCGTCAGGTGGGGGTGTTTCAGAGTCAGCCAGGTCAAGAGGCGGGAGGGATCGATCATAGAAACATAGAAGATGACGGCAGAAAAGGGCTACAGCCCATCAAGTCTGCCCACTCTGCTTACCCACCCCCTGTCTATGCCCCAATGACCCAATTTCCTTATCTTGACCCTCGTAGGGATCCCACATGGGTATCCCATTTATTCTTAAAGTCTGGCACGCTGTCTGCCTCGATCACCTGCACTGGAAGCTTGTTCCATTGATCAACCACTCTACATAGTAACATAGTAGATGACGGCAGATAAAGACCCGAATGGTCCATCCAGTCTGCCCAACCTGATTCAATTTAAATTTTTTTTTTTTTCTTCTTAGCTATTTCTGGGCGAGAATCCAAAGCTTTTCCCGGTACTGTGCTTGGGTTCCAACTGCCGAAATCTCTGTTAAGACTTACTCCAGCCCATCTACACCCTCCCAGCCATTGAAGCCCTCCCCTGCCCATCCTCCTCCAAACGGCCTCCTCCTCCTCTCTGTGAAGAAATACTTTCTGGTGTCGCCATGAAATTTTCCGCCCCTCAGTTTGAGCGGGTGCCCTCTTGTGGCCGAGGGTCCCTTGAGAAAGAAAATATCATCTTCCACTTCGACACATCCCGTGAGGTACTTAAATTTTTCGATCATGTCTCCCCTCTCCCTACGTCCCTCGAGAGTGTAGAGCTGCAATTTGTTCAGTCTCTCTTCGTACAAGAGACCCTTGAGCCCTGAGATCATCCTGGTGGCCATCCGTTGAACCGATTCAATTCTGCGCACATCTTTACTGTAATGTGGCCTCCAGAATTGCACACAGTACTCCAGATGAGGTCTCACCATGGCCCTGTACAACGGCATTATGACTTCAGGCTTTCGGCTGACGAAACTTCTATTGATACAACCCAATATCTGCCTGTCTTGGCTCACCGCTGGACCACCAAGGCTTATGGCAGAGGTGTGAAAGTCCCTCCTCGAGGGCCGCAATCCAGTCAGGTTTTCAGGATTTCCCCAATGAATATGCATGAGATCTATTTGCATGAACTGCTTTCATTGTATGCTAATAGGTGTCATGCATATTCATTGGGGAAATCCTGAAAACCCGACTGGATTGCGGCCCTCGAGGAGGGACTTTGACATCCCTGGCTTACGGCAAGCTCAGTAAGAGAAGGGCAGGTGGGCACAGATTTGAATATAAACTGAGACTCCCATTTTTGGGCTTTTTTGCAGGCCCAAAAATCTCGGTTTACATTTGAGTGCATATAATAATAATAACTTTATTCTTCTATACCGCCACAATCTTGCGACTTCTAGGCGGTTTACAATCAAGAGTGCTGGACATTCAGCGAAATACAATAAGTAGATATTCAGAGGAAATTCAGAGGTCAGAGATCTCAGGAGGCAATAGTATAGAAATACAATTTGCTGAGCGAAAATGTAATATGTACATTTTAGTAGGTAATGTCCGACAGGACTTGTTGGGGATAAATAGCAACGTAAAGTTACGATAAGATGAAGATAACAGATTATATTTATAACAGTGCTGTAAGTTCAGGTGGAATAGGGAGGGGGGAGGGAGAGGGAGAGCGGGTCAATTGTTTAGGTATTTCTGTGCGCATTTGCACAGTTATACAATTACTTGCTAATTCTTTCAAACTCTCCTTTGTCTTCTGTTCCACCTGTTGGAAAACACATTTCTTTCTCTGCCTCACCTTCGGTTTTCATTTTGGTCTGCACCTCATTAAAACTTAATGTACAGCTTCTGAGGCTTGCTTTCATTTGAATTATTGTTTTTGTGAGCACTGACATTGAGGGCTTTCTCTGCCGGTGTTTTGTCTCTGGATCTGCTGCAGGGAAAGGGTTGGGCGATGCAGTGCTTGCTGGTGCCTCTCTTTGACCATGTTCTGGGGATCTCTACATGTTATTTATAGGCTGTATTTCCAGTGGCACTTCAGGGACGAAGAGGAGACAGGGATGAGTTCCAATTTAGGACTTCATGTGAACTTACTGGCATCTCCCCTCCCCCCCTTATATTCTGCATAATACAATTCTCCTCATTAATGTCACAGCTGACTTCCCTCTCTCTCAGGTCGAATCCCTGATTCTGCCACAGACAGCTGAAATCATGAGATGAGGAGGCTCAAGATGGACCTTAACGCGGGTTCTACGCAAGTTTGGTCAGCCTATGCTGAATGGAGTCTACAAAACAAGAATGCTGCAGGAAATCATGCAGACACGGTGCACTGCATGTTAAATCCCATGCAAATGAAGGCGTTGGCTACTATTCCCAGCTGCAACTCAGTGCACAGCCAACCTGAAGGCCAAGTGCAACGTGTGATCTGAGCAAGAGTGAAGTTTCCTCATTCTTCTGCGGATTTGTTGTCTTTCTGCAAACATGAAGGATCTGCAACCTTTCACTTGCCTTGTAAAAGGCGGTGACTGCAAAAAAAACACAAAAAAGGGGCAGAGAAACATAGAAACATGATGGCAGATAAAGGCCAAATGGCCCATCCAGAGCATCCACTATCTCTTCCTCTCCCTATTGGCTAAAGCTAACATTTGCATCTCCTCTTCCTATAGGCTAAGGCTCTTTACACTTGCATTGTGAGGTCATAGAAACATGATGGCAGATAAAGGCCAAATGGCCCATCCACATCATCCACTCTCTCCTCCTCTCCCTATTGTCTAAGGCTCTTAACATTTGCATCTTCTCTTCCTATTGGCTGACTCTTTACACCTGCATTGTGAGGTCATAGACCTTTATGGTTAAAGAAACCTGATGGCAGATAAAGGCCAAATGGCCCATCCAGAGCATCCACTATCTCCTCCTCTCCCTATTGGCTAAGGCTAACATTTGCATCTCCTCTTCCTATAGGCTAAGGCTCTTTACACCTACATTGTGAGGTCATAGAGCTTTATGGTTATAGAAACATAGACTCAATATAATTGGAAGTATAATGATGCAACAATATAATTCTCAGGTAGTGTAGCTCAAGACTTATTCAAAGAAGAGAATTAAATAAATAATCTTAGGCAGGGATGGCCAAAAGGTCAATCATGAGCGATCAATAGATCACGAAGGCAACGCAAGTCAATCATGGAGCCCAGGATAGACTCTTGTTGCCTTCGTGTTCTCCCAGCTTCCCGACGCCGTAAACAGGACAGCAAATTCGCCGGCCCACCAGCCTTCCTGCCCACCACCCCCAAGGCTGGTGAGCCCGGCCCTTCTGTTGTCCTGTTTACAGCATCGGGAAGCAGGGAGAGCTAGAAAGTCGGTGGTGGTGGCTTGGGGCGGCAAGGAGAAAGAAAGACAAAGAAAGAAAGGGGACAGGCAGGGAGAGAAAAAGAAAGGGGGCATAGAGAAAGAAAGGGGGGCAGGGAGACAGAAAAAAAAGGGGGCATGGAGAGAGAAAGACATAACGAAATCTAATCTAACCTAATGCTTAGTTTTGTATACCGAGTCTTCAATCCAGGAAAGCTCATAGAACAGTGATGGCTAACCTTTTTGAGCCCGAGTGCCCAAACTGCCGCACAAAACCAAAGAATTTCCTCAAAGTGCCAGCACATCAATTAAACCTTAATAACAAGATTTTAGTATCTAAAAACTCTTTATAAACTTGCCTGAACTATGTAACATCATTTTTAAAGGTTGGAATCTTTGTATTGTCAGAGAATCAATTTGATTCACAATCCTTTGGTTTTCATTTCAATTTATTGGCAATTTATAATGTTTTAATGATTTCATTCAATTTAATGAATTTAGGAAGAATTTGATTCAGTTACACAATATATTTTAAATGTATTATTCACATAACATGTCAAATGTATCCTGAGTAAAAAAAAAAGATAAACTTCTTAAAACTGTTAACTGTGTCAAGACTCGGTGTGTATTCCCAAAGAGTCTATATATGTTTTTTTGTAAAATTTACAATCAAATTAGAAAATAGTTAAATCATTACATTTCTAATAATATGATGTAAAGAAAACAAAAGAGCTTTCAATTAAACCAACCGTTTTTATTGGAAATTCCAGATTGGAATACAACAGGGCCATGTAAAGTCCCTTTTTTAAATAATATCTTTAAATAATATTTAAATAACTTAGAAAGTGTCTTAACTGCAAACTGAAAACACTGCTTCATGTAAACATATGCACTGGGCATGCTCTGAAAAAAATTAATGTGACTTTTGTTGTTGCATGCATGCTGATAACTTGTCAATCCTTGGCTCATAGTGCGTTAATTTCAGAGCAACACATGCAGCACTCATGTCATCCGTTAATCTGTTTCTAGCATCAGATTTTATATGATTCAAAGCCGAAAACAGCTGCTCACAAGCATAGGATGACCCAAACAAAGTAAGAAGAGCAATCCCAAGTGCTTTCATGGACTTAAAATTGTCTGGCAGAGAATTCCACGCTTTTAGGATTTCATTTTCAGAATTGCTAGCAGTGATTTCATTTGTCACCCTTTCACACTCAATACGTTCAAGAGCCGCACGCAGGTCATTGAATTTACTTTTCCAGATAGAGCTTTCTTGAAATTCCAGTAGCTCCATTTCCAAATTTTGAATATCCAACCACTGTAAGCAGGAAAGATCAAGATCTTCAAATGTGGACTTTTCTGGGGAAGTTATAAATGAAAGGGTTGTCTCCATCTTACGGAACTGAGAAAATCTTTTACTAAAATTCTCCTTTGCTTCGGCTACAATGGTGGAATATGCTTTGTGGATTTCCTGGTGTTTTTTATGACTGTCCACAAATGTTGTAGAATTATCCAAATGTATTTTTAGGTTGGGAAAATATTTTAGCTGTCCACTCTCAAGGTCTTTTTCAAAAACATGCAATTTTCTCTCAAAAGCTTTGATGTCACTAAACATGCTTTCTGCTGTTTTTCCCATGCCTTGTAATTTTTTGTTTAGTACATTAAAGTGGTTAGTAAAATCTGTAAATAACATGAGGTTGGTAAGCCAGGCCATGTTGGTCTTCCCCCTTTTCGTTCATAAATAGCCTAACTTCTTCCAAGCAGGCCACAAATCTCTCTAACACTCGTCCTCTGCTCAGCCACTGGACATTATTATACATCAGTAAAGTGTTATATTGTGCCTGAACCTCATCAAGAAGGGCTTGAAATTGTCGAAAATTAAGAGCACGCGCCATGATGAAGTTCACCATTTTTGTTACATCTTTGAGGACATCGTCAAGTTTTTTGCTGCTTTCTTTGGCGCAGAGAGCCTCTTGATGTATTATGCAGTGAAATTGAATCAGTGGATGTTTTGCTTCCTTAGCAAAGAAATGAATGAATCCTGATGTTGTCCCCACCATGCTAGGTGCTCCATCGCTAGTAACTGAAACTACTTTTTCTGGACTTATGTCTAGTGATAAAAAAGCCTCCATCACAGCATTGTGGATATCTATCCCTTGTGTTATTCCAGGCAAAGACAGCAGTTTTACCAGCTCTTTTCTCATGATGTCACCAGTAGCATAACGCAAAATGAGCGCTAGTGTTGCATGGTTAGTAATATCTGTACTTTCATCCAAGCACATGGAGTAGAAGGGTGCTTTTTGTAAGTCGCAAGTAAGCTGTTGACTAACATCAGCAGCCATTTGCAGAACCCTATCTTTTGCAGTATTTCTGCTTAGCGGCATCTCAGAGATGCACTGCACAATTTTATCCTTGTTTTGGAAATCATGGAAGAGTGAATTACTCCCAGCCAAAATTGCCTTTTTGATAAAATCTCCATCAGAGAGGGGCTTACCATGTTTTGCCATGCACAGTGAAATTTGAAAGCTGGCAACTGTAAGATGATTAGTTTTTGAAAGATAGTTGCTAAAACTAAGAGACTGGGAGTGATATTTCTTTAATTTTCCTACAAGGAACTATTTTCTTTGAGCTAAACCAAGTTCAGCAACACTGTTATGGTTGGTCTCAAAGTGACGTTTGACACTTGATGTGCGAGACACAACACTTTCATTACACATAATACACAATGCTTTCCCATTGCGTTCAATCACTCCATATGTACTCTGTCCAGGCCTCTTGGAATGGTCTTCCACTATCTGTTTTTGCTTTTTTTGCTGTACTCATTTTCTTTGTTCAAGACTTCAAGTCTACAAAAAGATAAAATTTGTATAATAAAAAAAATCTAATGAAGTGCTGTATACAAATCCGTCCCCATAAAAAAAATATGTGATTGGGGAATTTTACTAATTGTAGACATCCGTTTTGGTCAAAAAATATACTGTCCGGGTGAAAACCGGACTTGTGCAACCTGAGTGTTTGGGAAAAGGACTTTTATTTTTCATTATTGGAGCCTTTGTTATTTTATTATGATGTTTACAAAAGCACTGTGAAGGGCCACATATACACTTTACTGTTTTTTGCTATATTGAGTTTTCCATAAGGTACAGCGCAGAGGATTAGTGTGTTGGTTGTTCACAGAAAGCCCAGCCCTCCTCTCAGCTTACTGAACTTCTCTATGCAATCATCATAAGCAGCTTTTTTATTTCCTCGAATTTAGCATGTCCCCCATGGAAGATACAGAGGTTTTTACAGAGGAGCACATTATTAGACACATTAACTTCCCCCCATATCCTCACCTCTCTAGCATGGGAGCACTAGGAACTGTTCCTGATTACAGATGTCACATGTGGAGTCACACTACAGCCTCACTGAGATCCTGTGACAGACTCAGTGTGAAGCTTCTCTTCCTCCCCCCACTTCCCCCTCACACACTGCCTGGCTCATAGGATACTAAGGGGAAGACAGGCAGGCTAAACATCCACTCACAGGACTGCAGCCAGCACAGGAGGATGGGCCGCGGCCCACCGGGACAATGCCCGGTCCTCCCAATGGCCAGTCAGCATCCTTCTCCCCCCCCCCGTCTTCCCCATGTCCTGTCAGCGTCCTTCTCCCCCTTCTGACTTCCACAAATGCTTTGTGTCCTTCCCCCCCACCCCGTCTTCCCCATGGCCTTTCAGCGTCCTTCTTCACCCCTTTGTCTTCCCCAGTGCTTTCAGCGTCCTTCTCCCCCCTCCTTCTCTCCCGCCCCGGGTGCAGCACAGCCGGCCAGGTCCCCTTACTTTTGTGGCGCTTCCGCGACCGACAGACTGACAACAGCCCCGGTCTGACAAACCTCCCTGCCCTTAACCGCAAATCTAAATTTCCTTCTTACAGCTGCTGTAAGAAAGTAATTTAGATTCGCGGTTAAGGGCAGGGAGGTTTGTCGGACCAGGGCTGTTGTCAGTCGGTCGGGTTAGCGCCACAAAAATAAGGGGACCTGGCCGGCTGTGCTGCACACGGGGCAGGGCGGGGCGGACCGCCCCCCTCCCTTGGTAGCCACTCGAGCCGCGAGGCTACTCCTCCTTACCTACCCTGCCTGCAGTACAGAGCCGAACGGAAGTCTTCCGGACGTCAGCGCAGACGTCGGAGGGAGGGGAGGGCTTTGTTTACCGACGTCAGCGCTGACGTCGGGAAGACTTCCGTTTGGCTCTGTGCTGCAAGCAGAGCAGGTAGGGAGAAAAGCCGCGCGACTTAGTACATCCAGCCCTGCAGGAACCCCGCGACCCTCGGAGGCGTCCCCACGGGATCCCCGCGACCCGTGCAGCTCTCTATTGCGGACCTTCCCGCGTGCCAGCTGCAAGGCCTTCGCGTGCCACAGCTGGCACGCGTGCCATAGGTTCGCCATCGCTGTCATAGAACATAGAAACATAGAAATAGACGGCAGATAAGGGCCACGGCCCATCAAGTCTGCCCACTCTAATGACCCTCCCTATTTATCTTTGCGAATAGATCCCACATGTCTATCCCATCTGGCCTTAAAATCTGGCACGCTGCTGGCTTCAATAACCTCGACTCGTTTTACAGTAATTGGGTTAGGATCAGTGTTCCCGCTAAGGTGCGCTGGCCTGCGCGCGCGCACAAAATATTACATCGCAGCGCAAAGTTTCTCTTCACAGCGCACACACGCGTCGCAAAGGTAAGGGGAGGTAAGGTAAGGGGACGCATTGGGGGGATTGCACTTCCCCACAATTGCCATGCTTCGGTTCCTCTTCTTCCTTCCTTCCTCCCCCCCCCCCCCCCGCGGGACCCTGCGGCACCATCAACTCTTACTCCCTCTAATGTCGGCCCTGCAGCTCCAGACTTCCTCGCACCTTCTCCCCTCCCCCTTTGGATCGCTATTATTTTAAATGTTATAGCCGCGGAGCTGTATCCATCAGTGGAGATGTCTAACCTCGGCCTGCCCCGGAACTCTTACTGCAACAGTGACTTCCTGTTCCTGCCTAGACGGGCGGCTGCTGCAGTAAGAGTTCCGGGGCAGGCCGAGGTTAGACATCTCCACTGATGGATACAGCTCCGCGGCTATAACATTTAAAATAATAGCGATCCAAAGGGGATGGGGAGAAGGTGCGAGGAAGTCTGGAGCTGCAGGGCCGACATTAGAGGGAGTAAGAGTTGATGGTGCCGCAGGGTCCCGCGGGGGGGGGGGGGGAGGAAGGAAGGAAGAAGAGGAACCGAAGCATGGCAATTGTGGGGAAGTGCAGAGCTGCAGGGAAGAGTGTTGCGGTACCCAGCTGGAGGGAGAAGGAAGATGAGGGAGGGAATTAAAGGAGATGCCAGGGCTTGGAGCATAGGAGGAAGGTATGCCAGTCTAAGGGAAAAGGAAGGGGGAGATGTGAGAGCATGGAGGGGGAACGAAAGATGGAAGAAAAGGAAAGGAGAGAGATGCCAGAGAATCAGGGAAGGGGAGATACCAGACTATGAGGAGAGGTGTGGGAGAGGGAAGGCGAGGAGAGAGATGCCAGACCAATGGGGTGAAAGGAGAGATGGAAGGGGGAGGCATACAGTTTCTGGAAGGGGCATAGAAGGAGAGAAGATGCCATATAGGGGAAGAGAGACGGCAGACAGTGAATGGAAGGAAGAGAGTTACAAGAAGATGAGGAAAGGAGAAACCACAGAAGACAAAGGTAGAAAAAAATTTCTATTTATTTATTGCTTTAGGAGACATGTGTCACTGTTTCTGTGAAGCATTGTATGCAGAGTCCAGCTTCTTGCTGGTTCAATTTAACCTTTGTCTATGTATTTTTATTTTATCCCCCCTTTTACAAAACTGTGAAGCGTTTTTAGCACCAGCCTTGGTGGTAGCAGCTCTGATGCTCAGAATTTTATGAGCATCAGAGCTGTTACCTCCGTAGCTAAAATCCACACTACAGTTTTGTAAAAGAGGGAGGGGTTAGTTTGTGATTACATATTCCTTACTAGGCGAAGGTGTTTTCTGTGTTCTGTGTGTTCGAAAGACATGGTTTTCTGTTAGGATTGACGGTGTAGGATTGATCTGTGCTGGTCTGGCTTGTTTAGTTTTACAATGGGTGTATTGATGTACTGCTCACTGCAATATGTAAGATGCTGCCTTTTCCTAGGTACTCATGTGTGACGTGTGGTTTGTTACTAAAAATCATGTTTTTCTTACAGATGGGGGGGGTGCCAAAAAATGATGGGCCCCGGATGTTACATATGCTAGGTACGCCACTGTATGTAAAGATACCAGAAAGCTGGCGTAGCAAAAACTTCTAAGTTTTGAGTATTTAACCCTCCCACAATCTCACGGGCACTCGTTTCAAGTTTATTGAGATTTTGATTTAAACGCAATATCAAATATTTTCAATGCGTATAACAAAAATAAATTTGGGGAAATAAATAAAACCATTTGAACCAGTGTTCCCGCTAAGCTGCGCTGGCGTGCGCTGGCGCACAAAATATTACATCGCAGCGCACACGTTTCTCGTCACAGCGCACGATCGGAAGAGGCGTACGGCAGATGGCAGGGCGGCGAGAGGAGAATCGGGCGAGTTGGCTCATAACTTGCTGGCGCCCGATATTTTTGGCTCACGGTGAAAAAAGTTTGCTCACAACACCCGCCCGCTTAGAGGGAACACTGGTTAGGATAATAAAAATATAAAACAGTAAATACGTTAAACTAATAATAATATAACAGAAGTAGAAGAGGAGTTAATTACCAAAATGTTTGGTAAACAGAATGGTTTTCAAAGACTTACGAAAGAAAGGGGGCAGGGAGACAGAAAGAAAGAAGGGAAACAAAGAAAGGGGGGGACAGGAAGACAGCGAAAGAAAGGGGGCATGGAGAGAGAAAGACAGAAAGAAAGAAGGGGCAGAGAGACAGAAAGAAAGGAGAAGGGGCAGGGAGAGAAGAAGAAAAAGTTGGGGGAGGAAATGAGGTCTGGAGGAGAGGAAGTATACAGGAGGCTAAAAGAAGGGAAGAAATATCGGATGCACAGTCAGAAGAAAGTGCAACCAGAGACTCATGAAATCACCAGACAACAAAAGTAGGAAAAATGTTTTAATTTTCAATTTAGTGATCAAAATGTGTCCGTTTTGAGAATTTATATCTGCTGTCTATATTTTGCACTATGGCCCCCTTTTACTAAACCGCAGTAGCAGGTTTTAGAGCAGGGAGCCTATGAGCGTCGAGAACAGCGCAGGGCATTCAGTGCAGCTCCCTGCGTTAAAAACCGCTATCGTGGTTTAGTAAAAAGGGAAGGGGTATTTTTGTCTATTTTTGTATTGTTGTTATTGAGGTGACATTGCATAGAGTCATCTGCCTAGACTTCTTTGAAAAAAAACCAGAATATAAATGATAATTAACATTTTCTCTGTGTACAATTTGCTTTGTGTTTTTAAAAATTTTATTGTTAGTAGATTATTTTGACTTAAGAACATAAGAAGTGCCTCCGCTGGGTCAAACCTGAGGTCCATCGTGCCCAGGAATCCGCTCACGCGGCGGCCCAACAGGTCCAAGATCTCTATCTATATCCCTCTATCCCTTTTTCCAACAGAAAATTGTCCAATCCCTTTTTTAACCCCAATACCGTACTCTATCCTATCACGCCCTCTGGAAGTGCATTCCAGGTGTCCACCACACGCTGGGTGAAGAAGAACTTCCTAGCATTGGTTCTGAATCTGTCCCCTTTCAATTTTTCCAAATGCCCTCTCATTCTTGTATTTTTCAAAGGTTTGAAGAATCTATCCCTCTCCACTTTCTCTATGCCCTTTATGATCTTGTAGGTCTCAATCATATCCCCTCTAAGTCTCCTCTTTTCCATTGAAAAGAGCCCAAGTTTCTCTAATCTCTCAGCATATGAAAAGTTTTCCATACCTTTTATCAGACGTGTTGCTCTCCTTTGCACCCTCTCGAGTATCGCAATATCCTTTTTAAGGTATGGTGACCAATATTGTACGCAATACTCCAGATGCGGACGCACCATCGCCCGATACAATGGCAGTATAACTTCTTTCTTTCTGGTTGTTATACCCTTCTTGATTATACCTAGCATTGTATTTGCTTTCTTAGCGGCCGCTGCGCACTGTGCCGCTGGCTTCATTGACTTGTCCACCATTACCCCCAAGTCCCTTTCTTGGGTACTCTCATTCAATAACATCCCTCCCATCGTATAACTGTCATTTTAAAAGTAGCTTGCAAACCCAAAAAGTATGGGCACCCCTGATCTTAGGTATACTAAAAACAATACTAAAAATATATATTGATTGTGCTCAGTGAAAGCCAAAAGTTTGATTTCAGAGATAGTTGAGGTGGTCTAGACCTAAATACAAGCTAAGAGGGAGGTGATGTGGCTGTGAAAGGAAGGGTAAAACACTTGACTGCAGAGATTATAAATATCAGCATTAGGATGGAATAGCATTCCAGACATTCACATGATAGCAACATAGAAGATGACGGCAGAGAAAGACCATCTGCCCATCCATCCATTATCCCTTCTCCCTCAAAGATCCTGTGTACTTTTCCCAAGCTTTCTTCAATTCAGATAGTGTCTTCATCTCCACAAATTCACCACCCTTTCCGTGATTTCCTCAGGTTACTTCTGAGTCTGTCCCCTTTCACCTTCATTCTCTGCCCCCTCATTCCACAGCTTTCTTTCAATTGAAGGAGACTCACCTCCTGTGCATTTAAGCCATGTAAATATTTAAACATATCTATCATAAATCCCTTATTCCACTTTTTTCTTTTAAATATACAGATGGATCATTGGTCTGACCCAGTAAGGCTATTCTTATGTTCTAAGTCTATCCCCATATGCTTGACAAAAACCACTGACCATTTTAATAGCCACTCTCTTGACCAAATCCATCCTGTGTATACATTTTTAAAGGTGCAGTCTCCAGCATTGGACATTATTTTAATGAGCTCTCCACAAATTCTTAAGACTGGGGGCATTGTTACCTCCTTTTCCTACTGGCTATTCCTCTCTCTATGCACCCAAGAATCCTTCTGGCTTTAACTTTTCTTTCTTTTTAGAAGCTGTTCAGTCACCTTAAGATCATCACATACGATCACCCCTAAGTCCTTCTCTTCTTTCATTACGTCATGTCTGCGCATACGTGGATGCTGTCTGGGGGTGGGGCTGGGCAGTCCTAGGGTCGTGGCCATGGGTCCGGATTTTCCCTACCTTGTTTCAGCATTAAACCTTAATCATCAAATTCTGGATAATTCCTCAAGCTTTGCTAGGTCCTTCTTTATGTTATCCGCATCATCAGGGCTGTCTACTCTATTGCAGATTTTGGTATTAAATGCAAAGGGGCAAATCTTACCAGTCAGCCCTTCAGATTTATCGCTTACAAAAATGTTAAAAAGAACAGGCCCAAGAACCGAATCTTGCAGCACACCACAGAATGAACTCCTCTGTCATCTTCCACTCAAGCAGTTTTCCAGCCCAGTTTATTAGTCCTCTATGCATAACCATGCTATAGGCTTTGCTAAAATCAAAATAATGTGTGCTCTATTGATGCAACTCTGGTCACCCAGTCGAAAAGCAATTAATCAGCTGTCCAGTGAAACCATTCCATAAATGGCACCATCCTCTGTTTCTGTGGTGCCCCAGAGGTCAAACTCGTAGTTCCCAAATTCCTTCAGTAACCTCGGACGTATGGCATCTGGCCCCATCGCTTTGTCCACCTTTCTCTAGTTCCTCATGAACACAATTCCTATTTGCGTTCGTCTTCTGCAGTTCTGGTCCTGGCACTTCAGCCGTGAACACAGAACAGAAATATTTATTAAGCAATTCAGCCTTGTCTTTATCAGCTTCTACATATTTTTCCCCTTCAACTTTGAGGCTCACAATGCCATTGTTGCACTAGAGTACTAACAGACGTATGCAGTGCTGTACAGAGTCACAAAGGAGACAATCCCGGCTCGAGTTGAGCTTACAATTTAAACAATTAAGACAGTCAAAGAGGACGCCAGAGAAGGGGGTTACAGCTAGAGGGGGATGGCTAAACTGCTGGCTAGGGTGGTGGGTAGAGGGGAGTAGGGTTAAGAGTTGAAGGCTGTCTCAAAAAGGTGGGCTTTTAGCCTACTTTTTAATAAGGGAAGGGGCATGGTGGATGGACTCGGATACTTTATTCCAAGCATATGGGGTGAAGAGATGAAAGGAATGAAGTCTGGAATTGGAGAAGGGTACAGATAAAAGCAATTTGTCTGAGGAACGGAGTTCTTGGGAAAGTGTATAAGGAGAAACAAGAAAGGAGGGGCTGCAGAATGCACACACTTGTAGGTTACTAATAGGAGTTTGAACTGTACGTGAAGATGGATAAGAAGCAAGTGAAGTGATTTAGCACTGCTTCCTATCATTAACATATCAAAAAAAAAAATGTCACGTCCTCCATTGGTTCTTTTTTGTTCCATTTGTATCTTTGCTTTCCTGACTACTCTACCAGCTTCTCTTAGCTTTTCAGATACTCTTGTCTGTCTTGTAGTCTGTGAAGGTTACTCTATGGTGTACAAAACATTGCTTCTGTTGCTTGCGCACGTCTGTCTGTGCATATTTCTATGGCAACTGACAGAAAGACCTTTATTTCCTTGAAAATACGGTAAGTTGCACATGATTGGGTTGCTGCACTGATTGCAAACATGTTTTGCATGTGCATTAGTGAACTGCTAAGTTCCTGCCCACGCCTCAAACACACGACTAACTACATTGGCTCTGCCCCCCCAAATTCTATAAGGTGCATCTAAATTTAGGCACCTACATCAGCAAGAGGATTGTGAAAAATTGCAAGAAGACCTTGTGAGACTGGAAGACTGGGCGTCAAAATGGCAGATGACGTTTAATGCGAGCAAGTGCAAAGTGTTGCATGTGGAAAAGAGGAACCCGAACTATAGCTATGTGGTGCTGGGTTCTGTGTTAGGAGTCACTGCCCTGGAAAAGGATCTAGGTGTCATTGTCCATTGCCCCAGGTATATTAGATAGATTGTGAGCCCAGCAGGACAGACAGGAGAATAAATGAATGTAAACCATTCTGAGCTCCCTTGAGAGAACGGTATAGAAAATTGTATAAATAAATTGAGAGCTTTAAAAAAGGCTTGGATAATTTCCTAAAAGAGAAGTCCGTAGGTCATTATTGAGATGGCTTGGGGAAATCCTGGGATAAGCAGCATAAAATCTGTTTTACTTCTTGGGATCTAACTAGGTACTTGGGACCTGGGTTGGCCACTATTGGAAACAGGATACTGGGGTTGATGGCCCTTCGGTCTGCCCCAGTATGGCAACTCTTATGTTCTTAATTGAGTAATAAGCTAAATTGGCATTCAGCACCTCTTAATTTACATTAAGTGGAGTTAATTAAATGGTGCCTAGTTTTTCTGATCCCAAAACACTGTGGCAATGACCTTTCCTGCTGACGTTTGGGTCTTGAATTTCCTAGGATCATAGTGGTGTGACCATGTTTCATCAACAGTAACTAGTCGTTCCAATAAGCTGACACCACTTCACTGAAAATGCTGCAAAATCAACTTGGAGGTGTCCAATCAATGTCGTTTCTCATCAGCGTTCAAACATTTGGGCACCCACTTGGCTGACAGCTTCTGCATACCCAACTGCTCAAGAATTATATGCCCCAACACGTTCCCTGGATATCTGTAGTCTCTTGGCAATTGTTTTAGCCAATATTTGCTGATCTGCTATAATCAGGTCATGGACATGGTCAACAATTTCTGGAGTTGAGACTGTTTGTGGCCTCCCGGACCTTGTTGCATCTTCAGTCTCAAAATCTCCATGCTGAAAGTTTGCACACCACATCTTCACTGTGGAGCATGATGGGCATTTATCACTCAATGGTTGCATCATACATTCATGGATTTTCTTTGGAGTTTTTTTTTGCAGGAATAGGAACTCATGACGGCTCAGTTCCACACTTGAAAGCTTAAGTTTCAAGTTTATTTAAAATTTGATATACTGCTTAATTAATGTCTAAGCGGTGCACCATGAAATAGTTTTTAGATTAGATTTAAATTTGTCTAAAGAAGATTCTTCCCAGAGAATTGATGAAAATGAGTTCTATAGGTTGGGTGTTGTCACAGAGAAAACCGTTTTGCACGTAGTGTCGTACAATAAATGATGTAAGAGTTTGTCCCCCTAAAATCATGACAATTGCCCCTCCAGAATTCAAAATAGAACTATTCATTTGGCTAACAACGGCCCTTACAAACGGAACACTAAACAAAGACATAGGTCACATATTGATTACACCTATCCCCAAAGATCAGCAAAATCTCTACAGCACTGACATCCAAATACAGACCCATAGCAAGCATTCCCCTCTTCACTAAACTACTAGAAGGATTGGTCAGCCTCCAACTAGTAAACTACCTAGACAAATTTAACATCCTCAGCGAACATCAATCAGGTTTCAGGAAAGGGTATAGCACAAAAACGGTCATAGCCTCCATACTAAACCACCTCTATGATCTATTCAGCAAAGGCAAAAGCGCACTGATTCTGCAACTAGACCTCAGCAGTGCGTTCGACCTAGTAGACCACGGAATCATGCTACTATGCCTTGATGCAATGGGAATCTCGGGAAAGGTAAAGAAATGGTTTCAAGAATTCCTAACAAACAGATCCTACCGAGTAGCCAGCAACGGAAATCGCTCCATGGAAAAACCCGTCAGGGGTACCCCAAGGCTCCCCTCTATCACCTACATTATTCAACATTTACACAGCATCCTTAGGTCACCAACTACAAAAATTAAACTTAAAGCACTACATATACGCAGACGATATATCCATCCTAATCCCCTTAAATGACATCTCAACTGAAATTATAGACAACCTCTCACACATTAAGATAGAAATTGAAAAATGGACCACCAACTTCAAACTGAAACTAAACACAGAGAAAACAAAAGTCTTCTTGGCAAGCCCCAATGACAAAATAACAAGAACATCACTAAAAATAAACGACCACGAATATCCGATTTCCAAAACCATAAAAATTCTGGGTATCACACTAGACACGCACTTGACCATGGCTGACCACACAAACTTAACAGTGAGGAAATGTTTTTATACACTATGGAAGCTAAGGATTATTAAAAAAAATACTTTGACATAACATCCTTCAGGTTACTGGTACAATTGCTGATCCTATCCACCCTGGACTACTGCAACATCGTCTACCTGGGTATCCCACAAAAAGCAATAAAGAAACTGAGATTAGTGCAAAACACTGCAGTTCGCCTAATCTTCGGACTGAGAAAAAACGACCACATTAGCCCATACTACAAAAAAACTGCACTGGCTACCAATAGAAGCACAAATACAGTTCAAATTTCCATGCATCTGCTTCAAACAGATCTGGGGCCCAGCACCTTCCTACCTGCAAACACGCTTCACTGTACACAACCCCACACGAACAACCAGAAACAAAAACATCTTCGCCTATCCTAAAATCACTAGCTGCAAATACAAATCCTTCCTTGACAGAACCTTCATGTTCCAAGCTAACAAACAACAATCCTGGCTGGGAAACCACATAAATAAAACCAGACAGACCTACAACGCATTCCGAAAATCAATCAAAACCACTCTGTTTGACAAATTCATCACCTAAACAGACTGACCTTCCCTCACCACGCTTTTCCCCCTACAAACCCGAAGCAATCTCTCGGGCAACCCCTCTCACTTCCCTCCCCTTAAAACCCCTCTTACTTTTCCTCCCCTTTTCTTCTGTAACATCCCCCCTCATGCATTTGTAATTCACTGAATGTCCAGCCTTCTTTCGATGTGAACCGCCTAGAAGCCATCTGCCTATGGCGGTATAGAAAAATAAAGTTATTATTATTAATCTTAGTATTCTTGAGGAGCAATAAAGAATACTTAGTCAGTCTATGAAGCCAGTGTATGGAAAAATTTTTGTTTTAAATGTGAGAAGTAAAATTTTATAAGTAATTCTGTGAGAAAGTGGCAACCTGTGAGCATGCATGGATGTGATGTAAACATCACACACATGCTTGGAACATCATTGTGTCACATCTGTGCATGCTTGGAGGCCCAGATTCGGGGAAGGAGTAGCAACATTCCAGAATCTCAAAGATTAGGATGATTCCGGAACCCCAAATAGGAGCAATATTCCATGCAGAATTCCCAAAGAGTAGCAAGATTCCATGCTACCGATCCAGGGCAAGGAGTGGTTCCCCCTATGTCTTTCTCAATAGCAGACTTTGGACTTTGTCTGAAGTCAGAGGCAGTGATCTCACCCTTGAGGAACCAAATTGGTTCTCAGAGCTAGAAAAGAGACTCCTGGGAATGAAGGTGATTTGCCCAGCAACTTGAGGTCTACTGAGGCCTGCTACATGACATGATGTCTTATGCGAAGCAAAATTATTGAACTTTTAGGCCCGTGATTATAAAACTCGGAGCTGTCCTCCTTCCTTGCTGTGCAAGTCAAACCTGCTGTTTTGAATAAACTTCTTTGAAATCAGTATCTGACGGGAGAAATATAGTTGAAAAGGTAGTAATCCCAATTTGATGGCGGTGCAGATGTCTTGAAATGTTTCACCCTGTTTGTTTTTACCTTTCTTTAGACTGCAGGAGACCTGGCTTAGGTTTTTAAGATATTCTAAGAGCGGCCAATTATTTCAGGGGATGCGCTTATTCATGTTTTGATGCAGCTCAAGGCGAGTGACATTCAGGCGCTAAGTCACTGTTCCCAGATGAATTACAGTCCAAGGGATCTGTTCACTAGGCTATTTGGAAATGCATGCAAAGCAGCTCATTATTATGCAAAATAAAGCAGACTCTTTTCAAGTGTACAAGCTGCATTATTCATTGAAAATGAACGCTGAAGTTTTCATGTTAATTTTCAGCCAGGAGCATCGGGATGCTGTCAAAAGTGACTGCGAGTAAAAGCTACTGTCCCCCCCAGAAGTGCAGCCCTCCTCCTTATCCTTCATCTTACTGCTAGGGGTCAGGAGCCAGTAATTATACAAAGGGTGCTGGGGTCATGGATTTGATCTACAACTGAAGCATTTTCTCTGTCCTTAGTGGGTTCTCACCAGCTAAACATCAAATAGGTCTTGGAAGGCTCAGACTTTTAAATTTTATAAAGGATTGGGTCATTGGGAATGTGTTGGGGGGGGGGGGGGGCTACATGATTTTATGCGATTGAACAATGGTTTTATTATTTTCTACCTGGATGAAAAAACATACACAGGCCAATATGCAGCTGGCAATGAGCTGTGTTTTTAAAACGCTGACCATGTTCAGTTAAATTAGTACGGCTATTGTGCTGAGCCTTATGCCGGTACCAGCTCTGTACATCCAGGGCTAATTATTTCAATGCAGGTCCTGGATGATATTCAGTAGAAGACAGTTCTGCAAGGCCAGCTGCATGTTGGCTGGAAACTGCATAACCAAAAAAGAGCACAGGGTCTCCGATCTCCCCCTGACCTCAAGACTTCAAGCCCCCTTTCCCCTGGGCCTACATGCAATCCCTGGTGGTCCAGGAGTAAAGCCCCAATTCGTTCCTGTCCCTGGTGACTGCCTTTTTGGAAAGGCTGCGGCTAGGGACAGGAGTGCGTGAACTTTGTTCCTGCTTCCAGGGCTGGTCTTAGCGATTGCAGAGCCTGTGCGCCCCTTGCCCCCACCTAGACCTGCCCCTGTTGACAAGAAGATTTAAAGAAAGTATTACAAAAATTTTTTTACTTATGAGATTTCAAATAAAAACAAATTAAGCAAAGCTTGTACAAAAAAACTAATTCAAATAAGCACAATGCTATTATGAAAATAGCCAGACATGATTACCTCCATCTTTTCAGCATTCACCCTGGCCCTCCCATTCTTCATTATATTATTCCATAGGAGCGGGACTTGGGAGTAATAGTATGTGATGATCTTAAGGTGGATAACATGTTGAAAATTTGACGGTGAAAGCTAGAAGGATGCTAGGGTGTGTAGGGAGAGGTATGGCCAGTAGGAAAAAGGAGGTATTGATCAGACCTCATTTAGAATATTGTGTACAATTCTGGAGGCTGCACCTTCAAAAAGATATAAACAGGATAGAGTCGGTCTAGAGCAGGGGTGTCAAAGTCCCTCCTCGAGGGCCACAATCTAGTTGGGTTTTTAGGATTTCCCCAATGAATATGCATGAGATCTATTAGCATACAATGAAAGCAGTGCATGCAAATAGATCTCATGCATATTCATTGGGGAAATCCTGAAAACCTGACTGGATTGCGGCCCTCGAGGAGGGACTTTGACACCTGTGGTCTAGAGGAAGGCTACTAAAATGGTGTGTGGTCTTTGTGGTAAGGCGTATGGGGACAAACTTAAAGATCTCAATCTGTGTACTTTGGAGGAAAGGCAGGAGGGGAGATATGAAACAGATGTTTAAATACCTATGTGGCATAAATGCGCATGAGTCGAGTCTCATTTGAAAGGGAGCTCTGCAATGAGAAGGCATAGGATGAAGTCAAGAGATGATGGGTTCTGGAGTAATCTAAGGAAATACTTTTTTACAGAAAGGGTGGTAGATGCATGGAACAGTCTCCCAGAAGAGGTGGTGGAGACAGTGTCTGAATTCAAGGAAGCGTGGAACAGGCACATGGGATCTCTTAGGGAAAGGATGGTTTTAAGAAAGGTTTGGACAAGTTCCTGGAGGAAAAGTCCATAGTCTGTTATTGAGAAAGACATGGAGGAAGCCACTACTTGCCCTGGATTGGTAGCATGGAATGTTGCTACTCTGGGGATTCTGGAATCTTGCTACTCTTTGAGATTCTGGAATGTTGCTACTCCTTGGGTTTTGGCCAGGTATTAGGGACTTGGATTGGCCACCATGAGAATGGGCTATTGGGCTTGATGGATCATTGGTCTGATCCAGTAAGGCTATTCTTATGTTCTTATGAGGAGATAGTGGATGATGCAGAAGGTCAGACTAGAAGGACCATTTGGCCTTTATCTCCTGTTTTGCTTCTATCCCAGTATCCAACATTTCTCCGTCTCAAATCCAGCATCTCTTGCCCCTCTCTACCAGCCCCATGCTCAATATTTCTCCTCCTATTGCAGTTCGCCGCCGTCGCCGCCCCCTTCCCCTGCGCACAGGAACCCCCATTGACCCTCCCACCGTGAGATGCACAAACTTCCCGGCTCCAGCAGCGGCCGCATCACACTAAAGACGCTGCTTTGCGGTCTTCCCATGCTCTGATTTCCTCTGCCGCGTCTCTGATGACATCATCAGAGACACCGGCAGAGGAAATCAGAGCATGGGAAGGCCGCAAAGCAGTGTCTTTAGTGTGATGCGGCCGCTGCTGGAGCAAGTAGGTTTGACGGTCGTCTCACGGTGGGAGGGTCAGTGGGGTCGGCTGCACGGCGGCGAGAGTGACGGGGGGGAAGAGGGTTCTACTGCACAGGGGGATGGCTGGCAGGCAGGTTGGCTTCGGAGGGTGCGGGAGGGACAAAGTATGGAAGGCAGTGAGGGGGGGGGGGAGCAGGAAAGAGGTGCTGCTGGACCAGGGGAGCAGGGAAGAGGGACAGGGGGAGCACGGAAGAGGTGCTGCTGCACAGGGAAGTGGGTTGGGAGAGGAAAATGCTGCTACTGCTGCACAGGAAAATGGAGAGGGAGGGTATGCTTCTGCTGCTACTGCACAGGGAAGTGGAGTGGGGAGGGAAATGCTGCTGGTGAGAAAGGGGGCTGAGGCTGAAAGGGAAAAGATGGGAGATGGGAGAAGGGGGCTGGGGGGTAAAAATGGGTTTGGAGCTGGAGCTGGATCTGAAAATAGGGGACATGTGAGGGAAGGAGGCTTTACTAGCACCCGTTAATGTAACAGACTGAAACACTAGTTTCCTTAATAAAAGCAGATGTAGAAGCTGATTTATGAGATGGAATAGAACTAGGACAGAATCCTCAGAGACAGTAAGATGCTAATCTAGCAATGGGATTGGAATGCCTTCTGCTTCTACAGTAGCAACGAGAGAGGGCATGTGGCAATAGACAAGGATTTGATAACCCTGGAGGTCTTGGGGGTATCAGAATTGTGATGTAACAAAATGATGCAGGTGGAGGGGGAATTGGTAACATACCTCCTCCTAACTCTCCTCCCTTCCACAACCCCCCCACTCCCCACAGCTATCCATCATTCTTCATACATTACTGGTGCTAGCTAAGCAGGGTGGGTGTTGCTCTCCAGTGAGCTCTGAGCTTCACACTGATTTACCATCTCCTTGCTCAGAGCAGACTAATAAAGATTTTCAGTCTGGACAAGTCTAAAGTCCCTCTGATAATGTGGTTAGTTTGTGTGACAGGAAACAGACAGATGTCCAAGTCGAACAGCAGTCATCTCCTTACACTGGTTCTCAGGCTCCCTCTAGTGGACATGAGTGGTACTACAGTGTATGTTGAGAGTGAACGAAACATGTGATGATTAGACCAAGGTCCATTGAGTCCGTCATAGAGGTCTGCACGGGAACGGGGATCCCCCTGAGGTCAATGGACTCCCACAGGGACCCTTTCCAGGCCCACGGAACTTCCACGGGGATGGACCCGGGGTTCCTTTGTCTGAGTCTGGCGCGCGCTGAGTTCCCGACGAATCAGCAGCAAACAGAATATCACGTAGGCAGTGAGCTCAGCACGTAGGCACACAGACTCTGTGTACCTATGTGCTGAGCTCCATGTCTACGTGACAGAGACTGTTGCTGCTGATTCGTCGGGAGGTGTCATGTGCAGGCCAGAGCGGGAGGATAGCCTGCATAATTCTAGAGTGGGAAGACAGACTCCTCCCCCCCGGGACAAACCCTAACTAATAAGCAGAGCTGAACGGGGATCGGTGGATGCTGAGGGCTGCTGAGCCGAAGCTGCGAAAACCCAGCGAGGAGCTGCGACCCGGGATCTTGGACTGCAGCAAGCGAGGATGAAAGCTGCTCTGCCACTACCAGAATGATCCACTACCAGAATGATCTTGGATGGTCTGCTCTGTCTACCTATAACTTGCCATTTCTTTCCCTCACTCTGGCTCTCTTATTCCACTTCTTCTTATTTCCTAGTCTGTCACTAATTCTATCATCTTTCTCTCCAATCATTCAGCATTTCCCCCTCTCTCTGTTCCCCTTGTATCCAGCATTTGTCCTTTCTCTCCAGCATCTTCCCTCCCCTCCCTTTCCATTCAGCATCTGCCCCTTTCCATTCAGCATCAAGCCCTCTCTCCTGCTTCTGCCCAGCATGTCTCCTCTCTCCCTCCTTTCTGCCCAGCATCTGCCCCCTCTGTCACCCCATCCATCATTCATCCTTCTCCCCCCCTTCCATCCAGCATGTCCATCTTTCTCTCCCCCCTGTCAGCCCAGCATCTGCTTCATTTCTTTCTCTCCCTTCTATTCAGTGTCTGCCCCATCTTTCTCTTGCCTCCCTGCCATCCACAGCCATCCACATCTTCCCCCTCTCCTCCCTTCCATTCAATGTCTTCCTCCCCTCTTTTTCTTTACATCCATCATCTGTCTTTTTCTCTTTCTCCCCAGGCATTCCAGCTTATCTGTTATCTTTCCCCTTTCATCCAGGTTGTCTGATCCCTCCCCTTTTCTATCGAGAGTCTGTCTCCTCTCACCTCCTAAATCCAGTATCTACCCCTTCCCACCTGACACCTCAGCTGCTGCCGTTGCACGTGACTGATGCAAAGCCTTCCCTCCGATGTCAGCTCTGACTTCGGGGGAAGACTTCCAGGTTGGCTACATATGGCGTGCTGCAGGCAGGAAGAGAAGGCGAGCCTCTCAGTTCGAGCTGCCTCCAAATCCTGCTGTTATCTGGACTCAAATGAAAGGGGAGGGTGGGCGTTTTTGGACACAGAAGGCATGAACTTGGGAGAGAGGATGGAGGAAGGGAGGGAAAGAGATGCTGAGGTGCGGGAGAGAATGGTTTTTGGACACAGAAGGCAAAAACTTGGGAGAGAGGAAGGGAGGGAAAGATGCTGAGGTGGGGAGGGAATAGAAAGGGAGAATTGGGCTTGGGTGTGTCAGTGAGAGGGAAAGAGATGGTCGTGTACACGGGGAATGGAAGAAAGAGAATTTTTGGTCTTAGGGAGGGGGTGAGGTACAGATGATAGGGAAGAGAAAGATGAGAGGGAGAAATGTGGGGGAAAGGGAACAGTGGGTCAGATTGAAAGGGATGCAAGAGGGAGGAATGTTGGACATAATGGTGAAGGGAATGGAGGGAGAGATGTGGCATGGTGCTGGAGAGGGGTGATAGAAGGAGAAATGTTGGGCTTGGGGCTGGTGGGTAGGGGCGAAAGATGCTGCACATGGTCTGGACGATGAGAGAGGGATAAATGCTGGCCCATGGTAGGAGGAACCAATGGACAGCAATAGAAGAATTTGCAGAGGACGAGAAAGCAGAAAAAAGAAACTGGGACCAACCTGATAGAAAAATAAGTCTCCAGACAACATAGGTAAAAAACGGTATTGACTAAAATATGTTAGCTTTGGGAAATGTATATAGCAGATGTCTTTGTATTGTGTTTAAAAGAAAAGGAAATGCATTTCTGGTTTTATTTCTACAGTGTTGAAGTACTTGCTGACCCTTGCTGTGGCTGGTGGGGATCCCCAAGCACTGCCAGCAGAGGACCTCCTCTAGAGATGGCCAGACCTCCCCTCCACCAAACGCAGCAGTCGCTGGCAGCATCCATGAGCCACTGAGGTGCCAGCATCTGTGACTCAGGGATGCTACTGCTGCCTGCCAAGCTTGTCAAAAAGGACCCCCAGCCAACTGCAGAGGAAGTCCTCAGCTTGGGGGTCCTCATCAGCAGAGTATTTATATTTACATTAGAGGATCTGGTAGAAACCCATTTACAAAGTATGTATTCTTCCCAATTAATATTTCCAAATTAATAAAGTGTCTTTGCTTATTTGTAAATGGGTCTCTACCAGAGCCTTTAATTCAGTAGCGCAATTAAATGAAATAACTATTTCTGAAGTTTATAGGGACGGGCGGGGACGGATTTGATTCCAGCGGGGATGGGTTTGACTCCTAGCAGGGGACAGACAGGGATGGGTTTGATTCTAACAGGGACGGGTTTAATTTCTGTCCCTGCGCAACTCTCTAGTCCGTCTTCGATGGTGGCTGCACCAGGTCACAATTATCTGGCAGATCCCAGAAAGCAGATCTGTTTTTCAGAGTTTGTTTCCATGATCGGCAATGTTTTTCCCAGGTCCACTTGTCATGACTAATTCATTTTATGGGCTTGGTGAGCTGGTTGATGTAATGTATCTAGATTTCCAGCAGGCTTTTGACAAAGTTCCTCATGAGAAGCTCCTGAGAAAATTAAAGAGTCATGGGATAGGAGGCAATGTTCAATTGTGGATTAAGAACTGGTTTACGAACAAAAAACAGAGGGTAGGGAGCCTGTGGTGTGCCACAGGGATCTGTACTGGGACTGGTGCTATTTAACTTATTTATAAATGATCTGGAAATTGGAACAACAAATGAGGTGATTAAATTTGCAGATGACACTAAACTGTTCAAAGTTGTTAAAACACAAGCGGACTGTGAAAAACTGCAGAAAGACCTTAGGAAACTGGATGATTGGGCATCTAAATGGCAGATGAAATTCAATGTGGACAAAACAAAAGTGATACACTTTGGGAAGAATATTCCAAATCAGTTATCGGATGCTAGGGACCACTTTGGGGATCAGTGCTCAAGAAAAGGGTCTGGGTGTCATCATAGACGGTACAATGAAGCCTTCCACCTAATGTGTGGTGGCGGCCAAGGTGGCAAACAGAATGCTAGGAATTATTAGGAAAGGGATAGTTAACAAGACTAAGAATGTTATAATGCCTCTGTATTGTTCAGTTCTGGTCTCTTTATCTCAAACAATATTTAGCAGCATTAGAAAAAGTTCAAAGAGCAACCAATAGAATAAAGGAGATGGAACTCCTGTCATATGTGGAAAGACTAAAACGGTTAGGGCTCTTCAGCTTGGAAAAGAGACGGCTAAGGGGAGATAGGATTGAAGTCTGCAAAATCCTGAGTGGAGTAGAACGGGTACAAGTGGATCAATTTTTCACTCCATCAACAATTACAAAGACTAGGGGGACACTCGAAGTTAGAGTAATATTTTTAAAACCATTAGGAGGAAATATTTTTTCACTAACTATGGAACTCGTTGCCAGAGGTAAGAGTAGTTTATGTAGCTGGTTTTAAAAAAGTTTGGAAAAATTCCTGGAGGAAAAGTCCATAGTCTGCTGTTGAGACAGACATGGAATGCTGCTACTATTTGGGTTTTTGCTAGGTACTTGCGACTTGGATTGGCTTCTGTGAAGACGGGATACTGGGCTGGATGGACCATTGGTCTGACCCCAAGTAAGGTAACAGATTCAGCTGCATAGGAGAAATATTTCCTGTGATTTACTTTCAGTCTTTTGGTTATTAATGTTGTAGTTGAGCAGACTCTTGTTTGCCCATTGTCCAGAAATTTAAGTGGCTGTTCCCCATTAAACCATTTTTGTTTACTTCTATCATATATATTCTCGGTCACTTTTTTCTCCAAACTGTTACCCTCTTTTCATAAGGGAGGTGTTCTATCCCTTTTGCCAATTTTATCCCCCATCGCTGAACCTTTTCTAATTGTGCTGTCTTCATTTTGAGAAGAGGTACGCAGACCTGCACAGAGTACTCAAGAGGTGGACTTACCAGTAGTCTGAATTATTTCAAGATATTATTCTCAACACTCCAATGGCATTGAATATCCAGCTCTCACTGGACATGTGCTGGCCAAGGAACATATGCAGGTTCCAACCAATATTCAGATCTTGAAACACCCCCCCAGCACACCCTTTCCCCAGAACAGATCCCCCTCCTGATCCCTCTGTCCACCACCTGTAAATCCCGCAGGGGCAAACATATGCTGCTGGTTGTCTCATCTCTTTCTCTTTTTTCCCTCCCTCCATGGTCTGGCAGCTTCATTTTTCCTCCAACCCCTCCCTAGAATCTGACATCTAACCCCTCTCTCCTATCTCCCCCCCCCCCACAGGCCCAACATTTCTCCTGTACCTCTCCCCCTCCTCCACTTCCCCTGTTATGTATAAGTACTAGTGCCTCTCCCCAATTGCGTAGCGAGAGTAGGAGGCACCTAGGGTGGTGGCACCCCTGTGCACTCCTCCTCCACAATTCCTCCACACTTGCGCCCGGGTCAGTGGCCCCCACATTCCTTGCACATCCCAATGCAACACTCGCTCCCTTTCCACCCGGTACCTCTTTCTATCTTCACCAGCGCTGGCATTGGCTTTTTCTCTGACGTCATTTCCTGGTCCTGTGACCTGGAAGTGATTTCACAGAGTAGCCAGGCTGGCGCCTGGGGTGATCTGTGCCCCCTCCCTCTTACTATGCCACTGCCTCTTCCACTTCTTCAGTCCCCACCCCACAAAGCAAAAATTTTCCCTTATCTTCTATCAGCTCCACTCCAAGTCCACCAACTTCTCTTTTCCTCCTTCAGCCTCCCCCCCACAAGTCCAGCATCTCTCCCTCTTCTGCCCTGAGTCCCACCCATGTCCCTTTTCTGCCCTCAATACCTATCTCGCCCCATGTCATCAAACCCCCACATATTTGCTGGCAGTAACAGCCATAATGAACTGTCTGGGTCAACTTGAGCCTTTCCCCTGCCATGTCCCACCCTCATGTAAACAGGAACTTGCATCATAGAGGTGAAATGTGGTAGAGAAAAGGCTCTGGGTTGGTCTGGACACTTCATTATGACTGCCACTATTGGCAAATATGTGAATTTGACAACTGGGGGAGGGGAGAGGCAGGCTGGTGAAGGATGGTCCTGGACTCATGGGGATGAGGGATAGGTGTTGGATCTACAATGGGAAGGAAGGAGACCATGCTACATAAAAATGCTGCCAGCCCCGTGACACACCTCCTGGGTACTTGCAACACACTGAGAACCGTCGATTAGGGAATGACACGGGGACAGATTTTTCCACGTCCTGCAGGACATCAATTTCCCCCATCCCCATGAATTTTGTCACTGCCCCATTCCTGCCCCATTCCTGTAAATTGTGCCTTAACATGATTTTAAAGTGTTTGAGGCTTGTGCAGATGAGGACAGAGTTTGCAGGAATGGGGCAGGGGCAGGAAAAGAACTCATGGGGACAGGATAGGAAAATGAGTTCCCGTGGAGATGGGGAAAAATGTGTCCCTGATGGCAGATAAAGACCAAATGACCCATCCAGTCTGCCCATCAGCAGTATCCACTATATCCTCCTCTTCCTAAGAGATACCACATGCTTATCCCAAGCTTTCTTATTTATTTATATATTAAAAAATTGATATACCGCATACAACTATGCGGTTTCCATATCTCATACATAAAATCTTGTTTCCCTATGATTATGACATAACATAGACATGTCTAAACAACGTCATTAATCGTCTCTGTTATAAACAGGGATAGAGCGCAAATTCAATCAATTCAGAAATACAAGCAAGCGTTAAATCATACGTTGCTGTCAAAAAAATTCTAAAAGGCGATTATCCACTGAAATATACCTTAGCATAAGAAGGCTTTGGCAAATAATTGAGTTTTCAGCATTTTCTTAAAATTCATCCTCCACACAGCCTTTGTCTCCACCACCTCTACCAGGAGACTGTAAAAAAAAAAAAAAAAAAAAAAGCATAATTTTTAAGATCCTGAATTAAGGCAAATCTTCAGCTGATAATTTGTGTGTCTAAATTTGTTTAGAAATAGGATGCAAATTTTGGAGTCCAGTATTTTTTTTTAATTCAGGACCTATATTTTTTGTGAGATTATTCAAATATAATCAGCACAAACCATTCTGATATTAGAAATATTGAAATATCAATAAGGAAACAAAGCAGCATTTAAAATCAATATAGATCTTAAATGTTTACAGCTAAAATATCTAGCTGCCTCTGAAAATTCACTTCAGATTGTCAAATTGAGTTCTTATCTGTTTAAACTTATACCTATTATTTACCAATCTGCACCTATATGTTTAGAGGCTGAATTTTGCCCCCACAAAGTAAGTTTTCCACTCAACCCACACCCCCTTCTAAATGTTCTTATATGTTATATATTGGCATGGCCCCAATTTTGAGAGCTCTGAAGTGCCAGCTGCATTTGGCTTCTAAAATTTGCCTTTTAAGACTCTGCCAATAAACCATGTTTGTTTCCCCAGGCTTGGCTGACAGAAATCCACGAATATGCACAACAAGATGTGGTCGTTATGTTATTGGGAAATAAGGTGAGTATGAGCTGGGTTTCTCAAAAGCATTTTGGGGTGTCTGAAACAAGGAGAAATTAGGTTCTTACCTGCTAATTTTCTTTCCGTTAGCCTGTAGACTGGTATAGTCCTTACGAATGGGTTATGTACCTCACTGCTACCAGCAGGTGGAGACTGAGAACAAACTTGTATATCAGGATAGCTTCCCCTCTTTCAATCCAGTCTGCCGAATAGCCAAGCAGAATCTAAGAAAGACTTCAACTGAAAACAGTAAAACACACTCTGAACAGGAGTGTAAAAACAAACATACACTGGTAAACAACTGTTGGAACATGTGTAGAACTAAATCCTGGTATATAAAATATCACCAGCTAAGCCAGCTGAGCCATAGCCACTGTTCTTAATTCTCCCCAGTCCTAGAAAAATTCTAGAACCCGCAGAAACCCCCCAAAATCTGCACGTGAGCAAAACAAAAACCCGCAATCACTGCACAATGACAGACAGTCTACAGGCTAACAGAAAGAAAATTAGCAGGTAAGAGCCTAATTTCTCCTTCTGTAGCGCCTGGTAGACTGGTATAGTCCTTACGAATGGGACGTACCAAAGCAGTACCCATTAAGGATGGAACCCCCAAAGGGCCAAACCAGAATACGTTCACCGAATACTACGTCCCGACGTGCTTGAACATCCACACAGTAGTGTCTGACAAAGGAATGCAGAGAAAACTAAACTGTAGCCTTGCAAATATCCACTGGAGGCACTAGAGAAGACTCAGCTCAAGAAGCTGCCTTGAGAAACTCTGGTTAGACTCGAATAAACTGTCTCTTAATATCAACAAATCAAAACTCATGATTTTTCCTTTTAAAGAAGGAACAACACTTCAGGCTCCCCTGAAGCTCGAATCCCTCCCCATCAAAATTGTTCCTACTTTAAAACTACTAGAAGTTACTTTTGACAATAAATTTTCACATTAGCACAGTGTTTCAAAAATGCTTCTATCGACTCAGAATGATACGTTCCCTTGCTAAGTTACTTGAACCGGCCTCCTTGAACACATTGATCCACTCTCTAGTAATCTCTTGAATAGACTACTGCAATGCCCTGTATAAGGGCATTACAAAAAAGGAAATTAGACGGCTTCAGATTGTACAAAACACAGCTATTAAGATCATTTGTGGTGCAAAGAAATACGATCACGTTTCACCCCTTTTGATTAGCGCACATTGGTTACCAGTTGAACACAGAATCAGTTATAAAATCCTACTTTTAACATTCACAACAAAATCAAACAAACAACCAGATTTCATCAACAGACTTTTAATTCCCTATAATACATTATAATCTCTTTATTCAACGTCTCAGAATCTCCTAGTTATACCTTCTTTAAAATTGATTAATACGTCGCGTTCCAATAATTTTGCCGTCAACGCCCGCTACTCTCTGGAATTTGCTACCTAACCACTTGCGTGGTGAATCCAATTTAAAACAATTTAAAGTAAAACAACATTCTTGTTCCAGGACGCTTTTGGATAACAACTGTCCTTTTAAGAACAAAATTAAATTAAAGTAAACTTACATTTTACTCTAACCTATTATACTTTCCTTTTATGTTGCACTTTTCTATAACGATTGTAGTTCTTCCCCACTTTCCTATTGTTTGAAGTAGGTCCAAACGTTTTATCCGTGCTTTATTATGACACTTGGATTTTATCCAGTATCCCTTGTTTTTATATGTTTTTACGTTTTAATATGTTTTTATGTAATTTTATATTGTACACCGCTTAGAAACCTGATTAAGCAGTTTAAAAAATCTTTTAATAAACTTGAAGAGCGGAAGCAATAGTCTCCTTGATCCAGCGCGCAATAGTAGCCTTAGAAGCGCCATTCCCTTTACAAGAACCCGTGAGAAGGACAAAGAGATGATCTGATTTCCTGATCTCCTGGGTCCTCTGCACATAAGAGCAAAGGACCCGACTGACATCCAACTTGTGCAACTGTCTAAGCTCGGAAGAGTCCTCCCAGCTATCCAGCACCGGGAGAACCACAGCCTGATTGACATGAAAAGGAGAAACTACCTTTGGCAGAAAAGAAAGAACAGGCCTCAAGACAAACCGCTCCCTAGAAAACTCTAAGAAGGGAGCCCCACAAGAGAAAGCATGCAGCTAAGAAACATGTCTAGCAGAAGTAATGGCCACCAAGAAGACCGCTTTAAGAGTAAAGTCCTTCAAAGAGCAGTCTCCCAACGGTTCAAAAGATGGGCGTACTAGAACAGACAGAACCAGATTCAGATCCCAAGATGGAACAGAGGGCCACACGGGAGACTTGAGCAATTTGGCTGCCCGCAAGAAGCGAATCATATCAGGAATGGCAGTCAAACGCTGACCTTTCAACAACCCACGAAAGGCTGACAAGGCCGAAAGCTGAACTCGGAGAGAAGACCAAGCCAGTCCCCTATCCAGGCCATCCTGCAAGAGCTCTTAAGATGGCAGGCAAGGAAGCACAAAAAGAGACTACTCCACACCACTCCTCTAACAAACGCCAAACCCTCACATAAGCCCGAGAGGTAGAAAGCCTCTAGGACCCCCAAGAGAATTGAGATCACTTTATCTCTATACCCCTTCTTACATAGGCAATCCATTTCAAGAGCCAAGCCATAAGACAGAAGGGACCCGGATTGAACATTGGAATGGGACCCTGAGACAGAAGATCGTCCAATAGAAGCAGAGGAAGAGGATCCGCCACCAGATGCCTCACCAGATCCGCATACCATGGTCACCTGGGCCAATCCGGAGCCACCAGAACTACAAGGCCTGGATGTCGAACTATGCGGAGAAGAACTCTGGCCACAGAGGGAACACATACAACAGCCCTTCCATTGGCCATGGTTGAACCAGAGCCTCCAGGCCTGACCGTCCCTGCGATGACTGAAGAAGCGGGGTGTTTTGGCGTTGACATTGTGGCCATCAGGTCCATGAGGGGCTGACCCCAAGACTGCACTATCAACTGAAAGGCCACGGGGCTTAGACACCACTTTCCAGGATCTAGAACGTGACGACTGAGAAAGTCCGCTTGAACATTCTCCACTCCGGCTATGTGGGAGGCTGAAATGTCCTGAAGATGAGACTCTGCCCAGACCATGAGCACAGCCACCTCCTGTGCCACTAAAGTGCTCCTGGTGCCCTCCTGATGATTGACATAGGCCACTGCCGTGGCATTGTCCAAAAGAACCCTGACTGACTTGCCCATCAGAAAGGGCTGGAAGGCTAACAACGCCAGATTGATGGCTCTGGTCTCTAAGACATTGATCGACCAAGAAGCCTTCTCCGTGAACCAGGTGCCCTGAGCTGAGTGACCTAGACACTGAGCTCCCCAACCAAGAAAACTGGCATCCGTGAGCAGCACCATCCACTGTGGCTGGTCCAGACTCGCCCCTTGTACAAGATGGGATGTCTGGAGCCACCAATGAAGACTGCACCGAGCCAAGCCCGGAAGCAGAACAGGATGATCAAGACTGTGCCTCTGAGGCGACCACCTCCAAAGAAGAGCATACTGAAGAGCACGCATGTGGACCTGAGACCATCTCACCACATCGAGGGAAGCTGCCATTGACCCCAAGACTTGGAGGAAATCCTGCGCTCGAGGACGCCATAAGCAGGCGAAACAGAGTGCAATTTGCTTACCTGGGTCTCCGGAAGGAAGACCTTCCCTAAGGAGGTGTTAAATAGCACCACTAGCTGTAATAAAAGTGCCGGTTAGATGAGAAAAACAATACAAATGGCAGTTTTAAAGGGAATTGAGCCCTTTAGACCGGCACACCTCAGGATTTTTATTTTTTTTTCCACTTAGGCCTCTACGGCTCTCAAAGCTGGAAGCCTGACCAACCAGGGGGCCAGGCTGCCGGCTGAGGCACCTCTGCAAAAATGTAGTAAGGTGGGGGAGGGACCCAGCACGAGACCCACCGAGTTTAATAACCCCGAGGTCAGACGGATCTCCAAACAGGACCCATCCAAGCTCTATCCGACACAAAAGGGGAATCCAGGAGTCCAAAACAAAATTCCAACCGTACTCAGAGGGGAGCCGAATTAGTCTTACCACCTGCTAATGGAGACTGAGGAATATTAGATTGCAAAAGGGGAAGCTATCCTGATATACAAGTTTGTTCTCAGTCTCTACCTGCTGGTAGCAGTGAGGTATATAACCCATTCGTAAGGACTATACCAGTCTACCAGGCGCTACAGAAACTTTTTCTTAGTTTAAACTGGTTTTCTAACCCTTAGAAGACGGTAGTTAACCCTTTAATTGGCAAATGATGAAACGGCTGCCTTACATAACTTGATGTTGAACGAGTGCAACAGTGCCAAGTAAGGCATTTGGAGATGCAGCTCTCCCATAAGAGCCATAGAAGGGACAGTTGCTTCTGAGCAACAATGCCAAATAAAGGGTTAAACAGAGAGGACATTATGCAATTAACATGCAGAAATGCAAATAGCTCATCAGAGACCTTTCCACAGAAAAACAGAGTGGTCGGTAAGTTATCAGCTCTTGCTTGCAATGAGCGAAAGACTGCCTGGGCGATAGAGGTTTATGGCAATAAATGCTCCAGTCCCATCTCTTGTGTGTTTATTTATGACAAATTAGTTTCCGCCTTTCTGAAGAACAAGTCAAATATATGTAAAAGATAATTAAGAACCTAAGACTAGCCTTACTGGGTCAGACCAATGGTCCATCAAGCCCAGTAGCCCATTCTCACGGTGGCCAATCCAGGTCACTAGTATCTTCCTAAATCTCAAAAATTAGCAAGATTCCGGAACCCCAAATAGAAGCAACATTCCATGCAGAATCCCCAAAGAGTAGCAAAATTCCATGCTACCGATCCAGGGCAAGCAGTGGCTTCCCCCATGTCTTTCTCAATAACAGACTATGGACTTTTCCTTCAGGAAATTGTCCAAACCCTTAGAATTCCTATGAGCACTGGACCTAATACCACTGCGGCCGGCGATTAAAAAAGCCTAATGCGGCTTCATAAAAGGGGAACTATATAAGTAAAAGTATTCAAATAATGCAACGTATGGCCTAGTATGCCACTTACAAAGTCAATACATTATGCAAGTAAACAGCATAGGCTATAAGCAAAGGTGGAACATATAGCTAGAAAGACAGAGGCCCTGATGCACAACATTCTGACGCCACCGTAAAAATTACCTTGGCGGGAGCGATTTTTCCCCAATGGCTGATGTTCAGCATGAATAGCATGCAACTTATATGCACGCTTAATCGTGCAGAGCAGCACCAGTAAAAGGGGGAGGAACTGTGCCTGGCACCTGCTTAGAAGAGCAATCGCTAGGCACAGTTCCTCTCTATCCCGCCTGTCAAATTTTTTTTTTGGTGCTGTCCCTTCCAAAAGCTGCAGCATCTTCAGGGCTTCCCCTTCCAGCTCAGCTGATCAACTGACAGGGAGGGCAGTATAAAAAAAAAAAGGTGCCTCCCTCCCCCAATAGGCAGCAGTATCAGTTCTTGTCAGTACCGCACATCAGTGACCCATAGTGGCAGTGAGGTGCTCTTCAATAGTATGGACGGTTGCCTATCTGATAGATAGATAGGATCAGAACTAGCCAAGTACTTTGCCACGGTTACCTGTTTCTGCCATTACTAACGCAGAGGCAAATCTCCTGGCTGTTCCTGTGAAGATGATCTAGTGGGGACGAGGACCATTCTTGTCCCATAACCAGGTCATAATCCAGAATGCTGTGGGTCTGGTCAGTTTTTCTCTTATGATCAACCTTTTAAGTTGTTATCAAATAGGGAGAAATATACTAACAAAACCCTCGGTATAAAAATCAGAGTGTACATTACAAAACACAATCATCAAATAAATAAATTTTTTAAAAATTTTTATGAAGTGCTCACACCAACCACCTATGTGCTCAATGGGTTCAAGCAATAGTGGCACATGGGACCATCATAGTACTTCAAAAAGTCTTATTCCGTCCAGAAACTTTAAATAAAGCAGTATGGGATGGTCTGAGCACTTCATAAAAAAATTAAAAAAAATTTTAAATATATTTGATGATTGTGATAAATTGTTAGAGAAACAATCTTTAAGTTGAACATAGAGCCCTCCAATCTCTCATCTCTTGCAAGGTGAAAGGATGTTCTGTGAGTACGGGTAGACAATTACCTATGGTATATTTCACTGGAGCAACAGCCATACGAAATAAAGTCAAATATAATCTGAAAGTCTGTAATTAATAGTTAGATGATGGCGATGGTCAACGTGGATTAAGCCAATAAATTGAACCATGGTTTTCTCTACATTTTCCTACTGTAGGTGGATTCAGCACATGAAAGAGTGGTAAAAAAGGAAGAAGGGGAGAAATTGGCCAAGGTATGTGGGTTGATGCTACCAACAAGCGGCTCGATGCACAGAACTCCAGCAACATAGAAACATAGAAATAAACGGCAGATAAGGGCCACGGCCCATCTAATCTGCCCACCCTAATGACCCTCCCCTACCTTTGCCCTGTGAGTAGATCCCATGTGTCGATCCCATTTGGCCTTAAAATCAGGCACGCTGCTCGCCTCAATCACCTGCAGTGGAAGACTATTCCAGCGATCAACCACCTTTCAGTGAAAAAGAATTTCCTGGTGTCACCTCGCAGTTTCCCGCCCCTGATTTTCCACGGATGCCCTCTTGTTGCCGTGGGACCCTTGAAAAAGAAGATATCTTCCTCCGCCTCGATGCGGCCCGTGAGATACTTGAATATCTCGATCATGTCTCCCCTCTCTCTACGCTCCTTGAGCGAGTATAGCTGTAATTTGTCTAGCCGTTCTTCATACGGGAGATCCTTGAGTCCCGAGACCATCCGGGTGGCCATTATCTGAACCGACTCCAGTCTCAGCACATCCTTGCGATAATGTGGCCTCCAGAATTGCACACAGTATTCCAGGTGGGGCCTCACCATGGATCTATACAATGGCATAATGACTTCCGGCTTACGGCTGACGAAACCCCTGCGTATGCAACCTATGATTTGTCTTGCCTTGGATGAAGCTTGCTCCACTTGATTGGCAGCCTTCATGTCCTCACTGATGATCACCCCTAAGTCTCGTTCTGCTTCAGTTCTTGTTAGGATCTCGCTATTAAGGGTATAAGTCTTGCATGGATTTTGGCTGCCCAGGTGCATGACTTTGCATTTTTTGGCATTGAAGCTAAGTTGCCAGGACCTAGACCAGCGCTCCAGTAGGAGTAGGTCGTGCATCATGTTGTTGGACATTGAATTTATGTCTGTTGTGCTTTTGCCCACTACATTGCTTAGTTTGGCGTCATCAGCGAATAATGTTATTTTTCCTCGAAGCCCTTCTGCTAAGTCTCTTATAAAGATGTTGAATAGGATCGGGCCCAAGACCGAACCCTGGGGCACTCCACTGATCACCTCTGTCATTTTGGAGGGGGTGCTGTTCACCACTACCCTTTGAAGCCTACCTCCAAGCCAGTTCTCAACCCATTTCGTCAATGTGTCGCCCAATCCGATAGAACTCATCTTGCTCAGCAACCTGCGGTGTGGTACGCTATTGAATGCTTTGCTAAAGTCCAGGTATACGATGTCCAGGGACTCCCCAACATCCAGCTTCCCCGTCACCCAGTCAAAGAAGCTGATCAGGTTAGATTGGCATGATCTCCCCTTAGTAAATCCATGTTGAAGGGGATCCCGTAGATGCTCCTCATTCAGGATCTTATCCAATTGGCGTTTGATTAGAGTTTCCATTAGTTTGCTCACTATTGATGTTAGACTCACTGGTCTGTAGTTTGCTGCCTCCATCTTTGAGCCCTTCTTGTGGAGTGGAATGATGTTAGCCGTCCTCCAGTCCAACGGGACGCTGCCTGTACTAAGGGAGAGATTGAAGAGTGCAGACAGTGGCTCCGCCAAGACATCACTCAACTTCCTGAGCACCCTGGAGTGTAGGTTGTCAGGCCCCATTGCCTTGTTAACCTTGAGCTTTGACAGCTCACCGTAGACACTGCTGGGCTTAAAATCTCGAAGTTACTAAATGGGTCAACTGAGTCAACCCTTGTCTGTAGCTGAGGGCCGAGCCCCGGCGCTTCTTGGGTGAAGACTGAGCAGAAGTATTCATTTAACAGTTGGGCTTTTTCCGAGACCTTTTCCACATAGTCTCCGTCTGGTTTCCTAAGACGTACTATCCCGCCTGAGTTTTTACTTCTGTCACTGATATACCTGAAGAAGGATTTATCTCCCTTCTGGATGTTCTTTGCCAGAGACTCCTCCATGTGGAATTTAGCCTCCCTGACCGGGTTGGGAGCAACTTTCATTTAATGGAAATGCAAATGATACACACACTGTTTGTGTTGAGTATTGCAGTGAAAGGGGGAGGAACTGTGCCTGGCGTCTGCACAGCTCTTGAGCGCAGGCGAAGTAGAATGCAGTGCTGTGATCGCCAGAACTCCGGAGCTAAGCAGCAGCAAGGCCAAAAAAACATAATAATAATAATTTTATTTCTTATATACCGCTATACCATAAGTTCAAAGCGGTTTACAACAAGAATCGTGCAATGAGAGAATGCAGTGATTACAGCGAGAGACATATGTTTACAACAAGATACATATGTTTGGAACAGGATACATAAGATTAGAGCTGCTTGCAAGAAGATACATGCAATGAGAAAACAGGATGTTTGCAACATGAAGCAAATGTTTTAGATCAGGTTACAGTACGAAATGGTTTAGAACAGGGTACAAGAGATTAAAGCTGTTTACAGGAAGATATTTGCAATGTGAATAAGAGAGGATTACAGCAATATATGTCGAAAGGGGAAGGGTAAAGGGAGAGAAAGGACTTTCGGGGAGATAACATTGGCAGAGGGGGAGAACTCAGGTTGCGTTAAAGAGACGGGTCTTCAGTGATTTTCTGAAGTCAGCGTATGATGTGGCCTCAAGTATTGGTTTTGCTAGCCATGTGTTCAGTTTAGATGCCTGGAATGATAGCATTCTGTCTAGGTACTTCTTGTAGTGACATCTGTCGTACATCTCTAGCAGTCAGTTGAAGGAAGCTCACTATCCATTGTATTTTTCAGGTAGGGTTACTTAGGAAATGTAGGTCTGGCTTGACCCATGAACTAGGGTGCCGGTGGTAAAGGTGCCGAAATCCTAGTCCGGTCTACCTTCAGATGCCTAGAGGGATGGATGCTGGGCTGGGTTTTGGTGAACTTTTATCAGCAGAGCCCTGAGCCAGGGCCTCAACTGATCCAGCAGAAAGGGCTGTGCTTGAGAGACAAAGATAGGTACTGGATTACAGGTTGGGGGGCAGTAGAATGGAAGGAAAGTTACCAGATTGTGAGAGAGAAGAGTGTGGCATAGTGGTTGGAGCTACAGCCTCAGCACTCTGAGGTTGTGGGTTCAAACTCCATATTACTCCTTATAAACCCTGAGCAAATAACTTAATCCCCCCCATTGCCCTAGGTACATTAGATTGTGAGCCCACCAGAACAGACAGGGAAAATGCTTGAATGCCTGATTTGTAACCTGTTTTGAGCTCCATTGGGAAGATGTGCTAAAAAATTGAATAAATAAAAAGTCCCTTGAGACATCCATGAGGAAATGATACTGATAAGTTAGGAAGAAGGCAGAGTCAGTTAGGATTTACATCTGTGGCATTAACACCACTTTCTTGTCTTTTATTTCAGGAGTATGGTGTGCCATTTATGGAAACCAGTGCCAAAACGGGCTTGAACGTTGATTTAGCTTTTATGGCTATTGGAAAGTAAGTTACGGCTAAATTTTTAGAACTTTATACAGTTCACGAAGCACTCAGACAATTAAAAGTCATGCAATCTAGGGCAATGTTCTACTATGGATTAGGAACTGTCTAAAAGATAAAAGAGAGAGCAGGACTAAATTACAGAGATTGTTTGGAGGGGCATTTTCAATGGATTGGCCAAACCAACATGCCAACAGAGCAGTGAAGCACCGCTATGAACCTCACCATAACCCCCATACATTATATGGTGAGCCCTCCAAAACCTACTGTAGACATTCTATCACCCCAATGGTGTCATATATGCGGCAGCACAGTGAATTTTTGATGGGTTTTGGTGGTCTCACACTTTCCAGCTGAAGTGAACTAGTTAGGGGGTTATACAGGCCTGGGTTCCTTCTATTAGGACTGGCCATAGTATATGCAGCTGTCATATGTAGTGTTTCATGCAGATATTTGGGGTTGGGAGTATGTGGGAGCCACATTTTCATCCCTCCATCTGGTCAGTTTGGGTACCTTTTTGTTCCTTATTCATTTAAAAAACAGGTCATAGAAACATAGAAAGATGACGGCAGATAAGGGCTACAGCCCATCAAGTCTGCCCATACCATTGACCCCCTTTTAAGTCTACTGGCCCCCTTAACTCTACTGACCTGCTCTATTAAGTCTATATCCTAGCGACCCTATTCATTGGTATGACTCTCGCAGTGATCCCACATAGGTATCCCATTTATTCTTGAAGTCTGGGATACTGCAGGCCTCGATCACCTGTACTGGAAGCTTGTTCCAATGCTCTATCACTCGTTCCGTGAAGAAGTACTTCCTGACGTCTCCACGAAACTTCCCTCCCCTGAGTTTGAGCGGATGTCCTCTTGTGTTCGAGGGTCCTTTGAGAAGAAAGATATCATCTTCCACCTCGACCCGTCCCGTGATGTACTTAAATGTCTCAATCATGTCTCCCCTCTCCCTACGCTCCTCGAGAGTATAGAGCTGCAATTTGTTCAGTCTCTCTTCGTACGAGAGACCTTTTAGCCCCGAGACCATCCTGGTGGCCATCCGCTGAACCGACTCAATTCTGAGCACATCTTTACGGTAATGTGGCCTCCAAAATTGCACACAGTATTCCAGATAAGGTCTCACCATGGCTCTGTACAATGGCATCATGACCTCAGGCTTCCTGTTGACGAAACTTCTCTTGATACAACCCATCATCTGCCGTGCCTTAGATGAAGCCTTCTCCACTTGAGTAGCAGTCTTCATGTCTGCACTGATGATCACTCCCAGGTCTCGTTCTGCTGTAGTCTTGGTCAAAGTTTCTCCATTCAAGGTGTAAGTTCTGCATGGATTTCCATTTCCGAGATGCATGACCTTACATTTCTTGGCGTTGAAGCCCAGCTGCCAGACAGAGGACCAGCTTTCTAAAGTACGGAGGTCCTGTTCCATAGTATTCTGCAGATTGTAGCCGTTTATGATATTGCATAGTTTGGCATCATCAGCGAATAAGGTTACCTTACCTTGAAGCCCTTGAGTCAAATCCCTAATGAATATGTTGAAGAGGAGTGGACCCAGGACTGAGCCCTGCGGCACTCCGCTGGCCACTTCTGACGTTTTGGAGAGGGTGCCGTTAACCATCACCCTCTGAAGTCTGCCACTTAACCAATCTTTAACCCATGCAGTTAGTGTTACTCCTAACCCCATTGATTCCATCTTGTTCAGCAGTCTGCGGTGTGGGACACTGTCAAAAGCCTTGCTGAAGTCAAGGTATACGATGTCTAAGGACTCTCCCGAGTCCAGCCTTCTTGTTACCCAGTCAAAGAAGCTGATAAGATTGGACTGGCAGGACCTACCCTTGGTGAATCCATGTTGACTGGGGTCCCGGAGATTCCCCTCATTCAAGACCGTATCTAATTTATGCTTAATTAGTGTTTCCATGAGTTTACACGCTATTGAAGTGAGACTCACCGGTCTATAGTTCGCAGCCTCAGCCTTGCAACCCTTTTTATGCAGAGGTCTAGGCCAAAACATCCAAATTGTGCCCTGGACGTTTTGTAAAATGTTTAACACTGTAAAACATCCGAGTGCTAAGCCCGCCGAATACACCCTCCTTATGATTTAGATGCATTGGGGACAAAATGACCAGAAAGATATCTAAAAAGTCAGTTTTGAAAATGCCCACTTGGACCTTTTGACTAGTACGACGTCCAAGTGTCAGTTTATGCCATCTTTTGGATGTCTCTTTTTTTAAAAAATTAGCCCCTTAGCTTTTATCTGCTGTCGTGTTTCTATAGAAAATTACGGCAGAAAAAAAACCATATGGCCTATCCAGTCTGTCTCTCCAACTGAATAGCCCAGTCTTACAATCTTTTTCTCTCCATTGGAGATCTACTATGTTTGTCCCACGCTTTCTTGAATTCAGGTACTAGCCTTGTCGTCTTCACCTCTTCAAATGGGAGGCTGTTCACACATCTACTACTCCTTCTGTAAAGAAATATTTCCTTAGATTAGCTTCTGTGTCTTTCCTTTCATCTCAATCCTGTGACCCTTGACTTCATGTATTTATATATTGATTGTAATTAAATATCCCCTTTCCTACCTCTTCTCTAGGATTGTTGCTGTTAAATTCTGTCAAGTTAGTGTCACCTCATGGCAACCTTCTAGATAGTTGCCCTGAACTGTATTTGATTTTCAATCACATGGCTAATCCTTGAAAGAGAGGCATCCATACCTGTTACAATATAGATCCATCGCATTGCTGGTCTTTTTTGTGTTGATCTTCAACCTTGCCAAATGTCATCGTCTATCTCTGTGTGATGTGTCCAAAGTTTGAAAGTCAAAGTTTTATCATTTGAATTTCCAAGAAAAGCAAAGGTTTTTCTCCAAGCAGTCCACAGTATTCATAGTATTCGTCTTCAGCACTATAATCGAAGGCAACTATTTTCTTCCTGTTCTGCTTTTTCACTGTCCAACTTTCACATCCATATGACATTGAAAATACCATGGCTTGGACAAGTTGAATTTTTCTATGCAGAAATAGAACTCAACACTTGACAATGTTGCCTTTGTCCTTTATAGTCATTCTGCCAAGAGCAATGTGTCAGATTACTTGTTGCTTCATTCTTGATGATTGATCCAAGAAGGTTGAAGTTGTCTACTATTTCTCTTACTTTCTTCCATCAAAGATGAAATTGATTTTACCTATTGTCAGGATTTTTGTCTTCATGTTAAGGTCCAGGCCCATTTTGATAATCATATATATTTCACATCGCTTTCAGTGTCAGCCAGTAAGTTGGTATTATCAGCATAAAGAACATGTTGATGAGCCACCTACTTCTTTTCACACCTCAGGTTTCTTCATACAGTCCCAACTGTCCAATGATCAGTATTTACACTGAACAGAATAAGGGAAAAATATGCAGCCTTGTTATACAACTTTGCCAATTTTAAACCATTGAGTTTTTCCTTATTCTGTTTGAACTATTGCTTCTTGATCAATGTAAAGGTTGTAATTGAGAGCTATCGGGTATTCTATCCATGCTTCTTAATGTGGCCCAAAGGTTTTATGACTTCCATAGGGAAACACGTTCTTTTTTGTATTGTTTCATCTTTTCAAAGATCTGTCTCACACTTATGATGATGTCTTGGGTTCCTTACCCTTCAGGCAGTTCTTCTTCCAGGTATGCTTGCAGTCTGCACTGAAGAGTAAAATTTTGCTGGTATTTGGGATCAGATTGACTGAGCAATAATTTCCATATTCAGTCAAATCTCCTTTCTTTGGTATTAGTATGGATAGTCTTCCAAATTTCTTGGCAGAACTTTGTAAGCATTGTAACAACTACATTTGGTTGGTATAATACTTCTGTGGGAATGCATGGTGCTTTGTTCCTCCAAGGTATACACATATTTAAATCTTTGTCCTATATACTTCATAACAAAAAGCATCCAACATTTTAATAGCTGCCTTATGGACCAACTTCGTATGGTTTACAGCTTTTCAAAAGTGCAGTCTCCAGAACTGTGCAAAGTACTCCAAATGCGGTCTCATCAAAGCACCCTGACTCTTGCCATCACCTTTTTTACCCACAAGTCCTGCTCCTTTTTCATATACAGACCTACTTCACCCCCTATACTGGGGGTTTACCACCCAGATGCATAATCTATATTTTAATGATAACCAAGCCAAATTCGGTTAAGACCAGGCTTCAAAGAATGCTTAATTGATCCTCAGATGCACCACTCCACGTTCAAACTTTGTCATAACGTTAAGCTTGATGTGCAAAATCTTCCCTGGATTAATATATTATAATAACTTTGCGTGCTTCCAATATAAACTGTATTTAAGTTAACTGTTTAAATATTATAAAGTGCTAACGATTAAAGAGATTTTTAGTCAAAATGACTTAGCTTTTAGTTGTGTGGTCATTGTAGGGACTTCTTGTGCCAACATGTTTCGTGATGAAACGCTTTATCAAGGCTGGGTCCCTGTCAAGAAACACAGCCAAATAATCAGGGCACAAATCCTAAGCTCCTAAAATCACTTCAAAAATTATCATAACTATTAACCTCTCGTTGCTTACCTAATAGCATAATGCCATCGATCTTGACCACTGACGTATTACCAAGTAAAGATGGCGGCGGTTTGATCCTTTCCCTATTTAACTCCCCCATAGGAGACAGCTGTGAGGGATGTGCTTACGTCATCCCCCCAAAAAAACTCTTTTTTTTTTCCAATTCTTTATTCATTTTTACATATTTCAACAAGTGTGTCAGAAAAATCATGCGAACTTACAAATATACACTTGATCAACTTTCATATATCAATGAAAATATAACATATCAATCGACATCTATATTCTATAATATATTGAATATCATGAACTCTTCCTAGTATCTAAACAATTGTTATCAAATTAGAAAACCCCCATTCCCTCCCTCCCATTATAAAAATTCCATCCTCACTACATCAAAAATATTTAAATATTCTTGTACATTACAGGATTTAATACTTATACCCACACATATCCCTTCATGTCAAATATCTTACTTTGGGAAAATGTTATTACTTATTACAAAAATATGTTAATGGTCCCCAAATCTTCTGAAATTTATCAAAATATACTCTTTGTGTTGACATTGTGTGCTCCATTTTATATATATGACATACAGAATTCCCCCCAAAAACTCTTGACTCGTAGGAAGAACAATATTTAAAACTATCCCTGCCTCACTGAAACATAATAAAAAGCAATGCCATCACAAAATATTTAATATAGAATAATAGAGTTTTTAGGAGGGATGACGTTAGCATGTCCCTCACAGCTGTCTCCTATGGGGGAGTTAAATAGAGAAAGGATCAAACCGCCGCCATCTTTACTTGGTAATAAGTCAGTGGTCAAGATCGATGCCATTATACTATTAGGTAAGCAACGAGAGGTTAATAGTTATGATAGTTTTTGAAGCGATTTTAGGAGCTTAGGATGTGTGCCCTGATTATTTGGCTGTGTTTCTTGACAGGGACCCAGCCTTGATAAAGCATTTCATCACGAAACATGTTGGCACAAGAAGTCCCTACAATGACCACACAACTAAAAGCTAAGTCATTTTGACTAAAAATCTCTTTATCATTAGCACTTTATATTTAAACAGTTAACTTAAATACAGTTTATATTGGAAGCACGCAAAGCTATTATAATATATTGATCCAGGGAAGATTTTGCACATCAAGCTTAACGTTATGACAAAGTTTGAATGTGGAGTGGTGCATCTGAGGATCAATTAAGCATTCTTTGAAGCCTGGTCTTAACCGAATTTGGCTTGGTTGTCATTTTAATGAATGAATGCTTATTTAAGATTGAGTGCAACTATTGATTAACCTATATTTTAAGCATTCAATCTTAGCTGCTATATTATAGGCCATTCCTTCACTAGATCCATTCCCTCACTGAGGAGATAAATAGTGTAATGCACGAGGGATCTATGCTTATAAATGGTTTAGAAAAGAAAACAAATGAGGCAAAAATTTGCTGATAACACAAAATTAATCATAAGCCAGTTGTAAGAGGACATTGAGACTGGGAGGAATGGGGCATCTAAATGGCAGATGAAATTTAACATGGGCAAATGAGGTAGAAGTTTTATAGACACACAGGCCCTGATTCTACATAGTGCGTCCCGATTTTAGGCAGCTGTAGGCGTCCTACAGCTGTCTAATCAGCCAATCGGGATGCACGTTTAAAAAAAAAAAAATGCTCCCCAGGCAGGCTTTCTATATTGAAGGCGAGGCCCGCAAGACACCTAAGCTCGCCTAAGGGCCTTAGGCGAACCTAGGCGGCCCTACGCGTCTCCCTAGTAGAGGAAGAGACGCTTACAATGTAGACCAACAAAATGCTGGTCTACATTGTAAGTAGACGCGGCAGCTATACTTATTGCGGCAAGGGATCTCTCTGCTGCTATAAGTATACCGACTGCCCCCCCCCCCCCCCGACACTACCGATCACTGGCAGGAGGGTGCCCAATCCCCCCTGCCGGAAGACGCACACCCCCCCCCCCGCGCTAACAGCCCTCAAACCTCCCCCCAACCAAACTAACCTTTCCTTGTTGGCCCGATGGTATTTGCCCGTCCAGCCGGCAGGCCCGTCTCGTTGAAATGAGGCGGGCCCGCCCCTTCCCGGCCCATCCTTCCGAAGCCTAAAGTCTGATTGGCCCAGGCTCTAGAGCCTGGACCAATCAGGCCTTAGGCATAGCGGGTCCGCCCATCCCCACTTAATCTAAGGTCTGATTGGTGCCTGGGCCAATCAGGCCTTAGACTTAGTGGGGATGGGCGGACCCGCTATGCCTAAGGCCTGATTGGTCCAGGCTTCTAGAGCCTGGGCCAATCAGGCCTTAGGCTTCGGAAGGATGGGCCGGGAAGGGGCGGGCCCGCCTCATTTCGCCAAGACGGGCCTGCAGGCTGGACGGGCAAGTCCCGTCTGGCCAACAAGGAAAGGTTAGTTTGGTTGGTGGGAGGTTTGAAGGCTGTTAGCGCAGGGGAGGGGTGCGGAGGTGCGTCTTCCGGCAGGAGGGATTGGGCACCCTCCTGCCAGCGATCGGTAGTGTCGGGGGGGGGGGTGCGGTCGGTATACTTATAGCAGGAGGGATTGGGCACCCTCCTGCCAGCGATCGGTAGTGTCGGGGGGGGGGGGGGGGCGGTCGGTATACTTATAGCAGGAGGGATTGGGCACCCTAGGTTCACCTAAGGCCCGCCTAAGGCCCTTAGGCGAGCTTAGGTGTCTTGCGGGCCTCGCCTTCAATATAGAAAGCCTGCCTGGGGAGCATTTTTTTTAAAAAAACGTGCATCCCGATTGGCTGATTAGACAGCTATAGGACGCCTACAGCTGCCTAAAATCGGGACGCATTATGTAGAATCAGGGCCATACAGCTGAAAGGGGGGGGGGGGATGCCAGGAGGAAACTTTGTATTTATTTCTTGTCAGTTCTTGATATACTGCAACATATCCACAATTGGCATCCATGTGGTTTACAATTTCATTTTCTAATCAGGTGCTCTACATGTTTCCCCTATCTGTCCCAGTGGACTCACAATCTAACTGCGGTACCTGAGTGAACTACAAGGCAAAAAGTTTGGAAAGTAGTGTAAAAAGTTTTATTTATATATTATGTATACATACAGCAGGGGTGTCAAAGTCCCTCCTTGAGGGCCGCAATCCAGTTGGCTTTTCAGGATTTCCCCAATGAATATGCATTAGATCTATTAGCATACAATGAAAGCAATGCATGCAAATAGATCTCATGCATATTCATTGGAGAGATCCTGAAAACCCAACTGGAATGCGGCCCTCGAGGAGGGACTATGACACACTGACCATCTCATTTTTTTTACATTAAAGACATTTCCCCACCCCTGCTATTTACTTCACATAAGGACTGTGATGCTTACATTTATTCATAAATATCAAGTACGGCCCACATGCTGATCCTGGCACTGAATAGCAGTAGGACTTGGACAACTTCTGGCTTCACCCCCCAGACTGTCCCAATATTATCTAAATAATACCAGTGCACTCTGTAAGAATTGTCAGTGGCATGACTTAGGTAATGTCTCTAAAAATCAGTGGCTGGCCACACAGAGCGCTTATCCAGGTTAGAGCACCAGGCTTGACATCAAGGGGTGCCTGCTTGAAATCTCACTGCTGCACCTTGAGATCTTGGGCTAGAGACTGACACGGTGATAAAATTCATTACCATTCCCGTAGATAACCGTGGAAACAATCTCGTGTTATTCTTTACTGCCTCTCTCAACCTCAGTCCTTCTACACCAGCATTCTTCAATGCAAGGCTTGAGTCAGTGGCTGGTCCCAGTCAGACTCCGATTCTTCCCTCTCACCTTACAAAACGATATAGCGCTGGTTTCCCAGTTATCTGCGGGAACGGTGATGAATTTTCTCATCGTGTCATTCTCTATCTTGGGCAAGTCATTTAACCCCTTCATTGCCTCAGGTACAAAAGCACAAGGTAAAGCTCCAAGACCAAGGAAATTAACCTCTCTCTAATGCCAAGATCCCGAGTATAAGAGCCCACGGAAGGTTGGAACAGGTACTCATACTCCTTTTTCTGTTGCTGTCCTCCCAGGGAACTCAAACACAGATCAATGAAGATACCCAATGAGCCCAAATTTAAGCTCCATGAATATGTGAAAAAGGAAGTGAAGGGATCTGGCTGCTGCAAGTCCTAAACCACAAGGGCATGTCTACATGGATGCTATGCGGTCTCTATTCTTCTGTGCATGTCTGTACTTTGTGTATGTTTGTACAGACAGCATTTTGATTTCATCACAGTTCACTGCAGCTGTGTTACTTGAGTCAGATGACACGTCTCAGCAGGCTTCATTTTCCAGTGGCTGCTTTATCCAGAAACTTTGCCAATGCTTGATGTGGCTTGTATGGTCATTTGACCATATCTCCTCATGACCTTGAAGCTGAGGCCAGTCCTTGCAAATAGCAGCATTGTTAACTTTACAGAGAATTACAGTCTATAAGCTCCTGTGGTCTCTGGCACTACAGCAAATTCTTTAACACAACCAGATGAACAATGAATTGTCAGGTGACTTTTTTTAAGCTGGAGAGCAATGCAGCAGTTGTTTCTTGTCTGGAATTTTGCAAGGGAAAGAAAAATTGGATGAGGAATTAACTTCTCACTGAAACCATACCACAGGTGAAGATGTGTTCCTGTTGCAAACACGCAAACTCTTCGCTCAAGCTGAGAGGGTTTCAATAAATTGCTTCACATTTCCTTAAGGTCTAAGCCCTGCTTAGCAGACCCTTCCCAGCTGAAAACTATCAGCTATGCACTTGAACTGCAGAACCCTAACCCAGCCCATTACTGCTTTGTGTATTTGATGCTTTTGACTGGGAAGATACATTTATTTTTAGTTTGGCCTGTTATTTTAAAAGGCTGTAAAAAAGAAGGGATGGAAAGTCTTCTTCAATTAATGAAAACTGGATGATCAAATGGAGCAGTCCATACAAGGAAAATCATTTCCAATAATGAGATGTCCTCAGGCTGATTGCGATTGGCATTTAACTGGTAAATCATTCCCGTAGTATTACAAACTGGCCTTTAGTAAGTGTGGTATATACTTCAGATGGCTTCTTATTAAAGAAATAACAAAAATCTGCAAACCTTAAGACACCAGTAGGAAAAATGCCAGCTAGGTACTCCTGGTGAAGTGCCATACATTGATAGTTTGTGATTGAGGTTTATTACTGGCTGACCATTACTTTCTGTAAATAGTCTGCTCAAGCTATCAATCTAAGTACATAAATCCCTTAAACATGCCCATTGGCAGTGTGAACATTATGAGGTGTTTAATTGGATTAAATTTGGTTTCCAGTCTGCTACATGTCAATAGACACTTTTGTCATCTTTTCAGTATTTTTCTGTACAATTTAATGCATGAAAACTTCCAGTACAGAATGACAGTGTGATAAAATCCATCACTGTTCCTATCCCTATAGCTAACTGTGGGAAACCATCCTGTGTCCATCTCAACCTCATTGGCATTCTTCAATGCAAAGCTTGAGGGTCAGTGGCTGGGCCCATTCAGACTGATTCTTCCCTCTCTCCTTAAAGAATGACATGGGGATGGTTTCTGTGGGGACGGAACAGTGAAATTTTGTTACCGCTTCATTCTCTAATTGCAAGGTGACTGCCACAACATCGGGAGCTTAAACCTCTCCAGCTCATCCTACGCCACCGGGTACAATTGTCACATTGCCTTTGCCACCAGAAGACCTGACTCCAGCACATCCCATTGAACTGATATAAGCTCCTGCATGGCCTCATGTACTGGAAATGCCTTAAGACGATTTTCTCGTGTCTGCTATAAAGGGGTTAGCTGTCCCTGACTCTTGCGGATCAGCCTGAGAAATATTCAACCCTTGCAACGCTTTGGAAATAAACAAAGAGAATTCCTCTCTATGGAACAGATGCAGCGCGGTGAGGTCATCCACTTCCCTAACTAGGGAATCCTCCAACTCCAACTTTCCCCTCCTTCAGGGACCCCAGAAAAGGAAAGGCTGTAGTCAGAATGAGGATCCCCCCATCCGAGAATATAAACTTACACTTCTTAGCTGTCTGTGCCTCTACCTGTGGTTGACTTCCAACTGCTGGAGCATCAGAAGGTCCCCCATCACTAGCCCCTTGCTGTGCAGGCTGAGAGCTCTACAAACAGAAAGGTTTTGTGTAACAGGACAACGAATTCAGGTGAAAACAGCATGATCTGTTCTCCTGCCTGTACCACCGACAGACTGCTCGCCATAGGCCCCACTTAACAAGGAAAGCCCAATGACATCATCTGGGCTGCACCCGACGCCATGATCGAGGGAGAGCGGGACCATGCATTTTTTGTGTGGGAAATGCCCGTGTCCTCCAGAGCCATATTAGTTTTCTCCCCTGCAACACCCGCACAGCCTGCTGAACATAGACCCGACTGTGATCTGCGCTTCCCATAGCGCAAACACTGCTTGAGTGCCTCTGCTGCCATAATTAAGCACCCCACAACATTCAGACTGCAGCGACTGGCTAAAGTGGAAAGCACCAAATAATACAACCTGCACTAACTGTCCCGAAGAAATCACCACACTGCTTACCCCGACTGAACCAGAACCCCTGGGAGGACTGGTAGTTGCAGTCTGTATACTGCCGTATATCACTGCTACTCTCTGGGTTTTGATTTTTTTATTTTTTTTTTGGGGGGGGGTGGTTCTTGTTATATGGAAAAGAAGAAAATAATATATAAACACCTAAAGATATTAAAATATAGTGTTATCAGAGACTCACTAAGGCAGGTTCATAACACAGAGAAAAAGACCACAGTGTTTCCTGGGGATCAATCCGGGAAACTACTATGACAAATACTAAGTTATCATAGAAAACACATCCTTGGTCATAAAAATCTCCGTGAAATTACTGGCAGTATTATTATATTGATAGAATCTTTCAAAAATAAATTATTCAAAAATACTTTTAAGACAAACATGTAGGAAACCCACACTTATCTTCAATATATCCTCTGATAAGGAAAAGATCACCACAGCTCCATTGTCAATTTTAAAGACACTCTCCCGGTGCAATTTTTAATTGAGTTTATTTTTTCAAAATCTTTATTATTTTCAAAACTTACAGTAAGTGTAACTATAAATACCACATTTTATACATCAATAACACACTTAATTTTCCATTAATATCCATTACAGAATTAGTCCCCCCCTCCCTCCTGAACAATCACAATGCAATCACATAAAATTTCTATAATGAACCCCAATATATCTAAATTTATTAATCTAACAGAACCCCATCCTCCCCCCTCCCGGATGTGCATGACAGGGAAAAACCTTAATTAAACATTACAGTATTTTGCTAATGGCTCCCAAATCTCCTGAAATTTCTTAAAATTCCCTTTCTGAATGGCTAATATTCTTTCCATTTTATACACATGACACAATGAATTCTACCAAAAATTATAATTAAGCCTCGTCCAATTGCTCGTAAACTCATCTCATTATTCCCGACAGGCCCTGTTTCACCAATACGCTGCATCAGGGGAATTTCTGAGGAAGAAAATCACAGTTAGTTGTGCATTAAATCAATACTATATCTAATAAAGCAAAACTTCTAATTACTTTTGAACAAGAGCTACTGCTTCAAAGTCTTCTTTCGGAAGATGGCGACTGTCCTGGATTTAAAACGATGCGTGTTGACGTCAACTTACGTCAAACAAAGAGGGAAACGGCAAGCGAACTTGTACAAAAAAAGATCAAAAGGCAAGGCCATTTAAAAAAAGGCTCGCCATTCTACTCAGGCATTCAACCCCTTCGGAGTACAAGTATGCGATCTAAAAATCCATTTCTGTTCGCGTTGCCTTAAAAACAGTTTAAAGTCCCCTGTGTTGGAATAAATTTCTCGATTATCCAGCATCACATCTCATCAAATGAATGGTGTAAGTCCAAACTATGTTGTACCATAGGTGCTTCCAGTTTATTGCAGGTTAGAGAAGATCTATGTTCAATAATTCTTGTTTTGATAGGTCTTGAAGTCTGTCCTATATATAATAGATTACAAGGGCATTGCACTGCATAAATTACTCCACTGGTCTCACACACAGTAAAGGATTTCAAAAAATATATTTTTTTCTATCAGTCAGATTTATAAATGACGTACAATCCACTGTTACTGAGCAGATCGAGCAATGCCCACATTTGAAATGTCCTACCCTCCCACCCTGTTAATTTCAGCACTCCACTGCTAGTGGGACAAATGAGTTCCTGTAGGTTTCTATTTCTAGAATACGCTGTAGTTATCTGTATATCCCTAAAACATTGATGAATGGATAAACAATTCCAATACTTCCTTAGAATTTTACCAAAGTAGCGTGCTTGTTGAGAATGTCTTAATACACACACTATTGCAGCGATGGCGAACCTATGGCACACGTGCCAGCTGTGGCATGCAAAGGCCTTGCAGCTGGCACGCGGGAAGGTCCGCAATAGAGAGCTGCACGGGTCGCGGGGATCCCGTGGGGACGCCTCCGAGGGTCGCAGGGTTCCTGCGGGGCTGGATGTACTAAGTCGCGCGGCTTTTCTCCCTACCTGCTCTGCTTGCAGCACAGAGCCGAACGGAAGTCTTCCCGACGTCAGCGCTGACATCGGAGGGGAGGGAGGGCTTAAACAAAGCCCTCCCTCACTCCGACTTCAGCGCTGACGTCCGGAAGACTTCCGTTCGGCTCTGTGCTGCAGGCAGGGTAGGTAAGGAGGAGTAGCCTCGCGGCTCGAGTGGCTACCGAGGGAGGGGGGCGGTCCGCCCCGCCCCGTGTGCAGCACAGCCGGCCAGGTCCTCTTACTTTTGTGGAGCTAACCCGACCGACCGACAACAGCCCTAGTCCGACAAACCTCACTGCCCTTAACCGCGAATCTAAATTACCTTCTTACAGCAGCTGTAAGAAGGAAATTTAGACTCGCGGTTAAGGGCAGGGAGGTTTGTCAGACCGGGGCTGTTGTCGGTCTGTCGGTCGCGGAAGCGCCACAAAAGTAAGGGGACCTGGCCGGCTGTGCTGCACCCGGGGCGGGAGAGAAGGAGGGGGGAGAAGGAGGCTGAAAGCACTGGGGAAGACAAAGGGGTGAAGGACGCTGAAAGGCCATGGGGAAGACGGGGTGGGGGGGAAGGACACTGAAAGCATTTGTGGAAGACAGAAGGGGGAGAAGGACGCTGACAGGACATGGGGAAGACGGGGGGGGGGGAGAAGGACGCTGAAAGCACATGGGGAAGACAAAGGGGTGAATAAGGACGCTGAAAGGCCATGGGGAAGACGGGGTGGGGGGAGAAGGACACTGAAAGCATTTGTGGAAGACAGAAGGGGGAGAAGGACGCTGACAGGACATGGGGAAGACGGGGGGAGAAGGACACTGAAAGCACATGGGGAAGACAAAGGGGTGGAGAAGGACGCTGAAAGGCCATGGGGAAGACGGGGGGGGGGGGGGGAGAAGGATGCTGAAAGGCCATGGGGAAGACAGAGGGGGGAGAAGGACGCCGACAGGACATGGGGAAGATGGGGAGGGGGAGAAGGACGCAGAAAGGAAATGGGGAAGAGAGTGGGGAGAAGACGCTGGCAGGGAAGAAGACAGAGATGCCAGACTATGGGGGGAGCGGAGGGAAGAAGATGGGTGCCAGACCAATTTGGAAGGGGGGAGAAAGGGAGAGGCATAGTAACAGAGCAAATGGAAGACGCAGAAGGAAGAGAGACAGTGGATGGAAGGAACTGAATGAGAACATGAAGAAAGCAGAAACCAGGCAACAAAGGTAGGAAAAGAATTCTATTTCTTTTTTTCTTGCTTCAGGATAAAGTAGTATATTAGTTGTGTTGATAAAAATTTATAAACAAAAGAGGCTCTGGTAGAAACCCGTTTACAAAGTGTCTATTCTTCCCAATTAATATTTCCAAATTAATAAAGTCTTTTTGCTTATTTGTAAATGGGTTTCTACCAGAGCCTTTAATTCAGTAGCATAATTAAATGAAATAACTATTTCTGAAGTTTATAGGGACGGGTGGGGAAGGAGGGGATTCCTCACGGGGACGGAGGATATTCCTCGCGGGGACAGGTGGGGACGGAGGAATTCCTCACGGGGAGGGGTGGGGACGGGTGAGACTTTGGCGGGGACGGGTGGGATTTCTGTCCCCACGCAACTCTCTAGTCCGCAATTAAGATATGCGGCGCGGCGGGAGGCGAGTGTGCTGGTGTCTGCTTTGCAGCTCACCTGGCAACAGGGCCGGACTGGCCATTGGGAGGACCGGGCATTGTCCCGGTGGGCCGCGACCCATCCTCCTGTGCTGGCTGCAGTCCTGTGAGTGGATGTTTAGCCTGCCTGTCTTCCCCTTAGTATCCTATGAGCCAGGCAGTGTGTGAGGGGGAAGTGGGGGGAGGAAGAGAAGCTTCACACTGAGTCTGTCACAGGAACTCAGTGAGGCTGTAGTGTGACTCCACATGTGACATCTGTAATCAGGAACAGTTCCTAGTGCTCCCATGCTAGAGAGGTGAGGATATGGGGGGAAGTTAATGTGTCTAATAATGTGCTCCTCTGTAAAAACCTCTGTATCTTCCATGGGGGACATGCTAAATTCGAGGAAATAAAAAAGCTGCTTATGATGATTGCATAGAGAAGTTCAGTAAGCTGAGAGGAGGAGGGCTGGGCTCTCTGTGAACAACCAACACACTAATCCTCTGCGCTGTACCTTATGGAAAACTCAATATAGCAAAAAACAGTAAAGTGTATATGTGGTCCTTCACAGTGCTTTTGTAAACATCATAATAAAATAACAAAGGCTCCAATAATGAAAAATAAAAGTCCTTTTCCCATACACTCAGGTTGCACAAGTCCGGTTTTCACCCGGACAGTATATTTTTTGACCAAAACAGATGTCTACAATTAGTAAAATTCCCCAATCACATATTTTTTTATGGGGACGGATTTGTATACAGCACTTCATTAGATTTTTTTTATTATACAAATTTTATCTTTTTGTAGACTTGAAGTCTTGAACAAAGAAAATGAGTACAGCAAAAAAAGCAAAAACAGATAGTGGAAGACCATTCCAAGAGGCCTGGACAGAGTACATATGGAGTGATTGAACGCAATGGGAAAGCATTGTGTATTATGTGTAATGAAAGTGTTGTGTCTCGCACATCAAGTGTCAAACGTCACTTTGAGACCAACCATAACAGTGTTGCTGAACTTGGTTTAGCTCAAAGAAAATAGTTCCTTGTAGGAAAATTAAAGAAATATCACTCCCAGTCTCTTAGTTTTAGCAACTATCTTTCAAAAACTAATCATCTTACAGTTGCCAGCTTTCAAATTTCACTGTGCATGGCAAAACATGGTAAGCCCCTCTCTGATGGAGATTTTATCAAAAAGGCAATTTTGGCTGGGAGTAATTCACTCTTCCATGATTTCCAAAACAAGGATAAAATTGTGCAGCGCATCTCTGAGATGCCGCTAAGCAGAAATACTGCAAAAGATAGGGTTCTGCGAATGGCTGCTGATGTTAGTCAACAGCTTACTTTCGATTTACAAAAAGTACCCTTCTACTCCATGTGCTTGGATGAAAGTACAGATATTACTAACCATGCAACACTAGCGCTCATTTTGCGTTATGCTACTGGTGACATCATGAGAGAAGAGCTGGTAAAACTGCTGTCTTTGCCTGGAAGAACACAAGGGATAGATATCCACAATGCTGTGATGGAGGCTTTTTCATCACTAGACATAAGTCCAGAAAAAGTAGTTTCAGTTACTAGCGATGGAGCACCTAGCATGGTGGGGACAACATCAGGATTCATTCATTTCTTTGCTAAGGAAGCAAAACATCCACTGATTCAATTTCACTGCATAATACATCAAGAGGCTCTCTGCGCCAAAGAAAGCAGCAAAAAACTTGACGATGTCCTCAAAGATGTAACAAAAATGGTGAACTTCATCATGGCGCGTACTCTTAATTTTCGACAATTTCAAGTCCTTCTTGATGAGGTTCAGGCACAATATAACACTTTACTGATGTACAATAATGTCCGGTGGCTGAGCAGAGGACGAGTGTTAGAGAGATTTGTGGTCTGCTTGGAAGAAGTTAGGCTATTTATGAACGAAAAGGGGGAAGACTATCCTCAACTCACCAACATGGCCTGGCTTACCAACCTCATGTTCTTTACAGATTTTACTAACCACTTTAATGTACTAAACAAAAAATTACAAGGCATGGGAAAAACAGCAGAAAGCATGTTTAGTGACATCAAAGCTTTTGAGAGAAAATTGCATGTTTTTGAAAAAGACCTTGAGAGTGGACAGCTAAAATATTTTCCCAACCTAAAAATACATTTGGATAATTCTACAACATTTGTGGACAGTCATAAAAAACACCAGGAAATCCACAAAGCATATTCCACCATTGTAGCCGAAGCAAAGGAGAATTTTAGTAAAAGATTTTCTCAGTTCCGTAAGATGGAGACAACCCTTTCATTTATAACTTCCCCAGAAAAGTCCACATTTGAAGATCTTGATCTTTCCTGCTTACAGTGGTTGGATATTCAAAATTTGGAAATGGAGCTACTGGAATTTCAAGAAAGCTCTATCTGGAAAAGTAAATTCAATGACCTGCGTGCGGCTCTTGAACGTATTGAGTGTGAAAGGGTGACAAATGAAATCACTGCTAGCAGTTCTGAAAATGAAATCCTAAAAGCGTGGAATTCTCTGCCAGACAATTTTAAGTCCATGAAAGCACTTGGGATTGCTCTTCTTACTTTGTTTGGGTCATCCTATGCTTGTGAGCAGCTGTTTTCGGCTTTGAATCATATAAAATCTGATGCTAGAAACAGATTAACGGATGACATGAGTGCTGCATGTGTTGCTCTGAAATTAACGCACTATGAGCCAAGGATTGACAAGTTATCAGCATGCATGCAACAACAAAAGTCACATTAATTTTTTTCAGAGCATGCCCAATGCATATGTTTACATGAAGCAGTGCTTTCAGTTTGCAGTTAAGACACTTTCTAAGTTATTTAAATATTATTTAAAGATGTTATTTAAAAAGGGACTTTACATGGCCCTGTTGTATTCCAATCTGGAATTTCCAATAAAAACGGTTGGTTTAATTGAAAGCTCTTTTGTTTTCTTTACATCATATTATTAGAAATGTAATGATTTAACTATTTTCTAATTTGATTGTAAATTTTACAAAAAAACATGTATAGACTCTTTGGGAATGCACACCGAGTCTTGACACAGTTAACAGTTTTAAGAAGTTTATCTTTTTTTTTACTCAGGATACATTTGACATGTTATGTGAATAATACATTTAAAATATATTGTGTAACTGAATCAAATTCTTCCTAAATTCATTAAATTGAATGAAATCATTAAAACATTATAAATTGCCAATAAATTGAAATGAAAACCAAAGGATTGTGAATAAAATTGATTCTCTGACAATACAAAGATTCCAACCTTTAAAAATGATGTTACATAGTTCAGGCCACTTTATAAAGAGTTTTTAGATACTAAAATCTTGTTATTAAGGTTTAATTGACGTGCTGGCACTTTGAGGAAATTCTTTGGGTTTGTGCGGCAGTTTGGGCACTCGGGCTCAAAAAGGTTAGCCATCACTGCTCTAAGCACTCAGGAGGCTATAGGTATTTTGGGAGCCCAAGAAGTTTCTTTGATTTCTGAAGTGGTCACTGGTACTTTGGGCACAGCAGGGAATTCTGGAACTGAGATTATTCCCTTGCAAAGGCCTAAGGTAATTACCATGGAATCCATATGGGAGGCCATATCAAATATGCAAACCTCACTGAGGAGTCAAATTCAACAATTATCATCACGCTGTACTACTGTACTTTCAGAAAATTTGGAGCTTAAAAATAAAGTATCAAGTCTGGAGAATAAAATGTGTGACATTGAGATTAAAGTAAAAACTTTGAAAGTACAAGCTCTGACTGATGTAGAAGCTAAGTGGTTAACACTGAAATCAACCATACATGAAGCAACTAGCCGCTTCATAAAATCAGTAAATAAACGACAAAGAAACAATAAACCCCAATGGTTCACCGCGGAGATCTCACACCTCATTAAGGAGAAGAAAAAAGCATTTCTCTCCTACAAGCACACGGAGAAAAGAGAGGCAAAGGTAGAATATAGGACCAGGTCTACAGCGGTCAAAATGGCAGTTAGGGAGGCAAAACTTCGAGTGGAAGAAATTCTGGCATAAAACATTAAAAAGGGGGACAAATCCTTCTTCAGGTATATTAGTGACAGAAAAAGGAACACAGGCGGGATAGTACGCCTTAGAAGACCGGACGGAAGTTACGTGGAAGCAGATTCCGATAAAGCCGAACTACTGAATGAATACTTCTGCTGAGTCTTCACCTGTGAGGCACCGGGACACGGTCCGCAGTTGAAGGCAACACAAAGCACAGAAAACCCGTTTCGGAATTTTGAGTTCACACCAGGTGAAGTTTACAGTGAACTAGCAAGACTCAAAGTGAACAAAGCCATGGACCAGACTATTTGCACCCAAGAGTGCTCAGAGAATTGAGCGATGTCCTGGCGAAACCGTTGGCTGAGCTATTCAATCTCTCCCTAAGTAAGGGGAAAGTTCCCCTGGACTGGAAATTAGCTAATGTCGTTCCTCTGTATAAAAGGGGTTGCAGGGCAGAGGCTGCGAATTATAGACTGGTGAGTCTCACATCAATAGTATGCAAACTCATGGAAACACTAATTAAAAGCAAATTGGACACGATCTTGAATGAAGGGAATCTTCGGGATCCCAGTCGGCATGGATTCACCAAGGGTAGGTCCTGCCAATCCAATCTGATCAGCTTCTTTGACTGGATAACAAGAAAGTTGGACTTGGGAGAGTCTTTGGACGTCGTGTACCTGGACTTCAGTAAAGCTTTTGACATTGTCCCACACCGCAGGCTGCTAAGCAAGATGGAATCGATGGGGTTAGGAGAGACACTAACTGCATGGGTCAATGATTGGCTGAGTGGCAGACTTCAGAGGGTGGTGTTTAATGGTACCCTCTCTAAAACATCGGAGGTGACCAGTGGAGTGCCGCAGGGTCGGTCCTGGGTCCACTCCTTTTCAACATATTCATAGGGGATCTGACTCAAGGGCTCCAAGGTAAAATAACACTATTTGCCGATGATGCCAAACTATGTAATATACTAAGTGAATGCAGTTTACAGAATTATATGGCACAGGACCTGCTTACATTGGAAAGTTGGTCCTCAACCTGGCAGCTAGGCTTCAATGCTAAGAAATGTAAGGTCATGCACCTCAGAAGCGGAAATCCATGCAGGACGTACTTCTTGAATGGAGAAACTTTAACTAGGACTTCAGCAAAACGAGATTTAGGAGTAATCATCAGTGCAGACATGAAAACTGCCAATCAAGTGGAGAAGGCTTCATCTAAGGCAAGGCAGATATTGGGTTGTATCAATAGAAGTTTCATCAGCCGAAAGCCTGAAGTCATAATGCCGTTGTACAGGGCCATGGTGAGACCTCATCTGGAGTACTGTGTGCAATTCTGGAGGCCACATTACAGTAAAGATGTGCGCAGAATTGAATCGGTTCAGCGGACGGCCACCAGGATGGACGGCCACCAGGACGGGGCTCAAGGGTCTCTCATACGAAGAGAGACTGAACAAATTGCTGCTCTACACTCTCGAGGAACATAGGGAGAGGGGAGACATGATCGAAACATTTAAGTACCTCACGGAACGTGTCGAAGTGGAAGATGATATTTTCTTTCTCAAGGGACCCTCGGCTACAAGAGGGCACCCGCTCAAACTCAGGGGCGGAAAATTTCATGGCGACACCAGAAAGTATTTCTTCACAGAGAGAGTGGTTGATCATTGGAACAAGCTTCCAGTGCAGGTGATCGAGGCAGACAGCGTGCCAAACTTTAAGAATAAATGGGATACCCATGTGGGATCCCTACGAGGGTCAAGATAAGAAAATTGGGTCATTAGGGCATAGACAGGGGGTGGGTAAGCAGAGTGGGCAGACTTGATGGGCTGTAGTCCTTTTCTGCTGTCATCTTCTATGTTTCTATGACTTGGGTCAAGGACAGTGCTAGTTTGCATTTTAAACAAGAAATGCTGGAAAATTCTGTTAGGAGAAGTAATCTCCGGATTATTAATTTTCCAAAAATACAACCTATAACTGCCCTATGTTTAAAAGATATTTGTCAGAAATTTTGAAGGTACCAGAAACCTCGTACCCACCTCTCTCAAAAATATATTACGTCCCAACGAGAGTCAAATCTCAAAATCCAAACTCAAATCAGCAGAATTTATCTGTTGATAGTTTGGATTTGACACAGTTTCTAGAGAGGTTGGATACTGAGATTCAGGTCCTAGCCACATTAATAGTAGTTTGCAATTGATTCAGACAGGGATTGGATGCTTAAGATGTTCCATTTATAACAAAAATAATAAGGATGTACCCTGATGTATCTCGTTCAACCCAGAGAAGAAAGCAATTTTTAATATTGAGACCTCAGGCTGTACAGCTAGGGGCAATCTTTGTCCTAAGATATCCCTGTGTGTGTTATGATATTTGGGGGGAAGAGATATGTATTCTATGATCCACGGCAGTTATCTAAGTTTATTTCTGATAGAGAGTCTTCATGAGCTTCTCTGTTCTCAAGTTAGCTCTAAAAGATTTGTTCAAGACCAGTCAGATCGCCTCTTTAGTTTGCCTTATACTTACTTTCTTGGTTGCCTTATTTCAGTTTTTTCTACAGCTTCCATCCCCAAAATTGTGGACTAATAATGTGTTGTATAGGTTGATAGCCTCTAAGCAGTTTGGAATTTGATTTAATTTCAATGTACAGTGTATGTTTGCTTATTGACTTGTAATTATTGTCAATTATAAAAAAAGAATAATAAAAAAAAATGTTGAAACAAAATTGATTCAACATACTAAAGAGCTTCAGGTGTTAAGAGGATCTGACAGTTTCAAAATCCTCAGTTCAAAAGCTTGACCAAGACTTATTAACTAAACAGGTACAACAATCCCTTGTTAAGGATCAAGTGAATCTTAGGAAGAAGTTAGAGATACTTGAAAACAATGCAATAATAATTTAAGATTAATTAATTTTCCAAGATTAACGATGGTGACTCCTAGGGAGATGCTTAGGAGATAACTAGTGAAAATCTTACAAATTCCCGAAGAAACATTACCACCCTTTTCCCAAGTTTACTATTTGCCTAATAAAGGAGAGAAACAGCAACAGATTAAAATGACCGATCAAGCTCCATTAAATGTATCGGAAATCTTGGAAACAGTCAGATATTGCTATACCATCTACAATGATAATAACAGTAGCTCTTACAATTGACAAAATGTGGTTATTGAGGCTTTTCTTCAAAAACAAAAATAATTTATTGGATGTAAAATTCAAATGTTTCCTGATCTTTCAAGGGAAACTCAAAAGCATCGTAGAGAATTTCTTCTCCTGAGACCAGGAGTCACTTTACTGGGGGCAACATTTTATCTGAGACATCCTTGCAAGTGTATAATTTGCCACTGTTCAGTTAAATATGTTTTCTTTGAACCTCAACAATTAAGTGCTTTTCTGGCAATGTCCCGCCTGGATGAAGGAAAATCAAGTGGTCAATAACTATAGAAGAAGCTCCTTCCCCAGCGCTATCTGTATTTGATCTTGATAAATTGTTTAATAATTTTCTTTCTTTTTCGTCTATATGTAATCTTGGAATCCTAGATTGAGAACTTGAGAGAATTAGTCAAACTTTTCCTAAATCCTTTTCATTTTTTGTAAATTGTATTAAGATATGATTTACACTTTATGGAATTGTATTCAGACTAATTCACTTTCTGTACAAGTGTTTTTTCTCTTGATATGTTATAATGAAAAATTATAAATAAAAAAAAAAGAAGATAAGTGTGGGTTTCCTACATGTTTTTCTTAAAGTATTTTTGCATAATTTATTTTTGAAAGATTCTATCAATATAATAATACTGCCAGTAATTTCACGGAGTTTTTTATGACCAAGGATGTGTTTTCTATGATAACTTAGTATTTGTCATAGTAGTTTCCCGGATTGATCCCCAGGAAACACTGAGGTCTTTTTCTCCGTGTTAGGAACCTGCTTTAGTGAGTCTCTGATAACGCTATTTATATTTGAATATCTTTAGGTGTTTATATATTTTTGATATTCTGCTTGTATTGCAATATTTTTTGTCAAAGAAGAAAACAAAACAGATAGCCAGTCACACTTCACAGCAGGGACCTGAGGGGGCCAGGTGTAACTCCCAAAGTTGGCACTGCTCAGCCAAACACCCCTAGCTCACTGAAGAGCACTCTCAACAGGAGATAAAAACTGGGCCAAACACAGCAACCAGCCAGTGGAACTGCAACTATCCGCTTGCTGGAGATATAAAATACTGAGTGGACAGGAGTCCTTACAGCCAAGAGGAGCACCTGTAAATCAGTTTCTATATCTCCACCTGCTGGTAGATGTGTGCTATCCCACTAGGACATAAGAACATAAGCAGTGCCTCCGCCGGGTCAGACCATAGGTCCATCCTGCCCAGCAGTCCGCTCCCGCGGCGGCCCAAACAGGTCACGACCTGTCTGAATCATCAGAAGGGGCCCCTTGCTACCTTGGTTTCCCATTGAGTCCTATCTTCCCATCGAAGTCCTGCACATGCACAACCTGGTTAGCTTTCTATACTTGTGTTACATCCCAGCTCCTCCCTCAGTATCCCACGATCCCTTTATCCCTCAGGAATCCGTCCAATCCTTGTTTGAATCCCTGTACCATACTCTGCCTGATCACTTCCTCCGGTAGCGCATTCCAAGTGTCCACCCTTTGGGTGAAAAAAAACTTCCTTGCATTTGTTTTGAACCTATCTCCCTTCAGTTTCTCCGAATGCCCCCTCGTACTTGTTGTCCCCTTCAGTCTGAAGAATCTGTCCCTATCCACCCTCTCTATGCCCCTCATGATCTTGAAGGTCTCTATCATATCTCCTCTGAGCCTCCTTTATTCCAGAGAGAAGAGCCCCAGCCTATCCAACCTCTCGGCGTATGGGCAGTGTTCCAGCCCTTTTACCAGTTTCGTTGCTCTCCTTTGGACTCTCTCAAGTACCGCCATGTCCTTCTTGAGGTGCGCGACCAATACTGGATTCATTTGCTGCTGTTGCTAAGGAAACTCTGATTGCTGGGCAGGATTAAGTAAAAGATTCCAGGCAGTGGTTAGTGAAAAGCAGTATGGCCATGCTCTGCTTGGTGGAGTCCCCTCTCCCACACTATAATATATCTAGGCATGCAAAGCAGGAAGTCTTTTGACTGGGGTCCTTTCTGTACTACCCTCCTCAGTAAAAGTGCTACTAACATAACTACAGCCCTATGCAAGACAAGTAGAAGGATGCTTTAATTACTCACTACACTCTCATCCCAGGACCAGCTCTCAGAACAACTGGAACGACTGACTGAATCTCACCTGTTCTGAAATTTAAAAAATATTAGGGTTACCATATGCTCCAGAAAAAGAGAGGACAGATTAACTTCCTTTGCTAAGCATGATAGTAAAAGACGGCAGGCAGTGGTTACTGAAAAGCAGTATTGCCCTGCTGTGTGCTTGGTGGAGTCCCCCCTCTCATACTATGTTTCATTGCTTTCAGTGGAAGTAAAACCCAGATGTCTTAATCTGTCCTCCCTTTTCTGGAACCATATAGTAACCCTACAGATGACAAACTTGTCAGTGCAATTCAAGGATCACTTGTCCATAGGGTCCTACTTAACTGTGCTCTCCTTTCATGATCATGCATTGTTGATTAAGAACCAGCACCACTGATTACTTTACCTCTACTTTATGGGAGAAACTCCCTCATCATCCTTAAGATGAAACAGCAGAAGCCAATAGCTGTTATGTCTTGAGTAAAACAGCTTAAGGCATCTCAGCCGAGCAGTAAGATGTTTGTATTTAACACACTGACGTTTTGTAAAGAATTCTGAATAAAGTTGTGGTTTTCAAGTCACCAAGTGTTATAGTTACTGCTCATGAATAGAAGGGTTAGAACTTACCACTAGAAATGTTTCTGCGCTACTTTAAAAGAGCCAGAAAATCTGACCTATTAAAGACTCGCAGCTTATATTTTTAGGTGTTTGAAATGCCAAGACATTAATTCAAGTTTCTTTAGATTCTATAAAAAAGAAAGTAAAAATGGGCAACCCAGCAGAAAACACAAGATTCCAAATCCTGCTTGAGATGAGTCTGTTTATTTGCTTGAGGATAAAACACAGAAAGCACAATAATTGGTATGGATTATTACAGTCATGCCCATGAAATATTCACATATCAATGTCAAATCTTTTTTTAAATTTATCTCTGGAAAAGAAAGTGATGTACACTCCTCCTTCAATATTTGTGGGGGTTAGGGGCAGAGCTGGCCTGTGAATATTGAAAATTTGCGAATAACTTTTGGGCCAACTGACCCACCCCCACCTCCCAGACCTTACCTGGTGGTCTAGCAGTCTTTCGGGTGCAGGAGCGATCTTTCTACGCTCCTGCCCCATGCAGATCACTCATCCAAAATGGCTGCCTTGAGTTCCATTAGTCAAGGGGTGCCCACACTTTCTTTTCCAGAGATAAAAAAAAAAAAAATTGACATCGATAGGTAAACATTTCTTTAGATAGAACTCATTTCATGAGGTGTCCTAGATTTTTCACATGACTGTAGATGGGCCAATAGTTTTTACCTGTTCCTCTAGGGTGTTGTATAATTCTGTGTGTGAGAGGACATAAAGGTAAAAGAAACTGCAATTAACAAATAAATGACACCAAAAACACAGCAGTCAGTAAGTAATCTGCTCCTATTAGGAGAAAAAGAAGGAATAAGAGAAAATCATCTGTACATGAAAATTTGGTAAAAGTGATGTTATTACAAGGGAGAATTAAACTACCTGCTAATGGGAATCAAGTGGAGGTAATGTTATCAGAATTGAAAGCAGTTCATTACAATAAATAACAAGTATAAAATTAAAAAGAGAGGAGGGCATTGTGAGAAATGAAAACACAGTAAAATCTTGGATTGCAAGTAACTTTTATTAAATTTTAACTTGATATACAAGCAATGTCTTGCAATACAAATACATACAGTATATATACATCACAACATCAGAACTGAGCTGAATATTTTCTCTCCGATACAGCAAGTATAGTGACTGTTCTAAACAAGCAAAGTTTTACAATACAAGTACATACAGTATACATGCGTCACATCATCACAACTGAGCCGATGGTTCTCTCTCTGATGTTGATGCTGTTCTAAACGAATGAGGTCTTGTATACAGTATTTTGTATTAAAGCTTTTTGGGTTGTGGAACCAGTCGTCTGAGTTTCCATTATTTCTTATGGGGAAATTCGCTTTGATTTTCAAGTGTTTTGGATTACAAGCATATTTTCGGAATGAATTACCTTATTTTTCGCTCCATAAGATGTACCCAAAAGTGGGTGGAAATCTCAGTGCGTCTTATGAAGCAAAGGTACAAATTGTGTTACCCTCCCCCCAGTACCATTGTAAAACCTGCCCTCTGTACCACCTTTCTAAACCCACCCGCTGCAGCAAAACCTTTTTAAACCCAACCGCCGCACCACCTTTTTTTTTTTACCCCCCCGGTCCATCTTCCGTCACCGTTCCCTGTTTTTTTACCTGGTGGTCCAGTGTCCAGCCAGCTCAGAAACAAATCAGCAGCATGGCCATTAGGAGCAAGCTTTACGCTCTCCCGCTCTGCTTTACAAATGATGCCGTAGTTTCTCGTGGGACTTGCAAGAACCTACAGCAGCCAATCTGAAAGCAGCGCGAGGCCGAGCAGGAGAGCGTAAAGCTTGCTCCTGACAGCCGTGCTGCTGATTTGTTTCGCAGCTGGCTGGGAAACAAGGAGTCCAGAAGATTGAAGGCTGCCGCGGCAGGAAGGGAGGGAGTGAAGCCTGCTAGAAATGATGTGGGCAAAATTTTAAAAGGTACGGAGGGCTTGCCTGGGGCTGACTGGCTTGGGACTACCTACCATTAGACCTGCCCACCACTAGATGTGCCCTGTACTCTGTCTCAGCCTACCACTAGACCACCAGAGGGGGGATAGGGCACACCATTTGGTTCAGAATTTTTTTTTCTTGGTTTTTCCTCCTCTAGAGGTGGGTGCATCTTTTGGTCCGGTGCGTCTTATGGAGCGAAAAATACAGTATGCTCATAAACCAAGGTTTTACTGTATTAATATTTTCTAAAGGTGTTAATTGTTGCAGAATAACACAAAGGGAGTGAACACAAAGGTATACATTTTCTAATGGTGATAATTGTTGCAGAATAACACAAAGGGAGTGAACACATTAAAGGTATACTGTTTGCATATAATACATCTAATCAGGTGTGGTTAAAAAAAAACCATAAAGCAAAAAAAAAATATTACAAATATATTATTCTAAGGCAGGGGATCATATAATCCGTACCCTGAAGAGGTAACATTATACAGAATATATTAATAAAGTGGTAATGAACTTATTAACTGCTGCTCAGACGCCTGGAATCTTGCTCTTACCTGCGATAAGAAATGCCGAAAAGGAGGGGGAAAAGTGCTGGTGCTGCCTCCCGACGCTCAGTACCCCCGTCGGCTACAATTGATGAATTTCTACGGCGATTGCAACGGGAACCAGGATCGCCAGGGACATCACCGCTGGGAACGCCGCTGGAGAGTATCGCAGCGACGAGTTCCCTAGGGCCCGACATCTCTCTGAGCCCTGACGAACGGACGCCACCCCACCAGCCACAACCACAGGCAGCCAGCTCACCGCGAGAGTCGAGTGTATCCGGTCAGGAAGTTCACTCCTCTCGAGAGGCAAGTATGCAGGAGGGCTCGTTGAATGGGACACCTTTGCCTGTAACCGGGACACCAAGTGCTGGAGGAGGACAAGGCTTCACGGAGGTAAATCAGATCCAAGAACAGACTCTAATTACACAACTACAATCATTTTCAGTGGTAAAACCCCCACAAGTCACATTAGAAGCTCTTTGGGATTTGGTAGTTAATTTGGGGAATACTTTAAATCCTCAAATAAAAAACTTGGACACAGAAATAAAAGTTCAGAAAGAAGAAATTAATACCTTAAAACAAGATGTATCTTTATTGAAGCAGGAAACCAATAAAGAACTAATAACTGTTAAACAAAATCAAGACCTATTGGTTAAAGATAATATAATCATGAGGAGGAAATTAGAAGCTTTGGAGAACAATACTCGGGCTAATAACCTGTGGATTGTAAATTTTCCTAAGATTTTATCAGTTTCCCCTCGAGATATGATAAAGCGATATTTTATAGAGATTCTCAAGATACCTGAAAATTCTCTACCTCCCCTTACAAGGGCTTATTATCTTCCTGTTAAAGCACAAACTCTTCAAAAAGAAAAAAATGAAGGACCTCAGGAACATCCATTGGATATTTCCGCTATATTGGAACAATCGGAGAAGTGGCTATGCCAGCCACTTTTCTGCTGACTGTGGCTTTGGCTCCAGACAAGGACTGGATCCTGAATCTTTACTTCAAGAATAATAATAATAATAACTTTATTCTTCTATACCGCCACAATCTTGAATAGATCCAAGGATTTCCTGGGTCTCCATATTCAAATTTTTCCAGATGTCTCAAGAGAGACTCAAAAAAGAAGAAGAGAATTCCTAAATTTGAAGCCTGGAGTGACTCAAATTGGGGGGTTTTTCTTTTTAAGATACCCATGTAAATGTGTTATTAGATATGGTTCATTGAAATATGTATTTGTAGATCCTTCTCATTTGATAAGATTTATCTCAATGAAACGCCTTGAGAATGAAGTAACAACAGCTCCTATTGGAAATTAGTTCTTGTTATTAGTAGTAGTTAAAGTGCTTCTTTATATTTGTTTGCATTTAATTAAGATACTCTTTAAATTTTGGATCTAGTTTAATTTAGAGGACTTGTGTGTGATCAGGGAAGCTGTATTTTCTTTTCCTATTATAATTTGAGTGAATTATTTTTCAGATTTGAAAACTAATTTTAACAGAGATGTCTTGATCATACTTTTCTGTACAAGATGTTTATGCTTGGAATTTTATAAAATTGCATAAATAAAAAATTAAAAAAAAAATAAAGTGGTAATGAAAAAATAAATGTAACACTGTGTGCACGACAGTATGAAGTATTGCTGACTCAAAAGATGGAAGGGGGAGCATTCCTGGAAAACTTAACAACGCCTACATTGTATCAACGTCAACATTGTATCAGAGTTGTCAGCAGAACTAATCATAAGGACTATTGTTTAAAAAGATGGTCCAAGCATGTCACATGAGGGGTAAGCATGTGAAATAAGGGAACAGTGCCCAAATATGGGTAACAGTAAATATGATCAACGAACAAAAATGAGGACTTTACTGAATGAAAATACTTGCAAATGAAATACACTCTAAAGCTCTCAGAGACCTGTGTTTTTTCAAACACAGGGCGTTCTGCCATTCTGGTCACAAGTCATATATCTAAAAGATAAGTGTTCGACTTTTTACACTTATTTATTGACTATTTATTGCATACAGCACTTTATACAGACTTGTAGTACCGATTGTATACACTTAACTATTGCTCGATGAAAGAAACCCTATATACCTGTAGAAGTTTTTCCTCAAACACTCATGTGTTTGAAAAAACACAGGTCTCTGAGAGCTTTAGAGTGTATTTCATTTGCAAGTATTTTCATTCACTAAAGTCCTCATTTTTGTTCGTTGATTATATTTGGATAGAGGACTTTGTCCATTTTTGATTTGAGTTTAACAGTAAATATGGTCAGAGTCTGAAAAATAAGGGGAATGGGAGGAACTAATTAGGGGTGGAGAGACAAGAAGTTAGGGGCAGAGCCAGCCCACGAATATTCAATATTCGTGAATAACTTTTGGGCTGGCTCTGACCCACCCCTGCCTCCCAGACCTTACCTGGTAGTCTAGCCGGCTTTTGGGGCATAAACGATCTTCCTACGCTCCTGCCCTGTGCAGATCACTCATAGCAAATGGCTGCCGTGAGTTCCCTTAGTCTCTTGAGACTACAACAGGAACTCCCCACAGCCATTTGCTATGAGTGATTTGCACGGGGCAGGAGCGTAGGAAGATCGCTCCTGCCCCAAAAGCTCGCTAGACCACCAGAAAAGGTCTGGGATGCCGGAAGGAAGGTGGGAAAGGTTCGGAATGCAGACTTAAAAAAAAAAAAAAAAAGAAATAAAAATCGCGAATAACCAAATCCACAGATACTGAAACCGTGGATTCGGAGGGCTCACTGTACTTACTATATATTCAAGGAATGTCCTATGCCAAGTGTGTCCATCTTGCCAATTTCTGTGCAGAGGGCACCCTTTTTTTGGCCAAGAAAGTAAATAAATTTTAATTGTATTACTTTACTCAAAGTCTCAGTCTTACTCATCTCGTGGGCAGCACTTTTCTCAGTTTCTTTTTCTGTAATGACTTATATTAGCATCTTTTCCAAGCAAGCTCTCCCGCTCTGCTTTACAAATGATGCCGTAGTTTCTCGTGGGACTTGCAAGAACCTACAGCAGCCAATCTGAAAGCAGCGCGAGGCCGAGCAGGAGAGCGTAAAGCTTAAGCCCTGAAGTTCTGCTTTTTCTTTTGAAAGCTTTAGATCACGAATAAGATCATTGAGCTCAGCTTGTGTAAAGATCTCTAATTCTGAATCTTCATCATTCACATCATCAGGATCAGATAATTCTGGACTGTGACTAGCTGCTGCATCATCAAATTCCTCATGTTCCACAGAAACAAGTCCATCTTGTGGGAGGTACAGGGACAGGCAATGAGTCATCATGAGGAACAGGCCTAATAGCAGAATCCAGAGTAGGATATATAATTTTGTGCTTAGTTTTAGCTGAGAATCCACTTGTGTTCACAAAGCAAAAGTAGCAATCTTTAATATGGTCTCGCAGTTCCTTCCATTTCATTGGGATTGCAAATGACATCCATGCTTTTCGTCGATTAAACCAGTCACGAAGTCCATGAGTCCAAGACAGATCTACGGTAATTGGACGTTGTGCTTTCGTCGTGAATCCAAATCTTGCTTGCAAGTCTTTCAATAAAGTTGTCCATGGTTAGTACGCTTGTTTCTAATGTTTCACGGTCAGCGTGAACCCATTGCTTAAATTCTATTGATTCTTCTGGATCTAAATCCTTGAATATTTCTTCCAGGTATGCTGTTAGTGCTTCTTCACCAGGGCAGTTTTGACATCGTTGTAGCATACAGTCCTTGACATTTAGATCGCACACAGTTTTTTCCATAAGAACTTTGTAGTTCTCTTTGACATCAATTGGCGCCTTGTAGCATGAGCTTTACATTTTGATGTATCGTGCAGACACACATGGACTGTGCACCTGATGCACCAATGGTTACACACCACTTTGGCCTGAGCTCACAGAATTTGGAAAAACCAATTTCAGTTCCGTATTTGTTACAGTACACCACGTACAGCTCTTTTAAATTACACAACAGCAGCCACTTTTGCTTTTGTACTTTTAAACCATTGAGGCGGACTGAAATGCAATCTTTTTTGCCAGGACATATTCTGCTGAATTCATCATCTTCGTAAAAATCTTGAACTCTATTTGCAATTTCTTTTGGAAGGGACTTGCCAATTTTTGCATCAGGTATAGAACAAATGCCTTTCTCTTTCTTTACTTTTTGGGCTGTTCTGACCATGCGCTCTGAAACGCCAAACTTCATTGCTGTTTCCTTTATTGACCAACTTTTTGGGGCTATCGTCAATAATTGAACTTTCATTGACCTGTTGGATATTGCAATTTTCGTTTTCATTTCTTCAATGAGGTCAGTGTAATCTTCACATAACTTGCATTCTACAGACTGACGAGACGGCCCAACTTCTTCAGCTGAAACTCCAGCAGCAGATGTAATCTTCTTGGCTATCACATTCTGCACACGTTCAATATTTCGTATCACTTAGCCGGCTTTATCTCTACTATCTAACCTTCGAATTTTCAATGGAGAGGTTCCTAAAGCAGTCAAGCTTTGATCAACTGCATCGGAGATGCTGATATCAAAATCGTCTGAAGATAAAGATGCTGCAGTAGCTTCACTCATTGAAACGTATTGGGCTTTGCACCTACTGCAAAGTTTCTGACCTGGCTTGATATTTATTTTTGCCACTTTTCTAAAATCATTAGACATGGCAAGATCGACTTTTAACAATCCACTTTTAACAATGTGATTTTTCTTTTCAAATGGATTACAACACGATGTTTGCTTTAATTCGTATTTGTCGAGATACTTTGCTTTGTGGTGGAGGCAGATTTGGTCTTTATCCATCAGTTCAACTTCAGAGCACTGAGTGATAAGCAATTTTTCATCAGTTGACAAATTATGTAAAAAAATTAGCCCACATTTTTTAGAATAAAATGTGCCGTCATGACACTTTGACAACAATTTTTGCCCAATGGCACAGTCTGGCAGAAAAGGATTATTATTAGTCGATTCGTTGGCATCCATTTTAAACTGAATTAATAATAATGTGGATCTGAAAAAGAAAACAAGTTGTAATTTGTGATCTGCATGCAACAAAATTATCACCTCAATTTCTAGTTAGGAATAATCATTAATTAAGAACACTATAATTGTACCCAAAGCTTGAGTAAAAATAAACAGGGAAAAACAGTGTGAAAAGTGACATAATTGTAAGTTGAAACGTAGGCCGTTGCCATGGTGACATCTCCCAACTTTGTCCCTCTTTTTCGGGCATTGTTAACCTGCATTGAAAAATGAAGCCCACTTTTCTAGGGGGTTTGAAATATGCTCTTTCTAATGAGACTGATTTGAAAGAGTTTCTGAAAGATATTTTTCTGTAAAAGCAGGCTGAAAATACCCTATTTTTGGCCTTTTTACACAAAATAGCAACTTTACACTTAATTTGTAAACTAATGGAAAGAGCTTGGAGGTTGAAATTGTACTTTTGAAAACAACGTTGTACTGAGACATTATGCGCCAAATTTCGCATTTATTACTCAATTATTGTGGGAGCTAAGTAATGTCAAACTTTGACTTTTTTTGGAGCACTAATTTTTTCGGCCAAGTTTACTGTAATTCAGCCATTCACTCAGTGCTCGACAAAAATTATTATTGGTAGCACTGAATAGAGCTCCAAAAGTTGTGCAGGGTAGCTAAGTTTCAGTTTTTTTGGAAACATAGCTCGTGAGATATTGTGTCTCAAAGTTGTCAGAATGTCACGGTCGTACTGTATGTCATTGCAGTATGGGGTCAAACAAATGGCTATTATCTCCACGAATATTCCACAGGCGAAACTAAAACTTTACCAAAGTTCGTTTGATACATGTGGGACTTTGTGCATAAAGTTTTATCAAAATCCGTGATGGTCATGCAGGGAGCCCTTGATCACTTGACATGGAATAACCCAAATGTAACAAACTATCTGGATGATTAGTACAATGTCTTGGCATGATAAAGACATGAAAAAAGTCAACATTCTTGGTACCATGGGGTCAGTTTGACCCCTTGGTGAAAAACATACTTTAGGACCAGAATAACACCACTTTATTACAATATTTTGTTTTCCTTGAAATAATATGGCATGACGATGTGTTATACAATCCAAATGGGAAAAAAAATAATTTTTTCAATACGTGGAATGCTTTCCTCTTGTATTTATACAGCAATATGTAGGCATATACTTTTTCAGCAAATTGTTTTGAGGTTAAACAACTATCAGCTTATTCATATAGAAAATACCTCAAGCAGTCATTTTTCATTAAAAAAAAATCTCAATCAAGTTTTCATACATCTGTTATAAAGTAGTGTTTGGTCTGTCATCGGGTTACTTACATTCTCACTTTTCATGGAGTCATTCTAATAAAAACACATGGAGAGCGCAGTTATTTACATATCCCTCTGTAAAATCTTGCCATTATAAGAAGTTCCTCGATAGAACCTTTTCTTTTCAGGCTGCCAAATTGAATACTTAGCTCGGTAAAATGATGTTAGAAGCTTCTTATTTAGATTTTAGGAAATTATTTATTTATTTAATAAGTTGATATCTTAACATTTTTCTCTTAACTTCATTATGTTTATCACTTTTTATCTCTCTTTTTTATTTATTTAAGCATTTATCGTAATTTCAACATTATAAGTTCATTGAACAAAACAAAAGTTCTCCCAATTCATAAGAAAAGAAAAATATCTCATTTACAAATTAAATACATATAAACTTTTGAATAGTCTTCATTAAAGGGAGAAACAAATTCAAATACCACTGGGAATGGAAAATCAAGTTATTAAAATTAACAGAAATCACATAAGTAGCTCATCTACTTTCTTACTTCAGACCAGTAAATTGGAATCAATTAGGACTTTGCATTGCCACTCCTTTCCCTTCCAAAAAACAAAAACCCTGCAATTGGGAATGTTCATAAAAAACATAATTACTCTGATCCAGGTAAATTACATATTTACAGGGATAACGCAATTGAAATTTCGCTCCCAACGACTTAACATTATCTTTCAATTCTAGGAATCTTTTCCTTCTTGTTTGTGTTGTTCTAGAGACATCTGAGAATAAAGAAATCTTTCCACCCATAAAGGAGACTTCTTTGTGCCTAAAAAATAGGCGAAGTAGCGCTTCCTTGTCCTTTAAGAAAACAAATGTCACCAGAAGTTTTGTACGAACTACCATTTCATCTTCCGAGGTCTCCAATATTCTAGATATATCAATAGGACTTAACAAATCTTCCTTAGGTTGATTGATGCCTGAAGATGAAGGTTTTTTTTAACAGAAATAGGTATGAAGAATATTTTATGTAGAGGTGGAAGTCCATTATCAGGGTAGTTAAAAAATTTATAGAACAAGTCTTTTGGGGACATTGTTAGTGTTTTTGGGAAATTCAAAATTCTTAAATTCAGCTTTTTAGTATAATTCTCCATATTTTCCATTTTCCTAAGGGAGGACAAGTCCAGGACAAATATCAAGAAGTTCTGCTTCACGTAACGAGTGGACACCTGGAATGCTCTCCCAGAGGAGGTTATTGCGGAATCCAACGTTCTAGGATTTAAAAGCAAACTAGATGCACATCTCCTTACGAGAGGCATAGAGGGTGACTAAAATGACGCCAGGTGTACACCTGGCTGGACCTCCACGTGTGCGGATCGCCTGAACCTGATGGACCGAAGGTCTGATCCGGAGATGGCAGTTCTTATGTTCTTAGCATCAATTTGTCCTGAACAATTGATGTACAAGTAGACTGAACTGCTTGTACTGAATTTTCCGAAGTTTTAACTTTCTCCCCTTGAACTTTCAAGTCCTCTTCAAACTTCTGCATTCTCACATTTTGATTCTGCACAAGTGGTATGATTCCTAGACATACCTTATGGAGGGAGTCCAATGCTATCCAAATGGATTTCAATGTAATTTAAGTAGGTTTCTCGAGGGGTTGAAGAGATGGCAGTTCCCCTCACACTGCTGAGATTCCTAATGCCTCCTTCAGTGTAGCAGTAAGGCCCTGGAGTCTTGGGGAGGCAGCAAACCCGATAGCTCTGCAGGCAGTGTAACTTCCGCTTTTTGCGAAGCTGCTTGCATTCCCCTTTCCCCCGGTTTTGAAGGCGCTGGTCCTGCGGGGCTGAGCGAGATTTCGCTCCCTAAGTCCAATGCTTCCCTCGCATCGGACAAAGCAGGAATGCCCCAAGGCGAAAATGAGAAGAAGCCGGTAATCGCTCCCTGTCGTATCAAGGTAGGCTCCGGCATTCGGGCCACCGCCCTTCCTCTTCTTTTAGGCATAGTTAGTCCGATAGGCAAAATTATGTATGTAGCACCTTGTTGTATTTCACCAGGATATTTTTGATGGAATTGCTTGTATTGTTTCCTCTGTTGTGAGCCGCTTATAACTTCCCTGGTATGGCGGCATACAAATAAATTATCAGTGGTGTTGCTGCATGTAGTAAAGCATGTAGTATACCTGCAGACTATACACACTCCAAATCGTCATTGGTCTTCAGATTTAAAGTGCAAATATCAGATAGATATTTTTTAATTTATATATATATATATATATATTTTTTTTTTTATTCCCAACAGAGTACTTACCTTAGTTGGTATGAAAAACACGGCTAAGGGGTACATTTTCCGACATAGCTCTATGTTTCGCCCGAAGGCTGCTTCAAGGAACTCCCACTACAAATAGCTGACCTGAACCTGGAGGAAGAAGAGGAGACTTACCCGGAGCTGAGGTCTTCGAGGTCGAGGGAGACTTTCCCGGGACCGAGGTCTTCAAGGCCGACGTCGAGACCAAGGTCGAAGCAGGACCAGCCTCCATAGTGAAGAGCTCCGCAATCCTGGCCCTGCGCCGCCGAAGAGCCCTAGGTTGAAGCGTGGCACAAAGGGGACAGGAGTCCGTCGGGTGATCAGCACCCAGACACAAAATACACCAGTGGTGCGGGTCAGTAATTGAGATAACCCTACCGCACTGGGAGCACTTTTTAAACCCGGTAAGGGGCCGGGACATAAGTTAGTCAGACGGCCGCAGCCACACGAGGCCAAGCGTCCACGGCGAACCGGGAGCCCCCGGTCACCGAGATGAAAAGAAAAAAATATACAAGCAAGTAGAAAAACAAGTTAACAAAGCGCACAGCGACTCCCAATAAAAACAAAGAAGCCGCGGTGCTAGAAAGGCACTTAGAGAAACGCAGAGAAGAGAGACAGGGTTTTCTGGCTCCACAGAAAACTAAAAACTGTAGACCACAAGGAGGGGATGCGCCCTCTAGTGGAGCAGGAAGGCACACGCATGCGTGGACAGCACTAGCAAACTTTGAGATCTTCAATCAAGTTTGCTTGAAAAGCAGTCCGCAACGGGGCTCCGTGGATGACGTCACCCACATGTTGAGAATATGCTGCCTGCTTGTCCTGGGATAATATAGGTATATACTATTATTTAATACTGCTAGTTTTTTACCTTTTTATGTGCCGGCGCAATGTAACCCAGGTTATCAGGCTTACAACAGAAATATGGTGGCGGCGTTTTTCTTTTTGTATCCCACTCAAACAGACTAATGGCATCAGGCTTCATATACGCAATCAGCAGGGAAACACCTTCCGACGGGTATGTTAATCTTAGTTCATCCAATCAGCAGGGGGAGTTCCTTGAAGCAGCCTTCGGGCGAAACATAGAGCTATATCGGAAAATGTACCCCTAAGCTGCGTTTTGCATACCAACTAAGATAAGTAATAACAGTTTATATACTGCAGGACCATGAAGTTCTATGCGGTTTACAATTATTAAAAATGCTACAAATTAAGTAGAACTAACAAAGTTAGTAATTAGTGACAGTTCTAGAGATCAGTTGTTGTGATGTACTAGTGAAAAACTAAACACAGATTTGAAATCAGCATGAAAAATACAAAACTCACCCAACATTAACTCTGATGAAAATGATGTGTTGACCTGTGTATTAACCGATTTCATCCTAAAAGAGAAAAACAAAACAGAATTACTACCTGTACTATACACAAAAACAGGACAATTATTCAATTTTCTAGCATCTATTTCCTGATGTGCCGCTGCTGAATTACCTCTCAGCACACTCATGAATAAAAATTTTAAATTTATTTAATCTTCCCAAGCCTCAGTTATATAATGTAATCAGGTGCTGTGCTTGCACTTTCAGACGAGGTGTCAGAAATGAAAAGCTATCATCACTGGCTTGGGACTAGTCACACTCCTAGAAGAGATTAAACCAATATCTTTCACAGCTGTGTTCAAGAACCTAAATGTCCTCAGAAGCCTTTTTATGCTTACCTTAAGATAAGGTCATCAGAAACAGTCATGGAAGCATCTGAAGATAAAATGTACAAGAAATTTTATACTGGCACTTAATCATATAGAACTACCTCAACCCCAAATCAGACATTACATAGGCAATGAGTTATCACAGGTCATAAGCAGAATATTACAGCACAAGTTATGCTGGCTCAATAGTCCAGCTGAGCAAGGATCAATTATTCAAAAGAAAGAGCTGAACATTAACCCTCCCCCCCCTTTTTACAAAAGCGCAAAGGTTTTTAGTCCCACTCAGCGTGCTGAATGTTCTGCACTGATCAAACGGTCAGAGTGCCAATGAGCATCGGAGCCACGCAGAGCATTCAGTACGCTAGCAGGCACTAAAAACCCCTTCTGCGTATTTGTTAAAAAAAAAAAAGGGGGGGGGGTTAAATTCTCAGATTGTGAGTTAGAGGCAGCAACTATCCAAGTCTTCCAATAATGAATTGATCACAGGTGGACAAATTTTAATTTACAAAGCTGAAACATTAGTATACCATTATATTTAATAATTTACAGTCTGCATAAATACTAGACAGAACACCAGCCATAAAGAGGGCAGAGAGAAGCTGGCTGAAAAAGTGAAGATCAGAACCTCCAAATCCAGACGCTCAGACATAGTTGATAAACTGGTCAAAATCTGTTGCAACACACACACTTTGAGCAATATTTTCAGGTGAGCTTTTTTGTATCCATGATGCTCATACTAGCATCATTGCAACTAGAACAAATTGTTATGCTGGACTACCAAAAATTAACCCTTTTGACCAATTCTCAATTTTACAAGTAGCTAAATATGACACTTTATTTTTCTACTAGCCTTATAGCCCGTTACATTAACGGGTGCTAGAATATGTGTGTGTGTGTCTGCCTTTATTTTTTTCTCTCTTCTTAGCCGCTTTCTGTATTTCTTTCTTTTTTCCTTGGCTGTCCACCACCACCCTTTGCCTGCTCCCCCTGTCCATTCTCCCTTCCTTTTACCTCCCCTGTGTCCTCCACCACCCCATCACTGCTCACCTTATCCAGCAGCAGCCCTTCTCCCTTTGTTATACCTCCCCCCCTGTCCATCATCACCTCCTTCCTGCTCCCCCTGTCCAGCAGGCCTGCCTTCATTTTTCTGCCCCTCCATTTCCCCGTCCATCAACACCTCTTCCCCTGTCCATCAACCCCTTTTTCCTGCTCCCCCTGCCCAGCAGTACGCCTCCCTTCCTTTTTCTGCCCCTCCATTTCCCTGTACTGCAGCATTTCCCTCCCACCCCACTTCACTGTGCAGCATTTTCCTCCCCCCAATACCTTCCTCCTTACCTCCATGCCCTACCATTCTCTCCCTCTCTGCTCCCTTTCCTCCTTCAACTTCATCGGGCAGCAGCATTTATAATTAACTGCTGTTGCCGGCTTCAGGTCTTCCTCTCTGACGGGTCCTGTCTTCATGAAACCATGAAGTAGGCAGGACCCACCAGAGGAAGGCCTGAAGCTAGGAACAGCAGCGAATTTTAAATGCTGCTGCTGCCCGAAGAAGCCAGGCCTTAACCACAAAGCTGGAGGGGGGGTGGGGGGGTGGAGGGTTTTAAAAGGTACAGTGGCGGTGGTTTGAAAAGCCTTCGGCCGTGAAGTATGCCGCCTGCATACTTCACGGCCGATGGCTTTTCAGGACTTTAAAAACTTGCCTCTTATTTTTAAATGCCGTCCGGGCTCAGCTGACGCAGCCTGCAGCCGCTGAGGCCGACATCCGCCTCGGGAGGGAGAGAGAGCTTCGCTCACATGCACGCTCCTACCTGCGGTGCCCTACAGCGCATGGAAAACAGAACACGCAGATGGAGTGCACATGCGCGGCTAGCGTTTTATTATATTAGATACCACCTTAATTCTAGGCGGTTTCCACAAAAGAGAAAAACTGGACAATCAGTGAAATACAAAATAATAAAATGAATACAGCCTGTAACGCCCTTTTTAAAGGAATTGCACAAAGTGAAATTAGACGTCTACAAATCATACAAAATACTTCTATCAAACTTATAACAAAAACAAAAAAATTTGATCACGCAACACCACTTCTTAAGAACGCTCATTGGCTTCCGGTATCTCATAGAATAACTTATAAACTATGCCTACTCACTTTTAAATCAATACTTTTTAAAACACCCGCATTTATTTTTAAATCACTGATTCCTTACTCCTCAAACAGAACATTGCGGTCAAACGAACAACATTTATTGACAATTCCTTCTCTCAAGATCATCAACACTAGACAACAATTTATCTTTTCTGTTACTGCCCCACAAATCTGGAATTCTCTTCCAATTTATTTAAGAGAAGAACAGAATATTGATAAATTTAAGACTAATTTAAAAACATTTCTCTTCAAAGATGCTTTTGAGCAATAATTCTTAATCTTGAATTTATTAATAATGTTGTATTTGGCCATCCATCTTAAATTCCTAACCTTGTGTTTTTACCTGACTTCCTTTTCTATAATAATTTGTACTTCAAATCCCCCTTGCCTTTTTGTTCTTGTTTGTTAAGTTTGTATATAGTCTAGTTTATTTTAATGTTTATGTTTAAATAATGTATTACTTTTAATATTGTAATTTTAATTGTTTTTTTATGTATGTTCATCGCTTTGAAGTATGATTAAGCGATTAATCAAAAACTTTAATAAACTTGAACATTAAAAACTTAAAATTAATAGGATAAGATTAATGTTTAAAAAATAAGATAAAAGCACAGATTAAGAGATGAATTTATCAAATATTGTCTTGATTTCTTTTCTAAAAGTGCCATAGGACAACATGGCTCCGCTGAAATAATTACCCAACCAGGACTATTGTTTGCTTACTTGAAAAGCAAGCATCCTATCTAAATAAGACCTGAGTTTACAGCCTAAAATCTTCGAGTAAGCAAATAGGTTGCAGTTCCTGGTTAAGCACAGGGTTATAACACACAAAATGAGATAGCAGGTATGTAGGTGCCAATCCCCAAACTGAATTGAGGCATGAGAATTTAAACATTACTCGTGCCTCCACTGACAACCAGTGCAGTGATCGGTAATAAGGACTGATATGATCACTTTTCTTCAGTCTGAATATCAGACGAACAGCCGTGTTGTGCACTATTCTTAATTTTTTCACAACTTTCTTTGGTGCACCCAAATAGACAATATTACAGTAGTCCAATATGGATAATACCAACGCCTGCACCAATAGTCTAAAAGCTAAGATCTCAAAATAATTTTTATGGTCTTTAACTTCCATAATATAAAAAGCACTTTTTCACCACCAAATTTGTGTGCTCTACCAAAGTTAAATGGGAGGCTAATGTGACTCCCAATATTTTTATAGATTTTAAAATTGGAGTCATGACCATTCAGGTGAAGCGATGTCTTGGTTATTTTGTCATTTGGACTTGCTAAAAATATTTTTGTCTTTGCTGTATTCAATTTTAGTTTAAAATTGGTTGTCCATTGTTCTAATCTATCTTCTATATATAAAACCCTTAGCCGCGCATGCGCACTCAACTGTGTGCTTCGTGATCTCTGATCTGTAAGATGAAGGTCTGTGGCCGCAGGAGTGCGCATGCGCGAGTCCCCAGCCTTACTGCTTCCCAGCCGCCAGCATTGGACTCCCTGCTCTCCGTGTCGGCTCCTCTCATGAGCCGCACCAGCGTCGGAGAAGGGTTCCGACGCTGGTGGGGATCGAGAAGAGCCCTGCGACACTCGCCCAGAGCAGGCCAGACTACGGACCGGGCAGGGAAGCGCCGAAAGAAACTCCAGCTGCGAGCTGCTCAGTGGGACCAGGTAGGCAGCCACGCGAGGGAGGGAAACAGAAAAAAACCCGGTACGTGCAGGGAGAAGCTGGGCCTGCCTGCAGGAAACACGATAAGGGAAGGGGGCCCCTTGGAGCAGGCTACACCGCGGGAGGGAAGGGGGAGGGGCCAAAAGGAGCAGGCCACATCGTGCTAAGAGTAGGGATGGGGGGTGGGGGAAAATGCTGATACTGCTGCACAGGGACTTGGAGGGGAAGGGAAATACCTAGAGGAAAGACACAGGGAGAGGGACAGAAAGACAGAGAAAGGGGGCCAGGGAGAGAGTGGGAGGGAAAGAGGCAGAAAGACAAACATGCATATATTCTAGCACCCGTTTATGTAACGGGCTTAATGACTAGTTCAGACATAATATAAGCAATTTGTTCTAAAATTTCTTTCCTTATGTTATTCAAAGGAATTAAAATGGAAATATCACCAGCATATATGTAAAAGATTAAATTTAGCTTCTGCAGTAAATGGCCTAGAGATGAAATGTGTATATTAAATAGCGTGGGTGATAATGGGGAGCCTTGAGGTACCCCTGAGGGATTACTCCAGAAATGGGAGTAATCTCTATCACTCACCACTCTATAGGATCTTTTTTTTCAAAAAAACCCTGAAACCAATTCATCACTGTGCACAATGCTGCCAACATCCAGACAAGTGGGTCTAAGTTCAGGGGTGTCAAAGTCCCTTCCTTGAGGGCCGCAGTCCAGTCGGATTTTCAGGATTTCCCCAATGAATCTGCATGAGATCTATGTGCATGCACTGCTTTCAATGCATATTCATTGGGGAAATCCTGAAAACCCGACTGGATTGCGGCCCTGGAGGAGGGACTTTGAGATCCCTGGTCTAGCTCAATGACTACTGGCAGTCAGGAATCTAAAATCGAGGGGGGGGGGGGGAGGAGGAAATCTTCACTCTTACCGGTCCCTTAAAACTTAGTGGAGGAAGATTTCATGGGGACACCAGGAAATACTTCTTTACGAGAGGGCGATTGAGAGATGGAATGGTCTTCCAGGTCAGGTAGTCGAGGCTAGACGATGGGAGAAACATGTGGGGTCGCTACAGAGGTATGATGGGGGATAGTTTCTTGGGCCGTCGGCCCTTTTCTGCCGTCATATTCTACAATGATAGGGGCCATTAGACGTCCATCTGGATGATTCTCTTATTTTAGCAAAAGGAAAGCTGACTTGATTTTACTATTTATCTATTTGCTACTAATAAAGAGGGGTTTGAAGGACGGGGGGATTTTTAAGGCCTAAAGCTGCTCAGGGTGGCCTCCGAGGGGGCGTCTTCAACCCCCCTCAGCCTTCCGATGTCTCCCATTGCAATGAAATTAAAGCGCTTCTTTTGAGGCCAACCCCTCCGTCTCTTACCAGTTCCAGCCTCTCGCTTTTAAATTTCCGTTTTTAAAAAACAACAACATTGAGAATTGTTAACCGTCTAGATATATCTTTGATAAACGGCGTTTCAAAGATGGCGCCGCTTCCCGCCAAATGCAGAAGCGAAGAGGGAAACGGGAAGCAAAGGCCCAACCGACGGCGGCATCTTCCCCCAGGAGCGATATGGGGGGGCGGGGGGGGGGAGAACAGCCACCCGTCGACCTGTTTTCGTTCCTTTACCCACCGGGCGGCAGCGACGCGTCCGTCTCCTGGCAGCGCTCTCTGGAAAATGGCGGCGCCGCGCTCCCGCGCGCTGCATGCTGGGAAGCCAGAGGGCGGCGCGAGGCGGGGCGTATCCCGGCACGCACCGCGCCGGACAGGGCGCCGCCATTTTGAAGATGACGGCAGCGGAGGCAGGAGCGAGTGGGCTTCGCTCCTGCCTCGTGTGAGGTACTGGATGGGGGGGAAGGGGGGCACCAGAGAGGCCTCGCTCGCGCTCCCAGACCTGCTGCAAAGTTTCCTGCACCCAATTCAGCGCAGGAACATTTTGCAAGGCTCATTCGTAGTTGTTAGCGAGGGAATCCTCTTTCTAGATCCTTCTGGAATACTTGAATTCAACGTGTCTGCATTCTGTCCCCCCCCCAGTAACTGAGCAAAGGTCCCAGAAAGCAGCCATCACTGTCTTGGCCAAATCGCACTCTTTCTGTCAGTGCCTCAGCCAATTGCAGCTCAAAGGACCTCTAGGGGCTCCTTTTACAAAGGTGCGCTAGCGTTTTAACCCTTTCAGGACCAAGGGACATATTTGTCCCATAACTTTAAAATCCTATCAATTTTGATTGGGATAGTCTACAGTTCTAAATTTGATATGTACGGATTCCATATGATACTGCCTTTATGTAAACAAACTGGTTCCGACATTCATTCATTAGCGTCGTTGCCAGATTGACGAGAAGATTCACTTGCCACACTGTCCATAAGCCAGAAGTGTGATTTTTTAAATAAAAATAATGATATTTCACAAAAAAAATCAATTTTTTGGCATCTGCAAGCCCTTTTTACCATAAAAATGTTGTCAAAACCACAAAAATTGCCCTACGATCTGTATGGTCCTGAAAGGGTTAAACGCACGCACCGGATTAGCGCGCTATTCCACGCGTTAAGGCCCTAACGCACCTTTGTAAAAGGAGCCCTATGACTGTCGGAGCAGTGCAGAGCATTCAGCATGCCGGCGCTAAAAACCTCTTCCGCGCTTTTGTAAAAGGGGGAAACAGTCTGCACACCCCCCCCCAAAAAAAAAAAAAAAAAAGTGTAGCCCAAAATGTCAAATTGTACTCCGGTCATTTTGTAAAATGATTGATTAACTGTAAAAGGTCCAAGTGCCAAGCGTGCCCTTATGATTTAGACACACTAGAGACAAAACGACCAGAAAGAGGGAAAGATATCTAGAAACTCAGTTTCAAAAATGCCCGCTTGGTCAGTCTTGACCAGGCATCAAGTACCTTTTATGCCGTCCTTTTTTGAAAATGAGCCCCATTGCATGTTGTAGTGCTGAATGTAATGTAATGTAATTTATTTCTTATATACCGCTACATCCGTTAGGTTCTAAGCAGTTTACAGAAAATATACATTAAGATTAGAAATAAGAAAGGTACTTGGAAAATTCCCTTACTGTCCCGAAGGCTCACAATCTAACTAAAGTACCTGGAGGGTAATAGAGAAGTGAAAAGTAGAGTTAGAGGAAAAATAAAAATAAAATAAACATTTTAACAAGACAGCGTTGATCTAAATACTTTGGAAGGTAGAAGAGAGGAGAGAAAGGAATAGAAGCAGAAGGGGGAGCCGTTGAACAGTAGAATTCTGGAGAAATTTAAATGATAGAAATAGAACAAAACAAAGACAAAAGGCAAAACAATAGATAAGATTAAAGATAAATCATAAGCTGGAAAGAAAAATAAAATAAAACTTTGTCTTCAATCTACGGTTTCAGCGTCAGTGATGAAGTGGAGCAAGTAAGTTTAGGAGGAGCGATTGACGTTTCCAGAAAGGGCTTCTTCAGGGAAGAGACTTGGCAGACAGTCCCAGGATGCCTATGTCTCCTCCTCTGTGATGTTCTCCCATCCATGCATTCCCTCCCAGACACACTGCCCGTGCCCCAGCCGCTCCAAGGATCTTGTCAAAACTGCTTTAGTTACTAGTCTGTCAAAGTGTTTGACTATTTTAATGTCTTGCTTTTGCTGGATTTATTTATTTAATTAGTTTTCTATCTCATCTTCCTCAAAGAGCTCAGAACAGGTTGCACTCATTATATAGGTTAAACACATAATATACAGTTAAGAAGTTACAATTTGCACTATGGGCTCCTTTTACTAAGGTGTGTTAGGGCATTAACGTGCGGAATAGCGCGCGCGCTAGACCTTAACGCCAGCATTGAGCTGGCATTAGTTCTAGCCGTGTAGTGCATGGTGATATCCTGCGTGCGCTAAAAATGCTAGCGCACCTTAGTAAAAGGAGCCCTAAATTTGCTGTAATTTCAGTACAAGTTTATGATACAAGTTTTCATCCTAACTTGACATTACTAGAGGTCTAATATTAATGTACATTATATACAATTTACAGGTTACAATTTGCCATAGTTATCCTTGCAGTGCAAGGTATCCAATACAAGTTTTCCTAATGTGACACATACTGTGATCCGGTACCAATACACTTCCCCTTCTGTATTTGCGGTTTCCGTATCTACGGATTCAATTATTTGCAGATTTAAAACAAAAAATGCTTTTTCATTTTTTGGGCTATTTTAAACCCTGAAAGCCCCCCCCCTTAAGCCTTACCTGGTGGTCTAGCGGGTTTTTGGGGCAGGAGCGATCTTCCCATGCCCCTGCCCCATGCAGATCGCTCATAGGAAATGGCTCAAAAGACGACAGGAACTCAAGGCAGCCATTTCCTGTGAGCGATCTGCACGGGGCAGGAGCGTGCAAAGATCGCTCCTGCCCTGAAAACCCGCTAGACCACCAGGTAAGGCTTAACGGGAGGCTAAAGGGCTTAAAATAGCTGGGGGGATGCAGGGGTTAGGGGCAGAACCGGCCCGAATATTATTCACAGATTTTAATATTTGCGGGCCGGCTCTGCCCCTAACCACCGCAAATACGGAGGGGGAAGTGTATTGGTGTATTGTATACATTTCTTTGTAATTCATCAGTCATGGGCAGGGGAGTTTGGTGAAGAGGAATGTTTTTATTGCTTTCCTAATTTCCTTTTTGAAAAAACTCTACTGTAAGCTTTCTTTTTGTTAATGTTTCTGATGAAAAGCATGCTGGGATCCTTGATATAAGCATTAGCTATAGGACTAATTGGAGTGGCATTTGTTTAGCTAGAGATAGTTAGGTATGAAAAGTCTGTGAAATCTAAAATAAGCAAGGCGTGGCTGAGGCCTTCTTATGTGGATGTAGAGATTTGTGCTGGTATGTTTCTCTTTTCGAGCTAATGCAGAATGAGCTAAATGTGAGGTTGCCCATATATTTGCTAATAATTCTCATCTTATATTGCAAAAATAATGTTCTTTTTCAAAGCTGTAGAAAGTTACAAGAAGTTTCATTGAGAAGTAAATTAGCCTATTTCCATTTGCAGTCTGTGTTTATGCAAAGATCTGGGAGAAACCCCTCCAAATCTTAATATTTCTGTCCTGAAGACTTGGCTTGGATTAGGGGCACACAGCCATGGTGATCTTATATGCGACCTGTCCTTTAGGAAACTGGATGTAAGTGTTTTAATAAGTGAAATAGGGCTTTTAACAAGCAGTCCAGGACCTCAGAAAATGTGGCTTAAAGGAATGGTAAAATGAGTAGCTGAATTGTTGGAAACCCGGAACTCAGGCTTTTTTTTTACCAGCTGTTACTTCCGACAAGAACTGAATGAGACTGAGTTGACAACAGAAGATGGGATTGGCTGTGGGCCCTGAGTTTGGAACAACATTTGCATATCGCCCATTGCAGCGCATAGCTTTCTCTTGAGATCATTGATGATCCTAACAGGGAAAGTCTCAGCATTTCCCACCACAGGAAGGTAAAGGATCGGCTTGGGACACCTTCATTCCAAGAGTCTGTCCTGAGGGGAAGTAGGAAGACGATGTAGCAGGGAAGGAGGGCTCAGTAGTTGCTGACATTTAGATCCTAGTGGCTTAGCTTTTGCTTTAGTTCAGTACATTTTTTTTTTCTTGAAGGGGTGGAGGAACCTGAAAAAGTATTATTGAAAGCCAGCCAAATATGCATGCTGAAAAGAGGGTGGAGAATTCTTTGCCCATGTGTAAGTGTTGACCTGCTTAGCTTCTTATGGAAATAAAGCTATAGATATCAAATATATAATGCTTTTGCTTTGGATTTAGCTCATGACTTTCTGGCTGTTGATGAACATAGTAATGCTTGCCTTTTCAACGAATTGGGAGACAGTTGTAGAGAATCCTCCCCCCCCCCCCAGATCTTATGTATCCTAAGTCCAGAGTTCTCACTTTCTTTTCTGCATATTTGTTTTCGGAGTCCTCATTGAAATGGATCTGCTAATGTATGATTGATGTTTTCTAATTGGAATCCTTTACCTTTATGTTTTGAAGCAAACTTTTCTCTTTGTACAAGATTATACATGAACTGGGGGATGACGTGTAGTTTAAATGTAGCACCAGATAATTCACATTAGTCTGACACTTTTCTCAAAGACCCCAAGCATTCTGTAATTTGGTGCTTAGAAACATATAAGGACCAATTGAAAAGTAATGAGACTGGGTTTTGGTGGGTTTTTTTATTATTATTATTCAGTCAGATGACTACACGGGATCTAAACATTTTTCTTTTTCAAAGTAGCATCCTTCACATTCAACACATTTTTTGCAGCATTTCAAAAATTATTCAAAGACATACAGTAGACTGTTTTGTGACATCACTGTTTTGCAGTGGATGACTTCCCAGAATGCACTTTGTCAGTCACTCGCGGCTAATTGTTTCCCTACCGTATGCTTGCCATAACATTTCAAGAGTTCCATTACTGGTCTTTCCAATTTTAACACAAAATTCTGTCACACACCTCTGGTGTACCCTCACAGACACATCTTCCTCTCATTGTGACCCAACAATGAAGACTACGGCAGTCCAACTGCAGGTTCAGAAATGTCGATGTATGAGCTTCACAAGAACCAGCACAGTGCTGCCAGGTCTACTCCTTGGGAAAAAAAACAGGTGGTCTCATTACTTTTCAATCAGCCCTCGTACATGACGCTTGATATATTGAAGCCTCTGCCCTTTCTTTCACTCAGCCTGGATCCCAGAGCTGCATACAGAAAAGCAGCGTTTGAACAGGCAGGCATTGCTAGGTGAGCTTTTCGGTGATAAGCACGAATTTGTGGGAACTCGTCCCGTCCATAGGAGCTATCCTTAAATTACTCACTCCTTAACAAAGAGAAATCTTAAGATACTACCTGGGATGTCTTTTGTATAGATCAGAAGTAACATCTTATAATGTCTGAAAATATAAATGAAATTGAAGATCTGATCCTTTGTGCGTGTGCTTACATTCTCCCAGACTCTTGGAATGTCAGGCGCCTCTACATCTGTTTATCATTAGGCTCGTGACTTAGGGCTTTCTGTTTGGGAGAGAAGAAAGCTCAGGAAACTAGTGAGAATTTGGCCTTACCAGGGATAGGCTGACCTCGGCATCAAAACGTCATTTGTTGATAATAGATCGCACTTTTCTGAAAGGGTAAGTACAATTCCCCGGATTCCATAAAGTTGGAGGCCCAAAAGTCTGACTACTGCACAAGTTACAGAACGGTGCCAGTCGCATAACTAACTTAATTGTTAAACTTTGCGCAGTGGCAGTATCGTAGCCAATGAGGTTAAACCGAGGCGCGATTATTGCTTATTGAAAACTTAATTGTTAAATTAGAGACCAGTTGGCCTTAAGTAGCAATCCTAGCTATTAAATGGCATGAATTGACCCTGCACTTAGGCACTGTTCTTTAAACATGGCGTCTAAACACTAGCATGCAACTACAAAGGGAGCCGGTGCATGGGAGGGCGCAATGGGGCAAGTGTTTGTGTCTAAGGTCAGTCACCTGTATTTTCCACATTCTCGTGTCATGGCTCGTTCATGCACACCCTCGATACACATACCCGAGACGATAATTGGGCATGAACAATCAATTGGAAAGAATCGATGGATGGCTCAGGAACAGTCTGGATTGGAAATGTGTTATTGAATACTGCGGATGTGTACACTGGTTTTGGCAGGCAGGAGTCTTAGTGCTCAAATTTAGTGCAGGAATTGTGCTACAGGCTATTCAACCCAGACCACTCTTTATAGAACAGTGCTGGGTGCTAATTTTTACTGGCACCATTTACTGAATCTGGTCCATAGAGAAAGACAGCCCAGGGGAGACACACCAGAGATCCATAAAATACCAAGTGGAGTTGAATGGGTAGATGTGATTTAATATTTCTGCAACAACATATTTAAGAGATGGTCCCTGCTCAGTAGAGCTTACAATTAACAGACAAGAGGACAACTAGGGACTTAGGGGTTATGAGTTAAATGCATTCTCAAAGGGCTGGGCTTTTACTATTGCTTTGAATAGTTCCAGGGACGGTGCTTAACATACTGACTCAGGCAGGGTAGTCTTAGATTTACTGCTAATGCTTGCTTTGTGCCAAAGAGAGATTTTCTCTGGAGGTCATAAGATGTACCATATCCAGATGTGCTTGAAAAGTCCCTTTAATGAAGCCTAATATGAGAACTGGAAATATTTTACCATTTCTTGGTACTTAAAGATCTCTCACTACAATTATTCAGAGTAATTAATTGGGACTGGCATCTCTGTGTTCAGTACCAATCTAGTGTTTTTCTATTTACCACTATGTCTGGCTTTTTGTCAGCTGGAATGGGGACGTCCCACGTGATCATAACCTTCGTTCTACATAATTGTGATCTTGCCACTTTTCCAGTATAGTGATGTAATGTTTACACAGTTTCACCCTGATCCTTAGTTTTCAGTTCACCATTCATGAGTTGAACATTCATTGGGTGAGAGTTTCTGTATGTGGGTGTGCAATGCATCTTTTCCCTATTTCCTTTGTGTCTCTTTCAGCAGATGTATTGGACTTTTTTTCTCATATTGTCACATCTTTCTGTTTCTCTCTCAAGTACTTTTGCTTGCTGCGACACACAAAATGCTTCCTGTAGGGTCTGCAGGGAAGAAGCAAGATTTCTTTGGCACTAACAGACCAAATCAGAGGAAAAAATCTTTCCGTTCATAAATTTTTATGATCTGAAGAAAAAGGGTTACCTTGAAAGCTAATCAAACAATTTGCTACCCCCTTTACAAAACTGTAGCACAGTTTTTAGTGTTGGCTGTGGCGGTAACAGCTCTGACACTTATAGAATTCCTATGAGCGTCTGAGCTGTTACCGCTGCTCTAAATAAGAAGGTATTGTTTTTATTCCTTTTATTTTATTTTTATATTTTTTCTTAAACAGTGGACTAATACAGCTACCACACCATTTCAGTGTTCCTAAGTTGTAAGGAGAGTTTTAAGTACTCAGTGAGACTTTACTCTTCGACCTCTTAAAGAAACCATAGTGATTGATGGTCCTGAAACTTTAAGCTGGTTTCGGAAGGCGATTTCTGTTGCTGGGAGGATAGGAAGCTTTTATTTGGAGGGAGCAACATTCTGGCTCTTCTCTGCCTGGAGACTTGGTAGATAAGGACAGGTTGTTCACCCTCTCCAAAGTAGGGAGAACGAGAGGATACTCTCTAAAGTTGAAAGGATATAGATTCTGTACAAACGTAAGGAAGTTCTTCTTCACCCAGAGAGTAGTAGAAAACTGGAACGCTCTTCCAGAGTCTGTCATAGGGAAAAACACCCTCCAGGGATTCAAGACAAAGTTAGACAAGTTCCTGCTAAACAAGGACATACGCTGATAGGGCTGGTCTCAGTTAGGGCGCTGGTCTTAAACCAGAGGGCCGTCGCATGAGCGGACTGCTGGGCATGATGGACCACTGGTCTGACCCAGCAGCGGCAATTCGTATGTTCTTAGGAGTTTCATACAGCACTTTCTCCTCACACAGCTCCTCCAAAGTCTCAACGATCCTATCACAGGCTCCATCCATTTTAAGGAATTTTGCTCCAGGATCTGTAACCTGCTGTATGTCCCCTTTTTTTGATTCCTTTACCCGAGAGCTGTGCTAGTTAAGAAAATTATTTGGAGCTATTCTCAAGCATCTTTTTTGTCATTTTTCAGCTTCATTTGTTTTGGCTGAATTGCATTCTAAGGATGTCTAAGACTCTGTTGCAGAAACAACTTTTCTGCCTTCCACTTTTTCACATACCTTGAAGAGTTTAAGACAGGCTCAGAAGATGGGGCTAGAGAGGTTCATTGTCTGTGCTGTGTGTTTGTGAACTTTGTGCTGTATCAGTCCTGTAGATACAGTACCAGTAAGTGAAACACATGCCTGTTTCCTTATTGTCAGTATGTATCTACTGTGTTACTAGCACCAAATCCATAGAGAAAATGTAGCATTGCATCTGTATTCATGCTTGCAACTTGTGGAGAGCTGTTTAGTTAAAATGATCGTATCAATTTCTGAGCATCTCACTTTTCTTTCAGTTTCACCTGACACCACCCATTCTCTGCTGGATACTTGGTACGTAACAATTTAATTAAAAAAAAATAATAATAATTATATAACACCAATCTACAATTCTAAGCAGTTTACAAAATATATAAAATAATACATAAACTTCTTAAAATATACAAATACAAAATCAATGGTACATATGAATCAAATCTAAAACAATTTACGTCACTGGAATGCCTGAATGATCAAATATGTTTTCTAAACAAAACAGGTGAGCTCTGTGTGTTTCACGGCTCTCTTTTATTCACTCAGTAACTCGACATGTACTTGTTTCGGCCACACCGGCCTGCATCAGGAGTCTAAAACGTTGTTGAGGCTAATATAACCTCAAGGTCAAGGACCACACTGAGCTCTAAGGTCAGCTTGCATAGACTCCAGTTGATTGAAAACACTGCTGCCAGACTCATTTTTTTGGTAAGAGTAAATTTGACCATATCTCTCCGTTGCTCAAAGAATTTCATTGGCTTCCTGTTCATCTTAGAATTCAATTCCAGTATATCTGTAAGATCCTATTTGGTATTTTTATCACCCTTGTTCCTTTAGATTGGAAAATCCAAATCTCTCAGAAAATTTAGTCAATCTTTTTCTTTCAAATTGGCTGAGTTTTGGAATAAGAAGCTCAAATCTCTTTCTCTCATTTTGGAAAGCTTTAAAGACATTTCTCTTTGCTAAACACTTTGGAAATTAGTTATATTTTTAAATGTAGTCTTTCCTTCTTTTTCTTTTACTGTTAACTGAGTCAAGCTCCTATTGGTGATGACACGGTCTATAAATCTTAGTCCTTTAATAGTAGAAGCATCAGGGCTGGCGCAGGCAGTTGGTGGGAATTGCTGCTACTATCGAAAGACAAGTTTGAGATTGTTCTAGCTGCTCAGGGGGGTCCTTGTCCTTGAGGTTATTTAAGCTCCCGTGGCCTCAACAACGCTTTAGACTCCTGATGCAGGCCGGTGTGACCGAAACAAGTACATGTCGAGTTACTGAGTGAATAAAAGAGAGCCTCACCTGTTTTGATTGGACCTCTCCACTGTCTATTTGGTTGTGTTTGACCCGTGGAGGTGACTCTCCTGGTCAGACACTCTTAGATTCTTTGGAAGCACCTTCCATAACTGAGATCATATAACCATAAAGATTGACTCTCTATACAACACAAGTCTTATTTGCTTGAAATCTGGGACATCAAATAGCACCTGGTTTCCTGATGCCAAAGGTCGTCCTGGAACGTGCGAACATTTTTGTTACAGAGGTATTAAAGTAGAATTTCTGTTTCAAATGAATTCTTTCTTTTCAAAGGTGTCATCATTGGAAAGATAAATGCTGACTTAGATTATGAGCGCAAGTAAGAACCCACGTTTCAATCGTTTCTCGAGTGGAGCAGCAAACGGCAGTCCTGTTGAAAATATTAATGGGGTAAGAGTATAGTTTAATAGGGTTTCTTTTCATACAGGCATAAAGGGGCCACTTCCAGCAGCTGATAGTACAGAAGGGGGCTCTAGATATCAGGGAACAGAGCTATTACGTCAAGCGAGGATCGGGCACTGGGATCTTTCTGCACTGTGGAGTAATTCAGGTTCTCTCTGTCCATATAACTAGATGTATACAATGCTCCCCCGCAAATTCACGGTTGGCGGTTCGCGGACCTGGTCATTCGTGGTATTTTCTGACCAGGCAGCCGGAGCGCCGGCGAGGGTAGGAAATCACTTGCTGTATGCTCCGACCGCCTCTTCCTGTACTAAAGTCGGGCCTTACCAATCAGGAGCTGCATGTCAAAGCAGCCCCCGGGCCTTTGGTCTCCCCCGCTTGACCACTGTCCATTCTGAGTAGCACTTCCTTTTCTAGTGAATTCGCCCTCATCACATGACCAAAATAGGCCAGTTTCTGTCTTGTGAAAAGAGATACTTAAATACATTGAGGCCTGGATTCTCTAAACCAGTAGTTCCCAACCCTGTCCTGGAGGACCACCAGTCAGTCGGGTTTTTGAGATAGCCCTAATGAATATGCATGGTGCAGATTTGCATGCCTGTCTCCTCATGCATATTCATTAGGGCTATCCCAAAAACCTGACTGACTGATGGTCCTCCAGGACAGGGTCAGGAACCACTGCTCTAAACAACGTCGATATTGGCGCCTGCCAATCATTTGTCAATCACGTGACGGTGCCTTTTAGAGAATTGCACCTCCAGAAAAGATTAGCACCCAAAATGTAGGCCAGGTTTTCAACATTTCTGGCGCCTAAATTTGCGCTTTCGGGCACTTAATGCCACTTCTGGTGTTATCCATACATATAAGAACATAAGCATTGCCTCTGCCGGGTCAGACCAGGGGTCCATCGTGCCCGGCAGTCCGCTCCCGCGGCAGCCCTCCAGGTCCATGACCTGAAAGTGCTCCCTACCTAACCTAAAATATCCATACCCTATTCGCTCAATGTCCTGTAAGGTAAACCTCTATCTGTACCCTGTTATCCCCTTCGCTTCCAGGAAGTCATCCAGTCCCTTTTTGAACCCCAGAATTGTACTCCGGAGGCATGATTGCAGCAACTTTTATTTAGGCACTTTAAATTTAACGTTGCTTGCCATTTCCCAATTAACTTAGGCACCGTTTATAGAGTTATTTAGAGTCTGTGCTTGGGACAGTTGAATTTATGAAGTTATGGCATTTCTGCTTACAAGGTGCTATTTAGTCAATTGCTGTATTACGAAATGCATTAATTTGGGGTTGGAAAGGGATTTTTCTTACTTTTTTTTTATATTCTTTATTCATTTTTAAAACTTACAATAAGTGCAACAATTTATATTGAAATACATCACTTAATATCCTGTTAAAATCGAATTCAGATCCCATAGCCCTCGTCTTTCATCAAACATAAGAAGACATATAATAACCCCCCTCACACACACACTATTTGCACTCATAAGAAAACCAAAATACCCCTCACCCTTCTTCCCCCACCTTGGATGTGCATATTTAAGGGGAAAAATGATATTCATTACAGTATTTTGTTAATGGTTCCCAAATATCCTGAAATTTCCTAAAATTCCCCTGCTGCATGGCAATTGCTCTTTCCATTTTAAATATATGACAGGGAGTTCCACCAAAAGCTATAATTCAATCGATCCCAATTTTTCCAATTTCTCATAATCTGTTGTATGGCAACCCCTGTCATAATGAGTAATAGCTTGTTATTATTCGAAGATAATTGGCTCTTGGCCCTCATTGATGTGCCAAATAACACAGTATCATAAGTTAATGCAACCAGATTTTCCATCAAATTATTTATTTGCCCCAAAAAGGAAGTATCAAAGGACAATAGAATAGCAAATGATCTAATGTCCCAGCTTCAAGATGACAGTGCCAGCATCTATTAGACTTAGAGCTATCTAACTTCTGTAAATGAACTGGGGTCCAAAAAGCTCTGTGCAACAGAAAAAACCAAGTTTGTCTCATAGACGCAGACACTGTACATCTCATCCTCAAGCCCAAATTCGTGGCCATTGAGACGCAGTAATTTGGTGCTTATCTCAATGCTCCAAATGTCTCTTAGACCTGTTTTTGGTTTCTTATTTAAAAATCCAGATATTAATTTATACCACTGGGCGGCCAGGAAGTCCACCTGAAAACATAAGAACGGCAATCTACACTGATTACTAAGATTTTTCCATTCAGGGAACCCTACCTGAATGGCCTGCTTCAACTGCAGCCATCTATAATTTTGTGATTTATTAAGACCAAATTTGTGTTGCAATTGTGAAAATTCAAGCAGCTTACCATCAGAAATAACATCATCCAGAGTACATATACCCGCCTTCATCCAATATTTCCAGATGACTTTAAATCTGCCGATTTGAATCTTGGAGTTCAGGCATATGATTTGATAAGTTGATTTATTAATTGGAATAAGTGTTAAATTATTCACACATTTTAATGTTTTCCATGTATTAACTAATATTCTATTGTCCTTGTATAACCTGGGCATCTTAATACTTAATACATGACTCAATCTCAATGGTGACATAAGTTGCCATTCCAACCATAACCAATCTGGGAGATTTTCCATGAGCTCTGGGAGGATCCGGTGCATACCCTGATGCATAATAAAGGATTAATGGTACCTATAAAAATTAGGAAAATTTACCCCACCCTCCACAATTGGTCCTTGTAAAGATACTAAAGCAATTCTTGCAATTTTACCCTGCCAAATAAATTTTGTCAGCATACTATTCAATTTTTTATAAAAGGACCCCAGAAAAAGAACTGGCAACATACCCATTTGGTAACAAACCACAGGCAGAATCATCAGCTTTATCGTTTGAACTCTCCCCCACCAAGAAAAATGTGACGGGTTCCACTGCTCACACATATCTGTGACCTTTAGCAATAAAGATTTTTCATTTACTTTCATTGTCTCTTCCAGTGTATTTTTAATCCAAATACCTAAATATTTTATGCCCTCTTCCTTCCAAAGAAAGGGGAATGAATCAAATAAACCTTTTGTACAGTGTATATTAAGGGGAAGAACCTACGATTTACTCCAATTTATCTTATATCCTGAAAATTTCCCAAATTTCTCTATCAAATCCAGTAAATGTGGAATAGTAGTTTCAGGATTCCTCAAATGAAGTAGAATATCATCTGCATACGCAGATACTTTGTATTCCCAACCTGCATAAGGAATACCCTGTATCTCCTCTGCCTGCTGAATAGCCAATAACAAGGGTTCCAATACAATATCAAAAAGCAAAAGAGATAACAGACATCCTTGTCTAACTCCCTGTTTCATAGAAAAACGCTCTGAGAAATTATTATTAATATACAGTCTGGCAGAAGGGGAGCTGTATAAGGTTTGAATCATATGAATAAATCCTGAACCAATACCAAACCATTACATTGTTTGATGCATAAAGGTCCATTCTACCCGATCAAAGGCCTTCTCTGCATCCAAAGATCCTGAGAAGGCTGGATCATTCACATTTTTTGTTAAATTCAACATATGAAAAGCCAATCTGGTGTTATTATAAGAATGTCTCTGAGCAACGAACCCTGTTTGGTACATACAAATGATATGAGGGAAAGCCTTGGCCAAGTGTAAAGCCAATAGTTTAGTCAAAAGTTTTCCATCTACATTAATTAAAGAGATAGGTCTGTAATTTGAAACCAACATGGGACCTTTATTTGGCTTCGGCAAAACTATAGTTAAAGATTCTGCCATAGTAGCTATGATGTAACCTGATATTTAACAGGTGTGGTAATAGGGTATTTTGAAATGATTTCTACAACTCTACAGTGAAACCATCACTAAGGAATTTCAACGCTATTTGTAGTTCTTTCATTGATACAGGCTCCTCAAGACTTCCTTCTATATGCTCAGGAATTTTTGGTCCCTTAATTTCTTCCTTCTCAATTGCCTGTTTGCTACATAGGATGCTCAGTGAGCAGCAGTTAGAAAGCTCATTTGATGATGTTAAGTGTAAAGTAAAGATGTTTTCTGTCTGTTACAGACTAGGATGGAAACCACATTTGGTACTGCGTACTCTGCTGTAACAACCATCACCAAGGGTAAGTCCAGTATAACTGCTTCCTGAGAAGTTGGTTTTTTTGAATATATATATATTTTTTTATAAGTTCTTTGCCTTGTGCCCACAAGTGTTCTTTGCTGACCAAAGGTTTTTTGGGGGCCTCTGTAGAGTTATTGGCGATCTGAACCATTTCTTCACAGTAACACTGGTATGCCACAGCATAGCCTTTGCAGCTGGGCTCCTGATAGATGGAATGCTTTGCACGTCACCTTTCTCAGGAAGACCTTGGGAGATAGCGGGCAGAATGGGTAAGGGGAGGGACCTGGACCATTGTGATATTAAGGTGACATTTAGTGGTAGGCTGGTTCTCCTCAAAATATGGGAAATATTTATTTTTATACTTTTCAGCTGATGGAACCAGTACATTTAAACAGCATCGCAGAACGCCCTCATCATCAAGTACACTCACCTACTCTCCCAGGGATGAGGATGATGCCATGGTATGTGTCTAGAGTGCAGTGCTTTGATGGGAAGTGATTAGCTAAAGAGGCTTCCTTCAGTCTTATGCAATTGATGATTCTCTTCAGGCTTTGGTCAGGAACTGCAGGGTAGGAGTTAAATACACTGGCAGACTCCTGTGCTGAGGTCTCAGTACTGGGATAGGAGGAGCAGGGAGTGAGAGTGTGTGTTGGGGGAAAACTGGAATATCTGAGGGTGCTACAGTGCAAGACAGAGGGGCAATGGCAGGGATCTCGGCATTGCAGTGTACTATAAATGGCAATGTGATTTGTACTTGGTGAAAGTATTCTGGAAACTTTAACCTTAATTCTGTGAAAGAGCAGCATAGTTCCAGGATAAGGGGATGGCTACTTTCCAGAGATCACACAAGACCTACTGAAAATGGTGAAGCCTGTAAATATAATAAAAACAGAGGAACCAATTTCTGAACAGTTCACAAAACAACAACAGCAGAGAGGACAGTCCACCGATGGTTTGAAGGAATGTCTGAAGAGCCAGCCGTAGAGTTATCGAAAGTCTTCTATTAACAAGTATCAAGCCTTCAGGTACCCATTGCTCTGTGTCTCCCAGGAGAAGTGCCCGTTCAAGAGTCCTACAACTACTACTGTAACTTAGCATGCAACCAAATAAAGAAACGGAGATGGTTCTCTGACGGCGCAATATCCTGATTTCACAAGAGTGGATGATTTGAATAAAACAACTTCTTGCTAAAAGAGCTTGCCACACTGCTACAGGACAAAGTGAAAAGGGACTTTGTTTTCACTACTCCTGCTACTATCTACATCTTCAATGTTGAGAATTTGAGAGAAATGAGAGGGAAGAGGTGATGATGACGCAATGAAACTTACGTGAGTATTTCTGCCTGCTCAACTGGAAATTCAGCATACGAAGGACTTAGGTCACTGACAGAGCATTCCCATAATATCTGAGACTGATGATGATTCATATAAGAATAGCCTTACTGGATCAGACTAATATTCCATCAAGCCCAGTAGCCCATTCTCACGGTGGCCAATCCAAGTCCCTAGTACCTGGCCAAAACCCAAGGAGTAGCAACATTCCAGAATCTCAAAGATCAGCAAGATTCCGGAACCTGAAATAGGAGCAACGTTCCATGCAGAATCCCCAAAGAGTAGCAAGATTCCATGCTACTGATCCAGGGCAAGCAATGGCTTCCCCCATGTCTTTCTCAATAATAGACTATGGACTTTTCCTCCAGGAACTTGTCCAAACCTTTCTTAAAACCAGCTATGCTATCCACTCATACCACAACTTCTGGCAATGCGTTCCAGAACTTAACTATTCTCCGAGTGAAAAAAAATTTCCTCCATTTGTTTTTAAAAGTATTTCCCTGTAACTTCATCGAGGGTCCCCTAGTCTTTATAATTTTTGACGTAGTGAAAAATCGATCCACTTGTACCCGTTCTACTCCACTCAGGATTTTGTAGACTTCAATCCTATCTTTTCCAAGCTGAAGAGCCCTAACCATTTTAGTCTTTCCTCATACGAGGCGTTCCATCCCCTTTATCATCTTGGTCGTTCTTCTCTGAATCTTTTCTAGTGCCGCTATATCTTTCTTGAGATAAGGAGACCAGAATTGAACGCAATAATCCAGTTGAGGTGAATACCCTGAAAATAGTCAAGATACAGCCACCTGTACTGTGGGAAGGAATGTAAGAAGAGACGTTATTAACGTGGGCTACTGTTAAGTCAGGTGATTTTACTATAAGGTTCCATTTTATGCAATGAGTTGACTTAACAGTAGCTCACAATTATGGCCCTCCCCCATATTGTATTTTGCAGATTTTTATAATAGCAATATAGAAAGAAGAAATTTCAGTCAATGTGAGAACAAATAAGAAATTTGTTCTAACTAGCAAGGATTAAAATCATGTCCTCCAATATTCAGTTGGCAGTGGACAGATTTTTCTAAGCTCTGATTGCTGCCGGCTAAATTATTACCCAATATTCAGTGCCGAGCCATGTCTAGACACTGGCACTGAATATTAGATCGTAACTCCAGGTGACCTGGCAGCCCGGAGCTTATATGGGCCCCAGCTGAATATCAGGCTGAGGCCTGCTAAAGTTGTTGGGGTTTTTTAAAAAAAAGAAAACAAACTTTGCCCACTCCCGACCACCAAATGCCTCTTTGCTCTCTCCCCCAACCTGTGACAACAACAACCCCCCCCCCCCCCACACACACACACACACCGGAAGAGCCCACAACCTCTCCTAATCCACCCAAAAGTCTATGTAAGCCCTCCACCGGGGCTACCCACATTCTTTATGATCCAGCAGGCGTCTTGCATATGGGGGGGGGGGGGGGCAGGATTACAGCCCCCTTGCTGTGACCTTTCAAAATGGCTGTCGCAACCTCTCATGGCAACGTGCGGTTCTTCTGTGGATAATGTGTCCAAATTATTTGAGGAACCCAAAGCGCTACAAGATTATATCGATTGTCTTTCAGAAAATAAAATGGAAAACCAGATTTGTATGCACATTGTGACAGGATCTTGCCCGGGCCGAAGCTACCCGGGGGGAAATGCCTATCAGGTTGAACAGGTGGTCCACAGTAGGCAATGCCCTAAGTGCCTCCCAGCACACACTGAGTCTTCTTTGGTGCAGAAAAAGTACGGTAGTTTTATTGGGGAACACAAAAGGCATATGGTCAGGATATAAGCCATGGCATGAGTGGTGCAATAGTAAAGATACAAGATTCTTTGGTACAAAACCCAAAAAGTTTACTTTTCACTTCTGAGCCTTGCTCAGAGTGCAAATCCCTGTCCACAGGAGCCTTATTTAACAAACTCCCTCTTATAGCACAGCATAAAGGAAAAAGATGCCATGAGAAAAATGGTGGGAAAGAAGCTCAAAGGCAACATAGGGAAGACGGAATCCGTAGAAAAAGCCTGGACCTTATTCAAGGAGACTGTGCACGAAGCACAAAGCATATGCATCCCCAAGTTCAGAAAAGGGTGCAAAAAAAATAGAACAAAAAACCCAGTGTGGATAACAAGTGCAGTGAAGAAGGCGATAAGCGACAAGAAAGCATCGTTCAGAAAATGGAAAAAAGACCAAACAGAGGAGAACCAAAAAGGGCACAAAGAAAACCAGAAAGAGTGTCACCGAGTGATTAGAAAAGCAAAAGGAGAATACGAAGAGAGACTGGCAAAGGAAGCAACAAACTTCAAGTCGTTCTTCAGATACGTCAAGGGGAAGCAACCGGCGAGAGAAGAAGTGGGACCATTGGACGATGGAGACAGAAAGGGAGTTGTAAAAGAAGAGAAAGAGATAGCTGACAGGTTAAATGAGTTCTTCACGTCAGTCTTCACGATGGAGAATATAACCACCATTCCAGAACCCGAGGAGATCGTAATAGGAGACCAAGACGATAAGCTGGTCGATTTAGAGGTAAGCCAAGAGGATGTACTCAAGCAGATTGACAGACTAAAGAGTGACAAATCGCCAGGTCCGGATGGCATTCACCCAAGGGTACTCAAGGAACTAAAAGACGTAATAGCGGAGCCACTTCGACAGATATGCAACCTATCCTTAAAAACCGGAGAGATCCCGGAGGATTGGAAAATAGCAAATGTCACGCCCATCTTCAAGAAGGGCGCAAGGGGGGACCCGGGAAACTACAGGCCGGTGAGCCTGACCTCAGTCCCAGGAAAGATGATGGAGGCACTGATTAAAGACAGCATCTGTGAACACATCGAAAAAAATGGGCAGCTAAAACCGAGTCAACATGGCTTCTGTAAGGGTAGGTCATGCCTCACAAACTTATTGTACTTCTTTGAGGGAGTGAACAGCCAGGTGGATAAAGGGGAATCTATAGACATCATTTACCTTGACTTCCAAAAAGCCTTCGACAAGGTGCCACACGAGAGACTGCTTAAAAAGATATGGAACCACGGGGTACAAGGGGAGGTCCACCGATGGATCAAAAACTGGCTGGCAAACAGGAAGCAGAGGGTTGGCGTAAAGGGCCACTACTCAGACTGGAAAGGGGTCACGAGCGGAGTTCCGCAGGGGTCGGTGCTGGGACCGCTCTTGTTCAATATCTACATAAATGATCTAGAAGCGGGAACTAAGTGTGAAGTCATTAAATTTGCAGATGACACCAAACTATACAGCAGGGCTCAAACCAAGGAAGACTGCGAGGATCTCCAAAAGGATCTAACGCAGCTGGAAAAGTGGGACGAAAAGTGGCAGATGAGCTTCAACGTGGGGAAATGCAAGGTCATGCACGTGGGGAAAAAGAACCCGATGTTCACATACAAAATGGGGGGAACACCACTAGGGGTTAGTAACCTGGAGAGAGACCTGGGAGTGATGGTAGACGCAACACTGAAGGCATCGGCGCAATGCGCCACAGCCTCTAGGAAAGCAAACAGAATGCTGGGTATCATTATGAAGGGTATTACGACCAGGACGAAGGAAGTCATCATGCCGCTGTATCGTGCAATGGTACGGCCGCATCTGGAGTACTGTGTCCAGTACTGGTCACCGTACCTCAAGAAAGACATGGCGGTACTTGAGGGAGTACATAGAAGAGCAACCAAACTGATAAAGGGAATGGAAAATCTGCCATATACCGACAGATTGAAGCAGTTGGGACTTTTCTCACTAGAAAAGCGGAGACTTAGAGGAGACATGATAGAAACCTTCAAGATCCTGAAGGGCATAGAAAAAGTAGACAGGGACAGATTTTTCAAATTAAGGGGCACCACAAGCACAAGGGGGCATTGGGAGAAATTGAAGGGGGACAGGTTCAGAACAAACGCTAGGAAGTTCTTTTTCACTCAGAGGGTGGTGGACACATGGAACGCGCTTCCAGAGGCTGTTGTAGACAAGAAAACATTAAATGGTTTCAAAGAAGGTTTGGATAGATTCCTTGAAGAAAAAGGGATTGGGGGGAATAGATAGGTATAGACCATTGCTCAGGCAATGGGCCTGATGGGCCGCCGCGGGTGCGGATCGCTGAGCAGGATGGACCTATGGTCTGCCTCAGCGGAGGCAACTTCTTATGTTCTTATAACTTGTAAGGCTTTCTTTGGCACAAAATAGTCTTTTTAAAACAAAATAACTCTTAGGAACAGACTGGCTTTTCTCTAATGCCTGCAGGCTGTGGCCTGCAAACAAACACTTTCCTTTCTATTGCAAAATTCCCAAACACAAGCCCTCTCTTTTCCCAGCTTCTGGGCCAAGCACTGTGGTCCTGGCTATTGCCTTGCCTGGGACAGACCAGCTTCCCAAGCAGGCACTAGGTGCCAAAATCCACTCTGATATTTGGCCACCCACCCAAAACAACAGGCTGTCCACACTTCTATAGCACTGGTCCACTCTGGAATCTTAAATCACAAACTTTTGCATAGAAAAAAGAACAAAAATAAAACTTCATGGCTTTGCAACCTACTCACACTCCATTCTCTCATCATGTAGGTCTGGCAAGTTAAGAGTCCAGTGTCCACTCCGTGGGGCTTTCCTCCTCTGACTCCTCCAGTACAGGGCTAGGCTCTGTGGCTTCACCTTCCTCCATTTCCCACTCAGCTATCTCTGCCTGTGGCCTCCTCCTCTCTGCATTATAGGGAGTATGTTGAGTGATAAAGGAAGCCATTGGAGAATTTCAGAGAGAGATAGTGATTGTGTATATGTGCGTATAATATATATAAAATAGGAGGAAGGGGCCAAGATGGTGTCGAGCTCTCTCAGTGGCTGGATTTAATTTGATGGTTTGGCTTACCTCTGCCAAATTTGCTATGGGGAAGTAGACTTATCCTCCAGCATTGATGGCCCTGAAGCACCTTGTTCAGATGACCATCCCAGGAGTGATGACCCAACAAACGACAGTGGTGGTGCCAGCTTCAGGAAGTATGCCTGATATAATGGCTGACCTTAGTGTAGACCGGGCTTCGTTGAGTCCGGATCAGAGACAACTCAGATGCAAGAACTGCTCTCCCATGAGGAGTTAGCAGCATTCAGCCCTGGAGGATCAGTGGTGAGATGGCCCTTGAAGGAGTGCCATGCTGAGGCTATGGGTGGAAAAGGAGAGGCCTCCAGAGGTAATCTAATCTATTTCTGTGTCGCACATACCTAAGCAGGCTCAAGGTGACTTACAAATAGAAGTGAGAGGAAGCGGAGAGAGAAGGGGAGGAGACATGGGGGAACATTTGGGCAGGGGAAGATCTGAGATGTTCAAGTGTCAAAGAGGTAGGTTTTCAGTTTTTTCTGGAATGTGGTGTAGTTGGTTCCGTTCTGGACATTTCAGTGAGGTCATTCCAGGTTTTCATCCCTAGGAAGGTAAGCATGGAGTGAAAAATTTGCTTGTATTGGAGATTCTTTGTTGAAGGAAGGTTTAGTAGTATCCTGTTAAGGGTTCTGTGGGAGGTAGACCATGCCTTTGAGAAGAGTTGGATGAGTGGAGCTGCTGAGTTTCGTGTATATGATGCATGAAGTTTTAAATTTTATTTGTGATGGAATGGATAACCAGTCATATTTTTTCAGGTTAAAAATTAGTTTTACAGCTGTGTTTTGTATGAGTTGCATTTTATGGATCAGTGCGGTGTTGATTCCCATGTAGGCAGAGTTGCAGTAGTCTAGCTGTGGTAGGATCATCGACTGAACAATTAGAGCAATTTGGAGAGATGGTTAGAATGTGTGCTGTCATGAATATGGATGCCCTGTGGAAGGCTATTGAGGTCATGGACTCTAGCTTTAAGAAAACAATTTCTGTATGGAGAAGTGATTGTAGAACGATCTCCTCCAGTGCGGATACACAATGAAAGACCTTGCATGGTAAGAGTATTGAAAAGCATGAAGGGCAGCTAATGCAATTGAAACAGCTAGAAAATGATATTGTTAAAGAAAGATCTTTCCTTCAAACCTAGTTGGAATATATGGAAAATTAGAGAAGAAGAACAATAATTTGAGGTCCCTGATAATATCGGCATTGGAAATGGTAGAGAAATACCTCCGTGAGGTATTATTGATTCCATCAGAGAATATGTCATCAATTAATGAGAGTTCAATATCTTACCCTTAGGAGAGAACCAGAATATTCAACACCCCAATATTGTTGGGGTTGTGCAAGAAGAGATGAATTTGACTAATGTTTGGAGAACTCTTTTCAAAAGAATCACTTTGCTGTGGAACTTGATAGAGATTTTATTCTTCGTACTTATTTCAGACATCTAAATGAGCAATTTCTTGATTCAGTTATTCATTTGTTTCCTGATATATCACAAGTGTCACAGAGAAGGAGGAAGGATTTTTTGGCATTTCGGCCTAGAGTCATGGCTCTGGGAGCCACTTTTATATTGACATTTCATGCTAAATAGTGGTGGTAAAAATGTTCTTTTCCTTGAAGCAAAGCAATTGTTAGATTTTATAGTGGCCAGAGAAGGTGGACCTGAGACTCCTTCCACAAAGTAGCACAAACTGACTGCTGGGACTTGCTCCTAAAGCCGCCTCTCAGTTCCTTTTAGTTTTCTATTTCTTTGGCCCCGTAATTGATTGTGGCCTAAATAATGATTATTCTCTCAGAGTTTCCACAGCTAGTATTGTGCTTGTTGCAGGTTTCCAGGTCTCGCTGCATCTTTGTCGGTTTCTGCCTGATAAATAATGATTAGTTTTCTGGTGATAATCCCACCTTTGTAAATTGTTTTTCTTTTCCTGTTTCAATTTAATCTGTATTCAAATAATATGTTTTGCTTGTCTTTATGTTAAAATTTATAAATAAATAATTTTTTTTAAAAAGGAGAACAAAGACTGGGCTAGGCATAGCAGGGCAACACCATTTTCAAGATGTCAGATTGGAGAAGCAGGAACAGGTGGGCATCGCTCCTGCTTCCTACAGATGAGAGGTAAAGGATATGAGGGTGGGCCTCTGCTAGGTTACCTGGTGACTTTGAGAGGGAGGAGGAGGTCTGGCCTGGAGTCCCAGTGGGACCCCTCCCATTGCGTTTGTCCTGGAGGAAAGGCTAAAGAGGTTAGGGCTATTCAGCTTGGCAAAGGGGGGCTGTAATTGAGGTCTACAAAATCCTTATTGTGTAGAATGGGTAAAAGTGAATCTGTTTTTCACTTTGTCAAAAACTACAAAGACCAGGGGACATGGAAATACTTTTAAAACCAGTAGGAGGATATATTTTTTTAACTCAAACAATAGTTGAGCTCTGGAGCTTGTTGCCAGATGATGTGGTTTAAGAAGTTTGGACAAGTTCCTGGAGGAAAAGTCCCCACATACATGTGGGAAGCCACTACTTGCTCTGGGATTGATATCATGGACTTTTGCTGCTATTTGGGTTTCTGACAGATATTTGTGACCTAGATTGGCCACTGTTGGAAGTAGGATACTGGGCTAGATGGTCCATTGGTATGTCCCAGTTTGGCTCTTGTTATAACATAACTTTATTCTTCTATACCGCCATAATCAAAACAATTTCTAGGCGGTTTACACAGAAGAAGGCTGGACAATCGGCGAAATACACATAGTTAAAATACAACAATTTTCTTAGTATATTCAATGTAAAGTTTTGTTAACTATAGTATTCACATTTTGGAAATGAATTTATCAAACAACGCTGACTTAATTACTTTTCGAAAAGCACCATACGACCCCCCAGGAAAGAGACCTGGGAGTACTGGTCGACAAGTCAATGAAGCCGTCTGCACAATGCGCAGCGGCAGCGAAAAGGGCGAACAGAATGCTAGGAATGATTAAGAAGGGGATCACGAACAGATCGGAGAAGGTTATCATGCTGCTGTACCAGGCTATGGTACGCCCTCACCTGGAATACTGCATCCAGCACTGGTCGCCATACATGAAGAAGGACATGGTACTACTTGAAAGGGTCCAGAGAAGAGCGACTAAAATGGTTAAGGGGTTGGAGGAGTTGCCGTACAGTGAGAGATTAGAGAAGCTGGGCCTGTTCTCCCTTGAAAAAAGGAGACTGAGAGGAGACATGATCAAAACATTCAAGATAATGAAGGGAATAGACTTAGTGGATAAAGACAGGTTGTTCACCCTCTCCAAGGTAGAAAAAACGAGAGGGCGCTCTCTCAAGTTAAAAGGGGATAGATTCTGTACAAACGTAAGGAAGTTCTTCTTCACCCAGAGAGTGGTGGAGAACTGGAACACTCTTCCGGAGTCTGTTATAAGGGAAAACACTCTCAGGGATTCAAGACAAGGTTGGACAAGCAAATAAATTGCATGTGTGCATGTGTTAATCCTGTAAGTGATTAAATGTGTGCGTATGTTAATTGAAAGCAGAACCTATAGAAAAGGGAAATGTGTACCATTTTTTTAAAGGTAAAATTGATAACTTAGTTTAGAGGCCAACTTTACACTAGTTTTGTTTGTGGATAATATGAAACCTACCTTTTCGTTGGAAAAAAATATTCTTGAACTCTGTGCAATTACATGGAGACAAAAAACTGTGCATGAAGACAAATATATCTTGCTTTATCACTCAGCAGAAATATTCCTTTTTCATTTTGAAGATTTATTCTAATCTGCAGTGGTTTGAGTCACTCCAGGGTGAGGTTTATTGCGGTATCTAGAAACAGACAGCACCTAGGGGCCTCTTCTGCCTAAAACTATTTAACCATCTGGACACAGCCGCTGACCGATTAAATGGCATGTTGGTGCTTAACCGCTATTATTGAGCGGGAGATAAGCGGTTATCTGCACTGAGTATTACTGGGTAGCACCTACCCCGTAAACGGTTACAACCCACAGAGACTGTGTCTGAATACAAAAGAGTCTGGGATAGAGAGAACGAGATAATGGCCTTTATCTCCCATCATGTTTCTATGTTTATCTGGTTAGGCACATATATTCACTGCCTAACCAGATAAGCTTAACAGTTAAATAGGACCATAGAAATAGATGTTCTGTCTTTAACTGTTTAAATGCCAAATGGTTAGTTCTGAATATTGGCTTAACCGGTTAACGTTTTAGCAGTTAACCCACCACCACCACCATCAGGAACAGCCCAGCATTGAATATCTGGGTTTAATTCCACAAAAGTGATGCTGACTGAATATCGGGTCCATATGGTTTCTATATGAGTCCTTTACTAACGGTTAACAGGGCCTGTCTTATTCCTTTGAGCACGCTTGTAAACGATCTTAGAATATGTTTGTCCAAAGCATTTTACTTAATGCCTCTCATACAAAGCTTTCTACAGGAGCTGCAGTCTGACCTGTTCCACAGACTGCCATAGTGACTTTTTCCTTTTCCTTTATACCTCTCAAAAGCACAATCCTTCTTTTTCACAGAGAGGGTGGCCAGTGCACTTGGTGTAATTAAGAGGTCTTTAATGGTGGGGAATGAAGTGTAAAATGTAATATTATTCAAGTCAACTATAGGCAGTCTAGATGGTCATAGGAGGAAATATTTTTCACTCAGAGAATAGTTAAGCGGTTGCTAGAGGTTATGGTAAGAGCAGATAGCGCAGCTGGTTTTAAGAAAGGTTTGGACAAGTTCCTGGAGGAAAAGTCCATAGTCTGTTATTAAGACATGGGGGAAGCCTCTGCTTGCCCTGTATCAGTAGCATAGAATGTTGCTATTGGCCAGGTACTAGGGACCTGGATTGGCCACCGTGATGGACCATTGGTCTGTCCCAGTAAAGCTAGTCTGCGGTCAAAGCAAAACAAGGTGTCCTGACAGCTAAACACAACTTCTGATGAATGCCAACTACCCAAAGTGTCTCTCAAATGCCCATTCAGTGGTTACCCGTTGAGGAACTACAAGAAGAAAACATTTATGCCAATCTACTCTGACATGTAGCACTGAAAGATAACAAACAGTGTTCCCCATAAAAGAGCAATTGGGTCAATGACTCCATTTCCTGTGGGTCAAAATACTCTCCGTCGCCCATTCTCTCTCTGAGTTACCCTTTTGTTTTAGCCTTGCTGTCACCGGTCTTAGTTGAATTCATGCCGGAGACTTATGAAAGGATATTGCTTGGCTTGATGGTCCTTGAGCTGAGTCAGCATGGCTTTTCTTATGTTCTTAAAAGAAACTAAATAAACTTACCTTAAATGCTGTTCAATCTTTAAATCAGCAAGACACAGGAGTATTTCCTATTTAGGTTGGAAATGCTTTAAAGCCAACTGCAGACATGCGGTCTGTGGCAGCAGGGCTGCAGTGTTGATGTTTTGATTTCTCTCCTGCATCCTTCGCTCCTCTGCCCAAAACAGGAAACTCCTAGAATTCAATAGCAGGAAGTGTCCACATTTCCACTGAGAAACTTGGCAGAAGTGGCTGTAAGGAGATTACCAAGTACCTGGCAGTTTTCACATGTGATTACCTCTTCTGAGCTTTGGTTGGTGCTTCCCTGTGACTTCATTTCAAATGGACTCACTCTTACTCTTAACAGTACTTGTTTTTTTTTTGTGGGGGGGTCTGTGCGTGTGCATCCTGTGTATCATAGAATTGCAAGAAGCAGGCACAAAGTGGGGTTGAACAGGTTTCTCAACATCTTTTGGAAATGTAAATTTGAGGATATTTTCAGGAGTTCATTGTATTTTGGGAGGTTGCTTGTCTCTCTCATATTCTCTCTAAGGCTCCATCTTTAACCCTTTTTTCTCTTCTAGCCTCCTATCAACACTCCCCGACGCTCTGACTCGGCCATCTCTATACGCTCGTTGCATTCGGAGTCAAACATGTCCTTGCGCTCCACATTCTCACTCCATGAGGAAGAGGAAGAACCTGTAAGTGTGTTTTCATGTTTGGGACTGTGGAATAAAGTCCAGGCTCACATGACTGCATAGTTGATAGATAACTCATTGCTTTCCTTTTTTTTGTTGTTTATTGGACTAGCTTAATGCATTTTTGACTTTGCTTTCAGATGCCAGAAATGTCTTCCTCAGGTCGCGACTGTCCTGAGGAATGAGGCCTTTGGCCTCCAAAAGCTGGTCAAAAAGAGCTAAGTTACTTCAATAAGAAGTTATTTTTGTTTATATTAACCTTTAAAGTGGACTAGAAGGCTTTCAGAGTGTAAGAATATAAATTTTGTAAATAAACAAATCAAGTGCACAGATTTTCATCTCCTTAATTTTACTGCTCTTTATATCTGGGGGAGGGCAGTCTGCATGTGCTATGTGAGCTGCTATAATCATTTTAAAAGGCTAGATGAAGATTTTAAGGGTTATATTAAGATTGGTAACTGGATCCAAATTTACAGAACAGGGTTTATCCTGTGTTGCATGCAGAGACTTGTAGTTCTGATTTCCCCATTGCATTCCTTAAGGAAAGCAAGACTACAAGTCCCAGCATGCACTGGGGTAAACCAAGGACTAGATCAACTGTGTCCTGCGAATCTGGATACAGTTGGCAGCCTTAGGTTATTTATTATCTTTAGGAGCCATCTCATACCTTCAGCTTATCATAGGATTATGAAATGTTAAGTGGCTACTAAGCCTTGTTGTTCAGTTGCCCAGTACTTCCAGTACCAAGCCACCTTCTGTTCCTTAGTTTTAGCTCACTGAAATTTTGCATCATCTACTATGTTGCTATGAAATACACAGTACCAGTTGTATAAAGAACTAATGAAACCATTACTAGGTGGCCCCAATGCACCCCCCAACTACTGTCCTGTTGTTTTTCTTTTTTTAATCTAGTTTAGCATAGATCTTTCTGTTTTACACCCAGAATTCTGCTGTCTAGGCTTCCAGCAGCCATTAATATGAAATAACAGTTCAGACTGTGAGGCACATCTAGGGCCCTGCTTCTGCCTTAGTTTCTTGACCTGTTCTTCTTTTGTTTTCAGGAGCCCCTAGTGTTTGCTGAACAGCCTTCAGTCAAACTGTGCTGCCAGTTGTGTTGTGGTGTTTTCAAGGATCCAGTGATCACCACTTGTGGGGTAAGAAAGTTCTGGGCATGTTTTATTCAAGTTTTTATTAGGATTTGATTTGATCGCTTAACAAAAGGACGTATTTGAAACGTAGCCTTGTCATATCTAAACATTAGACCACTTAAGCTTTAAATTTCTTCTATTTTCATAAGAAATTTTTCTCTTGTCATGTCCCCGACCCATCATTTTTTCCTTTATTGTTAACTTTTCTTAATACCATTGTAGTTCTTCCCGTCTTTCACCTTGTTCCTGTTTATTATCCAAAGTTTGTCTTGTTTGTATGTCGAGATTGTTTCATAGCCCCTATTTTTATTATTATGTACATCAAAGGCATACAAAGCAAAAAAAATATATGATGGACTATTAGCCACCAGAGTAGCGAGACTAGACCACCACCTCTCCAATCTTCTGACCACGATGCCCAACCACAAAACATTCAGGAAAAATCTTAAAGCTATACTATTCAAGAAATATGTCAAATGATCCAACTAAATCTGATTGACCCTCTCCAAATCCCGACACATACTATATCTATTAACCTTGTAATCTCCCTGGGAATGCCCAGGCCAATTCTTGTGGTAAACCGCCTAGAACTGAAAGGTATTGGCGGAATAGAAGACACCAATGTAATGTAAATGTTATAAGCGTTTTTATCAAATTTTAATTCAACTTGAAACTTGTACTAAGCGAGTTTACAACTGATAAAAAAGTATAAAAAGAAATATAATTTAAGAGCTAAACATAAGAAAAACCATACAAGCATACCAACTAACTGCTACAAGAGGGTAGAAGGAGAAGCATATATGGAAAGTATGAAAAGGTTGTGGTGGGAAAGAGAAAAAAAATCGCATAGAATAGGTTTATAAGTGATCCCTTTGGTTCAGAGTTCAGGTATCTATTTTGGTCCAGGTGGAGACAAGCCAGCCAACGTTCAGAGCAGGAAAGTTTCCTCTGCGGTGAAATCACGCTGCCTGTCACTGATATTCAGCAGCGCTTAACCAGGGCGGGGAAGGGTAGGAGAGATTCGGGGAAGAAGGGCAGGAGAAAACCGGGGCAGCGATTCAGGGTGAGCAGGCAGGAGAGGGCAGTAAGCAGGGCAGAGAGCAGGGCTTCCAGAGTTGGAAAGACATTTTCAACTGGTCCCCAGCCGTCGCTTCTTCAGTTGATCGGCCAGCCCATTCAGTTGTGAAATTTTGTGTTGTGAATCGCGTGCGTTTCACCTCATTTGCATGCACGGATTCGAAGCGGATCACTGGAGAGGTTAGTGAATGGGGCCCAAGGGGTCACAAACCGATCAGTACACGATCAGTTTGCTTTGTGAATCTAGCCCAAAGTCGCTTACCCATAAATTCTGTATATGATGCCTTAAGTTGTGCATTCATATTGGTGCGCACAGCTGATTTGTATGCACAACGTAATTTTTTTTTTTTTTTTTTTTTAATTTCTTTATTGATATTTTGAACTTGACAATGTATACATTTGAAAAATCAAGAAAAAAAAACTATATGAAAATACACTATTAACATCAGAAATATTACAATAAAAATTTTAAATCCCTTCTTAACCTATAACAGTAATGATATTATATTATACTCATCAATATTATAGAATATTATGAAATTTATACCTCTAAATAAATAATACACCCCCCCACCCTGGATGTGCAAAGGAATAAAGAAAAAGGAATCACTTTAATTATAATGTGACAAAATTAGTTAATGGACCCCAAATCCCCTGTAATCACCGCTAACTAGCACTAATTAAAAGTTATGCACACAATTTGGAAAGTGTGATTCAAAAAATTGTATGCGCCTGTTGCAGTGCGTGACTTTGAAAAGTCGGCATGGCCAGGGGTGGATTGTGGGCATTCCTGAAAATTACATGCATTGTTATACAATGTGCCCAATGTACACGCAGGTTTTAGCTGGCCTAAAAGTTATGTGACGCATAGGTGCGTAGTGTAGAATCATGCTAAGCGTCATTCTAGTTGATGCAATCTTTTTTGGCACAATAGATATATATAAGCAGACCTGTGGAGGGGCATAATCAAAAAATATGTCGTCGCTAGTTGCCCAAAGCCGGCAGCATTTAAAGTCCATTCTTGAAAAATACATCCCCCCTCCCAAAAAAAAATTTTTTTTTGAGAATCGTCTACTTGTACATCCAGCTGTATGGTCGGCCAGACCGCTAAGTTGTCTATCTTTATACCCCATTCTCGTCCAAAAAATCGTCCAAGTCCAAAATGCCTAGAACAACACTTTTTGGAGGTGGGAGGGGCCAGCAAAGTGATAGACTGGACACCCAGACATATAAGCACAGTAGTGGGGCATCTTACAGGGCACTGCTGTGAACTTCACAAAAAGGGTGCCACCTAAACATCTCACCATAACTCCCTTATAGGTCATGGTGAGCCCCCCCAAAACCTAGACCCACCTGTTTACAACCCCAATAGCCCTTATGGCTGCAGGTGCCACCTACGTGGCAGTACAAGAGGGTTTTGGTGGGTGCACATGTTTCACCATGAATGTAGTGGTTAGAGTGGCTTATGTGCCTGGGTCCTCCTCTGTATTGTTCATTAACCCACTCCCCAGACTACTTAAGCCACCTCTGTGCAGCTCTACTAGGCTTTCCTATGCCAGGTGCAGATGTTCTGGAGGCAACTATGTATGTTTTTATTCCGATTTTTTAATGCGGTGTGGGGGGGTCAGTGATCACTGGGGGAGTGTGGAGGGGCCTGTACTTTGTGTCTGCAGTGGTTATGTGGTCACTTTGGATACCTTCTGGGCACTTACACCTGTTTTTAGATTGCCTAAGTCACTACATATAATTTCTGTCTAGGCAGTTTCGTTAAACTTTCGGCTATACTTGCAGTACGACTAAGCTATAGAATAGCCCTCTTAGTGCTAGGGCGATCCAGGACAGAGCTAGGTTGAGCTGGGTTGAGCTAGGATTTGCCTGGTTAAAGCTCTAACTGGTAACAGCCCGAGTAACATTGGGACAGCAAAAGGATGTCTTTCTTTGTGGCCATTTATCTAGGCATTGGTTTGAATATCAGCTGGGTTCAGATTACATCAGTGGCTGGCCAGCACCCGGAAAAGGCCTAGCATTGTTATCCCAGGACAAGCAGGCATGATATTCTCACATGTGGGTGATGTCATCTACGGAGCCCCGATGCGGAAGCATTTTCAAGCAAACTTGATTGAAGATTTAAGTTTGCTCTGCTGCTCCACGCATGCGTGCCTTCCTGCTCCACTAGGGGGTGCATCCCCTCGTGGTCTCCAGTTCAAAATTTTCCGCTGAGCCTAGAAGTCGTGTTTTTTCAGGCTCTGCCCCAACTGCCTTCTAGCACCGCAATTTTTCTTGTTTTTTTCATCGTTTAAGTCGCTGTGCGCAAAATTTTTTCTTCTTCAACTTGATTCCTGCTTCGTTTGAAGGTGATTTTCCTGCGCGCGCTCACTTCCGCCCGGCGGGTTAGTGAGTTACAAGCTCTGGTAACGGACCCACCCTTCACGGTATTCCATCACGACAAGGTGGTACTCCGCACCCATCCAAAGTTCTTGCCTAAAATAGTGTCTGATTTTCACCTCAATCAGTCCATTGTCTTGCCTGTGTTTTTTCCCAAGCCCCACTCTCACCCCGGAGAGGTGGCACTCCATACTCTGGACTGTAAGAGAGCGTTGGCCTTTTACCTCCAACGCACTCAGCCACACCGGAAAGTCCCACAATTGTTTTTGTCCTTCGACTCAAACCGGTTAGGTCACCCAGTCTCCAAGCGCACCTTGTCCAACTGGTTGGCCGACTGCATCTCCTTCTGCTACGCTCAGGCTGGTCTCACGCTGCATGGTCGAATAACGGGACACAAGGTCCGAGCGATGGCAGCCTCCGTAGCGTTCCTCAGGTCCACACCTATTGAGGAAATCTGCAAGGCTGCCACGTGGTCTTCGGTTCATACCTTCACCTCCCACTACTGTCTGGACTCACTGTCTAGGAGCGATGGCCGGTTCGGCCAATCGGTTTTGCGAAATCTATTTGCTTAAATTGCCAACTTCCCTCCATCCCTTTTCAGTTAGCTTGGAGGTCACCCACATGTGAGAATATCATGCCTGCTTGTCCTGGGATAAAGCACAGTTACTTACCGTAACAGGTGTTATCCAGGGACAGCAGGCATATATTCTCACAACCCTCCCACCTCCCCGAGGTTGGCTTCTTTGCTAGTTAAGTGAACTGGAGACCACGAGGGGATGTGCCCCCTAGTGGAGCAGGAAGGCACGCATGCGTGGAGCAGCAGAGCAAACTTAAATCTTCAATCAAGTTTGCTTGAAAATGCTTCCGCATCGGGGCTCCGTAGATGACGTCACCCACATGTGAGAATATATGCCTGCTGTCCCTGGATAACACCTGTTACGGTAAGTAACTGTGCTTTCTGGGTTATCTTTTGTCCATAGTGGTCAGTGCCTTTAAGATTGCTGACTGCCACAGGTTGGATATTCTTTGCCTATTATGAAACTTTGATTAGACATTGAAAGCTCTTGCATTTAATTACAGCACTGCTGGGTCCTTAGTCTGAGCATTTGGAACAATGATTAATTAATGGACTGGATTTACTAAAGTGTGCTGCTGCATTGATGCATGTCTGATGCTACGAATGTGAGTTAAGGAACAGATGCCATTGCATAAAATGGGACCAGTAATAAATAACACACATTAGAGTGTGTCAGTATACTTCAGTAAATCTAGCCCTAAATGTGTTCTTTTACATTAATTATGTGAAAAGTCAGGGCAATGGTGCAGTCCAGTGCCATAAAAATGACAGAAGCAGGTGGCATCTTATAGACTATCCAATTTGACGAGGAATGAGCTTTTGAGGACCAGAGTTCACTTGCTCACTCTCTGCTCCTTGAAAGATGATCCGTAGACGTATCAGGCCCAAGTTTTATTAAAGTAATAAACTTCTGTTTATCTGCCATAGAAACCTAGTTTTTCATTGACCTTGTTATCTTGTTAAGTTTCTGGTTTTCACTGGTTAATGTGCAATCTCTTTATATGACAGGATGTGGTCTGAGAGCTCAAGGCAGCAGGAAGAAAGTGGTTCACATTGGGAAGAGCAACCCAACTTATAACTGCATGATATTAGATTCCGCATTAGGAGTCACCACTGCCTATAAGGATTTAGGGGTCACTGGACAATACGTTGAAATGTTCTGCTCAGTATGCAGCAGCGGCCAGAAAGAATATTAGGTCCTTGGGCTGCTGCTATTTAATATATTCATAAATGATCTAGAAACAGGGACGAAGTGCGAAATAATAAAATTTGCGGACGACACCAAACTATTTAATGGAGCTCGGACTAAAGAGGACTGCGAATAATTGCAAAGTGACTTGAACAAACTAGGGGAATGGGCAACGAGATGGCAGATGAAGTTCAACATTGAAAAATATAAAGTATTACATGTGGGAAACAGAAACCCGAGGTACAACTATACGATGGGAGGGATGTTATTAAATGAGAATATCCAAGAAAGGGACTTGGGGGTAATGGTGGACATGACAATGAAGCCGATGGCACAGTGCGCAGCAGCCGCTAAGAAGACAAACGGAATGCTAGGCATAATCAAGAAGGGTATTACTACCAGAACGAAAGAAGTTATCCTGCCGTTGTATCGGGCGATGGTGCGTCCGCATCTGGAGTACTGCGTCCAATATTGGTCGCCATACCTTAAGAAGGACATGGCGTTACTCGAGAGGGTTCAGAGGAGAGCGACGCATCTGATAAAAGGTTTGGAAAACCTTTCATACGCAGAGAGATTGAAGAAATTGGGACTCTTTTCCCTGGAGAAGAGAAGACTTAGAGGGGATATGATAGAGACTTACAAGATCATGAAGGGCATAGAGAGAGTAGAGAGGGACAGATTCTTCAAACTTTCAGAAAATAAAAAAACAAGAGGGCATTCGGAAAAGTTGAAAGGGGACAGATTCAGAACGAATGCTAGGAAGTTCTTCTTTACCCAACGTGTGGTGGACACCTGGAATGTGCTTCCAGAGAGCGTAATAGGGCAGAGTACGGTATGGGGTTCAAGAAAGGATTGGACAATTTCCTGCTGGAAAAGGGGATAGAGGGGTATAGATAGAAGATTACTGCACAGATCCTGGACCTGTTGGGCCGCCATGTGAGCGGACTGCTGGGCACGATGGACCTCAGGTCTGATCCAGCAGAGGCATTGCTTATGTTCTTATGGAATAAAGGATAAAACAGAGGATATCTTAAGTATTTTATGCAATTTTGGTTGCCACATCGCTAGCAAGATATAGCAGAATTAGAAGAGGTTCAAAGAAAGGCAACCAAAATGGTTAGCAGGATGGAATAACTCTCAAACGAAGAAAGGTTTAGGAAGTTAATCAGGTAATGAGTATAAACTAACCTGGTCGTGCATGTGCAAGACCGGAGGGCTAGGACTTCGATAGGAAGGCAGGACTTAAATGGGAAACCAAGGTGGCAAGGGAGCCCCTTCTGATGATTCAGACAGGTCTTGACCTGTTTTGGGCCGCCGCGGGAGCGGACTGCTGGGCGGGATGGACCTGTGGTCTGACCCGGCGGAGGCACTAATAAAAAAAAAAAATAAAAAAAATAAGTTAGAGGAGAGTGTGGCGTAGTGGTTGGAGCTACAGCCTCAGCACACTGAGGTTGTGGGTTCAGAGTGACCCTGGGCAAGTCACTTAATCCACTGCTCCAGGTACATTATTTATTTATTCAATTTTCTCTACCGTTCTCCCCGGAGAGCTCAGAAGGGTTTACATGAGTTTATTCAGGTCCTGAAGCATTTTTCCCTGTCTCACAATCTATCTAATGTACATGGGGCAATGGGGGGCTTAAATGGCTTGCCCAGGGTCACAAGGAGCAGCGTGGGTTTGAACACACAACCCTAGGCTGTAGCTTTAACCACTGTGCCACACTCTCCCCTTAGATAGATTGTGAGTCCACCGAGACAGACAGGGAAAATGTTTGAAGTACCTGTATGTAAACTGCTTTGGTTGTAAAAACTACAAAAAGGTGGTATACAAACCCCTTTGGAAAAGAGACAGCTGAGGGGGGATATGACAGAGGTCTAGAAACTTCTGAGTGGAGTATAAGCGTTTTATCAAATTTTTAATAAAACTTGGAACATTAATTGATGACTTACTCTTTCAAAAACTGCAAAGACTAGAGGACAGTCCATGGCGTTGCACAGTTGCATAATTAAAATGTATAGGAGAAAAAAAAAATATTTTCTATTGACATATAGTTAAGCGCAAGAGCTAAAAGATGCCATCGACTCGTGCATGAGTCCTAGCGATTTGATGAATTGTGGATTTAAAAAGAAATCGGTTTTGTGCTAGTCCGGAAAGATTGCTGGGTTTAAAAAAGGTTTGGACAAATTCCTGGAGATAAAGTCTTAAAGTAGACCTGGGGAAAACCAGTTCTTATCCCTGGGTTAAGTAATAGGGAATCTTGCTACTTTGGGGGATTCTGCCAGATACTTGTGATGTGGATTGATCACTGTTGGAACCAGGATGCTGAGTGAGATCCAGTAGGATAACTCTTGTTGGGGGCGTGGCTTTGGAGCGGAACTAAATGGCTGGGTAGTGGAGTTGCTCTGTGAAGACAAGCTATTTGACAGAGATCATAGCCAGAAAAAATTCAAATTTCACTCTGAAAAGTGAGGTAGAGGTGGATAATGGCTTCGGGAAAGCAAAACAAAAATTTGGCGGCGGGGAGCAGCTCAGGAAGCGGGAAGCGATCGAAACTTGATACGGCTTCACCGATGTCAGTTCCGTTGCCGCCGGAGGATGTAGAAAATAAAGACATAATGAAGGAAATACAGGCGGTAAAGGAAATAGTATTGGAATGCGCTAAAAATATAAAAGAAGTGAAAGAAGAGGTGGTATGTTTATCAAATAAACTGCAAGCAATGGAATTGAAAGTGGATCAAATTGAGAAAAGAGTGGAAAAGTGTGAGGAGGAAAGTATAAAGCACATGGAACACAGTAAGGAAATTGAAGCACTGAAAAGGGAGCTGGAAGATTTGTCCAATAGGGAACGAAGGAGCAATTTAAGGGTGCTTGGGGTCCCGGAGGGAATTGAAAAGTCGGATCCGATTGGATTTTTGATTAATTTTTTGCCCAAGGTGCTCCCGATGCAAAACAAGTTTCCATTGGAAATAGAACGTGCACACAGGGTCCCAACGAGATTATCAAACAGCCAAAAAGGACCACGTCCACTGATCTTTAAGCTACTTAGATATCAACAGGTAGCTGAAATAATTAAATTAGCTAAAGATAATAAAAACTTAAAGTGTCAGGATTCAAAGATTTACATAGTGCCTGACTTTGCCAGAGCAACGGCACAAAAGAGAAAGCAGCTATTAGACCTGAGACCACAGCTGAGAAGTCTGGGAGCTAGATATGGGCTCATATACCCGGCAACTATGCGGGTCACTTATAAAAATAAAACTTTGAATTTTGATACTGCAGATAAACTTAAGGAGTTTTTGGAGCAGTGTGAATCACCAATGGCTACTTAATAGAGACTTGGATGGAAGTATTTGTGTTCTTGGTTGAAATGTTTATTTTTGTTTGGAAATTTCTATGTTAAAGGAAGAAAAAAGAAAAAAAAAGAGTTAATAGGATTCTGAAGGCATGGCTGCAGTTGGATTTCAAATACATTCCACATTCTATCTTGTCATGAGGCAAATGGAATGTAGCCTGCAAGAGCATAAGAGATGCAATATTACAGACCTTTTAAAGGACAGAGGTTAATAAGATGGATTGTACTAACTTGCTGTTTGGACAGACAGACTGAGAAACGATAGAGGATTGTGCAAAACAGATTGAAGGAAATAAGTTCTAAATAGTATTGAGAAGATATAAACTACAAGCAAGAGGACATTAAATAGAATGGATCTGCAAGCAAGATGAGAGTTAGACTGTGACTTTGTAAGCCTTAAAATTTTCATTTGCATAAAAGGGGAAGTCAGCTGTGATATATGGAATAAGACATTGTAATGGAAATTCTCTAAATGCAGCAGAGGATTTTTTGAAGATGGTTCTGGTATATAGTTGGCCTGACCTTAAAATAAAAATGACAGAGCTACGATGGTCAAAAAAAAAAAAAAAAAGGAACAGGGTTTGTATATGTAGAATGTGAAGGATCTATGATTGGCACCACAAGTTTGAAATTGAGGTCATTGTAATATCTTTATGCAAAACAATTGGAAAGGAGATTTAAGGTGGATCAAAAGATGAGACTGAGAATGTATAAACAGTAGTGTGAGAGGATAGAATTTGATATGGATCTGCAAGCAAGAGGAGATTTGAAATGAGACTTTATGAGACATATAGCATCTTATTACAAGAAAAGGAAATTTGTTGTTATGTATGGACTATAGTTTTAAAATTGCAAATCTATTAATGCAACAAGAGTCATAATATTGTTGTTTGGGATAAAAATTGGTCTGAACTTAATATAAATAATGGTGGATATACGAGGAGATTAAAAAAAAAAATTAATTAGAAGTTTTGGTAAAAGCGAAGGATGTAGGAAAGTTTGGATGTTATAATATAAAGCATATGATATAAGAAAATGTTGTGAATGGAGTGGAAATTAAAAGGGTAGCAAATATGCTAGTGTGGAAATGGATATGGAATGTTAGGAGGGTTATGTTAAAGGGATAAAAATTGTTGTTTTGGGGAATTTATTGACTTTTTGAATAGGAAAAGTTAGGAAAAAAGATTTCCATTATATATTTAATAATATTTAAAAGTGATATTTAACTTGAGGGAATGTGATGTAATCTGACATGAAAGATGGATGTGGTTTGGATGAATGTAATTTTAAAATTTGGTGTGATTATTTATGTATTTCAATAATATCTTAATGGAAATGAGTGAGTAGAGAAGGGAGGGTTCATGAGAGATGGGGGAAAGGAAAGGAAAAAAAAAAAAAAAAAGAGGTAATCCTTGATAAAGAAGTCTTGTGTGATAAAATGATATTCATTTTAATATGATAATGATCTGGCTAATGGTTTTAAAATTATAAATATAGCTTGTGGGGAGTTTATCTATTGCCTAGTCAAGGTGTTCGTTTCAAAGTTGGCAAGTAATTTAAGGGAGGGATGGGAGGGGGAGGGGATTAAGAATATGGGAAGGGGTATAAGGGAGGGGATGGGTTCTAATAATAATTTTAAAAAGGGGAAAAGAGGTTATAATATTGATGTGAAGAATATTATTGATTATTGTTTTGATTTGATATAATGACTTTAAAAATTTTTTCAATAAATGTTAATGGTCTCAACCACCCGATAAAAAGGAAAAAAGTATTGCTATATTTAAAAAAACAAAATGCGGATGTCTATTTCATACAGGAGACTCACCTTAATGGAGATGAATCAAAAAAGCTAATTGGTAATTGGGTGAGAGATTGCTTTTTTGCACCGGCAGTGGGGAAAAAAGCTGGGGTAGCAATTTTAATAAATAAAAAATGTTCAGCAGGATTTAATATGGTGAAAGCAGATAAATTAGGAAGATGGGTGCATGTGAACATGAGTATGGGCAATAATACTGTGGCGCTATTTAAGTGTACGTACCTAATTCGAATCAAATTGAATATTTTAAAACTCTACAACCAATAATTTTACCACTGGCTGCTAATAATTTGATAGTAGCAGGAGATTTTAATGCTGTTGTGGACCCTTTATTGGATAAAAAACCTAGTAAAATTTTAAAATCTTTAGGGTTGGATAATTTTATAAATTCTTGCAATTTAAAAGATATATGGAGAATTCTTCATTTTAATGATCGAGATTTTTCGTTTTATTCACATGTTCATAAATCTTTTTCTAGAATTGATTATATTCTTGTTTCTGATGGGCTAATACAAGATGTTACACAAGCCTCTATAGAACCAATAATTTTATCAGATCATGGAGGAGTGTGGATTTCTTTAAATTTTAATGACCCGGATAATGGTAGGCCTGTATGGAGATTTAATAATGCATTGCTTGCATATCCAAAATTTTGTGAAGAATTTCAATTAAAAATGGATGAATATTTTCAAAATAATATTACAGAGGAAATATCTACAGAAATAATATGGGATGCTTTTAAAGCAACGATGAGAGGGCAAATTATATCATTTTCAGCTTATTCTAAAAAACAATTAAATAAGCAATTTACGGAACTGGAACACGAAATAAAAGATTTAGAATTAAAATTGATTAATAAGTGGGAGAATTCTACGTTGCAAACTTTATTAAAAGCAAAATATAAATATAATGAGATTTCTTCTAATTTGGCTAAAAAAAATATTATGTCAGCAAGCTTTGTATTATGGTAGTTCAAATAAGGCGGGAAGATTATTGGCTAATTATCTTAAAGTGAAAAAAAGAAAGATGAAATTGAATGCAATAAAAGATGAAAAAGGTGAAACTCATTTTCAGATTGGTCCTATTTTAAAACAGTTTTTAAATTATTATAAAAACCTGTATTCTTCTGAGTCTTATTTAAATAAAGAAAAAGATGGTATAGTGTTTTTAAATAATATTGAAGGTCCGAAGATTCCTGATCATATAAAGAGAAGTTTGGAAAATCCAATATCTTTACAAGAATTACAAACAGCATTGAAATCTCTTAGAGTAGGGACCGCTCCAGGTGGTGATGGTTTTACGGTAGAGTTTTATAAAGCATTTCAAAATACTCTTTTACCTCATTTATTAAATTTATATCAGAATCAACTAAAGAAAGGTTGTATATCAGGCACTATGGCAGAATCATTAACTATTGTTTTGCCGAAGCCAAATAAAGATCCCATGTTGGTTTCAAATTACAGGCCTATTTCATTGATAAATGTAGATGGTAAATTATTAGCCAAACTTTTGGCTACACGTTTGGCAAAAGCTCTTCCTCACATAGTTGGTATGCATCAAACAGGGTTTGTTGCTCAGAGACACTCTTCTAATAACACCAGATTGGCATTGCAAATGTTATATTTAACAAAAGAAATTGGAGATCCGGCTTTTTCTGTGTCTCTAGATGCAGAGAAAGCTTTTGATCGTGTGGAATGGACATTTATGTATCAGGCCATGGAGTGGTTTGGTATTGGTTCGGGATTTATACAAATGATTAAAACTCTGTATAGCTCTCCTGTTGCTAGATTATATATCAATAATAATTTTTCTGATTGTTTTAAATTGCAAAGGGGAGTTAGACAGGGATGTCCTTTGTCTCCTTTACTTTTTGATATAGTGCTTGAACCCTTATTATTAGCTATTCAACAAGAGGAGGAGATACAGGGTATACCGCATAAAGATAAAGAATATAAAGTTTCTGCATATGCGGATGATATATTACTTCATTTGAGGAATCCGGAAACAACCATTCCAAATTTATTGGTTTTGATTGAAAGATTTGGAAAGTTTTCAGGATATAAAATAAATTGGACTAAATCAGAAGTTCTTCCTTTAAATGTGCATTGCACAAAAGGATTATTTGACTCATTACCTTTTATTTGGAAAGAAGAAGGAATAAAATACTTAGGTATATGGATAAAAAACACGCTTGATGAGACAATTATAATGAATGAAAAAAGTTTATTGCAAAAAGTAACAGAGTTATGTGAGCAATGGAATCCTTTACATTTATCTTGGTGGGGAAGAGTTCAAACTGTCAAAATGATGATATTGCCTGTGGTTTGTTATCAAATGGGAATGATACCAGTTTTTTTTCAGGGGTCTTTTTACAAAAAGTTAAATAATATTCTTAGTAAATTTATTTGGCTGGGTAAAGCTGTAAGAATTGCTCTAGTGACTTTACAAAAACCAATTGAGGAGGGAGGGGTAAATTTTCCAAATTTTTATAGGTTTCATCAATCCTATATATTGCGCCAAGGTATGTATTGGGTCCTCCCAGAACTCATGGAGAAGCTTCCAGATTGGTTATGGTTGGAGTGGCAGCTCATGTCTCCTATCAGGCTTCGTCATCTGCTTAGCATTAAAATGCCTAGAATAAGGAAAACTAATAGGATATTAATGGACACATGGACAACATTAAAGTATGTAAACAACTTAACTCCTATTACTATTCAAAAATCTACTTGTCAAAATATATGGCTGAACTCCAAGATACAAATAGGCGGTTTTATGATTGTCTGGAAGGATTGGATTGAAGCAGGAATACGTACTTTAGATGATGTTATTAATGATGGTAAGCTGCTGGAGTTTTCACAATTGCAACATAAATTTGGACTTAATAAAAAACAAAGTTATAAGTGGTTGCAATTGAAGCAGGCTATTCAGGCAGGGTTCCCTGAATGGAAGTCTTTAAATACTCATTTTACTCTAGAATTCTTATGCTTCCAGGCAGATTTTATGGGTCACCAGGCCGCACAGTGGTATAAAACATTATCTGGATATTTAAATAAAAAACCAAGGACTGTACTTAGAGATATTTGGAGCATTGAGATTAAGCATCAAATTAATGCATCTCAATGGCCACGTATTTGGTCTTGGAGGATAAGATGTACAATGTCTGCGTCTATGAGGCAAACATGGTTTTTCCTGTTGCATAGAGCACTCTGGACCCCTGTTCGCTTACAAAAATTGGATTGCTCTAAGTCTAATAGATGTTGGCATTGTCATCTTGAGGCTGGAACTCTAGATCATTTATTATTTTATTGTCCTTTTATTAATAATTTTTGGAAATTGATCTGGGGTCAAATAAATTGTATGTTAGAGAATCCTGTGGCCCTATCATATGACACAGTTTTGTTTGGAATGTCTATGAGGGCCAAAAGTCAAATTTCATCAAATAATAACAAACTGTTAATGATTTTAACAGGAGTTGCCATCCAACATATAACACATAACTGGAAAGACTATAGAGGATTGAATTATTGTTTCTGGTGGAGTTCGGTTTGTCAGGTGTATGAAATGGAAAAAACATTGGCAATCAAGAGAGGTTATTATAAGAAATTTAAAGAGGTGTGGAGACCATTAATTGAGTATTATAATAAATAAATAATTATATTTATCCCCATTAAATATATGTAGGGGGGAGGAGGGATGGGTGGGTTTTATGACATTATGAGGGGTAATATATGGAAAGGGAGGGAGGGGAGATAGTTTATGGTATAAAATGAATGTAGAGTTTCAAGTGAAGAATGTATAGTATGACTTGAATTATTGTACACTTGTTTGCATAATGTAAAAACGAATAAAGATATTTAAAAAAAAAAAAAGGATAACTCTTGTTCTTATGCTATATTCTCAGTATTACATATCCAATAGAGAATCACTCTTGTAGGAGTTGAAACTAAATACTTTGAAAAGGTATCAGCTAGTAGTGAAACTAATGCTCAGAGACTCAAAGGCAATAACAGGGGAGAACCCCGACACTACTGCTTTAGTTGATATTTATCCTTTTATAACGCTGCGTGCCTCAATTCACTGTATTCACATACAATTGAAGACTTAAGTAGCAAACTTATCTTTAGCTTGCAATATTCTCAGTATTATTCTTTTCTCTTCCTCACCCTTCCCTTGGCATCAGACTTATGTAACACTTTGTTATGAACCTTGTATGGCAAATAATATGCTAATGCTAAAGTTTCTCTTCAGTTTTAGCTACCCCTCGTTCATCCTGTAGAAATCTTTCCTCAAATTTAACATACCGTACTCATCGAGCTGGCGTTCTTTTTTTGTGATAATCAATGCCTCCAAACTTGGAAATGCCTGTAGCTGCATGTCCATAGAATGTCCCTAGGAAAGAGGGTTAGGCATAGAAAAATCAAACCCTCCACTTAAAAGTAATATTTAAATGTATCCTTTCCTTGAAGCTCTTGCTGATTCAGCTCCAAAGATGATTGATTTTCAGAAAGTTGGGGTTGTGTGCTAAAAGGCATAGGGGGAACCGAGAGAAAGCTAGGGGACTGTGCCACAGAACGTGGGGGATTGTGAAGAGAGCATGCTACCGTGTTTCCCCGAAAATAAGCCCTAGTCACCAGCTGCAGCATTACTTTCCCCGCCTGCCGCTCTGCCCCCCGCTGATCCATCTCTCCCTCCCACTTGAACCGTGAGACAGGAATACCTTATAACAGCGTCGGCAGCAATCTACACAGGCTGCTTCGCGGCCTTCTATCTCCTGGGTGTTCCTCTGTCGCATCACTAATGATGTCATCAGCAACGCGGCAGAGGAACGTCCGGGAGATAGAAGGCCGCGAAGCAGCCTGTGTAGATTGTTGCCGACGCTGTTATAAGGTATTCCTGTCTTGCAGTTTGGATGGAAGGGAGAGATGGGTCAGCAGGGGTGAGTGAGGGGGGGTGCGCAGTGACGGGCGGTGGGAGATAGAAAGATACTACATGGGAGGGAGGGAGGGATAGAAGCTGCACAGGGGGATGGATGAGAGGGGAGGGGGGAGAGAAAGTAAATAGGAAGAATTGGGGTGGAGGAGAGGAAGGGAGAGATGATCATTACATGAAAAAATATGACATCCCCAAAAATAAGACCTAGTGCCTTTTATGGACCCCAAATTAATATGACAGTGTTTTATTTGCAGGGAAACACGGTAGTTGTTTGTACCAAGGAGGAGAGGAGATAGAGCAAACCTGGGCCTGCTGAGAGAAGTGGAACAGAGAGCAAGCTGGAGTTGTGTGTCCTGAAGAAGGGATAAGAGGAAGAAATTTGGAGGTGTAGTTTAGTTTATTTGAGAACTTAGATCCCAATTTTAAGCCAACAGCATTGAGCGTTTTGCTGATTGCCGCCTGTGTTAAGCCTGAAAATTCATTGCCAGACCATGTCTGGGCACTGACATTGAATTTCCAGATAGTGTAGCTGGTTTTAAGAAAGGTTTGGACAAGTTCCTGGAGGAAAAGTCCATAGTCTGTTATTGAGAAAGACATGGGGGAAGCCATTGCTTGCCCTGGATTGGTAGCATGGAATGATGCTACTCTGGGGATTCTGGAATCTTGCTACTCTTTGGAGATTCTGGGTGGAATGTTGATACTCTTTGGGGTTCCGGAATCTTCCTAATCTTTGAGATTCTGGAATGCTGGGTTTTGGCCAGGTACTAGTGGGTCAGAAAAGGAAAGCTTGGGGACAGAATGCATGAAATTTGTAAAATAAAGTCTGGGAGGTAGCCACCATGGAGCAGAGAAAATTAAGGGTTCAAAAAGGGAGATGAAGCCTAGCAAAGGTTTCAAGCTAATTTGGAAGGAGAGAGAGCTGGGGAGGGTGGAAGCTGGAGAATATGATTGCTGGGCAGTAGAGCGATAGTGGGGTGGGGAGGAGTCGGTCTTTATGATTTACAAAGCCGTGCTGGCGTTTTTAGTGCCGGCTGCCGTGGTAACAGCTATGACATTCATGCATCCGAGCTGTTACCACTGCGGCTGGTGCTAAAGACGCTAGCATGGCTTTGTAAAGGAGGGGGAATATGCAGAATTTTAAAATGTTATGGGTAATTTTTCGCAGAGTTCTCCAGAAATAAACCTCTCTGTGGAGTCTGTCGAACCTCGGGGAAGGCTTCTGCTTCCCTCTTTTCTGGACTCTGACCTGCCTCTCCTTTGTAGTAAACAAAGTGGAGGCAATTTGTAGCCCAGCAGCATTTCATTTTCTCTGCTTCTAAGTTCTCCAGTTGCTGACCTGCACTGTGCAAACTTTTTCCTAGTATTGTGGCCGCCTCCTGTTCCTACGGGTTAATTGTAGAGCAGGAAGGAAAGCCTCCATAGATCAGCTGTAACCCAGCACAGGGAGACTGGTCTAAACCAGTGCACACCACACCTCCAAGTGGTGTTTCCTTATGGAGGCAGTACGAATCATGTTATTCATCCCTTTTTTTCTCTCTCTCTCTCTCTCCATAGCATACGTTTTGTAGGCGATGTGCCTTGACATCAGGTAGGTGCTGTCATATTTTCAGCCACTAACTTGTGCAAGCAGTCCTCAGCTTGCATGCATGTTGACATTTGAAAGCTCTCAGAAGAGGGAAAAGGTTGGAATGGAAGAATATTCATCAAGGCTAAGAACTTTTTAAGAAATAAAAATGGAAAAGAGAAGAGAGAGAATTTGCATGTCTGAAATATTTGATGCAGAGCTGGACTCCTTCTTTGTCATGTTATTTTGTCACTAAAGTGTCTTTAATGTCAGTAAAGTTAAGCCATTGAATTGGAACCAGCTGAGATTTCCTTCCCATTGGAAAGTCTTGAAATATTAATCAATGTAACACAAAGTACTTGAAATTAAGTCAGAATTCTTGCAAGGAAAGAGATATTTACCTCTGGAAAAAAATTCCTTTCCATTTCTTAAGAACTGGGAAACAGTTCTGAAAAGTACATTCAGAGGTTCTTTTTAAGTATGTTTATTAATTACTTGGGTCCTTTGGACTTACTAGATCTTCAAAGAGAACCTGCACAGGGAATTTCCTCTTGAAAATCATCTTGTGGTATCTTCTCGTATGCATTGATCCTTCAATAAAAATATTAAAAAAAAAAAAAAAAAAAAGAAAATCATCTTGTGGAGCTGCCAGTAAAAAGAGCAGTCTTGATTTGAAGAAGGGGGTGCTAATGTATGAAATTAGTCCTTATTTTTTTATTAGTTAGGGGGGTGTCTATATTCAGTCGTTGGGGGGTGAGTGTTTTGTTCACTGCTGCTTTCATTATTCCCAGATATTCAAAGCCGGGACCTGTGCGGGCTCCGGCTTTGAATACCCGGTTAACACATAGCCACTTAAATCGATATTCAGCACTTAAGCGGCCATGGGTAACTGTATAAACATAGGACAGACTTTTCTGTAGTCTCTGGTCACTTAAGGGGGCTGTTTGCTCTCCTCACATCCCTTACTCCAGATTGTTGTTCTCATGCACCAGCGAAGACTTCTAACGAGGAACAGAGCAATATATCCAATAAACAGCTTGACTTAAAAGACTATAAAAACAGGTAAAATGTACATAAACTTTTCTTTTCTCCTGTTAGAGAAATGCCCAGTGGACAATGCCAAGCTGACAGTGGTCGTAAATAATATAGCTGTAGCTGAACAAATTGGGGAGCTCTTCATTCACTGTAAATACGGCTGCCGGCCTGCTGCCAACGGAAAGCCCCCAGCCTTTGAAGTGGATCCCTGCGGCTGCCCCTTCACTATTAAACTAAGTTCTAGGAAGTAAGTGTCTTCTATTTCAGAGGACTTCTTCCCCCACCTCCACTGCCCTGGCTGAGCTTGTCGGGGCCAGGACTTTGTTTTTGTTACCCCAAGCTATTGAACTGAATATAGCTGCTCATAGATTTTGCATTTAAATGTTCAATTTTCTTCAGTAGATTTATTTATCCACATACATTTAAAGTTCTCTGTATAGAGCGTTGGCATTGGTTGATACCAAGTCTTGAAACTCCTAAGTGACTGCCTGGGCCATGTAGCTACTTTAGAACATACGAGCAAAAGAGTTGCCCTACTGTGTCAGACCATCTAGCACAGAATCCTGTTTCCAACAGAAGCCAGTCCTGGTCACAAGTTTCCTGGCTACTTAATCCCAAGGATATGCAGTGGCTTACTCCAGGTCTATCTTAATAACCATTTATGGACTTTTCCTCCAGGGACTTGTCCAAGCCTTTTTATAAACCCAGCTATGTCAACTGCTTTTACCACTTGCTCCAGCAATGAATTCCAGAGCTGAATTATACACTGAGCGAAAAAAAAATATTTTCTGCTGTTTTAATTGTACAACTGAGTCATTTCATGGAGTGTCCCCTTGTCTTTCTACTCTCTTTGAAAGAGTAAATAATGGATTCAAGCTTATCCATTCCATTCTTATATTCTTTGATGTGGCTTTTTTTGCAAAATTTGACTTTCATAGGCTTAGTCCAGATTTTCTGTGGCTCCCTATTGCCCTAATTTTGCTTTCTATTTCTGTTAGAGACCATGAGGGGAGCTGTGACTATAGACCTGTCCGGTGTCCCAACAATCCCAGCTGTCCGCCGTTGCTGAAGATGAACCTTGAGGCTCATCTGAAAGAGTGTGAGCACATCAAGTGTCCACATTCCAAATACGGGTGAGTTGTGACTGCTGCCAGGACCTCCATCCAGTGCTACTGAGTTCTTGTGCTTCGCTCTGCCACAGAGACTGATATTAGACAAAACTGGATTGTTATACCATTACATTACATGACATGTTCCACAAAATACCTAAAAAAGTTCAGTAAAGATTCAAGTTAAAAGAGCCCGAATCATTCCTGAGAAAATAACAAGTGAATTCAAAAGAAATTCTATACTTTGATGTCTAAATACTTAAAGAAAAATTATTTTAAAACCTATCTAAAAGTCAAATAATTCTATATCATTCTAATCTGGGAAGGGAGGGGCGTAAATAATTTCATCCAACAGCACCTTGATAATTGAAACTCAATCCAAAAACACTCTTATAGTGCAACCCTTTAGGATATGGAAAAATCAAAAGCATTGTAGTACATAAGAATTTGGTCTCAGTTCCTTTTGGTAAGTTTATTAATTCCATCATATGTAATGTTGCCCTCCCATGAAATATCTTAAATACCATTATGCATAACTTGAATTTGGTTCAAGCCTTCAATTGGCAGCCGATGAAGCTCTATGAGCAATGGAGTGACCCTCTAATATTTATTAACAGAGTAGTTCAAATGGGCCCAGCTTCACGGGAAGAACATTGTTAAACTCACCAGAGACCTTTCCATTCTATGGGATAAGAGACCAACTGATTTTCCCACCAAAATTCAAATTGGTGACCAATGGACTGCCCTGTTCCCAATCAGGTCAGTGGACCCACTGTTTACAAAGACAAATTGCAGACTTCACAGAGTACCCTGAAGAAAGCCACAGCATGATGGCTGAAATGTCGGTTTCTACTTAAGAAGCTGCGAGACCCAGAAACCTGCAACAAGCACAATGCCAGCTGCAGAAATCCTGAGAACGTATTTTGTATAGTTTGAAGCTTTCTCAGAAGAAATTTATGAATCCAACACATATAGGATATTACAATAGTCTAATTGTGAAAGCAGATTCATTTCCTTAAAAGTATAAAAGACTTTTTTTTACTAAAGCATTTATCTGTAATTCAGCTGTCAAAATAATATTTAAGACATCTAGCATCTTTATGCTGACCTCTAATGTAAAACTGGGGTTACTCAACTTACCTACTAGCAAAAACTTAGTTTTTTCTTTATTCAATTTTAAAGCATTCTCAGAAGTCCAGCTCTCTGGGGCATGGCTTGGAAGCCTAACATGGTGGAAGCTTAATCAGCGAGCTCTGTAAAGCCTTTGATGTATTACGGTACAAAAGATTAGTTAACTCGTCCATTTTTGAAGCAGAAAACTTACCAGAATGTCCTCAGCGCGTCAAACAAAAAGTGAATCGGCATTTATGGGAGGAAACGCGAAGAGGATTAAAGCTGATCTGATGACTCCCTCTAGAGTGCCATTACCGCCGGAAGAGGCTACAGACAACGCAGGCATTATATCAGAGCTGAAAATTATAATGCTGGAAATAAAAGAGGAAGTAGCCAACATTGCTAAGAAAATGGGCAGTGCAAATCGAAGAGAGAATGGAAAAAGCAGACGAAACTGATGCAGTGTAAGATTGATCATAAGTCAATTCAACATATGGAAAAAAGAATTGAAAATATGGAAAACAGGTATAGAAGGAACAATTTGAGAGTTTTAAATTTACCGGAAGGATTGGAGGGGAAAGATACAATTTCTTTTCTAGAAGGAATTATACCTAAATTAATGCCACTAAGCCCACGATATCCGTTAGAGATAGAGAGGGCTCATAGAATCCCTGTAGAGTCAAATACACGAGGGATTCCAAGGCTGTTAATATTTAGAGTAATGAGATTCCAGCAAGCTATAGAAATTTAAAATTTGGCCAAAGCTAATAATGAAATACAATATAAAGGGGCAAAATTAATTTTTATTCCTGATTTTGCTAAAGCTACTGCAGAAAAATGGAAAAAATTCCTATAATTAAGACATAAACTAAAGGAGTTAGGAGCAAGGATGGTCTTATGTACCCTGCAATAATGAAGATTACAATTGATAATAAGACCTACCAATTTGAAGAGCCAGAAGAACTTATAGAATTCCTCAACCAACAAAAGGAACCAATGAATTTGTGATTTAAAAAAAAAAAAAAAATAGAAATAGCACAGACAAGAATATTAATAAGGCATTATTTGAAAGGAAGGAATTAATGAGAAGGGTTGGAAATAAATTATTAATTAAGCTAGAATTTAGATATAGATTGACAATAGTATTTAAAATAAATTTAGATTTTAAAACTAATCGATGAACATTGGGAACAGTATGGATTGTGACATTTGAAGATAAGCTGTGAAGTCCTGCTACAAATTAGATCAGTGATCAATTGGAAATGTCTGATCTTCGGTATCTGAGGAACAGTATGGTTTGATAGCGCTTTTACTGACTACAAGGAAATATATGTAAGAAGAAAAAGGCTAAGACTTGTTTATAGCACTGTATTAACAAAACTTGATGGAAAATCTTCAGTATCTGAGGAATGGAATGATTTGAACGGTGCTTTAATTGACTACAAGGAAATATCATCTGTAAGAAGAAAAAGGCTAAAGACTGGATTACAGCACTGTACTGATAAAACACAAGGGAAAATCTTCAGTATTTGAGGAACGGAAGGGTTTGAACGGTGCTTTTATTGACTACAAGGAAATACCATATGTAAGAAGAAAATGACTAATGACATGAATACAATACTGTACTGACAAGACATGAGGAAAATCTTCGGTGTCCGAGGAAAGATAGGGTTGGACATGGTGCTTCTTACTGAATACAAGGAAATATCATCTGTTAGTAGAAAGAAGGCTAAAAACTTAATAACAGTACTGTACTGACAAAACACAAGGGAAAAAGAATTCATACTGAAGCAAAACTCTGTTAGTACTATCTTCGATATTTAAAGAACAGTATGGGTTGCGTTTTTAATAACTGCAAATGTCATAAACAAGAAGTCAGACCGGAGATTAAACGATAAATACAATATATAAGAGGATCATCAATGGATTGGATATCATTGAATGAATATTCCTTACTGAAGAGAATTGTCAAAATAAAATTAATAGGATGTGCTTAAAATATAAAGAGGGAAAACATATGAGTAAAGGATTAAGAAAATTTGAAAAGTTAAATTTGAAATATTAAAGAACAATTATATGGTTTGACTGCATACAGAGGGATAGTTTATTTGGAAAGTTAAATTTATTGAAGGGATTCTTTATTAAGATATTTTATTATAAGAATTAAAAGTTCAAGTGTTTCTTTACATAGGACTCTAGATAATGGAGGAATGTTAGAAGTATATATATATATATATATATATATATACAAAGTTTTGGATCAAATTGTTGAGACTTTGAATAACAATTTATTAATTGGAATGGATTTTACAACATATTTATATAATACATGATGTAATTTGGTTAAAAAAAGTAGGCTTTAATCATTATGATAGTTAGGGGAAATGTATAATTTAAATGGAATTAAATTTAAAAAGTTTAAAGATGGAAGAGAAAGTATTAATTCATTGATGATATTAAATAATAATCAATTAGATATAGAATATAAGGGGATTAATTAACCTGTCTATGAAGGATTAAACTATTTTTAATAGATTCAAATAAAAGTTGTACTAATATACTTATATTTTTTCTCATTAAAGAATTTATAATATGAAGTTGAATAATATGATATTATACATTGAAGATTTCATAATATTAATTGAAATATTTTCTTTCAATACAATTAACTAAAAATGGAATGAGATTTCCAAGTTAAAATGGTTAGAGGTAAAGGTAGAAATATATAATTATAACAAATTTAGATAATGATAGAAGGGAATTAAGTACCGTATTTCCACGTAGATAACGCGCACCCGTGTAAAATGCGCACACGGGTATAGCGCGCGAAAAACCAAATTTATGTACAGAAATTTTTATATACCGCGCACACCCATATACCGCGCATGCTGCCCGACTCTCCCGTCGCAGCCCAACTCTCCTTTCGCCCGCCCCGACTCTCCTCTCCCCCTTGAAGTCCTGTCCCCACCCTGAAAGCCTGATGCCCCCTCCCCGACGTCCGATTCCCCCCCCCCCGCAGGACCACTCGCACCCCCACCCCGAAGGACCGCTCACACGCACTCCCACCCGCACCCCCACCCTGAAGGACCGCTCGCACCCCCACAGGCTCCCGACCCCCCCATCATGTAGAAGCTCCTACCGGTGTCCTGCTGCTTCCTCTTGGCGGTCCCGACTCCCCGACACGATCGGGGCAAGAGGGAGCTCAAGCCCTCTTGCCCCAGCCAACCGCGGCACCCCCGACACGATCGGGGTAAGAGGGAGCTCAAGCCCTCTTGCCCCAGCCAACTGCGGCACCCCCGACACGATCGGGGCAAGAGGGAGCTCAAGCCCTCTTGCCCCCCTGACTCCCCGACACGATCGGGGCAAAAGGGAGCCCAAGTCCTCTTGCCCCGCCGACTCCCCAACTCCCTGACAATATCGGGCCAGGAGGGAACCCAAGTCCTCCTGGCCCTGGCGACCCCCCCCCCCTCCCGCTAGTTGTTCGGGCCAGGAGGGAGCCCAAACCCTCCTGGCCATGCGACCCCTACCCCCACCCCGCACTACATTACGGGCAGGAGGGATCCCAGGCCCTCCTGCCCTCGATGCAAACCCCCCTCCCAACGACCGCCCCCCCAAGAACCTCCGACCGCTCATGGCTCAAGGCCCAGCAGACGAGGAGTCCGACCTTCTAGAGTGCCCAGATGAGGGTAAGAAGCGGCGGGGGGGTGCCCAATTGTGTCGGGGGGGGATGTCGGATCATGTCGGGGGGGTGCCCAATCGTGTTGGGGGGGGGGGGAGTTCGGATCGTGTCGGGGGGGTGCCCAATCATGTCGGGGGGAGGGTCGGATTGTGGTGGGGGTGCCGGTTCGAGGCAGGGGGGAATCCGGATCGCAGGGGGGATGCCTGATCGCAGGGGGGCCTTCGAGGGGAACAATGCCGGTTCTCGGGGGGGGGGGAACGCATCAAAGCGAGTTTCCATTATTTCCTATGGGGAAACTCGCTTTGATAAACGAGCATTTTGGATTACGAGCATGCTCCTGGAACGGATTATTCTCGTAATGCAAGGTACTACTGTATAGGTAATAAAATCGTGATTCATCTGCATTTATATAGCGGAGAAATTGAATGAATTATTTGCTTCAGTCTTTACGGAAGAAGATGTAAGAGATCTACCAGAAATGGAAATGGTTTTCATAGGTGATGATTTGGAGGAACTGAAAGAAATTTCAGTTAATCTGGAAGATGTACTAGGCCAAATCGACAAGTTAAAAAGTGATAAATCGCCTGGACTGGATGGTTTACATCCCAGGGTAGTAAAAGAACTCAAACATGAAATTGCTGACCTCCTGTTAGTGATCTGTAACCTGTTGCTAAAATCATTGTAGTACCTGAAGATTGGAAGGTGGCCAATGTTAAGCCAATTTTTAAAAAGGGCTCCAGGGGAGATCCGGGAAATTACAAACCGGTAAGCCAGGCTTCAGTACCAGCCAAAATGGTGGAAGCAATTATAAAAAATAAAATTGTGGAACACGTAAACAAACATGATTTAATGAGACGGAGTCAGCATGGGTTCAGCCGAGGCAGATCTTGCCTCACAAATTTACTTGACTTCTTTGAAAGTGTGAATAAACATGTGGATAAAGGTGAGCCGGTTGATGTAATGTATCTAGATTTTCAGAAAGTATTTGATAAAGTTCCTCATGAGAAGCTCCTAAGAAAATTAAAGAGTCATGGGATAGGTGGCAAAGTTCAATTGCGGATTAGGAATTGGTTATCGGATAGAAAACAGAGGGTAGGGTTAAATGGTCATTTTTCTCAATGGAGGAGAGTAAACTGGAGTGTCGCAGGGGTCTGTACTGGGACAGGTCGAATTTAACTTATTTATAAATGATTGGAACGAGTGAGGTGAGGTACTGTTAAAACATATGTAGATTGTGAAAATTTGCAGGCAAACTGGAAGACTGGGCGTCCAAGTGGCAGATGAAATTTAATGTGGACAAATGCAAAGTGATGCACATTAAAGAATAACCCGAATTACAGTTACCAGATGCTAGGGTCCACCTTGGGGGTTAGCATCCAAGAAAAGGATCTGGGGGTCATTGTAGACAATACGATGAAACCAAAAAAGCAAACAGGATGCTATGAATTATTAAAAGAGGTTTGTTAACAAGACTAAGAATATTATAATGCCCCTGTAGCGCTCCATGGTGCGACCTCATCTGGAGTATTGCGTTCAATTCTGGTCTCCTTATCTCAAGACAGATATAGTGGCATTAGAAAAGGTTCAAAGAAGAGGAACCAAGATGGTAAAGGGGCTGGAACTCCTCTCGTATGAGGAAAGACTAAAACGGTTAGGGCTCTTCAGTTTGGAAAAGAGACGGCTGAGGGGAGATAGGATTGAAGTCTACAAAATCCTGAGTGGAGTAGAACGGGTACAAGTGGATCGATTTTTTTTACTCTGTCAAAAATTTACAAAGACTAGGGGACACTTGATGAAGTTACAGGGAAATACTTTAAAAACTTTGTTTATCTTCATTCTTACAATATATAAGTTGATTTGGTTTATTTGATATTCTCAGTTCACAACAAACATCAGAGCTCTGGCGCCAGAGCTTCATTGTTTCATCTCTGCTCATGTGGTCAGCCTTTTCCTCCTCATGTTCCTGCACAGGCTTTTTGAATAGTGAACTGCTTTCGATTAAGTGCAATTGACCATCATCGCAAATGGCTTGTTCTCCAATTTTGCAATTAGGAACTTCCTAGAAGTATTTCAAGCAGGAACAATACAATCTAACCCTGATCCCCCTCCTCTTCTCTGCAGCTGCACGTTCATAGGAAATCAGGACACCTATGAGACCCATTTGGAGATGTGCAAGTTCGAGGGGCTGAAAGAGTTCCTTCAGCAGACAGACGACCGCTTTCATGAAATGCAGGTTGCACTGGCTCAGAAGGATCAGGAAATTGCTTTCCTTCGTTCCATGCTAGGAAAACTGTCTGAGAAAATTGACCAGCTGGAGAAGAATCTGGAGCTCAAGTTTGGTGAGTTTGCCAAGGACACCTGCTGATGCTCTCCTTTCCATGCAAACTTGTTTAAATGGGATGGGGGGGGGGACAGGCCTTTCTTTGGCTACAAACAAAGTGGTTTACATTTTATACACAGGTATTTGTTTTGTATCTGGGGCAGTGGAAGGTTAAGTGACTGGCCCAGGGTCACAAAGAGCTACAGTGGGAATCAAACCCAGTTCCCCAGGTTCTCAGTCCACTAGGCACACACATTTCATTGCTAACTAGCATGTTGGTGATTATGGAAACATTTACATTAAGGATGTGATTGCCGATCCTTGTATACCGTATATACTTGAATATAAACCAAGGTAACCTTTTTCCCCAAAAAAAGGAGGAAAAGAAGGTTGACTCGAATATAAACCAGGTGGGAGAGGGGAGTTAATATTCAAGTTCAGTGCCTTACCTTGTCCTGCCAGGCTCTGAACACTGTTCCCCCTCCCTTCCTACTCTGCATCCAGCCCCTCACTTTCTCCCTCCCCTGCCAGTCTCTGCTTGTTCCTGACTCCTCAAAGTCAACCTTGTTAATTGCATCATCTGTGCCCAAAGCATCAGCAGTGGTAGATATTCCATGGCAGGGCCTTTGCTCTCCCCTCTTTGAGGCTAACATTAGAATCCAATAAAATCCTACACTGAGCAATAAGAGGACAATTTAAAAAGTCATTTCTGTGGATATCCACCCTAGGTGTGGGTGAAGCATATGCACAGAGGGGATCTATGTGGAGTATCAAGAGGAGCCTTTTATACATAAGTAACTGTGTGATTGTTAGACAGTAGGCAATCTTACACAAAACAGTATCTCGATTCACAAAGGGGGGTCAACCACCATGCACCTTGATTTTCTACAAGAGTGGTGAAAAAGATCTCAGCCTAACAATGCTCTGCCAGTATCAGCAGGCACTTCACATCGCCATCATTGATGTGGCGTTTTGATTCCAGTCTTCCTAGTGTGCCGTTTTTTCCACATATATAGGCTGCTTTACATGCTGGAAAGGCCTTAATTGCCCCACAGTATATACTTGTGTAAATACATGCGCCATCAAGGTGATGCATTCTTACACGTGTGCCACTTAGTTACAAAATTCATGTTGATTGGCATTTACACCTGCTGGGCCTAGTTTGGGGAAAACCGCAAGTAACATATGGAAAAAGTTATTCACAGTTTTCCAGTATTCGTGGTTATGTTGATCTCCTAACCCCCACGAATACAGAGGGAGAAGTGTATAAGGAGACGATGCACTACCTAGCAGTGTAGCTCTACCAAATTGTGCTGCTATTGGGTTACTTCAGTTTGGACTGATGTCTGCTGTCATTGCTGTTTTGTTAGATGTTTTGGATGAGAACCAGAGCAAGCTAAGTGAAGATATGATGGAATTTCGCAGAGATGCATCCATGCTTAATGTGAGTCTCTCAGGTCACATCTTGTCAGACATCTGCTTAAGAGATGCTGCCTTGTTAAAATTTGCACTCAAGTGTGCCCATCACTTACAGAAAGAAAGAGAAAGTAAATAAGCCCTGCAATAATTTCTAGGCAGTGAAATGAACAAGCAAGTAAAAAATCCCACCCTTTTATGTTACATAATAGGTCCCCACTGAACATCATGTTGCAGGTTTGAAGGCAGTGTATGTCTAGGAGCTGATTGCTGAATATGTCCTGTGTTTAAAGCAGAAAGGCCACCAACTTAGCTGTGAGTAGGCAGGCAGTCCGTACTGCATTTCAGATGAAGAGCCATCAGGGTGTCTTTTTCCCAAAATGTCCCTTCCTTAGTGTACTTACCAGATCAATCTAAACCCAATGCATTATGCCTGTCGACCAGCAGATGGAGAATGAGAGTAAAGACTTGTGCGCTCTGCCCTATAAGGACTCTATGCAGCCATATGTCCTCAGTATTTCTCTGTCTCCAGCAAATGGTGACACATCATGGAGATCCTGAGCAAGGGGACCTATACAGAGGCTTTTTCTCATAAGGAATTTTTGGAGTTCAGGGATCATATCATAATGGGGCATTTCAGAATCAGGTCTTATAGTGGAAAGAACCTTGATTAGGTTTTATCCTTTGCTTTTGGGGAAAAAATTAAACATTTAAGAAACCTAAAGTTTGGCATTATGGATCTTCAGGATTGCAAGTGGGATGCTCTTCAAATAGCAGTTTAATATTTCATCCTTGGCTCTGCAGGCATCAGTGTGCAATGCTTATGTGTCGAGAGTCTTCTTTCTCTGTCCTCAGCTTGCATCAAGAGGAAGATGATGAGAACTCCATGGATATGATTAATCTGGAGAAAAGTTTAGCTTGTGTTCTGGACATTCTTTATGATCTCATTAGAGCCTCTGCAAAAAGTATGGTAATAGCAGTATTGGCACAAAATAAATTGATATTAAAACCTCAAAAAACTACTGGTTTATGGATTACTGGTTCTTTACAGTCTCCGGTGGAGTCTCCACTCCTGCAATCTCATCCTATAGAACTTCAAGTATTCAGGAGTCCATTTAGATACTGCTTTAATTTTAATTTTTTTTCACTCGTGTTGCCAGAGGTTGTGGTAAAAGTGGATAGCACAGCTGGTTTTAAGAAAGGTTTGGACAAATTCCTGGATGAAAAGTCCATAGTCTATTATTAAGACATAGGGAAGCCTCTGCTTGCCCTGGATTGGTAGCATGGAATGTTTCTACTCTTTGGGTTTTGGCCAGGTACTAATGTCCTGGATTGCCACTGTGAGAATGGGCTTCTGGGCTTGATGGACCATTGGTCTGACCCAGTAAGGCTATTCTTATGTTGGTAGTTAGATCTTGCTTCTATTCTCTGCGCATGATACGATCATATATAGATACTTCCTGCTGCAAATCTCTTTATGCTTTGGTTACATCAAAATTGGATTACTGTAATACCGTCTATATAGGACTTCCTCAGGTTTCCATTAAAAAAATTGCAAACAGTTCAAAATACTGCAATTAGAATGATTACAAAGATGACAAATGCTCATAGGTATGATCATGTCACTCCATTATTCAAGGATTATTCATTAGCTTCTGATAAAATTCAGGTTGATGCATGAAGCATTAACTTTGGCTTTCAAAGTGTTGATCAGTGAGCAACCTGATTATCTTGCAAGATTGCTTGTTCCATTGCGGTCATCAACTTTAAATAGATTGACGGTACCTCTCAAAACACTGCATTTTTTTTTTTTAATTTTTTTTTTTTTTTTTGCATCGGTGCCTTATTTATGGAATTCTCCCCAACGTACTTTGTTGTGAATCTACTTACAAGAAATTTAGAGCTTCTTTAAAAACGTACTTATTTGGATTGGCATATCCTTTTTAGGGATTCTTTTACTAAGGCGTGCTAACCGATTTAGTGCGCAGCCATAGAATATAATGGACGCCTTAGCATTTAGCGCACACTAAATTGGTTAGCACGCCTTAGTAAAAGGACCCTTAGTTTTTATATGATATGGTTTTTAGTTTCTGACTCGGCACCGGACAATACAGCAACTAAAAATGAGTATTTTCTCTCTCTTTTTCTTTCTTTTCCTTTTTAAATGATGTACGCTGCACTCCCACTCTATGTTTCTATCATTGGTTGGCAGACACTTCCTCCAAAATCTTCCATAGCATTTCTCTTCAGAGAAAAACTGCTTTTTAGCGAAAATTTGGAGAGGTGTCTGTCCAAATGGGGAAATTGGGAAAACCCTAGGGATGGGGACAAAAAAGTCATTATGACTGTGGGGCGGGAGAGGACAGATCAAAAGTGAATGAGAATAGAAGAGATTGTGTGTCCCCCATGCACACCTCGACTAAAAAAAAAATATAGATATATGAGGATCTCACCTTTATGAAAACTGGTGCATGTGTTCAGCAGTTTTGGCAACAAGAGAGACCACTGATAAACAAATTGGTGAGAATATTTGTTCACTTGTTTCAAACACATTGACAATATAATTTCCACCAACTAGTCTCATCTGTGTGACTGATAATGCAACGAATATGAAAGCATCGTTTCGAGATGATGTCTGGATAGGATGTGCAGATTATATTCTCAATCTTGTACTCCAGCCATCAAAAACTGAAGTTGATCCAAATGACCCCCTACAGTGAGATAAGCAAACGTATAACATTGTGCAAGGAGGTGGTTACACTCAAGCAAACAAAAGCCAACTGTGAGAGAGTATCCAAGAAAGGGACTTGGGGGTAATGGTGGACATGACAATGAAGCCGACGGCACAGTGCGCAGCGGCCGCTAAGAGAGCGAATAGAATGCTAGGTATAATCAAGAAGGGTATTACAGCCAGGATAAAGAAGTTATCCTGCCGCTGTATCGGGCGAAGGTGCGCCCGCATCTGGAATACTGCGTCCAATATTAGTCGCCATACCTTAAGAAGGATATGGAGTTACTCGAGAGGGTTCAGAGGAGAGCGACACGTCTGATAAAAGGGATGGAAATCCTTTCATACACTGAGAGATTGGAGAAACTGGGTCTCTTTTCCCTGGAGAAGAGGAGACTTAGGGGGGATATGATAGAGACTTATAAGATCATGAGGGGCATAGAGAGAGTAGAGAGGGACAGATTTTTCAAACTTTCAAAAAATATAAGAACAAGAGGACACTCGGAAAAGTTGAAAGGGGACAGATTCAAAACGAATGCTAGGAAGTTCTTCTTTACCCAGCGTGTGGTGGACACCTGGAATACGCTTCCAGAGGACGTAATAGGGCAGAGTACGGTATTGGGGTTTAAGAAAGGATTGGACAATTTCATGCTGGAAAGGGGGATAGAAGGGTATAAATAGAGGATCACTGCACAGGTCCTGAACCTGTTAGGCCGCCGCGTGAGCGGACTGCTGGGCACGATGGACCTCAGGTCTGACCCAGCAGAGGCATTGCTTATGTTCTTATGTTTGTAGAAGAAAATGCTCAAGCAGGGTGTGTCAACATTGAAATCTATGGAGGAGCTGCTTGCAATTTCCACTGAAACAAGTGCAAACAAGCAGTTCCTGACTACACTGTGTACAGTTGGTGACTCTTTGCTGGCAGTGTTGGAACCATGTGTCAAGGCTACAGAAGAACAGTTAAAAGATACTAAGTCTTCACCACGTGGTGGCCCATCAAAATTTAAGTTGAAACGGCATCTGACAATGGCAAGCTCAGACGGCAATGTCATAGCATCCTTAAAGAATCATCTTGCAGATCACCTAGATCAGTATTTTACAGTTACAGAAACACACTTTGCAGCAACATTTGTAGGATCCAAGATTGAAAAGTTTTTTAGACCTGATGACAGTCGAAGGAAGAACAGTACCATAAACAGACTGTGAACACAAGAGAGCTGATCAAGCAGTAGTCAAGGTGCAGCCAGTGTCCAAAATGAGAAGAACCAGAGGCAGATTTTTTGGAGGCTTATTCAAGAGCCAGGAAACAGCTTCAATGATCAACAAAGCAGATACCTACATATCAAGATCTGAGAAGAAATTATGCTCATCTCTTATTAGCTGTTGACACCAGAGGTCCCATTTATGCTCAAACCTGACAAGTGCTTGAAATCCTTCCACCAGCACATCTTCAGAACATTTTTTTTTCAGTTATAGGATGAACAATCGAGGAACATAGAACATAACTTAGCTCTGGCTCTGGCAGATTTTCTTGGCAGGCACTCTCTCATTCGAGGAGAGTGGGAACTGTCTCCCATGGCCTTTGGTGTCATAACAAGCAGGTAAGATCTTCCCCACATAGCTCCCATAGTAATAAAAGTCAACATCAAGGCCTTCTAGATTTTCAGTCATCAAAAAGAGCAAAGTTTTGAAGATTCTGTACATGTTATTGCAACCTTGGCCATGGAACAGCTCCTCTATTCCCACTACTTCCAGTTTTAGGAAGAATGAACATAAGAAATGCCGCTGCTGGGTCAGACCAGTGGTCCATCATGCCCAGCAGTACACTCACACGGCGGCCCTTTTGGTCAAAGACCAGCGCCCTAACTGAGACTAGCCCTACCAGTTTACGTCCTTGCTTAGTAGGAACTTGTCTAACTTTGTCTTGAATCCCTGGAGGGTGTTTTCCCCTATGACTTGTTCCAGTTTTCTACCACTCTCTGGGTGAAGAAGAACTTCCTTATGTTTGTACAGAATGCTTTCAGAGAATTTTGTTGTACCCAGGTCAAATGATGTTCATGGACAAATATGGAAGCGGAAGGAACTCGAAGAATGAGCTTCCCAGTGTACTGCACGGACTGCCACATGTATGACTACCTCCCCTCCGGGCAGCAGTCATATGTGTGCGGACGATGTCAGGAAATGGAGAGCTTGAAGAGAGAAGTCAATCAACTGAAGCTCAGGATCCAGGAGCTGGAGGGACTCTACATCTCCGAAGCCCCCTTCCAGACAGCCGAAGACCCCATGTGAGAGAGGTACATCGAGGAACAGGTCAGGGAGCTCGAGAGGTTCATCGAGGATGCCTACAGGAGAGTGGAAGAACAGGAGCACGGAAATGAGGAAGACACACAGAGCAGAGGACAAGAAACATCTGACACCAAGGTAGAGGATACCCACGGAGGAACCTTGCTGGAAGAAACGAAGAACACCAAGGACACAGACCTGCGACTGACACGGAGAGTGGAAGAACAGGAGCACGGAAATGAGGAAGACACACAGAGCAGAGGACAAGAAACATCTGACACCAAGGTAGAGGATACCCACGGAGGAACCTTGCTGGAAGAACACCAAGGACACAGACCTGCGACCGACACGGAGGCTGAAAGAAGGGAAATCTGCAATCCTGGTGGGAGACTCAATCCTGAGGCACGTTGACAGTCACATAGCAGGAGGGAGAGAGGATCGGCTAGTGACCTGTCTCCCAGGAGCGAGAACAAAGGACATCGTTGACAAGATTGAGAGAATCCTGGAAGGAGCAGAGACGGAAGAGACAGCAGTGATAGTCCACGTCGGGACGAACGATGTCACCAGGAGGGACTACAGCAAGAATGCACTGACTGAACAATTCAAGATCTTAGGAAGGAAACTGAAGATGAGGACCCAGAGGATAGCCTTCTCAGAGATCCTGCCAGTACCGAGGGCAGAAACGAAGAGGCAGACGGAGCTACAATCAATTAACGCATGGATGAGAAGATGGTGTGAGGAAGAGGGATTTCTCTTCGTGAGGAACTGGACAACGTTCTGGGGAAAGAACAAGCTTTTCAAGAAAGATGGTCTACACCTGAGCAAGGCGGGAACTAGACAACTAGCAAATAACGTCAGAAGAGCGATAGAGCAAGCTTTAAACTAAGGAGAAGGGGAAAGCCGACAGTCGACCTGGTATCGACGGTTCGGGAAACAGTATCCAGTGAGGGTACTGAGGGGAAAGATTACGGGGAAGACACAAGTGGCAAGCAACAGACTATGAACAAACAAGGGAGTCAGATGAAGCGAGAGGGGGAAAGGATGAGCATGCTGAAAGAGGAAGTCAAAATGGGACTGGATGATGAGAAGGAACAGGAGGAGGACAATAGGAACACGCCACAAGGGGAAGGCAATAGGAATCTACCACAAAGAGAGGACAAAAGAGACAATACTCAGGAGTTGGCAGGGCAGGAAGGGGACAGAATGAAGAATGGAATGCAAGGGAAAATAGAAAGGAAGGGAAAATGCCAGGAGTTGAACTGCATGTATACTAATGCAAGGAGCCTAAAGAACAAAATTGGGGAACTAGAAGTCATGGCCAATAATGAGAGACTAGACATCATAGGGATCACGGAAACATGGTGGAACGAGGAAAACAAATGGGACATAGTACTGCCAGGATACAAACTCTACCGAAAAGACAGGACTTACCAGAAAGGGGGAGGAATAGCACTATACATAAGGGATACCATTCACTCAACCAATGTGGACACAGCAGCGACAAATGCCCAACTGGAGTCATTGTGGATCAAAGTACCAGGAAGCAACGGATCCGAGATGAAGATGGGACTGTTCTACCGTCCACCTGGGCAAACTGAAGCTGAGGATATAGAAATGGTAGCCGAGCTGAGAAGGGAATGCAAGAACCCATACACCATAGTTATGGGAGATTTCAACTATCCTGGTATAGACTGGTGTCTTGGAATTTCAAAATGTGCAAGGGAAACGGAGTTCCTGGAGGCAGTCCAGGACTGCTTCATGGAACAACTTGTCGAGGCACCAACGAGAGGATCAGCGATTCTGGATCTGATCCTCAATGGGCTGAAAGGACCCGCAAAGGATGTGGAGGTCATGGGACCATTAGGAACCAGTGACCACAACATGATTCAGTTCAAAGTGCAAGTAGGACTACCTATGGGAAAGAGAACCAAGGCAACAACATTTAACTTCAAGAAAGGGAACTATGCCATGAGACAAATGGTGAGAAAGAAGCTCAGAAACAGCTCCAAGGAAACTCGGACTGTGGAGCAAGCCTGGTCCCTATTCAAGGACACAGTAAACAAGGCGCAAAACCTATATATACCAAGATTTAGGAAAGGTTCCAAGAAGAATCAGACGAGGGACCCTGCATGGATAACCAGTGAAGTAAAGAAGGTGATAGGAGACAAGAAAATATCATTTCGGAAGTGGAAAAAAGATAAAACTGAAGGAAACTGGAGAGAGCACAGGAAGCATCAAAAAGAATGTCACCGAATAGTCAGGAAAGCCAAGAAAGAGTATGAGGAGAGACTGGCCAAGGAAGCAAGAAATTTCAAACCATTTTTCCGATATGTGAAAGGGAAACAGCCAGCGAAGGAGGAAGTGGGGCCCCTGGATGAGGGTGACCGGAAGGGAGTGGTGAAAGAGGAAAAAGAAGTGGCTGGTAGGCTAAACAAGTTCTTCTCGTCGGTCTTTACAATAGAGGACACATCCAGTGTGCCAGAACCGGAAAAAATCTTCAGGGGAGATAAAGAGGGGAAATTATCATGCATGGAGGTAAGCCTCGAAGACGTTCTCAGGCAGATAGATAGATTAAGAACGGACAAAGCTCCAGGCCCAGACGGGATCCACCCGAGAATACTGAAAGAGCTCAGAGATGAAACAGCAGAGCTACTGCAGCATATTTGCAACCTGTCCTTGAGAACAGGGGTAATCCCGGAGGACTGGAAGAGAGCGAATGTTACACCAATCTTCAAAAAAGGATCGAGAGGCGACCCGGGAAACTACAGACCGGTGAGCTTAACCTCTGTCTGGGGAAGATGGCCGAATCACTGATCAGGGAAGGTATCAATGAGCATATAGAAAAAAATAATCTGATGAGATCGAGCCAGCATGGTTTCTGTAAAGGCCGATCATGCCAGACAAATCTACTGCATTTCTTTGAGGGGATAAGTAAGCAATTGGACCAAGGTGACCCAGTAGACATTATATATCTAGATTTCCAAAAAGCCTTCGACAAGGTGCCCCATGAGCGCTTACTGAAGAAACTGTGGAGTCACGGGGTGGAAGGAGACGTGCACAGATGGATCAAAAATTGGCTGGCGGACAGGAAACAAAGGGTAGGAGTAAAGGGGCACTATTCTGACTGGATAGGGGTCACAAGTGGTGTTCCGCAAGGGTCAGTGCTGGGACCACTGCTGTTCAATATATTTATTAATGATCTAGAAACGGGGACAAAGTGCGAAGTTATCAAGTTCGCGGATGACACAAAACTCTCCAGCAGGGTCAGAACTGTTGAGGAATGCAAAGAACTGCAGAGCGACCTGAACAAACTGAGTGAGTGGGCAAAAAAATGGCAGATGAGCTTCAATGTGGAGAAATGTAAGGTCTTGCACATAGGGAAGGGGAACTCCATGTACAGCTACGCGATGGGAGGGAGGGTACTCGGGGAAGGCAGCCAAGAAAAAGATCTGGGGGTATTGGTGGATAACACAATGAAGCCGGTGGCACAATGTGCAGCGGCCTCAAAAAAAGGGAACAGAATGTTGGGCATTATCAAGAAAGGTATTATACCAGAACGAAGGAAGTTATCCTACCACTGTATCGAGCAATGGTGCGCCCACATCTGGAATACTGCGTCCAATACTGGTCGCCATACCTCAAGAAGGACATGGCAATACTCGAGAGGGTCCAGAGGAGGGCAACGAGGATGATAAAGGGTATGGAGAACCTTTCATATGCCGAACGGTTAGACAGGCTGGAGCTCTTTACCCTGGAGAAGCGGAGACTGAGAGGGGACATGATAGAGACTTATAAAATCATGAAAGGCATAGAGAAGGTGGAGAGGGACAGATTCTTTAGACTAGCAGGGACAACTAAAACAAGAGGTCATTCAGAAAAACTGAGAGGAGACAGATTCATAACGAATGCAAGGAAGTTCTTCTTCACTCAGAGGGTGGTGGACACCTGGAACGCGCTTCCCGGAGAGGTGATAAGACAGAGTACAATTCTGGGGTTCAAAAAGGGACTGGATGACTTCCTGGAAGCGAAGGGGATTACAGGGTACAGATAGAGGTACCTTACAGGACATTGAGCGAATAGGGTATGGATATTTTAGGTTAGGTAGGGAACACTTTCAGGTCATGGACCTGGGGGGCCGCCGCGGGAGTGGACTGCCGGGCACGATGGACCCCTGGTCTGACCCGGCAGAGGCAATGCTTATGTTCTTATGACTCAGACTAGCTCAGGAAGCTTTGATTTGTGAACAGAATGTTGGGTATTATTAAAAATGGTATTACGACCAGAACAAAAGAAGTCATCCTGCCGTTGTATCGGGCAATGGTGCGCCCACACCTGGAGTACTGTGTTCAGTATTGGTCACCGCACCTTAAGAAGGATATGGCAATACTTGAAAGGGTCCAGAGGAGAGCGACACGAATGATTAAGGGCATGGAAAACCTTTCATACACTGAAAGATTGGAGAAGCTGGAGCTCTTCTCCCTGGAAAAGCGGAGACTCAGAGGAGACATGATAGAGACCTACAAGATCATGAAGGGCATAGAGAAAGTGGAGAGAGACAGATTCTTCAAACTTTGAAAACATAAAAGAACAAGAGGGCATTCGGAAAAATTAGAAGGGGATAGATTCAAAACAAATGCTAGGAAGTTTTTCTTTACTCATCGGGTGGTGGACACCTGGAATGCGCTTCCAGAGGATGTAATAGGGCAGAGTACGGTACTGGGGTTTAAGAAAGGATTGGACAATTTCCTGTTGGGAAAGGGGATAGAGGGGTATAGATAGAGGATTATTACGCAGGTTCTGGACCTGTTGGGCCGCCGCGTGAGCGGACTGCTGGGCACGATGGACCTCAGGTCTGACCCGGCAGAGGCATTGCTTATGTGCTTATAACCTCTCAAAATACACCATCCATTTCAGCTTCCTCAGGAGAGAGGCATTCTAATTCAGGGGCCCAGTGTTCATGGAGGATCTGACTCCCTTCTGTTGTATGGCTCTGGAGAGGTCTCATTTAAGACATAGAGGTTATTTCAAAGATGTTTTTGTTGCCACCTTACTCTAGGTTGGGAAGCAGATCACTTCCACAGCATATGCAAAGCACTATAGGATTAATATTGGAGCAAGAGCAGTGATTGATTTTGGAGCTAAAGAACTTCGGGATTTCTTTTTTTTTTTAAGTTCAATATGTTTTATTGAAAATTTTTTCATAACATAAAAATAAACAATACTAATACACAACAAGAGATCTATCCATCTTAAGGATTGCTTTGCTACATCCTACAAGTTCTGGATTGGTCTGGTAAGAGTGCTAAGGAAGGAGAAACTAAGTCTTACCTTTTAATCTTCTTTTCTTTGGTCGTAAAAGACCAGTTCAGACAGAGGCCCTCCTGTATATAGAATCAATATTGTATGGACTCTAGCATTTCCCTCACCAATGCATGTATTTCGAAAGAAGTTCCAAGTGCTCAAAATTTGGAATGGGCTCCAACAGCATCTATGTCATCTGAACACATATTACAACTTTAGGAAAATGCTAAAGACTCATTTCTTCTCTTCAGACCTGTAGCTCGAAATGCATAGACTTTCTGCCTCCTCAGTTTATATCTCATTGTTCATGATCACTGGCTAGAAACCTTATTGTAAATCCTTGTTGAAATTTGCAGTATAGAAGAAAATGTATGTTATATTATGATATTGTATGGTTTGGTATGATATTTTCAAAATTCATTTTCACTCAAGCAATAAGCCAAATTTACTTATGTATTAAGGGGCTCATTTTAAATGCACTTAGATACTCAAAGTACCACAGTAACCTATGATACTTTGGGTGTCTAAGTGCTTTGAAAATGAGCCCCTAAATCAATCTGGTGTCAAAAAGACAAGCGAGGAAAAGGACCTCAAACACCAAGACCTTAGGTAAAACTTAGTGTCTTTAATGGGGTAATGATTACTACCGTTGGTCCAGAAAAATCTCTCTGTCACATTTTTCTTTAATGAAAATTTTAAAAAATAGTGAATGGCGCTAGATAATGACTTGAGCTCATTCTAAAGAGGGTGACAGGACAAAAGAAGTAATTTGTGAATCAGTTGCATCAGTGCTGATGAAACACGACCCCTGATGAAGCTATCAAAGTGAAATGGCAGTCTCCATCAGGAGTTAAGTGTTTCCTGTCTCACAGCTATTTAAGTTGTCTATTCAAAATAACAATAAAGTTTTTCACTTTTTTTTCCATTAAATAAAAATGTGACAGTGAAGTTTTTCTGGACCATTAAAGACACCAGGATTTACCTACGATCTGGGTATTTGAGGTCTTTTTCTGTTCATGGAAAGGACATGTAAGTTTTGAACGTATTTTGTTGAGACCTTTTATATTATTAATGAGTGGGTTTGTTAATGAGAGTTGCAGTTGAATGACTACTATATTGGAGGTAGTATTAATTACTGTATTTTGGGGTAGGTTGTAGGATTTGTAGGATTACTTATTGTAATGGTAGTTGTTACGATATGATAGCGATCAAATCAAATTGTGTTTTTCATACCAGATTGGTTTAATACATAAGTAAATTTAGTTTGTTTCTTAGGTGAAGTTGATTATTGGATTGAGCACAATTTTTTGTGTCTACATTTTTGATGTGAATTATTCAAAATTCAGATGACATAACTATTTTATTGAAGATTCTTGAGATGAAACAAAAGTCTACTCTGCATTGCTTCGTCATTCAAAATACTGAAGACATTTGGAGGCGTATTTTCAAAGCACTTAGACACACAAAGTTCCATTGGTTACTTTGGTACTTTGTGTGTTTAAGTGCTTTGAAAATGAACCCCTTGGTTGCATGGATCCCTTATAGGGCAGAGCATACAAGTCGTTAGTATTTCCATCTATCTGCTGGTTGACAGACATAACCCACAAGTTCCAAACTGGTTTCAAGTTTCAAGTTTATTAGGTTTTAATATACCGACCATCAAATAAATATCTGGCCGGTTTACATTACAATAAAAAAAATATAGGTAAGAAAGAAAAAAAATTAATATAATAAATATTTAGAAGTACATATAGTGTATATTAAAACATAAACAAGACAAACTTGATAGTGAGGAGAGAGGTTTATGGGAGGGTAAAGTTACATTGTAGAGAGAAAAGGGAGAAAGAGGGAATGGGAATAAACATTTGGGTGGGGAAAAGTCTTTTTAAATATAATTTTTGAAGGTAAATGATTGAAAATATCAGGAAAAGTAGAGACTAAACTGAAGTGAATGCGTCGCGAAATAGAAAAGTCTTTAGGCCTATCTTAAATTTATCCAGTTGTTGCTCGTCGCGAAGAGGTTGTGGTAAAGAGTTCCACAATGTAGGAGCAGAGACAGGTATGGTAGGACTAAAGGAAAGAAAATTTGTCCATTTAAAAATAGTCTGAATTCTTTTAATTATCTGAGAGAGAGGAAAAATGGCCGTCAACTCTGCGTTGTCCCTCTTTTTCTAAACCTTAATTGCAGAGGTAAGGATCGACTGCATTTTCCAAGGACAGACAAGATGCTAATTCCTTATAACATAGATAACATCACAGCCACTGCTCCAGCCTTGGTTTCTAAAACTGTTGAGCAGGCTCATTGTGCTATGCAAACATCCTACTTGCAAGACATCATTTATTTATGAACTTATTTATATTCTGCACTATACGAGTACACTAGGTGGGGTCCAAAAATACCTACATAAAGATAACAGAAAAATGAGAAGACATTACAGAAGTAGAGAACATCATGAAACATAGTCATGACTTGCAGAGTAGTGCAATCAGCTGCTTGAATCAAGTGTCCCTTCAGCTGTCTTCAAAAGACTCTGCACCTTGGCTGTATCTGATCCATTGTTTGTTTTCTAGGATGAACTTTCCCACATTAATGCGAGACTGAACATGGGAATCCTGGGATGTGAGTAGTGCATTTCATGCATGTCTGCAGTGTTATTAACATACAATTTGATGCTATGACTGTGTATAAACAGGGCTTTAGATAGTAGGTTTTAACCAATTAAACCCTGATAAAATACCCCAGCATACCACAAGGGGTGCTGTATTGGCAGATGCCCCCAGCAAGGCCAAGAGTGACTGGAGATCATTTTTGCCACAGATGCAGCCCAGGACCATCAGACTACAGCTTTGAGCTGGGACTATTTTTCCTTCACCACAAGTAGAGCTATAGAATAAACATACAATGAACCGCTTTAGATGTGTTTGCATATTTTGCATCTCTTTACTCTATACCCTGCACTGGCTTAGCTATTGCTGCGTTATCTTGGCCTTCTATCTGGAGTAGATTAAAGACCATGGAAAATCCACCCATCCAGCTTTTTTTTCTTGCTGTTGTCATAAACAAGATGGGAGCTGCCTTCTGCAAATGCATACTCTCTAACTGGCTTGCAGTCTTAAGCTGGCCTGATTCTTGACGGTCATGTCACAGCTCATAATGTCAGACATACTGTAGAGGAGGGGCCGCTGAAAAGTTCTCAGCCCAGCCAAATGTGGAACCATGAAACCTACAAATCATTTTGCTCTTTTCTTGACATTTTTCATTTCAATGAGGCAAATGGGCCCAAGTATAGGGAAGTAGCATAAAGCAAAAGAAGCTATTTGTCTGTCTGTCTGTTGTGAGGCAAGCCTTTAGCTAGAGAATCCCATATTGTGAGGTCTTAGTATCCTTATTCTCTGAGAAAACCAACTTGCTTATCTATAGTGGGTGTTCTCTGTAGATGGCTGGAGAAAGTTGTGTACTAGGATTCCAGCCACTTTTAATGCTTTATAATATTGGTTTCTGACTCCTTTAGAAGAATAGTGTACATACCATCATTCAGATAACAGACTCCTGAGGCAGGCCCATTTGGGGCTGAAACAAGATCGTGTCGAGTCTTAAACATAAGAACATAAGAAACGCCTTCACCGGATCAGACCGAGGTCCATCTTGTCCGGCGACCCGCGCACGCAGTGGCCCATTTAGGTTCTCCTTTTTGGAGACCCAGATTTCCCGTATCCCTCAATATGATTTACAAGAAGGTGTGCATCCAACTTGCGCTTGAAACCCAGAACAGTAGTCTCCGCCACAACCTCCTCTGGGAGAGCATTCCAAGCGCCAACCACTTGATACACAATAAAAGGGATTGGGCACCAGAGTCTCCTTCGCTGTTTGTTTCCCACTATTTAAAAGAGTGGACATTTAAAACTGTCCAAGTAATCATGCTAGTTGGCCCTAGAGAAGATACTTTGTGTCACTTAACCCAGTAAACAGTGGTTCTCAACCCAGTCCCCGAAGCACATCCAGCTGGTTGGGTTTTCAGAATAACCATAGTGAATGTGCTTGAGAGAAATTTGCATGTACTGACCCATATTCATTGTGGATAGCCTGAAAACTTGATGGCTGGGTGTGGCCTGAAGACTGGTTGAGAAACACTGTGATAGTGTCGTTGAATACGTGCTCTGAGTGTCGAGGCATTATCCGATTAGTGCCGGGGGCCATCCAGAGCAGAGTTGGGATATAGTTATTAGGACACTGGCACTGAATAGCTAACTGGGCATGTTCAACCACACATAATGCTAGTTAGGTATCTGTGTATACCTCAGTCGAATTTAGCCTGGTTGCAGCCAGCATTTTAAAAAATGGTTGAATATTGCCTCCATGGTTTATAAATGCCTTAAAAAAAACCCCAATCCCTCTTTGTATGGCATCCTAAGAACATAAGAATAGCCTTCCTGGGTCAGACCAATGGTCCATCAAGCCCAGTAGCCCGTTCTCACGGTGGCCAATCCAGGTCACTAGTACCTGGCCAAAACACAAGGAGTAGCAATATTCCAGAATCTCAAAGATTAGCAAGATTCCAGAACCCCAAATAGGAGTGACATTCCATAAAGAATCTCCAAAGAGTAGCAAGATTCCAGAATCCCCAGAGTAGCAATATTCCACGCTACCAATCCAGGAGCAAGCAGTGGCTTCCCCCCATGTCTTTCTCAATAACAGACTATGGACTTACTCTGTCCCCTCTGGTACCTTCTGGATGGGAGGAAGACACTTTGGTTTTCTCTGCATAGACAGTAAACAAACCAGAGTCCTGGTGGTCTTTGTGGGGTCAGAAAGCTAAGGGAAAGTAGATGGAAAAAATGTTACTCGACGCTTCACATTTTTGTGACCATTTTATTGTACTGAATTTGATGGGAAAAAGAAAAGGTTGAAGAAGGTAAAATTCTTGGATTTGGCCCACTGGTTATGAGAGAGGGATTGCAATTCTGGAGCTATGGCACTCTGATGCCAAAGGATGTGTTGGTCAGGTGTGAGAGGAGTTCAGGCCACATTCTGATCACTGTGGTGAAGGAGGGAGGCAGAGATGAAATGAAGCAGACAGGATGTGACTATTGACAGGCGAAAGAAGCCTTGGTGTTCAGGTGCATTTTCTTTCTCTTCATATTTATTGACCTTCCTCTTACTCTGTGCTTGTCTGCCTCATCTCTTTCAGCCTACGATCCCCAACAGATATTTAAATGCAAAGGCACCTTCGTAGGGCACCAGGGTCCAGTATGGTGTCTTTGTGTTTACTCCATAGGGGACCTACTCTTCAGTGGTTCATCAGACAAAACCATCAAGGTAATATTAGAACCCCTCCTAATCCCAACCTAAAACTGTTTTGATGACCAAAGTTTTTGCTTCTTTTTATCGGCCAGGACAGTCAGTCATCAGCTCTGTTGTAAGCATGTGTGTCTTGTAAAATATTAATCCGACAAAACAGGTTCTCGTGTGGGGGGGACATCTTTCCTTCCCCACTTTTTATTGGATTTCCGATTTCTTCGAGGAGTTTGTTTTTTTGTAAAATATTAATCCAGCACCCTGTGACCTGTATTTTATGGAATGGCAGGTTGGTGTACGAATTCCCAGGATGGAGCTGGGGTGAAGTTTGGACTTACAGACAGTGCTTTTGATTTTTCAAAATGCATGTGAATCACATTGTAGTGTTTTTTTGTCTCCAAACGTCTCTTCTGCTTTCTTCCACTACCAATCCCTGTTTTCAGCGTAATGTGACATATTTATTTGGATTTATGACGAGATTCACCCAAGGCAGGGTACAGCTATTATAATTCAACATAAAATTTACAATCTTGTTAATAGCATCACAGTAGTAAAAAGACCAGATATAAACATAAATAGAATGAATCAGCAAATTGAAACTTCATAATAGGATGACCATGAAACAGTTTCAAAGATGGTTGAAATGCAACACTAGTTCTAGATGTTCTCTAAAGCTTTAGAGCAAGTGAAATGTACTCTCAAACTTTCACAGAGTAACAAATTTTGTGAAACTTAAGTGTTTAGGAGCTGATTCGATAAAGGAACCTAACTTAATTGGCAAAATACGCTTGATAGGCTCAATAATTGCTTTAAAAAAAATGAATTGGGCTATTGGTGCCTATCTGTTTCTATAAAAGATAGACGCCTATCGCATGGCGCTTAGTGGTGCCTAACGCCTAAATGGGTGTTTCTATGGGTGGAGCATGATTTAGGCACAGCTAAGCTCAATTCTCTAAAAACTTAAGTGGGCCATTTGGCCTTTATCTGCACATAAGACTAGCCTTACTGGGTCAGATCAATGGTCCATCTAGCCCAGTAGCCCGTTCTCACGGTGACCAATCCAGGTCCCAAGGAGTAGCAACATTCCAGAATCTCAAAGATCAGCAAGATTCCGGAATCCCCAGAGTAGCAAGATTCCATGCTACCGATCCAGGGCAAGCAGTGGCTTCCCCCATGTCTTTCTCAATAACAGACTATGGACTTTTCCTCCAGGAACTTGTCCAAACCTTTCTTCAAACCAGCTACACTATCAGCTCTTACCGTATCCTCTGGCAACACGTTCCAGAGCTTAACTATTCTCTGAGTGAAAAAATATTTCCTCCTAGTGGTTTTAAAAGTATTTGTTTCTTTCAAGCACCTAAGTTTTTACATAGATGCCGCTAGCTATGATTCTGTAAACAGCGCCTAAGTGTGATTTTTTATTTAGGGGACGTTTATAGAACCAGCCCTTTAATGCCTCCACAGGTTAAGCAGTCTATTCTAAATAAAAACGGGTTAAAGATATGTTACAAATTAGGTGAAAATTACAGAGTGCAAAATTCCCAAGTTTCCTGCTCAGTCAGTACCAGATGTGTTGATTAAAAAAGCATCTCTGCAATGGATGGATGTCACTCGCTCTCTGGATTTCCTTTGGTGCATTATGCTCTTCGTCCTAGATTTCTTGCTTCAGACATTGTCCTACTCTGGTGTTCCCAAGAAGTGTAAGATAATACTTTTAGAATTCATGCTGTCTCTTGTTTCCCTCCTTAGGTGTGGGATACTTGTACTACGTATAAATGCCAGAAGACTTTAGAAGGCCATGATGGGATTGTGCTTGCCCTCTGCATTCAAGGGTATGTCTGAGTTGTTCCTTTCTTTTGCTAACCTCGAAATTCATCTCCATGATATCGTTATGCTGCACCACTTCTTCTGTTTCCAACTCCTTGGTTGCTGAGATTCCTATTAGTTTGCGGTGCTGTATGGATCTTGGAGGTTGAGTATCTGTACTTGCTGTTACGTGGGGGGGGGGATTAATACATTCTAAACGTCAGCGTCTCTTCGGCTCTTTTTGGTAGTAAGTGCAGGTGCTGAAATCTGCCTTTTCCTTCTTTAGGTTATGCCAGATCACGAGCATCTCTTTCAGGGAGATGTGTATGGTCAGTGGCGTAGTGAGTGGGAGGGAGGCGGTGAGCCCTGGGCGCCATTTTCCTACCCCTCCCCCTGCCGCGTGCGTGCACCCCTTCCCTTCCCCTGTACCTTTTTAACTTTGGCACGAGCAGCCAACAACTTTCTCCCCACTTCGGCGCTCTCTCTGACGTCAGTTCCAGGACCTGTGCCTAGGTAGTGATATCAGAGAGAGCGCCAAAGCCAACATGGGCAGTAAGTTGGTGGCTGCTCACGCCGAAGTTAAAAAAGTACAGAGAAGGGGCATGTGGGGGAAGAGGGCAGGAAAGGGGTGTCGTCGCCCTGGCCACCACTCACCCTCCCTCCACCACTGTCTATGGAACTTTCGTAGTCTCAGCAGTTTGTAGGACATCAAAGTGTTTCGGAAAGAAATCAAAACATTTCTTTTCAAAAAACACGTCCTTACTTAATATTCCCCTCCCCAATCACACATGCACTCTCCCCAGCAAATAACACACTAGTCATCCCCTTGAACCTCATTTACCAAAAATATCCAAACTCCTAAATAAGCATCTCCCTTAGGTATCCATTTAACCTTCTCCTAAATAAGCATCTCCCTTAGGTATCCACTCAACTGATTCCTTCAAAGTTAGGTATCTTTCTTCAGTTGTCTATATTGTTTTCCCCACTGAACCTTGTAACTACTTGAACCCTGTCAAGCTATTCTATCGATAAATCCAGATATCTTATACTTGTATACTTGTATTTCTATACCACAACATGTAATTTACTTAAATCGTTGTAATGTAATTCTCTCGGTAATGTCCTGATCTCTTTTAACTGTAATCCGCTTAGAACCGCAAGGCACAGGCGGAATAGAAATCACAAATGTAATGTAATGTAATGTAATTTATTACTTTTCTATCCCCAAAAATCCTTTCGTTTCTAATCAGTCTCAATTGTCATAGTTTTAGGTTTATCCCATATTATTTTATTTTATCTATTCATATTAAACTTTTTAATTTGTGATATTGTAAACCCCCCCAGATACATGTGATGGTCGGTATATCAATTCAAAACTAATGGCAACAAGTCTTATTCATAAATGACAATCAATCAAGAAAGACTTGAAATATATTTCACTTCAAGTAATCTTGTCTAGATTATACAGCTCTCAGACACCCTTACTGTCTAATCAATAATGATTGTTCCAACAGTCTTAACAGGGTGGTAGTATCTTTCATTGAGCTTTACGTAAATGTGCAAAATCTTATAATAAAGTGCAGTAGTGTGTAAACTTTTTTTCATTTAAAGTGCCTATAATAACTTATCTTTTAAAGTGTTTGTGCCCTACGGGACCCGTTTCACCGTAAAATCGGCTTCTTCAGGGGTCAAGTGTCAGGCATATAATCTATAAGACACAAGGACAAAAACACAATTTTAAGTGTATAATCTTAAAACACCAAAGATATAAAAACTAAAAAAGCGAGGTTACTTACTGAGCAGCTCTGCTTTCATCGGCATTAAGCAACAAAATGGCGCTGGCACTACTAGGACGCCGCGCATGCGCTTTTAAACGGACCTCATTAATTATTCATATAATTTTAAAGAGCCTCACTCGTAATAATTAAACATTTACGCTAGTTAAAAATATATATATTTGACAAAACACTCTAGAAGAAAGAACCCCATTCTACTGTAGTATTCAAACCCCTTGGCACGCAGCTCCTGATTGGATAAGGCCTGACTTAGTGCAGGAAGAGGCGGTCGGAGCATACCGCGAGCGATTTCCCGCACTCACGGCGCTCTGGCTGCTCTCCTGCTTACTTCTTCAGTCTCCCCCATGAAAAACCATATTCGCGGTTTTTCAAGATTCGCGGGTGTTCCTGGAACGAAACCCCCGTGAATATCGGGGAGTATAATATAGCCACCCAGTTGTGTTACCCTGTGCAGATTATCTGCATTGTTCCCCTTTTTTTCTTGGGGAGAGGGGGCAGAAGTGCTTTCATAGAGATCACTATTGAGATAGACATGGGGAAGCCACTGTTTGCCTAGGGATCAGTAACCTGGCATAGCCACTGTTGGAAGAAAGATACTGGTCTGACCCATGATGGCTATTCTCATGTGCTTATGTTGTAGTGTCAACCATATTCTTGGCTAAAACTGTTTGGTTTTTTTTCTTGTCCCTCATTACAGAAATAAGCTATACAGCGGATCCGCAGACTGCACTATAATTGTAAGTAACAATCTCAAGTGGCATATTGAAAACAAATGTAATGCAGGCTTTGATATAATTATAATATAGATAGACTTATAAGTGACTTGAATATGTAGAACAGCATTTATCAGTGTTTGTGGTAAATGCTCAGAAAACAGAGCAATGGAATGTAAACATTTGAGGACAGGTCTGTTGCTGTTCAGCTCCAAGATCACTGTGAAGTCTTTGAAAACACTAGACATCTGGTGGGGTGTGAAGAAGAACCCTTTTGTAGCTGGGTACATGGTGGGGCTCCTTGGAAAGAATTGTAGAATGTTACATGGATATATTGGGGGGGCAGGAGGCTGTCAGGTGGATAGATGCACTGTGGGATACTGAAAAGTTATGTAAAGGTTTTGCAAAGTGACAGGCAGATTAAATTTCAAGATGTTGAGAAGGTGCATTGAAAGAATTTTGATAAACTGCGGTGCTTGAGAATTGAATGTGATTGGATCCCTTTGCTTCAGCATCATTTGGAATAGATGCTTTACGAAGAAGGAATTACTTATCATTTCTATGGCGCTGCCAGACATACGCAGTGGCGTACATTAAAAATGTGAGAGACAATGCCTGCTCGATAGAGCTCACAATCTAATCAAAACAGGCAAACAGGAATTTCTCACAGAGGGAATGAAAAAACAGACATTGGTAAGAGCTATGAGTTAAAAGTAGGCTTTTAGCCAGAGAAGGAGCCTGACGTATTGTCTCAGGCAGTCTGTTCCAGGCATATGGTGCAGCAAGATAGAAGGGATGGAGTCTGGAGTTGGTAGTAGAGGAGAAGAAACACTTACCCAATGAAGGGAGTTCCTGGGGAGGAGTATAGGGAGAGATAAGAGCTGCAGAGTGAATAAACCTTCTACAGAGCCAGATCTCAATGATGTTCTATGTTCCTCGTTTGTTCATCCTATAACTGAACAAGAACATTCTGAAGATGTGCTGGGGGCAGGATTTCAAACACCAAACAGGCAACACTTGTCAGTTTTGAACACAAACGGGCCTCTGGTGTCAACAGCTAATAAGAGATGAGCAGAATTCCTTGTCAGAGCTTGATACGGATATATCCACTTTGTTGATCATTGAAGCCTCCAAAAATATATGCCTCTGATTCTTCTTCAGCTTGGAGAAGAGACAACTGATGGGGGTGGGATCTGACAGAAAGCTGTAAAGTGGAACAAGTAGTTAAGGAATGTTTTTATTTGTTCTTTCTGAAAATCTTAGGACTAGGGGGACAGTCCATGAAATTAACCAGTAGTAGATTTAAAACAAATTTGAGAAAGCAAATTTTTCAGTTAATGCACAGTAAAACAGTGGAATTGTCACTGGAAATTTGATTAAGGCCAAAAGTAGAACTGGGTTTAAAGAGAAGATTGTACCGGTTTCTGGAAGAGAGTCCTATCAGTTATCAGCTAGCTAGGTTTGGGGAACACAGCGAACGGATCTTACCATTTGGATCTCCAAGGCACCTTGGATTGGCCACTGGATTTCCTGGACTGTTTCTATGGCCCACTTATGTTATTTGCTCACAATCAGTAGAGGGTAATGTCTCGTCTCAACCAAACACTGTTAAAGACAGATGCCAATAGAATAAGTGTAAGCTAATACTCATAGAGATGCACAATTATGCTAAGGAGAAATATCTAGCTGGAAGTACTTAGAGTCTAACAGTTTGTCTTCCTGTGAAGGTCTGGGACATACAAACCCTGTTGAAGGTTAATACCATCCGAGCGCATGACAATCCTGTCTGCACCTTGGTATCTTCTCATAATATGCTGTTCAGTGGCTCTCTCAAAGCCATCAAGGTATGTACAGGGTGAAATTCTCTTTAAAAGTCATCATCAACATCTTTTCTCACATCAAGCAGCATTCTGGGGTAAAGATCTGGAACAACTGCTTATGCTCACTAATACTTATGGGGAATTTAGGAAACACCTAAAAACATATCTGTTCTTGAAGTATTTAGGTAACTGACCTATACAATCTTAGTCCACAACTACTGATCCCCAGAACTGTTAATCACTAACCCTTAACTTTGTTAATTCTACTCAATCTGTAACATCTTTTAATCATTGTAAACCACATAGAACTTCACAGTCCTGCGGAATATAAACTGTTATTATTATTATTTGCACTCTGTTGATTTTGTAGAGGAAGGGAATCAGAGTCCATAACAGACCATTTTCTTTAGAAACTTATTTATTGCTCAATAAAACAGATTTCTGTATCTCCCAGTGTATTGATGATAATTAAACTAGAGAGGTAGAAATGATTGAGGGAAGCTCTTAATTTTATTGAACCATGCCTTTCTTCCACAGGTGTGGGATATTGTGGGGACAGAGCTGAAACTAAAGAAGGAACTGACGGGTCTGAATCACTGGGTGCGAGCACTGGTGGCATCACAGAACTATCTGTACAGCGGCTCTTATCAGACGATTAAGGTACTGAACCATGGGCCATGTAGACAATCTTTTCATTATATTTGTAAAATTGTGACGAAGGTAGGAAATACTGGGATTGCCCAATGTGGAGAATTTTCCTATCGATAATTTCTATTATATTCCTCAGAAAAAGCTTGAATCTAGTCAGGGTATGGACCAACTGGTATCAACTGAAATGAACTGGACAGATTTTTTAGAGGATAGTCAGGATTTGATCCAGACTCGTTCCACCCTGGTGATAACCTGCATGTGTGAGGTGGATAAGATGTTACTAATGAAATAGATTAACAATATTTTGTGGAGATTTGGTAATATTTCCGAATGTCTCCAGAGCCACCCAATTAAGGAGAAAATAATTTTTGAAGTTAAAAATTAGAGTGGAAGCTTTGGAGGCATCCTTTTATTTAAAATTTCCCTGTAAGTGCCTTGTTAAATTACAACCTTTAGCCCAAATACCAGTAAATTAAATATGCTACCAACCCTCTCTAATAGAATGCATAAACAAAAAGGACTAGGTTGGTGTATTTCAATGTAGGAATCTTAACCGAAAAACCTCAGCCCCACCACTCCACCGCTATAATGATTTCTAAAGAGGGAGATTTCTGTGGTGCCTCATCATAGGTAAAACGAATTACCTATGATGAGGCACCACAGAAATCTCCCGCTTTAGAAATCATTATAGCGGTGGAGTGGTGGGGCTGAGGTTTTTCGGTTAAGATTCCTACATTGAAATACACCAACCTAGTCCTTTTTGTTTATGCATTGTTAAATTACAAGACACTGAATTTGTGTTTTGGGACCCGATACATTTGCAACAATTTTTGGTGGCTAGAGAGACAAAATGATTACTGTTTACCTAAATAGATTGAGGAATAAAAAGATTGAACCCTGATTAATTAACGAATGGATCTTGGACTTTGAGTCCATTCAACTTTTTCCTTAGTTTAATATCCTTAGAAATGAAGTATGTCTCCTCAATAAGGTGGGCTTGAAAAGAAATTATGAATTGATGTGTTAATTATTGCAAAATTGTAATGAATTGTCTTTTTCTTTGTTCTTTATATAAATGTAATGATTGAAAATTATAAATTTAAAAAACAAAATTTGTGACAAAGGCAAAACATCTTTCACATTGTTGGGACCAAGGCTTACTCCAGTCATTTGACTTTAATGCACTTAAACTTGACCAACCTTCTGGGATCCAACTGCAGAGTTGAGAATTATGCTCGGCCCTATAAGGGCACTGTGTAGCTGTTGCTCCTCAGTATTTCTCTATCTCCAGCAGATGGTGCTAGGTAGACTGTGCAGCTCCTGGTGAAGCATGCTTTTGGGCCAGTGGGAGAACTAGGACCCAGTAGAGCGGATAGCATAAGAAAGGTTTGGACAATTTCCGGGAGGAAAAGTCCATAGTCTGTTATTGAGAAAGACATGGGGACAGCCACTGCTTACCCTGGATCGGTAGCATGGAATGTTGCTACTCTTTGAGTTTTGGCCAGGTACTAGTGACCTGAATTGGCCACAGTGAGAACGGGCTACTGGACATAATGGACCATTGGTCTGACCCAGTAAGGCAATTATTATGTTCTTATGTTTTAAGGAAATTTATTGGGGAATTCTTAGAGGAGTCTAAAGATCTCTCTCTCAATCATTTGCTCTGATTGGCAGTTTAGAATAAAATAAAGTAAAAATAAAAAATTATGTTACATCCCCTCCAGAATCTGTACGATAGGTGCTCAATCCATGCCCACATCCGGGTCTTGCAGAAATCCACGCTTTTTTTCCCCCTTGTGCTCCTCCTACTTAGCTGAGAGGAACAAAGCCCCCTACAGTTTCAATGTCTCAAGCAAACCTTGCAGAAGAATTTCTGACCTGTTCTGCTTCTTTTTCTTATTTTTTTTGGTGGCTTTGGTGTCATGAGATCTCTTGCGGAGGGAAAGGAAGCAGTTTCTGCAGAGCCGGACTGCGGGTGGACCTATGGAGCCAGCCTGCAATGTGCCATCTTTGGGCTCATTGTCCGTTCCCCTAGGAGCTAGCATGCCTTCTGACCTTGTCAGAGGCTTAAGCACAGGTTGTTTGCGTCCTTTGTAACAGCCCTTGGTGTATCAGGGCGCAGGCTGCGTTTTCCCGCCCTTGGGTGCGTGGCAAGGTTCTGAGGGGTGGAAGTTTCAGTTGGGGTTTGTCCAACTGGCAGCCTGTAGATCAGGATCAAGATTCGACTGTCTGGAGCAATTCTGAGGCAGAAATTCCTTTCCCTTCACTTCAGCTGTAGTGAAAAGAGCTGATAGGCATGGCACTTCAGAGACTGTGTGTACACCTCCATTATATCCTATGGGGATGGACTGAAAACAGCGTTTTTGGAGGCTTCTGGGGGTAGGATTCAAGCCTCCCACCTCCAGAACTCATAAATTGGCATTTTTTGTTTTTCCAAATTGTTTCTATGTGCCGTTTTTGGCATAAATTTACTGGCGGTGGTCACGCTGTTTTCACACCACCCCTGTAGGATATAATGGAGGTGTACACACAGTCTCTGAAGTGCCAGGCCTGTCAGCTCTTTTCAAAGTTTATTTTCTGCCTCACAACCCCTCGATTTTGCATAAAATCGTTAGGAATGGACTCCTCATGTATAGATTATGCCAGTTTGCCGGCAGAAGAGCATCCTTGTACCGTGTGCTACTCTACCTAATACTTCAAGAAATTTCCAAATGACAGCAATAAATTCTGGATCAGCCCTCCAGGCAGAGTCTTGGCCCCTGTAATAGCTCTTGCTACTGAGAAGGTGGCCTGTGCTTTGGGCTCCAGTCTTATGTCCATCCTGATGAGAGAATGGAGACTGATGTGGGTGGAAAGCCCCCTGAGGATGCCACTGACCCATCAAAGCCTGAGATGCTGAGGAGGTCAGAGAATTGCTTGTATGCTGGATGCAGCCTAGGGTGGGAAGAGATGAGGGGCTGAGTGGAAGAAGAAAAAGGAGCCTATCCACAAGGTTCCCCAAAGGGTCAGTTCTTTCTGAAACTGTGATTCTGTGTTTCAGATTTGGGATATTCGCAGTCTGGAGTGCGTCCATGTTTTGCAGACATCTGGTGGGAGTGTCTATTCCATTGCTGTAACGAACCATCATATAGTGTGTGGGACCTATGAAAACCTTATCCATGTAAGAGATTGTCAACTGTATTACCTCATAAATCAGAACTTCCCAAACTGGGAATTAAGATTGTAACTGGGGGAGGGCTCTCTGCACCTCTGGAGTGGGGGGGAGTCACACAATTTTTTTTTTAGCTGCTGTCATGGTTTTCATATACCAGCTTTCTGTGGTACAGTCAAAACAGTTTTACATCCTGGTGTTAAGCACTTTCACAAATGATTCACAGTGAAAGTAAGCTCTGCATGCATACATAGAGAGAGGGTGGCGTAACACACAGGTACGGGGGGAGGGGGTGCAAATACACTCATGTCTGTTTGAGAAATCACAGCTAAGCTTGGAGAGGAAAACTGTAAGATCTTTAGAAGTGCTGTAGCAGAGCTCAAGTATGATAGTGTCCACTTTTGCTCATAGTGCAGTTAGCAAATCAATCCCACTGCCCTCTGTATTTCACGAGGGCCACCCAAGGCAAAAGACTTGTTAAGGAATCTGGAAGAGTCAAGAAAACACAGACACTGTTACTGTTGCTATAATCTGTCCTGCATTTCTCTGCCAGGTCTGGGATATTGAGTCAAAGGAACAGGTGCGGACTCTGACAGGTCATGTAGGCACAGTGTATGCCTTGGCTGTTATCTCCACGCCAGATCAAACCAAAGTCTTCAGTGCCTCATACGATCGCTCGCTCAGAGTACGTAGACTCTTTCTCTCTCCACAACTCCTGCACTGTCTCTTGGTAACATCATTTCAGCTTCATTTAAACTCTTTGGCTTATTCTTCTCGTTTTGCTCACTTGAACCTGAGACTTATTGACCTGGGCTGTTCTCCTACTGACCTCACATTGTACCTTTCTAGGTCTGGAGTATGGATAACATGATTTGCACCCAGACCTTACTACGACACCAGGGAAGTGTAACTGCGCTTGCTGTCTCCAGGGGAAGACTCTTTTCTGGTGCCGTGGACAGCACTGTCAAGGTATAGCTTTCCTCTTTGTAGGATTTTGTGCTTATGACTCTTGCTTCATTTTACTCAAGAATGGCATGCTTCTAATTTATTTATTCCATTTTCTACATCGTTCTCCCAGGGGAGCTCATGCATTTATTCAGGTACTCAAGCAGTTTTCCCTCTCTGTCCCGGCGGGCTCACAATCTATCTAACTGACAGTATAATGATTACAGACCAGGCACAATGTGGGTTAAAATGATTAATATAGGGACCAACCAATGGCTTAGGTGACCAGTGCTGTGCAGACAGTCTTTCATTCAATTCCCAAGTTAGGTCTTTGTTCCTTTGGTGGCGGAGGCTAAGGAAGCTGTGGAGACAGAGAGGGTGATGTGGTTGATTGCAGAGTGTTCCAGAAGGAGGTGTGGTTCATGACCTCTGGTCCAGGACTGTTCCAGGGAAGAAGTTAACAGGAATAAACTAAGGAAATACAGTCAAACCTCGGTTTGTGAGTGTTTTGCAAGACGAGCAAAACACTCTCGCAAATCTTGCCTCGCAAACCAAGCGTTGACTCGATATGCGAGTCCCCACCCCTGAGAACCAGCATCGCCCGCCCAAACCCTGTTTGAATCCCTGTACCGTACTCTGCTTGATCACTTCCTCCGGTAGCGCATTCCAAGTGTCCACGACCCTTTGGGTGAAAAAAAACTTCCTTGCATTTGTTTTGAACCTATCTCCCTTCAGTTTCTCCGAATGCATGTAACTTAAGTCCACAGTTACATGCCTAACTCCTGCGTGCTTGCTGGCTATGATCCTCCCAGTTGCACAATTTGTAGAATACCAACCTTGTCCCCATAACTGCAAATTAGCCCCAAAGGAAGCTGATTATTGGTTGTTAATGCCAGTTACGTACTTAACTGATCCTATTCTCTAACTCGTGCACACATGTTTATAGAATGTGGAGGTCTGCAGAGAGGGCAAACATACATGAGCCATGTGTGCACCATCAGAAAGAGTGCAATCTCTGTGCGCAGACACCCACATTCTGTAAATTTGCAGCCCGATGTTTGCGCACACGATGACTTTTGTGCCTTCTTTGCTGTTGTCGGTGAATGACTTCCATCATCCGTATCACAGAAGACTAGCTTAAACCCACCTTGGCATGACCATTTATGTTGGGTCTATGGCAGGCGCAGATGGATGTGTTTCAGTGCCTGTATGCAAATAACATTACATTCTTTGAGAGTCGGGGGACATGCCCAGGCTCTGCCCACAACCCCCTCCTATCCCCCGCAGTTACGTACCTGCAAGCACCCAAGCATAGAATGGCCTTTCATGGAGGCAATACCCTGAACTCCATTTTCCCTGAGCTGTGAAGCCATGTTTAATTAGGAGACTGAGTAGTGCGAGTCACATGTTCTGATTGCCCAGTAGCTCTACCTAGGAAGTGCCCTGGTGACCAGGATACAATAGGATGGCTCTAAAAGCAATTGTGATTGGCTCCTGGATTTGGTGGTTCTTCACACTTACATCTTGATTTCTTCTGGGCAATATCAATGCCAGACATTGAGGACCCTGCTCTCCCCAACCTAATCATGATTTAATAGAAATATTGGGTTTTCCCCTCCCTGTTGTATTATTAACTACCTTTCTCTGCATTTCCTCGCAGGTGTGGACGTGCTAATGCTGCTTTCTCTGTCTCATGGTGGGCTGGCTTATTCAGAAGGCTGCAGGCAGCACAGCTGCTCCAGCTGCCGCCTAGACTTACACTACTCACAGCGGAAGAAGCCCAGAAGCCTAACCTCACTGGAAGACAGGATCTTACACAGTGGATGAAACCTCTGCAGTGTTGAAGGCTAAGACAACACACTCCTTGCTCTCCTGCTACTGACATCTTACATTATAAGTTTTGCATGTTGAAAGATCCAGGACAACTCATTACTACTGAGTCATTTAAACCACTTCAAGCCAAAATGAGTCACCAGCCCTAATCACACAGCATTTGCCAACAGGGACACCATGGAAGCATTAGCAGCAAGAAAGGATCGGCAGCTTTCCCCAGGGAGAAACCAGGAAAGAATAGCCACGGTCTTTCTCACCCCAGTAGGCTGTTTAGTGGCCATAAGGACTGTGTCCTCCCATACACATGTGTACTTCACAAAACTAGCAAACTCTCATATGACCTTGGCAAATATTTCCTCAGTAAATGAAAGACCAGGTACGATTTTTATACTGCAGATAAATTCCTCCAATTAAGTTAAAAAAACACAACACCTTTTTATTCACTTGTTACACATCATGGCCTTCTAAATCAGCAGGAAACTCCTGGCCTTGATTATTCTCACCTTTTTTCTACATTTTTAAGGCTGTACTATAGATGTTTTTCTTTTATTGACAATAAATTCTACACTGATACCTTTTAAATAAAGTGAGGCTTCTGCTAGATCAGTGGGTGCTCCATTCCAGCTCACAGCCTAGGACAAGTTGCATATTAACAGAGTGAGCTTTGGGATGGCAAATGCTCTGTTTAGCTCGGGGCATGTAGTATGGTTGGGTTGCTGAATGCTCCACCTATGCTCACATAACTTTAAAAAAATGCTGCTGTTATGTGTTTGTGAATCTGAATGGCTGAGTCTGATGTCTGGAAGTGTATTTTATTTATCTAAAATACTTAATAGACTGCTTTTCATCGTCCAGCAGCAAGGCGACTTACAGAAAATTCCTAAGAAAAGGTTGTTTTCAAAAAGAAGAGATAAAGCAGTTAATCTAGGAAGAGTCTTTATGGTTGTGTCCACATAACATGCAAACTGCATTATTTCAAGAGAGAGGTCTTTCCCTGGAGATGGGAGCGGACTAGACATAGCACTAACTAATAGCTCCTAGTTCATGAGTTTTTAGACTACCCACTGTTCTTGGTTTGAATTCTGAAAGAAAATGCAGAAATTCAGCAAAAGGTAGACTAACTCAGGCCTAAGGGTTACGTCAGCAGATTCTGATGATGACATCGGTATGACTGGTGAGTCAGGAATGTTGCAGTACTTCTCTGCTTCCAGCAGGTGGTGCAAGTGGGCTGGTGTAACAGTTTCTCTCTCTTGGTTTTCTCAACTTTTGGGCCAGCATTGCTGTGCTAAATTTCATGGATTGATCAGCTCCCACTGGGTTCTTTAATTGCTTGATATTGGGTTAGAAGAGAAAGCTACAGTCACTGGGATGCAAGTTTTATGCTTGGATGAGAACTTCCCAAACTTGTCTTGGGGCCCCTAGAGCCAGTCAGTTTTAGAGGATATCCAAGGTAATACGTAGAAATAAAACATAAAGGAAAAAAATAACACCTTTTGTTATTGGACTGACTTAATGTAGTTTACGATTAGTTTTGGAAGGTTAACCCCTTCTTTCGCAGATCAGAAATAAGCAAATGTTGGCAAAATCAGTCGATATAAGGGAAACATGAAAACATTTCAGTGGTAGTTAGAAACATTTGCTTATTTCTTTTTTTTTTTTTAATAATTCTTTATTGATTTTTAAACAAGAACAGTGTTATATAAAAAAAAAAAAACCAGTATATTATTGCATCTGAAGCAGAAGGGGTTACCTTTGAACGCTAATTATAAACTACATTAACCCCCTTCCACCTTTTACAAAACCATAGCGCAGTTTTTAGCGCCAGCTTCAGCAGTAAAAGCTCTGATGCTCATAGGAATTCTATGAGCGTCAGAGCTGTTACTGCTGCGGCCGGCGCTAAAAACTCACGCTATGGTCCAATAACAAAGGTGTTATTTTTTTCCTTTATGTTTTTGATTTATTTCTACATATCACCTTGAAGAGTGGCCTAACATGGCCACCATACCATTTCACTCACGAGGATATCCAGAATGAATATGCATGTGAACATAAAAATAGCCTTACTGGGTCAAACCAATACTCCATCAAGCCCAGTAGCCCATTCTCACGGTGGCCAATCCAGGTCCCTAGTACCTGGCCAAAACCCAAGGAGTAGCAACATTCCAGAATCTCAAAGATCAGCAAGATTCCGGAACCTGAAATAGGAGCAACGTTCCATGCAGAATCCCCAAAGATAGCAAGATTCCGGAACTCCAAATAGGAACGACTTTCCATGCAGAATCCCTAAAGAGTAGCAAGATTTAGGAATCCCCCAGAGTAGCAACATTCCAGAATATCAAAGAGTAGCAAGATTCCGGAACCCCAAATAGGAGCAACATTTTATTCTACCGATCCAGGGCAAGCAGTGGCTTCCCCCATGTCTTTCTCAATAACAGACTATGGACTTTTCCTCCAAACCTTTCTTAAAACCAGCTACGCTATCCGCTCTTACCACATCTTCTGGCAACGCGTTCCAGAGCTTAATTATTCTTTGAGTGAAAAAATATTTCCTCCTATTGGTATAAAAGTATTTCCCTGTAACTTCATCGAGTGTCCCCTAGTCTTTGTAATTTTTGACGGAGTGAAAAATCGATCCACTTGTTCCCATTCTACTCCACTCAGGATTTTGTAGACTTCAATCCTATCTCCCCTCAGCCGTCTCTTTTCCAAGCTGAAGAGCCCTAACCGTTTTAGCCTTAGAGACCTAGGACAGGCTAACATGATTTCATGCTTATTCTGACCACATAGACCTGTGAAAAAGTAAGAAAATGAGGAGAAGAGAAATTAGCTGCCAGAGATCCCCAAAATTACAAAGGAGATACATGGAAACAGATAACAAAACATTTCACTTGGAATTTTCACACTTGTGCTCTTGGGAGACACAGAGTCGACAGGGAGGGACAGGAAGAGACAGAGTAAGGGAACTACCTCAAGCAGGCAGCCCATGAAAGGAGAAATGACCCCTGGGTAGGGTTACCAGACATTTGGGAAAACCCAGACTTCTCTTTTTAGAAGACTATCCAGGTGCCTGGATGTTTTTTTAAAGGAGGGAAGTCTGCTTGGGTTTTGCCTGCTCTCACGACTCCCCCACCTATCTCCTTCCTGACCACTGCACTGAATCTTTGGGCAGGCCAGCAGCAGCAATGAGGGAAGCCTGCCGCAGCTGGCATGCCCCAGAAGCCACCTCTTTGCAGCAACTTTCTGTTCCCATATAGGCAGGACTTGCAGAGAGGCGGCTTCCAGGGCAGGCCAACGACAGCAGGCATCCATCATTGCAGCTGCCGGTCTACTTGATTCATTGCAGCGGCCGGGGAAGGAGGTAGGTGGGGGAGTCCGGAGCTAGAGAGAGGTCTGCAGATCCCACTGGGGGGTGGGGTTTGAATTGGTGCAGGCTCTGGTGCTTGGGTTCAGTTGGGTGAAGAGGGAGAGAGCTGCAGATGCTGGAATAGGGAGGGGAGAGTTGCAGTACCATGGGGAGGAGCAGAGAAGAGAGAGATTTGAGATTGGTCCTGGGGAGGGGTACAGGAGAAAGGGTAAACAAGGAAGAGAAGCTGGGTGGGGGTGGAATATGGGGACAGGGATAGAAGAATGGCCTTGTAGGTGAAAGAAGGAAGGACAGAGAGAGATGGAGCTGGGACTGAAAGGGTGATCAGATGAAGTGTAGAGTAGATGAGGGCTAAGAGAGGATGGGAATGGGGACTAAGGAAATGGGTGAATGGTATGGGGGGGCAGGGGTTTGACTGGGACCGGTGGGAGGTAGGGAGAGGGCATGGTGGAGGTGGGATGTGGATAGAGCTGCAATAGGGTGTAGGTGGGCTGGGTCATGTATCCTCTTTTTGTTTTCACAAATATGATAACCTTAACCCTGGGAGTGGTAGTACAAAGTAAACTAAACTAATCCTTAGGTTTGTATACCGCATCATCTCAACATTCACAGAGCTCGACACGGTTAACAAGAATTAAGGTGGAAAGGAACTCCAGCGGAGGGAAAGATGAAGAAGAAATTTAGAGGACTAGAGTAAACAGAGAGGGAGGAAGAGTTACATTTTTGAAAATAACCAGGTTTTCAGATGTTTACGGCAGAGTTGGAGGGAGCTCAGATTCCTAAGTGGGGAGGTAAGGTTGTTCCAGAGCTCAGTGATTCTAAAAGGGAGGGAGGAACCTTGTTTTCCTACAAGGGAGATGCCTTTTAGAGAGGGAACTCATTTTCTCGTCCCGTCAAGTCCTTTTCCTGTCCCTGCCCCGTTCCTGCAAGCTCTGTCCTCATCTGCACAAGCCTCAAACACTTTAAAATTAGTGTTCAAGGCTTGTGCAGTTAAGGCAGAGCTTACAGGAATGGCGACAAAACTCACAGGGACAGGACAGGGAAATTAAGTTCCAGCAAGGACTAAGAAAAATTTGTCCCCGTGTCATTCTCTAGTGCAAAGCCCTTGCTACATGCAGGTCTAATCTAATTAAATCTTAGATGTATATACCAGCTCATCCCTAAAGATTTAGGGCTCAACTTGGTTTACAATAAAATATGTTTACAAAGATATGTTGATTTTAAGATAGATCATTAGGAATTACAGTATATTCTAAAAAACGGTGAAACATTGTAGTCTTTAAAATTTTATGGAAAACCTGAAAGAAAATGCATGATCGTATCTGAACAGGAAGGTCATTCCATAGTGCAGATAATAGGAAGGAAAAAGATTGAGAACCAAAGGAAAAGAAAAAAGTATACAAATCACATACTGGGGTACCATATGGATAACAACCGGATAAAAGGCGATTTTGTAGACAATTAAACTAGTTTAGCTCCTTTTATCCAGTTGTTATCCATATGGTACCCCAGTATGTGATTTTTATACTTTTGTAGGACCCCTGAGGAAGGAGTGTTTCTTATACACATGGACCGTGTCGGTTCCCAGTTAGTCAACTTTCTTGGACCATAATTTGGATACAGACTGTTTTATGTTCATATCTATGTTTGTTGATTAAAGACTTGGCATCTTGTCCACCACTCCTGTAGGTTTTTCCTTTGTTTGTAGTTCTACAACCCAAAATGTTTGAAGAGTTTAAGGTTTAGGGTATCAGAGAGTCAAACAATCCATGAATAATTTTATAAACAATACAAGCACATTTCAACTGAACTCTGTAATGAAACGGGAGCCAGATGAACTAAAGAGGCTACAAATCTCCCTGAGTAATCTCTATATATAAAATCGGATGTATCTGTGTGTATGTATGTATATATGTTCCAGCATAATTCTGAAATGCATAGAAAGATTTCTACCAAACTTGGTATACATATCATGTACTATCTGTGAAAAAATATTGTGGGGGTGGGAAGGGGGGTCACACACACAGATATAGCTGATTTTATATATATAGTTGGAGCTGCTTTGGCCAATTGTGTGAAACTTGGGGAATGATGTTACACAGTCAGTTAACAGTATATAAGGAAGTGCAGCTGTGGTGGCGTAATCACTGAATACAAGTCTATCGATATCGGGAAATTGGGATAAATAAATATCCGGGCAATGCCAGGTGATCAGCTAGTGCTGATATATTAAGCAGCCAAGCCGTGGGATGGGGGGAGAGAGAAATGTAGCAGATGCCATTGTGTCTTAAACATGCCTTAAGTGAGATCTAGAGGAAGGATCCCCATCTCTAGGCTGCCTGGTAGTTTCACTGAGAAGAAAGGAAATGGGAAGGGGTTAGCAGTAGTAAAGGAAGTGCAATGAAAGTAGGTGTTTGGTTTTAGAACTAACCTGTGCTTCTGTAAAATGTCTGCACTGTGAATGTTCTTATGTAACCCATTCTGAGCTTCGGGGAGGACAGGCTAGAAATCGAAATAAATAAATATCAAGTTTCCTTTGAGGGAAGGGAGGGGGTACCTGGGCCATATGTTATGTTTCTATCTCTACCTGAAATGGGGAAGGAAAGAAATGGTATAGCTGTCCTCACTGCTCGAAGCACCTGAGGAGATCATTGGGACTTCTCCATTGGCCTTGGAGACAACTATACATCTGGTAGAGCGGCAACCACCTCCTAGTCCCACTGCAGGAAGATCTGTGTGACAGGCATTGCTCTGGCTGATCCAGCTAAAGTTTCAGCCTGCACAGAAGCACAGTTGGTAGTAGGAGATGGTGGTGTAGTCTCCCTACTTCAAACTAAGGATAGGGACACAAACAATCACCATTTACCTCAAAATGCGCCCTAAATCGAACATTCAAGGATCTTATGGGACACTGCAAGGCCACCCACACATCACACATACACCCACAGTCTGAAAAAGCCGCAGTTAAGCTTCATATGGCTAAAAAAACCTTCACTTATGTGTCTTCACTATATCAAAAACAGTGCCTCATTTTTTCATCAAAGACAGGAAAATACTGCAGACAGAAGCACAAGATTCAGGCAAAGTTTATTTTAAAAGATTGTTGCGTACAAATGAACCATTTTATGTAAAAAAAATTAGACCCAACACGGTCCGTGTTTCGAACAAACACTTCCTCAGGGGTTCCATGCAACAAATGCCTGATCTGTATGTTGTGTACTAGTGCTGCTTGATTTCCGATTTGAATCTACAGTATTCGTTTTGTAAAAAAATCGGCCTGGCCAATTCGATGACCAACCCTCCTCCCTCTGTCTTCTAAAGCAGGAACGGCAACCCTGCCTCTTGCTGGCCGTCCACTGCCGCTCCTGTGTTATGGGGGAGGGTCAGTCGGGAAAGCGTGGGCAGGGATGGGGGGTGGAGTCTGGTCAGGTTTCGGAACGAGAGGGAGGGTGCAGCGTCGGCTGTCACTTAAATGAGGCAAGAGGGAGCACGAGCCAGACGCCGCTGAGAGCTGGAGGCGTGAGCTGGGGCCTTTCCTGAATGGCAAGATGTGCAGAGGTGTGTGAGCTTGCTCTGCCCTCTACTACCATGGCAGGAGCCGGACCATTTAAATGTGCTAGTGCCTAACAGCCTTTGTGAAGCAACTGATGAAGAGACTAAAAGAGTTGAATACTTCTAGAAGATAAGTGCTGGTTTACCTGGATATTGTTGTTTATATTGTTGGGTTTTATTTATATTTTATGATTTTGCTTTTAGCTTTAGACCAACAATGGCTGATTTTATAGGAAAGTTAATTTTCTTGTTCTCTACTTGCTAGGCATTAGAAGCTGGGGGTGCAGGCCTTCGGGGAGGCAGGTCTTTAGGGGGGACAAGCCTTCAGGGGAGGGGGGCCCTGGTGTAGAAGTATACGGAGGGAGGGAAGGGGGTGTTCAAAGAGATGTGTATATGCCGGACTGGGGGGGAAAGAAATAATGGGTCTAAAAACATGAGAGGGAGAGAGATGATGGACAATGAGATTTAGGGAGGAAAGGAACAGAAAGAAAGAAGTTGGACACAAGGGTTGGTGTGGAGGGAGGGGGCATAGAGATACTGGATAGGAGGGTAGTCGGGAAGAGAAAGGGAGAACTCGTAGACCCTGGGGTGGTGGGGAAGGGGGGAGAGATGCTGGATGAAAGGGTAGTTGAGAAAAGGAGAGATGGTGGATCTGGGGATAGTGGGGTCCATTGCTGCAGCTGCAGGGATGGAGATTAAAAAAAAGAAAGATGCCAGACCTCTGGCGGAGGGAAGGAAAACGGAAGTGGAGAACAGAGATGGAAGATGGATGGTTAACATGAAGAAAGAAGGGAGATTCTGATCAGAAGACAACCAGAGCCTGGGACCAACATGATTTGAATGACCAGACAACAAAAGGTAGAAAAAATAATTTTATTTTCTGTTTTGTGATTACAATATGTCAGATTTGAAATATGTATCCTGCCAGAGCTGGTGTTAGACCACAAACGTGAGCTAGGATTTAACAGAGAGAGAGGAAAAGTCTTTTTTGTTTATTTTGTTTACACCACAGCACCAGTGTGGGTAGGAGAGAGCAAAGGGGGTGAAGAAGCTATTAAAAAAAACCACCAGGATGTTTGCAAAAAAACAACACACCCAATTGGGCAGGAAAATGGAATCGAAAAATCGATTCAATGGGCTGAATCAAATCGACTCTAAATAATTTTTTCTGAATCGGGCGGGGATGATGTACTACTGAACAGCTGATTGTCTTTGGTTTATGGTATTTTTTTACTGCAGATTTGTTGGGTTTTATTTTTGTCCTGGCTAAGAAAGAGAGCCTTCCTCCTCCCTTCGCTTCAACATGGCCAAAGCAGATAACTTTGGAATCAAGAGCTTGGTAAGCAACTGTCTACACAGTTTTCTCAAGTTTATAATTCTGACTTTGTTTCCAGACTTAATACCCAGGAGACAGAGTTCAAAACTATGGTTGGATAAGTACAAGGAATTGAGATTAGAGCAGAGTCTGTATTTCAAAAGAATTCTGCCTTCGTGAAAGATAATGTCTGTCATAAGCTTGAATTTATGGACAATTAGATGAGGAGTAATCATTTGCTTTTAATCAATTTCTCAAAAGTAAAGGGAATGGGACTTGGTTACACTTTCACAGTGGTGGGCAAAGGAGGAATAAGTGACTTAGGGTCACAAGGAACAGTGCTGGGATTTGATCCCACAACCTCAGGGTGCTGAGGCAGCAGCTCTACCACTAGGCCACTCCTCACCTAGAACGAAATATTTCCTCTAGTGAAATGTTTCACTAATATTTATTGAAGATTTTAACATTTTCAGAGTCTTCTGTTCCCCCTCTGCTGCTTATTATATTCTGGTCAAAATTAAACAAGGATTTGATGGGATTTCAGCAAATAAACACATAAGACTTGTGATACTGGGACAGACCATAGGCCCATCAAGCCCAGTATCCTGTTTCCAACCATGGCCAATCCAGGTCACAAGTATCTGGCAAGATCCCAAGGAGAAAAACAGATTTTATGCTGCAAATCCTGGAAATAAGCAGTGGATTTCCCCAAGCCATCTCAATAATGGCCTATGGACTTCTCTTATAGGATATTATCCAAACTTTTTTAAAACCCCGCTAAGCTAACCACTTTCACTACATTCTCTGGCAATGAATTCCGGACTTTAATTACCTGATGAGTGAAGAAATATTTTCTCCAGTTTGTTTTAAATCTACTACTTAGTAGTTTCATTGCATGCCTCCTTGTCCTAGTATTTTGGAAAGAGTAAATTTGGAAAGAGTGATTTACATCTTCTCATTCCGCTCCACTCAATACTTTATAGAACTCTATCATATGTCCACCGAGCCATCTCTTCTCCAGGCTGAAGAGCCCTAGCCACTTTAACCTTTCCTCATAGGGAAGTCATCCCATTCCTTTTATCATTTTCATCACCCTTCTCTGTATAATTCCACTGTATCTTTTTTGAGCAGTGACAAGAACAGCACACAGTGTTCGAGGTGCAGCCGCACCATAGAGTGATGTAAACACATGATAACATTTTCATCTTTGTTTTCCATTCCTTTCCTGATAATTCCTAACCACTGCCACACACTGAGCTGAAGACTTCAACATATTCTCAACGATGACACCTGGACAGTGACTCCTAACACGGAACCCTGCATTAAGTGACTTTAGTTTGGGCTCCTCTTTCCCACATGTATCACTTTGCACTTGTTCACATTAAACGTCATCTGCCATTTTGATACCCAGTCTTCCAATATCCTATTGCAATTTTTCACAATCCTCTTGTGATTTAACAACTTTGACCTTTGTGTCATCAGCAAAGTTGTTAAAAGTTCTTTGGATACATTGAGAGAAGTTAAAGAATTGGGTTTCTGGAGACATCTATAGAGCAACTGGCTACACCCTTCACCATGATTGTGACTTTTGTCTCTACAGTCAGATCCAGATAAAATATTACAGAGTTATTTTATCTCAATGTAAACTTTGTTTTGTTGCTCATATTACACAGAAAAGGAGACAGCAGTTTCTTCTTCTAAGACCAAGAGTTGTCTATTGGGGCCACTTTTTTCTTGAAATAGTTTTGCAAGTATTTAGTGATGCCTAAGGAAATGAAGTACATCTTCTTTGATCTTCCATAATTATCTTTTTTTATTGCAGACAAGTTATTTTTAAGTTCCTCTACCTCTGGGTAGATTATTATTATGAAGGTGATTGAAGGTGTATAGATTGCTTTTTTCCATACCCTCATCATCTCTCGCCTAGACTACTGCAACCTTCTTTTCACTTGTCTTCTGCTAAACCATCTCTCTCCCCTTCAAACTGTTCAGAACTCTTCTGCATGTCTCATATTCTATCGATATTGCTATGCCCACACTTCCCCTCCCCTCAAGTCACTTCATTGGCTCCCTGTCTGTTTCCACATACAGTTCAAACTCCTCTTATGGACCTACAAGTGTATTTGCTCCACAGTTCCTCAGTATGTCTCTTCTCTCATCTCTCCCCACACTCCCTCCATTCATTGGGTAAGTCTCTCTTATCTGTACCCTTCTCTTCTAAGGCCAACTCCAGACTCCATCCCTTCTACTTTGCTGCACTGTATGCCTGGAACAAACTAAGCTCCGTCTCTGGCAGTCTTCAAATCCAGACTCAAAGCCCACTTCTTTGAAGCTGCTTCAATTCCAAACTCCAACCTACCTTCTAAGCACCGATATCTGTCATATCATTCCCTCTGTAATTCCCCCAACTGAGCACTGTGTATTGATGTACCTTCTTATCCAGTTTGTCTGTCTTGACTAGATTGTAAGCTCTTTTGAGCAGAGACTGTGTCTTCTATGTTTTGACGTACAGCATTGCATATGTCTAGTAGCACGATAGAAATGATAAGTAGTAGTATGTTATGTTAATCAGGTTTTCTATTCCGTCTTTACCTGTTCAGTTCAAGGTTGGATTACATTACATTACATTAGTAACTTATATTCCGCCAGTAGCTTGCAGTTCTAGGCGGATTACAAAAGAAGATAACTGGACATTTCCAGGAAAAATACAATTTAGGGAGCTGTTTACATGATTGAGACTTTGAAGAGAAAAATTACAAGAGTGGTAGAGACTTTGAGGGGGAAATTTACAAGAGAGGGGATGGACAAGGGGAAGAGTTAAGATATCTGGATAAAATTTTTTGAATAGCAGGGTTTTGATTTCTTTTCGAAATGATTTGAAGTCGCTCGTTGTTGTCAGGAAGTTGGAGAAGGAGTGGTCAAGTTTCGCTGCTTGCGTCACTAGTAGGTTGTCATACATCTTCTTGCGCTGAGTATCTTTGAATGGGGGAGTAGGTAAATGGGGTCTGAGTTCTCCTTTGTCTAGTTATAAGGTTTCGATTTAGGCAATTGTTTAGGTAAGTGAGGGCAGTGCCATTTATTGCTTTGAATAATAGACAGTATAATTTGAATTTAATTCGTGCTTATATAGGTAGCCAGTGTGAGTCTAGGTAGGCAGTGGTGATGTCGTCAAATTTGCTTAGTGAATAGATCAATCTGAGGGCTGTGTTTTGTACAGTCTGTAATTATTTTATCATGTTTGCGGGGCATGGTAGGTAGAGGATGTTGCAATAGTCCACTAGACCTAGGACTAGGGATTGGACTATGAGACTATATTGCTCTTTGTCGAAGAATTTTCTTATTTTTCATAGATTGCGCATGATTAAAAATGCTTTCTGAGTAGTCTTGTTGATTTGGACCTGCATTGTGCAGCATCTATCTATCATCACTCTTAGGAGTTTAAGAGCGGACTGTATTGGGTATTTGGTGGCATTTATTTCTAATTCTTTAATGGATGGGGTTTTGGCCTTTTCAAGCAATAGAAATTTTGTTTTGTCCAAATTCAGCTTCAATTTGTGGTCTATCATCCATTTTTCCACTGCTTCTAGTGTTTTTTTCAGTTTTTCTGTTGAAGTGGGATCTGGTGAGTTGAAGGGGAGGAGTATGGTGATGTCGTCTGCGTAGCTGAATGATGTAACGTCTAGGTTATCTAGAGTGGTCCCAAGGGAGGATATAAAGAGGTTGAAGAGCATAGGCGACAGTGATGACCCTTGTGGTACTCTGTTTGTTCTTGATTTAAGGAATCCTTGGAACCAGTTGTATACCCTGCTGAGATCCCTATGGCTTCTAGTATCTGTAGTAGTATGTGTGGTCTACCAGGTCAAATGCAGCAGAGAGATCAAGTTGAATTATCAACATCCTTCTGCCTTTGCTAAGGTGCTGTCGGGCTGTGTCTAGTAGAGTTACTAATAGGGTCTCCGTGCTTTGGTTGGTTCTGAACCCTGATTGTGAGGGGTGAAGTAGGTTGTGGTCTTCCAGGTAGTTAGTGAGGTATTGTGCAACTAGTCCTTCTATTAGTTTAACGTATATTGGTATTGAAGCGATGGGTCTGTAGTTGGAGGGGATATCTATTGGGCCTTTATGATCTTTCACAATTGGGGTAATTATGATCTCTCCTAGGTCCTGTGGGAATTGACCTTCCGTGAGCATGGTTTGTATCCATTGCATGAGGCAAGCTCTAAATTTGGGGGAGGCATTTGTTATCAGATATGTGGGACAGTTGTTCAGGTCGCATGATGTTTGGCTGTATTTTTTTGTAGAGTCAATTCATATCAGGCCAATGTACATTACATTACAAGAGGTTGGGTCAGTTACCCAGGAAGTTACAATGGACAGTTGGACACAGACATTCAATAGAGTTGCTAGTCCAGGTAGATCAGAACCACAAGTAATACAGTTAGGTCATGGTTTCAATTATATAGTTACAAGTAGGTAATTGTTGGTCCTTTGTTTTGTCCCGGGTTTAGCAATGTTCTTTTACAATTCCCACTTCAGTTACTTTAAGGTCGGCTCCCTCTGTTCTTACAGGCACTTCTTATGTAAACCCTGTTATGTTTCATTATTGTATGCTAACTTGTAACTTGTTCTGAGCTCTTCTGTAAGGATGGGATATAAATCCAAATAAATAAGTACAAATTCTAGAAGTTTTCTGAACCTGAGGTAGTGGTCACAAGATCGTAGTGTAAATGGCAGTTGGTTCCAGCATTTAGCTAATTGATATTAGATGGAGAAGATAATTTGCCTGATAGACTTTATATTGTTGCATGCTGGGAATTTCAACTGGAAAAGAATTCTGGTGGAATATCTGTTGGAGGCACCCTGGAGTAGGACAGCCAAATCTTTTAGGTAGTCGGGGGATCTTAAAGGTTATCAGCAGCCAATGTAGTTTCATATAGTAACATAGTAGATTACGGCAGATAACGACCCGAATGGTCCATCCAATCTGCCCAACCTGATTCAATTTAAATTTTTTAATTTTTTTCTTAGCTATTTCTGGGCAAGAATCCAAAGCTCTACCCAGTACTGTACTTGGGTTCCAACTGCCGAAATCTCTGTTAAAACCTACTCCAGCCCATCTACACCCTCCCAGCCACTGAAGGCCTCCCCAGCCCATCCCCCACCAAACGGCCATAGTAGGGCTGTAGATGCTCCAATTTCTATAGTCCATATATGACTCTTACTGCTGCATTTTGAGCTACTTGTAGAAGCGATAGTAATGTTTTAGAGCAAAGAATTAACGTTCTAGTAGTCTAGTTAAGATAGGATTAGGAATTACACTAAAATTCAGAAAGCCTCTATAGGCATTCCCCAAGTTAAGAACGGGTTTCTTCTTTTAAACCATTCTTAAGTTGAATTTGTATGTAACTCAGATCCTAGTATTCTTCCCACCTCCTTGAGGCCCCTCTTGCATTCCTTTCCATCCATTCCACTGTTCCCTCTCCATCATCACATCCAACATTACTCTCTCTCTTCCCCATGCATCTCTACCTCACTCCTCTCCCACTACCATATACAATAATTCTCCCTCTCTTTGCCCAACAATTATCCTCTTCATATCTCCATGTTCACCATCTCTTTCTCTCTCACTCAGACACCCAATTCCCTCTTTCTATTCCCTCCCCCACCTCAGCATCTCTTTCCCTCACTCCCTCCATTCTTCCATCCTATGGCCCAAGTTCATGCTCCCTTCCCTCTCTCCATTCTGTGTTCCAAATTCATGCCCCCACCCTCCTTCCTTCCATCCTTTGTCCAAAGTTTATGCTCCCTCCCTTCAGAGTCTCAATGCATCCCTCTCCTTCCCTCCCATGTCCCAACATGCCCCTTTCTCCCTCCCTCCATTATGTACCTCCCTCCTGCAGTTGTTTGCCTTCTGTCTGGCTCCCTCCTTCTTCCAGCCACAGTAATTTCTCTTCACAAAGCCATGGGCAGTGGCTCCTATGCATGTCCCACAGCTTAGCTAGAAGCCTTCCCTCCAACATCAGAGGGAAGGTTTCTGGCTCAGCCATGGGACGCATACAGGAGCCACTGCCCACAGCTTTGTGAAGAGAAATGGCTGTGGCAGGAAAGAGGGAGCCAGCCAGAAGGCAAACACCCACAGGAAGAAGGCATGTATTTGGGGCACAGAAGAGAGAGAGAGGGGCACATTGGGATATGGGAGAGAGAGGGGTGCATTGGGACTTGAGAGGGAGGGAGAGGGGTGCATTGGAACACTGAAGGTAGAACGAGGACCCCCGTTTGTAAATACGAGTCCGACATAAGTCGGCCGTTTGTAAAACGGAGGACTGCCTGTTTTCAAAGATTTTCTAATGGATCTTAGCTTTCTCATCACAAGGAAAGATTGTACATGGCTTTTCATGGATAGGTGGTTATCTATTTCTACTCCTAAGATTTGGCAGTCATTTCCTATTGGCGATCTGCACGGGGCAGGAACGTAGGAAGATCGCTCCTGCCCCGAAAGCCCGCTAGACCACCAGGTAAGGCTGGGATGCCGGGGGAAGGCGGGAGGGAGGCGGGGGTGGGTCAGAGCCGGATATTTGCAGTATTTCCCTATTCGCGGTCCGGCTCTGCCCCTATCCTCCGCGAATGATGAGGGAGATGTGTAGTTTGTGCTTTTTGATGAAGTGGATCTAACTGGTGGCCTTTTTCATGTGTGGGTTGTTGAAATAGGGGTTTTTAGGTCAAGGAATCTCAGGGTTTGAGAGTTTGAGGTTGAGTCTAGGTGGAGGCTGAAGTTGCCTATGATGAAATTGATGTATTGTACCATGGTTCTTGAGATGATGTCTGAGAACTGTAGTTAAGCTTCTAGCCACTTTCCAGGAGGGATGTAGAATAGTAGGTAGCAGATGGGGCGTTGACAAGAGTCGCTGTTCATTTCGACTGTTAGTAGTTCAAGTGAGGTGAGAGTTATAGATTCCAGGATTTTGATGTGAAAAGATGATTTATGCAGAATTGCTAGGCTGACACCACCCCTGCGACCCAAGTCTCAACAAGAGGACGATTTTGTAGTTTAGTTGGCATAGAAGTTGTAATCTGGGGTCATCTTGCGTTGGTATCCATGTTTTGGCAATGGCAATGATTTTCAGGGGGGGGGGTTCTTTTCTTACTGTATTTCTATGTCTTATTTTCTTGGCAAGATTTTCTTGTAAAATGATCTCTTGTAATTGCCTAAATTTTAAAAAAAGAAAGAAAGTAAAAGTATCTGAGATAGAAAATATATCTGAGACTTGTAGAACAAGACTTCAGGTATTAGAAACCCAAGGGGACACTTGGACGAGAGACAGTGTGAATTTATGACCTAAGGCTGAAATTTGTTCAACTTCCCTAAAGCATTTTCTATACTTGCACGGGATATGTTTAAGAGAGATCATTTTGAGGTATTGAAGGTTCCAGAAGCTTCTATTTCCCCTGATCTCCGAAATCTATTACCTTCCTATTGGAAAGAAACGTCCTTTCTTCGTCCAGCAGTCCAATATTTCTGTGGATAGTCTGGACTTCCTAGATTGATGAGATACAGAAGCCCTGGTTCCTGCTCGCATGTTAGCGGGATGTTTTGGTTATGTATTAGAAGATCTGACTGTATTCTGAGGTACTGAGAGTGACCCAAAAGAAAAGTTACTCTCTGTTCCTTAGACCTCAGGTGCTACAGTTAGGAGCAACTTTTATCCTTCCTTACCTCTGTAAATGTGCAATTACACTTCAGGGAGTACGATATGTTTTCTCTGACCCAGCATGGTTCTCAGCATTTGTGTCCAATAAGGTCGCGATGTGACCTCTATCACCCCTCAATGGGTGGAACCTAAACCATGCTCCGGCACCATCCCTTCTTTCAGATTTTTTTTCTTCACTTATTATCTACGGCACTATTAAGGCTTTCTCCTCCCTTTATTGTGCACTAACATCAGTCTATAGATAATTATTTTGTTGGTTGTTTCCATGTCCTCATATACTTGATTTCAGTAATGATGATTTTTTTTGTTGTTATATATTGATATTAAAATTGATAAATAAAAACTTAAAATTATAAATAAAAAGTTTACAAAATTTAAAACCTGTGTGCATCCCTGTACTTTGTCACGAGGCCCCAGGATTTTTCAATGTCCCCCATGTTCTTTGGTTTGTGTAGAACAGGTTTTGTTATTTTGAGAAACTTGAGGTAGAACAGCCATTGTCATTCTGTAATGTATTCACACCTATTAGGAAGATCATTTTTGTCCTACACAGGCCAGGAACACAACATCCGAACCCCTCAATTTTACCAGCAGGGTGGAGATCAGGAAATGCACACTCTACAGGAGCATTGAGCAGTCAGGGCCTGGCGATTTTCTGACATTTATTGAGCGCTGCTGCTGGCACTGAACGCAGGAAATAGAGCATTAACCTGACACAGAAATGCTAGTACATACCCATGGTAGAGGACCAACATGGACAAATACTGCACAGCCTTGTGCTTTTGGAAAGGGCAACAGTACAGCCTGCTTTTGACCTGTATCTTTCTTCCTACAATTATAACGTGACAAATATTTGTTAAATTAATGCTCATTTTCTTGTCAATTTTTCATATATATTTTCTTTCCGTCAGACTTACAGAAGTAGAATCTTGACACCACCACAAACCATCTAGTTATAATAATGTGTTGTACAAAATGCACAAAGTACCAAGGAAATCACCAAGATGCATAGCTTGTACAGGATGAGAACGGAACAAGGGTCCAGAACAGCATCAGCAAAACAGAGCCTACTGCCATAGAAGGGAGTTGGTAGAGCAACTGTGAAGATGGAGGAATTGAGCTGGTGGGAGGGGCAAATACATTTTCTTTACAACAATCATTTCTAGTCCGAAGACATTTCAAAGTTGTGCCTAACTCATTTGGATCAGAAAACACAGGACGGCTGCTCTGGCCAGTGCGATCACAAAACCACAAGCAAGGGCACTCGTCCCAGGTGAAAAACGAGTCATGCCCTGCCCAACATCAGGTTTTCTGTACCCAATCACACACATATGTACATATAAAAAACAACAGCAACTTATAAGACAGCCATTTGAAAAAAACAACAACACATAACTTCCCGTTCAGGAGTTAACTTCATCCGCCAGAACTCTGTCAAACAAGGCACATCCTTTGAGTTTGGAATATGTATAAAAAAATCAAGAAAATTACAATAAAAATAACATTTTAAAAAGTTGCAATTGCTTAAAAAAAGGATCCTTCAAGATAGACAATGCTTGTGCTATATTCAGAACAATTTTACACAACCACATACATGCCATATACGTAACACAGTTCCCCAAATGTAAAATGGAAAGTGTAGAATGAATAAAGACGTGTAACTCTTCACTCCTTTGGACTCCAGTTCCAGGACCTTCTCTGTCAGACTGAAACTGGGCAGTTAACACTTTGTGGATTTCTAGCTAACTTCCCTGTCCCTTCTTGGCTGTCGGTTGGATTCTCTTTGTAACACTGAATACCAGAGGGCATGCCGAGACTGCCAGACTTTATCTGTTTGTGCTTTTCAAAAAGAGAAACTTATTCCCACTGCTGCTGCTTTCAGCAGAGTTAGATTTGCCCACCAGTGCTAACTTATGTAGTTACATGAGCATGAAAAGGACCCATTTTGAGAATAATTTTATAAACGTTTTCCATGTGTGTGTAAAATGCCTCTTATAAATTTACCCTGCGTGATATGGAACTGGTGTTGGTGTGCTTGGGGTGGATTCAGAGTGGGGAGGGAGGGTGGAATTTGCAATTTATGTGGATTCGTTATAAAACACACTTGGTCCTGTGTATTCTACCACCTGTGCACACTTATACCAGCTCTTAAATGGATGTATATGTCCGCAGAGTCATTATAGAAATGATTTCTGTAGGGTTATCCTAGTAATTTAGAAAGACACAGGTGCCCACTTAGCCTTTTCCACTTGGGTGACCTGTTATAAAATCATGTTCTCTGTGACGTTCTCACTTTAATTCCGTGGCGTTTGCCTGCTGTACACTTTTTACCCTCTTCTATGGCCATTCTTTAAGTGCATCTGGTCCTATGTGTCTGTGAACATTTACTGAGGCAGAGTCTTACTTGCTGTAAAGCAAAGACCAGGTGCTACATCTGTTTCTGATCGTTTTCCAAACTGTCCTAGTGGCAGCAAAAGGTTTCAGCCTTGCTCCACATTCAGGAACCAGCAATGTCCTGGCCCCCGTTTCCTGATGCTAGCAGAGGCTATTGCATTTGTTGTGAGGCTCAGGACTGACCTAAGAGAAGCACCAGGAGGTCAGCACAGAGCAAGAATAGCGAATAAAGAAGGAAGCAGTTTGGAAGAGTCAGGAACATGTTGCTACTGAAAAAAATAAACCATGGTTTGATATGCTCCAAGAGGATTCGAGAAACATGATGGAAGGATTTCTTCTGTAACAAAAATACGTATTTATCTTCATACTCTCACAAAGAAAATAATCTTTAATATTTATATTTCAGGGCCCCCAGCTCTGGAATGTGTAATTGAGTCCTACAATGGAGTCCAGTTTGTAGCATCCATCTACCCCAGGGCCCTGACTCTGTAACAAATGTCTATAATATATCTCTTTGCTGAAGCCTTTACTTTGTCATATACATCTGCCTTGGGGCTCCAGCATTACAATATTCATCGGTACCAGGTCTAAAATGTACATCTCACAGGGAAAGCTGATACGTAGCTTACAGGCTCATCAGCTTTGCAACACTTTCTTGTAATACAGTTCTTATTTCAATAACCTTGCATGGAGGAACCTTAAAAGAGCTCCCCAAAATCTCCACTGCATGCAGTGAAACCCAACAGCCCCTGCTGTATGAGAAATGCAGGAACTGACCTCAACCATTCTAAGAAAAGGGAGTTTGAGTTATGGACTCGGGATCTTTATGCACTGGAACACTGCAGCAGCCCAGCAGGTGACTCATTTCCACGTCTACTCAAGCTGTGGAAAAGAAACTGCGGATGGTCAGTGGCAACTCTTTTTTTAAAGCTAACCCAAAATGCAGACATCAAATTCTCTGTTGATCCTTCTCTATACAAATGCAAAACATCCCACGTCTTTCCTCTGCTCGGTCAGCAAAGATGTGAAGATCTGAAGGTCACCCACTCTCACTGTCTACTGATTCTCCTGCATCAGAAAAATGCTATGGATCCTGATTGGGAAAACTCCAGGGGGCTACGTGAAACAAACGCAGATTGACTCGTTCCCTCGCGTAATCTACTAGTTCAATCTCTCACTTCCCAGAGAATGCATCACAGTGGAAGAAAACTGACAGAACAGCTGCCTCTAGTGTGTGTTGGACGGGAAGGAATTTGTGGATTTCTATAGATTCTACCTTCCTGTTCTAAAGCCAAACAGAGAACACTGTCATCTATTCCTGGGCTCTAAGGTCTACAAGTGTTTGCTGTGATCAGGGCTAGGAAAGACCTGGCAGAACTCCACCGACTCACTATCGGCTCCAGAAATTGGTTCAATTCTTTCTAAACTCAGCTGTTACTATTAACCTTGACCACAACCTGATGCTCTCAGCTATGAAACGCCAAGGTTTTGAGCGTGCACTGGCTGCTACGAGTTTAGTTTTATAGAGAATCCCCTAGCACTGTCTCAAAGGGAAAATAATTCTAGGGTCACTTCAGCCTATGGTGATCAGTTTATAGCCACAGAATGAACCAGTAGCATAGCAAGGGTAGGAGACGCTCCTTCCCCACCTCTACCCCACACTCACGCCTTCCCTTCCCTCTGTAGTTCATTAAATCTTCGCCAGTGCGAGCAGCTCCTCCGGCCTACTGTTCATAGAAACCTAGAAGATGACGGCAGATAAGGGCCATAGCCCATCAGGTCTGCCCACTCTACTGACCCACCCCCAAGTCTACTATCCTAGGGATCCCACTCCTGGTGACAGGTTCCCTTGGCTTAACCCTCTAAGGGATCCCACATGGGCATCCCATTTGCTTTTAAATTCTTGCACGCTGTTTGCCTCGATCACCTGCACCGGGAGCTCGTTCCAAGGATCAACCACATTGGCTTTCCCTCTGATGTCACTTCCTGACCCCATGACCCGGAAGTGATTTCAGAGAGCAGCCAGGCCGGCTGAGCAGCAGGCCTGAGAAGTTCTCATGTTAACAAAGATTTAAAGAGGTACGGGATGGGGGGCAGAGAGGTGCTGGCGCCCCCACTGGGTTGAAGTGAGCCTGGGTATCTATTGCCAGGTCATATCCAGGCACACAGCAGTCATCCAGAACTGGTCAACCTAGGCAGCCTTCTTTCTGTTCTAACTTTATCGGCTTACTTAACTGAATAGCTATCACTGCTAACTGGTTAAGTGCTGGTTCTGCCCAAACTCCACCTTGGCATTAACCAGAAGTTGCCGCTGAGTATTGTTGGAAACCGGAAAGCCAGCTCGCTGGGGTTGAATAGGGCAGGAGCCCCAAAAGCGGAGAAACCAGACCTCAGAATTCTATTGCTCACAAAACCCTGCGCAGTAGGTAAGAGCCAAACTAACCATCGGTCAGAAAAATAATCCATTCAACGGTTAGAATGAACAAGTCGAATAAGCAGCAAAACCAAAAAGATTTCAGAAAATATTCCAAGAAATAAAGTGCAAAAAAGCAAAGCCCAAGATGGGATCCTTAGTGAAATTCTGCAAGCCAAAGTTAAGATGCATTTCGGTTCTCACACAATAGACGTCTCTCCAAAGCTTCCAATTTTGCACTGTCCTCCGCAAGTTGAGTTACAACAAATGATTCTGTAATACCTTCTTCAAAGCCAAAAGTGGCCCTGTTTCACTCAAAAGCAAAACCCCTGCACCAAAAGGTCCAACTGGTTTGTTTCAAGTTTTGATGCAATTCTTTTCCTATTTGTGAGACTAAAGCCTGGATTCTGATATTTTAGGCGCCCAAGCTCAGTAAAAAATGCCATTTAAATGATGTTTTTAATTGAGTTTCGAGGTACCTACTGGCTCCTAAAAAATCTTTGCCAGAATTGCACTTATATAGGCACTTTATACTGGCTAATGTGATTGTGGCATGGCTAACGCTGGAAGTGGCGTTAGGTGACCTGAAGTGCCTACGTAGGCACGATTCACAACAAAGACCGTCCTTGAAAAACCCTGGCCAACATTTCCAACGCCTATCTTTCGCAGAAGTGCAATTCTCTATACAGTGCTGTTGCGTGGTGGACACTTTTTAGGCATCTGCCAATACTGGTGCCATGCAGAGAATCCGGACCTAAGTGTCCACCAAACACATATTTGGATATCCTGTCAGAACTAAAAATAAAGAATAGAAACTTGTCTTAAATATCTTAAGGGGAATATTTTCACTTTATAGACTGAACTAACTGGAGCTAAATAACGGAAAGAAATCATCTTCTCCGTGGACAAGCAGGATGAGTCAGCCACATGAAGGTAATGTTATCCAACAGCACTGAGGATGGAAAGGATAGCGGATTCATGGAATGGACTCCCAGTAGAGGTGATGGAGACTAACCATCCAACATTCACCACTATTTAACTAGCCATGAAAGGCCTCTGGCTGGCTACCTGCTGAACATTAGTGGTTAGCAACTAAAACAGCCGGCTATATTAAGCAATAGCCACCAATAGTGGCCAAATCAGTCCGCAAAAATAGCAGGTCTGTATTTTGCCATTATAACTTAGCTGGATATTCAACGCTGGTCACAGTCCAGTATTGAATACTGGCAATCAGCGCCAACTGTGGGAGTTAGCCAACCTGCCTCTTGCGGTCTGAATATCGGCGTACCTGAATATAAGAAAGCATGGGACCAACACTAAGGGAGAGGAAGACATAGTGGATGGTATAGAATGTCTAAGGGAAAGAAATGTATAGCGGAAGGTATGGATGGACAGGCTGGAAAGATCTAAAGGTCTTGATTTGCCATCATTGTCTCTGTTTCTTTGCTTTTTTCCTGTGGGAATGGAGAAATCAGCATCAGGGCCTCAGGCTGGGGAGCAGGTGCATTGGACTCTTCCATGGACCCATTGTGGAGCTCCCCAGGCATTTTGTCTGATGAACAGCCACCACCCTTCTCCTTCTCACCTTCAGAAGACCTCACATACCCCCATGTTCCTTAAGAAGCTCTCCATCCAGCTCTTGCACTCTCCTTGCAACACACTTGACCTGGGCTGTGAGATCAAAGTCATCCTCAAGTACCTGGGCACTCCACAATCCATGAGAGCAGTACCCATGCACAAACCTTTCACTGCCTACATAGAAAAGGTTTGGCAGACACCCGTCTTATAATCCCCAGCATCAAAAAGTGTGGAGGTCAATTGCCAGATCCATCCTACCCCACAATTCAACAAGACTCAATTACCAAATGAGTCCTTCATCATTGAGTCCTCTATGAAGAGATTCAGGAGATTTCACTCTCATTGCAATCCCTCTAGAAAGGATTCAAGGATCCTTGACTTGATGAGCTGAAAAGTTTTCCAGGGCGCATTCCTTTGCTGCTGCATTGCTGAAAACCAGTTCTGGCTGATCTGCTACCAGAATTCTCTTCTGCCACACATCCAGCATGGCTTCAAGCTTCCGGCCTCCAGGAAGAAGTACCATGACCAGCTTGTGAACACACTGTAATGGGATAAATTTCTTAAAGTGGAGGAGACAGTGAACACCATCAAGGGTCACTGCACTACAATCCAGACCCTATCTAAAAATGGCCTCACTAGAGCTCCCTCCTCCAGGCAACACCATAAGAACATAAGAATAGCCTTACTGGTTCAGACCAATGGTCCATCATGCCCAGTAGCCCATTCTCATGGTGGCCAATCCAGGTCACTAGTACCTGGCCAAAACCAAGAGAGTATCAACATTCCTTGCTACTGATCCAGGGCAAGCAGTGGCTTCCCCCATGTCTTTCTCAATAACAGACTATGGACTTTTCCTCCAGGAACTTGTCCAAACCTTTCTTAAAACCAGTTATGCTATCCGCTCTTATCACATCCTCTGGCAACGCGTTCCAGAGCTGAACTATTCTCTGAGTGAAAAAAATTTCCTCCTATTGGTTTTAAAAGTATTTCCTGTAACTTCATTGAGCGTCCCCCAGTCTTTGTAATTTTTGATGAATTTTTGTACCCATTCTACTCCATTCAGGATTTTGTAGACTTCAATCATATCTCCCCTCAGCTGTCTCTATTCCATGCTGAAGACCCCTAACCGTTTTAGTCTTTCCTCATACGAGAGGAGTTCCATCCCCTTTATCATCTTGGTTGCTCTTCTTTGAACCTTTTCTAGCGCCAGTATATCTTTCTTGAGATAAGGAGACCAGAATTGAACGCAATACTCCAGGAGCATTATAGCATTCTTATAGCTGTTCTATCAACCACAACACCAACTGACCCTGACAACAGTGGGTGCGAGGCACTTCTCTTCTACCTAAAAACCAGTGCCCTGGGTACCCCCTCAAAGCCCTTCAACACATCAACCTACTGGTGCTCAAAAGCATACCGAAAGCCTTCAGCGCCCATCTCTTTAGCAAGAACATTCTTCTGCAGATGGACAACCAAGTCACCATGTTCTCTGTGGACATAAAGGAAGGCACCAGCTCCTGAAGTCTGTGAAAGAAGCCCTGGCAGTTCACACTCTTCATCAAATGCCTTCGCCATGTCATGTACCTAGCTCGGGAATTCAACACCCTTGCACACAGCCTGTGTCAACAACTAGACCCTCACGAGTGGTCACTCCACCATAGCCTCAGGTCAGACCTCTTCTGCCACTGGTTGCCCCTTTACATAGAACTCTTCACATCAGAGACCAACAAGAAATGCCCCTCTTTTGTTCCAAAGCATACCTCTCCCTGCAGAGTCGCTCCAGATTCCTTCTTATTTATGCATCCCCCCCCCCACACACACACACACACATACCCTTGATATCCAAGACTCTTCAGAAGATATGCCAAAACAGAGTGACAGTCATCTTCATTGTTCCATATCAGCCCAGACTATTTTGTTTCCCATACCCGCAGCACCTGACCACTCGCCCACTCATCATAAACCTTTTCACCCAGGATGAGGGAACCCCCCTCCACCTCAGCCTCTGCATCCTGGCTCTCATTACCTGGATATTGAAAGGCTGGCATTGGTTACTCTAAATGTTCCCTTGGAGGCTTCCAAGGTCTAGTTACTTCTCCACCAGACATTCCAGGTTTGCTGTCCTCCTGTCCAATTTTGCTTCAGCACCTACTCATCCTGGTGGAAATCAGGACTAAAGCTGATCTCCATCTAAGCACCATTGTGGCATACCATGCCCAACTAAACAACAAATCTGTATCAGCTTACTTATTCATGGCCAGATTAATGAAAGGCCTTATCAACTTTCACCCACCAATCAGATGACGCCCCACTGGTATGGAATCTTAATATGATCCTCCAACCACTCATGCTACTGTCCTTCAGACTGAAGAGGAATTCATCCACAAATCTGTTGGTGTAGTAAACTAAAACCTCCACAGGGAGGCAGTAGACAAGCACTGGAAAAAAAATAACCGAATCTCTGCCATGTCTGCACTGCCAATGGAAGTAGAAAACAGACACCCTATTCATGTCTTAGAAATTTTACAGCACGGCGTTAGAAAGACATTCATTCATTTATTATGCCCTGGACACTGCATGAAATGCTGGCTGGCTGGCTGCCTGGGTTTTTCTTCTCATTTCCTGATACTCCAAGGCCTGCAGATTAAAAAAAAAAAAAAATCCCACTCAATGCCTTAATGAGAGTACCATGCAAGGACCTGTGAGTACAAGCTACCACTGAATTACGAGAGAATAGCAAGAAAACAATTTTGCTTCAAAAATGTTTGATCATGAATATGAAAATAAAACCTTTAGCCTAAGAATACATACAGAAATGAAGTGGGGATGCAGCTTATTCATCCCAGACATCTCTTGCGCTGCCTTCTGACTGAATGGGAAAGAGTGAAGCGATTGTGTCATTGTTTGGCTGTGAAGAGAGGTATTTCAGTTTAACGTTTTAGCGCTCTCGCTAAACATTTTGCTTTTGTCCAGGTAACAGCTGGCCCTACTATAAACCCCATTTGCAAATCTTTCCTTAGACACTATAGTAAAACATCTCGATTGTTCAGCTCGGCAAGCTGCCTAGTGGCTGAACTCAGTCAGAAAAACGGGGGCAGACTACAGATTAGCTGTCTATGAAAGCCAGTTCTGTGAGGCCACAGTGGTGGCAGGGGAGGTGATGGCCCTTCTAGTGTGGGCATTTCGGTATTAACGAAGTTTCGACGTCAATTTGCTTCCATAATAATACAGTTTAGCTGATGGAAAACCACAAATCAAACCACCGACTTCAGACCCCAGCCTCCCTACCGACACCTGGAAATGCAATACCACACACTCTCAACAGAAGATGACAAGGTTTAAGTCAGAAGTTCTTCCTGTCTGGGATTTGCTGCTTAGGTTCCAGTGACTCTCTCCCTGGCGGTGGTGGTCTCTTCCAGACAACAGTCAGAAAGAGGGGCCCATCCGTCATGCGCTATTCATTTTTCTCTGAGAGTGTACATCGCTCTACCTTTCAACAGTGCCCATCCTCGGGGAACATTTTTGCCCCCCAGACTTCCAGCTGACAAAGCTGAAACTCCTCTTTAAGAGAAGAGGTCTGGTTTCATATCTGAAAGACACAAGATACAATGCATATAAACTCTTTACAACCATGCTTACACTCGACACATACCAGAAGGATTCTATACTTTTTCTTCCCTTTAACAATGGGACTTGTCTTTTTCCAAGGTTGAAAGAAATGTTCTTTTCTGTAAAACTGGCCGACAAAAGCCTTCTCTGACTGTTTCACCACAATCCTGAGGTATCTTTTTCTTCTTTGTGCAAACCGGATACATTGTATTCCAGAAGGGGGAGGGAAGTGGGGGGGGGGGCAGAGCAGACTCCGGACAGGATCGGTCTGGGAGATGGGACGGGACAGATGACATCCTTGTGCCCATAGAAATCCTGAGGTTATCTGGGGTCATTTGTGCCCTCATTCCAACATTGCATCGAGCTGGTCCGCCAAGTCGTCAAACATGCTGCCAATGTCATCCAGGATGCTGACCGTGCTCTTCGATTCCACGGCAGAACTGTGGTGGGAAGAAGAGAGAGAACCCGTCAAAGCCTTGTTTCTGTAGCTATCGTAAAGGTTCTACACCGCATGCATGAACTCATCTGTGGACATTTGTGAGTGGGATCTCAGTACAGTGCAAGGTTCAGCAAATTTCAGCTGCCATGTCCAGAGTCAGACCAGCCACTAAGCTGATTACAGCCCAGAATTTGGAAGGAAGGTGTGGTTCGACTGCGTGTGAGATCTCTGTGCTGCCACGCCTGCCGCTGCTGTGCTCCTACCTGCTCCCAGAGTTTAATGAAGAGTGAGCACTGTACAAAGTCCTATAAACACAGGGCCACACCTAGGCACTGCCTTGTTCTGCCCTCCTCTGCAAAGCTAATGCCCTGTCAGAGGCAGAGCTGTAAAGGGTATCTCATGCCATATGTCCCCCATCACCGTCGCTAACTCTCCCCCCCAGCATCTCCCCTTCTCTTTTCAAACCTCCCTAGCAGTCCTCCCCCTTCCCTATCACCAACTGTCCAAAATTCCCCCCTTCCCTTTCCAACCCCCCCATCCAACAGTCTAGCATCTCCCCTCCTTTGTATAGGGTTACCATATGGCTCCAGAAAAAGGAAGACGGATTGAGACATCCAAGTTGCATTGGAAGTAAAGCCCAGATGTCTCAATCTGTCCTCCTTTTTCTGGAGCCATATGGTAACCCTACTTGTAACCAGCACACAGCATCTCCCCATCTTCCTACCAGGTCTGCTGTTCTTATCCCCACCACCATCCTGGAGCCGAAGAGAAAAGGGGACCTACAATCCTATGCCTTGCTGAAGCACTGTTGCATCCTACTCCCCTCCAATGCTTGAGCTCGGGCCTGTGTTTCAAGGCCCCACACTGGTACTCAATCCAATTGCTTCTTTGCTCTGGAGGAGAAAGGGCTGTGACTGTGGCAGTGGTCGGAAGAAATAAGATGCTACACTTCTGTCCCACAGCCATCGCCACTTCCTCAGGTCAGAGGGGGACAGGACTGTGTTTCTGGGTAATGAGGGCTAGCTGAGAGGTGGCCAGTTTGGAGGGAGGAGAGAGATGGTAGAAGAGAGTGGTGTAGTGGTTAAAGCTACAGCCTCAGCACCCTGAGGTTGTGGGTTCAAATCCCACACTGCTCCTTGTGGCCCTGGGCAAGTCACTTAATCCCCCCTATTGTCCCAGGAACATTAGATAGATTGTGAACCCACCAGGACAGAGTAAATAGATAAATAAAACTGATGGTAAGAGAGGAAGACTGAGTGATGACAGGGTGGGGGGGGGGAATGAAAGAGAGGCTGAGTAGACAGAGAAAACAGGAAAACAATCCTAATAAATCAGGCCTTAAAGGAACAGCAGCACACCTTACAGGAGATCTATCTTCCATCCTACACTTCAACTTTATTGGAACCAATTAGGGGGGGGGGGGGAAGGGGGTGGGTGGAAGACCTCGGCTGCTTGTTGTGGAGCTGCTTCTTAAATCCAATGATTTGTCAGGGCCTGCTATAGGGCACTTATGATCTCCCAGCCTTTATCTAACCATCATGTGTGTAGCTGTAATTACTTCATAAAGCGTGAATCAACCAATTCAAATTAGCCGATTTGTGCTTTCGGTCTTATAAGTGCCTGAATGCAGCTCGCCTCGAGCTTGGATTTGGAGCTTTGACGACTCTCCTACAACTTCCTGTAACACAACCCAGCAATCTTAAAGTGGTCCTTTTGCCCTTGTCTATGAATCTGACTGGCTTCCTCTCTCTGTTTCGTATGTATGGGAAGGGTTTGTTCTCACTCTGTCTGCTCATCTTCCAGCTTGATCTTCTCCTCCACAGCTTGTAAGGCAGCTGCAAGCGAGGCGCTCGTTTCCTCCATTTTCTGGTGCGCTATCTCCGTGGTGGCGCTCTCTATCGATGAGCCTGCTATGGAAGATCTAGGTGGCTTCACAGGAACCTGTTGGGTCTGGCCAGATGTTAGCGGCTTGGCTGGGCTCGAGCAAAGGGAAGGCGGTGTGCTTGATGGCTTGATTGTAGACGACTGTTTAGCAGGAGATGGCGCAGGAGTGGCGCTGGCGCTGGCAGACTGGATTACTGCATGCGGTTTGGTGGGTTTTGGTGCAGTCGGTGGTGGAAGAGGCTTTGGAGAAACAGGCGGTGGCGTACCTTGCACACGTTTTCCTTCTGCGGGGAAAAAAGAAAAGACATGAAACTCCTCCTCAAGGCTCCACGAAAGCTCCCCACTGAATAGTGAGTAGATTACAGAAAATTAACGATGGAAAGTGAAAGTAATTTTTCAATGGTATAAAGATGTTAATAATTATATTTATCCTGAGCTCCATGATAAGGGGTCAATTAGATGGATCCTCAATGATGTGAGGATCTACCCTATAATGGAGCATCAGTGCCATGAGGCCAATCAGACATGCTTTCTTTAACAAGTTTATCGTTTATCATTTATTAAAATTTGTTTATTGATTTTTAAATTTTGCTATAGTTTATACTTTATTATTTATGTTCTGCCTTTACACAAAGCAGATCACAACATCACAAGCATAATTTACTGCTAAAGATGCACAAGCAAATCACAGCAGTTTATAAAATCAAAATTATAAAATACAAAACAACTCATAAGAACATAAGAACAGACTTAGTGGGTCAGACCAGTGGTCCATCAAGCCCAGTAGCCCGTTCTCACGGTGGCCAATCCAGGTCACTAGTACCTGGCCAAAACCCAAGGAGTAGCAACATTCCAGAATCCAAAAGAGTAACAAAAGATTGTAGAAACACATAGAGTATTACGATTCCATGCAGAATCTCAAAGTTAGCAAGATTCCGGAACCCCAAACAGGAGCAACATTCCATGCAGAATCCCCAAAGAGTAGCAAGATTCCCGAATCCCCAGAGTATCAATATTCCATGCTACCGATCCAGGGCAAGCAGTGGCTTCCCCCATGTCTTTCTCAATAACAGACTATGGACTTTTCCTCCAGGAACTTGTCCAAACCCTTCTTAAAACCAGCTAGGCTATCCATACAATAGAGGAAACTACAGCATACATACAAAACTAGCATGCCTAGAAGTGATAATGAAGGCCCTCTTATAAAGCTGCGGCAACCCACTCTAATCCCTCTGAAGCAGCCCATTGGGAATTAATGGGCTTTGGTGCTGTTGTCATGTGGCTTTGCGAAAAGGGGGGGGGGGGGGGGGGGGGAAGGCAAGCTAATGAAATCTAACATATGGTCTCTGATGAAATATCGCCCCTATCATTTGGGGCAGCTTTCTTAGTATTGTTGTTAAAATTAATCAAAAGACTGAAATACAAATGTTTTCAGCTCCAATCGAAATAATTGGTAGGAAGGAATTAGGTGACAAGGACGTGGTAGAGAGCTCCATAGTGAAGGAGCAACATCAAAGAAAGCCTGGGCCAGTGAAGGAATTCTTAATGGGCAAAAACAGCCTGGGATTGTCATGAAAAACTTTCTAGGTTAGAGTGCTAGGCCCGTTGTCCTATAGAAAAAGACCTCCTGATGAAGTCCACTGCACCGAAACACGGCCTGTGTTAGGCCACTATCTCCAAACCACTGGACATCATAAGGTGGTTTTATCTTGGAAATTCTTGGATCATCATCCTTTTCTACAGTATTTGGTCATTTTCACAGTGTTTTTCTGCCACTAGATCATTTGCATTCTTACAGAATAATCCAGAGCTGATTTTTTTTTTTTTTTTTGCACTTCCACATGTTAAGTGCACACTGGAGAATGACAGAGACAAATTTATCCCTGTCCCCGCAAGAACTCAATTTCCCCTTTCCTATTTCTATAAGCTTTGCCTCTGCCGGGTCAGACCAGGGGTCCATCGTGCCCAGCAGTCCGCTCCTGTGGTGGCCCCCAGGTTCGTGACCTGTAAGTCCTTACCTAAATTCTTTATTCCCTATTCATTAGTACCCGTATAGTTACCCTCTATCTGTACCCTTCAATCCCCTTCTCCTTCAGGAAGTCATCCAATCCTTTTTTGAAGCCCAGTATTGTGCTCTGCCCTATCACCTCCACCACCCTCTGAGTGAAGAAGAACTTCCTAGCATTCGTTTTGAATCTGTCTCCCTTCAATTTTTCTGAATGCCTTCTTGTTTTTGTTGGCCCTGTTAGTCTGAAGAATCTGTCCTTCTCCACCTTCTCTATGCCTTTCATGATTTTATAAGTCTCTATCATGTCCCCTCTAAGTCTCCGCTTCTCCAGGGTAAAGAGCCCCAGCTTCTCCAACCTTTCAGCATATGAAAGGTTTTCCATGCCCTTAATCATCCTTGTCGCCCTTCTCTGGACCCTCTCGAGTATCGCCAAATCCTTCTTAAGGTAGGGCGACCAGTATTGGACACAGTACTTCAGATGTGGGCACAGATGAGGACGGAGCTTGCAGGAATGGGGCAGGGGCAGGAAAAGAACTCACAGGGACAGGACGGGAAAATGAGTTCCCGCGGGGACAGGGAAAAATCTGTCCCCGTGTCATTCTCTAGTGCACACATCTGCCAGTATTATAGTCATTTAGGCACTTTTTTGCTGTGTAAATGTTGGTGTATCTTTATAGAATTTCTCCCCCTTTAGTTCATAAATTAGGTCCATTTGAACACGTTGCACATCTTTTCCCCATTCTGGCCCATCTCTGAGGGGTTCTTTGCCTCAAGTCGGAGAAACACAAAAGCTCAGCTGTCTATCCAACATTTTGAAGAGTTTTTTTCTCTAGCAGTATTAGGTTCATCTCGTTTCTCCCTGTTATTAAGTTTTCATTTTGCTTTGAAATGTTACATTTGTAACATCATTTTGTTTTTGTAAAGGTTATTTTTCTTAGATTTGTATATTTTTAGATGATTGTATGGCTGGGAGTGGGACCCAGTAATCAAGCCACAGCAACACCTGATGGTGGGATTTTGGGCCCAAAATGTCAGGATTCCGGAAGGTGCAAAGTCCCTATCCAAGAACCTACTACTGCAATGACCGCTGTCAAATACACAGGGGAAGGGGATCCCCCAGGTAGTTTGAATGATGACTCTTAGAGTTAAATCCCAACCCTGGTTCTGAATGAGCTGAAGCCAAAAGACACAGGAAGAAACTTCCAGGCCTCAGAGGAAAAAAAATCCCAGTGAGAGAAGATCGACCTCATGAGCTCCCAGTATCAGTGACCCCAACGAGGAGTCCAAGTGGCATCCACTGTATCAACCACCCAATGATAAGAGCCCCATTAGTAACCCCCCTCCCCCTCCCCCCCCCCCCATCCGAACAAGCCCTTATAATCAGGATTGCGACAATATGAAGCAAATTGTATCTGGGATTAAATTAAATAAACAGTTAATAGTTTTTCATATTATACAAACAAACACCAATAAAAGGTTCTCACGGATTATTTTTCTCCTTATTAACAAAAAGACTAATTTACATTAGGGCATTTCATCTCCTTATCTGAAACTGGAAAAGTTTCATTTCATTTAAAACACTGATTATTGCACTTCTGAGCAAGTAACAAAACCACTGTTAGGTTCAGGCATGAATTCACAATTTTCTAACTTAAAACCTCAAAAATCTAAAATGGATTATAATTTATTATCTACCTGCAAGAAAGAAGGAGGGACGCAATTGAAAATTCCTTCAAGAGGAAGAGAGAGGAGGAGAAAAATTGAGGAAATATAACAGCAGAAAGGAGGGGAAAGAAAACAGAAGAGAAAGCAAAGAGGAGGTGAGGAGGGGAAAGTGGAGGAAGCAGATAGGAGAAAGCACAGAAGGGAGAAAAGAAGGAAGACGTTGAAAGGGAAGGAGAGAAAGACTCATCCTTAGAGAAGGTTTGAGAGAGAGGATGAAAACCACCCTAGCCCTTGGAAGAAAGGAAGAGTGATGAGAGAGAAGAGACTCTGCTCCTTGGAGAAAGGAAAGGACAATGAGAAAAAGAAAACCAGAGACGGATGGGGGGGGGGGGGGAGTGGAGAGAGACAGACTCTGGGGAAGATAAGAGTGAGAGAGAAGAAAGACATTTTGACCCCCTTCAGGGGAGATAAGGGTGAAGGAGCCTAACACAGGGTGGAGAGAGCAAGCCAATGAAAGAAGTGAATGAGAAGTAGCTTAGACAGCAGAGAGAAAAAGTTCTGGTTGGTGGCGATCGATTAGAGCAGAATTGTTCTAACATAGTCATACCTGAAGTACCAGGACTTGGGATCGGTGCTTTCTTCGATGTGGGGGTAGGTGGTCCTTGAGGTTTCTGGCCTTGGGGCAGCAGGACGGGCTTTGGAGACACTGGAGGCTTTAAGGGCTTTTTGGATTCTCCATCAGCCACTAGGAACGTGTGTTCTGCCCCGGAGACACCACCGTCCACTGGCACGTAGACCTCCACTCCACTCATTTCTGATATGGGTCGGCGTTTAACTGTGCCAGTGCCGTTCTGGTAAACAGCCAAATGAGCTGCGTCCAGACTCAGGGCAGGATGGTCCTTGTCTTTACTCTTTGGCCTCCGCTTCACAGTGTCCGATTCAGTTAGCACAAATTTCACATCATGCTGTTGGCCCTGCCTGGCCCTTATTCTCCTCTTTAACGTGACATTGGCCTCCATTTTCGACAAGTCCCCGTGCTTGATAATCATAGAGCCTGCTGCACGCTGAGCAAGAGAGATGCCTTCCACCGAGTCCTCTTTGGGTGGACCTCCCTGCCTTGGCCGTTGCTTGATTGTCTGGTTTCTTTCCTCGGCAAATGGAATACTCTCTGAAGAGCTGTTGTGGGGTGAACCACCACGATGTAGCTGGGGTCTGGTCACAATCAAGTCTTTGGCAGTCTCAGATTTCACACTGTCGGATCTTTCCCGTTTAGCCGTTGCAATAAGGCCAGTGACTGGGCCACTAATTGTCCGACGCCTGTTGACAACTTCCCCATCCAAGCCAATGGCATCTCTGTGTTTAACATTAGCGAGGACTGGGGCTACCTTGGCACGGTCAGGGCTACCTGGCTGGAACATAAGACTTGGGTGTATGTAGTAGCCTTCTACTCCCTTCCTACCTAGAGCCTTCTGCAATGCAATCGCTCTGGCACCTCCACCAATGGAGGACATTTCAAGCATGGCAGCTATGCTCTTCACACTGCCTGCACTTCCAGTATCCACGCTGCCCCCAAAGTCACTGGCCCGTCTCTGCTCAAGGAAGTTCTCCACCCCTTCAATTTCTTGGGGGAATTCACCATCTTTGAAATCATCTTCCAGATTTGTGCTGGAGATAGCAGAGCTGGAGCGCTTGGGAGGAGGAGGAGGGGGGCCCTTTTTCTTGGGCCTGACAGCGAAGGACTGGCTACGGTTGACATTTTTGTCTCCACTGGGCTGTGCTCGGACAGAGTGACTCCTTCCAACCCGTCTCTGCATAGTGGCATATGGGATAGCATCTGGCAGCATCAGCTCATCCCTGTCTTGCTCGCTGTCCGACATGGCATAGCGATTCAAACTGTGGGCCCGCTTCTTTGGCCTTGCTGGATCTTCCTCCAGATCTGTGCCTGGTGGGGGAAGGCATAATACTGGAACAGAGACAGGTAACACTGGAACAGCCTGTGCTAAGGGTCCCACCATGTGCCCTGGTCCAGGAGATCCCTCGCTTTCCATAGGCTGTGGCATTACATATGCAAAGCCCCTATGTGTGGGAGACTGAGGCAGAGATCTGGGGGACATTGGCCTTTCCACCTGCTGGAGGAGTTGAGGAGTGGGCTTCACCTTTGCTGTTGCTTGAGGGACAGTGAGAGTCTGTGGAGAAGAAGGTCTTGGCTTGGTTGGTGTCTGCGGTGGGGTGTAGCTATGGCCACCTGCAGGAGGAAAGGACTGCCTGGGCTTACCAGGTACTGGTGGCACACTGGCCCTCTTTATAGAATGCCCCTGTCGCATAGGTCTCACCTCCTTGGGAATGTTGGGAGTGCTGGCTTTTAGATCCTCTGTTAGATATTCTTGGCTCTTTGACATTGCTGAACTTTGTACTTTTGATCCATCCCCTAGGAGCTCCTGTGAGCTGCTAATCTGCTTAGCTCGGCCACTGATGCTGTTTTCCTGAGCAGTCCTGGACCCCGGAGACCTATAGCCCGGACCTTCCCTAATATGAAAAACATGGTTCACTTGTTTCTCGTGGTTCTCTTTGGCCTCGCCAGCACTAGTCAATGCCACCTGAAGTTCACTGCTTAACTCGCTGTCCTGAAACGTTGTCAGCTTGGGGGACTGACACTCTGCAGACTCTGGAGGTGGAGATTCAATAGCCACAACATCCAGAGACTGAGGAGCTTTCTTCTTCAGAGTTCCCGATTCATATTTCCCGTGATCAGCTTTCTGAATTTCAGACAGCTTCTTAACAGCCAACATTAGCTTCTTCTGGTGGCCTAAAGCAAAAGAGAAAGAAGTTTATAAGATAAGAGCTGCAAAAAGAGACTGATTAGAAAGACCAGAGGACACTCGGTGAAATTACATGAAAATATTTTTTCACTCAGAACAGTTAAGCTCTGGAACTCATTACCAGAGGATGTGGTAACTGCGGTTAGCATAGCTAGATTTTAAAAAGGTTTAGACAAGTTCCTGGAGGAAAGGTACATAGTCTGCTATTGAGACAGGCATGGGGGAAGCCACTGCTTGCCTGGGATCGATAAGATAGAAGCTTGCTAATCTTTGGAGATTCTGCATGGAATGTTCCTACTATTTGGGGTCCTGGAATCTTGTTACTCTTTTGGGATTCCAGAATGTTAGAACATAAGAACTGACATACTGGGACAAACCAAAGGTCCATCAAGCTTAGTAAAACAGATTTTATGCTGCTTCTCCTAAGAATAAGCAGTGGATTTCCCCAAGCCAGACCAATAATGGCCTATGGACTTCTCACTGAGTCCTCCTTGCTACTCTTTGGGTTTCTGCCAAGTACCAAGTCACCAGCAGGGGCTGAAGAGGTTGTGTGGATGCTAAATGGATATAACATATGGAGGTCACCTGAAGGTGGCTTCCTGGAAAGGACACATGGCAGGCAAGTCCATAGTCTGCTGTTGAGATAGACATGGGGGAAGCCACTGCTTTCCCTGGGATTGGTAGCATGGAATCTTGCTACTCTTTGGGGATTCCGCTACTATTTAGGGATCCGGAATCTTGCTTACTCTTTGAGATTCTGGAATGTTGCTGCTCTTTGGGGATTCTGCATGGAATGTTGCTACTATTTGGGGTTCCGGAATCTTGCTTACTCTTTGAGATTGTGGAATGTTGCTACTCTTTGGGGATTCTGCATGGAATGTTGCTACTCTTTGGGGTTCCGGAATCTTGCTTATTCTTTGAGATTCTGGAATGTTGCTACTCTTTAGGGTTCCGGAATCTTGCTTATTCTTTGAGATTCTGGAATGTTGCTACTCTTTAGGGTTCCGGAATCTTGCTTACTCTTTGAGGTTCTGGAATGTTGCTACTCTTTGGGGATTCTGCATGGAATGTTGCTACTATTTGGGGTTCCGGAATCTTGCTTACTCTTTGAGATTCTGGAATGTTGCTGCTCTTTGGGGATTCTGCATGGAATGTTGCTACTATTTGGGGTTCCGGAATCTTGCTTACTCTTTGAGATTGTGGAATGTTGCTACTCTTTGGGGATTCTGCATGGAATGTTGCTACTATTTGGGGTTCCGGAATCTTGCTTACTCTTTGAGATTCTGGAATGTTGCTACTATTTAGGGTTCCGGAATCTTGCTTACTCTTTGAGATTCTGGAATGTTGCTACTCTTTAGGGTTCCGGAATCTTGCTTACTCTTTGAGATTCTGGAATGTTGCTATTATTTGGTGTTCCAGAATCTTGCTTACTCTTTGAGATTCTGGAATGTTGCTACTATTTGGAGTTCCAGAATCGTGCTACCCCTTTGGGGATTCTGCATGGAATGTTGCTACTATTTGGGGTTCCGGAATCTTGCTTACTCTTTTTCTGGAATGTTGCTATTATTTGTTGTTCCAGAATCTTGCTACTCTTAGGGGATTCTGCATGGAATGTTGCTACTATTTGGGGTTCCGGAATCTTGTTTACTCTTTTTCTGGAATGTTGCTATTATTTGTTGTTCCAGAATCTTGCTACTCTTAGGGGATTCTGCATGGAATGTTGCTATTATTTGGTGTTCCAGAATCTTTCTTACTCTTTGAGATTCTGGAATGTTGCTACTATCTGGGTTTCTGCCAGCTACTTGTGACCTGGATTGGCCATTGTGGAAACAGGAGACTGGGCTTGATGGACCATCAGTCTGACCCAATATGGCTACTCTTATGTTCTTAACATTACTGGTAGCACTCTATTGGCTCAACTGAGGATTTGTGGGCAATATTGTCAATCTCTTTGCTAACTGGAGTCTTGCTCTGCTTCACTGTAAGTGAAGACACATTCTTTCCTATTTTATGAGTTATTCCAGAGAAAAATGTTCTAACTCAACTGCTGCATTTAATCAAGAATATAAATCAGTGGAGAATCGAAGTCTGTGTCCCATTGGCTCTTAGTGTAAGTGACTGAAAGGGAAACCCAAAGCTGCTCACCATAAAATACACTAAAGTCAGTGGCAGTCATTGTGCAGGGCCTGATGGCAGGCGTATCCAGGGACAGTGCCCACCTTCTTGCAAACTCTGTGTCTCTGGAGGAAAAAGTGGAAGTATGAAGAAAGGGCAGCTGGAATTGGAAAGCAGTGGCACTGGGCTCTTTTGGGGACTCCAGCTTCAGAGACTGTGGCATGGAGAGCACTACCTGGCATCTGACTGTGAGCAATAATAGCATCAGCTGCGAGATAATCTGCATTCTGAAAGAGAAAATGGACCTTTCTTCAAAGCTTAGTTCATCAGGCACTTCCTTCATTTCACGTTCAAAGGAACGCTGCCACCCTTCCAACCATGATGCCAACTGGGCCTAGTAGGTTTTATGTCTGTGGTATTGCAGGAGGAAGGGCTGGATTCTACAAATGGCGCTGTTATTGGCCGGCGCCTCCAAAAACGGCATGTCAATCACGTGACGGCGCAGTTTGCAGAATCGCAGCCACCGTCAAATATAGGCACCAGAAATGCAGGCCAAGGTTTTGAAATAGGGTTACCAGACATGCGAATTTCCCTGCACATGTCCTCCTTTTAAGGACATGTCCGAGGGTCTGGATGGCTTTTCCCAAAACCCGTTACTTGGTCCGGGTTTTGAAAAGCTTTCCTTCGTGCAGATGAGCATTCGCACATGCGCGGATGTCCTGGCCGACAAGAGCGGGCAGTGGGGGGTGGGATTGGAGGCAGGGCTGGGGCGGGATCAGGGGGTATGACGGGGTGGAACAGGGGCGTGACGGGGCTGGGATGGGTGGGAGTGGGCGGGCCTGGAGGCGGGACTTAGGGTCTGGATTTTCCAGACAGAAAATCTGGTAACCCTATTTTGAAGGCCTACATTTCTGGCACCTATGTCTGGCGTGAATTGCGTCTATGGAGGCGTTACCCATGCCTACTTCGACCTTAGGCGTTCCATAGATGCGATCACGGCGCCTTTTATAGAGGAACTGCCGGGCACCTGCTTTTGATGGGGAAGAAAGCAATTCCCCTTCCTACACTCAATGGAGAGCGTTGATGATTGTTCATGCGACGCTGGAGCGGAGACTAGTGGGAGATTTAGATTGTGGACCGGGCCGCAAATTCTGTCAGACCTGGGAATGCTTCTGGCAGGACCTCACACTGTATGCTCGCAGTAGACTCTTGAATTGTTAGGACTATCTTACACTCTCAGTCATGGTAGTGGCATTGGACTTTTGGGGTGGGGAGGGAAGAGAGGGATGGGAGGGGAGGGGGTGAACTTGCACTGTTATTCTTTGGATTTGTATGCAACTTCTATTTGTATGTTCTGGTTGAAATAATAAAAATCATTTGAATATAAAATGACTTTTTTTTGTTTGCGCCAGGGTATGTATTGGGTCCTCCCAGAGCTCATGGAAAAACTTCCAGATTGGTTGTGGTTAGAATGGCAACTCATATCTCCATTACGCCTCTGCCATGTGCTCAATATCAAAATGCCTAGTTACAGCAAAGATAACAGAATATTAGCTAATACATGGAAAGCATTGCGTTTTGTAAGTAATTTAACAACAATTCTAATTCACAAATCTACAAATCAATCTATTTGGCTGAACTCCAAGATTCAAATTGGCGGAGAAAGGCTCGCCTGGAAACATTGGATGGTTCCAATCATACTTTTCTGAGCGAGCTGCGACAGTTCAATTTAATAATTCAAAATCAAAATCTATCCATTCAAACTTTGGTATTCCTCAAGGCTCCATTTTATCGCCTCTATTGTTTAACATCTACCTGTCCCCTCTCCTGACACTCTGCCAATCAATAGGGTTCACAGTATACGCTTACGCGGACGATTTTCAACTATTGCACCCCATAGAATCAACTGACCAATCTGAGATTCAGTCAATTAACCATAAACTCAGTATAATTCATGACTGGTTAAATTCTAACAAGCTCTCCTTAAGCATTTCAAAATCCAATACTCTCTTATTCCCTGAAAAAGAGGGGGCGCAACTAATCTCCCCAGTTACTATCCAGAACACCCCACTTGCATCGACTACAACTATAAAAATTTTAGGGGTCCTCATAGATAGCAGGCTTACTTTTCGTCCGCAAATAAGCGCCTTAGTCAAAAACTGCTTTTATAAACTAAGAATGATCCGAACATTGGCTCCTCTTCTTGACACCAGTTCTCTTAATGTACTCATTCATTCACTTGTAATCTCAAAAATAGACTATTGCAATTCACTTTTAAAAGGAATATATCATAAGGATTTGAAACGTTTACAGTTAATTCAAAATACGGCCATTAAGTTAATTTCAAAAGCATCAAAGTACGATCACGTTACCCCTCTGCTAAAAGACGCTCACTGGTTGCCAATTTCACATCGGATAACTTATAAAATAGCTCTTTTAACGTTTAAAACCAGGCAAACTAATTCTCCAGCTTTCATTGATCGATTATTGATCCCCTATGACTCACTAAGATCTTTGAGATCCATAACCCAATCTAACCTTAATATCCCATCATTGAAGATGATTGGTACACGTCGTACTACCATTTTTTCAGTAACAGCCCCAACAATCTGGAATTCTCTTCCGTTGTATTTAAAAATAGAAAATAATCTAACATCATTCAAAAGCAAATTAAAATGCTTTCTATTTAAAGATGCTTTTTACTGAAGTTTTACTCTATCTTAAATTTAATTTTAACTGACGTCTTAATTTTAATCTTTCTTTTTAATTTGTTTTTTTTTTTTTTTTTTTAATTAATCTCCCTACCCTTTTGTTTTTCCCATTAATGTCTCTTCCATTTACTATAACTATTGTATTTCTCCCCTCTTTACCTTGTGTGTCTTTTGTTCGTTTGCCCACAATAACTTTGAGTGTATTATAGTTCATTTGTAGTATGTTTTAACTGTAATATTGTTTGTCAAAAGGAAAAAAATTTTTTTTTATTATGTACAACGCTTTGTAGAATCGATAAGGCGTTTAATCAAATAAATAAATAAACAATAAACAATAAACAATAAACAATAGCAGGAATACGTTTATTAGATGATGTTATCTCTAATGGTAAAATGCTTGAATTTTCACAGTTGCAACATAAATATGGCCTTAATAAATCAGAAAGTTTTAGATGGTTACAACTGAAGCATGCCATTCATGTGGGGTTCCCTGACTGGAAAAAACTTAATAATCAATATAGTCTGGAGTTCTTATGCTTTCAGGTGGACTTCTTGGGTCACCAGGCCGCCCAGTGGTATAAATTACTAACTGGATTTATTAAAAAGAAACCAAACACTGGTCTGAGAGACATTTGGAGCATTGAGATTAAGCATCAAATTACTGCGTCTCAATGGCCACAAATTTGGACTTGGAGGATGAGATGTACAGTGTCGGCATCTATGAGACAAACTTGGTTTTTTCTGTTACATAGAGCATTATGAACCCCTGTTCGGTTACAAAAATTGGATAGCTCTAAGTCTAATGAATGTTGGCACTGTCATCTCGAAGCAGGAACTTTAGACCATTTATTATTCTATTGTCCATTTATTATGAATTTTTGGAAATCAATTTGGGACCAAATTAATTGTTTATTAGACAACCCAGTGGCATTATCATATGATATTGTGCTGTTTGGTATGGCAATGAGAGCAAAAAGTCAGATTTCTACAAATAATAATAAATTATTACTTATAATGACTGGGGTTGCCATTCAACAAATTACGTATAATTGGAAAAATTGGAGTAGGTTAAATTATAGTTTCTGGTGGAATTCCTTATGTCATATTTATAAAATGGAGAGATTTATTGCAATACAGCGGGGATGTTTCAGGAAATTTCAAGATGTGTGGGAGCCATTAACAAAGTATTGTACTGATTAGAAGATATTGTTTCCCTTAAATTTACAAGTTCAATTATGAGGGAGGGAGGGGGGGGTAATTTTATTATTACATATTGTAGAAGGTATTTGATTATATGATAGGAGAGGGTGGGAAGGGTAGGAGATAAGAGCAAACTATTTGTACCATTGATGATTATTAAGTGATATATTTATTATCAATTTGTTTGGATTTATTGTCATACTTATTGTAAGTTTGAAAATGAATAAAGAATTTTAAAAAACAATTTTAAAAATGACTTTTTAATTGTTTTCAAATGACACGGTCAATTATCATACCGATTAAAAACAATTACACCAATTAAATTAGGCAGCAGTAGGGTTCCTCCCTCTCACTTTAAGAGAATTTGGGCCTAAATCTCCAGCATTCTCTCTTTCGTGCCACCAGGGAAATCAAAGGCTTCACTAATTCATACAGCTGGCAGATACGGCATTACTTTATCTATCAAAGTCACCCCCAAGCCCCAGATTCTAGGGCCAAGAAATTGAAGCCAGAGGCTGTTACCGAGCTTGATGATGCCAATCTCTTGTAGATCCTCCCAGGTTATGTCGGTAATGAAGTCAATGTTCTCGTAGCCATTCTCCACCAGGACCTTGTAATACTGGCCCAGGCCGATCATGGAGAGCCACACTGCCAGGTTAGCCTGTGGGCCAGACAGGAAATGCAAAATGAAGAAGAATCAGAACCTCCCTGATGTAAACCAGCCAGTACTAATCCTAAAGTCATACTATATCAGTAGGTGATATCTCTCAATTATATTCCACCACATCACATAATGACACATTGTGAAATTCACACGATCTGTCTATTATACTATACCACAACATACACTGATATCTCTCAATTACTTTATACCACTGTATCTTACACTGAAATCCTTCTGTTATACTATTACATACACTGCTAAGTCTCAGTTACATTTCACTGTATCACATAGTAAGTTATATTATACCATATCCCTTAGTTATACTGCATAAGACTCAGTTATATTCCAGCATATCATATACTGATATCGTATTGCAGTTATACCATTTCATACACTGATAAGTCTCAGTTACTTCTCACTGCATCATGTTCTAATAGCCCTCAGCTGCATTATATCACCTCAACGCCCTTAGTGAACCTCATGGCACTATCGTGCTCTTTTTTGTTGAAAACATGAGTTGCCTAACCCCAAAATGATACAGAAATTGAGCAATGTTTACCTAAATGTGCGATTCCAGAGAAGAGCCAAGAACTGACGAGTGGCAAGGACCTTCTTCCTAAGACAAAATGAAGACCCCCAGAGAGAAGGATATGCAATTTCCACTTTCTGCATTCCCTCGGAAAACTTCCTTCATTCATCAGGGAATCTCAATATTCCTGGCCTCTGATTGACTTCTGATTTATATAAAAGAGTTAATCCAGTCCAATGTCCAATTTGACACGAACAAGAGGACATGGAATGAAGCTAAAGGGTGACAAGTCCAGGACAAATATCAGGAAGTTCTGCTTCACGCAACGAGTGGTGGACACCTGGAATGCTCTCCCAGAGGAGGTTATAGCGGAATCCACCGTTCTAGGATTTAAAAGCAAACTAGATGCACATCTCCTTATGAGAGGCATAGAGGGATATGGGTGACTAAAATTACGCCAGGCGTACACCTGGCTGGGCCTCTGCGTGTGCGGATCGCCGGACTCGATGGACTGAAGGTCTGATCCGGAGACGGCAGTTTTTATGTTCTTATGAATAGCAAGATTCCGGAATCCCAGAGAGTAGCAACATTCCAGAGCTGAGATTGTGACATGAACAAGAGGACATGGACTGAAGCTAAGGGGGGACAAGTCTAGGATGAATATCAGGAAGTTCTGCTTCATGCAACGAGTGGTGGACACCTGGAATGCTCTCCCAGAGGAGGTTATAGCGGAATCCACCGTTCTAGGATTTAAAAGCAAACTAGATGCACATCTCCTTACAAGAGGCATAGAGGGATATGGGTGACTAAAATTACGCCAGGCGTACACCTGGCTGGGCCTCTGCGTGTGCGGATCGCCGGACTCGATGGACTGAAGGTCTGATCCGGAGACGGCAGTTTTTATGTTCTTATGAATAGCAAGATTCCGGAATCCCAGAGAGTAGCAACATTCCAGAGCTGAGATTGTGACATGAACAAGAGGACATGGACTGAAGCTAAGGGGGGACAAGTCTAGGATGAATATCAGGAAGTTCTGCTTCATGCAACGAGTGGTGGACACCTGGAATGCTCTCCCAGAGGAGGTTATAGCGGAATCCACCGTTCTAGGATTTAAAAGCAAACTAGATGCACATCTCCTTATGAGAGGCATAGAGGGTGACTAAAATTACGCCAGGTGTACACCTGGCTGGGCCTCCGCGTGTGCGGATCGCCGGACTTGATGGACTGAAGGTCTGATCCGGAGATGGCAGTTCTTATGTTCAGTCTTGGGTTCACCCCCTGCATGCTGGGATTCATAATGTGGCTTTCCCTTAGGGAGAGAAATTTGCAAAATAGAAGTCCACTTCCCTGCTTACAGTGAGCTGATGGCAATAAAAGCATTAAGTAGGAGATAAGGGGGGCCCATAACCCAATATGTGTGAGATGCCCCTAAAGGATATTGAAATGCTTCAATGTAAGGTGAACCTGGAGTTAGAGAATGACACGGGGAAAATATTTGTCCCCGTCACAGCCTCGTCCCCGCGACCACCATCCCTGTCCCCGCTCCGTCCCCGCGACCACTGTCCCCACCCCACAACCAATGTCCCCACCCCGTCCCCGCGACTGCTGTCCATGCAGCATCCATACAAGCCTCAGTACTGCAATATTTAGCTTATTCCTTCCTTATAAATCAAAGTTCTGGCTGCTGAACTAGAGAAAGAGATGTTCAGCTGGCAGGGCTTTGTTTATAAATTTTTATCAACACAACTAATATACTACTTTATCCTAAAGCAAAAATAAATAAATAGAAATTTTTTTTCTACCCTTGTCTGGTTTCTGCTTCCCTCATCTTCTCATTCAATTCCTTCCATCCACTGTCTGTCTTCTCTCTGCGTCTTCCATTTGCTCTGTTACTGTGCCTCTCCCTTCACTCCCCCTCCAATTGGTCTGGCACCCATCTTCTTCCCTCCACTCCCCCATAGTCTGGCATCTCCGTCTTCTTCCCTTCCAGCATCTTCTCCCCACTCTCTCTTCCCCATTCCCTTCAGTGTCTTCTCCCCACTCTGTCATCCCCATTTCCCTTCAGTGTCTTCTCCCCACTCTCTGTTCCCCATTTCCCTTCAGCGTTTTCTCCCCACTCTCTCTTCCCCATTTCCTTTCAGCATCTGTTCCTCTCCACCCCCTTCAGCGTCTGTTCCCTTTCGCCACCTCACCGCCCTTCGGCACCCCTCCCGCGGCACCCTCCCTCCTTCCTACCTACCCAAATCTATCTATCTATCTCTCTCCCTCCCCTTTACCTTTGCAGCGCATTTTGAGTAATTTCTTCAAAGCCGTCATAGCCTGCAAACAGTAGTATGCGTGTGTGGGCAGATGCTTCTCTTCTGAAGCAACCGGAAGTTGCGTCAGAGGAGAAGCTTCTGCCCACACACGCATGCTACTGCTTGCAGGCTCCGACGGCCTTGTGAAGAAGTTACTCAAAACATGCCTTGAAGGTAAGGGGGAGGGAGGGAGATAGATAGATTCAGATAGGTAGAAAGGAGGGAGGGAGCCGTGCGTGATTGGTGACCATGCGCGTTGCTTCCCTTAACTGCGGGGACAAGGCTATTCACTGCTCCACGGGGCAGTGGATGGCCTTGTCCCTTTACCCACAGTGAGCACTTTTTCCCCCCTCACCGTTTCAGCGAGTTACCTGCGGCTACCCTCAACTAGCCGCGGGTAACAGCCACTGTGTCATTCTCTACCTGGAGTCAGTTGGGAACCCTCCTTCAAATTTCCCTGTCATTGGGGAGTTCCCATATCTCGCCTTTCACTTTGCTTTTTCTCAACTTTGTCCCCTCTAGGACTCCTTATGCACAGCATCTTTACTTCTCAGCTCCTCAACTCTTCGCTCACACAGGATACAGTAAACACTACAGCCCTTTCTGTCTTATCATTACTTCTACTACTACTACTACTGTCCATTCAGTCGTGTCTGACCCTTGGATACTCTGTAGGCCAGTCCTCGCCATGCTTCTCTGTTTTCCATGGCTTCTTTAAATTGCTTGATGTTCATTCCTATGTCATTCTTGATGGTATCCAGCCAACAGGCCTTTGGTCTTCCCCGCTTCCTTGGACCACTGACCATTCCGAGTAGCACCTCCTTTTCTAGTGAATTCACCCTCATCACATGTCCAAAATAGCTCAGTTTCTGTCTGGTAATCTTGCCTTCCAGAAACAACTCTGGATTTATATGATCAACAACATCTTGGTCTAAATAGTTTTATGCAGTAACACAGTAAATGACGGCAGATACACCCGCCACTAGGTGCAGGCCACAGTCATCCATGCTCAAACATTGGTTGGCAAGTCTCCACCATACCAACCACTTATAGGCAGCCAAGCAAGATGGAGTCTTGGTTATAACCACACATCATCCCAAGTATTGATGACATCCCCTCCCTCCTGAACTGCACAGCATGTGACATTAAAGTGATCTACGTACAACAATGGAGTCATCAACGCTTCATCTATCTTTTGCTGTTAGCAGGACACAGACCACAGAAGTCTGTCCAGCATCAGTTTTGGTTCCCTCAATGCTGGAATTACTGAATCTTTTTTTTTTTTTTTTAATCTGCAGGACACAGACCACTCTTGCCCAATGCAACACCTCAATAGCCATGTAGTGTTTTCATCCTCTTTCTATGTAGGCATCTCCTGTGTCAATCCCATGTATTTTTTTTAATTCATTCACCATTTATGACCCTGGCACATCTCCTGGAAGGGCATTCCAGGTGTCCACTACCCAATCTGCGAAAAAGTATTTCCTGACATTACTCCTAAGTCTACCTCCCTGCAACCTCAGTTGATGTCCTCTAGTTCAGTGGTCCCCAACCCTGTCCTGGAGGAGCACCAGCCAGTCGGGTTTTTGGGATAGCCCTAATGAATATGCATGAAAGAGATTTGCATGTAATGAAGATGATAGGAGTGCAGATCTACCCCATGCATTTTCATTAGGGCTATCCAGAAAACCCGACTGGCTAGTTGTCCTCCAGGACAGGGTTGCTCTAGTTCTACCACCCCTATGTCTCTGAAAGAGGTTTGTTTGTATAATAATAGTAGTAAGCAGAGTGTATTAAGGGCAGGGCAGTGGGGCAGACCACCCTGGGGAGGTGCTGGAGTGGTCACGGGGTTGTGGTCTGCCTGTGTGTGGCTGTTGGCTTTGCTGGCCCCTCTGACATCAACTTCCTGTTCCAGGGTGGGGAAGCCGGCAGAGCTGACAGCTGCAGCCCTGCGACTGCTTCATGCACCCTCCCACTGCCTGGAGGAGGAGGTGCTATGCCCCAGGTTCCCGCCCCACCAGGTATATCACTGACAGTAAGGAACTCACTGGTTTATAATCCGGGAGCCACTCTGCAGTGTTCAGGTTGTTGATCTCTGAGGCTATCTTCTTCCGATGTCCAGGCTTTGTTACTCCTATGGCTGTTAGATCCTAGGAGAGAGGGGTTGAACGTGAAACCTTTCAGTAAAGCAAAGAGTTAATCCAGCATTTCCCACTCTCTGTAGGCAAACCTGACAAGCTGGGTCATAGCTCCTGTCTTGGTTTCATAAATTATCAGCCTCACATAACGTGGGTTATCATTAAGATGTGTTATTGTACAACTCACTCGTGCTAGTTTAGCAAAGATCCCATTTTATGCAGAGAGACCTTGTGGTAATAACTGGGGTTGACCATCACAAGAGAAAGATCATTGGAAAAGTACATCGTGTTTGGGAAGATCAAAGGAACCAGGCAAAGAGGACGACCCTCAATCAGATGGCTAGGCACGTTGAAAACAACCATGGGGATGACGCTGGAGGACCTTTCTGGACTAGCACAAAACTGTTTTGTTTTTGGATCTGTAACTCATCAAGTCGCTAAGACTCGAACAATAACAATGGGGTTAACACATCTTAACAGCAGTCCATGTTGCTATAATGTAGCAGATACATTCTGCAATTCCTTATATTGTAAGTCGCCTTGAAACATTAGATTAGATTAAAGAAAAAATGAATGTCTCTAGAAATGGAAATCTCTGCTCTCTATAATAAAAGTGAGCCTAGTATAGGACAATCAACCATTGTGACATCACTGATGAGGTTGGCTCTTATTGGTGGAATGAAGCATTATGACATCACAGTGTCAGCTCTGGTTAGCAGATACTGGAAGATAGCAATGTGGGCTACTGTTAAGACAAGTTATTTTTACCACAAGTCCCATTTTATGCTGAGACCTAGTTACTAATAAAGGGGTTTAACAGAAAAATAGGATATTTTAACAACAGCCTGTGTTGATAACTTCCCTTCATTTACTTTGATTTGATTTTCAGGGACACAAGAACACGAAAGGACAGAAGTACAGCCCAGGCCTGTCCTCACTCTGAGGGACAAGAACGAGACACAGCAAGGCCTATGTACACAGGGGTTCTCCATCCTGCACCCCCTCCCCCATTACCACTAAACAGGAGATAAGCTGTGCCCGGTTACTTGATGAAAGCCAATACCCAACATGTAAAGAAGAGGAGGAAACCGTGGGTAAAACCATAAGCCTACAGGTCTCACTGCAACTTTCCGAGTGCTCTGAAGTCACGTGAGTGCTGTTCAAAACGGCTTCCTCTCGTGGCGGCAGCCTCCGCTGAGCTCAGCTGCAGAACGAGAGCAACGCAAGACCGAGCTTTTCGGAATGGGCTGAAAGGAAAGCCCCAGTCTCCTCACCTCGGGTGTCATGCGGCTGATGGTGGGAATGTCGTAGCCAGAGCTGATGAAGTTTGGAGCATAAAGCTGTAGCTGAAATTTGCACAACCACTGGAAGACGGCCTCAGAGCTCTGCGAGAGAGGAAGAGGAACCAACTCAGTGTCCAGCACATAAAACTGAATGGCCAAAATGTCGGAAACAGAGAAGATTCAAGTAATAGCTTTAAAGGTTTTGTGCAGGAACCCCGTGTACACAAGACTGACTTGAACGTGCAAACCAACTGTGGAGAATAGAGTTGAGATACACATGAACACATCACAAAAATTATCACTCAGACAGACCCAATTGACAGACACCACAGAGATCATCGCTGAGACAAAGGTCTTCAGGACTTGGGTATTTTAAGAAGAAATTGAAAACTTTTTTGGTTTCCTAAGGCATATTGTGGGGTATCTGCTATAATATTTTTATGTATTTGTTTTTTTGTATGTATGTGATTTGTAACATGTCTAGTTAATAGGCAGGCTATAAATTTTAGAAATAAATAAAATCACTCAAAAATAGAAAAACATCCCAGAGACCAAAGCTGAGACACAGGACAGAGAATGCTGGTGGCAGGAATGACCTGGGGCTGATGTAAGAAGAGATTCAAAGGCACAAAGTGAGGGCTCCAGAGAAGACACCGGTGAGGACACGAGACAGCAGAGGAGTAAAGCAGGGACAACATGAGTGCTCCGTAACTAATGGATTTTTCTTATTTCTTATGCGACTTATTTGTGTGATTCTATTTTGAGGACTTGAGTTAAAGTTAAGCTCCTAAATTCCTATTACATTGGCTAGATTATTATTATTGGTAAAATATTTTTTCTTTTTCTGTTCAAGTGGATACTTGATATGTTAATGAAAACTTGATAAATAAAATAATAATAAAAAGGACTTTCTAATGATGTGGGGACACTTTGAATACATATAACACTTATTCTAAATGCAGGAGAGCTGTGTGGCAATGCCACTGTGAAGACTATGTACCAACGTAAGGATCAGAGGTGGGCAGATTCTACTACTACCATGTTTCCCCCAAAATAATCCCTAGTTAAGATCAATCCCCGATGCCACCCCTACACTATCCCTAACACTAGTGCTCCCTTCCTCTCCTCCACCCCAATTCTTCCTCTTTCCTTTCTCCCACCCCCCATGTGTAGCATCTTCCCTCACCTCTCACCCATCTCCTAATGCAGCAGCTCTGAACGGCCTGCCTTGCAGCCTTCCCCACCGGGGCCAGCCCATCCCTTCTCTCTGCAGCGTCTTCCTATCCCTCCCTCCCGTCCCTCTGTGTAGCGGAACCCCACCGACCCTTCCACTCCAAAATAGCAGCAGTGGCAGCACTCTGAACGGGCTACTTCGTGGCTTCACCGCTGGGGCCTTCCCTCTGCTGCATCACTGATTATGTCATCAGTGACATGGCAGAGGGAAGGTCCCGGCAGGGAAGGCCGCGATGCAGCCCGTTCAGAGCGCTGCCATTGTTTTTGGAGGCCTCGGGAGCTGCTGCACAAGGGGATGAGTGAGAGGCGAGGAAAGATGATGCACAAGGAGGGGGCGGGAGAGAAAGTAAAGAGGAAGGACTGGGGTGGAGGAGAGGAAGGCAGAGAGAATTGTACATGAAAAAAATAAGCCTGTCTTATTTTCAGGGAAACACGGTACAGCTATTAATAATCTTTTCTATAGTGCTACTAGGCCTTCATAGTGCTGCATACATTATCTGCAGGTCCTTTCTCTGTCCTTAACAGGCTCTACTACAGTCTGATATCTTGGCAGCATTTGACACGCTTAAGAGGCAGGTTTTGCTGGGTGTTGGTCCTGGCCCTACCTTGCCTTCGGAATACGGCTCCTTCTTCATCGTCTCACCCGAGATCTGTTCTGTGAAGGGACAGCTGGCAACAGTCTGTGGTCTCGGAGAACCTACTCCAGCACAGAGAAAAGAGAGAAGATTAAAAAGATACAAACAGCAGACTGAGGTGGACATGTGACTCGGCCTCCGCAGAAGAGCTGACTTCTGTATATTCTTACATTTCCAGTTAGGTTCAATTATCCAGTTCAGCTACACTGAAAAGTTTAAGTTGATGTCCTGAATGCTACAGTGGAAGCAGGAAGGACCTGGTCTTGTGCCTAAGGCTTGTGTTTGCATCTTACCCCGTGAAATGTGTCTGTTAGATTCGTGGAAGACTCATGAGGAGTTAAGCTTCCCGTTAATCCCTGCTTTTACCAAAGTTTGGGAGCTGCAGTCACAGGGTCTCGGGAACAGCCTGCAGAGGTTGTTCAGAGCCTCGAAGTTTCCTGAAGTCTGCAATAATATTTACCCTTCAAAAGTCAAGCCAGCCAGCGAATTGAGCAGGATTCCAAAGAATAAATCCTTTGCTTCGCCTGTGTTATGTATTTCAGTTGACTGACTGCAGGTTCCTGATCAAAGACGAAACCTCCAGGAACTTAGGGTCTAAAGCCCTTTTAAACCCAGCTGTGCCATATGCCTTGAACACATACACAGCTTAATTTTCCAGTTTTTGAGAAAGCACTTTCTCCAACTGTTTCAAATGGGTTGTTAGGTTTCAAGGACTGTCCTGTTGCCTTGGTCACTATTAAGAGCCCTGACCTCTTCAGCCTTTATTCACGAGGGCAGCTCCATCCAATTAATCATGTTTGTAACTTTTCTAGATCCACTGCTAAAAGATGCCAGGGCAGCAGCGACGCCGGTTATAAGATTTTCATACATTAGCAAATTTCATGCTAAAAATACAGATGTTCAGTATTAAGAACATAAGAAATAGCTTTACTGGGTCAGACCAATGGTCCATCAAGCCCAGTAGCCCATTCTCACGGTGGCCAATCCAGGTCCCTAGTACCTGGCCAAAACCCAAGGAGTAGCAACATTCCAGAATCGCAAAGATAGCAAGATTCCGGAACTCCAAATAGGAGCGACATTCCATGCAGAATCCCCAAAGAATAGCAACATTCCGGAACCCCAAAAAGGAGCAACATTCCATGCAGAATCCCCAAAGAGTAGTAAGGTTCCATGCAGAATCCCCAAAGAGTAGCAAGATTCCAGAATCCCTAGAGTAGCAGCATTCCATGCAGAATTCCCAAAAAATACCAACATTCCGGAACCCCAAATAGGAGCAACATTCCATGCAGAATCCCCAAAGAGTAGTAAAATTCCATGCAGAATCCCCAAAGAATAGCAACATTCCATGCAGAATCCCCAAAGAATTGCAAGATTCCAGAATCCCCAGAGTAGCAACATTCCATGCAGAATCCCCAAAAAAATAGCAAAATTCCGGAACCCCAAATAGGAGCGACATTCCATGCAGAATCCCCAAAGAATAGCAAGATTCCATGCAGAATCCCCAAAGAGTAACAAGATTCTGGAATCCCCAGAGTAGCAACATTCCATGCAGAATCCCCAAAGAGTAGCAAGATTCCAGAATCCCCAGAGTAGCAACATTCCATGCAGAATCCCCAAAGAATAGCAAGATTCCATGCAGAATCCCCAAAGAGTAACAAGATTCCGGAATCCCCAGAATAGCAACATTCCATGCTAATCGATCCAGGGCAAGCAGTGGCTTCCCCCATGTCTTTCTCAATAACAGACCTTGGACTTTTCCTCCAAGTATTTGTCCAAACCTTTCTTAAATCCAGCTACACTGTCCGCTCTTACCACAACCTCTGGCAATGCGTTCCAAACCTTAACTATTCTCTGAGTAAAAAAATATTTCCTTCCAGTGGTTTTAATAGTATTTCCCTGTAACTTCATCGAGTGTTCCCTAGTCTAGTTAGATATTAACCCCTGGATTGTATATATGGTGCTCAAATTTGGCTGTGTCCAAGTTGCATGCTCAATTTGCGTAAGAAGCCACTTTGGGTGAATTTCTTCATGAAAAGGTGGTTAATAAATCTAAATAAATAAATTATGGAAACAATAGACATTTCTGGGACATTATCCTAATGCTGTCCATACGTGTTTTGAGTATTCCACTCTACGTCATAGTCTTACATTGTCACCTCCACCCTCACTCCTACCTGCAAATGGCTTCCGAAGCACCCAGATCTCTTCCGCAGGAGCAATGGGGGTGGTGGACCCTTGTGATGGGGAAAGGTGAGAAGGACTTGACTCAGATCCTCGAGAACCTATAACAAAACCCAAAACAAGTTAAGCAAGTGACAGGAGTAATTAGAATCCCTTCTGCCACCCCCTATCCATAGCTCTAGAAATTGCATAAAGTCGAACATGCAGCCTCTTCACCAGCAGGAGCCGCTCAAGGACTATGTGTCTGTCAGTCCATCTTTTCACGTGGGAGTGCTAAGATGCACCCAGCACTGGACAAGAGTTTTCTCCTGTACTAGCAATTATTTTTGAGCCCAAAGTTTTTGAATCCTGAGACCCATGTCCTGACATCAGGGCACAAGAGCGTGACTTTCAAAGGCATCCTTGAAGACAATATCTTGCAGAGTTTTAAATATAAGCTTTTATCTTGAAAATTCTTGGATCATCAGCTTTTTATATTTGCTCTTTCCCCACTATGTTTTTCTAACACTTTTTGTCTTTTGTGGAAATTATATGGTTTTCTCTGTAAACTAAAAGCAGAAAAAGCTAATGATCTTGAGACGGGACCGGGCCACAGATTTACTTTGATTTGGGAGCGATTTTGGTTTGATCCTTACTCCGTATGGCCCGGAGTAGACTCTTGAATTCGTAATCTGCTTTTTCTTACTTCAATGTGCTCAGGGATCTTTGTGTGGGGGTTTTCTTTGGGGGGGATAGGAAGGAGGGTTTGTATCAGTGCACAATTGTAAGTATTCTGTTGTATTTTGTTACGGATGTTTTTCTATGCACTTTGAAAATTAATAAACATATTTCACCATAAAAGCAGAAAAAGCGATGGGGCCAGATGGTTTACATCCAGGCATAGGCATCGGAACAGGGGAGGCCACAGGAACCATGGCCTCCCCCCAAATTCTTGGTCGCTGGTTTTAGTCCTTCTACCCACCCTTCTCCTAATATTATGCTTTAAATCTCTGGGCAGCCATCGCGCAGCCCTAGAACCTCTCATTCTACTTCCGGGGACAGGCCTTCTCAAGGACGCTGCGTGGCGGATGCTGAAGATTTAAAACTAAAGCTTCAGGAAGAGGTGGGTGGGGGTCTCGGGAGCTGTTGAGAGGTCGTGTGATAGGGTGGAGCTCCTGGCCCCCCCCCCACCCAACAAAGCAGTGTTCCGCTGCCTATGCATCCAAGTATGCTGAAGGAACTTAGGAACTTTTCAATGCTTCTCTAGGGTTGGGAGAGATTCTGGAGAACTGGAGAAGAGTGGATGTAATCCCTCTCCACAAAAGCAGAAGTGAGGAGGAGGTTGAGAAGAAGAGATTGGATAGTTTGACCTCTGTGAGAAGTAAATTAACCGAATCACCACTGACAGTGCAGTTTATGAATCCAGTGGATAAAAATAGAGGATAGAAACATAGAAACATAGAAAGATGACGGCAGATAAGGGCTACAGCCCATCAAGTCTGCCCACACCATTTGCCCACCCTCTTAAGTCTACTGACCCCCTAAAGTATAATTGTAATTATACTGTCACTCTACTGACCTGCTCATTCAAGTCCATACCCTAGTGACCCTATCCCTTGGCATGACCCTTGTAGGGATCCCACATAGGTATCCCATTTGTTCTTGAAGTCTGGGATGCTGCGTGCCTCGACCACCTGCACTGGAAGCTTGTTCCAATGCTCAATCACTCTCTCCGTGAAGAAGTACTTCCTGGCGTCTCCACGAAACTTCCCTCCCCTGAGTTTGAGCGGATGTCCTCTTGTGGTCAAGGGTCCCTTGAGAAGAAAGACATCATCTTCCACCTCGACCCGTCCTGTGATGTATTTAAATGTCTCAATCATGTCTCCCCTCTCCCTACGCTCTTCAAGAGTGTAGAGCTGCAATTTGCTCAGTCTTTCTTCGTACGGGAGACCCTTTAGCCCCGAGACCATCCTGGTGGCCATCCGCTGAACTGATTCAATTCTGAGCACATTCTTACGGTAATGTGGCCTCCAGAATTGCACACAGTATTCCAGATGAGGTCTCACCATGGCTCTGTACAATGGCATCATGACTTCAGGCTTCCTGTTGACGAAGCTTCTCTTGATACAACCTATCATCTGCCGTGCTTTAGATGAAGCCTTCTCCACTTGAGTGGCTGTTTTCATGTCAGCACTGATGATTACTCCTAAGTCTCGTTCTGCCGTAGTCCTGGTTAAAGTTTCTCCATTCAGGGTGTAAGTTCTGCAAGGATTTCCGTTACCGAGAAGCATGACCTTACATTTCTTGGCATTGAAGCCCAGCTGCCAGATTGAGGACCAATTTTCTAAAGTACGCAGGTCTTGCTCCATAGCATCCTGTAGATTATAGCCGTTTACTATATTGCATAATTTGGCGTCATCAGCGAATAAGGTTACCTTGCCTTAAAGCCCTTGAGTCAGATCCCCAACGAATATGTTGAAGAGGAGTGGGCCCAGGACTGAACCCTGTGGCACTCCGCTAGTCACCCCCGACATTTTAGAGAGGGTACCGTTAACCACCACCCTCTGAAGTCTGCCACTAAGCCAATCTTTAACCCATGCAGTTAGAGTCTCTCCTAATCCCATCGATTTCATCTTGTTCAGCAGCCTGCGGTGTGGGACGCTGTCAAACGCTTTGCTGAAGTCCAGGTACATGACGTCCAAGGACTCTCCTGAGTCTAGTCTTCTTGTTACCCAGTCAAAGAAGCTGGTTAGATTGGACTGGCATGACCTACCCTTGGTGAATCCATGTTGACTGGGATCCTGGAGATTTCCCTCGTTCAGGATCGTATCTAATCAGGATCTCTAATAAGAAAAGGAAGGATGTAAAGTAAAGAACTAAGGCCGGTATTGGACAGATTTGCACGTTCTGTGTTCCATATATGGTGATTTGGTGTAGGGTTGGGCTGGGAAGGGCACCGATGGGAACTCCACTAACTTGGAACATGAGGATGTTACTGGCCAGACTTTAGGGTAGATATCCTGCAAACCACGGGATGGTTGGAGAGGCTGGAGTGAGCTTGGACAATGACAGACTTTACAATCTACGGCCCAGAAATATCAAAGAAGAGACAAGTGAATTTCATCATGTATTTTTAATGGGTATAACTTACGGGCCGACTGGATGGACCGTTCAGGTCTTTATCTGCCGTCATTTACTATGTTACTATGTTTGACTGGATGATCAGAGAGTTGAATCAAGAGAGAGCGCTACATTGTATAGATGACTAATAAATAAAGTGAGTGCCCTTGGAATGAGCCTTAAAGTGACTGATTGGGTCAGGAACTGGTTGAGGGAAAGTGGCAGAGGGTGGTGGTCACTCTGAGGAAGGGTGGTGTACCTTAGGGACCGGTCCTCGGTCCAGTTTTTTTTAACATTTTTATAAATGATCTTGCTGAAGATTTTCCATAGAGTAGACACCCCTGATGCTGTGGATAACATGAAGAAGGACCTAGTGAAGCTTGAAGAATGGTCTAGAATTTGGAAGCTGAGATTTAATGCTAAGAAATGCAGAGGGGCCACTGAAAGGTTCTCAGCCCAACCAACAAAGTTGGGGTAGTCTCTATAGACTTAGTCCAGTGATTATCCACTTCTTTCATTCCGCCAGAAAAATATGGACTGAAAAAAGTGGGACATCACTGGACTGTGTATAGCCCTCAGTCCCCAACTTTGTTTTCAGTGGCCCCTCATAGGCTGCAAAACCCATGGGAGAGGTACAGGAGAGGCTGAAGCACTTCTGAGCACAACAAGAATGGCATCAGTTTAGTTTCTTATCATTTGTAGCCCGAATTTATCCAAGGCGGGTTACAAAATGTACATACATGATAAAACAAGACAACTTGCCCATTCCATGCAGAATCCCCAGAGTAGCAACATCCCATGCTACCGATCCAGGGCAAGCAGAGGCTTCCCCTATGTCTTAATAACAGACTATGGACTTTTCCTCCAGGAATTTGTCCAAACCTTTCTTAAAACCAGTGGCTTTTTAAGGGGAACTATGAGAGCAAACGTCCATCCTGTTCCAAGCTCCCCATTCTTAAATTCCCTGTGACCCACGGAGCTGCCAGAATGACTAGTTGAGAGCAGGATTACACCAGTCTGCAAAACTGAATCTATGAAAACAACGAAGGAGCCTTTGCCTGTTCTCCTGCTTATGGCTTCCACCAAGCTGGAAGGAAAGTAGCCGACACGGTCATTGCCAGTCCTGTTGTCATGGATACAGCCTTTCCACCTGCCGTCCGGATGTTGCTCCAGCACCTGCAGAAAAAATAGCAAGAGCAAGTTTCACTGCAATGAACGATGCATATAAAGGTTATTAACGACAGGCCTGGTCCCTGCCTACTTGCTCTGGCTCTGAATGCCTGGAGCTGACTCCCTGGGGCAAATACTGGCTGAGCTGCAGCATACCCCATAGAAAATGACCATCACCTCTTCCTTCCTCTGGGCTTCTCCCATGCTTTCTTGAAGTAGGATGTAGAGAATGACATGGGGACAAATTTTTCCCATCCTCGCAGGAACTCATTTTCCCGTCCCTTCCCAGCGAGTTCTTTTCCTGTCCCTGCCCCATCCCTGCAAGCTCCGTGCTCATCTACACAAGCCTCAAACACTTGAAAATGCTAAGTGCAATTAAGGCAGAGCTTACAGGAATGGGACACGGACAGTGAGAAAACTCACGGGGACAGGACGAGGAAAAATTTGTTCCTGTGTCATTCTCTAGTAGGATGTAGTCTTGGTCTCCACCACCTCCAACACCTTGTGCCGGAGAACGGGTTAGAAAGGCAATGAAGTTGAGCCAGATGAGGTTTTGCAGGATTTAGGAAGAGGAAATGTGGAGGACATCTTGGAGGACTGTGATTACTCTGCAAAAGAGCCCAGTGGTGCATCTGGGTCTTAATGGGGCATTCATAAAACATCTTGGCCCGGATTCTATAAACGGTGTCCTACCGCTGTCTAACCAGCCAATCGGGACGCACATTTTTAGAAAAAAAGCTCCCGAGGCAGGCCGCCTACATTGGAGGTGCCTCCGGGAGCCTCTGGAGGCACGCAAGCCCTCCTAATCTAACCTAAGGCTAGGCACGGGCGTGGTTTTGGCCTGGAAGTAGCCTTAGGCAGACCTAGGCGGGTGTATGCATCTGCCTAGGCCAGCGGGAGATGCTTACAATGTAGGACAGCAAAATGCCCAGTAGACGCAGCCGCTGAGAGATCTCCCTGCTGCGATAAGTTTAGTGGCTCCCCCCCCCCACGAATGAACGCCGGCAGGAGGGATGCCCAGTTGTTCCTGCCGGAAACCCACCCCCACCTGAACCCCTCCTAACCCTTTCCCCACCTTCCCTGGACCCCCTCTAACCTGTTATGATGGCCGGCAGGCCCGCCTCTGTCGAAATGAGGTGGGCCTGTCCCTTCCCAGTGCATTGTGGGATGCACTGGGGAGGGGCCTAAGGCCTGATTGGCCTAGGCGTATAAGGCCACGCCCATGGGAGATTAAAAATCTTAAGAACCTTAAAAAGAATCCTCTGCTAAACCCAAGAGCTACCAGTAATCATTACAAGAGCTGAAACCAAGTCGATCTCTTTTCGGAAGACCTAAATATCTCTACATTGTAACAGTCCACGTTGGATACCACCAGTGGCATAGTGAGAATGCCATCCGAGACAGGCCCCTCCCCCCCTTAAGTGCACGTGTGCTCCTTCCACGTAACGTTTTAGCTTCGGCACTAGCAGCTACCAACTTACTGCCCGCGTCGGCTTCAGCGCTCTCTCTGCTGTCACTTTCTAGGTGCAGGTCCCAGCAGTGAAGGTCAGAGAGAGCGCCGAAGCCAACGCGGGCAGCCAGTTGGTGGCTGCTTACACCAAACTTAAAAAGGTACAGGGGAAGGGAAGGGGTGAGCGCACGTCAAGGGGAGGAGTGGGAAGGGAGGAGGGGTCCCGGAGCCTTGAGCAAGATGGCACCCGGGATGGACCACCCCCCTCGTCACTGGATACCACTGATACTGCTCAGTCTGTCTAAAGTTTCACTGACAGAAAGGATCACATTAGAGAACGACACGGGGACAAATTTTTCCAAATCCCCGCAGGAACTCAATTTCCCCATCCTGTCCCCTTGAGTTTTGTCACTGTCCCTGTCTCTGTCCCATGCCTGTAAGCTCTGCCTTAACTGCCCAAGTCTCGAACACTTAGCATTTTAAAGTGTTTGAGGCTTGTGCAGATGAGGATGGAGCTTGCAGGAATGGGGCAGGGACAGGAAAAGAACTCGAAAATTTGTTCCTGTGTCATTCTCTAGATCACTTCTATTTACTCAACCACAGATTACTGAGTGGTTTTCTAATCACTGCTCTGACCTGGTTTTCCAAACTCCTTATTCTGCAATGTAATGGCAATCCCCAAAATATGTGTTCCCTTTCCTGGGAGCTATTTCCACAACCTGCCTGCTCACAAGAGCGCTATTATGCCAGTATTAATCTTCAGACCATCATCTGTGACAGGATCTGATCTGAAAGAAAAAAGCTTCTAATCTCACAAAAGAATTCTGCACTTGTGTTTCAGAAAGAATATAAATGTGAACATCATTACCATAAAGATAATGTACTCCATCCAGATCTATAGAAAGAAGTAGAAGGGAAACCACCACATATTATACTAAGCCCCTCCCCCGCAGCTCACCGTGATAACATCTCCAGTCTTTATATTCAGGCTTGTCAGGTCATAATTGTTACAATAATCCTTAACAGCCCTAACCTGCAGAGCTGCTGAGGCATCTGGAGACAAAAGAAAGAAGGAACAGTCAGGAGGGTTTCAGGAAAGGAGCCCAATTTTCACAGACAGCAGAAATCGGAATCGAGACGTCCAGAAAGTGATCTGATGACACTGAGCCTTTTCTAAATACCTGCAGGGGTGGAGGGACATTTACTGGAAAAATGGGCCAGGGTGGGAGGAGAGCATCCATTTTAGAAGCCGGAAACCCTTGCCAGCAAACAATTGTCTGACTTTGTAAAACATCTTTCATGATTACACTCATCTCAACTTGGGTTTCGTCCCAAATATAGTACCGAGTTTTTGTTGGTTACCTTAACCAACAAAGTCAGACAATTATCGAGTTGGTGTCAACAGTCCATCCTACTTCAATTTGATATTTCTGCGGCCTTCAATTCTGTTGACTGTGCATTACTCCTAAATGTGTTGACTGCGTTGGGTATAGGTGATTCGGTACGCAGTTGGTTGAATTGTTCTTTAAGAAAAATGGTATATTCTCTCAGTATTGGGATTCTTTTTGTGGAGTACCTCAAGGGTCTCCTGTATTCCCTAAGCTCTTTAATAACAGTACAATTAAAGGAAAAGGAATGTCTGTTTTCTTCAGCAGATGATATTTTTATATTAACTCCTGTTGGTTCTCATATGCTTGATAACTGTAATAGAATTTGTATATGTATTAACAAAACTATTAACTGGGCCACTTCTCAAAAGCTGAAGTTAAATACTCAGAGAATAGTTAAGCTCTGGAACGCGTTGCCAGAGGTTATGGTAAGAGCAGATAGCGTAGCTGGTTTTAAGAAAGGTTTGGACAAGTTCCTGGAGGAAAAGTCCATAGTCTGTTATTGAGAAAGACAGGGGGAAGCCACTGCTTGCCCAGGTACTAGTGACCTGGATTGGCCACCATGAGGACCCTTTGGTCTGACCCAGTAAGGCTATTCTTATATTCTTAAGTACCGTAATCTGATTACTTCTGTTCCATCTAAAAAAGACCTCAAGCGCCTCCAGCAGGTACAAAATGCAGCAATCCGCCTCCTACACAGCCTCAACTACCACGATCCCATCTCCCCAGCACCCCATGCTGAGCACTGCCTTCTAATTAACCAACGCTGCACATTCAAGGCCCTGGTAATAGCACATAAAATAATTTACGCCACCACCCCTACCTACATAAAATCCAAGCTAACCCTGTACACCTCCACCCGTCCCCTCTGCTCAGAAATGGAGAAACGCTTATGCATCCCCCCAGGAAAGTCCCTATCAGAAACCGCTCCTACAGCCACTTCATCCCCCAACTCTGGAACCAACTCCCCCCACAAATCAGACTACAGAACCCATTGATGACCTTCCAGAAAGCGGTAAAGACCCTCCTCTTCAACTAAAATTCAACCACAGTCTACGCCTCACCCCCCTTAAACCCTCCTCCCCTCTAACCTCTCTTCTCCATTCGAAACTTCTACTTAAATTACTGTATAATCCTTGTATTTTAATCTTCTGTATAGTCTTTGTACTGTGCTTGTAGGCCGTTCTGAGCTACTGGGAGGACGGGATAAAAATCTAAATAAATATAACATAATCTTTGGGAATTTCTTTCAAAGCTGAGACATCAACGACGGTTTTAGGAGTTATATTGGATTCCTCCCTCACTTATGAATTTCAAGTCCCAAATTTATGGAGGAAAGCTTGGAGACAGCTGAGACTAATAAGGTCTTATTTTTATGAACATCATTTTGCACTGTCAGTTCAGATGTTTGTTTTAACACCCCTAGACACAATTGAAGACATCTTCAGACGCCTTCAAAACGAGCAAGTCGGTTCGGGGAATCGCCCGATGGAAGCGTCGGCAGAGAGGAGTGCTTCGACGACATCCCATGGGCTAGACGTGACTCTGAGCCCCGACGTTAGGACGCCTCCCCTCCAGCCGTTGTCGCTGGGAGCTAGCTCACCGCGAGAGGAGAGTACGTCAGACGAGAGTGTGTTCTCCCCTCGAGAGGCCAGCACGTCGGAGGGCTTGCAGCAGGAGACAACTCAGAGGGACTCGCTCCCTTTGGAGAAACCAGCGACTGGGACAACTCGTGCTATGGAGGAACAGGGCACTGAAGAGGTAGACCAGACATCTGAACTTTCTTTGCCTACACTAACAATCCCTTTTGTTCCAGTTAAACCCCCAGAAGTCACTTTAGACTCGCTCTGGGAGTTAGTTGTGGCTTTGGGTAATTCTCTGACTCCTCAAATTAAAAACTTAGATAAAGAACTTAAAGACCAGAAAGAAGTTATTAAGAATTTGAAAGAAGACATAGAAATATTGAAATCTGATACCCAAGAAGATAAGAAGGACATAAAAATGATAAAAAGTAATCATGACTTATTGGTAAAAGATAACTTGATAATGAGGAGAAAATTGGAAGCACTTGAAAACAATTCCCGGATTAATAATTTGCGTTTAATTAATTTTCCAAAGGTCTCTTCAATTTCCCCAAGAGACATGATAAAGCATTACTTTCTGGAAATATTAAAAATTCCTGAGAATTCATTACCTCCATTGATAAGAGTATATTATTTACCTATAAAGACTCAGGATGCTCAGAAGAAAGACGTAATTGGAAAATCCCAGGAAAGTTCTATGGATGTATCTGCTTTATTAGAGCAGTCGGACAGAGAAGTGGCTATTCCAGCCACTCTCCTACTGACTGTAGTTCTAGCTCCAGATAAAGACTGGATCCTTAAACTTTTCTTTAAAAATAGAACCACAGACTTCCTGGGTTTTCATATTCAAATTTTTCCGGATGTCTCTAAGGAGACTCAAAAGAGAGGAAGGGAATTTCTAATGTTGAAACCTGGTGTGACCCAGATTGGGGGTTTATTTTTCCTTAGATATCCTTGTAAATGTGTAGTAAGGTATCATACTTTGAAATATGTGTTCTTTGAACCAGCTCATTTGACAGCCTTCAAGTTTCAAGTTTCAAGTTTTATTTCACATTTGATGAATCGCCTATTTCGAAATTCTAGGCGATGTACATAATAGTATAATATAGAAACTATAACCTAGTTACAATAAAATCAATAAAGACTCACATGAGAGAAAGGGAAGGAGGGTAAAGTTACAATGAGGGAGAAGAAAAAAACAAAAAACCAGGAAAGAACGAAAGGTAGGGTAAAATTTTCAAAGCTTTTCTTACGTAAAAATTGATTTAGGCATCCTTTAGTTAAATTATAAATCAAAGGCGTCCTTAAATAAATAAGATTTTAAAAGCTTTTTAAATACTAGGATATCACTTTCAATTCTGATGTAATGGGGAAGGGAATTCCACCATTGTGGCCCTGCAACAGTAAACATCTCCGCTCTTCTTGTTCCAATGATTTTTAATGATGGCACAGTTAATAAATTTTGACTAGATGAGCGCAAAGATCTTTGAGGTTTGTATGGGATAAGTGATTTTAAAATGAATTGTGGTTCGCTGAATGTGAGAGACTTAAAAATTAGGAACATCAGTTTGTAGAGGATCCTATGGTTAACTGGTAACCAATGTGCATCAATTAATAATGGGGAGACGTGATCGAATTTTTTTGCATTGTAGATTAACTTTATGGCCGTGTTCTGAATGATTTGCAGTCTTCTTTTTTCCTTTTGGCTGATATTTAGAAAAAGGGAATTACAGTAATCAATTTTAGCTATGATGAATGAATGGATTAATATCTTTAAAGAGGAAGGATAGAGAAATTTGGAGATTGATCTTATCTGTCGAAGCTTGTAGAAACAGTGTTTAACAATGGAAGAAATGTGTTCATGGTAGGATAAGTTATTATCGAAAAGCACTCCAAGAATTTTAACTGTAGGTTCCGTGCTGATAGGTATATTATTAATAAGAAAAGGTTTTTTAAGTGAAATGTCTTTTTTCCATTTAAATAGAATGGATTTTGTTTTGTTAATATTCAAGGCTAGTTTATTTGTGTTCAGCCAGTTATGTATTAATTCTAATTTTTGATTGATAGAAAAGATGTCAGTGTCGCTTTCGGGATCTACAGGGTGAATCAATTGGATGTCATCCGCATATGAAAAAGGGATGAAACCTGTTGCCTGACAGATTTCTAATAGTGGTGATAAAAAAATGTTGAATAGTAGGGGAGACAGAATGGATCCTTGAGGGATTCCAAAAGTTGAGGTAAAACTAGAAGATTCTTCATTGTTAAATCTAACAGATGAAGTTCGGTTGTTAAAATATGATCTGAACCAATTTAGGACATTCCCGGTTATTCCTTTTTCTTCAAGTCGATGTAGAAGTAGTTCGTGGTCAATTGTATCAAAGGCGGCCGAGATATCTAAGGAAAATAAGATAACAGATCTGTGGTGGTCTAAATAGTATTGAATGTTGGATGTTAAACCTATCAGGGAGTATTCTGTGTTATGAAACTTTCTGAATCCGGTTTGATGTGGATGTAACGCGTTTGTTTTTTCAAAGAAGTCTGAAAGCTGGTTGAATACTATTTTTTCAGTAAGTTTGGCAAGAAATGGTATGTTAGATATCGGTCGGTAATTAGATAACTCATTGATGTTGATTTTATAATTTTTAACAATAGGAGTAATAGATGTGTACTTCCATTGAGATGGAACTGTAGATGTAATTAAACTATTTTGGATGATTGATAGTATAAAAGGACCGAAATGTGAGTAGAATTTTTTCAAAAAAAATGGTGGAATCAATTCTAACCGAGAACTTTTTAGATTCATTTGGGGGAACAGAGATTCAATCTCTTGTAATACTGGAATTTTAAAGTTTGAACATTTTGCTGTTGGAATATGGTTTGGTTGATCAGAATTAATGGTATTTGTGGACGTGTTTTGAATGAATGTATTGCATATATTGCTTATCTTATTAGTAAAAGCGTCGGCTAATTCCTGGGCTTTTAGAGAAGATTTGTGCAAAGAAGTTTTTATTTTATGTGTGGGGTCCATAGATTTTAAAATATTGTAAAGTATGGAAGAGTTTTTTGCTTTTTCTATTTGTTTAGAGAAGTAAGATTTTTTTGTTAAATTAATTTTGGTTTTATATAGGGAAACAGTTTCCCTATATTTTTGTAGGTTGTCGAGAGTTTTGTTGGATCGCCATTTTCTTTCGAGTGATCGTAGTTGTTGTTTAATCAATTGTAATTCTTTATTATACCAAGGATTAATGAACTTGCGAATAGAAATGGTTTTTGTAGTTAATGGGGCTATTATGTCTAGAAGAGAAGTCAATGATGTGTTCCAAGCTGATAATTGATTTGATATAGAATCAGAGTAGGAAGTTAAAATGTTTGAATCAAGAAAAGAGGTTAAATCTTTGTCTTCCTCTCCACGAAGCGCCTTGGGAATGAAGGAAAATCAGCGTCCAAGGAATAATTAGCTCCTTTTCAGTATCAGATAATGTGCTTTCCTTTAGTTGTTATTTTGTATCCTTAAATCACTCCGTTTCTTAAGTCTTGGATCCTAATTTTGAGGACTAGTGTGCGATTAAGTTGAGAGTTATTTCTTCTTTTTTGGATAGAAAGTATTTTTAATGTTGTGTTTAATATTATGTTTTCTTAATTGCACTTTCTGTACAAGATGATATGCTTGTTAAATAATGCAAAAATTTCTAAAATAAATAATAAAAAAAAAAAACACCCCTAGACTACTGCAATTCCTTATATGTGAGCTTGAGTGCTTGGATGTTAAATAAGCCTCAACTGATTCAAAATACAGCCATAAGATTGATTTTTATTTTAAGAAAATGTGACAATATCTCTGATGCTTTACTGGTTACCAATAAGAAAAGAAGTTGATTAGATTGAGGGGCTCTTTCTTGTTAACATATAAACGTATAATGCGTTATCTTGGTAATAAGTATGTATTCTTTGTTCCAAGTTTCTTTATTTGTGATATACCGTCTATCAAAACCAGTGTCTAAACGGTGTACAATACATTGAGATTTTTAAAAAAGGAAATAAAAAATCAATTGAGATCTTTCTTGGACTTTAAGAATCTCTCCGGTGAAATGAAAAATAGTTACATGTTTATTTGGAGCGGTTTGTCAAGCGAGTAGCTTTGCTTCTTAAGATTTTTGTCCTTTATCTTTCTCCTCTAAATTTTGTGATCTAAGGAAGATCTAATTCATCCTTGTAAACATAGTTGTTCTTTTGCTGAAGAATATTCCTGTCTGGTTTTCTGTAACAAGTGTTGTAATCAATTTGCAATAAATTAAAAAGTAAAAGGAATTGATTTAAAGTTGCCTGTATGGTCTACCAGGTACTTTAGAGAGATTGTGAACCCACTGGGACAGATAGGGGAAAATGCTGGACTACCTGATTGTAAACCGCTTAGAAAACTTTGATAGGCGCTATATAAATACCTAAATAAATACCTAAAAAAATGAATAAATAAAAATTCTTCTGAATATTTAATTCAGACGTTTTCTCAGTTATTCTTCTCCTGTTCTAGGATAAGTGGCAGGATTTTTTTTTTAATTGAGGTTTCCTGGGTTTATGGTTTAAATGTTAATTTAGGGAGCTATTTCCACCTGGAGGCCTTGGCAACTTAAAGCAGAGCTTTTGAACACTTTTTCATAAGGTAAAAATGACTATATTTCGTTATTAATTGTCATTATTGATATTACTTTTTCAAATTTCCCCTATTTGTGTAGGGTTTCTTTTTTGTAAATCACCTTGAACCATTTTCGGTATTGGTATTACATGTTGGAGAATGAAGAGCAGAGGCCCAGCGGTGGCGGCATCATGAGTAAGCGGTGAGGTGGGTCCATGACTCTTCCCCTCTGACAAGGGTCTGCCTCTCACTAGGGACACATGACATTTCCGAGTGTCCTAGGCAAACTTTCAGCCTTGCGCCCCCTTGAGTCAATCCTGAACAGTCTGGGCATATGGGCAGTTGGAAACCGCTTCCTACTGTTTTACTCTCTGATGCACCCCAAAAGCAGTTGCCCTGGAAACTCGCTAGCTCTGCCTACCAGTTGGGCTGGTCCTGATTTTCCCTCTGGTAACACCCATACCTTCCTCTAACTGGTGAAACATAACCTCACCCTACGACTGGGGACACAGGCCCCAGATTCCTAGTAGGATGTCGAAATTTCAGCATGCAGGGCAAATGTGTGTCAAGAACGGTTTTCATCAGCACTAGTTCAGACTTACATGAGGATCTGCCTACCTACACGCTATCCTATACCGCTGCGCATCCAAAGCATCACACACGCAACCCAAAAGGGAACGGAGCCATGGGAGGGGCGTAGGAGGGTCAGGGGCCTTCCAAACATTTAAGCATGGTATTCAGATTTCTCCTTTTGAGGACATGTCTGGGGGTCCGGGCACTTTGTTCGGGTTTTGAAAAGCTTGGAACAATCACGCGGAAGCGCTCCTGCCTAACGAGGGGGGACCTGCGGGTCTTGGGGTCCGGGTTTTCCAAACGGAACCCTAGGTATTCTAGATCCATGGGTCATGTGCACCAGGATTCAGCAGGCAAAAGTCCTTGCTTGCAACGTCTGGTGTTTGGCACAGAGTTTAGCATGGATCTTTCTGGCCTCTGAACAGGGGGGATGTGACGCCCCTTTCTTACCTCTCAGCATCTGCTTGATCTCTTTGCTTGCCTGGGTGCCTGTGAACTGATTCACAATGTCCAGCGCTGTCTGACTGTACGTGTTCCTGATATGCGCATTTATTCCACTCTGAAAAACACAAGGGAACACACTGATCCAGGGCTGCAGGAAGAGCAGCACCACCCACAGGCTTCAGCCTGTCTCTCATGTACTGAGGTTCAGATCTGGCTTTTAAACGTTCACGTTTTGCATTTTGGTTGCGAGGCTTAGATGGCTCCAGCCCCCCCACCCCCCCACCCCCACCCCGAGGATTTCACTGCATCTCAAAGCATGATGCTAATTGAACCTATGAATTAGCTGTTACAGAGCTGTGAGAAAATGGAGAAAGAAGTATTAAGGAAAATAAGATGAAGTCCGGCAAGACCAGCTGAAGGGTAGGAGGGTGCCACAGACTCTAGTGCTGCTTCCTGCAGGAGGAATCCCAGGATAGAAACAGCCAGAACTAGTCAGCAGTTATCACAACTTTCTTTGAGTCATTTACAATCAGTATATTCAATTCTGAATTACTCACTTTTCATTTACAACAAAACAGTCGACATATAATTCGCAAAGAACAATCCCACCCCTTCAACTTCAAACTATGGGAGCCCAAAATTTTTAATCTCATACGTTCTCCTTGCTGCATCCATGACACCCACACACACACAGAAGCAAACGCACGCTGCCATGGACAAATGAACGCACACGTGTGCACAAACACCCCCTCCCCTCATATACACTCGAGCATGCACACCCCCATCCACACACATGTCCTCTGTCCTTGGACACAGAAGCAGTTTACACACGAGTGACTTCTGTTTTCACACTATGCAGAGCGGTCAGAAGCAGGGATCACCGGCACCCACCCCACAGAGCTGACAGGAGGACCCTGACAGGTCACAACAGCCACAAGGACATAAACAGAAGCTATTAAATAGAACTCCCCGCCCCACCCCACTAGGTGACTAATTGAACTACCGAGCAGCTAAAACAAGTGGGAGGGTTATTTCTGGATATTCAGGCAAAATTAACTGGTTAGTTTTCAGGCTAAATTTGATCTCTCGAGTTTGGCTTGCCTGGCTGGGACTGAGAAGTCAAATGTAGTTAATCAATGTTCAAAATCTGCACTGACCCACCACAGGAAGGGCCTCCGCCCCATCCCTCATTTGTGGGCTTTATCCATACAAATTCAGCCGGTTAGAGGGGGCACATTTTTAAAGGGTTAACTCTTGAAGTCGGCTGGACAAGTCTTTTGAAACCTAGCCCCCTTTTTCAAGATCTGCCAGCAGCAATGAGTAGGGATCCCATCTGGCTCCAGACAAAAAGAGGACGGATTGAGACACTGCTTTCCATGGAAGTAAAACCCGGATGTCTCAATCCATCCTCCCTTTTGGGAACTCTTCCTGTACCGGGAGCGATATTATGAGGATGGTCGGCTGCTCAGTTCCACTCTACAGAATTCAGCCCTCAACTAATTAAGCCAACAGGTAGGCAGGAAGTCCTTCTTAACACTCTGTTCCTCCATGTTTTTCCAACATGACAATCTACAAGGCCGGCTGGGTAGCAGGAGATGGGAGAGACTCCATTCGAGATGGATTAAGACTGCTTTGGCTCTTAGCAGGATCCTAGTTGTAGACCCCCCCATACCCTTCCTCAATCTAATCCCATATGAGCTCTCTCAACTTGAGTTCTAGGCAACTGCTCCCCCCCCTCCCCCCCGCCAACACCTTTCATCAGTCATCCCTTATAATTCAGTGAGGGCAGAAGCTATTACAGGCTCGTCTCTGCTAAGACCACCTGAGAGCCTTCTGTGCATATGGCCTAATGTTTCAAATATTGCAGAAATCAGCCACATCATTTCTGGAAAAAATTGGAAAATTAAGGCACTAACTTTTCTGAAATTTAATGCTCTACCACAAGTGGTTCTCAAACCTGTCCTGGGGGACTACCAGACTGGGTTTTGAGGAGATCCCTAGTGAATATTCCTGACATAGATTTCCATACCTGTCACTTCCACTATATGCAAATCTCTCTCATGCATATTTATTAGGGATATCCTGAAACCTGACTGGTTGGTGGTCCTCCAGGACAGGGTTGGGAACCACCACTCTACCATAATGGTAAAACACTGAGCACACTTTTCGAAGCAGTTTACGGGGGTAGAGAGTGTTTCACCTATGTCTGGGACCATCTTAAAAGTCCTGTCTCACTGTGGCTAAAAGTTTGCCACCTTGGAATACCACCCATATTTTTAGCCACATTGAGAGGCATCACAGGGCCTATGGAAGGAAATAACACGTGTCCTGCATGTTCAGATCCACATATGTTATTTTCCACAAAGAACATCGGTCCTCTGGTGCTTGATACCGTAGTGAGAGTCACAGCAAATATAAGCAGCCGGATTCCTCTGATTAAAAGTACCTGCAGAGTGCGTTCCAGTCTTTTCCCAGTCCCTGGCCCCTTGAAGCATCCTAAAGCAAAAAATTGGCTGTGAAGTAAAGGACTGAACCCTCCCAGACAAGGTGGTGTTAGGTGGGAAAACCAGAGACAGTGTCATTCAGTTTCATGGCAATACATAAGGAGAGGAAGCAGACTACGAACATAGGTCCCGGGGAAACACCCCTTTCCACGTTTACAGTTAACTAATTTGATTGCTCACATTTTCAAGAGCTTTGTGATTAGAGTTATAAGCACTAGGGGAAATGTATAGCAGAAATATGGAAAGCGAGACGGGAAGGCAGGAAGGAGGGATGAAGTGAAGGCAGGAAAGATCCTTACGTCTAAGAGAAGCCGCACGACATCGGTCTTGCCACACAGAGCCGCCTCGTGCAGGGCAGTGCCCGACTTGGTTTGCCGGTTGATGTCTATACCAGCCTGAAGCAGGAGCCTGCAAAGGGGTTTAAAAAGGACAGCGGGGAAGAAAGAAAAGGGAAGAAGAAGAAGAAGAGGTTTGTGAGATGAAACTCTGAGGACTGCTGGACCCTGCTGGCCTCAGGTTCACAGGTTTGGATGTCCTGCAGAGACTTTGCAAGCCACCCAGTCTGCCCCCATTAAACCAGTGCCCCATGCTGCCATCGATCCTGCTCAGCCTCCCACGTCCTGCCAATAAAGGTGACTTTGCATCTTTTCTAAGCACGCTCGGAGTCCGTTCCCGATTTTCTAATTCCCACCTGAGCAACATCTCTGTTCAGTCAGAGCAGACTCAAGTTTTGACAGTTAAAATGGAAAAACCAGCCTTTCACACACGTCTCTTGCAGTGAAGCTACAGAGAGGCTTCCCAGGCTTGGTTCTGTGTGACACTGATTTATATCCCTGAAGTTCTCATGGCGGAGCTTCAAGCAGTGAAAGGTGTTTCCTAAGGTACTGATTTATGCTGTAGTGGGATTTTAAGACATATGTACTGGTTTATGCCAAAATGGGGTTCCATAAGTGTCATAGAGGAGAAATGAGTCCCGTAGCACCCCTAACACCCTGTGGACCCCCTACACTGACATGACAACCCCCAACAACCAACTGACTTGCAAGCTTTTTCCCTTGGCTGGTTTCTAAGGACACTGAGACCCCCACCCGGAGGGGCTGGGAGTCACATAATCCTGGAGATTCACCAACAGATCAAATGCTGGGATCACTGAGCAGGCACAGACACAGAGATGAAAAATATATTCTTAAACATCTGGAAACTGAACATGAAAAATAGGATTTACTTCTGCAGACCAGCAACAGGCAAAATGAGAGCGATTCACTCTAATGTCTCTGCCTAGAGAAGTTCCACTGTCTGGGGAAGATCAGGATAGATTGTCAGGTCACGGGCATGGTGCCAATCTGCTCCCTGGGTATTCCCAAGCCAAGCCTGGAAGGCTCCAGCAAATTTGGAGCTAGTCCTCTAAGGGCTAAGCATGAATGACCAATCAGAGCACATGCACGGGCCCTTCTGGCCAATTACACTACAACACGCTAAAACCTCACAACTCCTAGAGGATACTGGGAAACCTGCTGTCCAAGCGTCACCCTAGGCTAGGGTTAGAAGAGTCAGGATCACATCTACAAGCTAGATTTAGGTAAAGGAGTTAAACTGCCCTCTGCCTGTCAGTGTAGGAACTGCAAGAAAATTGTCTCCAGGGAAGATTCTCAAATGTTCGTGGCAAAATCTGATGGGCAGCTGTTGCGGACGCTACTGTAACGATTTCAAAAAGGCAAGTCATTCTTTATAAAGCCATGCATGCAGGTGACCTTGTGGAGAGTTGCTAAATTTGCCAATCGCTGGTGATAGCAATGATAGCAGAATAAATGCAAAAACAGACCCCCAAATCAAAGATAGGCAGGAGGGATGCATGCCCACTCCCTCCCGCTGCCACCATCAAGCAACCCCCCTCCCCCTGGCAGCGGGAGTGATGCCCACTCCCTCCCACTGCTGCCATCGTGCCACTGACGACTCCCCCATGCCTCCGATCCTCCCCCCACTTACCTTGTTTACGAAGGATGGTTGGAGGGAAGCCTACCCCCTCTTCAAAATGGTGGGCCTTCCCCTCCCTGGTGCATCCTGGGGGAAGGGGCTTAGGGCTTTGATTGGCCCAGGTTGCTTAAAGCTCCACCTATGGGCCAATCAGACCTGCTGGAAAATTATGCTCGCAAATGTAAGACAGCGAGGTTAGGGAATCGCCCAGAGTGCTCCTTTGAATGTCAATGACCTCATTGTAATACATTTGCATGGCAGAGTCGGAGACTACTAGGAAGCTCGGAAAAGACCACAATAAGCCGTTTTGATAATCTGCCACAAAAATATATGAATGCTAAACCGGTTGGAACCAGTTTAGCGACCACGTTGAAGTTTTGAGAATCTTCCCCTCAGTGTTTTGCCGGTGCCATAGTGACAGGACTTCATGCATTATTAACACCCTGATGGGTCTTCATGAGTTTGTGATTTATGCCAGTACCATTGTCCTCATTCCACCAGAACAAGTGTTCACTGGTTGAGGAGCTCCTGTATTCAGAAAGCCATATTGGAAGCTGTGGAGCTGTGTTTCTGACTTTGCACAAGCAGAACATTGCAAGAAATGGGACAGAACTACTGTGGCTTCAAAGAACCACTCATGGACCACCCGGTTGAGCATCACTAACCCAGAGAACTCTTGACACGTCCTCTGTCCTGATCTTCTCCAGAAACCTTCAATAGTGGAGTGACTGTAGGCAGGACGCAGACTAAGCGTTGAAGCTGATTGGGTGGGAGGTGGGTTCTTCCGTAACCAGGACTCTTAAAGGGGCAGGGGAATCACACTCTGATAGGACACTGAACAGTGAGAGGTGGAGCTACGGAAGCTTAATGTGCAAAGGGCAGGGGTGGCCTGCAGGGGTGAACGGAGGATCAAGTTTAGACAAGCACATTTTGAACAGTTCCTTTGTATTTATTCAAAGTTACAAGACATTTTTCATATACATGTCCAGTATTAACATAAAAACAAAGAATCACCCTCTTTATGACATGTTCTGAAAAATCTGTCACTACAACTTAAGGGACCATGTTCCTGAAATACCTAAACAACTGACCTGCTCTTCCCTCTCTCCTTCCCTTCCATCCCTTTTCCTCTCTCCCCTCTTAAGTCCACAAAGAACTCTTGGTTCTGTGATATATGTAAATTGTTATTATTATCATATTGTAATTTTCGCTGTACTTTTTGAATTGTACGGCCTTCTCCTAACAGGCCCACTTGGAAATTTCTTCCAATCTGTATATCTTATACTCCCGCTCAGCAAATTGTATATCTATAATTTTGCTTCCTTAAAGTTTCTGCACTCTGTATTTCCTCTGAGTATCTGGACATTGTAACTCGCTGAATGTCCAGCTCTCTTGATTGTAAACCGCCTAGAAGTCGCAAGATTGTGGCGGTATAGAAGAATAAAGTTTTTATTATTATTAGGCTCTCACTTTTGGAATAATCTACCTTCTCATCTCAGGCTTGAACCCTCCGTAAATAAATTTAAAGCCCAACTAAAAACATATCTATTTAATGATGATTTTAGTCAAAGCCCATCCACCGCCATTTTTCCCTTCTAGCGCTTTCTTTTTCTCCTTTAAAATGGCCAGCGCAGGGCCTGCCATGATGATCTGACATCCCTAACCCTAACCCCCATCCCACTATATTGTACTTCCCTCTCTTATCGAATTTTATAGTCCTTTTGTCCTTCCCATTAAATCTATTACTATTATAGACATTGTAAACATCTCATAATTCTGGAATAAAACAGATGCTACAATCCAAGAATGTGACCTCAAAGACTTCATCTCACAATGGTGCAATATAATAATAATAATAATAATTTTATTTCTTATATACCGCTGTACCGTGAGGTTCTAAGCGGTTTACAGTAGAAACAGAAGAAATGCAATAAGTAAGATTAATTAAGATGAAGAGAAAGTACTTAGAGTTCCCTGACTGTACAACTACCCTAGATGAGCTAGCCCCAATACAAACTAAAACCAGAATCAGCAGACGATCAGACAAACGGTTCGACAACGAACTATTCCTACTCAAAAGACAATGCAGACGACTAGAAAGAAAATGGAGAAAAAGTAACCAAGAACACACATGAGCAGCATGGAAAAAACTAAACCAACAATACAAATTAAAACTAAAAGAAAACAGAAAGACATACTACACAATCCAAATAGAGGCCCAAGACACAAAAAAACTATTCCAATTACTATAAGAACTCACAGACACCAAACCCTACCTAGCCAAAAACGACAACCCTCCCCCTTCAGCCACCCTTTTAGCTGAATACTTGACAAAATTACAACTGCCAGGTCAAACTTTGCAGGAACCCCAACCCACCTAGAAGAGATCACAATGCCCCCCACAGAAAAAGAATCAGCTGCAGCAGATAGAACCTGGTCCCACTTCTCCACAATACAATGGTCCGACCTTAACAAACTCTATAAAAAATACAGCCACCCAGCTTGCGACCTCAATCACTGCCCTCCATACCTATTAAAAACCTCCAACCTAAAATTCCGCACTCTCCTCATGCAATGGATACATACCTTGCTCACAGATGGCCTTTTCTCACAAGACCTCTCCGAAATCATCGTCACCCCGATCTTAAAAAACCCAAAAGGAGCAACAGATCAACCATCCAACTACAGACCCATAGCCTCAATTCCACTATATGGCAAGCTAATGGAAGGCCTCGTAGCTAAACTCCTCACCAACTACCTAGAAAACCACAACTTACTCCACACTACCCAGTCTGGATTCAAACCAATTACAGCACAGAGACACTACTGGGATCCCTCCTGGACACAGCTAGACAACACCTCAGCACAGGCAGAAAAATGCTGATTATACAACTAGATCTCACCATAGCTTTTGACCTGGTAGACCACGACATCCTACTACAAATACTAGATTCAATGGAATCACAGGTAAAGTACACACACGGTTTCAAGGATTCCTACAATCCAGGACTTACAGAGTAAAGTCAAACAAAGAAAAATCAGAACCATGGTCCAATCCTTGCATCGTACCCCAAGGATCACCTTTATCTCCCACACTCTTTAACCTCTACATTGCATCCCTTGGCACCTGCCTAGACAAATTAGGCCTAACTTCCTATAGCTATGCAGACGACATCACCATTCTCCTTCCTTTTGATCAACCAGCGCCCTCCATGACAGACACACTACACAGAACACTAGAAACCGTAGCAACATGGATGAAAGAACACAAACTGAAACTGAATCCTGACAAAACAAAATTCATCCTCCTCGAAAATAACAAAACCCCAACCATAACAAACCTAGTAATAAACTCAATCATATACCTCATTCAACCCACTCTAAAACTTCTGGGAATGCTGATAGGCAGCCACAAATCAACAAAATAATACAGAAATCATTCGCAGTCATGAGAAACCTAAGGCAAGTTCGAAAATTCTTCGACAGAAAACAATTCCAGCTCTTGGTCCAGTCCCTAGTCCTGGGTCTTCTAGACTACTACAACATCCTCTATCTCTCCTGCCCCGCAACCATGATAAAACAACTACAAACAGTACAAAACACAGCCGTGAGACTAATCTATTCACTAAGAAAACTCGACCACATCACCAAGGCATACCTTGGCTCACACTGGCTTCCAATTCAAGCAAGAATACTATTCAAATTCTACTGTCTATTATTTAAATCCATAAATGGTGACAGCCCAGCCTACTTGAACAACCGCCTAATCCAAACTACCCCAACCAGACACAGGAGAACCCAGACACCATTCACATACCCTCCAATCAGAGACATCAAACGGAAAAAACTGTACGATGGCCGTCTAGACACACAGGCAGCAAAACTAGACCACCAACTCTCCAATCTACTAATCGCGACCCCAGACTACAAAACTTTCAGAAAAGAAATAAAAACCCTGCTATTCAAGAAATCCATGAAGACTAACTAACACCGTATGAAACATTTCAGTCCTCTGAAGCAACTCGCTCCACTCTGTAACACCTCTAGGTTTGTCCAGAAATCCTCTTCTGTAATCCGCCTTGAACCGCAAGGTAATGGCGGAATAAAAATCACTAATGTAATGTAATGTAACTTTGTACAATGGGCAGAATATATATATAGTGTAAAAAAACCTTGGAAACTTGGTTCTAGTTAGAAGTATATTTTTAAGAACAGACGTGGCTGCAAAGTGTTGGCCCACTCTAAGTGCTCTGTCTGTGAATTTTCAGCAGTGTTTTTTTGTATAGTGCTTCATTGGTGAAACAGGCCAAATGCTAAAAACTAGGATCAACTTACACAGGTATCATTTTAAAAATTGCAATAGCAATCAGGATGTCTGTCACCTCTGTTGGACAACACTTTGTGAAAACTGACCACTGCCCCAATGATTTTATGGTGAGAATACTAAAAGGAAATTTTAAGACAACCCAGGAGAGTCAAAATGATAAAATATTTGGATACCCACCAGACAGGGCTCAACAAGGACCTACAAAGAAATTCAAACCGCTTTGTCTCCAACTACCACTGAAATGCTTTCATGGTTCCCTTATATATACTGGTTTTGCCAACATTTCTGATCCAAGGAAGAAGGGGTTAACCTTCCAAAGCTAATTGTAAAGGGCACTAGCTAATTTAGTGCTTGCTACACGCTAACGTGTCCATAGACTATATTGGACGCTTTAGAATTTAGTGCGCACTAGTAAAAGGACCCCTAAATTAGTCCAATAAAAAAAGGTATTATTTTTTTCCTTTATGTTTCTGCTTTTATTTCTACATATTGGCCATCGTGCCACTGGAAATTCAGCAGGGCAGGGCATGGAAACCACACTAATCAAATTAAAAAGCTTATGGCTGGTGGCTTATTCTGTGGCCCGACGGGACCCATTTCGCCAGATAGTGGCTTCTTCGGGGGTCTATGTGTTCAGGTGTGAATTTACAAGTCAAAAATGGCGCCATCTGAATGGTTTGTCATTCCAAGGGATCTGATCCAGTGGCGTAGTAAGGGGGGAGGGGTCCACCCTAGGCGCCAGCACCAGTCCTCCTCTCCACCCCCATTCCTTCCCCGCCCTCCCTCACTATCTCTTTAACATTCCAGGCGTGAGTAGCAAGCCCCACCTGCTGCTCATGCCAGCATTGGCTCTCCCTATGATGTCACTTCCTGGACCCACACCTAGGAAGTGACTTCAGAGGAAGAGCTGAGGCTGGTTAGGGGGTTGCTGCTTGCACTGAGAACGTTAATGAGATACGGGGGAAGAGGCGCACCCCTGTGCGCAGGTGGGGGTGGGGAAGGAGCAGATGGGGGTGTGGGGTGGAAAAGAGGGCAGGGGAGGGGCACTACCGCCATTGAGCTGATCCTATCATCATTCTCTTGAGATGGCCCCGCTGACTTCCTGTCAGACACAACCTGCATCCCCTACTTCAGGTCTGCTTGACTGTATCTTCTTTTTCAGTCGTTTACGCGCTCCGTGTTCAGGGCTACAGTCGAGGGTTGGCTCTTTAATAGCTGATTTGATTATATTGCCTTCTAGCATTTTGATAATCATGTTATGGATTCTGATGTTGTGGTCATTTACCAGAGAGCATTAGCGTCACATGGATTCTGATATGTTGTATTTAGTTGCTCTTCTCGTATTTTAAGCAATTTCTTGGCTCTTCCATTGTTTGATTGTAATTGTCTGATATCTTTCTCTTCTCTCTGCTTGCTTCAATTGTCCAGTGTTGACTAGTTTTTCTGCCCCTGTCACTCTTTGTATCTTTTTTTTTCATCGTAAACCACTTTGACATCTATACTAATGGCATTATATAAACCTAAACCCAAACTAAGCATCCTCTTCGCTTTTAGGATAACAGGAAGCCAGTCACTGTGAAAGTGGACAATATATTGAAATAAACCGACAAGCTAAGGAGTAGCAAAATCACCGGGACCAGATGGAAGATCCTCTGCCATCTATCGTTAAAATCTGCTGCTGCATCAGAGAAGTGGGAGGTAGACCTTGTCGTATCAGTTTTTCAAAGGAGCAAGAGACTGGTGCTGAATGTAATTTCTGGCCAGGTTAACAAGACATGACTTGGATATAGCAAATAAAAGTCTTGCTTTACACTATATTAGATTGTTAGCAAATACGGAGGGCTGAGTCAGTTGATAGTGTCCTGGGAAAATAAAAAGTCATGGGATAGGAGATAATTCCCTGTAATAACCTGGTATATGCTTAAAAGATAGAAAAAAGTAGAACTAAATAGTAAGAGGTTGATAGTCAAAGCAATTTAACCTAGGGTTACCATATTTAAGGACGGGAAAACCCAGATGCATGGCCCCCGCCCCATTCTGCCTCCAGCCCTGCCCATTCCACCTCCAGCTCCGCCCTGTTCCGCCTCCACCTCCACCCCTCAAAAAGCCTGATGCGTGTGACATCATCCGGGCCCTCCAGATGCGGCTGGAGCTCAAGGCTTTCCAAAACCTGGACAAACTGCCACGTTTTAGAAAGCCCGTCCAGGAACCCAGACAGCCCTCTAACAAGAGGTCATGTCCAGGTTTTCCCGGACGTCTGGTAACCCTAATTTAACCGAGCACAACAGTAACACAGTAAATGACAACAGATAAAGTCCCTAGTGGTCCATCCAATCTGCCTAAAAAAGTGGCAGAGCCACACCCACTATTCTGTGTGGGCCACAGCCACCCAGGCTTAAACACTGGTTACATAGCAGTAAGACAGTAAATGACGGCCGATAAAGACCTGCCCAACAGTCGCATTCATTATCAAAGAAACATTGAACCAACAATCCAGTATATTATTACATTTTACTTGATAATTTCCACTATAAGATGTCTCTCTACAGATAGGCAAGACGATATGAATGTAGCATAAACAGGCACACTAGTGTGTGATCCATCCTTGCTATTTTCAGGGCTCAGACGTAACAATCTCCATTATGTCAACCACATATTATGGACAAACCACATTTTGCTTTTCTCAATTTATGACAAAGGCTCCAGTTAGCAGTCCCGCAAAGCAACAGTAAGCGACTTTGCCTCTAAAAAAGACAAAAGGTTTAGAGACACTCCACTTCTACCTTCTCGTTTAACGGCAGTAGTCCTCTTTGCCAGTCCTGTGTACACTCAGGGTGACTTCTCAAATTTCTTGAGCTGGCTTCATCTCTGTCCAGCACTTTTTCTGTGGGTCAATAATGAATCCTTTCACTTCTAGAGCCTTTTGGCTTGTCTACTTCAATAAGAAAGTTTGAGGAATATGCAAATTAAGCTCCCTCCTTCCAGCCTCAGGCAAAGTAGCCTTCCCTTAACCTCCTCTAACCAGTTCTGTGGTGGTAATTCTGTCTTCATACACTTCTTTTCCAAGTAGCAAAAAACATCGCTACTGAGCCCTTTTAATGGGTAGCAGGAACTCTGTTGAACAATCACCAGCCCTTGAATGGGACAACACTCAACTTGTCCTCCATCCCCAGTTGTGAGTCTGAGTTCCAAAACAAAAACATCACAAATTAAAATCACAAGGGAACCTCTCCCTACTTTCAAGGTCAGTTTTTTCATCTGCAGACCTTCCCACACAGGTTTTCTGGGATGGAGTAGCTCGGGCTGTGCAGTCTCTCCTTTTCCTTAGTTGGGGAATCTCCCGCCAGTACTTTCTTTTCTAGGCTTCTCTTTCCCTAACAGATTTCTGGGGAGACCTTTAAGGGCTCCCTGGCATCAACCCCTCCCTTCTCCTTAGCCCACAACCTATCAGAGTGCCTTACTTATTGCCACTCTGATGAGGGTTCTTGCTGGGCCACTCCTTAGCCTTTCAAAACTGACATAACCTGCTAATAACAATGTGCCCCATCACCATTTATTAAAATCAACATATCAAGACCTCTAAGTCTCTCGCTTTCACAACCATCACCCACATTCCCGCCAGCTAAGCCAGGGGCTTCCTTCTACTCTCCTTCCCCACCATCCATCTTCCTATGTTTCCCCCTGCTCAGGTGCCCAATATCACTCTCCCCCTCCCAAAGCAGCAGCAGTGATTGGCCAGCAGAGGCAGCACTGTAAAGTATGCCTGGGGCCAGCTTTCCTCTGCTGCGTCTGCCTTTTCCTGTGGGCATATGGGGCAGAGGAGCAGTCCTAGCACAGCCATCATTACCTGCTAATAGCATGTGTCTACCATTACCATATTTTTCTCTGGGAAACACATGGCCACACCCTGATACATCTCCAGCCCTGCCCACTTCTGCCTCCAACCTGCACCATTCCATCCCCAGCCCCACCCCTACAAATCTTCCTCTCTTCTTCTGGACAAGCTCCAGCCGCGTCTGGAGGGCCTGGAGCATGCGTGGATGTGTGTGACGTCATCCACGCATGTTCAGAGGCCCTCCAGATGCGGCCGGAGCTCGTCGGGGCTTTCTAAAACCCGGACAAATGCAGGGTTTTAGAAAGTCTGTCCGGGAGCCCGAACAATCCTCTAAAAAGAGGACATGTCTGGGTTCCCCCGGACATCTTGCAACCCTACATGTGCCCACCTCTCTCTATTAATACATATCCTTCATTACCTGCTAATAAGATTGTGGCCATCACTATCTGATCATTTCACGATGTCCATCCCTATACAACAATGCCAACAGCCACCTAACACCTTCTGATAACATAGAGGGCAATGTTTAGAAGCATCTGAATAATGTGGTCACTGCAATGGCCTATCCATTCAGCTAGGATACTGCATTGCAGTCAGCAGAACTTTTTGGAAATCCCTGCGGTGTAGTTTTGGTGCAAGACCTGACTTCGGCCACTTGCTCCTTCTCGTATGGCTCCAGACCTATGGAATGTGCTTCTGTCGGAGAGGCAGGAGCTTGATTTTCCCAGGTTCCGTAAAAGGATATAACTGGCTTTCAATATTGGTCCAACAGTATCCATCACTACCGGCTAATATCAACATATTTAATGCTTCCTGTTAATAAGACTCACCCATCACTATCCACTACTACTAATCATTTCTATAGAGCTACTAGACACACGCAGTGCTGTACATCAAAACACAGAAGAGACAGTCCCTGCTCAGAAGAGCTTACAATCTAGTCAAGACAGACAAACTGGACAAGAAGGTGCATCAATACACTACTCAGGTGGGGGAATGATATGACTGCTGCTTAGAGAAATCTTTTCCAGCTCCTACAAAACTACTCCCTATTATCTGCTAGTATCAGCATATTCAATACTTCCCGTTAATAATATTCACCCATCAGTATCTGCTAAAATCACGCTGTTGTCATTAACTTCTAATCATAAAATGCGCCCATCCATATCTACTAACATATCCATCATGATCTGCATTGGTCACTACCGACAATGAAGGGGTCAATATTCAAAGCTCCTGCCCAGTTAAAGTCAGTGCAGGGTCAGCCTCCAGCAGCACTTAACTGGAGAAAGCACTCTAGAAGCAGCGACTGCCACATGTCAATCATCAGCGCCGCGTCCAGAATCGTGCCTTTAACACAGGCACTATTTTAAAGGCCTTCATCTAAGGCGCCGGTCTCGCATCTACGGAGGTGCTAAGGGTTGCCTACTAACACCTAAGGCCAATTCTGGCCCAAACCATGCCCACGCCAGTAGACATCCCTAAGCACCTCCGTAGGTGCAAGTCTGGCACCTAAGAATGGGCCTGCATTTTTAAAAAATAAGCGTGCATCTTTATCAGTTCATTAGACGGCAATGGGATACCTAACTTTGGGAGTATTTGGCCCTAACTGTTTAAGCCCAAACCATCTACTCGGTGGGCCATCTGCGTCAACGTCGGAGCTCAGTCAGCCTTTAACCAGTGATGTAGTAACATTTAACCTTTTAGTTGTTAAGTTAGTCAGCCACAAAGGTTCTGTCTTTGGCTGGTTTAACTTAACCAGTCAAGGCTGAACATCGGCACTCTTCAGATTAAGTGTTGCCAATCTCCACTTCCTTGGATATTGAATGCTGCTGCCCAGACAGAGCCTGGCATTCATTACCCATGCAAAAAGCCAATGGCAGCGAAAAAAAAAATCACTGGCCACTGCCGGTTGAATATCTGTCTCACAACGTCCTTCGTAATTCCTAATATCAATGAATGATTCACAACCACTTAATATCAACATATCCATTACTACCTTCTGGGTCCAAGGTATTTTCACTTTCCTGCTAATACCAAAATGTGTCCATCACTTTCTACTCAGAACACAGCCATCTCTATATGATAAATATAATATCCATCACCACCTACTAATAATATATCCGTCACTATATGGCAAGAGCAATATGCAAATATCATGTCCATCACTATCTACTCATATCACTGGCAGGGCAAGTGTTGACCAGACCACTTATCTGCTTAACCTTAAGAAGCTTTTCAGCCGGCTTATCCAGTTAACTCAGGCCTAACTACGAAGACCAAGTGACGCTACTTACGGTCACGAGGTTGGCCAGAATTTACCCTAGGCAGTTAACCTTCCCACAAATTTGGGGTTAGCCTGAATTTAGTGAAGTGTAACACTTTAGAAAGTTAAATTCACACGTAACATGAATGTTGTGACTGTAGCAGTTGAAAGTGCTGAGAGCAGAAATATTGTTCAAACTTCCTGGCCAGAAGGGACCATATTGTAAAAAATGTGTTTTAAATGGGGACATGTTACTCCCTATTACCAAAAATGACATTGGTTACCGATAGAGGCCAGAGTTTTATTCAAATTTTCATGTATCTCTCCAGGTTTCCCATTTCTTCTTAAATTACTCAAACAAGTTATTTACACACCCTCCTGTCAAATGATGTCGTTTTAAGATATTTTTAGAGAGAACTCTCGCTTTTCAGGCAGCTAAATCGAATACCTGGTTTGGCAAAATTATGCTAGAAGTTCCATCTTACTATAATTTTAGAAAATTACTAAAAACACAACTATTTGATAAATTTGTAACTTAAGTGTTCTAATGTTAATGCTTTTAATCTATAGGCATTATGTATCTTCTAGAAATAGCTTTTCTTGTATTGTAAATCGACTGGATGTTCAGCCTTATCTTGCTGTGAACCGCCTAGAACCTTTGACTAGTTTGACGGTATACATGAAATAAATTATTATTATTATTCTTCCTTCTGAACGAATAGCTTTTGGCTGGACCTCTTGAAGCCTGGTTGAAAGTAGCACAGAGGACATCCCCAGATTTCGAAATCAAATGATTTATGCTGTGAATTCCAAAGTTAATCCCATAAATTTCTAAAAACGTTGACCCTTCCCAATAGAATCCTGATGCCTTTCACTACTTGCTAATAACAATGTATGGATGTCAGTGATTATTGCAGTTGTCCGGGTCTTGCCGCATCTGGGTAGGTGGAACTGACGCTAGGGCCGAGAGGTATCTGCGATTCATAAATAAAGTTTTATATTCAGTTTTGTTATCAGTTTTGTAGGGTCGTCTTTCAGTGGAGACTAATTTAGGTTACTGAAGAGCCAAAAAATATTCTGGGCGGGAGATGCGGCTTCGTACTTCGTATCCACCGAGGGAAACTGCGATTGTCTGCCGGTCAACAGTGCTGGTCAGCTGAACCTTGTAAAACATCGTTTACGCAACGTGGTCTACTTGAATGGAATGTTTTGCTAACTGATGTAAGAATGGCAAATAATATTGTTGATTTTTGAAAGCGATTGAAAACAGTTTTATTTAGTACGTAGCTGGTTAGAGAACAATTGTGACACCCTGCAGACAAAGCACAATGTCTGCATACTGTATTGAATTTTATATTTTAATTATCACATATGTTATATTCTGCCTTGAGCTGTGGTCAGTAATCAGTGAGTCCAGCATTACCTGCTAATATTAACATGTGTCTGTCGCTACCTTTTAATATCTTGATTGATTGATTTTATTTCATTACAATTTGATTATCCAATAAATATCAAAGTAGCACGATAAATTTCCATCAGTACCTGACAATATCAGTGTCCACCTATCACTAGCTGCTAATATCAACACATGTCTGTTTCTACCTGATAATGTCAATATGTCCATTCTTGGCGGCAAGGTGAAGAGGGCTTGTTCCGTTGGGGTCGGTGGTGTCTCCGGGTTTTGGTTCCAGGAGAGCTACACACATGTTACTGTTTAACAGCAGCTGGACAACCTGCAAAGTGAGACAGAAAGCAGAGTTTACAGCCTATTCCAAATGTGGTTTGAACAAGAAGACAGCCGTGAACAGGACGCCAGTGTTTTAGACAGGAAAGTCCATGAAGAGAGAGAACAGAGCCAGACAAAAATAACCATAAGCATAAACAAACCCTGAACCACAGTGAAAAAAATGTGCTTTGAACAATTACTTAAATCTCTCAAGCGACCCCTTTACCCCCCCCCCCCCCTCCCTGGCAAGACATTCTACAAAGTGGGAACAAGTACAGAAAAGCACTGGACCTTGCTGACGTCCAATGAGCTCCGGATAGGGACATTGTCACCAACCTGCATTCACCCTCGGATCTCAGCTGTTCTGCTGGAACATTCCAGCAACCCAGCAAGAGTAGAAGGAAGCTTAGGTCAGGACTTCTCTGTCCTAGGATGCTGCTAGCCCTGCCCTTTGGATGGCATCACTCGAGGTGAAGAACGGCAGAGGAGTGCGGAGAGCAACGGAAAGGTTAAAAGGTGCTGGGGAGAGTGCCTGTTACATTGGCTGGAACATCACTTCTTCTCTCCTATCCTGAGAAACACCTTGTGGACATGGGTATCCTGTGAACTCCTCTGCCCTGGGAAACTTAGCCCTGTCCATTGGGTGATGTCATTCAAGGTGCGGAGTGAATAATGGCAGAAGAGCACCAGAGAGAGAAAGGGTTAAAAGCTGCTACGGAAAGTACCTGTCATATTGATTGGACCATCACTTCTCCTCTCCTTCTCCCTGTGCTCACCTTGTGGGCACAGGGATCCTGTAAACTCCTCTACCCTGGGACACTGCTAGCCCCGCCCCTTTTATGATAAATGTGGACAGTATTTTTATTGTGATTATCAAGAATATATTGAATAAATTACAAACGAAGGCCCGAGGACATTGAGTTTCCACAGTCTCGTTTGTTTCAGACAAAAGTAAAAAACAACAAAAAAAGCAGGGTTCTTGGGCTGGGGATTCTCTGAACCCCCTGAAGGCCCTGGCAATACTGATCTGAATTTGATTGGCTGAGCAGCTTCAGATGCAGTAAAGTACCTGGCTTTTCTGAGCATGACCATCAAACGTTGGTAGATGTTAGTTTTGCCACAGATAAATGCAGAGGAGTCCAAAGCGATCTATGATGTCCCTGATGCCTTCAAACATGCTGTTGTCACTCCCTTCCTCAAGAAACCCTCACTGGAACCCATGTGTCCTTCCAACTATTGCCCCATCTTCCCTCCTCCCCTTCTTATCTAAGTTATTTGAACATGCTGTTCACCGCCGTTGCCTGGACTTCCTCTCATCCCAGGCTATTCTGGATCTGCTTAAGTCAGGCTTTCACCCGCTGAATTCCACGGAAACTGCCTTTACTAAAGTTTCCATTGACCTGTTCTTGATCTGTCTGCCGCCTTTGATACTGTTGATCACTGCCTACTCCTTGATACGCTGTCCTTGTTGGGATTCCAGGGTTTTGCCCTCTGCTGGTTTTCTTCCTATCTCTCCCAGCGCTCCTTCAGTATATGCAATGGTGGTTCCTCCTCCATAGCCTTCCCACTATCAATTTGTGTACCTCAAGGCTCTGTCCTGGAAACACTCCTTTTCTCAATCTACACTTGATCACTTGGAACGCTGATCTCCTCCTATGGCTTCCAGTGTCACCTCTATGCTGACGACTCCAAAATCTTCCTCTCTGTGCCAAATATCTCTACTGAAATCCAGACCAGAATCTCAGCCTTCCTCTTCACAAACCCATCACCTTAAGGACATGCACCCAGAAATGCCATCAGAGTCAACGCACCTATGCCACCTAACTCTCACCAGATGCTGCTTCTCCCTTCTCCCTCTATTTCCCCTCACCTCCTGAATGAAGATTCAGAAATGCTACAAAGGATATCTCTGGTTTCTACTAGAGATGGATCTTCAGATATCCTACCGCCTCTATCCCAATACTCTCTTCTTAGGGATATGTTTATAGCATGACCCACTGTTAATTTTGCAGCTGAATCCTGCAGAGGGGAAATTTCTTTCAAGTTCTCCTAAACAGAAGAACTGAAGGGTGTGGGCTGCAGAGGTGTCCAGGGCACAGAGAGACATTTAATTGTGTAGTGTCTAGTCAGATGCTAAGTCAAGGTACTGACCTCTGCACAAGATATCCAGTTTGACTGAATTTGAGTTGCCAAGATTCAGGAAATTTAAGTCACAACATCTAGCTGGCACGCTTAAGCTCAGGAGCGGTCCACCAGATGGCACACTGAACATGTCAAAGGTGCTGTGTCTCGCTGCGTCTTATCAGGTAGAAACCGACGTTTCAGCCACCGTGCTGTGGATTTCTTCAGGGTATGCCAGCTGTGGAAACCCTGAGAGAACATGTAACCCAGCTCCACAGGGAGAACATCGTTAAATCCACCAGAGACTTTTTCATTCTATGGAAAAAGAAACCAACTGACTCTCACAACAAATTCAAATTTCTGACCAACTGACTTTCCCGCCAAAATTCAAATTGGTTGACTGCCCTGTTCCCAATCAGGTCAGTGAACCCACTATTTTGAAAGTCACACTGCAGACTTCAGAGCATACCCTGAAGAAAGCCACAGCACGGTGGCTGAAATGTCGGTTTCTAACTGACAAAGACGCAGCAAGACCCGGAAACCTGCAACAAGCACAATGCCAGTTGCGGAAACCCTGAGAGAACGTGTCAAAAGTGTTTTCCCTATAGGAAGAAATCTCCTTTTGGGGGACAATTCTGAAATATTGAAGGTCTATGGATATTGTATTACTTCTCAAAGGGAAACTCCCTACAGGAGTCGGCAGGACTGGCAGGGGACATGGCTGGAAAGCTACTTATTAAGGCAGGATGCCTCCCCAGCCCTCCCCCAGCACTGGAGGTACAACATGCACCCAGGAGCGGATGTCCTCAGGTCTATGGTCCCTCTTCAGCCGCAGGAGCAGATTTCCTCTTCCTCACCAGCAAACTTCATCAGATAGGGATTGGGAGGTCTTTACTAAGTGAAATGTGTGCTGGATTATCTGACAAAAAACACACCTCTCCAGCTCCACCAACTTTGGGTTTCCCCACTCTCTCTGTCTCTGGACCTTTGTAATTTTTCTCGAGGAGCATGACTATTTATTTATTAGAGCTATTTGTATTCTGCTTAGTCCACAGTTCCTAGCAGATTACAAAGGTAACACACAAAGGGCTCCTTTTACAAAGCGGCAGTAGAGATTTCTAGCCCAGGCCGGTGAGGTAAATGCTCCGGACGCTCATAAGAATTCTATGAGCATTTACCTCACCGGCCTGTAGCTTTGTAAAAGCCAGAGATAATTAAAATTTGCCATATAAGAAAATATACAATCTAAAAGAAAATTAAGAAATCACACCAAACAAACTCTGCTTCACAGGTCACAATTCAGCACTCGTCTCACTGATAAATGTTAGGAAAAGCTTTCTGAAGTGAATAAGCTTTAAGCTGTGCATTTTAATTGTTCCTCCCTCAGCTCATGCAGACACTGCCAAGTCCCCTAGAAGAGGATATCCTCCGGCACCCAGCAGCTGTGGATCCCAAGTCTGGCCACTAGAGGTTGCTGTTGAGTAACAGCTCAGACTCTCCTTCCCTCCTGGAAGCCTTGCTGGTCTCGGGAATCTAATTCAATTCACTTCAAGGTGGCATATGGTGCTGCCACTGAGCCACTAGCTGGCATTTTGTGGATGCTGAAATAAAACCCGCTGACTCCTGACCTTTGATAATATTTCTCCAACTGGAATCTGCAGGGGTAAGGCTGTGAGCTCCTCTGTACTTAAATAATGGAAGAGCCCAAGCAGGGCTTAACTTTGCAGATCAAAGGAATGGAGCAGTGGGGCTGGAACCCGGGTGCGGAGGCTGGAGGCTGGGGTTGGAGCAACAGAAGATGAGATGCATTAGGAAGTCTAATTTTCAAGATCTTACATGGCATTCTTCCTCCCCTAATCCCACTATCCTGGAATGCTTCGAGACCTGACACTATCAGATCCGCCCTCGAACTCAAACTATCTTTCCCCTCGTTAAAAGGTGTCATGTATGCAGGGAAGTTAGGGAAATCCCTTTTCTTCAAATTCACTGAGCTTTGGAATAACCTCCCTGCCCCGCTGTGGAACCTAGGCTCATTCCAATTATTCGGAAAGCATCTGAAAACCTGGCTTTTCTCTAAAACGTAAAGCTATCTATTTAAAGTGTAAAGCTAGCTCTCCTCTTCATAACCTCTAATTTCTTATTATGTCCTTCCCTCAATTATTGAATTACCTGTAAACCGTGCCGAGCTCTATCTTTATGGAGATGATGCGCTATACAAACTTAAGGATTAGTTTAGTTAAAGTAAGCTAGTGTTCTTTGCTTCACCCCAGGCTCACTCCCTCACCTGACGGTTTCCCCAAAGAGAAGGGCTGAGGCCAGGATGCCCCTGCAAAGAAGTGAGAGATGTGCCCTTCCCACAGACATTAATCCCTGAGAACAAGTGATATCTTTGAAAAATTAGAGCCCATAATGCTCCAAAACCTGAACGTTGGGTGCAACCACAAGACTGCCAGAAGAGTTCAGGGTGTTAGTTACAATTCCTCAAATAAAGCAGGGTACCGTCACTTACTCTGTTACAAAGAACTCACCCCAACTCTGCCAAACTCACAGGCTAGGTCCAGCGGCGTCTTCCCGGAGATGTCCATGATGCAAGGATTAGACTGATGCTGTAAAAGCATCTCTGACTGAGGAAAGAGCAAAAGAGATGGGCGATTAGGCACAGCCACGATCCCACCCCTGCTGCTCTTGGACCTATGCATCACTCTCTCTCTTCCATCCCAGTCACCCTCCCTCCTAACCCCATCATGTGCCAACCCGAGCTCTCCTTCTGACGTCGCTTCTTGGTCGTGGCACTAGGACGTGACGTCAGAGAGAGAGTCGAAGCTGGTGCAAGCAGAAGCTAGAAGATTTTGAAGAGGTACATAGGGGGAGGGGGAGTGGGTGCGACGGGGAAGAGGTACATAGGGGGAGGGGGTGGGGGTGCACAAGGGGGAAGAGTGGGGAGGGCGTACGATGCGACAATGCCAGGTGCCTCCTTTCCTTGCTATAGCCAGGAGAGCCAGCATCTACAGCTGTTTATCACATCATAGGACCTGTGAGCATTTCTGGTTGCCACATCTCAAAAAAGATATAGTGAATTAGAAAAAGTACAGTTTGGAGGAGAAATGGCTGAGGTGTGGCCAGGCCATTAAAATGCTGGACGTTTTTAGTTTAGACATTTTTTTCAATAATTGCAAAAAATTTAGAAATCTTGCTGGGCCATTTTCGAACAACAACAACAACAACAACAAAAAAAGACAGATGTCTGACAAGCTCATAAATAGGCATTTTCACCACCCAGTTTTGGGATGTTTTTCTCAAAACATCCAAAGTTGGACTTAAATGTCCCATCGAAAATGCCCTCCACATCAACTGACTTCCACAAGTAGAGAATGACACGGGGACAAATTTTTTCCCGTCCCATCCCCGCGAGTTCTTTTCCTGTCCCTGCTCCATTCCTGAAAGCTCCATCTTCATCTGCACAAGCCTCAAACCCTTTAAAATCATAAGCGTTCAAGGCTTGTGCGATTAAGGCGGAGCTTACAGGAATGGGGCAGGGACAAAACTCATGGGGATGGGATGGGGACAAATTTGTCCCTGTGTCATTCTCTAAACTGCACCACTCTAGAAATCAAAATGTCATCAAAGTGAGCCAATGAAGCCACTGTGACATCACCGATGAGGTCAGCTCGTATTGGCGGAATGAGGCATTATGACATCACAGTATCGGCTCTGGTTATCAGAGGCTGAAACTCTTCACCACAATTTATTTAGTCAATTTTCTATACTGTCTCCCAAGTATTGTTTATTGTTTAATTAGTTTTTTGATTAAACGCTTTATCGATTCTGCAAAGCGTTGTACAAAGTATTAAATAAAATAACATTTCAACCAACAAAATTACAATTAAAACATACTTTCAAAAAAGAACTGTAAGACAAACTACAACACATACTAGGTTAATTAAGGACGAACGAACAGAAGACACACGAAGGAAAAAGGGAAGAAATACAATAGCTATAGTAAATGAGAGAAACATTAAGGGTAAGTACAAAAGGGCAGGAATTAATAGGAAAAAAAAAAGAAGACTAAAATAACTTTAGTTAAAAGCATCTTTAAAAAGGAAACATTTTAAGTTGCTTTTGAACGTTTTTAAAGTATTTTCCGTTTTTAAATAGAGCGGAAGAGCGTTCCAAATCGTAGGAGCTGTTACAGAGAAAATGGAGGTTCGACGTGTGCCAATTATTTTTAAGGAAGGGATAATTAGATTAGATTGGGTTATGGATCTTAAAGATCTCGGTGGGTCGTAGGGAATCAATACTCTATCTATGAAAGCTGGGGAATTAGTCTGCATAGTTTTGAATGTCAAAAGGGCTATTTTATAAGTTATCCTATGTGAGATTGGTAACCAGTGGGCGTCTTTTAGCAGAGGGGTAACATGGTCATACTTTGTTGCTCTGGAAATTATCTTGATGGCCGTATTTTGAATTAACTGCAGACGTTTCAAATCTTTATGATATATATGTAGAGAATGACAGAGGGACATATTTTTCCACGTCCTGCAGGAACTCCTTTTCCTGTCCCCGCCCTATTCCTGCAAGCTCCATCCTCATCTGCACAAGGCTCAAACCCTTTAAAATCATAAGCGTTCGAGGCTTGTGCATTTAAGGCAGAGCTTAGAGGAATGGGACAGGAGTAGGGACAACGACAAGACTCGCAGGGATGGAACGGAGAAATTGAGTTATTCATCCCTTCAAAGAAATGAAGCAAGTTGGTGAGGCAAGATTTCCCTTGGCTGAATCTACTATATTTTCACGTGAGTGTGTAGTTAAGCTCTGGAGAATGTGGTAACCGAAGTTAACAGAGGTGCATTTAAAAGCAGTTTGAACAAATTCCTGACGAGAAAGCCCATGACAGATATGGGGAAAGCCACTGGTTATCCCAAGCATTGCTAGCATGGACTCCTGTTGTTTTTGGGATTCTGCCAGGGACTGTTCTTGTCATCTGAACTGGCCACTGTTGGAAGCCGGATGCTGGGCTAGATAAACCTTTGGCGTGACTCGGTTTGGCTATTCTCATGTTCTGATCATATGCGCTGTGTGTACCCCGTCATCAGGGCTTTTTTCTTAGAAAATATGGTATGGGTACTCGTACAGAGTCACCTGGAAAGTGGCTGCCTCTGAATCTGAGGGTCACAGGTTGGTGCATCAGATTAAGAAAATTCTCAGTAAGAAATGGACGAAATCAAGATGGCGACGGGAACAGATGCCTGAGAAGGAAGCTCTGCGAATTTGACTCTGCCAACATTGCCTAACAGTACTCCGTATACCTGGCTATGGGGAAGAGGAAGGGAGCCCCTCGTGTCAATCCTCCAGTGACGGTGGCGGCCCCGCAGCGGCTGGTGCAGACGACCATAGCGGGAGCCTTTGTGCGATCAGGCAAACCTGCTGTACCTACTTTGGGGGAGAGTTCTTCGGGCAAACTCGGCTTTCACGAATGGGCAGTGTTGAGTCCAGAACAGAGGTCAGCCCCACCCCAACCCGGAAGTAAGCTGGTGGAGGGAGCGTCTGAGGAACCGAAGCTCAGAGAAGGGTTTTTGGAACTCAGCGATGGAGGACCAGCTGCATTAGCCTCGTTAGGGGACGGAGCGGCTGAAGAAATACATCAATTACCCCACACCAAGACAGAGGTGAGAGGTTCTTCTGGTGGGTCTAACATCAAATTTGGGGTATTGGAGCGACCTGAAAAGATAGACATGGAAGCCTTATGGCAAATCTCAAACTTTCTTTTTCTACTTTAAGTATGGACTATGGGACTATCTATTCCAAAATAGAGCAACAGGGTTTGGCGCTAAAAAAAAGTGAATGAGAAATTGGAAAAAACAGGAAGAAAAACTGACTGACATGAAAGCTTTAGAAATTAGAAACACAGAAACTGATGGTAGATAAGGGCTACTACGGCCCATCCAGTCTGCCCACGCCGATGACCCTCCCCTACCTTTCTCTGTGAAGAGATCCCACGTGACGATCCTATTTTGTCTTAAAATCAGGCATGCTGCTGGCCTCAATTACCTGTAGTGAAAGACTATTCCAGCGATCAATCACCCTTTCGGTGAAGAAGTATTTCCTGATGTCACCATGGAATTTCCCGCCCCTGATTTTCCACGGATGCCCTCTTGTTGCCGTGGGACCTTTGAAAAGAAGATATCCTCTTCCACCTCGATACGTCCCGTGAGATATTTGAACGTCTCGATCATGTTGATTAAAGAAAGAACTTTAATAGCAAGAAGAATGGAAAGCTTTGAGAATCAATTAAGGAAAAATAATTTGAGACTCCTGAATTTCCCTAAGTGGCCCTTGATTTCACCTGTGAAGATGGCAAGGAAATTTGGTTATTCCCCCAGAAAATCTGCCCCTATTGTAAGAGCTAACTATTTCCAAAGAAAGAAATCTGTGGAGATGTCTACTCCGAATGGGAATCAAGGAGAAAATGGGCTCGATTTCAACTTAGAGAGGAAAACCTTCTTGATAACACTTTCTTTGGAAAGTGATAGGCAATATGTACTATGCATGTATTTTCATCATATAAATGATCAGTTCTTGGGTTCTAATGTTCGTATATTTCCTGATATGTCTCAGAAGTCCCAAAGGCGGAGTAAGGAATTCTTGGCATTAAGGCCAAGAATCTTCACCTTTTTATTAAAGTTTCCTGTAAAACGTTTTATTACTTGCCAGAAGAATTATCTGTTTTTTGAATCTGAGCAACTGTTAGAATTCATAGAATCAAAAGAGCAAATTGTATTCGTAGCTTGTGATGGCTAATCTGCCCTAGACCGGCTGTTCTTCAGTTTAACTTATGGATTTCCACTGATTTCGTCAAATATGGTGGAATAAATAATGGTGTAATTACTTATCTTTTTCCTTTTTTTGGAACTATGGATCTGTAGGGAGAACGAGAGGACACTCTCTAAAGTTGAAAGGGGATAGATTCTGTACGAATGTAAGGAAGTTCTTCTTCACCCAGAGAGTGGTGGAAAACTGGAACGCTCTTCCGGAATCTGTCATAGGGGAAACACCATCCAGGGATTCAAGTCAAAGTAGATAAAAGACAGGTTGTTCACCCTCTCCAAGATAGAGAGAACGAGAGGGCACTCCCTAAAGTTGAAAGGGGAAAGATTCCATACGAACATAAGACCCAGAGAGTGGTGGAAAACTGGAACGCTCTTCTGGAATCTGTCATAGGGGAAACACCATCCAGGGATTCAAGTCAAAGTAGATAAAAGACAGGTTGTTCACCCTCTCCAAGGTAGAGAGAACGAGAGGGCACTCCCTAAAGTTGAAAGGGGAAAGATTCCATACGAACATAAGACCCAGAGAGTGGTAGAAAACTGGAACGCTCTTCTGGAATCTGTCATAGGGGAAACACCATCCAGAGATTCAAGTCAAAGTTAGACAAGATCCTGCTGAACAAGGACATACGCTGATAGGGCTAGTCTCGGTTAGGGCGCTGGTCTTAGACCAGAGGGCCACCGCGTGAGCGGACTGCTGGGCGTGATGGACCACTGGTCTGACCCAGCAGCGGCAATTCGTATGTTCTCATGTTCTTATACTTGAATGTAATAAGAAAAATGTTATAAATAAAGAAATTAAAAAAACAACTAGAAATGTGCGAATGGGGTGGGTAGGACAGTTTGGGAAGGCAGGAAAAAGATGCCCCACTCCTGGCTGACACAAAGCCTTGCCTGTCACATAGTCAGGACACAAAGATATCTCTCACCACATCAAAGTGTCCGTGTTGCGCTGCCAGATGCAGTGGGATCTGCCCCTCTTCGGATTGGATATTCACAGCTGACCCAGACTTCAGCAGCATTTTCATTGGTTCCTTCTTTCCTTGCCAGGCTGCATAGTGCAAAGGACGCATTCCTGTCAAGAATACAGAAAGACCGTCACCTCACAAAACAACCATAGTGCAAAGGGATTACCAGTCATACGGAGAGAGACTGTCACATCACAAAACAGCCATAGGTCAAAGGAATAGAGAGTTTCTGTTATGTCAAAACACAGCCATTGTGCACAGGATGCATCTTTGTCAGAAATACAGAGAGGCTGTCAAATCACGATACAATCATAGTGCAAAGGAACATTCCGATCAGGAATACAGAGGAGCCTGTGAAAGTGCAAACAATGCATTCCTGTAACCCAAAAGAGAAACTACCATTTTAAGAGACTGTCAAAGTATAAAAGAAGCATTCATGTCAGAAATACAGAAATAAATACAATAAATGATGTTGAGACAATCATGGTGTAAAATCTACATTCCTGTCAGCGTCAACAGAGAAACTGTCACACCATGAGACATTCCTTCCAGTGACAACAAAGAGATAGTGACATCGTAACTCAGTCTTAGAGTGCAAAGAGTGTGCACTAACAAAGAAACAGTCACGTCATGAGATATTCATGGAGCAAAGCATACATTCCCGCCAATGGTGGCAGCGAGACAGTCTTGTAGTTAGTGATAATTCAGAGATGCAGAAAGTAATTCTTTTCAGTCATAAGATGGAAAGTGACTCCACAGAACAGTCACAGTGCGAGCGTCAAAGTCCAAACACTCAGGCAGGCAGTATCTGGCCAAAGAAAGAAACTGCCACATACAATGAGAGCCTGTCCTAGTGTGAAGGATGATCTCCTACAAAATGAGAAGCAGTCAAACACCACAGAGAGACGCATGAAAGACAGTCAAACTGCAGAGGAATGATAGCCGGAAGTCACTGAGTCAAGGGCTGAGATAAACATGTCTGAGACAACAGACACGCTTGAGACAGTCACATGCAGGGCTGGTCGCACCCCAGACAGATAATCAAATGCAGGGGCAGTCAGGTGCAGGGGCAGTCACTCCTAAGACAGTCACATGCAAGGCAGTCACCGTCGCATGTAGGATAGTCACACCTGAGGCAGTCACAGACAGGGCAAGAATAGATGCATGAAGGGCAGTCACTCCTGAGACAGTCACATGCAAGGCAGTCACCGTTGCATGTGGGATAGTCACACCTGAGGCAGTCACAGACAGGGCGAGAATAGATGCATGCAGGGCAGTCACATGCAAGGCAGTCACCGTTGCATGTGGGATAGTCACACCTGAGGCAGTCACAGACAGGGCGAGAATAGATGCATGCAGGGCAGTCACTCCTGAGACAGTCACATGCAAGGCAGTCACCGTTGCATGTGGGATAGTCACACCTGAGGCAGTCACAGACAGGGCGAGAATAGATGCATGCAGGGCAGTCACTCCTGAGACAGTCACATGCAAGGCAGTCACCGTTGCATGTGGGATAGTCACACCTGAGGCAGTCACAGACAGGGCGAGAATAGATGCATGCAGGGCAGTCACTCCTGAGACAGTCACATGCACGGCAGTCACACCACTTGCCTTTATTATCTTTAATGTCAACCGCAGCCTGAGCATCTAAGAGGAGAGAGATGAGTTCGGTGTTCCCGTTTAATGACGCATGATGCAGGGCAGAAAACCTGCAAAGAGGAGAACAGAGACGAAGTCATGAGGAAACCGGGCCCAAACGGCTTTGTGTTCTGATCAGTTCCAAGGCCAAGGACCAATATTTACCCAACCTCCTAATTACTTTGCCAAGACTCACTCAGGACTGTCTGGGGTAATAGAAAGGGTTCACAGGCTCATGTCGAAAGGTGCGTTGATAGGTGTTGGCTAAAATGGGATTCATGTCACAGACAAGGTTCAGGCCACAGGATGTGAGGTAACAGCAAAGAGATAACCAAGCCCCAGTCTGAGTAACTTCCAGGTGACCATATGCACATGGCCTGACACTGAATAACCAGGCTTAATTCCACCCTCGGTCGTGAGCAGCTTCAAAATCACTGACCCCCACGGGATAAACGTCAGTAACTAATTTGAATAAATGGAACATTACTTGTATCATTACCTCAAAGAGTTAATCATTTATTTCATCTATAACGTAGATAATATTTGATAAAAGCAAGTTTGAATTTTTCTACTGATTTCACAAGAGGAAAATCAAGTTCTAAGTTGTTTCCTTGCCCTGGAATTAACTCAGGGCTGGGTGGAAATGGGATGTGCTTAGATTTCTGTAAAGCCTGTGATTCATGCGGATCCACTCTCTAAAGTACGCTGATCATTAGGACAATGGCGTCCACGCACACGTCCACACGTGTATGCATATCAAAATTCCACCTAGGCGCTAGTCTTTACACGCACACACACGTTAGCTTACATAATACATATTTTACAGATAGGTGTACATATGGCCGGAGTCTGGGCAGCGCATAGGTGGGACTCACACATACGTACGTAACTTATAGAATACTAAATTTGAGTATTATGTGCATTTCAATTGTTGCAGTTGTCTGGGTCTTGCCACCAGTGGCACAGTAAAGGGGTGAGGGAGGCAGACTTGTCATGCTTTGTTTAGGATGAAGTTAGGGAGTCTTGCTGCAAAGTTATTAGGGTGTCAGCAGAGCTTGGTGTCCCTTAAGCTCATGTAGCTTTTTCCTCAACAGTGCATCACAGACACTGGCATTCGCACTCACACATGCGAAATATACAAATTCCTAGTCAATCAAGCATTGGCTAAACTGGATGCGCCTTCCCTGAGCCCTAGAGGTCCCAGAAACCATTTTGAACGGGCATTTGCAACGGGCAGGAACAACTAGACATCACTCCTGCCTGTTCCCCTGTTCTCTGCTAGACTGCCGGTAGACCCCCAGAGGATCCTGGGAGGGGAATGGATTCTTGATGTTTGTGGGGGAGGGGTGGGGGGGGGCATGAAGTCAGAATTGTATGGGGTGGGAATCAGAATCTGGCCAGATACCTTTATACGGGTCCCAGCCAATATTCAATTGGGATCCATATACGTGTCTTAAGCAAATCCTGGCCGATTTATTGGCCAAGTGACTGGCACATGCTGAATTGGCCTTGGATATCTGTAGGAATGCCCCATAAAGGAAACACAAACACTCAGGCTTAGAGTCGAGAGGAGGCGCTCCAAATGAATGGTCTCTCCCTCTTTTTATTGAGAATCATATCTCCATTAATTACTTAGTTAATGCTCTACAAGGTTATAATTTCATAATGCATTTACAGTGAGGATTAAACCAAGGCAATATATTGTTTATCTATATCAAAGCTACTATCTCACGTGACATATGAATACATAATAACAGTTACAATAAAATGATTCCCAATGTGTACATTTCTGATATGTCTCAAATCTTACTATGGCATGTGACAGTCCAAAAGTTATAATGCATGCTTCTTAAGCTCTCTTGATTAGCCTTGCTCAGGCAAAGTCTGATTGTTGCCCATATAAGGGATGCTTAAACAAGATAAGAGAAAAAGGGTAAATGTATGTCAGGTTAATATGTGGCAAGAGTCAGGGAGGGGGGAATGCCTCAGCCTTCTGCTCAAGGTGCAACCCTTGTCCTTGCTTAGAATGTATACGTGGCAGGAGGGAGAGGGAGAGGAAGAGGAAATGAGAAACAGGACCTCAGAACCAAACCCAGGCCTGGATCCGCACACAGGGCTTAGGTCGGTGTGCCGACCTGGCCTGCATTCAGAATCGCCTGTGTGCGGACCCCGCCAGTGTTCTGATGCCCTGAATCAGAACTTATCAGATCTCCATCCCTACAGATATCGAATGCCTGGCCTGGGCTAATTCTGCCTGCAGCAGTCACCTCTCATGCTGAATATTGACTGGTTTGCTTTTTAGGGAGTATTATAACATAAAGTGAATGCCTTGCCTTATGATTTTTGCGTAGGTAGATAGATAGATATAGTGTATATGGATTTTGAATGTTCTAGGAATCAATTGAATGTAATCAACCTTCAGCCAATATGTTTGGTTAAGTAGGCTATAAATGTGCAATAGAATTAAATTAAATCAAATCAAGCCTAATGACCTGCAGAATGGAAAACTGTGGAACAAAATGATGACACCTGCCAGAGAAATGCAGAGGACGAGGCAAAACCTGTGGGAAACAGAGAGGAAAATCCTCCTTTACAAAGCCACTGCGGTAACAGCTCTGATGCTCACAGGATTCCTAGAAGCGTCTGAGCTGTTCCCGCCCCGGCCGGCACTAAAAACGTTAACGCGGCTTTGTAAAGGAGGGGGAATATTCAAGAGATTAGAGGAGGGAGCTGGAACATATGATCAAGACAGAGACTAAGTAGGACTGATGTGCGGAGGGAAACATTATCCAGTGGCAACGATGTTAAAAGAAAAATTGGTAAGCAGAAGTTGATGAACGAAAGGCAGAGCTCCTGGATGCTCTGGTTAGGGTTAGCAGACGTCCACATTTCCCTGGACAGATTTTTACAACCCGACACTTTGTCTGGGTTTTGAAAAGTTTCCCGACAAAATCGTGTTGGGAAGGGGCATCCGAGCATGCGTGGATGCCGTCTGGGGGCAGGGCTGGGGGCAGAACAGGGCGTGACAGAGGTCCTGGGGGCGTGGCCATGGGGGGGGCCAGATTTTCCCGAAGGAAAATCTGGTAACCGTAGCTCTGGTTAAGGACAGGACTCAGGTTTGTTCAGAGTCGGGTTAAGGAACGGTTTTGGCTTTGTTAGAGGTCAGGTTAAGGGAATTATTATAATTCATGAGAAGTTGAGTGAGCGAGGCACCAGTTTGTTGTCTTTAAAGATTTTTGGCATCTGGGAGACTGTCGATATAAAAGATACTTTGACAGGTTACTCTCTTTTCAGGTAGCAATTGGAGACAAAGAATTTAGCCAGCTATTAGTCAATGCTATGTCTTCCATACATTTTGGAAAACTTCAGAAAACACATCTATTTGATAAATTTTTACAAAATTAGAACTGGATCATTTGTTAATCTGTATTTCCAAAGATTGTCTCAGCTTCTTCTAGCTGTAAACCGCATAGAACTGTAGGGTTAGATGGACTATAATGAACAATGCAATGCTTGACGCTAGATAAAAGAAAATAATTTTGAAATCTCTCTAGGTTTTGATGACACATAGACCAGTGTGGCCCATCCGGCCTGCCTCCCCCGAACTTACCTCTTCATTTTAGTAGGGGGGCTTCTGGGAGATTTATAAATGTAATTCTATCCCCCCTTACTCTTCTCTTCTATATATAAGTTCATGTAAACCTTTTTTTTTCCTTCTCTTCCTATATTTTAAGTTCTTGTAAACCGTGCCGAGCTCCACATCCGTGGAGATGATGCGGTATATAAACTTAAGGTTTAGTTTAGTTTAACGACCTCCCTGCCCCTTGCATGCTCTGAACTTGCTGCCTGACATCTGCCAACTGGCCCCACATTTTCAGACCCGTTTGATCATTCACTCGTAGATCTGATATTCCCAAGAAAAGCAGCTCTGCTCTCAGGGGTCAGCCTGTCCTGCAAATATACGTAACATAACATAAAAGCCTTTCGGATCTACGCGGTTTACAAGAGAGTTGGATTGACAATTGTCACTCAGCTACATCAGATCCTTCCAAAAGAGGGAGTTCACACAGGGTGCACTCTTAGCTTCAGCCACTGCCAAGTCCACAAAGCAGTGCCTTAGTCTGGCTCAGCCTTCTGCTACGATTAAATTAGCATCCACTTGTTCTTCATTTGTTTTCCTGAGCTGCACTTCCTCCCACCCTCCTTGCTCATCTATGGAAGGGAAGCACAATCCCCCCCTTTCAGCCCCTTCCCTAGAAACTATTTCCTCAAGAGGATGACAGAAAATTAAGACAGGAGTGGTGAAATGTGTTCTAATGTCCCTAATTCCCTGGCCAAACTCTGGGTATTTCTTGGATAATGCACAGTTAAGGAAAAGGACAGAGCACGAGGATCTCAGAATTAACCAGGCATCCTTGACGCAATTTCCCTCAAAGCAGAAGCGACCACCTGAAAATGGCCCAGAGCTGTGTGTGTGTGGGAAGGCCTGGATGGAGGACTCCCGATATTTATTTATTTGGACTCGGAAACCGCATCTTATCACTTGATATGATGAATAGGCCAACATTGTCTAAAAGAGTTCCAATCCAATCCAAATTTGGCTGTATATACCGATTCATCCTTACAATAGGGCTCGACTCGATTAACAATTATTCACAATACAATAGTGAATTGGGCAAGAGCTCGGTTTTTTGGATCATTAGTTTAAAGTAGAGGAATCTGTCAGGAATTCCTGAAATAGATATGTTTTTTCAGCACTTTCCGAAAGGTTGATAATTGAGAAAGAAATCTGACTTCAGAAGGAAGCTCATTCCAAATTTTTGCAAATAAAAAACTAAAAGAAATTGGCCAAAGTTTTAATTCTCTTAACAGTGGGAAAACCAAGTTTATATTTCTGTGTGTTCCTGAAATTAGATGTTTTGCGAGAATGAAAAGAAACAGAAACCAAGGGGGAAAAGATCCCATACAAAATTTTGAATTTCACACTAGTGCATTTAAACTGAATTCTCCAATAGACTGGGAGCCAGTGAAGATTACTCAACAAAAGTGTAACACAATCGTTGAGGGTGTGGGGGGGGGGGGTAAGACTGTGAGCCTAGCGCTTGTACACGCCTCGCCTGGCGTCAGGGAAGCAGGGAGAACAGAACACAATGGCAACGTGAATCTATCACGGAGCCTGCCTTTGAGATCTACTGGTCGATCGCAATCAACCTTTTGGCCACCCCTGGTCAAAACTGTCATAGTAGGTAAAAGGACCTTCCCAAATGTAAACCCAAGGTGAGTAATAAGCAAGCAGAATAGGGATTTCCCTAACCCAGTGGGATTGAATCTTAATCTCTGCAGAAGTCACAGAGAGATTTGAAATCTGACCCCCCATCCTAGATAAGAATAGCCATACTGGGGCAGACCAATGGTCCATCTAGCCCAGCATCCTATTTCCAACAGTGGTCAATCCAGGTCACTAGTACCTGCCCAAAGAGTAGCAACATTCCAGAATCTCAAAGATTAACAAGGTTCCAGAATCCCAAATAGGAGCAACATTCCATGCAGAATCCCCAAAGAGTAGCAACATTCCAGAATCTCAAAGATTAACAAGGTTCCAGAACCCCAAATAGGAGCAACATTCCATGCAGAATCCCCAAAGAGTATCAACTGTTGCAGAATGTGGCAGTCAGACTAATCTTTGGACTAAAAAAATTTGACCACTTGACACCCTACTACTGGCAGCTACATTGGCTGCCGATGAAGGCACGCGTAAAGTTCAAATTTGCCTGTTTCTGCTTTAAAGCATTACACAGACTTGCCCCCAAATACATTACTGACCTTTTCTCCTTCTCAACCAACAGACACAAGAGAAGTTCACATTCCATCTTCGTTTCCCCCCCAGTGAGAGGTTGCAAACTGAAAAAACACCATGAATTTCTTCTCTCACACCAAGCAGCATCATGGGGTAAAGACCCAGAACAATTACTTTCGCTCTCTACTTATGAGGTATTTAGGAAACGTCTAAAAACACACCTGTTCCTAAAACATCTGGACAACTGATCCACTTATCTCTTTCCTCTCAATAGCGACCTACTGTCCTTTTGATCACTTTTCTCCTCAACAATGAATTTCCTGTCTAATTACTTCTCTTTCTTCTTCCCCTCTTGAAGTCAGTCAATTTGTACCTTTGCTTAATCTTTTGTAAACCGCATAGAACTTCACGGTATTGCGGTATATAAGCTGTTATTATTATTATTATTATTATCAAGATTCCGGAATCCCCAGAGTAGCAACATTCCTTGCTACCAATCCAGGGCAAGCAGTGACTTCCCCAATGCCTTTCTCAATAACAGACCATGGACTTTTCCACCAGGAACTTATCCGAACCTTTCTTAAAACCAGCTACGCTATCTGCTCTTACCACATCCTCTGGTAATGCGTTCCAGAGCTTAACTATTCTCTAAGTAGCACAACCATGCCCGACACTATGAAGCAGGACCTGCTTTTACTGGAACAATGGTCCAGTACTTGGCATCTGAATTTTAATGCCAAAAAATGTAAGGTGATGCACCTTGGTAGCGGAAATCCATGCAGAACATACACCCTGAATGGTGAAAACCTAACAAGAATTGTAGCAGAACAGGACTTGGGAGTAATCATCCGGGAAGATATGAAAGCTGCCAATCAGGTGGAGAAAGCTTCAACAAAGGCAAGTCAAATGCTGGGTTGCATCAGAAGGAGTTTTATTAGCTGAAAACCTGAAGTTATACTGCCATTATACCTCACCTGGAGTACTGTGTTCAGTTTTGGAGGCCACATTATATAAAGGATGTGAAGAGGATAGAGTCGATTCAGTGAATGGCTACTAGGATGGTCTCAGGACTTAAAGATCTCCTATATGAAGAACATCTGAGCAGATTATGCTTATATTCTCTCGAAGAACGCAGAGAAAGGAGGGACATGATAGAAACATTCAAAAACATCACGGGCCGCATTGAGGTGGAGGAGGAAATCTTTTTTCCTACGGGACCCATGGTGACAAGAGGGCATCTGCTAAAACTCGGGGGGGGGGAGGTATCATGGGGACACCAGGAAATATTTCTTCACCGAAAGGGTAATTGATCGATAGAATGGTCTTCCACGTCAGGTAGTCGAGGCCAGTAACACGCTCAACTTCAAGGGACGATGGGACAGGCAGGTGGGGTCACTCAAGAGGAATGCTTAATAGATGGATTCTCGAGGGAGGGAGGGTTCTTGAGTGGGCAGACTTGTTGGGCCGTCAGCCCTTTTCTGCCGTCATACTCTATGTTTCTATGTTAAGTGAAAAAAAATTTCCTCCAATTGGTTTTAAAAGTATTTCCCTGTAACTTCATCGAGTGTCCCCTAGTCTTTGTCATTTTTGACAGAGTGAAAAATCGATCCACTTGTACCCGTTCTACTCCACTCAGGATTTTGTAGACTTCAATCTTTCCTCTCAGCCGTCTCTTTTCCAGCCTGAAAAGCCCTAACCTCTTTAGTCTTTCCTCATACAAGAGGAATTCCATCCCTTTTACCATCTTGGTCGCTCTTCTTTGAACCTTTTCTAGTTCTGCTATATATTTCTTGAGATAAGGAGACCAGAATTGAACGCAATACTCCAGATGAGGTCATACCATGGAGTAATATAGAACTGCTAGATTCATCCTATGACCCTTCTTCCTGCCCTGTGCTTTAGTTGGTCAATCCAGGTCACTAGTACCTGGCCAAAACCCAAAGGATGCTGCTGGACTTACGGAGTACCACACCTTCTTCATTCATTTCTGCAGTCCAATAAATCAGAAACATGAAGACACATTTAATAACCAGTTTATGATACTGATCCAGACATGCTTTAAAAAGATATTATCTTTACACTCTGAAGGCATCTTTGAGAACCATCATTCCATTCTGATTTCCAGTTTCAAATGTCTGAAATTCCCTTCTATGTCCACAACCTCCTTCAGCACAGCACACTGAGGGTACAGCTGTGCTGTTTGTAATCTGGATGTGTAAACAGTTGGAATTAGACCTCTACAAAAACAGATTTATTAGACAGAGCCGCAGCCTTTTCAGGGCTTTCACTCACAGATCTTTATGGTTCCCTTCTGGGAGGGGTTTGAAATGATTTCCTCTGCTCCCCCCAGAGGCTGCAAACATCCTCCTCAGAAGACCAGAATGACAGACAGGAAGTTGCACACTGGAGGTTCTGTTGCAGTTCACCTGTGCTTTCCCAGCCTTCAGGTGTGAAAGAGGTTCTTTTTTAAATTCCATCTCTTATTTAATGTAACTGCACAGAAACATATAGAATGGAACATTGCTATTATTTGGAGTTCTGGAATCTTGCTTACTCTTTGAGATTCTGGAATGTTGCTACTATTTAGGGTTCCGGAATCTTGCTTACTCTTTGAGATTCTGGAATGTTGCTACTATTTAGGGTTCCGGAATCTTGCTTACTCTTTGAGATTCTGGAACATTGCTACTATTTAGGGTTCCAGAATATTGCATACTCTTTGAGATTCTGGAATGTTGCTACTACTTGGGGTTCCAGAATCTTGCTTATTCTTTGAGATTCTGGAATGTTGCTACTATTTAGGGTTCCGGAATCTTGCTTACTCTTTGAGATTCTGGAATGTTGCTACTATTTAGGGTTCCGGAATCTTGCTTACTCTTTGAGATTCTGGAATGTTGCTACTATTTAGGGTTCCGGAATCTTGCTTACTCTTTCAGATTCTGGAACATTGCTACTATTTAGGGTTCCAGAATATTGCATACTCTTTGAGATTCTGGAATGTTGCTACTACTTGGGGTTCCAGAATCTTGCTTATTCTTTGAGATTCTGGAATGTTGCTACTATTTAGGGTTCCGGAATCTTGCTTACTCTTTGAGATTCTGGAATGTTGCTACTATTTAGGGTTCCGGAATCTTGCTTACTCTTTGAGATTCTGGAATGTTGCTACTATTTAGGGTTCCGGAATCTTGCTTACTCTTTGAGATTCTGGAACATTGCTACTATTTAGGGTTCCAGAATATTGCATACTCTTTGAGATTCTGGAATGTTGCTACTACTTGGGGTTCCAGAATCTTGCTTATTCTTTGAGATTCTGGAATGTTGCTACTATTTAGGGTTCCGGAATCTTGCTTACTCTTTGAGATTCTGGAATGTTGCTACTATTTAGGGTTCCGGAATCTTGCTTACTCTTTGAGATTCTGGAACATTGCTACTATTTAGGGTTCCAGAATATTGCATACTCTTTGAGATTCTGGAATGTTGCTACTACTTGGGGTTCCAGAATCTTGCTTATTCTTTGAGATTCTGGAATGTTGCTACTATTTAGGGTTCCGGAATCTTGCTTACTCTTTGAGATTCTGGAACATTGCTACTATTTAGGGTTCCAGAATATTGCATACTCTTTGAGATTCTGGAACGTTGCTACTATTTAGGGTTCCAGAATCTTGCTTATTCTTTGAGATTCTGGAATGTTGCTACTATTTGTTGTTTTGTTTTGGGTTTTTTTTGTTCAAAAAGTTTTATTGAGTTTTATAGGTATAGAATACAAAACCAACAATATGGGTGTTCCAACAAGGAACAAAGAATAACAAGATCATTAACAAATGTGTAGTGTATGCATAATAAAATAATTGTCATATATAGGCAAATGCATAAACAAGGAAGGGATGAGGCGCTGTGGAGCCCGACTAGGATGGTCGTGGGTTTTTTTTAAATCTTTATTCATTTCATATCTTAAAATCAAGTACAGTAAATGATGTTTAACAATTGAACATTTAAAAACACTTGAATTCTTACATTTGATCGTATCATCCTAAAATATTGTACCCCCCCCCCTCATTTTATATATATAATAATCAAATTTTCCTCCCCCCACCTTCCCTCATATGTCATATATTATAATCAGGGAATATTATCTTTAATCTTTGCAATAATCTATCAATGGCCTCCAGACATCCTGAAATTTGCTATAATTTGCTAGATGGACCATTGATCTGAGCCAGTATGTTCTTAAAGAAAGTAGCCCCTGGAATCCCTCCTGAGCAGCTGCATTGCATTTATTAAAGAGCTCCTAGCAACAGCATGGCTGACATATGCTTTTTAATTCATGACTATTCCTTAATTAAAAGCAGCTAAATCCGTGGCAGGAAATCATGTACCTCATCTCATTGTGCCTGCGGTTGGCTAGAACAGAGATACCCTGAGGTGCTGTAATTATTCTGTTTTTAGATTGGTATAAACCCAGAGCAATTTACACCAAGTAACAAAATGCAATTGTTATATTGTGTCAATGTAATTGCATAAAAAGAAAAATACATTGTTACCCATTTCAAAATAAACCCCAAATCTATTCACCCCATTATAATAATATCTGGGAACAGATTAGTTATACTCCAATAAGCAATGACCTAAACTGGTTCCAAGGGGGCCTCAGAAAGAGAAATTCCCTTAGGGCAGCTCCTTGGGAAGGGGACCTCCCATCTTCAACAAGGCCAGCTCTGATGACGACATCTGGGAGTGGCTGTGGCTGGGAACAGGGAACAGCTGGCTTCCCTTAGGCTTGCACAGGTATAATAAGAAAGCATTTAACAGTATTTTACAGTTTTGAATAATATTTTGCATTTCAGAAGCACATCGCGTTCACTGTGAAAAGTTCACATAAACTCTTAGCATGAGAAATATTTTGGAAGGATCCTTGTTTTTCACTCTTGGCTGGCACTCAATCTACTATGAAACCTTATTAGGTCATTAGAGTATGAGTTGACGTTAATCCCAGAGATACCAAAACCCCCCAGATTCTATTACATCTTTACACTATGACGTTGTATAGCTACTGTGATTAGCATTTCATGGAACAGCTCTAAGGATGACTTGACTTCTGGTCTGGACAAATTTGCAAAGGCAAATTTACATTACGGAAAATAAGAAAAACTAAAACAAAGCTCTCTGTCACCAAAGAGAACTTGAGAAGCTGAGTTTCAAGTTTATTCATAATTTTCTATAGTGACCATCAGAGGTATTTGGCCGGTTTACAATATTAAAAATTAATAAAAACATCAAAAATAAAATAAGGCAAGTTGAAGCCAACACAAGGACAAAGGAGGGAAGGGAGATTATAATTACATTAAAAAATAAGAGGAAGGAAAGAGGGGGAGGAGAATACAGGGGGAAAGGAGGGGGGGGTCGCTTCTTAAAAGCGGTTCTCTGTATTTTTTTTTCCCTTGGAAAGTATTCTTGCAACAATGTGAGAGAAAATATCAGCACAGAAGCCAAATATTGTGACATCACTGATGAGGTTGACTCTTAGGCATTGGTGGAATGAGGCCTTATGATGTCACAATACCAGTTCTGGTTATCAGAGGCTAAAACCTATCACCCTATGTTCTTCCAGGGGAGCTCAGAACAGTTTACATGAATTTATTCATGTACTCAAGCATTTTTCCCTGTCCTGGTAGGCTCACAATCTATCTAATGTACCTGGGGCAATGGTGGGGGGGTTAAGTGACTTGCCCAGGGTCACAAGGAGCAGCGTGGGTTTGAACCCACAACTTCAGGGTAGCTTTAACCACTGCACCACACACCATTTTCATTTTTATTAATCTTTTTTCCCATTTAGATGGTTCACACGAGGTTTTCCCCTGTAACTCTTTTAGATACACACAGTACTCCATCCTATCTATGGCCCACGTCTGTGGGGTTTGTTCACACATGCTCGTCAGTTTTGTTAGCATAAAAGCAGAAGTGCAGTTTCTATCAAGCAGTTTCATTTTATTTTAAATGGTTAAGGGGCTGGAGGAGTTGCCGTACAGCGAGAGATTAGAGAAACTGGGCCTCTTCTCCCTTGAAAAGAGGAGACTGAGAGGGGACATGATCGAAACATTCAAGATACTGAAGGAAACAAACTTAGTAGATAGAGACAGGTTGTTCACCCTCTCCAAGGTAGAGAGAACGAGAGGGCACTCTCTAAAGTTAAAAGGGAATTGATTCCGTACAAACGTAAGGAAGTTCTTCACCCAGAGAGTGGTCGAAAACTGGAACGCTCTTCCGGATGCTGTTATAGAGGAAAACACCTTCCAGGGATTCAAGACAAAGTTAGACAGGTTCCTGCTGAACCGGAACGAACGCAGGTAGGGCTAGTCTCAGTTAGGGCCCTGGTCTTTGACCTAAGGGCCGCCATGTGAGCGGACTGCTGGACATGATGGACCACTGGTCTGACCCAGCAGCGGCAGTTCTTATGTTCTTATCTTAACTTAAAGAATATTCAAAAAGCGTTGAACTCTCCATGCAAATGGCGGTAAGTTATCGCCACCCTTCGACTTCGACATGAACTGTGATGAACAGAAAAATGGGGGGAAATGCAAGAAAATTTGTTAACAGAAAAAAAAGCTCTTCAAATAATTAGACCATCAAATAAGGAAAATTAACTGACTGAAGCACAAAAAGAAATGTAGAGAACAATCCAGAAACAAGTAGATTAAGACCTGACACATGAATGTTTAGGAAGGGAAATTTCAACCTAACGTCATACTAGCATCCTTTGTCCTATGAGTTGATGCTCTTCTTAGAATGTCCTCTAAATTGACTGCCAAATGGCCCATCCGCAGCATCCACTCTCTCCTCCTCTCCCTATTGGCTAAGGCTCTTAACATTTGCATCTCCTCTTCCTATAGACTAAGACTCTTTGCATCTGCATTGTGAGGTCATAGAAACATGATGGCAGATAAAGGCCAAATGGCCCATCCAGTCTGCCCATCCGCAGTAACCATTCTCTCTTCCTTTCTCTAAGAGATCCATGTGCCTATCCCAGGTTTTCTTGAATTCAGACACAGTCTCTGTCTCCACTACTTCCTCCGGGAGACTGTTCCACGCATCTACCACCCTTTCTGTAAAAAATTACTCCTGAGCCTGGAAAATGCTGGATGTAAAAAAGCCAGACACTGTGGTAAAGAAAATCATAAGAATGGTGATCCCTGTGTTATAGATGTGGAAAAACATAAATGAATGTAGATAAATACAACTCTTCTCTTTATTTAAAACTGCTTATATAGAGGGCCAGTTCAATCAATAAGGTTCACACCATCACGCAAGCAAAGGGAGAAGGGGAGGAGGCTTTTACTGTGTGTGGTTACAATCAGAGTGGGTTTTAAAAAAAATTTTTTTATGACACTTATAGCCTAAGTGGTTTACATTCAGGTACTCAAGTATTTCTCCCTATCTGTCCCGGTGGGCTCACAATCTGACTAAGCTGCCTGGGGTAATGGAGTGTTAAGTGAAGGAGAGGTGCTGGGTTTTGACCTGCAACCTCAGGGTGCTCCACTCTAAAAATTTACATAATTTTTAGACAGGTACATATTTTGTGCCTGGGGCAACAAAGTGTTAAATGACTTAGCCAGAGTCCCAAGGAGCTGCAGTGGGAGTTGAACTCACAACCTCATGGTGCTGAGGCAGCTGTTCTAACCCCTAGACCAGAGGTTCCCAACCCTGTCCTGGAGGAACACCAGGCCAATTGGGTTTTCAGGCTAGCCCTAATGAATATGCATGAAGCAAATTTGCATGCCTATCACTTCCATCCTATGCAAATCTCTCTCATGCATATTCATTAGGGCTAGCCTGAAAACCCGATTGGCCTGGTGTTCCTCCAGGACAGGGTTGGGAATCGCTGCCCTAGGCTCCTCCTCCAAGTAACTCATCTCCTGTCCCCACAGTCCAGCAAAGACTCCAATCCACCCCCTCTAAAAATGACAGCCATGTTACTACAGGCTTTCTGGTCAGCCTAGTGCTCTTCCGGAGTCTGTCATAGGGGAAAACACCCTCCAGGGATTCAAGACAAAGTTGGACAAGTTCCTGCTCAACTGGAACATACGCAGGTGAGGCTGGACTCATTTAGAGCACTGGTCTTAGACCTAAGGGCCGTCGCGTGAGCGGACTGCTGGACACGATGGACCACTGGTCTGACCCAGCAGCGGCAATTCTTACGTTCTTATTCCAGCAAATCGGTGTCATAACCTAAAACATCCATGTCATCACATAAAATATCCATAATACTACAATAAAATAGGACCCCCCCCCCACCCAATCACAAGTCAATGCTTAAGCAAAAATATATCGATTTAAGATGTTTCTGAAAGTCTAGCTAATTCCTTTCTAGTGTCAGGGGAACTGGAAGAGATAGATGTAATCAGAGATCTGCAAAGGAAACAGAAATCGTCCCTTCAAAGAGCAAAGAAGAACAGGGTAATGAGCTCAGTGACTTTGGAAAGAGGAGGGAGAGAAGGACCTGTTTTAGTCACTGGCAACGACCTTCAGAGATACCTTGTAGCATGTGAGGGAACCATCTGGCATCTGCTAACGACCCCAAAAGGAAGGCTTGATTGGCTGTGCCTGTAAGCTCTGGTACAGCCAATCAGTTGGAGAGATTTTGCAATCCATTCAGACGATAAGAAGGAGAATGGATGTGAAGGATGGTCTGCACTGGTTCGATCATTGAAACATGCAAGACTGGAGGTAGAGAGAGGCGTAATGATCTTTTGTACCAAAGCAATTGTTGTACTTACAACTGATTGGTTTATATCCAAGTATACAGTACTCCCCCGATATTCGCGGGGGTTCCGTTCCAGGAACCTCCACGCATATCGAAAAACCGTGAATACGTTTTTTTGCCTGGGGAGGCAGGAGAGGGCAGCTGGAGCGCCGGCGAGTGAAGGAAATTACTCGCGGCATGCTCCGACTGCCTCTTCCTGTTCTAAAGTCAGGCTTCACCAATCAGGAGCTGCTTTGACATGTAGCTCCTGATTGGTGAAGCCCGACTTTAGCACAGGAAGTCCCGGTCGGAGAATACCATGAATGTCCGGGAACGTGAACCGCGAATAACCAGGGAACATTGTATATAGCAAATGGAAAGGAGAGGGTACACCAGACCGTAGAACGGGCAGCATATAGGCATGTCTCCCACTCGCACACGTAACTTACAGACTCTGTGGCTGGCATAACTGCAGCGCATAAACAAAAGGCACGCTGATGCCAGGTTACGCCCAGATGCCAGGATTCAACAGGTTCTCATCATGCGGCATTGGGGCAGCCAGTTACCAAATTAACCCTTGCATCTCGATTAATGAAACAGTGTTTTCATCACTTACCCGTCGGTGTCTTGAAAATTCACATTTACTCTCTTTGCCGTTCCGAGGAGCTCTGTAAAAGAAAAAACCAAGACAGTGTGAACGACAAACAGATAGAGACACTTTGAATTTCGATAGCTGAAGCCAGGACGATTATCTGAAAGACGCTGAACTGACAGCTCTTTGGGAAAAAGCATTTTTGAAAGTTCCCAGCTTTTGCACATGTCAGTGGAGGGCTGGGAAACTTTTCTCTCTCTCTGTCACCACATCCCACCCCCCAACCAAAAACCCCATTAGAATTGTCAGCGCACACAGTTAGGGAAGCCAGCCAAGTTGCAAAGCCCTGGAGGGCCACCAGCCCAGAATTAAGAGTGCACGGTAAATCCTTAGCCCCAACACTGATGATAGGTTCAAATCTTTTACACTGGCCAATGCCGGACTCTTTATCTTCTCCATACTGAAATTTTCCTAATCACTTTTATTTTATTTAGAAGTAGAAATGTTTGTCTTTGCATCTAACAAGGCCTGGGTCTTATTGAACAGAGATTCCTCCTGCAATACACACTTGCACAGACACGGAAAGGATTAGTTCAGAGTTAGGACTGATGGCATCAGGACCCTTTAAAGCAGAAAAAATTCCAGTACATTCCTGCAGGTGCTTATCCTCAGAAGGGATGTTGCTTTCTGGCTATCGCTCCAAAGCACAAATGTTTTCATCTCCTCCAAGAGGCATCAAGTGAAGCTGCAGATACTCAGCTGCCAAATGAGGCTGGATCTGGCCAAGGGAGGGTCCCACTGAATCCCCAAAGATTCTCAGCCCTACAGCTGCCACCTCCCACTTTGTGCAGATGTTTCTAGGGCTCCTGATACACCGCGTGCTGGAAAAGGCCACATGCCAAGAATCCAGGGGCTGTCTGCACTGCTCCATTCCCCCTGTGAGGATACGAATTTAAGTTTTATAATTTAGGTCTTACGCGGAATACACTTTTAAAAATAAACAGTTAAGTTGGCATGATATGCCCAGTGCACAGAATGAGAGCCCAGGACTTAGCTGAGATTACTCGGTGGTCAACTGGTACAAAACCGAAACTTTCACCCAGGACAGGCACTGACAGAAACTCAAACTGTTATTATTTATTTCCTGGAACTACAGTAAGTTTTATGCCGCTGGAAACATTCCCCTTCTTCTACGAAACCGCGCTAGCAGTTTCTAGCGCGGGGAGCCACGCTGAATGGCCCGCGCTGCTCCCGACGCTCATAGGAACTCAATGAGCGTCAGGAGCAGCGCGGGCCGTTCAGCGTGGCTCTCTGTGCTCTCTCTGCGCTAAAAACCGCTAGCACGGTTTCATAGAATAGGGGGGATTATGAAAATCTGGCTAGGAGAAATATTTGGTTCTAGGCATATCTTCCCCAAAGAAGGCCATTTTAGAGGCATTTACCTGGACAAAATGGTCAAACTGAGAATTTCTGTCCTCAAAGATTAAGTGGAATTGGAAAAGATACAGAGAAGACCAGAACATATTAGGGACGTGTCGAGGTGGAAGAAGACATCTTCTTTCTCAAAGGACCCTCGGCCACAAGGGGGCATCCGCTCAAACTCAGAGGAGGGAAATTTGATGGTGACATAAGGAAGTATTTCTTCACAGAAAGGGTTGTAGATCACTGGAACAAGCTTCCAGTGCAGGTGATCAAGGCCACCAGCATGCTTGACTTTAAGAATAAATGGGACGTCCTCGTGGGATCCCTACGAGGGTCGAGTTAAGGAACTAGGTCATTAGTACTCAGACTTAATGGGGTGGGTCAGTAGAGTGGGCAGACTTGATGGGCTATAGCCCTTTTCTGCCATCATCTTTCTATGTTTCTAAGGAGCATATGATAGAGGTAAATGTGGATCTCTGCTTTACTCCTTCAAAAAGTACAAAGATTAGAAGTTATATAGCACCATGTAAAAGAAAGAGGAGAAAATATATTTTTTTACTCAACATATCGTTACGCTCTGGAACTCACTGCCTGAGAATGTGACCAAACTCATTAGTGTAGCTGGGGTTTGGATAAATTGCTGGAGGATGAATCCAGAACCATTGTGGGAAATCTGAGAGGATGGTAGCATGAAATCTTGATTTTTTTTTTTTTTTTTTGGGGGGGTGGATCATAAAAGCATTGGCTTCCACTGGGGACAAGACATGAATACTGTAGTTAGGAAAGAACGGAGAAAAATAATCAAGAACACATAATGGCCCATGATGCAACTGCACCTTCAATACTGGTGATTGCATCTCCCAAAAGATATAACCGAGCCAGGAAATATCCACCAAGGATGACTAAAATCATAAATGGGATAGTCTCGTCAATGAAAAAGGGCCGAAGTCACCCTGAAAAAGAGATGAGTTTAGAAATCGTGAGCTTGGTAGGGCATTTACACTTTCAAATAATATTCCACCTAGGGTGCAGTCTGTGGAACTAAAGTATAACACATTTCAGACGGTATTTTTTTCAGGCAATAGTCAATTGAACCATGGAATTTGGGGTTAGGGTCAAGGTTCACACACTACAGCTGTGTTTAAAAAGAGGTTTGGACTGCTCCATTAATCATTATTAATGAGGTAGACTGAGAGATCACATGGGATCCTGAAAACTTAAGAGCAGTGACAGGAGGCTGGATGGTCTCACCCACACCGCGCACTTGATACTTTTACGTAGCTCAAAGACTTATCTATTCACTGAAAAAATACGACCATATCACAGAGGCATACCATGACTCACACTGGCCCCCAATACAAGCCAGAGTACACTTCAAATTCCACTGCCTACTATTTAAAGCTATAAACGGAGACAGCCCAACCTACTGGAACAATCGACTAACTCAATCCACCTCAACCAGCCACTGGAGAACCCACACAACATTCACACACTCGACAACCAAAAATGTCAAACGAAGAAAACTGTATGACAACCTTCTGGCCACCAGAGCAGCGAAACTAGACAGACAAATCTCGATCACAGACTACAAAACTTTCAAAAAAGAAACAAAAACCCTACTCTTCATATAAAAACATATAAAACCAATATAACACAACCAGATCTGTCTCAAGCTTCACCTGAAATACTATCTACTCCTTAGCAAAGTAGAAAATGTTCAGACTATTCCTTAAGTTCTTCTTAATACCATAACAATTCTTATGTAATCTGCCTTGAACCGCAAGGTAACGGCGGAATAGAAATCACTAATGTAATGTAACATAGGCCAGGCTCACATGCAGTTGATTCCCTTTGAAAGCTAAGTATTAAAAATGGGCACAAAGAATGGGTTCTTGAGAACTGCCCCCAAAATGCCCAGTCTTGCATAGAACAACCCAAATCTCCACACAGCCATCTTCTTAAAATGCCTTTTCCTTCTGTCTTAAAACTTAAAATTAGCTCCAAGAAATATTGTTAGTGAAATTTGACTTGTTAATACCTAATTATCTTCAATATAAATAAGTTTTCACAGATGGGGGATGAAGGCAGCATATGTTCATAGTATATTTTGTGCCCACGTGTACACTCGCTTTCACATCCAAAACAAGAGCACACACAAGTCTTCATGTAAAACCCACACTCCCACATGCAATGAACTGAAATGACAACCTGCCTCCTCCTTGTCCTCTACTGTGATGAGGTGGCAGAGAATAGGGACGGTCAATCAATCATCTCGTCTCATTCCTTCTGCTTATTCCTAAATTAATGCAGCAAACCTCTGTGTAGAGATATGAACACTCCCACGCCAACTGACCAGAGAAGTGGAGTCTGTGACTCATTCCTAGGCCCTAGGCTGGCTTCTCTCCCATTTAAAGAGAGAAACTGAGGGCCAGCTAAAGGCCACATGGCCTATCCAGTCTGTCCATCTATTTATTTCTCACCCTCAAAGATCCCGTATGCTTGTACCACACTTTCTTGAATTCAGATACATCTTCATCTCTACCTCATCTACCCAGAGGCTGTTCAATGTATCTGCCACCTTTTCTGTATAAAAAAGTGTTTTCTTAGATTACTCTTGAGCCTAAAACCATTTAATATCATTTTAAGCCCTCTCTTTCCACAGCTTCAATTAAGAGACTCATAAGAACATAAGAATAGCTTTACTGGGCCAGACCAAAGATCCATCAAGCCCGGTAGCCCGTTTTCATGGTGGCCAATCCAGGTCCCTAGTACCTGGCCAAAACCCAAGGAGTAGCAACATTCCAGAATCTCCGGAACCCCAAATAGGAGCAACATTCTATGCAGAATCTCCAAAGATAGCAAGATTCCGGAACCCCAAATAGGAACGACATTCCATGCAGAATCCCTAAAGAGTAGCAAGATTCAGGAATCCCCAGAGTAGCAACATTCCATGCTACCGATCCAGGGCAAGCAGTGGCTTCCCCCACATCTTTCTCAATAATGGACATTTTCTCCAGGAAATTGTCCAAACCTTTCTTAAAATCAGCTACGCTATTCGCTCTTACCACAACCTCTAGCAATGTGTTCCAGGGCTTAATTATTCTCTGAGTGAAATTTTTTTCCTCCTATTGGTTTTAAAAGTATTTCCCTTCATCGAGTGTCCCCTAGTCTTTGTCATTTTTGACTCACCTCCTGTGCATGTATACCACAGAGGTATTTAAACATCTTTATCATATCTCCTCTCTCCTGACTTTCCTCCAAAGTATACATATTGAGATCTTGAAGTTCGTCTTCATATGCTTTATGATGAAGAGCACTGACCATTTAAATAACTGCTCTTTGGACTGACTATCTTGTTGCTTATATTTTTGGAAGGTGTGGTTTCCAGAATTGTACACAATACTGTCAAGCTTCATCCTTGACACTCCCAAATATTTTATTTTATTAGGTATTTATATACTGCCAACAAGTGGTTTACAATTGTGTACTCCAGAAAGATGGAGGGAAGTTCCAGAGAAGGAGGCTTGGTGGAAAGAGAGAGCAGTGTGATATGCAGGATCATGCACTGGAGAGAGAAAACCAGCCAGATAGTGGTAAAAGTGCAAAGGAGGGAAAAGCGTCCCAAAAGTCGAGTGAGCAGAAACAGTGTTAAAATCAGCAAGATCCCCACCCCAATTATTTCTTTACTGAAGAGAAATATATCTTTCAGTTTCTTCAACTTCCTCCAAACAAGATAATGACAGCTGATAAAGACCTGAAGAATCCATCCAGTCTGCTCCACAATCACACTCGTTATTAATTCATGATTAAATTGTCTTTCTTTGACATTTCTTGGACAAAGACCAGAGAAAGCCATCTGATACTGTCCTTAGCTTCCAGCTACTGGAGTTCCATCAAAGCTCACTCCGGCCTATCCAAACCATGTTGCTATTTCTGGGATACAGACTGTAAAGAATCTTCCTGGCGCCGTCCCTCATGTTCCAAACACTGGAGTTTTCGTCGAAGCCCACTCCAGTCCATCCTAAACCAGACAGCCATATACAGTACCCAGACCATATAAATCTGATCAGCATCGGCCTTAGTTCTTCACAGTTCTCGACACACCAAAAACGTACACGCAACCATTCACTTTTTAATTAGAGATCTTCTGTGTTCATCCCACACTTTTTTGAATTCTGCCACTGTTTTCATCTCCACCACCTCCCTCGAGAGGTCAGTTCCAGGCATCCACCACCATTTCTGTGAAAAAGATTTTCCTGTTATTACTGCTACATCTTATCCAAAAAAGAAGAAAGGAAAAATGGCCCCACATAGGAAGTACAATTTAAGGGACACAAATCAACCAACTGTGCCTCTCACATGTGTAACCAAACAAAGAATCACTGTTGAAAGCAAGTAGCGGTTCAGAGGCTCTTTTTAACATACCCCTGAGGAAGGCTATATCAGCCGAAACACGGACCGTGTTGGGGTCCAGGATACAGAGGATTTCAAGACTGTCCTATGCCTCACCATACATACCGCCTAGTCTGCTTATGCTGAGGAAGGTTAGACATCTTTTCCATCATCATCATTTTTCTTTTTTAGTTCAGTCAATTATATTATCTCGTCTGGACTATTGTAATGTTATCTATCTCGGTATCACAAAAACTTGGCTCTGTAGATTGCAGCTGATCTTTGGGAAACGTAAATTTGACCATGTGACTCCGTTGCTCCAGAGTCTTCATTGGCTCCCAGTTTACTTCAGAGTTCAATTTAAGTGTGCTTGTGTGGCTTTCAACATTTTATATGGAATTCTTACTCCTCTTATTCCTTTATCATGGAATGTTTATAGATTCTCTTTTTCAAGAGGTAACCAACAATTTAAATTATCCCTTCCTTCCAGGAAAGGGATCAAAGGAATTAAGATTTTCAGTCAAGCTTTGACTTTTATATTTTCACAACTTTGGAATGACCTTCCATCTTTTCTAAGAAGTTCTGGCTCACTTCAATTTTTTCGTAAATCTTTAAAAACCGTTTTATTTGCCAAACATTTTAAAAATTGACTTTCTCGTACTTTGCTTCTATTTTTAATGTCCTTATTTGTTTAATTTAACTATTGTAAACCGAGTCGAGCTTTCACAGAACGATGACTCAGTATATAAAACCAAGCATTAGATTAGATTATTGGCAGGATAGAAGACACCAATGTAATGTAATATATGAGTATTTCGTATATGTTGAATGTATTAACTTTTGTATTATATTTTTCAATAAATTATGTGCCTTCCCCACTCTTTCCTTTGATATTACTCCTAAGTCTACCACCCCACAACCTCAACTTATGTCCTCTAGCTTTACCTTTTTCCCTTCTCTGGAAACATTTGTTTCTATATTAATACCTTTCAAGTCTGTATCATATCTCCCCTGTCCCTCCTATCCTCTAGAGTACACATATTCAGGTCTTCTTGTCTCTTCTCGTACGTCTTTTGGCGCAAGCCGCAGACCATTTTTTTCACCTTCCTCTGGACTGCAAGTCTTTTTATATCCTTAGCCAGATATGGTCTCCAAAAGTGAACATGGGGGATTGGGGCCACTGGCAGGGGTGAATTCATCCCTGCAGTCCAAGAGCTCCTGGGCCATAGGAATACCACTGCTTGCGAGGTGGCATCGAACAGAATTATTCCGATAAGATGGGATTCAGCAACCTGCGATACTGGGATACCACAGGGCATCAAGGTGCTAAATCCCACAGGGCATCAAGGTGCGGTAAAGGGCGAATCTATACCCTCCCTTAATAGCTTCACAAAGCCACAAACATTCAAGTGTGCAATTCTGAGAGTGGCCACTGCAGGTGGCATTTTGCCCTGCAGGAGTCACGACCTGCAACTCTACCCCATGGGCACACGATTGGGGGGGTCTCTGGAAAATATGCACTTTTATGCAGATGTATCTTGAAGGGTGATATTTTATTTTACAATGGTCAGATTGATAAGCTTTTAGGGCTCCTTTTACAAAGGTGCACTAGCGTTTTTAGCGCATGCACTGGATTACCGTGCGCTACCCGAAAAACTACCACCTGCTCAAGAGGAGGCAGTAGCGGCTAGCGTGCGCTATTCTGTGCATTAAGGCCCTTTGTAAAAGGAGCCCTTTGTGCCATAATGACTGAGTGAAAACTTTTTTTTTAACTGAGAATTTTCAATATTACAAAGAAAAAGAAAATCAGGGGCGGGAAACTGCCCGGGGACACCAGGAAATTCTTTTTCACTGAAAGGGTGGTTGATCGCTGGAATAGTCTTCCACTGCAGGTGATTGAGGCCAGCAGCGTGCCTGATTTTAAGACAAAATGGGATCGTCACTTGGGATCTCTTCACAGGGAAAGGTAGGGGAGGGTCATTGGGGTGGGCAGACTAGATGCCGTCTATTTCTATGTTTCTATGTTTACTTCCTTTTTTTTTTCAGTTCAAAAATGTTTTATTAAAGTTTTACAAAACCAGAACATAATGAACAAAACTTATGGTGCACAAAGTCTAATCTGGAAATTACCAAAAAGAAGAAAATATTAAATAATGAAATAATAATCAAATGAAATGAGTCGACAGGAAAAGCTACACGTCTAAAAATAGAAGAAATTACTGTTATATTATTGCAATCAAGTCCACATCAAGAAGGGCAGAAGTGCAATTATTAAAAAAAATCATCAGCAAATTCAGATAATTAGTTCCAAATTACAAACTAAGGGCTTCTGTTGCAAAGCCACAGCAGCAACCGCTCCGACGCCCAGAGGGATGTAATGGGTGTCGGAGCATTTGCCGTGTGTAGGGGGGTTAAATTTTGCAGAGAAACTCTCTCATATGATTGCGTGAAATCTCACGGAGAGGGCGGGACTTGTTTGGCCCTTTGGTACCTGTATACGTGTAGCCCTCACTTCATCCCACCCGCACTACGCGGCAGGCTCCGGCTAGCTCTTTGGCTCAGGGGTTCGCCCGCCTGATACTAGGGCTGATGATTAATAACAGCCCAAAGGGTCTCGTTTGCACTCCGCCCACGGGGCACCCAAGTCACAGCCACTTACAGTCCTTACTGAGCTCAAGCGCAGGCCAGGTGCGGACAGAGATGGAGGAAATGCAGAGCCTGGGGCTCCAATCCCTCACTCCATCTCCCCTGCCCATGGGGATGAAGAAACAGGCAGAGACCAAGAGGGAAACTGGAACGAATTGAACGGTTTGTGAACTCGCTTGCAGATGGTAGCAATCAAGTCTTTACATGTCGGTAGTCAAGTCCATAAAAAGCAGAGAATCGCTTTCAAACGACTCCACATCCGCTTATTCCAGTTCGGATTTGTTTTTGCAGTGCAATCCCAAACGTACTCGGGAGTCTCCCTCTGTCTCAGGGCTCTGGTGGGAGAAAAGAACAACCAAAAGCCAGGAGCGTATGGCATCTCCCTCCGTCCGGATTTCCCTGCACACATCCTCCTTTCGATGACATGACTGGGGGTCCGGACGGCTTTTCAAAACCCGGCACTTTGTCTGGGTTTTGAAAAGCTTTCCTTTGGGCAGGAGGGCACCTGCGCATGTGTGGATATGACACGATGACATCACGCACATGACATCATTGTGTTGTATCTGCCAGAAGAGAGCAGGAAACGGGGGGGGGGGGGGGATTGAGGGTGAGATGGGGTGGGAATGAGTGGGACTGGGGGGGCCTGGGGACAGGTCTAGAGGTCTGTATTTTCCAGACGGAAAATCTGGTAAGTCTACCCCCCCCCCACACACACACACACACATCTTCTCCTTTCACGGGGCTTGGGACTCATCTCTGTTTGAGTGACCCACTGAAAATCCACGGTCTCTGTCTTTATGGCAGAGAAAATTTCCAGGGGGGGTGGGGGGTCACGTATGTTTTGTTTTTTTAAATATATTTTTATTGAGAATGGCAGAAAAGGCAAAGATACAAAGGAATGTATGAAGAAGAAGAAGTCTAAGAGCGATATTTCATAACTCTAGAATCTGCTTTGTGCCAAGAAACCTCAGATAAAATGAAATGACATAAATCTTCTGAATCAAAGATGTCGAGATTGAAGGCTCACTAGGCCACACACGCCTGAGATCTACTTATCACGAAGGCCGTTGACAAGCCTGGGGGGTCTGTCTGTGGCATCAGTGAGACGCTGATGGAGAACAAGGTCTGAAGGTGCTGCTAATACCCCAATAGATTGTGGCAGAGGTGCTAAGTGTTGCCAGTCTGACCTACAGATTGGTGTGAACAGAACACTTTACACCAATCACATCTGAGAAAACCTTGCCTATATGAGATGAGAGAAAAAGCTTAAAGTTCCCACCGCCATATAACAAACTTGTGACACACAGGTAACAGGTTGTTTGACTTTTTAAAGAGGAAGAAACATGACGGCACATAAAGGCCAAATGGCCCATCCAGTCTGCCCATCCACAGCATCCACCATCTCTTTCTCTCTCTAAGAGATCCCATGTGCCTATCCCAGGCTTTCTTGAATTCAGACACAGTCTCTGTCTCCACCACCTCTTCCGGGAGACTGTTCCACGCATCTACCACCCTTTCCGTAAAAAAGAATTTCCTCTGATTACTCCGGAGCCCATCACCTCTTAACTTCATCCTAGGCCTTCGCATTGTAGAGTTTCCTTTCAAATGACTCATGTGCATTTACATTACGTAGGTATTTAAACATCTCTATCATATCTCCCCTTTCCTGCCTTTCCTTCAAAGTATACAGATTGAGATCTTAAGTCAGTCCCCATACGCCCAGGGATCTCAAAGTCCCTCCCTGAACAAGTTTGAACAAGTTGAAATCGCTGGGATTAGGGGAAACACTAGCTGCATGGGTTAAGGATTGGCTGAGCGGTAGACTTCAGAGAGTGATGGTAAATGGTACCCCATCCAAAACATCGAATGTGACCAGTGGAGTACCACAGGGCTCGGTCTTGGGTCCAATCCTATTCAACATATTCATAAGTGATATGACCCAAGGGATCAGAGGAAAAATATCATTGTTCGCCGACGACACCAAACTGTGCAACATAGTAGGTAAAAGCACTATGCCTGACAATATGACACAGGACCTACTACTATTAGAACAATGGTCATCGACTTGGCAGCTTAACTTCAATGCTAAAAAATGCAAAGTGATGCACCTGGGTAAAAGAAATCTGTGCAGGACTTACACGTTAAATGGTGAGACCTTAGTTAGGACCACGGAAGAACGGGATTTAGGAGTAATCATTAGTGATGACATGAAAACTGCCAATCAGGTGGAAAAGGCTTCCTCTAAGGCAAGACAAATGATGGGTTGTATCCGTAGAGGTTTTATCAGCAGGATGCCAGAGGTCATAATGCCACTGTACAGATCCATGGTGAGACCTCATTTGGAATATTGTGTTCAATTCTGGAGACCACATTACCGGAAAGATGTGCTGAGAATGGAGTCAGTTCAGCGGATGGCCACCAGGATGGTCTCGGGGCTCAAAGATCTTCCGTATGAAGTAAGGCTGAATAAATTGCAGCTGTACTCACTTGAAGAACGAAGAGAGAGAGGGGACATGATCGAGACATTTAAATATATCACGGGTCGTATCGAGGTGGAAGAGGATATCTTCCGTCTTATAGGACCTTCTTCCACCAGAGGGCATCCGCTGAAAATCAGGGGAGGGAAATTTCATGGTGACTCCAGAAAGTATTTCTTCACTGAGAGGGTGGTCGATCATTGGAATGAACTCCCACGGCAGGTGATTGAGGCCAACAGCGTATCAGATTTCAAAAATAAATGGGATATTCATGTGGGATCTCTAATGAGGTAAGGGCAGGGGGTGGTGAGCAAAATCAAAGAGAAGGGTCAATAGAGTGGGCAGACTTGATGCCCAGGCTTTGGCCCTTTTCTGCCGTTATTTTTCTATGTTTCTATGAGGGCCGCAATCCAGTCGTGTTTTCAGGATTTCCCCAATGAATATGCATTGAAAGCAGTGCATGCACATAGATCTCATGCATATTCATTGTGGAAATCCTGAAAACACGACTGGATTGCGGCCCTCAAGGAGGGACTTTGAGACCCCTGCCATATGCCTTATCACGAAGACCACACACCATTTTAGTAGCCTTCCTCTGGACTGACTCCATCCTTTTTATATCTTTTTGAAGGTGCGGCCTCCGGAATTGTACACAATATTCTAAATGAGGTCTCACCAGAATCTTATACAGGGGCATCAATACCTCCTTTTTCCAACTGGCCATACCTCTAGAGCAGGGGTAGGGAACTCCGGTCCTCGAGAGCCGTATTCCAGTCGGGTTTTCAGGATTTCCCCAATGAATATGCAGGAGATCTATTTGCATGCACTGCTTTCAATGCATATTCATTGGGGAAATCCTGAAAACCCGACTGGAATACGGCTCTCGAGGACTGGAGTTCCCTACCCCTGCTCTAGAGCAGTGGTTCCCAACCCTGTCCTGGAGGAACACCAGGCCAATTGGGTTTTCAGGCTAGCCCTAATGAATATGCATGAAGCAAATTTGCATGCCTATCACTTCCATCATATGCAAATCTCTCTCATGCATATTCATTAGGGCTAGCCTGAAAACCCGATTGGCCTGGTGTTCCTCCAGGACAGGGTTGGGAATCACTGCTCTAGAGCAGTGGTTCCCAACCCTGTCCTGGAGGAACACCAGGCCAATCGGGTTTTCAGGCTAGCCCTAATGAATATGCATGAAGCAAATTTGCATGCCTATCACTTCCATCATATGCAAATCTCTCTCATGCATATTCATTAGGGCTAGCCTGAAAACCCGATTGGCCTGGTGTTCCTCCAGGACAGGGTTGGGAATCACTGCTCTAGAGAATGACACGGGGAAAAAATCTGTCCTTGTCACTGGACCACTGTCCCCTTTACCGCCCCATCCCCGCCGCCGCCCCGTTGCGTCAGAGGAGAAGCTTCTGCCCACATGTGCACTGGACTACACATATGCTCCGGCGGCTTTCAACAAGTCTCAAACCTTAAAACGCGCCGCAAAGGTAAGGGGGAGGGAGGGAGATAGATAGGTAGATTCGGGTAAGTAGGAAGGAGTGATTGCGCGCATTCCCTCCCTTAACTGCGGGGACAAGGCCATTTACCACTCCACAGGGCAGTGGATGGCCTTGTCCCCATACCTGCAGTGAGCACCTTTCCCCCCTCCACCGTTTTGGCGGGTTACATTCGGCTAGCCGCGGGTAACATCCACCGTGTCATTCTCTACATACTCTCCCTATGCAACCTCGTATCCTTCTAGCTTTCGCCATCACCTTTTCAATCTGTTTGGCCACCTTACGATCATCACATACAAATCCCACCCAAGTCCCACTCTTCCATTGTGCACTTAAGTTCTTCACCCCCTAAACCGTACCTGTTCCGCCCCAGCCTTGCCCCCTTCAACCTGTTCTCATGCTCGGAGCTGCATCAGGAGGGCATCTGCGGTCTCAAACTGGAGCCTTTTCAAAACCCAGATAAAGTGCCGGGTTTTGAAAAGCCATCTAGATGCCCGGACAGGTCCTCTAAAAAGAACAGATGTCCAGGTAAATCCAGATGTCTGGTAATCCTACAAAGGGCTCCAGAAAAAGGAAGCCGGATTGAGACATCCGGGTTTTACTTCCATGCTTTCAACAGAAGTAAAGCCCATATGTCTCACTCTGTCCTCCTTTTTCTGGAGCCATATGATAACCTTAATTCCATGCAGTACAAAGCAAAGGGTGACAATCTGAGTATGACTTGGCCTTATTTGAGAGAGGAGCTCTGAAATTCAGCCGCAGCACTTACGAAGTTTTCAGCCCAACCAAGAGGAGAATGAGGTGGAGGTGGTTCAATCAATGATCGGAAACAATGTCAAAACTTAGAATTTCATTTAGGTAAATTGGCCCATAATGAAATAAGGTACAGTTAGGGTTACCATATGGCTCCAGAAAAAGGAGAACGGATTGAGACATCCTCTGTTTCTGGAGCCATATGGTAACCCTAGCTACAATGGCCAAATAATGCTCAGAATTTAGGAACTTTTCAGCAGACAGTAGACTATGGGCCACGACTCACACTGGCAAGATCACCTCAGCAAGGCCTGAGCGAAAAATAGCCAAATCTAGTGGCACACACAGGTCCCTCGTCACCAGCAGTCAAGCAGAGAGGAAAGCAAGTGTCCCCCCCCCCCCCCCAACCAGCTCTGGGCAGGAAATGAAAAAGCCTTGCCAATGAATTATTTATTCCACATGTGAAATCAGAAATGTGAAAGGCAGGTTGTCAGTCAGCCAAAGAGCTCCGGAATACCAACCTCCATGCCCGCTGACTCCAGTTCTCTCCTGATTTTACCTTCTGCATGCAGCCCTACGTCGCACAGGCTGACTATCTCATCTCTGCCTTTATCTCTGTTCACCAACAACCAGGGAGGGCTATTTGGGGAGCCGAAGCAGAATGGAGGGGTGGTAAAGCGGTTGCAGGATGAGAACAGTTTGGGGGAAAGGGAAGATTATGACTAGGAGTGAGGAAATCTGAAGGGTGGAAAAGCAGCTTTTTGGGGAATGTGACTTAGTGGTCAGAGCTACAGCCTCAGCACCCTGAGGTTGTGGGTTCAAATCCTGCACTGCTCCCTGTGACCCTGGGCAAGTCACTTCATCCTCCACTGCCCCAGGTACATTAGATAGACCGTAAGCCCACAGGGACAGGCAGAACCTTTTGAGTGTGGTGGGAAAACTACAAAAAAGCAGTAAATAAGTCCTAATTCCTTAATTCCTTTTGTGCACAGGGGCAGTTTGCAAGTTGGTGAGGTTGTTGGGGGGGGGGGAACCAGTGGTGGAGCAAAAATTACATACGAATAGCCTTATTGGATCAGACCAAAGGTCCATCTAGCCCAGTATCCTGTTTCCACAATGGCCAATCCAGGTCACATGTACCTCGCAGAAATCCAAATAGTAGCATCATTCTAGAATCTCAAAGAGTAGCAAGATTCCGGAACCCCAAATAGTAGCAGCATTCCAGAATCTAAAGAGTAGCAAGATTCCGGAACCCCAAATAGTAGCAGCATTCCAGAATCTAAAGAGTAGCAAGATTCCGGAACCCCAAATAGTAGCAGCATTCCAGAATCTAAAGAGTAGCAAGATTCCGGAACCCCAAATAGTAGCAGCATTCCAGAATCCAAAGAGTAGCAAGATTCTGGAACCCCAGATAGTAGCAGCATTCCAGAATCTCAAAGAGTAGCAAGATTCCGGAACCCCAAATAGTAGCAGC